>NW_026521803.1:11125000-12333500 GCF_021234435.1 Artibeus jamaicensis | reverse complement strand
ATCCCACCTCTGGCCTCAGGGGTCTAGGACCCAGGGCTCCTGTGATTCATTCTGGTCCAAAGAGAAGCTATGGACTCACTATGATCTCTAGCCCTAGAGACAAGCAGGGGACCTATTGGGCTCTGGGTCGCAGCTGGGCCCATTATTAATTCTATAGCAGTACTAGGTGGCTCTGGCAGAAAAAGGAGACTGGGGAGTTTAAGGAGCCCACACCTAAGTCTTTACATTATTCCGCAAAGACTGGGTCTCTAGGGAAACAATGAGAACTGAAATGCTAGAAAGAGAATTAACTACTCCCCAAATTGCATACTACTTTAACATTCTGTAGTCATGTTGGTTGTTTGCTTTTTTTTTTAATTCTGACAAATGCTTGAAATTTTGTCAAAACAGAGAGAACTGCAATCATGCCTTGTTACTCCAACATTATTCACACTTGCTAATGATTAACTCCCTTTGACACTGTAATGCTGTAGACGACAGAGTTGAACAAACAGCTTCAGGGGGCCCAGAAATGAGTTACACTAGACTGGGCCAACTGACTTGGAAGAGCTCCAGCACTAGTTCCCTAGTTTAGACTTGTCCTAAGGGGCATTTCCATTCGGGGACCTCAAGTCCTGGAATTCCTTCCTCTTCCTGGTTCAACAAAACTTTAATTTATTGACCTGCAGGGCACAGTGTAAGACATCTGTTAAGTTTGGCATTTCCTTGCCCTGTGCAGAATTCTGGTGGGTAAAAAAAAGATTTGCCTTTTTTAATTCCAGGTTTTTCCCTTACAGTGTACATTTATCCAGGCTCTCATGTAAAGACGGCTCCTCTTTATAAACCCATGCAACAAAAACGTGTTGCTCCTTTGTGTCAAAGCTGTTCCCAGTCCTCTCTTCCAGTGTGATAGAACTTTGGATACATAACCAAGATTCTTTTTTCCCCCTGTACAAGGGGAAGAGAAGAAAATTCATTGAACAGCAAAATATTTGTGCTTTGCATGGAGGAAATCAGTCCTGTAAGAATGTGAGCAAATTCCTGTAGACAAGCCAAACAATTGTTTTAGGAGCACTGCCTAATAGCTCATGTTCACCTTGGATGAAAAAGATAATGAAACATAAACAAGCTTTAGAACCAAGAAAAAGGAACAGAAATGCTTACAAAGCTCCTGCTTCGCATGTTCTCCTGCCAGCAACTGACAGCCAGGCGAGGCTTGGCGGGTCTCAGGGATGAGGAACGAGGCTGAAGGTGGCACATTCCCCACTCCAAATGAGGGGTCCCCTGAGTCACACTTATAATTGCTGCATCTCTGATTTCATATTTCCTGCTCTTGCCATAATGGGAGATGTCCAAGGGATTTAAGCAGAAGTAGGCCTAAGGTTAGATTTCTATAGCCCCTCTGTCAGTTAAAGAGAAAGAAGGGAAATTGCATGAGGACTGGTGGGCTCCCAATGTTTTTATTTGGTCAGAAACAAGCTCCCCTAACTTTTAAAAAAAGCCAAGCTTTTATCCAAAAATGAAAATTTTTTCTTTTTTAGTATATCCAGATCAAGAGGGGAAATAATTCTAATATGTTTAGAGAAAATGTAGACATGCCCAGGGGTTATGATACATTGAGACCTAGGTTTCATGTGGGATCTGAGTCTGCACAGCTTAAAGGAATGGTAGACCGTTTGCAATGGTTTTAATACTGACAATGCCTTCAGACCTTTCAAAGACAGTGTAATTGAAAATCATCGGCAGGAGAAGATTAAGCTGTTTGATCAAGAATAGAAAGAGGTACATTTTCATTGAAGTTTAAGAGAAGCCAGGAAGTTGAAAAAGACAGTAAAAAGTAGATTTACTACTACAGTTGATTCTTGGACAGTGCAGGCATTAGGGCTGCTGACTTCCTGTGAAGAGGAAAGTCTGTGTATAACTGTTTACTCCCCCCGGACTTAACTACTAATAGCCTACGGTCAACCAGAAGCCTCACCGACAACATTAACAGTCGATTAACACATATGTTGTACATTATCTCTATTACATACTGCATCTTACAATAAAGTAAGGTAGAGAAAAAATGGTATTAAGAAAATCAGAAGAGAAAAGTGACTGACCCACACAGTTAAAACCCATGTTGCTCTATCTAGGGTCAATTGTATGTATAAGAATGTCAGGAGTGAAAACACAATACTCTCCATGTAGCATGTTCATTATGTGATTATTTAAATATGGATTATATCAGTGTTTAAAGAAAAAGGCATATACACAGTAGTCAAAGAAAACACAGTTATATATTCTTAAACAAAGCATGTGATTACATATTTTTGCATATTTTCTGAAGTACAAGAGAGAATCCATAGCAAAAGAAAAAAGGGGGCCTCCTGTGATTCACATTAAATTACAAAAATAATAAAAAATATTAAACTTGATAGAGGGTCAAAGATACCACTTCGGTGGGTCTTTTTTTTTTTTTTTTTAGGTTTCCAGCAGTGGGAATAAAAGTGCATTGACCTGCCCATACTATTTTTTCTAAGAAGTGCAAAGGCTGGGTACGATCTACAGAGAGATGCTACAGCTAACTGGTACCAGCCCAGATCGAACAAACCACGAGGCTGGTTTTTACGGGCACCCTTAAGACACAAGAGTCATCCAACCAAACAGCAGGACGTTCTCTCTGTCTCGTGTGGGTTTTGCTGATTGAATGAAAACTACTTGCTAGGTCATTCTTCAATAGTTTAGCCTAAACTCTGTAGCCATTTGCAGTGGTAAGAGAAGATTTAAAGCCAAGAATTATCTGACTTTAAGAGTTGTTCCAGCTTTTTATGTTCTGCTCCAAATAGCAAATTTTACAAGGGCACTGACCAGAGAACACAGGTGGGATCGAGTTTTGGCTGCAAAAGGCATGAATTCAAGGAAGAATCTGATTGTAATTGGGAAAAAATTACACATGAAACACGCAGTTATGTTGTTTGCTAGGGCTGCCATCACACAGGCTTTGTGGCTCAAACCACGGAAATTCATTTTCCGTGCATTTTTGGAGGCTAGCAGTCGAAGAGCAAGATGTCCACTGGATTGGATTCTTCTGAGCCATCTCTGCTGGCTAATGGATGGCCATATATTCTTTGCATCTTCACGTGGTCTCCACTCTGTGTGTCTGTGTCCTGATCATTCCTTCATACAAGCATTCAGTCATATTGGATTAGCACCAACCCTAATGATCTCATTTTAACCTAATTACCTCTTTAAAGACTCCTGTATTCAAATACAGCCCCATTCTGAAGTACTAAGTTTTCGTCAATATATGAATTTGGAGGGAATGCAATTCAATGCACAACAATAGTTAAATATGCTAATATCCCCACCAGGGATGACTACAAAGAATAAAGAGAACCATACACACAAAATTGGAGGATTATATGTGGTCACTTTGAAACAATTCAATCTGGCATGCATGTAGCCAAAAGTTACCTGTGCTTGAGATGAAAACATTCAAGAGCCCTGCTTCCGCCAAGCCCCTCCCCACCAAAAAGCCTTAAGATAGTCCCTGAAATTATGTTAGGGTTTCATAACTAAACAGGGCCACAAAGAACTGTGCTCCATCCTTTCTCCAAGAAAAATAAGAATTTGTAGATCTACGTGATACCTTTGTATGGTTTGTGAGAAACATAACGGCACCCAGCACAGTACATACATGCAGTAGGTGTCCTCAGCAAGGTGAGTTCTATGATAAGTATCTGGTTTGAAATAAGTATGTGTCTTGTAGTTACAAATATTATAAATAAATTGCTTTATGAACTCAGAAAATCTATGTCTTCTCAAGGTCAGATGACTGAGATGCATTACAGTTTCCTTCTCTGCTTCCCCTTTTACTATTAAGTTATTCAACAGATGTTTCTTAGCACCTACTAAATTCCAGGAATCATACTAGATGCTAAAGATAGTGTCTACCCTGGAGGTGGAGCCTCAGAGAGGAAGAAGACATAAAAACACATGGATAACCAAGCAACACACAGAAGCTATAAGGTAGATGTGATAGTTACTTTTATGTGTCAACTTGGTTGGCCATGAAGACCAGATATTTAGTCAAACATTATTGGATGTTTGACTAAATATCAACATATCATATAAACATATCCTGATGTTTCTATGAAGGTACTTTTTAAAGGGAATTAATATTTAAATCAATTGACTTTCAGTAAAGCAGATTACTACTCTCTATAGTGTGAGTGGGCCTCTCTAATCAGCCTCCACACTGGTGTGAGCCAATCGCTATAAATAAATAAATAAATAAATAAATAAATAAATAAATAAACCAGTCAATCTTTTTCTCTGGAGAACCCTAACTAATAGACTACACTTAATTTTTTATCACTCCTTCCCCAAAAAATGTACAGGAAGTTTCACAAAAGGATTGGCATCTGAGTTGGATCTGTAGAAGAGAGTACTTTCCAAAACCAGCTGGTTATAAATCTGATTGAGGACTAAGCCAATGGGGCATATTTCTAAGACCAGTTTCCATTAACCAGACAAATACTCTGGAATCCACAGATCTCTGCAAGAGTTGTTTATAATTTTATGTCTCCATCTTGATAATCTTTATAAATAGGAACATAAGCATACCTTGTATCACCTAGATAACTATTCAACGATAGAATGTGTTCATGCAACTTTACCAACTCCAACTGCATTTTCACATATATATGAAAAGTTTTCAAGAAATGACATTAAAATGGGGTCTACAGTGACATGATGAGAGAATTTTGGTAGCACATGGCATGCCCTGTACTGGATTGCCTAGTCGTTAGATTAAGAAAAGCAGAGCTACATGCATAAACACAGACACACATATTCATTCACATGTTTTTTAAAGATTCCTGGTATTTTAATAAATGTAGAAAATAGATTAAACTAATACAGAAATCTTTTACTTATGATACCTAGAAATGCTGCATGAAAATTGAATAGTTGAGCTTGAGAAAGAAAGAAAGGGAAGGAGGGAAGAAGGAAGGAAGGAAGGAAGGAAGGAAGGAAGGAAGGAAGGAAGGAAGGAAGGAAGGAAGGAAGGAAGGGATTTTAAAGAAAATGGTAAAGATATCGATTACTTATAGATTTGGTCTGGTCAAATGGTCATTTTAAAAATTTAAAGATAGCCACTAAAAAAACACAAACCAAATGCTTAACAGAGAATAAAGAGAGGAGTAAAAAATGTAGGAAAGGTGGCAAAAAGAAATCAATAAAGAACAGACAAAAAATACAGAAGGAAATAGTAGAAATAAATTTTAAATATCAGTGATCCCAATCAATGTAAATGGATCAAACTCACCAGTTCAAAGACAGAAACTCTCAGATTGAATAATTGTCATGCAAAGGAAATACAGGGGGTTGTAGAGCAAGATAAATGACATCACAAAGAGAAATTAGACTTCACAGATGCAAAATAAGAGCATTGTACAGGAAACTAACATTTCTGGAATGAGTCAATGGCATGAAAGAAAGGGGAACCTCAGAGACACAACCAAACTAAACACATTGACCTTGCTTAGATCTATGTTCAAGTTATCAACTGTGAGAAAGCACAAGACACTGGAGGAATTAAGTTACATATCAGGTACTATATGATACCAAAGGATTATTATTAATTTTGTTGAATGTGATAATGGTATTTTGCTATAAAAAAAGAAAATTTCACATTATTTAAAAATGCATACAAAGTACATGAGGTAAAATGACATAACACCTGGAAAGTGTTTTAAAATTCTTCAGAAAAAAAGAAACATTTTTAAAAGGGTTTGGGGAAGCAAATGTCATAATGTTTAATAACTTATGAGTTTGTTTAATGGGTGTATGAAGGTTCATTGCACTACATTCTGTGTTTTTGAATAAGTTTTGAAAGGATTTTAGTCCAACTACAAGAGCTGTTCTCACACATATCTACAAAGCAGTCAAATACAAAATCTTTAAATAAAATGACACAAATTTATATGCCCACCCAAGAAAGTTGGAAAATGTATATTTATATCAGACAACTAGTTCTTAAAGCAAAACAAAACAAAAAATGGGGAAGCATAAAGAAGGTCATTAAATAATGATAAAAGAAATAATCAGGGGTGGAGGTGAGAATCCTGAACCTGCAAGTAACTAATAACATCACCCTCAAAATATGTAAAATAAAAATTGTCAGTAGCATGAGGAGTTGAAAATCAACAGGCATAGTGAGAAATGTTAATACATGGTAGTAGGTTGAAGGGTGACCTCCAGAAGATATGTCCTCTTCCCGCCCAATATTTGTCACTGTAACCTTATCTGAAGAAACAATCTTTCCAGGTGTAATTAAGGATTTCAAGGGGAGAAGGGTTTTCAGGAACTATTATAAAGGACACATGGTCAAAACCAAGGGGGAGGGTGGAAGCAAGGGAGGGAGGTGGGTTTGGCTGGGGTAGGAGGAGTGGGGGGGAGAAAATGCAGACAACTGTAATTGAACAACAACAAAGTAATTTTTTAAAAGGGAGGGGTCTCGAGATGAGATCATTCTGAGTAGTCTGGTGGGCCCTAAATCCAACCATAAGTGTTCTTACAAGAGATAAAGGAGAAGACGCGGGCGCAGCAGAGAAGGCAGCGTGAAGATGGAGGCAATGATTAGAGTGAGGCCGCCACCAGCCAAGTCAAGTCTGGACCCCCAGCAGCTGGAGGAGGCCAGGAAGAAGGAGTGGGGGCCTGCCGCCACCCTCGTTTCCAGAACTGCGAGAAAATAAATTCCTGCTGTTGTAAGGCACCAAGTTTGTGTGGGCTTGCTATGGTAGCCCCAGGAAGCCAATACGTCTACCTCTCTCACCAGCTGATAAATCAAGCAGATGAAATAAAAAATATAAAAGATTTGAACAGTGTAATTAGTAATTTGTATCTAACCAGCATATGTGCCATCCCACACACACTTATTTTTAAAAATAGCATCTTTTTCGTTGCCCATTAACTGTCCATATAAATTTGAGTAATGTTGTGACAGAAAATAATTTAAGTCAATATTGTAGAGCTGAAGTCATGTCTGCCTGCTGCAAGAGCAGGTGCATTGCTCAAGTGTGAGAAAAGTTGGCTTAGAACCTTCTGATCCTTCAATGTGCTCGAGACAGCTTGCTTCCTTTGTACTCAGGATAAGAATAGAGTTCACTCATGAGCCACAAAAACACCCAGGCTCTTAGTCTTATTTATTTCGAATGACTCTTGCAGAAATTAAAATTCCCAAGGACACCTAGAAAAGACACTTACTTCCATTGTCATTTTGAAGTCAGCACTCACGCTGGAATCATTGTCATCATTAGTAGCAGGATAATTACTCTTAAAGTAACAGCCCCAGAGCAGAAAGAGTTTGTTTTTTCCTGGTATTGCTGATCAACCCTAAGTCTTCATAAATAGCTACGCACTAAGTTAACATGCTTTGATACATTTTGCATGAATCAGATCACACATTTTATATGCCTGGCCAGAAGGAAGTAGGTTAACAAGTGTAATACATTGAACATCTAGGAGGGAAAAAAGTCAAGGTCATTTTCAGCAGATAGCCATACCTATCTTTTTTTAATTTTTAAAATATGTTTATTGATTTTAGAGAGAGAAAAGGAAGAGAGAGAAGCATCGATGTG
This sequence comes from Artibeus jamaicensis, assembly GCF_021234435.1. Lineage (NCBI taxonomy): Eukaryota > Metazoa > Chordata > Mammalia > Chiroptera > Phyllostomidae > Artibeus > Artibeus jamaicensis. The sequence goes on along the minus strand of NW_026521803.1, from coordinate 12,325,896 downwards.
AGAGAGAAACATTGATCAGGTGCCTCCCATACACGCCCCAACCAGGGATGGAACCCGCAACCTTGGCATGTTCCCTGACCAGAAATCAAACCCCCAACATCCTGGTGTACGGGTCAACATTCCAACAAGCTGAGCCACACCAGCCAGGGCATATACCATTCTTTTTTAACTAGTATGCCAACATAAACACAAATCAGAAATAAAGCAACAGGGTGGGAAGATACTGACAATGTGAGCTGCCTTCTCCTTTCTCCTTGAATTGCTTCATCCATACTGTTACCTCCTCGGGGCAAGGACTGGGTTATTATTTCTTGGCAGAATTCCATTTAACCATGCAGTGACTGTACATCTACCCATACAATGCCTGAAGAAGTACTGGATAATAATTTTATTAAAAGAAAAAAGCTCTTCACTACTTCTGCCACCTAGCATGTCTCCTGGTCCCCAGTGAGAGCCAAAATCTTTGGATTTTGAAGGAGGGACTGAACCCATTCTGAAGGAGGGATGTTTGTCCAGGAAAGCATACAGCGTGTCCTAGGATATCTGAGAGAAAGGTCACTGTGCCGGGGTTTCCATTTCACCCACTGTACGCTGACTTGGCATTTCCTGGGGGAATTATGTAAGTAGTTGAACAAAAACCTCTCCAGTTGCCCACTCTTAGTAAAACGTGAGCCCTGGAAGGAACAGTTAAGGCATAAAAAGACAATTTCTTAGGGAAGCTTTGCAGAGAGAGCCACAAAGTCTCATGATCCATAAAATGCTGGAAGTTCTAACCAGCTTTTGCTACAGAGCAGCGTCAGAACCACAGCTAACAGCATGAGCCTCAACTGCCAGCAGACGTCACATGATGGGTTCCAAATTTCTGTTTCATTCTCGTTCTTCCTGATATTGTGGTTTCTTTTCAAACTAGATTGATTGCTTTTGAATTCTTAACCTAGAGCTGTATGCTAATTTGCATGGCTGCCTTAAAGGGGTGGACGTATTCCTCCTGAGAAGCCATCTCAAATCTTAGGTAAAATCAAATTTCTTGAGCCAAATGTTAAGAACAAAACTGTGATGTTCTAGTTGTCCCTCCTAAAACCAGTGTTCTTTTTTCTGTTACTTTCTAAAAGATATTTTCTCAGGCAGAAACTAAAAAGCTGATTATAGACTGATGTGTAAATGCTGCTCTTTGATTTTCAGGAACAGAGCAGTTAGAACCAAAACCTTGAATTAATCACAGCATGTAAATGTTTCATGGATACACAGAAGCACACTCCTTTGGAAGGTAGACATTATAAGCCAGGTGATGTCAATGGGTAAAGAGAAATGCTTAAAGCTTTCTCTGGGAGAAACAAGGGCTTTCAGTAAAGGGCTGCTGTTCTAGAGACCCACAGCCACAGAGACCAGCCCTTCTTACCCCTTATTCGGACTGTTATACCTTTCTTCTCCAATAGATTCTCAATGTCACTGCTAAAGGCTGTCTTCCCCATTGCTTTCAACTATCCATACTTCTCTGAGGGACCTACATTCATTTCCCATTGCCCCGGGCATCAAGATTTAGTCTCTCCTTCAAGAAATTGGGCCCTAACCTTCCACAAGAAACTACACTTAAAGCCCCCGAAGGTTCCCCAGATGTGTTTCCTTCCCTTGACTCCTCCCTTTCTTTGCTTATTCTGTGCTACCCCTTCAACCCACTGTCCTCCCCACCCAAAAAATGGAGAAAAAAGGAAGATATGCATCATTACACCAGTCATGTTTAATCCACACTAAACTCACACCACCCACTGTTAGGTGAGCCCTGCCCCCTCCAAGGTAAATAGGTCCTGAATCCTATCTGACCTCCTTGACTCCTTCGTCAACTGCGTAAGATCTTCTGCAGCCCTGCCCCAAACTTCAACATCCCCTGCTATACTCCCACCTCACCTCCACCCACTGGGTCTCTCTATTCCTCAGCTTCTCAGCGGGTGCCTAGCAGAGTGCCAGGTAGTATCTGCATTCATTACATAAGCATGGCATATCTCCCCGGGGTTAAAACGTTTCTCACTTTGACAAGAGGTGGAGTGAGGGGAGAGGAATCAAGTAATTTATCAAGTAATTTGAAATAATTTTTATTTTAATACATTACATATATTTAATACATTAAAGCATTGTTTTGATGAAAACAAACATGAATGTTTTGTAGAGTACAATGCGAAAACCACATTAATTTTTAAAATGAAAATGAGACTTCAGCGGAGTTAGGCATCTGTGGAGGGTGGCTCCTGGTCACACCACACCTCTCTGCTTGTGCATCAGCACTTGCACCTCCCTGAGCAGTGAGCAGAGACAGTGGGAAACACCTGCCAAAATCCCAGGCTGCTCTTGACTCATTATCAGTTCCTTCATTCACCACATTGAGCACCTAGCCAGGTCCTGTGAATATAAATGTGGTTTCAACAGTCTCCACCTACAAGCAGCTCATAATTTACAGAGACTAACATACAAGAAAGGACCACCAAAAAAAAACACAGAATTTTATTCTGGAGGGCAGGTCCCTTATAAAATAGGCTTCCACGGTTAGTTGAGTGTTCTAGGAATCCATCTGTGTCTGTTCCAGCTGGTGTTGTTGTGAGAGGCTGCATTTGGTTTCAGCAATTTTTTTAAGACTCTTTCAATTAGCCCAGTTTATGAAGGGTGATTTACAAGCACATCTGTCCACACCACACTTGAGCGTTCAATAGTTTTTGACCAAAAATGACATGACCCTGGTGTCCCACCCTCCCTATTCACATGATATCACCCCAAGATATTTTTTTTTGTTTACCCAGGTGAAGAGTCCTCAAAGGGAAATGTTTTGCCAATTTGGAAGAGGTGAAACAAAAAATTGCAGAGGCACAAAAAGGCATCAAAATTGACAAGTTCAAAAACCATTTTGAGCAGTACAAAAAAAGTCTCAATAGGTGTATTGTACCAAATGGGGAGTACTTTGAAGGTGACTGATGTTTAAACATGTAAGAATAAATACATAATTTTTTATTAATAAATTCTGGGATTCTCTTGGTCCCCCAATGTAAATAACTAGCTATAATAGACTATAATAAGTTATATAATAAAAAATAAAGGTACACACAAAATGTTTTGGTACCACATATAAAGAAAGTAATAACTAACCATTTCAGACAGAACCAAAGGAGAATTCAAAGTCTGGGAACCTGACTGTATCCTTAAATTGTGTACCTGTTCCTACATACCTTCTATTATCAACAAAGTCTGCTGTAGGCACTATATTTTATGTATAATTAATTTATTTTGCATAGTACTGAATGCATATAGAACCTAGCATATCTTTTGATGCTAGGAAATGGTGATGGCTAAACGCATCATTGTGGTCGAACTGTGTTCCCCACAAAAATGGTGAAGCCCTAACTCCCAGAGCCTCAAAATGTTACCTGGTTTATTTTCCAAGGAAATAAAGTTAAAATGAAGTCATGAATGTGGCCCAAACCCAACATGACTGGTGTCCTGTTAGAAGGGGAGGTTTGGACACAGACACACATGAGAGACGATGGTGTGAACAAACACCCAGGTGCAGGGTAGACCACCATGTGACTAGAGAGATGCATCTATAAGTCAAGGAATGTCAAGGATGGTTGGCACACACCAGAAGCTACAGGAGGCAGGGAGCTGCCTCTACAGCCATCAGAGAGCCCCGCCATGCTGACGCCTCAATCTCAGACTTCCAGGCTCCAGAACTGTGAGACACTAAATTCCTGTTGTTTTAAGCCACCCAGATCTTGGTGCCTGTTACACCAGCCCTAGGAAACTAATACACATGTTCTCTGTTTCAGCGTAAGTTTATAACCTCTTTGCTCAAAGTAAACCTCAGCTTAGTCTCCGTCAGCAATATTCTCTGCTTGAAGCTGGCCTGCAGTAGTTCCCAAAGAGCTGTCGCTGGACCAGCAGCATGAGCATCAGCAGGGAGCCGGTTAGAAATGAAAATACTCCAGTTCTACTCCAGATCTACGAGAGTCAGGAACTGTTTGATCAAGTGTTCCAAGGGATTCTGGTTTGAGAGCCCCAGCTGTGCTGCAGGCGTCAGTCCGTCTCCCCCAAATCCTATTCTGTTCCAACTATTGACAATTATTAGATGTTACTTCTCATCTTCTGAATACCATAACAGTAAAAATAATCTACAGTTTTTCTATTATTGTTTCCTAACTGGATCTGCAAAGACCCCTGAGAGTTTCTTTGGAAGGGCCTTTAATTCTACAATAGTCAAAACTGGCAAATGAATGAAGCGTAGAGATTTTTTAAATTTTCTCCCACGCGAGGCACTGGCCTCCTTCCTCCCAGGTACTCTGATCCCCAGCACCTTCCTGGAGAGCAGGTCTACCCAAATTCACCAGGCCTCCTCACCAGGGCCTATCTCCTTCCATCATACTCCATGCTCTAGAATTCCCTCCTCTCTCTCCCACCAATACAATATCAGTTCATCCAAAAGACTGATCTCAACTAAGTAGTAGGAGGAAAACGTTTGTTACTTTACATTAAAATATTAATGACTAACAGCCTTCCTTCTTTAATTAGCCCAGGTTGTATGGTTTTATTTTTAAGGTGATTTTTCACCCAAAGTACTCAATTTGGACAGGTTTCAAGGACAGTGTGGGAATAAAATAAAGATCTGTTTGTTTGTATCTTTTGTGGTGGATTTGACAAATGGATGGCCAGTGCCCTTTAAATGACAAGTTCAGAGAACAAACACCCAGCTCACATGAGGCCAGTTCTGTTTGGCACTCCCTGCCATTCCTGGTCACCAGCCTGCCAGCTTGTTGACCTTGAAGAAATGGCAGCAGGCCTATCCTTCTGCTTTTGCTGCTTTCCATATTGGGTGCTTTTGGGGGGTATTTCATGTTCCTAATAGGAAATTTTAGCTGCTGGTTTGAATCTAATCGGAGTATTTTGTAAGCACACCCTGAGACCCTCAGGCTAGGGTGTATTTTTAATAAATCAAACAAATAAATCCCAAGCTTTGCACTAACTGAAATGTCCTCATGCCTTTAATGGTGGCCCTCTAAATGAATATACTAAGAAATGCAGGAATAATGCCTCCTCAGTGGCAAACAAACCTAATGAAAGAGGGGGCAGGGAGACCAAGTTTAAAAAGAGAATGAAATTCATGGCATAAATTGCCCTGGAAATTGGCCCTCAGTTCTCAACTTACAGAGATTACTCTGAACCTAAGGCTACGGATGGGGGGAAAGGGAAATTAATGTTTAATGAACATTGTGCCAGGTGTTTTATTTCTATTATGGAACAGTTGGGTTAAGAGACTTCAACCAATCAGGTATAACCTCCTGAAGAGGCGTGTTCTTGGTCAAGCTTTAGGACTGATTTACATTTGCCTATATAAGAAATCAGCCAAGGTTAACTCATGGTTAGATTCATTCCTAAACTAACTCCTTAGTCTCAATCTGAAAAGAAACCAAACCAACCACCAGAGAAATGGACCGTAAGCCCCTCTATGAGTTAGGATATTGTTTTAAATAACAAAGGACGTTTGTTGGCTGTTATCACTGGAATGCCAGTGGAAAGATAGGTTTGGGGGTCTATTTGATTAAACAACTCAAAAATGTCATTAAAAGCAAGAATCCCAGTCCTTTCCATCCCTCCTCCCTGCCCTCTACATAACAGGCCACTTTAACCTACATAATGTTTCATGGCGACAGAATGGTACCAACAGCCCCAGGTTCACACTGGTATGCCATAGTAGCCACAGTAGCCAGAAGAGAGACAAGGTCTTTTCTGACACCTCTCTCAGAAGAGGGAGGAGACTTTCTCCCCAGAATTTCCTAACAAAACTCTCTTTTATTTCATTTATTCACTCATGTAATATTTATTGAGCACCTCCTATGTGGGATTCATCAGAAAACAACACTTTCTGTTCTCAGGGAACTTAGGTCCTAGCTGAAGCTCTTGAGTCTAAGTTGACTGTCCTATGAGCTCGTAGGTCCTGGTCATCTCACTTCTTCCCTTTTGTTCCCCAGCCTTAGGCATGGTAGCAGCTTTCAGCAGCTCCTGATCTCTAGTTATCTAAGTGCCCCCTTTTTGCTCTGTCAACTTTTGAATATCTGTGTAACCAATCTCCCAAATTAAACTCCCCTCTGAAATACAAATATGTATCTCCTTTCTTGATAGAACCCTAACTGATACAGGATAAAAACCTAAACAAGGACCTAGCCACTCCTGGAAAAGTTGTGAAGGTGAGAGTGAATCCTATGCAGGCACTCAAGCATTGTCTATAATCACTGATTGTTTTTCACCAACTGGGAAACTTCTGAGCAAAAAGCCATGAGTTAACAATACATAGGGATTTTTTATTTCAGTTAGGGTGGCATATGTCTGGGTATAACTGCTGAATTATCTCCAGGCAACTATCTGCATAAATTGATTTTAAATAATTTAATGGAAGCAAACCCTCTAGATGTTTTCTGGATAGGTACCATGAGAGGAAAGGAAAAAGGAAGAAATGATAGGAAGATAGAGAGGTGATGTTACCTAGGTTCAGTCACATGGCTTAGGTCTGTGCTCCTTGGAAAGAGAGGGTGCAGGCCACCAAGGAAGATACTCGGTGCTACCTAAAACCCAGATGACAACTGCCTGAAGAATTCTCTGACTGTATAGAACTCAGAAAGCTCTGGCTCATTCTTTCTTGGAACTCGTGCTAATTGGACTTGCATTCCATCATTCCACCAAAAGTGCTTCTGTAAAGGTCACAGATGACCTCTATGTTGCCAAATTCATTGCTCAAATGTCAGCTCTCATCTTACTTCAATATCAACATTGCTAATCTTTTGTGTTCTTTTCCAAAAGGTTGTGTTTTAAAGACAGTGCAGCAACTCTGAATGCATGCCAAATAGCTAAAGGAAAACTGATTCATGTAATATTTCAACTAATAAGAATAATGACAATGATAGCTAACACTGTTGAGCATTTGTCATGTGCCAGACATGATTCTGAGCACCTTATGTGGATTTAATTCTCACTGTGGCCCTTTGAGATTAATACTATTTTCATCTTCATTTTACAGATGAGGTTTCTCAGGTATAGAAAGGTTGAATAATTTCCTAAGGTCATACTGCCAGTGTGCAGAGAAAGGCAGTCTCCATAGTTTTATTTTTTGAGTACAAGTGCATCAAATTCTCTAGTAGAATTTCTAAATTGTCATCCATATCTATTTTGGTAATATCGAGATAAGAAGGCTGCAGAACTGAGTTCAAGGAGGTCGGGTATTGGAAAGGTCTCCATACTGTTTTCCCTTCTCCACATTATTGGCATATCTTAGCCCAGTTAGTGATCTGCAGCAGGAGGGGTTAGAGCACCAGTCACAGGAGCTAGGAAGGGCATGTGGACCAGCAGGCAGGAGGTCCATGAATGGCCATTGATATTCAAGAAGCCCAGAATTCCCAGAGCAGGACAGAAGGGAACCTCAAGAGAGAATGATGCTGTGACCAGAGGCCAAAGGAGAAATCTTTGAAGGGTCCTAGGGACCCAGATATTCATTGGGGTTCAAGGGTAGAATTCTTATCTCTGAAAAAGAAACTGAGAAAACAAAACAAGACAGGAACACTAAAGAAAAAACTTTATCGGCAGATCATAAATACTGAGAACCAGGAGCAATAGACAAAACACAAAGCCACTGATTCCCGAAGGGCAGGAAACCTCTTTGTGCATGTCATCATATCCCCAAACAACCCCGCACACAACCCATACTGGTAAATGAGCTCCAGTTATCCAGTCTCAAGCCAAAGACCTGGCACTTTTACTACATTCAATTTCATATTTAGTGGACATTGAACACATACATGGCAAGAGGTGCTGTACTAGTTTCCCTCATACTGAATTCAAGAGTGTTGGACTACAATTTCCTGACCTTCTCCCACCTAAGGATATATGAGTAGTAATGAGTACTAACTCAGACAATACTAATATGAGTACTATATGAGTACTAAAGACTAAGTTGAGGTTGGGTTTGCAGTTTGAGGTCTTAGCAGTGAAGAGTGAAGGAATGTGAAAGGTAGAAACTAGATAGGTTGAACAATTTTCTCTTATCTTTCTCACCATGAATATTGCTCATATTTCTAAATTCTGTGTCATTGTTCATTCAAGTCATACTACTAATAAGAAGCTAAATGTACCACCAAATGCTCCTGAAGTCTGATAAAAACTGATGGGATAGCCTGATATTTTTTGAATAACCTTAGCAATAGAATCAATTAAGATCAAAAGCAGATTATTTCCAAAGTCTATTTTTTTGTAAATACATTTATTTATTGATTTCGATCTGGTTAAAAAGTTACCTAGGCATTTTTTACTCTTATTGGAATTCTTTGTGCAAATGACTAAATACTAAAATTAAATAGCATCAGTGATCAAACCCAAATCAACCAGTTGAAAAGGAGTTCATTCACATGAGTACAGAGGAAACTTTTGTTTTTATTAAATCATCTATTTTCTCCTATCCAAAAATGCACAATTGTGAAAAACTATGAATTAGTCACAACATAGGTTTCTAGGGATCTTAAAGTATATTTTGTCTTTTTGAGACAATGATCTATTTCCCTTTCTTGTAATTTTGTTATCCCATCATAAAGTTTCTATCTCAATTATCAAAACTGTAACTTCTTGAGGCCTCTACATCGCCAGAAAGTTTGTGTTACCCAAAAGATAGCATTTAGAGTAAATTGTCCTTGTTCATATTCCATTTTATCTCTCCATTGTAACACTTCTATCTTACAAAAAATTCTATCATAAAGAATGACAAAAGAAGGGAATGGATCAAAGAGGTTCAGTAAAAACGCTGCAGTCTTAAATTTGAATTGGAACAGTATAAAGTAACAGTAGAAACTCAGCATAAACAAAAAGACTAAGAAAAATATAAGACAAGACTTCCAGCCAAAATGGAGGCATAGGTAGACACACTGTGCCTCCTCCCACAACTAAAAGAAGGACAATAACAATTTTTTTTTAAAAAACAGTACTAACAGAAAATCAAACTGTATGGAAGTCTGACAACCAAGCAGTTAAAGAAGAAACATTCATCCAGACCAATAGGAGGGGCAGAGACAGCAGCCAGAGTGGAAAGGACTCGAGGCAAGGCAGTGGCTGGTAGACCATCGAGGTGGTGAATTATGGACTGGGCGGCTGCACATTCACATGCAGATAAACCGGGAAGAACCACTGGGGAGCGAGACAGATGGCACAACCCAGGGTTCCAGCACAGGGAAATAAACCCTCAAACCTCTGGTCAAAAACACCTGTGGGGGGTTGAGGCCGCAGCAGGAGAAACTCCCAGCCTCACAGCAGAGTTCATTGGAGAGACCCACAGCATGCTAGAATGTACACAAACCCACCCACCCAGGAATCAGCACCAGAAGGGCCCAATTTGATTGTGGGTAGTAGCAAAAGTGGCTGAAATCTGGCAGAGAGCAAAGCAAGAGGCACTGTTCCCTCTCTGGCCCCTCCCCCACATACAGTATCACAACACAGCAATGTGGGTTGCCCCACCCTGGTGAACACCTAAGGCTCTGCCCCTTACTACATACCAGGCACTCTGAGACCCCCACCCAAAATGGCCCAAATGAAAGAACAGATCAAAGCTTCAGAAAAAATATAATGAAGGAACAAAGAGATAGCCAACCTATCAGATGCACAGTTCAAAACACTGGTAATCAGGATGCTGACAGAATTGGTTGAATACGGTCCTTTCACAAATTAAGTGAAAAATGAAGGCTATGCTAAGTGAAATAAGGGAAAATGTACAGGGAACCAACAGTGAGGGGAAAAAAACTGGGTTGCAAATCAATGGTGTGAACCAGAAGGAAGAAAGAAATATTCAACCAGAAAAGAATGAAGAAACAAAAATTCAAAAAAAATGAGGAGAGACTTAGGAACCTCCAGGACATCTTTAAACATTCCAACATCCAAATCATAGGGGTACCAGAGGGAGAAAAGGAAGAGCAAGAAATGGAAAACTTATTTGAACACTTAATGAAGGCAAAGGAAATGGAACTTCCAGGAAGTCCAGGAAGCTCAGAGAGTCCCAAAGAATTTGGACCCAAGGAAGCTCACACCAAGGCACTTCATAATTACATCAGCCAAGATTAAAGATAAGGAGAGAATCCTAGAAGCAGCAAGAGAAAAGGAGAGAGTTACATACAAAGGAGTGCCCATAAGACTGTCAGCTGATTTCTCAAAAGAAATCTTGTAGGTGAGAAGGGGCTGGAAGGAAGTATTCAAACTCATGATGCAGCAAAGGTATCATTTAGAATAGAAGGGCAGATAAAGTGCTTCCCAGAGAAGGTCAAGTTAAAAAAGTTCATCATCGCCAAGCCCTTATTATATAAAATGTTAAAGGGACTTATCTAAGAAAAAGAAGATAAAAAATGTGAACAGCAAAATGACAACAAACTCACGGTTATTAACAACCAAGCCTAAAACAAAAACACACTAAGCAAACAACTGGAACAGGAACAGAATCACAGAAATGGAGATCACATGGAAGGTTATGAGCGGGGGAGTGAGGGGGGAGAGAGGGAGAAAAATACAGAGAATAAGTAGCATAAATGGTAGACAGAAAATAGACAGGGGGAGGTTAAGAATAGTATAGGAAATGTAGAAGCCAAAGAACTTGTATGTATGACACATGGACATGAACTAATGGGGAGGGCAGGGGAGAATGTAGGTGGGAGGAGGTGTGCAGGGCAGAGGGGAATAAAGGGGGGAAATGGGACAACTGTAATAGCATAATTAATAAAATATATTTTAAAAAATAAAAATATAAGACAATTAGAAATATGATTGAATATTTGATAATATTAAGAAATTTATGCTAAATTTCTTAGGTATAGTGATGATATTATGGCTCTATTTTTAAAATAGCCTTTACCTTTTAGAAAACCATACAAAAATATGTTCACATAAAATGATAGGATGGCTGAGATGTGCACAAATGAAGAAAATCGTTGCTGAATTTGGGCGATGGGTACATGGGACAGGAATGGTACTAATTGGTCTGGCTTTCTATGTGTTTGAACTAGTGCAAGATAAATTACTGGAGACTCATGGTTAACTTGACTTGTAGCTCAACATTGTTTTTTCTGGAGAAAACTCTCTTCACTTTCTTTTAATTCTCGTGCTTTTAAGTAAACTATTATAAGATTTTCTTCCACAGATTTATATCCTTCTCTTCCATTCATGGGGAGAAGAATCAAAAAACATATGAATAAAAAGGCCAAATTAGATACCAATTCAAAAGGAAATCACTTAAGTATGTCATTTTGGGGGTGGAACTAGCAGTAAAACACTGGGTTATTTTTTTTTTTTATTTTCTAAGGAGCAAAGTGTTATTACTGGTCTTTAGTGCTAGAAAAAACCCTTGACCACCCTATCCTGTGTCTCCTATGACTCTGAGAAAATGTTAGTTCTGCCATCTGTGGAGTGCGAAAGGCTGGGGAGCACTGCTGTGTCTTTTGGTGTACTCCCAGAACATCCCTGCCCACCCAGTACTTTCCAGATACCAACAGTTAGCATTCATTAAGTAAATGCCGGAAGCAAGTTTCTGAGGACTAACTCTGGATAGAAATAGTAATAATAGAAATTAATTTTAGTTTCAATATACGAGGAAACTAATGTTGAGAAAGGTTATGTAATTATTTCCAAATAATCCAGTAACTTGTGAGAAACAGAATTCAAACCCAGGTCCCACTCAAACTATTATTCCAGGACTGCTTCCAATTGTTAGACTTCACCAGGAAAAAACACACATTTCTGATTCCTCTTTAAATTCATGACCACAAATACGCCATGGGTGCTCAACTTCTCTAGGAAATCCTGCTACACTCCATTATTTATTTCAATTTCCAAAGAGATGATTTCACTCTTCTTTCTGCTTAGAGGAACAGCAACTCCTTCCCATTTCTCTCCTAACTGCTGACTTTGCCTCATGCTTCTTTAAGAAAATAGAAGCCATCAGAGAGGAATCCCACTGTCTTCCCCAAACAATTCTAGCAGCCTGCCCACTTCTACGACAATGCTTCCTCCCCCATCCTGTTACAAAAGGGAGATTCCTATTGCACATGGCGTATTGTGCACAAACTTCCCATCCCTCTCACCTCCTGGAGGGGTTTGTGATAATAACCACTTCTTCCCTGCATCTCAGAGGCTCTCTTCTAAAGCAACCCATCACACAGAAACATGCTATTAGTGATCTTCAATAATAAATAAAATAACAACACTGTCTCTTATCACATATTCTCCTCCAGCTACTGCTTCATTTCTCTGCTTTCCTTCATAGCAAAACACCTTGAAAGACTCGACTCCAATGATGTCCTCCTGTTCCTCACCTCCTTTTCTCTCCTCCACCCACTACAATGAAGATTCTACACCCACTGGAGAAATTGCTATTGTCGGAGTCTAATGATCTCCATCTTCCCAAAATTAGTGCATGATTCTCAACCAATGTACTCGAACTCTCAGTAACTCTCAACACAGTTGGCCATGCCCTCCTTTAAACACTCTTCTCTTGACCTCCTTGATTCCAAACTGTCCTGTACCAAGGCAGGGGTGAGGTGGGTGTATTCAAGGAGTGATTCAAGAAAATCATTGTGGCTGTAGTGCATGAGTGACAGCAGAGGAAGATGACAGAAGGTTAGAATGTGAAGGGAACTCAGTATCATGTAGGAACTCTGGGTGAGGGGAAAACGTTTGGGAGATTCTTAGGGGGGTTTAAGCAGATTACTGACATATTCTTCACTTAGGTTTTTACAGATCACCCTGCTTGTCTGTGGAAAGTGAACTGAGCAGGCATGAGAATAGGATCATGGGCAACAAATAGGACTCTCCCGATAAATTCTAAACGAGTGTTTGCTGGCTTGAATTAAATTGGAAAGAAGGAAGGAAGGCACCAGTAAGCACAAATGTCTGTAGGACAGAAACAGAACCAGAGAGTAAAACTCCAGGGGGCAGATAAAGAGCTTGTGGAAGTAGTGAGGGGATCATTTCACCCATGGCATTTGGACCAGTTCCCAGCAAACCCAAGAAATTGTCAAATACAGCTCCCTGTGTGGATGTTGCCCATGGAGCACGTCTGCTCCTACAAATGGTGAGCGTGCAGTCTTCTTCGGTGTCTACGATTTCTATTCGGTAATGTTCTGAAGTAGGGAGAATTTGACTCATTATCTTCCATTGGAGTTGTCATGTCACGTTACTCTTCAGGACCTGACAGAACACTCTAGGGACATGATGCATTAGGACTTGACACCAGCTACCTAGCGCTGTGCCTCATTAAAGGAAGCAGGACAGGCATGAGCGAGGGCTAACCCACTTTGCATTATCCCAACTCTCTCTACGACTTCATTAGTCTCTTGATCTTTCTGTGGTTGTCATTAGGGGCTCAGAGTTTTATGTACTGGTCAATTTCCAGATGACAGTTTTTAGTGTCAAAGTGATCAAGGAGAGCTGCTTTCCCCTCCCCGGAGTGACAGCAGCAGACAATCACAGGAAATTGATCATGTTGGATAAACTCACCTAATCCTAAAAATGATATTGCCTTCATGCTCCAGGCCAGGGCAAAAACAACTGAAAAATAATTGCCAGTACACCCCAGAGGGAAATTCTTTGCCTTCCCCAAATTTGACAATCAATCTAACCCAGTACACGTGACTAAAAGCCACTGCTGTTAAAAACACGTAATTCCATTTACACACCAAAACGCCATGGCAATTTGGTTTGAATTGGGGGGATCATTCTGTCTGGGTGTTAATTTTTTTTTCTTACTAAAGATTATATTTATAATAGCAGCAAGGACTTAACAGTGCAAAAACAATGACCACATCTAGAACCGGTCATGTTCTTCTCAACCCTGGTTAGATTAATTTTTAACTGTGTTCTGATTATTCCCTCCCAATTTTTTAAACATTAAAAAGAAAATATGTGGTACATTGTAAGGTTCTTTTCCACCATCTCAGAGCTAGCTATCTTCCGAAAACATACCACATGTTGTATCTTTTATTCTTTCACATATAGAAAAGCTCTAGAGTTTATTCATCTCTCTAGAAGTGAGGAATCCAACCTGAGCAATATAATCCAGAGAGAGACTTTCAGTAACCAGGAAAAAGAGTTTGCATTCCTTTACATTTAATTTCCAAATGCAACCAGGGCTTTTAATCTTTGTATGCTTTGAATTTGAAGGAAGTACAGGGAAGGCACTTTGGGTAAAGTTGCTCTCTGAATTAGTGAAACAGCCTGCAGGGTTAGGTTGTGGCTTTATAACATGCACTGTCCTTTGAAGATCTTGAACTAATTAGGGCATGTCTGCTCATCACTTACATTACAGTACTGACCTTCCATAGCAAAGTGACCTCATGTTCATTTGTATGTTATTTTGAATACGTCTGGTTTGTAGTTTTCTCTCTAAAAGTTCTGCTGTCTCCCCAAGCCCTTCAAAGACCAGAGGTCCTCAGTCACCATGCTTTCTCCTACGGAGCTACCCTCCATGCCAGGTTGCCTTTACGTGTCCCACTTGGGCATTTCCAGCTAGCAAAATGGCTCTGACTATGGTGCAAGAAACCAAGCCCTTTGGAAGAGAAAGCCATGTTCAGAGTCTTAGCAAACAAATCAGGATTAAATTCCAGAATGTTGTTTTCTAGACTCTATGTTGTATTAATAGTTGGAAGGAGTTTCAGCAGCCATTCCAGGGGTGTCTCACCCACCCGCAGGCCACATGTGGCCCAAAAATGTATGAATTCGGCCCAATGCAAAATCATAAGTTTACTTAAAGCTTTTTTTCCTTATCAGTTTTTGTTAGTGTTTGTGTGTTTAATGTGTGGCCCAAGACAACTCTCCTTCTCCCAGTGTGGCTCAGAGAGACCCAAAGGTTGGACACCCCTGCAACACACAAGAAACTCTGACAGTGTTCAGTGAGAAGATTCATTGATAAAGGACAAGGGAGACATAGGAAGACAAGTGACAAGCTTGCCCTATGTCATCCAAGAACAGCATCTGGCTATAAGCAATTGTGTCAACAGTATTTTCCACCCACGAAATATAGTCAATTTATTTATCTATATATCTCTGTTTTTCTTCACATTCTTTTTTGAAGGTATAATAAAGGCCATAAAACTTGGAGAATGAAAACTATATTTGGAAATTGTCATGCATGGTTTCTTGGCTTGTATTAGAGGGCTTCATGGGCAAGTCTTTTTGACAAATCTAAGGTTAAATCTACTTGGGTATAGGGTGATCTAAGATCTCAGGATGAGTGAAGCTGTATCAGGGAGTAAGACAGCATGGGCTCAGATGGACGTCCAGCTCAACTATTGACTCACCACTGTATTTCTTTGGGCAAACTTCCTAATCCCCTGGTTTCTCAATTTCATTAACTTTCAAGGGGCCAATAATAACACTCATAGGGTCTTTGTGGGGATTTCACAAAATACATGTAAATCAATTAGGAGAGTTCCTACAACTACACTTTACGTGACCAATGATACTAGTTCTTTTCCTTTTGTTCTCCATTTGGGTTTCTAGAGATATACACCAGTTCAGGTTTACAAAGTTCTTAGAAATCTGTACCTACATTTTAATATGACCTTTAATAAACTTGAACATAACTATGAAATAGTGTATCTTTATTCTTGATCCCAGTTTAGATCATTCCCTTGCCTATTTGAGTACTAAAGCCACAATCGCCATACAAACTTGAACAGCAGCCACATATGGTTATTTAGGACTTAAAAATTGGCTTGCACAACTTGAGGTGTGCTGGAAGTATAAAATGCATGCTAGATTTCAAACATTGGTACCATAAAAATGTGAAATATACCATTAATAATTTTTATATTGATTACAATTTTAAATGATCATTTTTATATGTTCAGTTAAATAAAATATATCATTAAAATTAACTTGACCTGTTTATTTTTCCTTTTTTAATGTGGCTACAGAAAAATTGTACATTATATATGTGGTTCACATTATGTTTCTATTGAATGGTGTTCATCTGAGAGGTAAAGACCCAGAGGTAACCCAAAGGATCAAGCAGATGAGGTGTTTGCCAAGTCCACCAACACCCTGAAGGTCAAATTTAAAGAATTCAGGGTCCCTATATTTATTTAGCTCAGTCATCTGTTGCAAACGCACAACATAAAAAGTGTTTGCATCTGCCACAGCTGACCTCTCTCTTTCTGGTCCTGCTTTTTCTGATGATGTCAAATAAACAATCAACCACCAGAGAAAAAGGTCTAAAGCAGTGCTGTCTTTCAATCTGGAAAAGCCAAATTTTAAGTGCTCAATAGCCACATGTGGTTAATGGCTATAGTACTGGGCACCTCAACTGCAAAGTATAG
Source organism: Artibeus jamaicensis (assembly GCF_021234435.1). Taxonomy (NCBI): domain Eukaryota; kingdom Metazoa; phylum Chordata; class Mammalia; order Chiroptera; family Phyllostomidae; genus Artibeus; species Artibeus jamaicensis. The sequence goes on along the minus strand of NW_026521803.1, from coordinate 12,309,532 downwards.
ATGCCTTATATTTTCTTGAATATAACAATTGAGGAGAATTGTCAAAGTAACAGAAATACAGCCTCCAAAAAAAAACCCCTAAGCTCACGCCCTTCCCCAATCCTAATTAAATTTTATATTTTATAGGTTACAATTATAATTTCTATTTAAATAATGACCTCTATTTTAAAGTTGTGGATTGTCCCATAGTAGGCTTAAAAAATAGCAAAGCTGTGCAGTCTAAGTAGAAGCAGCTTAATCTCCCATTTATTACCACACCATTGCCAGCTGTTGCATCTAGACTCTCAAGAATTCAGAGGCACTCCACTTGACTAATTGTGAACTGGGCATAGGACCTAATAACATGGAAAACATTAGCCATATATGGAGTCTGGAATCAAAGGGTTTTTTTCTTAAGATTTAGCTGCTATTCCTGCCTTCCACTAAATGAGAAAAGACTTTTAAAAATCATAAAGCACCATGCAGCCTGCTTCTCAGGTTTCTAAGGCCCTGTTAGTGGAGTACTTCTGTACAACCATAGCAGTTGGTTTTGCACTGAAGATTGCATATGTAATTTTTAGTGACCCCCTTCAAAATGCTGGGGAAGTAACAATAAAATCTTCCCATACAGAATTCTGGTAACAAATGCTTGCAAAAGCATTAATTGTTTACTACCCTGGGATAAATTTTGAGATTAGTCCCCACAGAGAGAAAGTTCAAGTGGAAGTAATGGCCATGAAGAGCAAGGTAGCTATTGAGAACTAGTGTGTTCCAAGGACTAACTTTATTGCTCTCCATTCTTTGATTTGACCAAATATCTTAAATTGATTTATCCACTTCATGAAATGTACTCATCTTAGAAAGGCAAATATATAATTTCTTAGAGAGTAAATGTTACTTAGCTGAGCCATTGGACCACACAGGAAGCACAATGGTAAGAACAGTGGGATTGGAGGGGCTGTCCTCTTCTCCAAGTCTCAAGTCTACTTCAGTAAACATAAGCTAATCACATAACCCCCCTGGGTCTCTGTTTCCCATTAGTAAATTGAAAACAATGACTCCAGCACTTCTCTACCACCCAAAGACATTTGGATGGCTAGCAGAAATAAGAGTTTGACTCATTCCTCTGCCTTAGCCACATAGGAAACCTAGACTCGACTTCTAACCCCATCTCTTCATTCCCCTCCTCCTCCTAGCACCCCATCCAGCCCAAAAAAGGAAGCAGAGAGGTAGAAGAGACATCTTTACAGCAAGACTCAACAAGAAAAAGTAATGAACTGAAATCAATAATCCTTAATGGTTTTAATAAAACCCAGAACTCCCAGCTGACTTGATTTAACTTTATAAGTCAGTAAATTCTCAGTGCCTTTTTTGTCTCCAGCATCATACTAGCCTCTGGAGACAATGTAGAAGACCCTCCAGACATGGTCACCATACATTGTTTATTATGTTGCCATGGGGAAGATATTCATTCCTGAAGCCAGCAGAGCAGGTACGGACAACTTTTGAAAAATGAGATAACCTGTTGTCTGCTCTTGTTTCCCTCTAATGCTAAGAATGGAAGGAGCCTTAGCAGGGCAGCTCAGTTTGTTGGAGCATCGTCCAGTACAACAGAAGGTTACGGGTTCATTCCCTGGTCAGGGCACATACCTATCTAGGTTACAGGTTCATGCAGGAGACAACCAATCATTATTTTCTCTCTCTCCTCACTCCCTTTCTCTCTTCCTCCCTTCTTCTTTCTTTAGGATCAGTGAAAGTATCCTCAGGGGACTTTCAGTAAAGATGGAGGCATAAATAAAGATGCAAGATGCAGTACAAGATGGAGCTCACCTCCTTGCACAACCACAGCAAAATTACAGCTAAACTACAGAATGAATATCACTCAGAACCATCAGAAACTTAAGCTGTACAGAAGTGCATTTATCCCTGGGTAATAAATAATTAATGCTTTTGCAAGCATTAATTTTTTGCAAGTTGGAATTTCCTTAACAACTAAGGAATTAAAGAAACTACATTCATCCAGATGGGTAGGAGGGGTGGAGGGATGGAGGGATGGAGGGACAGAGACATAGAATGGGCTGGTCTCAAACCCATGTGTGCTGGATATAAAATGAAAGGATATCTCAGGAACGAGGAATCCCAGCACCATACTAGACTACTGTGTCCAGGGTTCCAGTTACAGGATGATAAGTTTCCATAACTTCTGGCTGTAAAAACCTGTGGGGGTTGGAGCAATGGAAAAAGCTTTGGGATCCTCAGGCATCTCCTCAGACATACTCAGACTCACTACTACTTGGCTCCAGCACCAGGGCAGCACCTTGAAGGGCACCAGAGGCATACAGGGAGGAACTGAAGTTTCTGGCATCAGGGTGAGAGCTGAAGGACAGCTTCCTCCCAGATATAACTGCAGACAGCAGCATTGTCCCTTCTCTGAGCCCACCCCCACACAGAGCCACAGTGCAGAGGCACAAAATCTGAGTCTCCATCAACCTGGCTCACGTGGTAAATCCTGCCCTGACAATTACCTAAGGTTCTGCCCCATCCAACTTATTGATCCACTGAAGCTGATAACAGTGGCTTTTTCATCTGAAGGGCTAGGTTATGTGCAGGCTTCAGACATTCCTTAATAAGCTCAAAAAAGCAACAGCTGAGCCCAGCCCCTGTTCCTCTCTCTGAGTGGCCCCAGGCCACACTAGCAGCAGCCATCTGCAGATTGTTTTATAGAGCTTACACCATGGAGCCTCAAACAGGACACAGGTGGAGGCTGACCTTGGCCTGCACCACCCAGAAAACTCCAAAGCCTGCACACCCAGCAGACAATTACAGACAAGTTTTGGAGGACAACCACCCAACTACCTGCATAAACCATGGAGGGAGGTACTTGCTGGCTGTGACTCCTGGACAGTTCTACCAGCTATCTGGCCCAGATAAATACCTCCCAATGACCTACTGACAGTAATCAAGACTCAACTACAAGAGGAGGGTGCACTCAGCCCACATGGAGGGCACACCTCAGTACCAAGAACAGGGGGTAGGGGGAAATGTGTCACTAGACCCTAGAGGACACCTACTAAAATAGACCATGCTACCAAGACACAGAAGCAAAACAACTCTACCTAACACATAGAAACAAATTCAGGGAGGCTGCCAAAATAAAGAGACAAAGAACTATGGCCCAAATGAAGGAACAGAACAAAACTTTAGGAAAAAATAAACTAAACAAAATGTAGATAAACAATCTACATTGCAGTGGTTCTGCATCTATCAGATGCAGAATTCAAAATCTGGTTACAAGGATGCTCAAGAAATTCAGTGGGTACTTCAACAGCATAAAAATGATCCAATCAGAAATGAAGGAACCACTAATTGAAATAAAGAACAATTTACAGGGAATCAACAGCACAGTAGATGAAACCGAGAATCAAAGCAATGATTTGGAACATAAGGAAGAAAAAGACACCCAATCAGTACAGCAAGAAGAGAAAAGAATACAAAAAGTCAAGGATACCAGACTTCTGGCCAAGATAAAGGTGCAGGTAGATACACTTTGCTTACTTGAACAACCGAAATGACAACAACAAATTAAAAAAAAAACAAAACTGCCAGAAAATCAAACTGTATGGAAGTTCTACAAACAAGGAGTTAAAGAAGAAATATTCATCCAGACTGGTAGGAGGGCAGAGACAGGCAGCTGAGGCAGAGAGGATGTACAGCAAAGCTGAGCAGGTGAAGTGATGGCTGGCAGACAAACAGTCCCACATTCATGTGCAGATAAGCCAGGAGGAACAACTGGGGAGAGTGACAGACCACACAAGCCAGGGTTCCAGTGCAGGAAACTAAAGCCTCAACACCACTGGCCATAAAAACCTGTGGAGGTTGTGTCAGCGGGAGAAACTCTTAGCCTCACAGGAGAGTTTGTTGGAGAGACCAGCTGGGTCCTAAACATACAAAAGCCCATCCACTTAGGAATCAGCACCAGAAAGGGACCATTTAGTTGTGGGAAGCTGGGATTTTACTGAAAACAGTGAGAACTGAACAAGCAGCATTATTCCCTCTCTGACCCCTCCCCCACATATAATGCCACAACTCAGCAAAATGGGTTACCCCACCCTAGCAAATACCTAAGGCTCTGCCCCTTACTATGTAACAGGCAAGCCCAGACAAAGAAATATGGCCCAAACAAAAGAAGAGATCAAAACTTCAAAAATAGAACTAAGCAAAGAGGAGACAGCCAACCTATCAGATGAAGTGTTCAAAACACTAGTAATCAGAATGCTCACAGAAATGGTTGAGTATGGTTGCAAAATAGAGGAAGACATGAAGGCTGTGCAAAGTGCAATAAAGAAAAAATTTACAGGGAACCAACAGTGAAGGGAAGGAAACTGGGACTCAAATCAAAGATTTGGAGCAGAAGGAAGAAATAAACACTCAACCACAACAGAATGAAGAAACAAGGATTTTTTAAAATGAGGAGAGGCTTAGGAACCTCTAGGACAACTTTAAACATCCCAACATCCAAACCCTTGGGGTGCCAGAAGGAGAAGAGGGAGAAGAAGAAATTGAAAATTTATTTGAAAAAATAATGGAGAACTGCCCCAATATGACAAAGAAGATAGACTTCCAGGAAGTCCAGGAAGCTCAGAGAGTCCCAAAGAAAATGAACCCAAGGAGAAACTCACCAAGATACATTATAATTAAATGACCCATGATTAAAAATAAGGAGAGAATCTTTTTTTAACTTTTTTTATTGTTGTTTGAGTACAATTGTTTCCAATCCCTCCACCCCAGCCACCCTCACTTCCCACCCTTGATCCTACCCCTCTTTGGTTTTTTTCATGTGCCCTTTATACATGTTCCTGAAAACCCTCTCCCATTTCACTCCTATTATACCCTCCTACCTCTCCTCTGGTATGTTCTTAATTTTAATGTCTCTGGTTATATTTTGCTTGCTTGTTCATTTTGTTGACTCAGTTCCACTTATGGGTCAGGTCATATGGTATTTGTCTTTCACCACCTGGCTTATTTCACTTAGCATAATGCTTTCCAGTTCCATCCATGCTGTTGTGAAGGGTAGGAGCTTCTTCTTTCTTTCTGCTGTATAGTATTCCATTGTGTTAATGTACCAGTTTTTTTATCCATTCATTTACTGCTGGGCACTTAGGTTGCTTTCAACACTTGGCTCTTATAAATTGTGCTTCTATGAACATTGGGGTACATAGGTTCTTTTAAATTGGTGTTTTGGGGCTCTTAGGGTATAATCCCAGCAGTGAAATTGTAGGGTCAAAAGGAAGTCCCATTTTTAGTTTTCTGAGAAATTTTCATACTGTTTTCCACAGTGAATGCACCAGTCTGCATTCCCACCAACAGTGCACTAAGGTTCCCTTTTCTTCACATCCTCTCCAGCACTGTTTGTTTGTTTATGATGGCATTCTCACTGGTGTGAAATGGTATCTAATTGTGGTTTTAATTTGCATCTCTCTGTTGGCTAGTGATGCTGAGCATTTTTTTATTTGTCTCTGGGCCCTCTCTATGTCCTCCTTGGAGTAGTGTCTGTTCAACTCCTTTGTCCATTTTTTAATTGAGTCATTTGTCTTCCTGGAGTTGAGTCGTGTGAGTTCTTTATATATTTTGGAGATCAAACCCTTGTCTGAGGTATAACTGGCAAATATGTTTTCCTATATGGTTGGTTCTTAAAGAAAGAATCTTAAAAGCAGCAAGAGAAAAGAAAACAGTTATCTACAAAGGAGTGCCCACTAGACCATCAGCTGATTTCTCAAAAGAGACTTTGCAGGCAAGAAGGGGCTGGAAAGAAGTATTCAAAGTCATGAAAGGCAAGGTCCTACATCCAAGATTGCTCTAACCAGCAAAGCTACAATTTAGAATGGAAGGGCAGATACAGTGCTTCCCAGATAAGGTCAAGTTAAAGGAGTTCATCATCACCAAGTCCTTATTATATGAATGTTAAAGGGACTTATCTAACTAAAAAAAATCAAAACTGTGAACAGTAAAATGACAACAAACTCACAACTATCAACAACTGAACCTAAAAAACAAAAACTAAAACTAACTAAGCAAACAACTAGAACAGGAACAAAATCACAGATATGGAAATCATGTGGAGGGTTATCAGTGGGGTTGGGGAGAAAGGAAAATGGGGGAAAGGTACAGGGAATAAGAAGCATAAATAGTAGGTGCAAAATAGACAGGGCAAGGTTAAGAATAGTATGGGAAGTGGAAAAGCCAAAGAACTTATATGTATGACCATGGACTTGAACTAAGGAGGGAGAATACTAATGGGAGGGGGTTGCAGGGCAGAGGGGGATGAGGGGGGGAATAAATGGGACAACTGTAATAGAATAGTCAATGAAATATACTTTAAAAAATTGAGGATAGTATAAAGAGCTTCTGGGACAACTTCAAGCATTCCAACATTCACATAATAGGGGTACCAGAAGGAAAAGAGAAAGATCAAGAAATCAGAAACATATTTGAAAAAATAATGAAATGTCCCTAATTAGGTGAAAGAAATAGACATGGAAGCCCAAGAAACTATAAAGATAGATGCAAAGAGGACCACACTAAGACACATCATAATTAAAATTCAAAGGTTAATGATACAGAGAAAATCTTTAAAGCAGCATGAGAAAAGAAGATAAATTACCCACAAAGAAGTTTCCATCAACTGATTTCTCAAAAGAAATTTTACAGACTAGAGGGGATTGGCAAGAAATATTCAAGATCATGAAAAGCAGGAACCTACAGCCAAGATTGGTTTATCCAGCAAAGATATTACTTAGAATCAGAGGGCAGATAAAGTGCTTCCCAGACAAGGTAAAGCTAAAGGAATTCATCATCACCAAACCATTATTATATAAAATGTTAAAAGGACTTAAGAAAAAGATGATCAAAATTATGAACATTAAAATGGCAATAAATACATAACTATCAACAATTGAATCTAAAAAACAAACTAAGCAAACAAGCAGAACAGAAAGAGAATTATGGGTAGGGAGAACATTGGGATGGTGGCCACTTGGGGTAGGGAGCCTGGGGGAATGGGGGGAAAGGCGAGAGGATTAAGAAATACAAGTTGGTCGTTGCAGAACAGGCAGGGGGATATTAAGAGCAAGTATAGGAAGTAGAGTTGCTAGAGAACTTATATGCATGACCCATGGACATGACCAAAAGAGAGGGGATCGCTGGAGGGAGTGGGCAGTACTAGGTGCAGGGGGGGCAAAAGGAGAAAAATGGAGACAACTGTAATAGCATAATTGATTTTAAAGTTTTTTTTTAATGTATCTTCAGGTGATGATTAAAGAATTAGTCAAAAAAAAAAAAAAAGAATGGAAGGAGAAGGGGAGTAAGTAGTACACCTAATCTTGCATGCGGCTGACAGACATGAACCAAGTGTAGTGGGTTCTGCAGAGGCCAATTTGTGAAATTCATTGTGTGGCAGTGGAAAAGAGGGTGTTGTGGTATATTCAGACACTGAATATGAAGGATACACTATTTCAAAATATGAAACATACAGAATTACTGGCTGGTGTAGCTCAGTGGATTGAGCGCGGGCCCGCATGAGAACCAAAAGATTGCGGTTCGATTCCCAGTCAGGGCACATGCCTGGGTTGCAGGCCAGTTCCTAGCAGGGTCCAGTTCCCAGCAGGGGACACACAAGAGGCAACCATACATTGATATTTCTCTCCCTCTCTCCTTCCCTTCCCTTCTAAAGATAAATAAATTTAATTTTTTAATAATTTAAAAAATATGAAGCATATAGAATTACATTTATGAATTTGTAATATTAATATCAGACTTGAGCAAAATGTTTGTAGCTTGCTGCTTTAATTTATCCTGCTCAAAGGAATATGTTCACTTCCCTTTGCTCTTAGGGGTTCTTTGGTACACATTTTTCAGAATTTAATTTCCTGAAAATTTTTTATACCAACAAGTAGCACTTGTCACTCAAGGGTTTCAACAGACAGATCCTCATAGAGGATCCATCCTCATGGAGACACAGGGAGAACATACTACTTCATTCTTCTAAGAAACAAACACAAACAAGTCAAACCAAAGAATATGACCAACCTCTGTGAGTTCCTCAGAAGCATCAGGCTATGCTGTGGATGTTTATGCAGACAAATACACACATCCATAAGGAACTCAGTGTGCAATAAACATACCTAGCACATCTTTTAAAGCTCCAATCGTTTGTCGAAAGAACGGAGGTCAAAAAGTCCTGGAGTTCTGGCAGGCAAATGGGTAACACCGGAGATTCTTTTTGGAGGCAAAGAGATGAAGGATAAAAGATTTGCCTTTAAGTTGCCTCTGAACTTGTTGTTTTCCAATTTTAAAATGCCTTTAATAAGGGAAAAACAACACGGAAGACAAGACTTTGCTTATAGATGAAATGACAGAAAGCAAATTTATTTTCCTACCTTAAAAAACAATAAAAAACAAACCAATGACTGGTTTTCAGACACTAAACAATAGGTAGTGTAGAAATGTGGTCCCTGAGCAAGTAGTAACTGATGACAATTAATGGAGGCAATTTTGAGACCGCAAGGCAGAGAAGAAGAACATGAACAGAGAGCAGCCATCCTCCTAGGTTGAGAAGACAGAGATCAGAGTTCAGAGAAGCCCAGGTAGCTGAAACTTGAGGGACAGAGGACCAGAGATACAGGAGCTACATAATGAGAGAGCTACATGTATCTGTAGAAGGGTCCCCTTCAGTCTTTGCTGAGTACTGATTTTTACATGCAAAAAAAGAATTTATCAGAGTGGAGAAAAGATTAGCAGAAATTAATACACAGAACAATTTCTAAGGTTCACACAGAACTGTACCCCCCACCCTAATTCAAGTAGAAAGACATTTCAATATGGGGCATCAGACAGGATCTAAAAAACTGTATTACCTTAGAAAGGGATTAAATTAGACCTAACAAATGCTTCCAATCTGCCCTAAGAAAGCTTATAAACAAATCAAAAAGGCACATTGATTCCAATTCAATGAACTGTGCATCAGGGGAAAAAATCCAACAATATTCTTAAAAATACCAAAAAAAAAACAATGCAGCATGCAACGGTGCAAAATCCATAGTATAGAGCACCCAATAAATTATTGATTACCAGGCATGAAGAGAAGTAATGAAATGTTCTAATAATAACAGAAAACTTCATTATCATTAATGTGTACAAGCCAAGAAATAACAGATAATGGGACTAGTGGATAAAGATGCCAAAACTAGTAAAATAATAATAAAATGACAAAGTATGTCTAATAAGTAAAAATTAAAAATAAAATAGAACCATAAAAATTAATCTAAAAGTAGATAGGGAGAGGCAATAAGAAGAACAAAGTATAGATGAGACAAATAGAAAAAATAGCAAGATAGAAGTTTTAAACCCAATAATTAGATATTTGTATGAAATCTATATGGTCCAAACTCTTTAATTAAAATACTGAAATTTTGAGATGGCATTTTTTGTAAAGCAACATCCAGTATATGCTGACTACAAGAAACCTATTTTAAATGTAAAGACGTGGGTAATTCAAAATAAAAAGGTAGATTACTATTAAAAAATACAAATAAAAAATGTTGGAGTGGCTATATTAAACAAAGCAAATTTTAGAACACAGAATATTGCCTAGAACCAAGAGAGAGGGATTTCAAAATAAAGAGGTCAACTCATCAAGAAAGCATAGCAATCCCACACATATGTACCTAAAAACAGAATTTCAAAGTACATGAAGCAAAATTGATAAAATTCAAAAGAAAGTAGATGAATCCACAATTACAGTTTAGAGAGTACAAAATTCTTCTCTCAGTGTGTAATAGAACAAGTAGACAGAAAATCAGTAGACATATAGAAGACCAAAACAAACTCATCAATGAACTTGACCTGATTGACATTTATAGAACATTCACTCAACAATGCCTAGACTACTCATTCACCAAGATAAACTATATTATGGGCCATAAAACTAGTCTGTGTGTATATTAAAGTACTTATGTATAAATTAATAAAATTGAAAACAGAAAAATTACAAAACCAAAAGTTGGTTTTTGAAAAAATGAACAAAACTGATTAACCTCTAGCCTGATTGATGAAAAATAAAGGACAGAAGACACAAGTCACCAACATCAGGAATGACAGATAGGATGTCATTACAGATCCTACAGCTGTTAGAAAAGATAACAAGGAAATATTTTGAATTTAATGACAATAAATCTGACAACTTAGATGATATAAAAAATTATTTTAAAAACACAGTCAAAACTTATTTAAGAAGAAATACATAACCTGGATGGCCTTAGTTACAATAAAAAAATTTAATCCATAGTTTTAAAACTTCACATGAACAAAATCCAGAATACTTGACCTTAGAAATTTACTAATGAATTCTTCCAAGCATAGGAAGAGTAAATAATATAAATTCTATGATGTCTTTCAAAAATAAGAGGAGTAAACACTTCTTATCTTATTTTATGAGCCCAATATTACCATAATACCAAAACCAGAGAATATATTACAAAGAAAAATAATTACAGACCAATTTCCCTCATAAACATAAACATTAAAATATTTAACAAAGTTTGAGAAAATCAAATCCAGCCATACATAAAAAGTTCCATAAAAATTTCCACCATATATCCAAGTGGAATTCATTCTAGGAACACAAGATTGGTTTAATATTCAAGGCCAATCAATGTAATTCACCATTTTAACAAACCCCCCAAAAAAGGAAGCCACAAATTCATCTCCATAGATTCAGGAACATGTGGCATAATCCAACATCCATTCATGATAAAAGCTCTCAGCAAACTAAGAATAGACAGAAACTTTCTTGGATGGATAAAGAGCAGCTATAAAAACTCCACAGCAAACATTTATAATACTTAATGGCAAGACTAAATACTTACCATGAACAAGGATTTCTTTCTCTCACGACAGAGAGAAAATGTTTGCAAAATATATGCCAAATAAAGGACTTATATTTTTCTTCAATAAGAAGGAAAACAAACTATTTTATAAACAGGACCAAAAATTAGGTTAGACACTTCACTAAAAGATTTACAAGTGGCAAAAATCACAGGAAGATCCCTGGCTGCTGGATTGCTCAGTTGGTCGGTGCATTGGCTGATGCACAAAAGTTGTGTGTTCAATCCCAAACACAAAAGTTGTGTGTTCTTGTAGGGCACATACAAGAACCAACCATGGGGTACGGGTGTGCATGAATGGGTAGAACAACAAATCTTTCTCTCTCTCTCCTCCTCTCTCTCTCAAAATCAATAAATAAAAATTTTAAAAGCAAAAAATCACAAGAAAAGATGCTTAGCCCATGCCCATAGAATGGCTACGATTTTTCAAACAGTGCTTAGTAGGATGGTGACTGGGATGTGGAGGAACTAGAACCCTCATGCATTCCTAGTGGGAACACAAAATGCTAACAGCCCCTTGGAAGACAGTTAGGCAGTTTTTTCTAAAGTTAAAAATGCCGTATATCACATGACTCAACATTCCCTCTCAGGTATTTATTGAAGAGAAACGAAAGTATACATTTACACAAAGTGTTGTACTCAAAGGTTTATAGCAGTTTTATTCATAATAACCACAAACTAGAAGCAATATAAATGTCCAACTGTTGAACAGATAAATTGCAGTTTATTCATTTAATGAAATTCTACTCAGCAGTAAATAGGAACAAGCTAATGATACATAAAATAATATAGATGAATCTCAAAATTTTATGATAAATGAGAGAAACCAAACACAAAAGATTGCATACAGTGTCATTTCACTTATAAGAAACTCTAGAGAAGACACAACTGGACTGCTGAAAGCAAACCAGCCTTCGCTGTGTGTAAGAAGTAAGGGGACGGCCATGCCTGCAAGGGGCACAGGGGGCTTCGGGTGAGCGATTGCATGTGCTGCTGTGAGCATTTGTATCCCAGTTTCTGCGTGAATGCACGTTTTTATTTCTCTCGGGTTTATCCCTAGGGGAGGCATTGCTGGGGTGTATGATAGCTCTATCATAGTTCCTTAACTTTTAAGGAACTATATCATGACTGCATGGGTGGTCAGTTACACACCGTACACTCATGTCAGAACTTATGGCACTGTACATTTAAAATTAGTCAAATTTATTGCATGCGGGTTATACTACAAGAAATTAATTTCTGAAGCAAAAAAATGAGATCAAAGAAGAAAAAAATTATTATTAATCCTGAATCATACACTTTACTGGTACACAGTATTCACATTAACAAGATGCTATTCACTTTGTGCTGTGTAGACCTAGCTGAGTCCAAAGTCTCCTGTGACTATTCAAGAAGTAGTGACAGGAACACAAGCAGGAGAGAGGAAAGACCTGGGTTTCGCTCCGGGAGCCATCGCCGACCACCAGAAGGGTATGTGGTATGCTAGTGCAGGTGCCTTCGAATGCCCCTGCTTCAAGTATTCCACCCCAGCTTGGCTCCTCTCCAAACTTTTGCAAAAGCGCTCTCTACAAGCCTTTGGGATTGGGTTTCCTTCTTCAATCTAAATCTGTCTGCTTTCCATCTTTCCAGGATTCCTTACGGTTTAGGACCCACTGGAAAGACTCTCACTCTTATCTTTGAACACATGTGTCTGTGACTTCTGTGACTAGAAATGCTTTCTGTCATTTCTAAGGGCTCAGAACAGAACACTATGCGTGCTTAGTCTGCCTTCTTCTTATAGGTCACAGAGCTCAATTTCTTAATCTAAAAATTATAATATATAGTCTTCTAACAATTTTTTGGAAGAACCAAATAACCTAATGATGTAAAAGAACTATTGAAATGGAGAGGAAATAAAACACTTGTAATTAAAGCCAATGTTCTCTCTAGAGTGAGTTGAAAGCCAAAATGAGATTTCTCATTAAGAATTTAATTCTTTTGCCTAACAAATTTTTCTTGTCTACATATGTCCTACTTGAGGTCTCCCATTGTTCCAGGAGAATCCTAAAGTGTATTTATCCAGCGAGACAAATTAAATTAGTGCTGGATTTTTAGAATACCTTAGATAAGGGGGCCTGGCAGTGGGGGCGGGGAGAGGGAGAGAGACATGACTATGGGTAGGTAGGTAGATATTGTTTCTTATTTTCTAATGTTGTTAAAGGGATATTAAACATTCCTGTATGTGTCTTTATTTAAAAGTGATGAAACTGAAGTCTTGTATATGAAGACCTTCCCCTGGATGAGCTAAGATTCTGCCATACAACACAAACGGAAATACACTCGTCATCTCTCCTCCATCATATAACACACAATCACAATTCTCAAAAGATTTTCTTTAGCTTCTCTCAGAAAATAAAAGTGGGCTCTGTGCTCCTAGTTATACAAAATCGCACCATGGACACTTACCTGGGGAAGTCTGCTCAGCTGGGCCTCAAGTTGCCGGCCAGCGGTTTTTCTCAGGACAAGACAAGGTGCCAGAGGAGAAAAAACTGGCAGGAAGCCAGTGTCGGCACCGGCAGGCACCCGAGACAAGAACGGGTGGCAGAGCAGACCCAGGTTACACTTACACCAGGCTACATACAGTCCAGCTTCCAAACTGACACTAACCATTTAAAACTTGAACAAGTAACACTGGCCATGCACAAAAACATGCAAATATCAAGTCTAAATGTCAACTATATGTATTTAGCTAACCAAGGAAAAGTTGAACTTGGCCAGAATGATCAAACGCAAAATCGAAACAGACCCATAAGTACAGAAAACAGACTGACAGGGGGGCAGGGAGGTGGAGGGCTGGGTGAAAAAAGTAAAGGGATTGAGCAAAACGTGCACACAAACTCACAGACAGAGACAACAGTGTGGTGATGACCAGAAGGAAGGGGAAATGGGGGAGGCAGAAGAGAGTAAAGGGGGAGGTAAAGGGTGACAGGAGACTTGATTTCGGGTCAGTATATAGATGATGTATTACAGAATTGTACACGTGAAACCCGTGTAATTTTATTAACCAGCATCACCTCAATAAATTCCATTAAATCTTTAAATGAAGTGAAGAAAACAATTTTCAATCGTTTCAGCATTTTAGTGGATATCAGAGAGCACCCACAACCAGGAGACAGAACGCGGCTGGTAACTTACGTCACTGTCCCAGTGCAGCAGCTTCGGCCCGTCACGCTGGAGTGAGAGGGCAGTTGTGGCCCAGATATTTGCTCCCAGGGCTTCCAATGCCACCGAGATGCGTGTGATTATCGAGTAATAGAGAGGGACATTCCTTATGTTGTGTCAGTTTGCAAATCCAGCGAGACAAAGATATAGTTGTCAGCTCCTAGGACAGGCCGGATTCATCGCCCATGGTCATGACACTGCCAGCACCTGTCCTCCCAGCAGGTTGCATGCCTTCAAGTGGAGGAATACAGGACTCCGCCCCAGCCTCTCTTCCACGGGCTGCAGTGGCCGTAAAGAGGGCCCTCCCCTCAGTCTGTGCCAGCACATGGGAAGCAGTCAGGGGAGACCACTTATAATTATTTGATGCAGATGGTCACTTCATTAACATATACACCAAGCAGCCCATTCCAGAGTGTTGAGCTGCCTACCAATCCTGTGAAAGCCTTCAGGCTAATAGGCTATATAGTTAATCAAGAAAGGGCCTCTCAGACCACTCTGGAGGCCCATTTTGTGAGACAGGCAGAGGTGTTTCAGCAAGTCCTAAAGAGAATAGCAAAGTCCTGGGTTTCTGCCACTGAAGAGCCAGATGCAGATGCAGAAGCTCACCTGTTCCTAAATAAGGTCATCAGAGTGTGTGGAACTTGTCACTAGACCTGGCAGCTTTCTTGGCCCTTATTCTGTAGCAGGTAAATCTATAGCAGGTTCCGAATTGTAGAAATGGACCCTCCTCATAGCACTGAGCTAAGCTAAGGCTCATCCTGAAAACTCACCTCTCCCAGAACAAAGAAAGAAAATCAGGTGGCCAGGAATGGCTGGAAACTCAGGTCTCCAGACTTTAAAGTGATAACAGAACTTAAGAAACTCACAAGTCTAGTGGTTTTTCAAACACAGTTGAGAAGCACATTTATTTGCAAGTAACATCTTTGAGTGAATGCCAATGTATAGAACAGAGAAAGCAAAACGGTTTCGAAGGAGGGTCTGGGGCCCAGAGATCCATCCACCTGTTTCTCCTCACCACCGCCTTGCCTCAGAATGCCACAGGGCAGCTCTCGGAGGAAACCTAGCTCTCCTCAGAGCACAATCTGGAAAACACCGATTAGAGAGATAATCTCATTTCAGAGAAGGAACAGAGCCCGGGGGGAAACAACCTCAGGGACCGTAATCTAGTCTCCCTTTCCTCTAGGCAGGCAGATGCTGTGTACTGACCCCACAGACCCAAAAGTGTCGCTAGCAAAAGGGCAGTGGACAAAGAGCAATTCGGTTCAGCTTTAGCCCTGAGTTCCCTCACATATACAGTGGGGTCCACTGAGGGGTTTAACATAGAAACCGTCCAGCACAGGTTGCAAAGCCCCCAAAAGATACCCTAATCTCACCATCTGCCCTGAGTTCCAGCCCCATGTCACTAAAATACATATAGTCATACTATGCAGGTTTGCATGAGTGCCAATGTACGGAACAGGGGAGGCAGGCATCTGAATCTGTTCGATAAGGACAGACCATCTGTAAGAATTCATGACCCTCCACTCCTTCCCTCCCTCCCTTCCATAGGATTTTGCTGCCTGAGTTATGTAAATAATTGCATTTTACCTGACCTTCTGTAGAAAAAACCTACAGCAGAAAAATTCATTCCTGTTCATGAACAGAAATTTCTTCGGATTCTTATCATCTATCTCCTGTGCATTTTAAAGTCTTTTCACAAAAATTTGAACCATTCTTATAAAGTGCCAGCTACATGGACAGCATATCTAAATCTTAAAGTCCAGGACTGACTCCCATTCCTAGACAATCATGACTAAGATGCTGCTGCCACATTTATTTCATGGTTCACACACAGCTCCTTGCTCAGTGCAGCCTCCTTGCATCTTCTCACTAGTCAAGTCAACATCAGTGCCTTTTTAAAAACACCGTAAATCTCTTTGATTGGGACTTGAGGCTGCAATCATTCAATTTGTGTTCAGCTAAATTGTCTTATCTCCTTGCGTGCCAGGCTGTCCCTGGCATGTCCAGAGTCATGTCCCTGGATGCCAGCGTCTGAAAGCGACAAGCAGGAGCATCCAAGCAGGACAGACAGGCTTTCTCTGGCCCTGCCACTGTGGGATTCCAATGATGACAGACAGGAAACTGCCATGTGACCATGACTCCCAAGATGAGGAGTCTGCTCCTCCCACGTGGAGACAGAGAGCAGCCTGAGCACAGACCTATTAATTTCAAAAGGAAGGAGACAGCTGCACATGTTGCCTGTGACTGATCTTAGGCAGAGTCTCCCAAATGCCAGGAAAAATATTTGCCAGGAACTTTTTTTCTTTTGTGTTATTAAATTTATTGGGGTGACATTGGTTAATCGGGGCCATGCAGGTTTCAAGGGAGCAATTTCACAACACATGATCTGTATATTGCATTGTGTGTCCCCCACCCATTTTCCATCCCCATATATTTGGTCCCCATTACACTTTATTATCCCCTCCACCCCCTTCCCTATGGTAACCACCATACTGTTGTCTGTGTCTTTGAGTTTCACTCATAACCCATGTATGAGTGAAATCATACAGTTCCTAGCTTTTTCTGACTGATGACAGTTTTGCTCAGCATAATATTCTTAAAGTCCACCTATATTGTCGCAAATGATAGTATTTCATCTTTTCTTGTGGCTGAATAATACCCCACTGTATATAATATGTACCATATCTTCTTTATCCAACCCTCTATCAAAGACACTTTGGTTGTCTTCATGTCTTGGCCACCATGAATAATGCTGCAGTGAATATAGGGGTGCCTATGTTTTCGCAAATAAATGTTTTTGAGTTTTTTTGGTTGATACCCAGAATGGGGATTGCTGGGTCATATAGTAACTATTTTTTGGCAGGAACAGTTTTTAAGAAAAGCATTTCTCCTATAGTTCTAATGCTGGCTTTTTAAATGTATTCATTCAATCACCTGACATTATTGAACAGTTACTGCAGGCAGGCATTATTCTGCATGTGGATGCATCCACTCATGCCCTCATCACATATTCATTCATTTAACAACCAGTATTTTACAACTATTTAGTGTCAGGAACCTTGCCAGGTGCTGGGCATACAAAGCAAAGACACAATTCTTCTTCTGGGGAAGGACAAGGAACACTGGTGCTGAGTCAGTGGCTGCTTAGTGCCAGGCCTTGGCCAAGGACTCTATGGCCATTGTCTCATTCAAGACTCCCAGCAATCCTGGGCCCATTTTCCAGATGAGGAAACTAAGGACTTAGAGAATGTAAGGCACTATCCCAGGTCTTTCTAATTCCAAAACTGAAATTCCTTCCAACTTATTAATGACTATAATAAGAAGAAAAACCTATAGTATAAGAAAAATACATAAATAATAACATAGCAGAATCCTTTCCATTCAAAGATGGCAGCAATTTCTCCTTATGTGTGTGTGTGTGTGTGTGTACCTGTGGTTAAAAATAAATGTGTGATGTGGAAAGAGTTCAGCAGTTTCTCAAAAAATTAAACATAATTATCATATAACTCAGCTTTCCCACTCCTAGGAATATACCAGAGAAATGAAAGCATTTCATTAGACAAAAATGTGTACGTGAATGTCCATAGCAGCATTATTTGTAATAGCCCAAAAGTAAAAACAACCCAAACATCCATCAAATGATAACTAAATAAATAAAATGTGATATATTCATACAATGGGATATTATTCATCTATAAAAAGAAATAAAGTACTGATATATGATTTACAAGGTGGATGAACCTTAAATATACTATGCTCAGTGAAGGAGGCCAGGTACAAAAGGACATGTGTCATATGAGTCCATTTATATAAAATGACCAGAAGAGGCAAATCATCCACAGAGCCAGAACATAGATTAGTGGTTGACAGGGGCTGGGAGGAAGGGAGTGATGGCTAATGGGTACAGGGGTTTTGGGCGTGGGGGGTTGGGGGAATGGGCATCGGTGGTGTTGAAAATGTTCTACAATTTGATGCTGGTGTCAGCTGCCCAACCTTGTGAACATACTGAAAACTACAGAATTGCACAGTTTAATATGGTGTCTTCTAGGATAAGGAGTAAGAAAGAGAAATCAGTGGGCCACAACAAGCCAACATGCTGGTGAGGATTCGGCTTCCTCCTTGCTCAAAGTCATGGCCCATGAGGACCTTCACTCAAGGACCCCTTTGCAAGCTCCTGCTGCTTCAGCTGCTCACCACAGGGAACAGAAGTCTGGGGGAACCCCAGCCCTTCTGGGGGAACCCCAGCCCCTAATGCAGAGATGCTAGCAGGGCAGCCGTTGGCAGGGTTCAAAAGCAGGTGAAGTTTCTCTTTCCCGCTCTCAGCTGTCCTCTCCCAGAGCCAATCCAGGGTCCAGTGTCAGAAGACTTAGGCCCCAGGCTCAATCTAGTTGCTAACTTGCTCCTTGACTTCAGCAAAGTCTTAGTGGTCTTTCAAAGAGGCTAAATTATTCTGACATTTTGCCATTAATAAAAGAATAGGGAGGAGATGGATCATCTTTATTCATTTTTTTCCTCATACAGCGACAGCTGCCTACTTAACCTTGGGTAATACTAAAAATCAAGCAAACAGCCACTGGACATGAAGGTGAAGTCTGTGAGCACTCAGCCTTCCAGTTCTAAGCTGGCCAGCTGCAGAACTGAGACCTCCTCCCAGTGAAATGCACCTCCACTGGGGCCACTCCAAGAAAATGAGAAATTCCCTGTCCCAGGAGGGCCAGCTGGGTGCCTCAACCCTGTAAGTCATAGATCTCCTGGGCTCGAAGGGTCTTCCAGAGCATTTAGCTTTGGCCCCTTGTTTTATAAATGAGAAAGCTGAGCCCTGGGCATTTAAATTCCTTGTCCCCAAGTCACAGGCTAATAGAGGCACAAGTCCATTCTCTCCCGCCTCCTGCCCAGGCTCTTTTTAACCCAGCACACTGCTTCTCCAGAGTCCTTTCTTATTTGTAGAAACCCTATGCTCGAGATGGCCAAAATGCATTTGTCCTTGCACCTGTGACAAGCCTGACCCTCTCCAAACCTGCCATATAGCCCAGGCATGAAATTTCACTCATTCTGGGCTTGTTTGCCAGTTCAAACAGAGCTGGACCTTAATTATGCAAATGTCAAGAAAAATGCTGGGAGTATCATTTAGGGGAAAGTAAATGCTGCCCATAAAATTCTTACCTTAATTGTAAGAGTCTTAACCTGGGAAACTATGTCTCCCTATCACAGCATCTGTTTTGTGGGGTAAGGCAACATTTTATTATTTTTTTCTTAATACTGTGACTATTAGAATTCTCAATTCAAAGTGAGGGGAAAAAACAACCCAAACCAAGAAAGGAGATTTATTAGTGCAGAGTAGACTTTAGAGAAAGCTTCAAAAATGTCACCAAAGGCCCTAGCTGGTGTGGCTCAGTGAAGTGAGTCCCAGCCTGCAAACTGGGGATTGCTGGTTTGATTCCCAGTCGGGGCTCGTGCCTTGGTTGTGGGCTGGGTCCCCAGTGCAGAGGGATCAGAGCGTGAGAGGCAACCACACATTGATGTTTCTTTCTCTCTCTCTTTCTCACTTCCTTCCCCACTCTAGAAAAATAAATACAATATTTAAAAAATTGTTTAAACAAAAAACTGTCACCAAAGGCCCTGGCTGGAGTGGCTCAATGGGTTGAGCACTGGCCTGCAAGTTGGAAGGTTACAGGTTTGATTCCTGGTCAGGGTACATGCCTGGGTTGGGA
Source organism: Artibeus jamaicensis (assembly GCF_021234435.1). NCBI lineage: Eukaryota > Metazoa > Chordata > Mammalia > Chiroptera > Phyllostomidae > Artibeus > Artibeus jamaicensis. Next base: position 12,289,701 of record NW_026521803.1, on the reverse strand, counting down.
ACCAAGTCTCCGGTTGAGGGCACAAGAGGAACAACTGATTGATGGTTCTCTCCTCCCTCCCTTTCCCCCTCTCTCAGAAATAAATAAAATGGTTTTTTACAGTCACCAAAGAGTTCTCTCTATTTCTTGACTGTTCTCTCCTCCATGGCGCCTCTGTGCTCACAGAAGCCCATCCATTACAGAACTGAGCACAGTCTTACCTTCGGACCAGTGGGGAAGAGTAAGCGTCTACTGCCCTGAGATGCAGCAGGAGTGTGAGAACGGAGGCCCGCCACCTCAGAGGGACCCAACAGTTTTTTTTCTCCTTCCATAGAAATATTGCTGCATTGTCATTCTCCCTGTGAGACTGCAGACTAATTACTAAAGGGCCATTAACCACAGAAGAGAATTCTGCTACCATTTGGCCTACACTTATTAATAAAAGATCATCTCAACATCAGACTCCACCTCTGAAGAGGGATGCCTCACTCAGCTTGGACACCAAAACCCATTTAAAACAAAAATAAAAGATCACAACAATCCTCTACCAAGTCCACTCAACATTTTCTTTAGAGTAAGAGATTATTCTCTGGAGGTTTGCACTGCTAATTATAATACACAGTTTGAGACCTTGAAGTTGATCTAGCATGAAAGCAGACTAAAACCTCCTGCTATCTGGAATGATTCATCAAAGCCAGAAAGTGTGCCTTATCACCCTCCCTCCACCCCCACCCGCCCCACAAGAAGAAAGTGCTGGAAAAAGTTATTTTTATAAAGTCATTAGGCTGGGCCAAAATGTTCCTGTTAGCCAGGGTCAGCCCCAAGCAAAATGTAAAGTCAGAAAAGGTGAATCTTCACTATTAGCAATGCCCTCACCTCAATTTCCTTTTTGAGCAAAACTTTTCTCACCTTTCAGTAGCCTTGACCATTCCCACACCTACTGGATGCCAGGAATTGCCCCCCGGATGCCAGGAATTCCCCTCTTTGGACCTGGGCCTCCCCTTTCCTGGAAACACTTCATCATCAAACAAACATGAGTAGAACACCAATAATGTGAAAGCATCTATGGGGGGGAGTTGGACATCTGTTACATTTTGGGTACTTTATGTCACTGTCCTTGGGAACCCGCCACTTCCCTATTCCTGCAATTCTTGTGGGGCTGTCCATGGAGATGAAACTCCTTCACACTGATTACATGGTACCTCCTTCACCCAGCCTGCTCCTCCACTGCTTCACTCTTTGGTTTTTTCTAAAATCTTTGCCCCAGAGCATTTTGGAATGCCAGCAGACAGCAGATTTTCAGCTTTCTTCCTTCCCCCTCCGGACATTAATAACGGCTTCCTCCAAACCGGTCTCTGATGCACTGAAACCTCAATCACCTTAAGGTTATCACCCACCCTGCATCACCAGCAACTCCACCCCATCCTGTCTATCTCCTAGGTTACCTAGTCCCAGCCCTTGCAGCTGAACTCCTGGAGGTACAGAGAAACTCATGTATAGGACTTCTCTATACAACTACCACCATCGACATCATCACAGCCACCAATTATTTCTGAGCATTTATTATGTACCAGTGTGCTAAACAATTTGCATGCATGGTCCCAACATGCTCCAAAAACATAACTATAGTCTCTCCAACTCACTAAAAAGAATGCCAATTTGAAGATCCTTATCTATTGAAACAAAACTAATTCCTAAACCCATCAGCCAGCTTATTCCTCACTCTCCAACCTCTGTCTGTTTTTATTCTGTGAGTTCTGTTAAATATTTCGTTGACATTCCAGGCTAAATTTCTAGGGACCAAAGAGATGTTACCCAGATTTTTGATCTGCATTCATTATATGGTCTCTCGGTTGTGGATTTCCCCACATATCTTACCGTTTATGAGAATAAGGTTAGTACCACTGTGGGCCAGTATAAAGACACCAAGCATGACCTTAAGCTAATGACGAAGGACCAACAAAGGGAAAAAACTGGCAACAGCAGAATTCTGCCTGCTAGCCAAAAGCCACAGAGGAATTTCTGACAATCCTGTCATATGTAACAATTGGTAATATTTACTAAATGCTTACTATGTAAGAGGCATTCACTTTTTCATGTTCTATACATATATTACCTCAATCTTCACATTACCAATGAGTTGGGTGCTATTATTATTCTCCCCATTTTTCTGCTGAGGAACTCAAGTCACAAAGATGTTAAGTAACCTTCCCAAAGTCACATAGGTGGTCTGGCTTCAAAGTGTTTGTTATTAACAATGATGCCGTACCACTCGGTGGCATCGTGAATCAGAGCATTACTCTCCTGATGTGTTTATCCACATAAATATCAGTGCAGGTTGGCCTAAAGGTGGGGCAACTATCAGTGATGTCTACCTGCATTAGTTTTCTGCATAATAAACCACAAAAATTAGAGCTTCTCTAGAATCCATTTATTCTCTCATAGTTTCCATAAGTAAGGCATCTGGGCACATCATAGCCAGATCCTTTGCTGCAATCAAGGTGTTGTCCAGGACATAGGTCTCTTCTAAGAGTCAAGGTCCTTTTCCAAGCTCATGTAATTGTTGAAAGAATTCATATCCTTACATCTGCAGACTCATTATGGCTTACTTCTCTTTCATGACCAGCAGGAGAATTTCTCAGACCTCAAGGTGGACCCCAGTCTTCTTTTAAAGGTTTCACCAAGGTCAAGCCCCGCCAAAATAATCTCCCTTTTGACTAACCCAGAGCCAACTAAGTAGGGATCTTCTCCTTTGCCATATAATATAACATAATCATTAGGGTGATACTTCATCACATTTGCCATAGTCTATTGGTTAGAAACATGCTACAGGTCCTACCCCCAACTCAAGGGGAGAAAATTAGACAAAGCACAGATCAATGGAGATTATCTTAGAATTTTGCTACCCTACCTTCCACACCAGGTCTTGGGCTGGTTGGTTAACAACATTTGTTGCCCCAAAATTGGGCCATTCTCCAGTGACCTGATTATGTCAGGGCCTCAACCTAAAGGCCAGAACCTAATACCTAGTGTCCTGCCAAGGAAGCAGAGCCATAATGACTTCCAGAGTGGTACTGACACCATTCTGCATTGCACCAGAACAGAAGCACAACTACTATACCAGCAGAATGGCCCGGCAAAGATCCAGTGATAGATGAGTGACACCTTGTATGGCCTTTGGGTGGAGAAACTGAGGACAATCTGGACCTTAACGCCAAAACCAAAGCCAGGAAGACATCCATACAAAGGGCATGGGCAGAAGGCAGAATCCAGGTAAAAACATCAGGACAGAACCCAGGATGCTGCATGGACAGGCAACAGTCTGCTTCTCTCTCCCACCCCGTTACCCTCTCTCTTGTTCTGAGTCACCAACCTGGTTCATGATCAACCCAGCAGCTGACACCAAAGTTGGCAAATAAGATATGTACAAATGAAAAGATAGCTGAAACAAAGACAAGAGTTGATAAGTGAATGATAGAAGTCATGAATATTAGGAATTCAGGTGCGGAAGAGTTCATTTCTTCCCAGGTAGCTCAGAAAATGCTACAGGAAAAAGATAAGAGTGTAGTGGACAGGGGAGGTAGAATCGAATGTCAAGGGCAACAAAGGTAGATTTAAAACAATACAATAGATACTCAGAGAGGCACACAGTCAAGACAGCAGAGGGCCCATTGAAAACACTTTTCCCAGCCCTTCCCATTCCTTAGGGCTATAATCCCTTTCCTCCTCCAGTCTGATAATAAGGTGGAAATGGAGTGAGGAGCAGTATATTTGCATTTTAATAGGGACCTTCTCAACAGAGAGCCTTAAACCAAGGTAATGGCTCCAAATACTGGTCACTTCTGGTCCTGTGATAAACTGGAAGGGGGGAGATTATAGGACAGGTTAGTACTCACTTTCCATCAAATCACCTTTTGGTATGTAGAACTGGTGCACATCTTATGGCTTAGAGTTTAATAATACTCAGTTTGTCTGGTAAATCACATTTGTCATGGGAATACTAATATTCGCGTACCAGACACCCAAAGCTTAGCATTGTAAGTAAAGTTTACTCACAAACCTGATATTTTTCTAAATTTTCCACAGGCCAAATGATATCTTCATACCAGCCAGGACTGTCCTTTGTGCCATGGACTTGCTATCCCTGCTCTACTATTTGGGAAAGTTTCTTAAATACTGTAACACAATTGAATGTTAACTGTAAGTAAACAATTTAAAAATACTTTAAGACACTACAAATATAACATGTTGCTTTGCGATTTCTTGATTCTAAATGCTCTCAAGATTGAGGATTCCTGTGGAGCAATAATTAGATATTAAACATTACTTGGGAAAGGATGTTCCATCCAGAAGCTTAAAACAGGAAGTAACTATGATTGTATTTGAAATGCTCTTTCTCTACCTCACGTTCATGTCTTTTGACCACAGGTGTTTGTCATCAAGCCAAAATTAAATATTGTGATATCCCTGATACTGAACTAAATGCACTAATGATCTGCAAAACGCACGGAACTATCAGAGTCCATGGCAGAAGGAAAAGGTTGGTTTGAGTGTTACCTCAATTTCTTTTGTGACAAAAAGAAGTTCTCGAACATTTCTGGACTTGACTATTCCCCTCAGCAAAATGTAGGCGATGCCTGGTCAACCACAAAGTAATGTCATAAGGGCTTGCCACATGATGTTTTTTTAAAGACCCAACTAAATATAAAGTTTAAAGTATTAATTATCTTGCATTAGTTCACTCATTACAATTCGGCTTGAAAATATAAGGGAATATATACAAGGTTACTTTTGTAGGCATTCTATAAAGGCTTCGGAATCAAAGGATATAATTAAGTATATAATTAACTTTTACCACATCCATATGATAGAAAAATGGGCCTCCTCCAGTGGCCTTTATTGGAGCACTGATTAAAGGCAAGCCCCAAATGGCTGTTGTTAGCTACAGAGAAGTACCTGATATATCAAGCGCCTCTGGTTCTCAAGAGCCATACCTTTAAAGGATTTTTGTTTCATTTCCCAGAGAGGTACTGTTGTAGGCTTCTTACTTTCTCTAGAGTTTAACATATGTACAATTTCAGACCGAACACATTTCTTTTAAAACTCACATATCAAAATTGTGCACTGCATCTTAATGCTGTCTGTGCCCCAGTATATAATTTGTTTGGGGTTTTTTGCTGCTTTTTTGTTGTTGTTGCCTTACTTTGAATAAGTAAATTAACCAATGAATGCCTGAGGACACGCAGCACATGTTCAGGGTTTGTGACACAGGAGGGCATAAAAGCAAGGATGGTAATATCTGCTAATAGAACTTCTCATCCCACGAGGGGGTTTTCATTTCTTTTGTTTGCTCAATTTAAATAGGCAAAGCTACCCCTTTAAACGACACGAACCTTTTGTCCCTATGAGATTCTGGTTATCAGGCCACAGTCTGTCAGTTTGAAACCATTTCCTTCCCAATTAGCTTGCAGTTGGGTGGTGTGGCATGCTGTTTTGCGGTTTCTCTACCTTCATTTGACCTTCAGCATCATCTGCAGTGCTCTCTTTAGCACCAAAAATCACAATCAATGCAGAGAGGCACTTGGCGTGTTTGCTCAAGAATTTTGTGCTTGAAACCTTATAGCTGGAGAGAATTTGAGGACTGTGGTTTGTCTCTAGTTAAAGCTTTCCTCTGTGACCAGGATACTTTCTCTTCCTGGGGCTGCAGAGAAGAAAAACCCAGAAAAACTCCCATTTTAAGTAGCAATGAAAAGGAAAACACCTTTATCAGCAGATTCTATCTTTCTGACCCTTATCTGGTTTTAACTGAGATTTGGGCTACTTCCCCTGAAGCCAATCCTCTCTAGCTATTCCTATCTCCTTTCCTTCCCTTTCCAAAATGATAGCCTGCAGACATCCTTTCTCACTCTCTTCTCTCTTTACCTCCACCTCCCAATTACAAACTACACCTGGACAGCGCAGAATAACAATGCAAAGGGGAAAAACAACTCCAGTGCAAATACCCAGTCTGTCCAAAAGGATCCCAGAACAAATGCAAAATAAATACCAGTTCACCCATCACTTCTGCAGTTTGAGGACGAATCCTTCCTTGTGAGTGAACTGTAGCATCTGATAACAGCCAAGGGCATAATTAAGAAAACCTTTAAATCAAAATATAAAAGGGACACCTGTTCTCCTGAATAGATCAGGGTATCATTAAGGTGCTGGAGGGGATGCAGAAAATATTATAAGATCACTTTTTAAATCTTTTAAATTAGAATCTTTGCCATAAGGATTTAAATTAAAATTCTTCTTCTAAACAACAACAACAAAAAAGGTGTTTAGAAGAATTTTTTTGAAATTTCAAAAAAAAACATAAAACCTTAAATATCATTCGATTTGGTCTTGTTCTGTAAAGAAACTGAGGCCCACAAAAGTCAAGGCACCCCACGCAGATGGATGAAATAACCCGGCAGCAGAGCTGCAGAGCTAAGTCAGCTATGAGAACTCTCAGCTGATTCCTTCCCAGACCATTCTGTGGAATGCAGGAGAGGCTTGGGAAGTAACAATGACAGGAAAGAAAGGTCTGGGGCTTCAAAAATTGTTTATTCTGCCTTTTAGTTGAAGTCTGCGTCTTTTGACATTTAAATCATCAACATTTGCTGGGTGAAAACTCTGAAAAGGAAGAGAAATTACAATCTGGACTAAGAAGTGTGTCTGACAAAGAAGGAAAGCCAAGAAATGTCACAAGGGTTAAAGCAAAACATCCAGGCTACACAAAGAAACCCTAAGTGAGCTTATTGTACTCTGAGCATTAGCCTGAAAATCAGTACTGCCCCGAGCACTTCCATCTGTCAATCAGAAAACATTAGGGCGGGTACTTAGGAAGCTAAAGTCCTGAGTTTCCATGGGAAATCTAAGGCATATCAGCTGTGATTTATGCTAGAGGGGTATTATTCGCTCCATTAGAACTATCATCATTGTTATCAACATCAATTTTCTACCTAGACACCCACCAGAGTGACTACATTTTAAGAGACAGGCAACGCCAGACACTAGCAAGGAAGTTGGAACAACCAGAATGATCATACACCGTTGGTGGGCCAATAAAATGGGGTGACCACTTTGACACATAGTCTAAAAATTCCTTTAAAACTAAACATACATTTACCCTATGACCCAGCAACAAAAACATATGCTCACAAAAAGACTTGTACGAGAATATTCATAACAGCGTTTTCATGAAATCCAAAAACTGGGAAAAAGCTCATCAGTGGGAAAATCAATAAACAAGCTATAGCATATTCATATGAAATATCACTCAGCAATACAAAAAAAGGAACAAACTACTGATACATGCAATATAGTTGACTCTCAAATATATTATACTCAGTGGAAGAAGCCACGAATGAGATTATATTGGTGGAAAAACTGACACAAGTGTTGTCTCTCTCCGGGGGAAGAGAGACAGGTATGACTGGGAAGAGGGAACTTTCTGAGGTGAGGGTAATATTTTATACCTTAAGAGAAGTTTGGATTACACAGATATATGATTTTATGAAAACTCAGCAAATGTGTGTTTAAATCAGCCTCAAAAGACTGTAAACAAATATTGAACTTCAGTTAAACATGTGCATTATGAAGTATTTAAGGGGTTAACAAATCAGGCATTCGAGAGGAAAGTCCAGAAAGACCACTGTATCTACCCCTGCTGTTCTAGCATCATGAGTCATAGCAAGTCCACTTACACTCAAACTGTCAGTTTGCACAGATTATGTGATCACCTGACATATAACTTACCTTTAGGGCCTGGTTCAGAGTGAGTAAAGAATACAGCTGAGCCTTGACCAGGTAGTTCAGTTGGTTAGAGTACCGTCCCAGTACACCACGGTTGTGGGTTCAATCCCCAATCAGGGCACATAAAAGAATCAACCAATAAATGCATAAATAAATGGAACAACAAATCAATGCTCCTTTGTCTCTTGCCCCCTTCCTCTTTCTCTCTCTCTCTCTAAATTCAATAAATAATTTTTATTGATGTCTACAATTTACTTCGAAATGCACCAAAAAAAGGCAGATTCATGGATGATAGAAGTATAGATAGAAAAATGATAGATAATAGATAGATGATAAAGTATGTGGTAAAATGTTAATGGCAGAATCTAGGTGGTACACAAACGTTCACTATAAAATCCATTCAACTTTGCTGTATGTATGAGATGTTTTAGAATAAAACATAGGGGACAAATTCTTTAAGATTTAAGACTGTGCTAAATCTGTATTTGCAACTCTTTGGGTGTCTTTGTGTATCTCTCTCTCTCTCTCTCTCTCTCTCACACACACATACACACACACACACACACACATAACCCCTGTTTTTTAGGAGTTTCCAACCCCATCTGTAAAGCTCCTTAATATGAATGTGAACATATCAATAAGAATTTTCTCCAAGGGTCCTCTCAGTATGCACAGGAAGATAGAGTAGGCTCATGGCACGTTGGTGCAATCTGACCAGCTTGGACTTGGATCCTGGATCTACAACAATGAGAAACTGTCTACACTCTCTGAGCCTTACTCTCCCCATATGCGAGTTGATATGAGGATGAGAGATGTCTGGGTGACTTTGGTTACCAGCCAACCCCTGACCACTACAAAGTGTTCATCAGGTCCAGCACTCAACAAGCAGTGCTCAGTGTGGTTGGATAACAGGTTAACTTCAACATGCTAGATAGTTCTTCATGTGGGGAAAACTGCTTGAGAAATGTCCTATTTGGAAATACTGCTTCACATCCTAACTTCCTTCAGAGTTTTTCAATTATAACAAATAGGAGGCAGGACTCTGATGAGAAGGAATGTTTATGTGCTTTGTACATAGCACAGCACTGATAGATCAAAGCAGACAGAACAATACCATTGAGCTGGGGCGGTCAGGGCACTGGAGCTCCTATTGGGGTTTTGTCATTTTTCTCATTTTAAACACACACACAGGCACATGCACACCATTTCCTCTGCACCGATGGAGGATGTCTTAAGGAGAACCCGTTGCTCTTTTATTTTCTCATGCAGACCTCACACCTCTCACCCCTCCGCAGAGTGTAACTACTTCATCAGCATTTCCTTGGCCAGTACAGGGTCCTGACTTGCTAAACAATAAGCACTCTGTTTTTCACAACTGTGCTTTTTGTCAAAAAAAAAAAAAAAAACCCTCTTTATGCCACTACAAGATTAAAACCTTCCCCTTTTACTATGCAAATACTTGTGTTTCAACTTTATGTATTCTTACAGGAGGCCATAACCAAGATAGTCCCAAATGGTATACAGTCATCACATGAGTATATCATACTTTAGGGGAACGTATATCAAAACAATATTGTCCCTGGAGACTCTGCTCCATCTTTTTTTCCTGCAAAGCCAGAGCACCCACAAACAAGAAGGCATGGGATATTGACAATTGGAGACAGAGCAACCAGCATGTTCTGATTGACCTTCCTTGCCCGTGAAGAGCACTCCTTGGCAGCTTCCTAAATAGCATGCATTGCTTCGGGACCACTGCCTCTGATTGAAGGATTTTGATTATGGGTTCAAAGGATAGCCCATAATACGGAAACCTGAGAACTGAAAATCAAGGTAGCTTGGCAGTAGCCACCCAAGTAGATGACTTGCAAGCTGAATACAAAACTGCATGTTATATGAGGCTATGGCTGGCCCTCTCCACAGGACACACCATGCATTCTGTCCTTCTACAAGGGTGAGCCTGAGTGATCCTCTCAGTTGGGGAACTGAACCATAAGCAGGCATCACATCCATTCACTCTGGCACCACCATACCTTTCAGGCACATAGAAGGCCCTCGATAAATGTGGATTAGACTAAATTTCCAGGCCTTGGGGCCCTTGGGTTCAAATCCTGGCTCTGCTGCTTACTGGTTATACAAACTTGAACAAGCTATTTAAACTCTGGTGTTCCTGTTTGTTTGTTGTATTTGTAAATGAGAATAAAAATAGAACTTCAGTCTCAGGAAGGATATGAGGATTGAATAAGTTAACAAGTGTAAAAACACACGCAGTAATGCTTAGCTTATGGTAAGCACTATATAGATGTTATCTACTATTTTTATTTTATCAAGTCAGTCCACGGAAGTGGAATTTGCATGAGAATTCTCTTCTTGGGAGACAATCAGAAGGAAATTGTCAGGTTAATAGTTGGACATCTGACCACCACCCCTAAACAAATCAGGCATTCTAGAGGAAAGTCCAGAAAGACCACTGTATCTACCCCTGCTGTTCTAGCATCATGAGTCATAGCAAGTCCACTTACACTCAAACTGTCAGTTTGCACAGATTATGTGATCACCTGACATACAACTCACCTTCAGGCCCTTGTTCAGAGTGAGTAAAGAATACAGCTGAGCCTTGACCAGGTAGTTCAATTGGTTAGAGTATCATCCCAGTACACCAAGGTTGTGGGTTCAATCCCCAGTCAGGGCACATACAAGAATCAACCAATAAATGCATAAATAAATGGAACAGCAAATTGATGTTTCTCTGTCTCTTGCTCCTTTCCTCTCTCTCTAAATTCAATAAATGATTTTTTTTAAACACTGACATCTGTTCATTAAAAATAAATTTAAAAAAGAATACAGCCGATGCGTCACCCTATGTGCCCTTTAAGGACCCCAGCACTCTGATTTTGTGGGACACATTCCAAGGGTTTCAGTGGAGGCCACAATAAAATGCAAAGAGCAAGATCCTTTGATCATCAAAGAGTTGTAATTAGGGTGAGCAGGGACGCCCTCAAACTCTGAAACCCTGGAGCTAGGAGAGTGGTGCTTGGAAGAGAACAAGAGGAGGGCCAACAAGAAATGGAAGTGCAGGGAGGGCAGAGTGGAGCACGCGTGTGCTGGAGGAAACTTAAGGCTGGCCACCGCTGTGATGATGAACAATGCCAGTGCCCAGGCTACCATGGGTGCTGAAGACTATCAAGTGCCCCTAACTTTATCCTCCAGAAGAGGCCTTAGGAACTTGGAGACTTGGAAACTCAAAAACCATACTGGGAAGAGTGCCTGCATCTAGCGTGTAGTAGGTAGGTGACAAATTCTCTCTCTGAGATCCAACCCTAATCACTCTATCTTTGGCCCCTTAAGCAAATCTTATTCTTCTGCCAACAAATCACTGGCCGGTTCCTACAGGTAAGCTGTAACTTTGTACCCAGGAGCAATACAACTGTCCAGATGACTCCCCCCTTACTTGTTCTTCACATATTTGAGGTGCTAACCTATTGCCCCAGCTCTGAGTTCATGGATCCACAGGCTAGACCTTGATGCCCATCTCTGACCCCTCCCATCTGGCACTTATTATGCAATCCTGGATATCAAGCCTTGGATTTCTTTAGACTACAAACAGGCTGGCCCTGTGCCTCCCAGCTAGCTCCTTGACAGCCTAGTACAAACTCCCTCCTCAAGGTTGGCTCTTTCAGAAGCAGCAACCAGCACAGCAGCTGCCTCAGAGCTGGCACTCAGAATCTTTGAATGAATGAAGGAGTGTGTCTGGATTAATGTTTGTTCCCATTCCCACAAAGAGGGAGCTGCGTCAGCATTAACATGCTTCGCCTCTCTGCACATTCTCTCTCCACCCTCACTGGGAAAGAAAGACTAGGACATCTAATTGGGAAATCATCTGGGGATGTTTACTCAACTCTCCCCTCTCCCACCAAAAGGGTCTATCTGAGAGGGAAGGCTGCTTTTTCCAGAGATGCCTGTGTTAAGTGGGTAAGTCTGCCAAGTCCCGAGTTTCAGGATTTCCAGGGCACTTGCCCACAGAATAAAGCCATGCTCCTGGATCCGTTATATCTGTGTATAATTCAATGCCTCTTCCTCAGCAGTCAAGCTGAAATTCTCCAGCTCCACTCTAAAAAGTCCTGCAGCCAGGAATGTATATACATTTAAAGAGTTCTTTTAGTTCACAACTCCATGCCAAAATGACCTACAATTATTCATTTTTAAGACATGAGTTCACCCATTCTTTATGTTAATTATATGCTCCTTCTGAAGCCAATAGGAGGACCACAACCAAAACTTGAGTCGCTTCACTTTTCTTTCTTGATTAAATCTCTGGACTAAGCACACATCCTCCCTGTTTATGTTGTACGAAGCAGTGTGGAGCACTTCCTGTAGACAACCATGGGAAGAAGGAAGACGTGACGTAGGTGATGCCACTGGGTTCGGTCAGTGAGGGAGCATGCGCTGTGATTGAACAGGGCTGCAAAATACAGAAACGAGACTACCTGGAACACACGCACCTCACCTGAGACACTTGGTTTGAGAGTAAAATCAAGCTATTGATTTAGAGAGGAAAGGCTAATCTTTGCAGACTTAACATGTCTCTGAAACTTACCTTCTTTGAGGGTCCCCATTTACATTCTTAACAGTTATTGAGAACCCCAAAGAGCTTCTGTTCATGTGAGTTATATCTATCTATATTGATCATACTAAAATTAAAACTGAAAAATGTTGAATACTCATGTAGTAGTTTATTTTAAAAGAATAGTAAAGTCACTATATATTCACATAAAGAATACTTAGATAACATAAATAGAATTTTTATTTTATAAGAAAGCTATGTTTTCCAAAACAAAAGAATAGGGAGAAGACATATGGTATTATACATTTTTGTATAACAGCATACATCTATATTAGTAAAAGATAACTGTGTTTTCTTATCTGCCTCTGCATTCAACTTTTGGCAGTATGTTGTCTTAAGTGATGTGTTTGAAGAAAATCTTGTCTCCTACACATTGGTGGTTGGAAAAATGAGAGTTTAAACGACTCCCCGGGGTCTCTTGGGGACATTCAGACCATACTTGGGAACCACAGCACTAGCAGACTGTGGGGGGTTTTTGTTTGTTTTAATTTTTCAATTATACTTTATATATAACACTATTTTGTATTAGTTTCAGGTGTAGAATATAGTAGTTAAACAATCATATACTTTATAAGATGTTCCCCCTGACATTTCCAAAACCTATCCTAGCACTATTCATAGTTATTACAATATTATTGACTATCTTCTTTATGCTGCATTTGACAACAGCAGGCTCTTGAACTCACCCAGGAGAGTGACTGAGGTGGGGCCCTCTCTCCCACCACCTCCCCTCTTTGCTGTAACCTGTGTCTTCCATTCCTTTCTACTTTGCCCTCTTCCCTCTCAATTGGTTAATGAGGAAAAGTCGCATCCGAGAGCGTCTTCCACTTGGGAGAGCTCCCCCACACCCCCACTGCCAGGCTGCCAAGAAGAGCTTTGGTAAAACCACACTAGCAACTGGTCTGAAATATCCCCTGCTGTGAACATCTCCTGGGAACCCATGACAGCTGCAGGCAGTTCAGCACATACCCAGTCATCCAAACACTGGTTATGCCTTGTTCCATAAAAAAATGTCATTTCTTCTCCTCACATGCTTTTCCTATTCATGTATCGCCCCACAGTTTCCCGGGTAAATCTGTGGGACACTGACGGCCCACAACATTTAAGAACCCATGGGTGAGACTCATCAGAAGAGGGAAGTAAAATTCCCCAGGAAGAGATACAGAAATCATCCCGAGAGATGTTAGGCAGCAGTCAAAGTCAAGGATTCAAGAGGTGAAATGAAGGAAAAAGGAAGTGTGTGTGCATATATCCATTTTTCATGTGTTCCCTTATAATTTCAAAGGAATTGTTTTTGAAACAATGATTTTACAAAAGAAAATACTTTGGGCCCAGGGTGGGAATACAACTTTCACTTAAGAATTATAGTATCTAAGTAAGGGATCAATTCCATCTTATAAGTAAGCAATCTGTGTTGACTTCCCAGGTAACTCTTGCCGAAAGTTAGCCAACCAAGTCCTGTGGGTTTTTAGCAGCATCTCCTAACACTGTGGTTGGTGCCCATGTCTGTTGGAGGTCATCTCCGGTTTTTACAGACCTGAGAATCCTTGGTTTTCCCTCCTTATTGAACATTCAGCTGAATGACTAAATGATACTCGTTCGATTAGCTCAAACAAGAAAATTATCCCCTGCCTTAAATTCTCAAATTCTCTGTGTTGTATGATTGCCACGCTATCAGAAGGGCATGTGCATCAACCCATAGCAGTGGTTTTAACATCTGCACGTTCCTCAGCCACTCATCATAATTAAACTCTGAAGTGTGTGTGTTCCCACAGACTTCCATCTCTCCACACATCCTTTCTCTCTCCAGAGAAGAGGAAGAAGCAACGTTCCTCCTCCTGCACCCATTTATCCTAATCCTGCTCTATGCCTCTCATTTGTTTCCCTTGCTTTAAGAGCCCCGAAGCTTTAATCTTAGCAAGAATTGCTTAGGGACACCTGGAAAGAAGCTGTTAAATTCTCAGCAAATTGTGAAAAGGCTAATTCTCAGTCACCACCTTTCACCGCTGCTGAGCTCAGACAAGCATTTTTTTTATCAGCTTTCCCCACTCCAACTTAAAATATTATCAACCCCCAAGAGAGACTTGGGTGCCAGCTGAAATGTGCATGCATTACAATTCTATTTTCTATTTACACCCTACTCACATGCTGGGTGCCACGGAGTCCCTGCGCCCCTGGGAAGTCCTTGGTAGCCCATCCCATGCCCTCCAGGAGAGAACAGCCACTTTTGCCGCCTGCACCACACTCACGTGATACCTCATTAAAAGGGTATTCAAAGAAGAACATTAGCTGACAAGGCTCTTTGAAGAATTTTTTCCATTCCTGGAAGAGTATCTTCCCAAAGGGAGATTCAGATCACTGCCTTGGTTTGTTTAGTGCTTTAACTTTAGTTTGCAGCTACCCCTTTGCAGGAAATCAATCAACAAATATTTAATCAGCACCTACTCTGTATCTATCACTTGGAGAGGATCGGAGTGAGAAACAAGGGAAACTAAAGCATAATCTTTGCCCTCAAGGAGAACGTGACCTATTTAGGAAGAAAAAAAAAGCTAACACAAAACAATTAAATGCTACAGTGTGCAGATCTAAATAAGGGAGAGAGTAGTAGGAAACTATATCCTAGAAGAGATAAAATTTGTCTTAGGACTAGAAAGATGTATAGGATTTAAACAAGGAGGGAAGAAAGGTCACTAAAAGCGAGAGGAGACTGTCTAATTAGGGACACTAAGGAGACTGCACCAATTAGAAAGAAGATAACACCCCAGGAAGTCATGGGAAATAGGGTGATTAGAGACCAGACTGTGGAAAGTCAAAGGCTTCAGTAAATTTGAACACAAACTTAATGTTTTCTGAACTTTATAATTCTAAGATGTTTCCTTTGATTCTTTCTCTGAAAAGCAGGGCATCTTATCACCAGGTGCTGGTGACTGACATGTCTGGAATTATGTGATGTATACTTGTACTTTGTCTGAAATTCAGCTTGATAGCTATAAACATTGCCCTTTTTAAAAATTGTTTTCAAGCATTATTAAAACAGTCAAATAGTAAACAGTTAAATCATTAATTTTTATGATCCTTTAGGGCAATTGTTTTCCCCTTGTTCTTCTGAACCCTAAAATTTCCCAGGGAGGCCTTTGGGGCAACCTTAGGTGATGAGACACAGATAGGCCAATGAGGGCCTGGATGCCCGGGAGTGGCGGCTCTTACCCACTTGTTATTAGGTTCCCATTTAGAATTTTCAAACAAACTCATAAATAAATCCCCAATGCAAAGAAATCTTTGGTGGCCAGTCATTTGTGTCATCAATAGTACTTACCACTTTATTGGGGCTAAATCCTTTAAAGGGGACACATATACACACACCACTGTAAGTATAATATAATATAATAATAAATTCATTTTCTTATTCCTTAAGAACTTGTTGAGGGCCTACTATGTGCCTAGCACCTGCTAGTCAACATCCTATAAGAGATAAAACCAGATTGATGAAGTATGACATTAAATGCTAGACTGATGAAATGCATGTGAAGAATCCAATTCATGACAATGACAATGGTGACAACATCAACACTGAGCACTTGCTGTGTGGCAAGCGCTGGGCACAAGTGCTGGGCACCAAATGCATGATCTAATTTTATCTTTGCCACAATCTTTTTTATTGTTGTGCCACAATCTTATGAGATATTATTTTTAAAATATATTTTATTGATTATATGCCCCATTTCCCCCCCATTATTCCCCTCTGCCCTGCACACCCTCTCCCACCCACGTTCCTCCCCTTTAGTTCATGTTCATGGGTCATACATATAAGTTCTTTGGCTTCTACATTTCCTATATTATTCTTAACCTCCCCCTGTCTATTTTCTACCTACCATTTATGCTACTTATTCTCTGTACCTTTTCCCCCTTTCACCCCCTCCCATTCCTCTGTCAATAACCCTCCTCATGATCTCCATTTCTGTGGTTCTGTTCCTGTTCTAGTTGTTTGCTTAATTTGCTTTCATTTTTGTTTTCGGTGTGGTTATTAATAATTATGAGCTTGCTGTCATTTAACTGTTTATATTTTTTATCTTCTTTTTCTTAGATAAATCCCTTTAAGGTTTCATATAATAAGGGCTTGGTGATGATGAACTTCTTTAACTTGACCTTCTCTGGGAAGCACTTTTTCTGCCCTTCCATTCTAAATGAAAGCTTTGCTGGATAGAGTAATCTTGAATGTAGGTCCTTGCATTTTATGACTTGGACTACTTCTTTCCAGCCCCTTCTTGCCTGTAAGGTCTCTTTTGAGAAATCAGCTGACAGTCTTATAGGCACTCCTTTGTAGGTAACTCTCTCCTTTTCTCTTGCTGCTATTCAGATTCTCTCCTTATGTTTAATCTTGGATAATGTAATTATGATGTGCCTTGGAGTGTCCCGCCTTGGGTCCACCTTCTTTGGGACTCTCTGAGCTTTCTGAGCTTCTTGGAAGTCTATTTCCTTTGCCAGATTGGGGAAGTTCTCCTTCATTATTTGTTCAAATAAGTTTTCCATTTTTTGCTCTTCCTCTTCTCCTTCTGGTACCCCTATTATTCAGATGTTGAAATGTTTAAAGATGTCCTGGAGGTTCCTAAGCCTCTCCTTATTTTTTTGAGTTTTTTCTTCATTCTTTTCTGGTTGAATGTTTCTTTCTTCCTTCTGGTTCACACCGTCGATATGAGTCCCAATTTCCTTCCCATCACTATTGGTTTCTTGTACATTTTCCTTTATTTCACTTAGCATAGCCTTCATTTTTTCATGTAATTTGCGACCAAATTCAATCAATTCTATGAACACCCTGATCATCAGTGTTTTGAACTGTGCACCTGATACATTGGCTATCTCTTTGTCACTTAGTTGTATTTGTTATGGAGCTTTGATCTGTTCTTTCATTTGGGCCATATTTTTCCCTCAGTGTGCCTGTTATGTAATAAGGCCAGAGCCTTAGGTGTCCACCAGGGCAGGGCCACCCACGTCACTGTGTTGTGATGCTGTATGCAGGGAAGGGGTTTGAGAGGGAACAATGGTGCTTGGTCTCCTCTCTGCCAGATTTCAGTCATTTCCCCCACTACCCACAATCAAAGTGGGCCCTTCTGGTGCAGATTCCTGGGTAGGTGGGTTTGTATACATTCTAGGACTCTGTGGTTCTCTCCAATGACCTCTCCTATGAGTCTCCTTCTGCCGCCTGAACCCCCACAGGTGTTTTCAGTCAGTGGTTTGAGGCTTTATTTCCTTGTACTGGAGCCCTGGGTTGCATGGTCTATCTCGCTCCTCAATTGTTCCTCCCAGTTTATCTGCATGCAAATGTGGGACTGCCCACTCTGCCAGCCGCCGCCTTGCTGGGTCCGCCAGCCACTGCCTTGCCACAAATCCTCTCTGCCCGGCTACACCTCTCCTACCAGTCTGGATGAATGTGTCTTCTTTAACTCTTTGGTTGTTGGACTTCCATACGGTGCCATTTTTCTGTCACTTCTGATTGTTTTTTGTCTTAAAATTGTTGTTGTCCTTTTTTTGGTTGTGCAAGGAGGCACAGTGTGTCTACCTATGCCTCCGTCTTGGCCAAAAGCCCTCTTATGAGATATTATTAAACCTGAGGCTGACTGAGGTGTAGGATATTCTGCCCGTTGTCACGCAGCTAGAAACAGGTAGAAACTAACTTCAAAAGTCATCCTCTCAGCCACAGGGATTAACTGACAGGATTTTATAACAGAGACACACTGCTAGAAACATTCATTTGTTCTTTCAATATTGTTTTACACATGTGGGTATTTTCTGAATATTTCCCCTACTAACTCTAAGACTTAGAAGGTTAAATGACCATCCTCCAGCCCCTAACCAGAGAAGGAACTGCACTCTTAACCACATTTCTCCTTGTCTTGCCAGCCAGTCTTACCCTCCTTCTCAGAGTCCATAAACAGTTGAGCCTGAGACAATAAATTAAAACAAAAATGGGGACAAAACTTTATAATCACTTGGAGAGAAAATAGGAACCACCAGACTGCACCTCACAGCTAATGACAGTGACACACACCCTGTAACATTGTTAGTCCAGAGCCCAAGCTTAGAAATCACTAATTGCTAACAGGATTTGGGTACTTGCTGTTGTTGCACTGCAATAAAGAAGGAGAAATGGAAGAAGAAAGAGAAGATGAAAGAGAAGAAGAGGAAGAAGAAGAAGAAGAACAAGAAGAACAAGAACAAGAACAAGAAGAACAACAAGAAGAAGAACAAGTACAAGAACAAGAAGAAGAAGGGGGAAGAGGAGGAGAAAGAGAGGAGAGAGGGGAGGGGAGAGGGGGAGGAAGGGGAGGAGAGGGGAGGGTAAGTGAAGAAGCAACAACACATCTAAATTGCTCCTGGAAGAGGGGTTTTCTCACAGAATTGCTCAGTTGCACCATAGGTTACCATTACAGTCAGTAGGAACAAAACCAGGCGTACTTGGCATGAGTCAGACAACCCAGGCTCAGTCACTCTTACTTATTGGTTTGTGCTATGGACAGAGTCAGGAGGAGGAAAGTGACATGATAGGATGCCACAAAGATGTTCTCTTGCTAGGGTTATTTTGCACACTATCAATTCCATCTGAAAGCTTATAAAACATTTGCTTTTCCAGTGAGAACTAAATTGTATATCATGACACAGTACACACACATGTGTGTAAAAATATAATAAATGTTATGAAACTGAAAAAATCAACGAAATAAAACATTTGCCTTTCTCCTATGGATCAGGTTGTATTGCACTGAAACAAAACCAAAAAAGTACATTATTAGCATAAAATAATATTGGCATTAATATTAAGGAAATCGGGATTTGGGGGGAAGGGGATAGAAAATAGCTCACATAAGTGGCCTCCTCATTTCAGTAGACTTCACCGTAGCTGATAAACTGAAATTTTCATAGTAATATAGAGTACAGAAAACAAACAGCAATTTTATTTGATAAGAAAATTGCATCCTATTACTAGATCTAAAATTATACAGCATGTTCAACGGTATTTTCAGAGCATTACATATGTAGACATATGTTTTTGTTTTTAAATGCACTTATAATGCAAACAATAAATCCACCACAATTGGGCTGGTCCGGAGACTGCTGGCGTCATTAAATTGGAAACTCAAAGATACGAATGCTGTACTTACCTTGCTAGGCCCTCGGCCAGAAGTCCCCTATAACTCTGTGGATGTTAATACATGCCCTCTGCTTCATCTACATTTCTGTCTTGCTTAAGGGTCTTCTGGGGTTCTCTGTGGTTATTTGTATCATATTTTAACCACTCACTGCTTTTTGATGCTCCTATGCCTCCCTTGACTGGATGCTTTTTTCATTTCTTCCTACTTCTCTACTCACTCATTCAACAACAAATCAAGCCTGTTTTTCCTGAGCTTCGCTATACTGTCCATTCGGGTAAATGGATCGAAATATGGCCACATTTCACCCTTTCCTGCATCCATGCCCTTTGAAATGTGCCTTCACAGCCCCACTCACCAAGAGGTCTAACCTTGTCATTTGCTTGGGCCAATTGCATTTGGTGGAAGTAACAGAAGTCTAGACCATGGCTAACCCTCAGGAGGTCTTGTGGGTACATTTCCACTTTTTCTTCAAACTCTGCCACTGCTGTGGGGATGAGCTCATGACGGCTTTCTAGAGGAGAGACCACTGACAGCCGCCAACCCCCAGAAGTGCCGCCCAGTCAGCCCAGAGGCTGCCACAAACACAGGAGGAAGACCAGATCGAAACAAAGCCCAGCCTGCACTGACAGCCCCTAGAATCATATGCGCAATAGATGGTGGTTGTTTTAAACCACTACGTTTTAAAGTGATTTGTTACACAGCAACAGCAGACTGATACATTTACCTTATTCAGCTTTTCTCTTATTTCTCTGCGTTCCTCACACTGAACACTTACTTCTTCCAGTAATTTCCAGACGGCTTAGAAAATGACACTTACTAACCAAACAAATCAGATTTA
This sequence comes from Artibeus jamaicensis, assembly GCF_021234435.1. NCBI lineage: Eukaryota > Metazoa > Chordata > Mammalia > Chiroptera > Phyllostomidae > Artibeus > Artibeus jamaicensis. The sequence goes on along the minus strand of NW_026521803.1, from coordinate 12,269,339 downwards.
CTACTAACTCCCACATGTAAATGTGTGGGTAGATGGATAGTCACCAAAGTAAAGGAATACAAATGCTATTCCTAAGTTCCACCACCACCAATCCTTACGGTCTTTTTTAGTTTTCTTTTTCTGCCTCAGTATCTTTTAACGCGGGAGTGAACATTTTACTTACCTACTATGGAGAAATCACTAAAAAAGAAAACTATTTCAAAAACCTTCATAGATTACAAAACATTCATTAAGCTTCCCAATTTTAAAGCTGAAAAATCCTTGCTCTCTTTCAAATTCACCACACAATGTAAAGTACCTCTGTGAGGCTAATGAAATCGATTCCATTGATTTCCTGTAATTTATCAATTTCAGCCCCGGCAAACACCTGCAGAAGCTGAATGATAGCTGCAGTGAGACGGGGCTCTCAGGCAGTGTTCATCCCATTAAACAACATGTATCTAGACCATAATATGCATAGCAACTTGCTTTCCATCCCTACCCTAAAATGTCCAAAAATTTTGTCTTCAAACATATGACCGATTGCTTTGTGACTCTAAATTAGATTTGTGTATTATATTCACATCTCTATCATTGACAAATCCCATTGACCTATCAGGGCACAGGGTATATAGAAACAACTGAATCCTTTTGTCTTGTACCAAATTTAACTTGAACATTGTTACAATTTTTTAAATATTTTATTTATTTATTTTTCAAGAGAGGGGAAGGGAAGGAGAAAGAGTGGGAGAGAAATATCAATGTGTGGTTGCCTCTCATGCGTCCTCTGCTGGGAACTGGCCTGCAACCCAGGCATGTGCCCTGACTGGGAATCGAACCGCGATACTCTGGTTCGCAGGCCCGCGCTCAATCCACTGAGCTACGCCAGCCAGGTACAATTTTTTATATAATGTATATTCAAAGAATATATCAAAATCTTATGGACTTTGGATACATTAACTGTACCAATTTTTGGTTTCAGGATAGTCAAAGGAATTGAGAAAATAATTTCTTATAAAATGTATTTTTAGAACTGCCTTCAGGAAGTACTAGTTTAGATTAGGCTTGACACTAACAAAAACTCAAAAATAATGATTTAAACAACACAGAGGTTTATTTCTTTCTCAAGTGAAAATTCAGGCATAGGCAAGCTAGGTTTGTAAAAGAGCTTTCTCTGTGAAGTCCTTAGGAATCCAGGCTTCTTTCAGCTCACAGCTCTGCCATTTCTGGGACAGACTCCTGGTCTTATAGTAATAGATGGTGGTTAGAATCCCACCGATCACATCCACAGTTCAGGCAGCAGGAAAAGGGAAAGGGTAAAGAAAAAAGCAAGGAGCACGTGCCAGGAAGGTCCCTGGAAGAGCTGTTTTGATCCCATTGTTTACAGTTTAGTCATATGGCCACACTGAGTCACAAAAGCATCTGACAAAGTCTTTTTTTTAAAAGTGGTCATGGCAGTCCATCGCCTTAACCACTCTGCCACCTCGTCCCCGGGGACAGTGACCAGAAGGGAGAGGGGAGGGCATTTCAAAGGAAAAAGGGGAAGGATTTACAGAAACTAGTATAAAGGACACATGCACAACAACTAAGAGGGGTGGAAATGGGAGGGAGGTGGGGAGCGCTGGGGGCGTGGGCTGGGATGGGAGTAAAAGACAGAAAACTGTACTTGAACAATAATTAAATAATTTTTTAAAAATTAGCAACAAAAAAAGTGGTCATGGGCCCTGCATAATCAGAAGTTTGAGAGAGAAGAACGAATATCAGAGTAGGTAACTAGCAGCCTCTGCAGAACACACTCTATATTGGGGGCATTGTCTTTATACTTTCTCATAATATGAAATTGCTCACAATAGCTTCCTAATGAACAAGCTGTACCTCTAACACCCCTTAGCATAGAATAGTAGCAAGAGATCCTTCCCCATGTAGGACTCTCTTCTACTGAAAATAAAAACACGCTCCATTAAAGTGGGCTTAAGCCACAAGGGAGTTTATTAGCTCACTTAAGTGAAAAGTCCAGAATGGGAGTCTCTTCAGGAAGGGTTTGATCTGGTCTCCATTGGTCTCTCTAAGAACCAATTTCTGTCCATCTCTCAAATGGACGTCTCTCCACTCGTTGGCCTCTCTCTTGGTCTATATGTCCTGGCAAAGTGGCAACATGTTTCCAGGCTCAGGTGTCTTGGGAAATAACAGCAGTCTCATTGTGCATGGCTCTGGTTAGGTCACGTGGTCAATGAGTGAACCAACTGCCGTAACCAAAAAGAAAGTAGCATGCTCACCTGCTCTGGACCAATCAGTACTCACCCCTGGTGTTAGGGATGGATTTGATGCCTTCCACAACATGTGACCTGAGAGTGGGTGGTTTCCCAAAGGGAATTTGGGATACTATTTTATCCTAAAAGTAGTAAGTGGATACTGAGACGACAACAAATCTTTGCTATAGGGACATATTCCACACACGATATGAGATGCAGTTGGTATTTTCCATGACTTGGTATATAACCACTTCCCAAGAAATTCCCAGGACCATAAGATTAAGAATAAAACCCCTTCCACAGGCTTGATGCAAGAATTAAATAATACAGCATCCTTGAAAATATGGAGCATGACAGGAATAGAACTTTTTGAGATACCCTTTTGTGAGGGTTGCTATCACCTGATCTGCCAGACTGGGCCACTAGAAAACCATGGCTGTCACCACCATTGTTTCCGCTGCTCTCTGTGTTCCGTTCTCCTTTGGCCCTCTGACTGGCTGAGCCTTTTCTGTACCCTACTCTATTACATCTCCTCTGTGAAACCTTTTATACTACTACTAGAGAATGATTAACTCCTCTGTCTTCAGTGGCCCAAGTTCCTATTTCACTTACAAAGTCTTCATCTCATGAATTTCTAGGTAATTTGTTGTCTTCCAACACAGACCTGTAAAAATGCCAGCTGTAGCATGTGGAACGGTTTCCCTCTGTAATTCCTACACACTTTCTCTCTGTGTCTTCTTCTCCGAGGAACTCTGGGGTTGGTGTACAGGCCCCAGAGGTGGACAGGAAGTGAGCAGTTTTCATATTCCAGCCAACGTAACAGTTTCCACCTGGAACTTCCAATATTTCTTTAGCAGCCTGTCCTAGCACTTTAAGGCTTAACCTTTTAGGTACTAGTTGTGGATTCAACAGCTGTTTGTAAATGGTGACTAATAATAATTACCATCTATTGTGATTTATCATATGCCAAACACTCTGTGCATATCATGTATTTTCCTCTCAAACCCAGTTTGTTTATAATTTCTTATTTCCATATCACAGAAGAGGAAACTGAGGACATTCATGTTTTTGCCAAACATCCCCTATGAACAACGAAGCTGATCTGAAACCAGTGTTGTCTGATTCCACAGTCTCTGCTTTTTCCACTCTGGTATTAAAAAGCTACCAACCAGGCCCTGACTGGTGTGGCTCAGTTGGTTGGAGCATCAACCTGTAAACCAAAAGGTCGTGGATTCAATGCCCATTTGGGACACATGCCTAGGTTGCGGGTTTTGGTCCCCAGTTGAGCGACGTTTCTCTTTCACATCAATATTTCTCTCCCTCCCTCCCCCTCTCTCTAAAATCAATAAACATGTCCTCAGGTGAATGAAGAGTTTTTTAAAAGTACAATTGAGTAAAAAGCAATTTACTTTTACATTTGATAAATTATTTCAACTAGAACTGTTGGTCGTGTGATGATGTCATCAGCGCAGTGTCTCACTATAAATTAGAATTGACCATGGAGTCAATGAGTGTGCTCCACAGACACCCACCCTTGGCCAAAAGAGTAGGAAGGGGTCTAACGGTCTCTGTGTTGGGAGCTGCTAGGCACTAGGACACTGTGAATTAAAACTATGTAAATGCAGGAAAGAGCAGGTAGAAATATTTAGTTTGCTTCCATATTAAACCCTGCAAAAGTCATTCCCAAATACTAGTTCCTGCGAATCCCAGTCACATGGACACTGAATACAGTGAGTGTCCCAGTAGATTCCCAGGCCCCACTCTTGCTGATTCTGTTAATTGTGCATTAAATTATCTCATTCGTTTGGGTGCCTTAATCAACCTGATTATTCACCAGCTCACTGTTTCACTTTGTGCACAGAGCATATCAGAGCTCCTGGGAACAATGTCCTTGGTCCTAACTCCTCTCTTCTTTCCTAAACGCTAAGACTGTCTCCCCTCTCACCTTCAGCAGTGCCCCTGCCCAAAACCTCAGGCTCGTGATGCTTTGTGCCTTTGTTATTGGGTTTATGTTTTTTTTTCTAAAAGCAAAAATTTCTGATTTTTCTTACCTATGTGGGGGAGAGATGATTTGGGGGAGAGTTGGTGAGGTGACCGAACAAAACCAGTTGAACGGTTAATGCTTTAACCTTGCGTATAATTTATACAATAAACAAAGTCACATGCTCCCCTAATAATTTAGATGTAAGCAAATGTTGATTTATTCAGGAAGGCTACTGCCAGAAGCACAGCCTGCAGCACTAAAATTTGAATTAAACTAGGACAGAAGCAGGCTAGTCTATAATAACATTTGTATAATTTTATTTTTGCCCTTGGCTCAGTTCATTTCCTCATACAGTAGATGCATGAAATTGGTTCTTCAGCCACCTTTAGCTGATGTTCATTGATACCCGGGCAGGCAAGAAAGCAAGAGAACGCACCTTTCTAAGCTTTGTGTTTTCAATCACAAGGCCTGGAATTCTGAGGTCATTTCTGACAATGATTATCTTTTCTCTGAATTGTGTTTTTGACAAATATCTCAGAATAGCTTCATTTAACCTCCAGACACAGCTTTCCCCTCTCCCTGTGAGGGTGCTCTTGGAACCGAGACTGCTAAATAGATGCAAATGTTGTGCTGTTTTTATTCCTTTATTTGAGCCTGAGCCCAAGCCCTGGGGGCATGAAATCTGAGTTCTCTTACTCTGCTTTCAGCAGTGAAAGAAGGGCCTGGGAGGAAAGTCTTTAAAAGATGGTGAAAATAAACATTAACTTGAAACAGTGAGGGCCCAACCCCCCTTCTACTATTAACCTTTGACTTAAATAAAAATTAGGAACTCTGTCTTACAACTGACCCTTTGGGTTAGGGACTGAGGCTCCTCTAGAGGAACCAGGTTTAAGCCAGTAAATAATGTGCAAAAGCTTCTGAAAAGTCGGAGTTTTCCATCCTAACAGAGCAAAATTCAGATTCTCATAGTGTTCCCCTGCGGTCCCACACCCACCGACACTCACGGTGCACAAAAGAAAGTATTCTCAAAACCCACAACCACTTCAAATGCCCTAGAATTTTTATTCAATCTCCTCCGTACTTTCATTTCAGGCAGAGTTACAACTCTTAGGGGGTCAGAAGGTCTGAAATAAAGAATTTCTTCCCTTAGGTCAGGAAATCAAATATGCTAAAAATTCTCCCTTGCCTTTTGTTTAGAGGGGGGTTAAGAAGAAGGAAAAAAATCTTGAAACTAAGAAAGAAAAGAATCGGTATTTGAATTTAATGTGAAATATGTATTTATCATTCACTTCTTCCAGCTGAGATGGTAACTAGCGGCCTTAGTGTTTTGGAGGCAAATATTGTTCTGTCCTATTCTTGGTAACAAAATCTGCTCTCAGGCCTTCTCCATCCTGTCTGATTGTGCCCTGGGGCTATTGCAGGCAGCCAAAGGGAGCCTTTCAGAAAATCCAGGCCGTGTTTTGACTTCATTACAAATTCCAAATAGAACAAGTTTTCGCCTGGCTTAGGCTTGCTTGTGAAAGTTTCCCACAGCTCTTGAAAATATACAGAATAATAAATGGCTGGGCAGAGAAATAGAAAGCAATAGTAATTCCATCAAAGGTTTCTAGTCACATCATAAACCACCAATGCAGAGCCTGAGGAGCTGATGTCACTAGGACCCAGAGAGAAAATGTTTTGCCTTGGGCCCCGAGGTCACACGCCGGGGCAGGAGCTTTGAGGTTCTGTCCTTTGTTCACAGGCTGGCGGGGAGAAGGGCAGTTGATCCCGGACTAGAAGGGAAAGGACGTGTCTCTCCCCTACCCTGTGGCCCCCTGGCCTTCCCTGAGGACACGCCTGCCACCCTGAGGCTCCGTGGGCATTGTGAACCCTCCCCCCAAGGGATGGCTGTGAAGCTTCAAATGTTTGTGGGCATGTCCAGCGTAACAGCAAAAAACAATGAGTTTCAGTGGGATAAGCTATGAGGCGCAAAGTAAAAATCCCTAAGGCAGTGGGTATGAGGAGGAAACTTTATTGTCTTGCTGTGGATTCCTTCTTTCATTTTTCTTTGTTTCCTTTTGCTAGTCTCTTTATTAAATAAGATGTTATATGAATGTACCAGTTAAATATTATATGCAAATTCTTCAGGGAATCTTTCCTCTCTGTTTACAGATGAGACTCCAGTTTGGCCATATCTCTGTTCTCCACCCTCTTTCCCCCTCCCAGCTCCTTCATTCTGGGTTCTCCCTTCATTCACCCTTTCGGGGAGGGGGGAGCAGGACACATAATGCAATGCTTTAATAACAAATTCTAGAAGGCCATATATTTTCTTATTTTAAAGATTTTATTTATTTATCTTTAGAGGGGAAGGGAAGGAGAGAGGGAGAGAAATATCAATGTATGGTTGCCCCTTGTGAGTCCCCTGATGGGAACTGGCCTGCAACCCAGGCATGTGCCCTGACTGGTAATCGAACCGTGATTGCTTGGTTCCCAGGCCCGCGCTCAATCCACTGAGCTATACCAGCCAGGGCATAGAAGGCCATATCTTGTGAGAACTCTAGTTTTGGGTCCTACCAGCTTCCACAGCCTGCCCTTCTTTTCACACACATTTCTATTGTAGAAAACATGCATAAAATACTCAAAATATCTCCAACAATGGGGCATTTACATTAACTGCTTTTCCAAAATAAAAGTCCATTAACATATATGTCCCTCCCTTGTCAATGGCAGACATCACTGACAAGGATTCCTTACTTTTTAAAAGCCAATATCTCCTAGCCTGACAATTCCTAATCCATCACGCTGACATCAGAGTGTGGTGGCCCATGGTTTATGACATCAAAGCAATTGATTATGGCTTTTTTCATATGTGGTTTTCAAAGCAGTGGTTCCCATTATCCATACATTATACCCTAGCTTTTTGGAAGCGATGTGATGAGACAGACATGCTGTGGTTAGTGATTAAAGACTGGACCAGAAAAAAAGGGAAAGAATTTTAAAAATGAAGAAAAAAAAAGACAAAGACTGGACACAAAATTGTCCCAAAACCCACTTTTGAAGTTTTTGGATGTGACAAAAATTTTATTATGAGCTTTGTCTGGGAAGAACACTACTGTGTCTCTATCTGTTTTCCACACTTAGTCAAACTTGCAAAACTCATCCTCTAGATGGTTTCCCTTAGTAGCCATAGACAACAGAAGTATTAGATAGAATCTATATGAAAGCGTTTATTCCTTTTCTATTTATACATCACCTGGTAGAGAATATACACCTTCAATATAAATAACAGTTAAGTAAATATTTCTAATTCGACTCAACGGGAATGTGAAGAGAAGGTGTTTTATTGGGAAACCTACCGTTTGCAGGGGACAGTCTGCAGAACCGTGTGCCCGGGTGCAGGTTCCTACATTGATTAGATGATGGAGGAAAGGCAGCCAGAAAAAAGGTGAAAAGAAGTTCATCTACTGTCTCAAAGAATAAAGATTTCAGACTTTTAAAATGAAAATATACCATTGGCATCAGATACTAGTCACAGGTAATTATTTTGAAACAGTTTCCTGAGTAAGACACACATACCCAGGACACCCTCAGGCTAAATGTGCACCTAGAGACTAAATTTGCCCTTGGTTGTATGTGAGTTGGTTGTCCTTACAGTGAATAAAAGCTGCTTTTCATAGTACTCTACTCTCCTGTTAAAAAAAATTTTTTTTAAGCCCTGGCTGGTGTAGCTCAGTGGATGGCGCACAGGCCTGCGAACCAAATGGTTGCTGGTTTGTTTCCCAGTCAGGGCACATGCCTGGGTTGCAGGCCAGGTCCCCAGTAGGGGACGCACAAGAGGCAACTACACATTGATGTTTCTCTGTCTCCTACCTTTCCTCTCTAAAAATAATTAAATAAAATCTTTTAAAATTTAAAAAAAACACTTCTGAAGATATGAATAAAAATGCATCAGATTTAAAATACTCCTGGGGGGAATCTGAATGGAAAGCTAAGCTGGGCGACATCAAATTAAGCCCCTTCTTGTAAAATACATCAAATTCAAAAAAGTACCTTTCTTAAGTCCTTCAAAAAAAGTACTAATCTTTCTAATGAACCTCCGACTCCATCAGTCAAACTACTTTTTTTTGGCAAGAACAGATTCTATCTATATAAAAGTCATCAAGGACTGGTTTAACAGAAAGCACCCAAAACATTAATCACAAGGTAAAATACTTTTCTATTCTTTGTCCAATGAAAAGTCATTGTTCAAAGAATTCTGAGCGAATACAACTCCCACACTAGAGAGGATGGTCCCTGTCAATCCTTGTTAGTGTAGGTCTCACTCCTGGACAAGTCATCGGCAGGCACCCTGAGAGTCCCTCAGTGCATCCCCTGTATCTTCAATAGAATGAGGGGCCATACCAGGTCACGTCCCCAAGACCCTTTCAACAAGCCAGCAAACTAACAAGGGCAATAGTTTCAGGAAATGATTAGAGACACAGCAATAAACGAACGTGGTGATACAGAAAGAGCTCATGTGAATGGAAAGGCCTCACTGGGGTAGGTGAAGATGTTGAGCTGAAACCTGAATGCCAAGAAAGAGCCAGTTGTTGTGAATCTAGAAAAATGAATTCTGCCTGTTTTCTTCATTGTGACATTTACTCATATTATTGTATAGAGCACAGGTGGCAAACACAAGGCCCCCAGGCTGAATCCCGCCCTCTGCCTCGTTCTGTCCAGCCTGGCACCTTGTTTCTACCCAGTGACAATGCTGAACTCTCATTTAACTGTTAAAAAGTAGATACATTTATACAGTCCTAAAATTACATTCAGCCCTTTGAAGGCAACCTTGAGGCTGATGTGGCCCCTGGTGAAAATGAGTTTGACACCCTAGATAGAGTATATACCCTCACAATGGTGTCTCAGAAAACTCATGTGATTGCAATCAGGAATTTTAAATCCCAGGCATAGAAGAACACTTACCTGTTACTTATAAGCAGGACAACCCCGGGCATTATTTCTCAGCTGAGGGCGCATTTCATTACCAAATGTTCTGCAAATGTCTTCTAAATCATATAGATAAGGCCATCTAAATGGTTGACTTTCAAGAGTATATGCTTCTTCTTTTATCATAGAAATGCCCATATTCCCTAATGAATTCGCATCCTCAAGGATCCATCATTAGTTCTAATTTACAATTATTTTCCTCACTTCCTCTAAACAACCAGGGACCCACAGAGTAGGCTTCCTTTACATTGTGAGATAACCAACTCCATTGCTACCTGAGCAGTGCTATGTGCTCAAGGTTCAGCACATAACAGCAGTTCAGGCGGCATACTCACCGTACCAGCCAGATTCAGAAAGGATTACTTGAGCTTGTGGCACACAAGAAAAGACTTTCTATCACATATTAATTTTTTTAATGTTTTCTTAAGCCCCTTTCAGCCTTTAAGGCTAACCCAAAAGCCAGGTAAAAAATGAATTAGTATATTATGGTTTTATTTGAAGACGTGCAAGTTTACCATTGCTTTTTTCCCCATGTCACATTTGGACACCTCCATTATGGTTACTTAGGTGTCTGATGGTTTGTCAGAAAGCTGGCCATAACTTAGGCGGAAAACTGGACTCCATTAAAAAAACATTAAAAGCTGAGAGGCAGGCAAGTCGATGGGGCATGGCTCCCAGCAATAAGGAAGCAAGAGTGCGTGCTGCAGCTTAGAAATAGAAAGTGATGTCCTCATAAAAACATAGCTCGAGGCTGGTGTGCCACTAGAAATTCTTCTGTCAGTTTAGAATATTTAGCTCTGAGGGATTTCGACTTTCAAATGTATCTTTGGATGCAAAACAGGCTGCACAGGAGGAGACAGCATTGAAGAAGGAAAAGAAGCATTTGCTCCCAATTATGATCGGTTTACATTAAATGGCAGATTTTTTTTCCAGATAGAATATTTGAGCAGAACGTGTGCAGGTGGGTTAGATCAGCTATGTCTCTGACATCAAGCGACCCACTGGCCTTTGTAACTAGAAAACCTTGCTGATAACCGATAGAGCTGAACAATATTAAAAGCTTCAGCACTACTGGTTATCAAGGGAAACTTTCAGCCTAATTGGAAAGCTCAAAGCTTCAGGCATCTAAAAGTTTTGGTTTTGGGCTCTTCTAGGGCATTCCAATGCAGTTTTTCCAATCAATAGCGTGATGCTATGCACAGCACCATTGCGAGGCTTATTACCTCCCCTGAGTTTTGTATTTGACTTGTTAAACTGTAAAAAGAGAGAAACAAACAGAAAGAGAAATATCTTGGTCCCTAGTTGCCGAAATATAAAACAATCAAATAAACAAACTCTAGTGTTCAAAGAAAACTGAAAAGGGAAATGGGAAACAAGTAGATGTGTACTTTCATGCACAAAACATGAGCATCTTGGTGACCTGCCTTAGTGGAATCTGTTCTTCTGGGTCATCTGTCCAAAGAAGACTGAATGATGTGTTAAGATTGCGTTATGACAATGTAGATTCCTGCCCTGAAACCTACAAACATGAGGGGTTTTATCCACAACAGAAGGTGATATTTTTCAGCCCAATTTAGCTACAAGCTGTGGGTTATGGATGCCACAGTTACAGCATCACAAGGAAGTCGGCACAATCAGTTCCTCAGAGAGACAGTCATTGGCACCTGAAATACTTCACAGTTTTCTTCACCACTCTCCTTGCACAAAATCTAACAGCAGACTCTCCATATTCTGGCAACTTGGATATTTATGGAATTGGGTGCTCCAGAGAACTTCCACTGGAATCATTGATCGGGGAGTGTTCAAACTGGAACAAGACAGGAACAAGGTCTTTCCTGGGTTTTGAATTTTCCCTTAGCCCCGAAGGTTCACCAAGTTGCCTTCATCAGAAGTTTCAAAAGGAATATAAGAGATATTAGTAGTTGAGTGAGAAATAAGGAGAGGAAGAAGGTGAAGTACAGATCAAGGCCAGCACCAGCTCTGCCCTTTGGTGTGAAACATCGACTTCTGGGACCAGAGGACAGAAACCTCCTCTGTGTCTAAGAGACAGATCTCAATTTGAACCTAAAGACACCCGTTTACTCACATTTCAGTGTTTCTGAAATCAGAATATATATTACGATCACTGTCGGCCAGCAAGAGTCAGCCGTAGTTGTCACTACCTGTGCACAGCATCAGACTCATGGAACGGTTCTGGAGGGAACCCAGCGGAGCCATCTTTCGGAACCGCCGCATCAGCAATGCTCCTGCTGGCCTGGCGGGTGAACCTGTGCAGCAAAATGTGAACATCGCTGACTCTGAGTTGTAAAATAGTTTCTGAGATTCACACTCTAAGTGTGAAGTTTTACAGATAACTAACCAATGTATTTCATTTACATTTTTCTTGTACATATGCACACATGAGAAAAAATCAATGTGAAAATCAGTTCAAGAACCAATAAGCATATAATGAAAACTCTAAGGCAGTAAGAAATTGGCACGCTACAGTTGCAGGAACATTTCTTGCTTTCTCAGTGGTACATAAAACATGGTGCATCCAACAACTGATGACATCTAAAATATAATGAAATAAAAAGTTTGTATGAGCTAGGATAGTTTACTCATAGCTCTGAACTTCAGATTTCTCTCTCTCTCTCTCTTTTTCTTAGTCCTCCCACTGAGGATATGTTAATTGATTTTAGAAAAAGAGAGAAACATCAATATGAGAGAGAAACATTCATTAGTTGCCTCCACTGGATGCCCCAACCAGGGATTGAACCCATAACCTTTTGGTGTATAGGACGAAGCTCCAACCAACTGAGCCACCTGGCCAGGACAGATTTATTTCCTGGAAATGGAGAGCCACATCCTAGAGAGAGGGGAGTTGACAGAGCTACTTTATGTGGCACATTATCTGTTCCAGGTCAATGGCAGTAAATATCCCTCTCTAATTATTTATCTGCTTCAACCAGGCCACAGAACAAATACCACAGACGAACTCATTTACTTACCCTGGTGTGCTTTTCTTTGTTTGTTTTACTCAGCAACCCTGCACCGGTGGACTAAAAAACGCCAGTCAGGCCTTGATGACAAGTGTGTTTTTTGGTGATCTTCTATGAAGCAAATAAAATGAATAATTATTTGGATCTAGTGTTATAATGATAGAATGATGGTGGCATCAAATCAGATATTTTTAAATGTCAGTCCAGAAGAATAGAAAAGAATGCATCGATCTCCCAGTGGGTGGAGAGAATCGTTTGGGTTTTTTATTTTTATTTTATTTCTTTTTAATTACATTTATTGGGGTGACATTGGTTAATAACACACTTTTAGGTGTACAACTTTATAATGTGACATTTGTAGACTCCATTGTGTGCTCGCCACCCAAAGTCTAATTTCCTTCTGTTCCCTTATATTTGACACCCTTTACCCTCTTCATTGTCCCCCTACCCTTTCCTCTGTGGCAACCGCAATTCTATTGTCTGTATCTATAAGTTCATCTGTTTGTTTGTTTTTTTAAATGACAGGGAATGAGCCAACTAAAAAGGTAAATGTTTTTAAGTTAAAAGGTTAAGCTATAGCTACTTTTCTTTGATTCTAAAAGTCTGTCTTTAAAAAATAAAAAAGAATGAACAAATGAGCAATCTCAACCTAAATTTTTAAAAATTTAAACTAGCTTTTATTTTCACTTGATTTTTCCTGTTTGAAAATCTGTTTTTAAGTGGCTATTTCTTTGTCAATGGATAAACAGAGAACCAGTGAACTTCCAGTGCTATTTTCTTTCCTCATCAGTATTCTCCTGCACGAATCCTGTCCAAGATACTGTGGAGACCTTCTTCCTGCTTGGTTAAGGTCACCACGGTGGGATCATAATACAGAAGAGAACAAATTAGCCAATTTACACCTTAACAAACATGCAACACTACGCTTTTAAAGGGCTGGGTGGCTTTTCAGGAAGATAGAAAGAAACCAAAATAGATAATATCTGGACAAGTCAGCAATAGTTAATGTATTCTTAAATGTATAGAATTTATTACCAAATTATAATCCCATTATTTAGGTGAATGTAAACCTCGAACAAAGAAAATAATCCATTTCTAACACTCAGGAAGGAAAAAGATAATATAAAATGTAACACCAGAAGAAATAATTATACATGACAGAGACCCACGGAAGAGTGAACTGAATAAAAAAAACAGGTGATCATCAGAATATTCAGCCTAAATTCATGATCTTTCCTTTCCCAGGGTTCTTGATGACCCTATTCAGAGAGAGCGATGTGGAACAGGAAACACCCAAAGACTGTAATTTAGGTCTTATACACCTCATAGTCTGTCACAGTACGCCCCCGGATATTTCTGGACTGAGTGTAAGAAAGTATCGGTAGAAGAATCAATGAGATGAGATGGATAGCCATACTCTCAAAGCCCCAGGCGCCCGGGACAAGAACTGGTACAGAGAAGGCTCTCTGGGATCCGTGTTCCGAGACCATTGCTGGTCCTGGGAGCGGGAACCTCCGGTTGACTTTAGGATAGAGGATCAGGGTCTGGCTCACGACTACAATAGTGGACCAAAAGACTCAAGATCTCCAGAATGTTCTGAGGCCCTAAGAACTCCAGGGAAATCCTGAATACTTTGTATATATTTGAAATAGGCTGAAAGATGGAGAGCTAAGGAGAAAGAAAGCCTAACAGTGATTAAAACTCTTTCATGTCCACTTGAAAGGAAATTGGGAGCAACTGTCACATTTCTAAAAAAGGAAATGAGAGGAGGAAGGGGGAGAGGGAGGGGAAACGGAGAGAAAGAGGGACGGGGAATGGTGGATGGGATGAGAGGAAGGGAGGGGATGGGAGGGGGAGATCCCCATGGAATAAAGACTGTTTAAGATGGGACACGCTAACTTTTGCTACCCAAGAACCAGCATCCAGAATCCCCTTTACCATGTTGCCAAACCTCAATAGCCCAAGTTGTATGTGTCTCAGAGGGGGAAGTAACTTACAGAAATTTTTTAAACCAAAACACTGGGTTTCCAAGCCTAATCACCCAAAAGACTCTTATTGTAAATATCAAAATACACATACCCTTAGTCACTGAATAGAAACTTGAGTTGTTAAAACAATAATAGTCATTAGAACAACAAAGACTCCCTGGGGTTCTTCCTGTGAAGCATTCTGGGTGTTTTCAGCGGAGGTGATATCCCAATGCTTTATAAACGACCCCTTCTTAACCTGACGTGTGTGTGTGTGTGTGTGTGTGTGTGTGTGTGCGTGTGCGTGTGCGTGTGCGTGTGTGTACGCGCACGTGCGCGTCAGTGAGTGAGGAAAGAATTCATCGCCTTGCATCACAGGTGGAAATCTGAGTGTGGAGATGCAGTGGGCAGCTAGATCACCACGAGAACCAGGCTCAATACTATGATTGAGGGTGGCTCCCGAGGAAGAATGTCTGTAACAGTGAACTTGAGGAAAAAGGGCAAAATCCGGGAATAAGAAGAAAATGGTTAATAGGAAGCGGAAGGGCAAAGACAAGCTCCACCCTCGGAATCAGCTGGAGGCTGGTTAAGGGACCATGTAGAGGTGGTTGAGGTCTCTGTGCCTCTGAGCACAAAACCAGCGTCTGAAAGAGGGAGGTAAATTGGAGACTGTTGAACAGAAAAATGTGTAGATTTATGAAAGCAGCCTTTTAAAACTGTACACTTTATCAGAAACTAATGAAACGGATCCTCTCCCATCTCCCTTCTATTCCTTTACCATTGCTAATCAAAAGGGCTGACCAATAAAATAAAAGATCTTGAAAATTGGAAGAGGGAGAAAGGCAGACAGGGAGGGGAGGATTCTATACACATTTGAAGACAAAAATCCTACCGGGGAGACTGGCGGCAAGAGTTTCCAATTACAAGGGAGGGTGAAGATGGCAGAGAAGATATGAAATATCATATTTGTGTTTGTTCTATACCAAAATTGAGGATCTTCCTACCTCAAGGACAATTTTCACAGAAAGCAAAATGAATTGTGCAGGGGGTAGGGACTCTCTACCTGTCCATTGTGCAGCCCAAACAGGGCTGATCCACCCGCCCACTGTGGTCAGTGCACACCAGGTGCCCAAACCCGAAGAGGCTTGGCCGTGGCCCTTATGGGTCCTTCACTCCAACAGCATGCACTGTTGGGACTGAAGATCCCACCACAAGCACAAACACATACAGCCACAAAGGCGTCTCCTTTTTTGTCAGAAGCTATTACAGTTCTTCTGACTGCTCTTCCCTGCTCACTCCAGTGCCTGACATTCTGATAAATCTGAAAACGATGGATCTTCTTTGCCCTTTCTACCACCCCAGGGAGGCTTCAAACTGCCTCTAAGGTTAACTTGGAATTACTGCACTTGAACTTAACATGGGTTTCAGAGAATATTACACTGGAGAATTGTGGGATGGGGTGGAGGGCTAAGGTGAGTCACTTAAAAAGCTTTATTGAAATATTTTTCACATACTGTAGAGTTCACTCATTTAAAGTGTACAGTTCAAAAAGATAAAGTGTACAGTTCAGTGGCATTTCACACATTTGCAGTGTGGTGCAACCATCACCACTATCTAATTCCAGAACATTTTCACCCCCAAAAGACCTCAAATTCATTAGCAGTTACTCCTCTTCCCTCCACTACCCACCCCATCCTCAGGTAACATGTTCCCACTTTCACTCTCTATGGATGATTTGCCTATTCTAGACATTTCACATAAATTAAATCATATAATTTATAATCTTTTGTGACTGACTGGCTTCTTTTACTTCGTTTTCAACGTTCACCCATGTATAGTATATATCAGCACTTCATTCTTTTCTATTGCCATATAATATTCCACTGTGTGAATCACCACATTTTTTATCCATTCATCAGCTGATGGACATTTGGGTTGTTTCCACATTTTGGTTATTATGAATAATGCTGCTGTAAATATTTATGTACAAGTTTTATGTATATACGTTTTCATTTCTCTTGGAATAGAATAGCTGGGTCATACAGTAGCTCATGTTTAATATTTTCAGGAACTGTTGAACTGTTTTCGGCATCCTTTTGCATGTCCATGAGCAGTATATGAGGGTTTCAATTTCTCCAACACTTGTTTTTGCCTAGGATTCACTTTGAAAAACATCTAGCCAATTTGTTTAACTTTTACTCTACACCAACATCTTTGCTCAGTGCTCTGTATTTGTTATCTTGCTTAATATTCAGAATACCCTAAGAAGTAAATGTCATTTTCTCCCCTTCACAAAGTGAGCAAGGATTAGAATTTAATGACTGGACAAAAACACCAGTGGTAGAGTGGGCACACATTTCCATCTCTGCTTCCAAAACCTGCTTTCAAATACGACCCTAGGTAACCTCCCAAGATGCCTTTCCAGGCCAACCCCACCCCCCAGGATCATTTCTTCTTTTAAAATGAGAGCTAGTTGGTAATGGTTTGTGTACCACTTGGTATTGTTCTCTGGTTGCTGCCTGTATAAAATGTTATTTTCCCAACCAGACAATCAACACTGTTGGCTGGAGTCACTCTTCCTTCATTTGGTACTGGAGAAATAAAACATTTAATGAGCTGACAACATTTTTGGTGAGTTTGACATGTCTACTTCTTTTTTCTAGGATGTGGGGGGTAAGTGAAGACATAATTTCCCTTTCAGCTTGTTTCCATGGTGTATGTGTGAAGCAAGAAGGAACAGACCGTGGCAATGCTTCCACTCAAACTCACATAACCCCCACAAAACTCTAGGAATGTGTGTTTCAGAGAGTGTTGCTTGGGATTTTTTAAAAGCAAGACTTTCTAATAGAAAGCTTTGGCTCTTCCTTTGGAATCCAAGATACACACATGCACCATACATACACAATATATACATATGTGCATACACTTGAGCGTTTTTTGCATGTGTATTATATACCAGGCCTTTTATATATGTCATCTCTTTTCCCTCTAACACAACTATGAAATAGGTATGAATTACCCATATTGTATACATAAGCAAACTCGCAATGCTCACAAGGTCACTTAAACAAGGTTACAGAGCAAGTAAATGACATTTAATGTTGGCCCTTCAGCTGACGTTCTTTTCACTACACTGCACAGCCTCTCTCAGATGTCCAGGAAGGAGCCATATAGCCTGGCCGTGGGGCTCTATCAGTTTGTCCTCTTATCTTCTCTCAGCACCTGCCCTGTGGCCACCGCCACCTGTCCCACATCGTCCAGCTCAATGTAATCCAGTGCCCTACTCCTATCACCACGCCCTGTGCACCCAAACATCCTGCTCAAACCCTGGAGATTTACATAAAAGCATTCTGGAATCAGAAGAAAGCGCAATTTGTGCTCATAGGCCTGGGTCTTCAAGTTCTGAAATGCTGTGCTAGGACTGGATGTTTTCAAATAAACTCCTAAAAACATGTTTAACCTCAGTAGATTCCAAAATGTTACCCAATAAATCCTATAAGTGTATGCGTGTTTGGGGGATGGGGATAATAGGTCCCACAAGTTAAAATGAGGTCAACTTGATCATGTTCTCATTAGTTATATCTCCTAGACAAAATACGAATGAGCATCATTAAAGAACATTCAACTGAACCTACATAGCTTGGTTTTAATCCAGTGTGACGTTAGTCACTTAATTTCCTTTTGCCTCTGTTTCTTCTACTATTTAAAAAGTAAACACTATTTGCCCTAGCTGGTATGGCTCAGTGGACTGAGTGCTGGCCTGTGAACCAAAAGGTCATCAGGTCAATTCCCATTCAGGGCATATGCCTGGGTTGCAGGCCAGGTCTCCAGTAAGGGGCGCATAAGAGGCAACTGCACATTGATGTTTCTGTCCCTCTCTTTCTCCTTCCCTTCTCCTCTCTCTAAAAATAACTAAATAAGGAACAACCATAAAAGACACATAGACAAAACCAAGGTGGTGGGGTGGAAGGAGAGGAGGGAGGGAGGGATGGCTGGGGGGGGGGAGGTGGGAGGGTAAACACAGACAACTGTACTTGAATGACAATAAAATAATTTAAAATAAATAAATGAAGTCTTTCTAAAAAAAACATTTGATTGAGTTACATGATCCCCCAAATCTCCTTTACTTGTGAAATTATATGATTCTTTCATAATGAAGAAAGGGCCTCTCTGGGAAGAAGAGGGTTGAAAAGAGGGTAGTGTATCTGGACTCTAAGAGGTGCTTCAGAGGGACAAGAACCCCCTGGAAGGAACATGGAAAAGTTTGCAAGATGATGTAGGATGAGGGAGGATTCACGGTTTCCTTGGGTTGTCAATAAAATTAGTAACTCCCCCAATTTGCCAGTGAGTGGCTCTACATTAGAATCGAACAGTGGTTGTGAAGAATTGTTTTCCACAGCAGACTGACTGAATACAGATGGTGGCATTCTTAAGGCCTTCTCTTTATCTCCTACAATTAGTACAATACAAAATATTTAGACAAAAAATACTGACTTAGCTGAGCTCTCTACGGTTTCTTTCCCTAAGGTAGAGAATGGGGCACATCAGTGTTTCTCGGTGTGTAATGAGGTTCACCTGCATCGAGATATTCTTAAGGGACAGTCTGAGATGCAGATTTTCACTATCATGGGCCAAATTTGCTGGGTGAGCTTTCCAGGGCTAGGGTCCTGGAAATCTACAGGGAATTTTTGCCCACACTCAACATGATCATTCTTTTTTTAAAAATAGTTTATTTATTTATTTGTAGAGAGAGGGGAAGGAAAAGAGAAAGAGTGGGAGAGAAACATTAATCTGTGGTTGCCTCTCATGTGTCGCCTGCTGGGGACCTGGCCTGCAACCCAGGCATGTGCCCTGACTGGGAATTGAACCAGTGACCCTTTGGTTCACAGCCCGTGCTCAATCCACTGAGCTACACCAGCCAGGGCAAGATGATCATTCTTCACTGGTGAACCAACATTAGAGATTCATGTATCACCCATAGTCCTTTGGGCACAATCTTAAAGAAGGTCTGGATTTCACCTTAAACCGTAATTGTCTCTTGGATTTGTTGATCTCTATAGATAAATGATGGATTACATCTGAGAGCCAATTAAACATACAAATTCAGAGAAAGTATTAAAATAGGACTATTGGTTTCTCCTAGAGATATTTCTAATTTGAAACAGCTTAACTATGATAGTTTAAATGGGATCAAAGAAGTTCCAGCCAAGATGGAGACATAGGTAGAAACCCTTTGCTTCCTTGCACAACCAATCTAAAATCAATAAGCAACCAAAAGTGCCAGAAAATCAAACTGTATCAAACTCTGACGACTACAGAATTACAGAAACAGTCAAACAGAACAACCAGACCAGTAAGGAATCGAGACGGACCAGCCAACTCAGAAAAACCACTGTGGACACTGGGAACAGAGCTGGCTGCCCGGCTGGGGGGCAGCTTCGCAGGAGGGGCTGACATAAGGAGACTCAGAGCTGACTGTGGGCTTCTGCTGGGGTTGCCGCAGTAGAAGTTTCTGTCAGTCTTACGGGAGAGGTGGTTGAAAAGTGCACTAGAGAAGAGCAGGCGAGCTGCATTGTTCCCTCTCTGGCCCCTCAGTTCTTCTCCACTCTCAATTCTTTTGGGTAGGAATCGTAGATTTGAGGATAGTTCTTTGAGATCTTGGAAACCTATGACAAAAAAAAAAAAAAAAAAAACCCTACTGCCAGATTTACAAAATCACCAACTCCCAAGTGAACTTATTCCACCCCTTACCTACCTGCTGACAATCTCAGTCTTTTTTCTCTTTCAGTGGTCTTTCTACTGTCTTTTCTATCATATTCATTCACTTATCATTAATTTCTTACCTTCATGAACAAGTACTTATTGGACAACGACTGTGTGCCAAGCACTATGTTAGGCCCTGGAAACAACTCATAAGAAAAAGCATATCTGGCTCCTATTTTACGGAAAGAGATGGTAATCAAATAATAAACAAATACACAATTGCAAACTGATTACTACCCTAAAGGAAAAGCCCAGAGAACTACGAGGACTTATAACGTAGAACACTGAGCTGGTCTTGAGGGGAAGTGAGGGTTCCCCCCACTTGAGGGGAAGTGATATTTGAGCTGAAGGATGCACAGAAGTCACTAGTGTAGAAGAGGGAAAAAGCATCCTATGTACAGGAGTTTCCTCCTGTGCAAAGGCCTTGGGGCAGTGAGCTGAGTGGAATGAGCTAAAGAAGACCCAGAGTATTAAGGGACAAGCCAGAGTGGAGAGAGAGAAGTCTCTTATGGGTGCGGAGGGAAACAGTTCAGATCGAGCAGAGCTTAGAGAAATTTTGGTCTTTACTTCAAGAGCAGGGAGAAAAAGTTGAAGAGATTTGCCTGTTTACTGAGAGTCTTCTGAAAGCCAGACCCTCTCTAGCAATGAGAGAAATCTATATCCTCAGAAAACACAGGTAAAGGAGGGTCCCTGTCTCTCTATACTGCGGCACGCACCCAAGTGTGAAGGGGAGAAGCAACCCCTCTGCATAACACCATGGCTATGGGGATAGTGGTTGACTGGCTTGTTTTCAGTAGTAGGAGTTGGTGGCTTGGACTCATACTCTTTTGAAACTTCTCTTGTTATTGTCCAGGCAACTAACTACTATAGCTGTGAGCATGGAGTTTAGAATTCCACATCAGCCAGGCCTTTTGTTGCCTACCAAGGACATGTGGAATTAAGCAAGCCAAGGGTAATCAATTCTGATGCTTCAGGCTATGAGACCACCCATGGGGCTTGGGACAGATATTTCCTTTTTATATAAAATGGTACAACTGGCTTTGTGTGTGAGGCACTCTCCTCTCCCTCACCCTGACATATTTATTACGCTGTGGCCTCCGCCAGAGGCAAGGTACCTGACTACCCAGATCAGGGTCCTATTCGGTTTGGGAAACCTTAGATTCATTAAAAAAAATAATGGAATTTGTTTCCATTTGCAGGAACCATTTCTTTTTCCTTCTTCAAAAGGAAAGGTGAATATCTCTACCTATGATTTTTATGAAATTGCACACACAGACACAGTACAGACAGAGAAAAGAAAACTAGCAGACTCAGAGAACTTTAAAGTTAAGCTTAGGCTTCTGCTGCATTTTTCTGTGATCTGATGCATGGGGGGGGGGGTGCAAGACCTTCATCTTGTAAAAAGTTCCATTGTAACTGAAGCTGGAGTTGGGTATAGTAATTACAGAGACAAGGAGCCATGGTTTCCTTTGGCTGGTAGCTGTTCTGTGCACACAGCTTGCTGCAGGGGAGGCAGTGTCAGGGCTCCCGTTAGGTTTATTCTCGTCTGATTAGGAAACATACACAGTCAAGTTTCTCAGAAATGAAGAGCCCTCTAATTAGGCTATGAAGATGTTCGGCTAGATCTTTCTTTGCTTGGGAAACACCTTTCGATTTATTTGTTACTGACAGAGATGAGGGGAGGTGCCAAGAAAGAGATGTGATGCAAGTTAGAAGTAAATGGGGATCAAGTATGAATGGAGTAGTCAACAAATGGAGACCTTATGTTCTGTCCTCTCAAGTCCTAGCTGTATCCACTCAGGCCTCCGGACATCCCCACATTGGACCCTGGAAGCTGAGCCAAGCTACAGGGATTATACCGTAGCACGGTTTTGCAGAGGTATGTATCGGCATAGCAACACGGGGAAGATATTTTCTGCTACTTGACTACGTGCCTGACTCCTTTGTTATTTCAAAAAATGAGGGTGGGCATAGGCTATTGAAAAACTCAACCACACCATTAATATACAGTTTCTCTTCCTTCAAAGCAAAGTCGGCCCTTTCCTGCTCACCCACAGGACAGAAAGGTCTTACTGAAGGTCATAAAGATAGCTGCACCTTGTCTGATGGTCTGAGATGTGGGTTTGACTAGCCCACCAATGCATCAGGGCATATACATTCCTCCCAGAAACCAGGCTCTGTAAAGAGATCATTATAGTATTTCAAGGGGATGATATTAGAACAACTCCAAGAGTCAAAGGCTTCATAGAAAGAGAAGGAATAAAAAGGAGGATGGGGAAGGATAGGAGGGAGATGTCACTTTCCTGTTTCGTCACTCAAACTAGGAGCTTGATATCCTATGGACACAGAAATTGGCTAACTGGATTCCTTTTGTTTTACTTACTAAATATTGTGGCATAGAACAAAAAAAGTTCATTCACTATGTCATTTTACATATGCTTCCTACAAGACTGCTCTTGTCTAAGCCAAAGATGAGTACATAGTAGGCATAACTGGGAGCAAACCACTGTTTAGAACTAATATGAATGCGAGTTCTCATTTAGTGAAAAAAAAGCCCCGGTCTTGGAATCAGAAGAAGGCTCTGACTTTTGTTGCCCCACTGTGGGGGATTGCTCTTTCTTTTTCCTCATATTCAATACAATTGGGATAACAGCCCTGCCTGGAAAACCCAAATGAAGCAATGGAGGTGACAGTGTTTGGTAAATTGTACAAATATAACTTTTCATTGTCTCAGTCTGAATAAGGAAAGCTAGAAAAGAAGAAAATCATAACAAGACTAGGTAGAATTGTGGCAGAGCTAGTCAAAGCCAAATTTATCATATATATTAAAATTTATCATATATTTAATAAATTTATCATATATTAAAACATGGGCTCAAATCTGTGTCAAGATGCTCCAAAATTCAACATGTTGCCTAAAAATGGAGATTGGCATTATCATCTTTCTTCTTTCTAGTTCTTCAGGGCATGGCCACGAGAACTTGTGACTTCTAAGAGTCCAAAGAAGGAAAGGGGGAAGCACATTTATTCATTCTCCACCACCCAACTCCACTCCTACTCCCCATGAACCTGCGGAGAAGTGGGGGGCTTGAGTTCGATCTTTCCCTTAATTTATTTGTTACCCATTTAATATATTTTCTTAAGTTTCTATTATAGCTTAATTTTTTTCCAGCTCAAACTTCTTTTGTTTCAGCTTCTCCATTTTGCTTATAATGAGCTTCTATGAGATCCAAGAAACGACTCTGGGAGGACAATTTGAATAATACCAACTTATCGAATAATGCCAACTTATCTAATGTTATCATAGTGAGCCACCCTGCCATTAGCCCAACCTTCCTTACAGAGAAACCAAAAGAAATAACAAAATACAAGTTCTGACCAAGATGGAAGTGTAGGTAAAGAGAGACCCTTCGCCTCCTGGCACAGCCAGAAGAGGACAACAACCTACCTGAAATCAATAAACAACCAAAAGTGCCAGAAAATCAAACTGCATGAAACTCCAACAACCAAGGAATTAAAGAAAAAATCAACCCGAACAACCAGACTGGTAAGGCAGTGGGACCAGCCAGCCAACTCAGAAAAACTGCTGCGTAGGTGACTGTAATTATGATGTGCCTTGGTTTGTTCCTTCTTGGGTCCAACTTCTTTGGGACTCTCTGAGCTTCCTGGATTTCCTGGAAGTCTATTTCCTTTGCCAGAATGGGGAAGTTCTCTTTTATTATTTGTTCAAGTTAAAGGGACTTACCTAAGAAAAAGAAGATAAAAAAGATGAACAGTGAAAGGACAGCAAACTCACAGTTATCAACAACCACACCTAAAACAAAAGCAAACTAACAGGACAGCTAGATCAGGAGCAGAACCATAGAAATGAAGATCACGTGGAGGATTAGCAACAAGGGAGTGTGAGATGGAGAAGGGGGGAGAAGGTACAGAAAATAAGTAGCATAGATGGTAGGTAGAAAATAGATGGGGGGAGGGTAAGAATAGTAGAGGAAATACAGAATCTAAAGAACTTCAGACAAGTGTTCATGAACTAAAGGAGGGGAATGGTGGGGGAGGGGTGTGCAGGGTGGAGGGGAACGGAGGAGGGAAATAGAACAAATGTAATGGCATAATCAATAAAATTAAAAAATATATTTAAAAAAAGAAAAGAAAAACGGCTGCGGACACTGGGAACAGAGCTGGCTGCCCAGCTGGGGGGCAGCTTCGCAGGAGGGGCTGACTTAAGGAGACTCAGAGCTGACTGTGGGCTTCTGCTGGGGTTGCCGCAGTGGGAGTTTCTACCACTCTTACAGCAAAGTTGGTTGAAAAGTGCTCTAGAGAAGAGCAGGCGAGCTGCATTGTTCCCTCTCTGGCCCCTCCTCCACAGGCAGCCCTGCAGCCCTGCCAGGAGGGCTCCCCTGCCCAGGTGAATTCCTAAGGCCCAGCCCCCTTACAACTTAACTGGCATGCTGAGACAAAAAAAAACATGGCCCAAATGAAAGAACAGAGCAAAACCTCAGAAAGAGAACTAGGAGAGGAGGAGATCACCAACCCATCTGATGGAGGATTTAAAGCCCTGGTAATCAACATGCTCACAGAACTGATTGAGCTCAGTTGTAAAATGAGAAAATGAATGAAGGATACCCAAAGTGAAATAAGGCAGAATGTTCAGGGAACCAACAGCTGACAGGAAGGAAACCAGGACTTAAAGCAACAATTTGGAACAAAAGGAAAATATAAACATCCACCCAGAACAAAATGAAGAAACAAGAATTCAAAAAAGTGAAAAAAGAGTTTTACAAACCTCTGGGACAACCTGAAATGTTCCAGTATCTGAATCATAGGCGTGCCAGAAGGAGAAGAACAACGGCAAGAAATTGAAAACTTATTTGAACAAATAATGAAGGAAAACTTCCCCAATCTGGTGAAGGAAATAGACTTCCAGAAAGTCCAGGAAGCCCAGACAGTCCCAAAGAAGTTGGACCCAAAGAGGAACACACCAAGGCACATCATCATTAAGTTACCCAAGATTAAAGACAAAGGGAGAATCTTAAAAGCTGCATGAAAAAAGGAAAGAGTTACTCACAGAGGAGTTCCCACTAGACTATCAGCTGAGTTCTCAAAAGAAACCATGCAGGCAAGAAGGGGCTGGAAAGAAGTATTTGAAGTGGTGAAAGGCAAGGATCTACATCCAAGATTACTCTACTCAGCAAAGCTTTCATTTGGAATTAAAGGGCAGATAAAGTGCTTCCCAGACGAGGTCAAGTTAAAGGAGTTCATCATCACCAAGCCATTATTATATGAAATGTTAAAGGGACTTATCTGAGAAAGAGAAGACAAAAATATGAACAGTGAAATGACAACAAACTCACAACTATCAACAAATGAACCTAAAAGAAAAGAAAAACAATGGAAACAAAAACTAAGCAAAAAAACAGAACAGGAACAGAATCAGAGAAATGGACATCACATGGAGGGATTTCAGTGGGGAGAGGGAAGGAAGAAATAGCGGGGAAAATGTATAGGGGAGAAGAAGCATGGTTAGTAGGCATAAAATAGACAGGGAGAGATAAAAATGGTATAGGAAAAACAGGACTCAAAGAACTTATGTGTACAACCCATGGACATGAACTACAGAGGTGCTAGAGGGTTGAGGGGGCAGGGCAGAAGGGGGTAAAGGGGGGAAATTGGGAAAACTGTAATAGCACAATAAATAAAAAAATATTTAAAAATTTTTAAAAGTAACAAACCATAATAAAGGCCAGTTTTTAGGTTAAATAGGTTTAAAAACAAGAGAGGAAATGGGGGGTGAAATGTGTTCTTACTCTTTAAAATCTAAAGATTTCTCTTTCTATTGTATGAGAATTAAAAATAATCAATTTCTGTGAAATAAAAGGATACCAAAAAATCTATGACAAGTTGTTGCTATGAAGCCAAAGAAACTGGGTATTTAGGCTGAATGAATGGATCTAAGCACCTTGAGTGACATGAGAAGTTATGCAGGAAAACTAAAGCTGTGGTTATAGGCGGTTGATCCAATTCAACCCAAACCCCGGGAAGAATTAAAAACTAAAAACAGATATCCAGTTTCATGAATTCTAAAAGGCATCCAGTTCTCTGATTCCCTTCTTAATGTGGCAAATGATTCAGTTTAATTATTTTACTAATCTACAAGCTGCTTTAGCTGTTGCATTTTTAGGTACAAGTCCCTGTCTACACAATGACAAGCACAGAGGGCACATCAAAAATATCGTGAGCTCTGGCCAGTGTGGCTCAGTTAGCTGGACACCATCCTGCACACCAGAAGGTCCCCAGTTTGGTTCCCAGTCAGGGCACATGCTTGGGTTGCAGGTTCGGTCCCCTGTAGTGTCTACAAAGGCAACCAATCGATGTTTTTCTCTCACATTGATGTTTCTTGCCTTCTCTTTCACCCTCACGTCCCTTCTCTCTAAAATCTAAAATAAAATAAAATATTTCAAAATAATATAAAATAACATATCGTGAAACAACTAGCTATTGGCACACATAATTCCAAGTATCCAGACAATTGGAAAGATGCTTTCTTTCTGATATCTCTTTACTACATAACGATGTTTTAAATGATATATTCATTGCAAACTGAAGATTTAACCTTTTCCACCCCCCAGAAAAATTTCTTTTTACAGACTTTACCATAGGAGGAAAAACTGGGAAATTTCACTAATTTCCAGGGATTTGACCTGACTCAGAATATTCAAGTTCTTATAACCCACTGAAGGAATCGTCAATGAATGGGGCATTTAGCTGATCTGGATACAGAATGGTGAAATGGCCTGTCTGAGCTCACTACTCAAGTTGGGTCTTCATTGCAGTGCATGGCCCAAAGAGAGAGCTGGGTTTTCTGCCTGCTTCTTGATAAGCAGCCACAATCAGTTGCAACTTGTTTGCCAAGTGTTATGGATGGAACACAAGTTAAGAAGATTGGAGAACTGAATACCTTGTTTTGGTTCGGTTTTTACCCCATTGTATCCACCCATTATATTTTTTAGAGATATTCGTATAGTTTTATTATCTTTTTTGTTGTGGTGGCGGTAGTAAAATATAGATATGAAAAGAAACTAGCCTTTGCTGGTGTGGCTCAGTGGATTGAGCACCGGCCTGTGGACCAATTTGACTCCTAGTTTAAGGCACATGCCTGGGTTGCTGGCCAAAGTCCCCAGTAGGGGGCGCACAAGAAGCAACCACAAATTGATGCTTCTGTCTCTTTCTCCCTCCTATCCCCCCTGTCTAAAAATAAATAAATTCTTTAAAAAAGAAAAAACTACCATTTTAATCATTTTAATTATATAGTTCAGTGGTATTCAGCACATTCAAGCTGTGTGTAACTTCTCAGATCGAAGATATGCACCAATTAAACAATACCGCCCATTCCTTTCTCTCCCACAGCCCCAGTAACTACGGATCTACTTTCTGTCTGTATAAATCTGACTACTCTAGGTATCTTATATAAATGGAATCAGACAATTTTTGTGATCTTGTCCCCATTATACTTTGACATGGCCAGAGAATCTAAAAAGTAGAAATAGCTAATCCCCAGAAATAATAAATAAAACTAAAATGACCTATCTACTACTGTCCATTTTCCAGGTTCTGAGTGAGATGTTTGCTTTTTGATATTTCTCATTACTACATAAAGGTAAATTTTAAGTGATATATTTGCTGTAGACCAAAAATCTAGGCCCTCCCGACCCCTCAAATTTTATTTCAGTAGGCTTTATTATAAGGAGAAACCCTGGGGAAATTCTTGCCCCCGACTTGGGTAAATGAGGATTAAGAGTATTACGATAATGTCTTACCTATCAAAAATCTCCTGAAGCAATAAAAATAAAATAAAGTAAAAGGCAGATAAGCTACGATCATTAACTTACAAGCTCTTCCACAGAGCTTTTGTTTGGTTTAGGAGTAACAACAATTAGGAAGGAAACAGACACACAAGCTTTGTTTTCTCAGCGGGAGCTGCTATACGTTCGGCACAATGGACATGCTTTTCAGTCTTTTAAAAAATTAAGATATCCATTATCTACAAAGCAACCTTACAGGGACAGATTGAGGATTTCATTTCAGAGTTTTATGTCTGATTCTCACTGCCAGATGGTCTTTACACAATGGAAACTCCCCACCATCCTTCATAACTGTTTCTTATCACTGCTATCATTAATGTTATTATTAAGAACAATCTCAAAACCATTTAAACGCCCATGTTTAATAGTCTTGATGATTTGTTCCCCTCCTCCCAGTGCCCATTTTAACTGATCAGGCTTATGCTCATTAAGACCCTAGAAACTGCTCTCTCTCTCAACAACTTTAAAGAAAACACACAGAGTCTTGCTTCCTGCAGCAGTTTGTTGATAGTGGCTCTTAATACAATTTGAAGAGTAATACATTTGTTTCTTGTTTAATTATTATTTTTTTGACCAGATATTTTTTCTTCTTGGCTTTGTTTGTTTTTAATTAGAGCATTTCATGATTCTTTTCCTTTTAAGCAAACCTTATGTTTTTAACCGCAGGATGATTCCACTGGATACGTTTTACAGGGTTGTTTTTTTTTCAGGAGTGGAGGAGGGAAAGGTTTTTTAAAAATTGAAATATGACATCCATATCATTAGAGTCTTAAAGTTAGTAATATGCTCAAGGCAGATATTTTATGGTTAGCAAAGCTGAGAGGTTCTGACACCCAAAGGATGCACGAGGAGATAACTTACATAAATGTATATGGTGCCCCTGAGGGACCTCAATTGTATTACGGGGATTCTCGTGAACAGCCTTGGTTCGGACAGAAGAACAGTGAAGTGCAGCTAAGTGGTTCTCTACCAATGGGCCGTGCCTGGGATGCATTACACTGCAGACTGAAGTATCTTTCCACGCCAGCTGGTTACTATGAGGCACTAAAATATGAAATAGAACAAAATGGCTAATGAAATGCATGTCTTATTAAAAATATTTCCTTACATTAACTATTGCATAACTTTAAAATGGATGGCCTACCAGATAACAGGAAACAATCTTGAAAATAATAAGATCTAAAGTTTGGGAAAGAAGAAGTTGCATAACTGGAGAAGGTAGAAAATTGGGGAATATAATGATCGATCGATTGATTAACTGAATTATTCCTTTGAAATCTGAATCTGCCTTGAACTTCATTTCTTTCGATTTTCAGATACACTTGTTTGTACCGATTCTATAATTCTTGAAAGGCAAAAAGCAAATAATTATGATGAAAGAAGTTCAGGGCAGAATTCTACTTGAGTCCCATTTCTTGTACCAGCAATTTATGTAAAATGTTTAACTCATTATTTTATATGTGTGAGGCAGCCTTGTCAAAGCCAAGGATCCTCAAAAGAACAAAAAGAGTATTCCCTAGTATGCAACACCACAGACATATAATTTGTCATAGCTAAAATTTACCTTGGAGTAAATCTCATTTTCCCTCATTATTTTACAGGAAAATGTGAGATGTCCATATGATTTCTAGATAAAAGAATAAAATGAGATTTAGTTATTATTCTTAAAACTGATCAGGCACAAAAATTTCAATAAATTAGGTATCTCATTGCATAAATATTTTTCTTCTGTGCTGTTCACTTAAATAGTAACAGTTTGCTAGGGATCATGTTACTCATTCAACAACTTCTATAAACCATAATGACAATAATTGCTACTGTTTGTTGAGAACTCACTGTATGCTAGGCACAATTCTAAATATTTTCTACATGTTTTCACATTTAACCTCAAAATAAGGCTTCATAAGAATTTTCATTCAGGCCTGGCTGATGTGGCTGAGTTGGTTGGAGTGTCGTGCCCTAACCCGAAAGGCCCATGCATTTGACTCCCGGTCAGGGCACACACCTAGGTTGCAGATTTGGTCCCTGGTCTGAGGGCACGTAGGAGAGGCAACCAATCGATATTTCTCTTTCATACCAATGTTTCTGTCTCTCCCTCCCTCCTCTTCTATCTAAAAATCAGGAAGCATGTTCTCAGGTGAAAAAAATTTTGAAGAATTTTTATTCCTGTTATACGCCTAAAGAAACAAAGGATCAGATCACACTGCAACTGAAGATATAATTACTTACACTAAATGTAGAATGTGAATGTCCACCAGAGAATATTAAGTGCCAGTGAGGAATATACGAGATTCACAACTCTTTCTTCACACAACTGTATCGTTGTCAGCGAAGGTATTTCTCTATTAAAGGAGACCACCTAAAATGGGGGGCAGGGTATCTAACCACAATTAAGCTTTATTGCTGGGTTTGCCTTCTATGCTGCTTTATAATGTGCAATTATAACTAGTACTCACATTGTACAAATAGAGGAGAAACTTTGATAAAAGACCCAACTGATTTAAGGGCCTCAGAGTAAGGACGGGGTATCTATTTTTATTCAGATGATGGGTGAGCTGAAATGGATCCCCGTCAGCAGAACCGCCACCTTTGGAGGACCTACCTTTTCCGAATGGGATATATTACAGACCCAACATTGACCGTGATGTACAAACCTAATATGTTTTCCAGAGGCTAATTATAAACAGGGGTGGTCGGAGCCAAACCACCAGAAATCACAAACCCATTCTGATTGAGCTCGTTAATGACGCCAGAGAAATGTGCATGTTCCACAGTATCACAGGAGTCTCAGGTTGGCTGATACAAAACAAGTGATTGTCTCCAAAAAAAAATGACTCAAAAATAAAATGAAACAACAGGATTTGCCTCCCTGTGTTGCAGGGCCTCTCCCGGTAATACTAGTGGGTCCTCCTGGAACAGTGAGGGAACTTCCGTACTGTCATTTGGTGACATGCAGGGAGGAAAGCATGGCAGCCTTGCCGTGGCTGGTGACATCCTTGCACACCCAGGTTGAACCCAAGCACTGAGGCTTCTCACTTTGTCCGATGAGAAGTGCAGTGGAATAGTCAACTTCGATCTGGGTGTCTGGCTTCCTCGGGGAAGAGCTCTTCAATTCCACATTTCACCTCAGCAACTATCATCCACATCTTGCCAAATCGCCACCAAGAATGGGCCACCGGGCTGCCCCTGAACAAAGCTGCGGTGTTCCATGAGAACTTGTGATTCGAGGGTTTAGTGACTAAAATGGTACCAAACCAGCTGTCCCCCCGTTAAAATTAGAAGGGGCTGCTGCTCCCCTTAAAGCACACCCCATTTTCTCTTCTTCGATAGTCATAGTGCTAACCTTTTTTCCACAAGCTCCTCCTTTCAATTCAAAATATCCTCTCATTGTTTTCATACTTTTAAAAATCGGTAGAGCTTATTTTGGTAGTGAGACCCTAGAAGAGCAACAGAGGTCTGTGTTTTCTTTCTGATTGTTTTCTTGCTGACAATCTCCACGTGGCTAATGGTATTTAGGCTGCTGATCTCACTTCAACTATTTAATGAAAGAGAAGGTTAGAAAGATTTTTAATATACTCTGTCCCCCCCAACTTCTTCACGATTGGAGAAAAAAAAGCACTGTAGAAATCACACAATGCAGAAGTTTTGTTGCACGGGTATTAATTAGAGAAAAAGTCCCTGGGGGGAATTTTACAATTGCAGGGGTTGATTGAAGTCAAGTTGGTAAGTGAGGGATCTTCTACTTGGCAAGATGCGGACCCTGCTTTTCACGTGCCATTTCATCAAAAACCTACTCTAAATTTTAAAACATGTTGTCATCACCTTTGATTGGAAGGTTGGGAAGTTTTGTCATTTCTTCATATTGCACGATACAAAATAAGATTCACTCTGAAACCCCACAGTCTCAACTTTCAGTCCCCTTCAAACTGAGAAAATTGAGATCCTCACCACAATGAGACCTCACTCTGCAGTCTATTTGCCAATGGGATCACCACAGATTCCTTGATCAAGTCAGTAGGTTGGGTCCCTTTAAACTGTCAATGACATAAATCTTTAAAAGAGCATCATTTTGTAAGTGTTATCATTCTGAAGTACTAAAAACACCTAACAAATAAACATTTCAAAACTCAATTTGTTCAAATGAACGTTATTCCCTTCAGAGCGGTTGTCTTGGAAAGCGAAGTTCCCATTGCTGATACTTTGAGAATTGTCTTTAGTCCATTTGGGAAATAATGAGAAAACTGGACTCAATGCTTCAAGTCGTATTTTCTTTTTTGACTCTCAATAAGCTAGACCATTTTCATCATTCACCTATATCCAGACCTGGTATTAATTTGGGGTGGAGAGAGGGGGTGTTCCAAAAGTTAAACATCAAAGGACAAAGGTGTGTTGCCCTCTGAGATATTTAAAAGAATGAGCTAACAGGTTTTTAGTACAATTCCAGAAAGGGATTTTGGAAAGTGCGGTTTTTAAGCCATTGTAGCACAATTTAGAACTGTGTGTAGTTCCTCAAGGTGAATGACTTCAGGGCACACCTCCCTCCTTTCTCCTAGTCCTGCCTGTTTGTGGCTTGGCCCTGTCAAGGCGTGCCTGGCTTGTGACCACCGTTAAGCTGCTTTAGTTTCCTCATCTGAAGAGTGATAGGAAAGACTAGATGCCCACAAAGAATCTTTCCAGCTCTATCATGCCAGGACAATGATACAATATTCCACAGACTTTAATTAAAAGTCACTTTAGGCCACCATACCTTCAATGTATGAAGTCATATCAGTAACTGAGGCTATCTCTTCCACCGTCTTTTTTCTTCTCACACTAATATATTAACATTTAGTGCTATTTGGGGGCAAAAACGAAGTTTAAATTCATTTGAATTTGGGGTATTATGGACATTTAAATTTATTACATATGAGGATGTAACTACCTTGTATGTGTGTGGGGAGGCAGAATGTACAAAGGATAACACAACTTTGTTCTGTTATTTTGTAAGCCATTCTTTTTTTATTCCTACAGAAGACTGATATTTTCAAATCAGATACCGTCGTCATATGAACTTGCTATGATAAAAAATCTACCATCGCCTGATTCTTATTCTGACATAAGTCTCTCGTGTCATTACGGCACAGATCTGATGATAATATTCTTCAAGGCTTGGCCTTCCCCGTTCTGCTGGTATTGCAGAAGTTGCTTACTTTAAAGGTAAAATGATGACTAAAAAACACTTCCTGTGAAATGCTGCCTATTGCAGATAGTCACAAGACATGTCTGGTTCTATTAAGGGTGTTCCCCCCCCACCCTTTTTTTTTTTTTTTTTAGTATTTTGGCCTTACAGGCTGGTCTTTTTCATAAGAAATGTCAGCAAAGTCTTTGAATTAATGAACTGTGAAGTGCTCAAAACACATAGCATTTCGAAAAGTATCCTGCAAGGATATAACACTAATGGGAGGTGACCTTTGAGTTACAACCAAACGTCCCACTCTAACTAAAAAGAATTACCAACTGGCTCCGGCACAGTCTCTTTGAACAAAGACCTAGACAGAAAGAAGTGATGAGGAGTGGGGGAGGTCAGAACTGGAGTAGCATCTGGGGAAATGTGTTTATGTTAGAGTCTCTTCAGCCCCGCAGAGCACTTCCGTTAAATAATGGAATTATACAACCCACCCTCCCATAAAAGATACCAGGTGGAGAGAAGCAAAGAGAAGGGAGCTGGGGAGGTATGTTCAGAGGGTTGATTAAACAAACCTAAATTGTAGGTCCCTGGCTACACCTAATGTAGGTTTTGTTGTCTTTAATTTAGCTATTTAAAAAAAAAAGGCAGTGTAAGTCCTTCAATCTTTTTGCAATTCTGCATGGTTGAACATTTGAAATGAGTTTGTGTATCACCCCCAGGCGCTGATTCAGACTTGATTGGGGCAAAGCAGATTGCATGTGCTTATTTTTATCCACGTCATGTGGGACGTTATGTCGCCAAAGGAACCAAAAATGTGCGGCTCTCTTGCCAAATTATCACCTATCCTTTGATCAGACAGGGCGGCGATCCTCCTCAACAAGTTGCGCGACCTTAGTGTAACAGCAGTGTCAGGTCAACTTGAGAAAGTGAAGAGAGAGCCCTAAACACAAATAAAAAGAAACAACCAACAATCCTTATAATTATCATCATCTGCTGCTTTTCCCTCTTTTGGCAAAGAAACACTCCATCCATTTGCAGAAATCG
Organism: Artibeus jamaicensis; assembly: GCF_021234435.1. Taxonomy (NCBI): domain Eukaryota; kingdom Metazoa; phylum Chordata; class Mammalia; order Chiroptera; family Phyllostomidae; genus Artibeus; species Artibeus jamaicensis. The sequence goes on along the minus strand of NW_026521803.1, from coordinate 12,235,375 downwards.
CCCGCGGAAACGTTACATCAAAACTAATCACAACGATTAAAATCAGCTTTTCTGTGCAAGAGGAGGGTAAAAAGCAAGTTGGAGGCTGGAATAAGACTGTTTTTCCACCAAAAAAAAATCTGGAAAAAAATTTCCTATGTATATATTTATCTATACGTATGTGTAGACCTTTATTTTTGAAGGAGATCAATTGTCTGCCCTGTGATCAGTTAATTTGATTTAAGTTTTATTTTGGAGATTGATTTAGACTGGAGGTAGAGGCATGAGCTAATTGTATCCTGATCCTTGCCTTGAGGGGTTTCAAAGCCCTGGAGCAACTCTTCTCTGTATTTTGTTCTGTCTACCTTAGCCAAGCTATTGCATTTCTCTCTGGTGTGGCGAGCCGAGCAGATCGCTGGGAGAGAAATCGGAAAAGGGGGGAGAGGAAAAGGAAAAGGGGACTTGGAGAGAGACTTTGTGCTTCAATGTTTCAGGTAAGATCTGACGGTTTGGGTTTGTTATTATTTGCTAAGGAGGGTATGGCTGGGACTTTGGGCGCAACTCGCTTTTACGCATGTGCCAGGCATGGGGCGAGAGCGCGGCACACTCGCGCACACACAGCCCGCCGCGGCGGCTGGGTATCCGCTCGGACCCGCGGCCGGCTCCTCCGGGGCAGCTCCTGCCGGTTTTCGGCTTTCTTCCTCGAGTGGGAGCGGGAGCGAGCGAGGCGGAATGGGCAGAAGGAGCGGGCGCGGCCGAAGGGGCCTGAGCCCGGGGCCGGGAGCCGACGCGTCGGGGCCCGGCTTCCGGATCCCCGGGCCCGGTTCGGGAACTCGAAGCGGAGCCGCCGCGGCTCTCGGAGCCAGTGCCCGCGCCGCCCGCCCGCCGCCAGCGCGCCAGCCTCCCCGGCGGCCGCCGTGCAGCGGCTCGTCCCCCTCCCGCCCCTGCCTCCTCCCCCCGCGCCCGAACCGCGCGCGTCCCTTTCTTCCCCGGCGCGGAGCTCCGTGTCTGAAAAGCGGCCCCGCCGGGAGCCTCCCAGCGCCGCCGGCGGCCGGAGCGCCCCCGCCGAGCACACCACCCTGCGGGGCGCGCAGGGGCGGCGGCCCCCGGGGCTCCGCTCGCTCGGCGGTCGGGAGGGGACCGCCGCCCCGCGCTCGCAGGCAGCCTCGGCGGCGCCCCGGGACGCCCCGTGAAAGACGCCATTGTGGCTGCCGAGCGGATCGGGCCCCGAGGCGGTTTTCTCTTCCCCTTTTGCTGGGGCCGGACCGCGCCGCTCCCCTTTGTGAGCGGCGGCAGTGCCCGGTGCCGTCCGCCGTCAGTCTCCGGCCGGGCTGATCCGGATTCACCGCCTCCGCCCACCAGGGCGCCTTTAAAGCCCCCACCCACCACCCCTCCCTTTCCTAGCCCCCCCCCCCATACACAGGCTTTAGATGCAAACGTTTCATTTATTTTTAAGAAGCTCTCATTCCTCTTCCTCCCCAGATAAAGGGCTTGGCACATGCTCCGAATTAGAAGTCTCCTTGGGAGGCGGGGACGGGGGAGGGGGCCCCGAGGTGGGGGAAGGACGCGAGCGCTGCAGGTAATGGCTGTGGCTTTGCCGCGCTCGTCTCCACTCCGCGGTGCCTGCAGCGCCAAGTCCGGAGCCCGCCTGCCTCCCCCTCTTCTGGAGGCCAAGGTTTCCTTAAAGGGACAGTTTCCTGGCCGCCACCCGTCTCCGCCGTCTGAACCGGCGCTGGGGGCACTAAGGTGGGCGGGAGGGATGCCGTTTGGCTTCTCGCTGACCTCTTTCCTACCCCCACCTCCACCCGCGCCGTCCCCTTTTATTGAAATGTGAAGTGTGCTTCCTCTCCCGTCCCCAAGAGGGACCTGGCTGGAAAATAAAGAGTCCGCGCCTCCTGGAAACGGAACGGGGTGGGGGGCGCGTTCTGGTGTATTCGCTTTAAAAGTGCGGCCGATCCCCCAAAACGTCCATCCAGGAAGATGAAAGCAGACCTGCGGTGCAGGACTCCCTTACCTGGACGCGAGCTCCCCGCCGCCGCCCGGGCACCGCAACTTCCCAGCTGGCGTGGGTCGGCATTGTCTGCCTTTGTGCTTTCGAACACTTGCACTGTCGTGGAAATGGTTTTCTGGTATCAAAACGTTTTCACTGTTGACTGTGCCTCGGCGGCCGGCTGGGCGGGAGCCAACTAAGTTAGTGAAGTTGGAAGTAGGGCTGTCGGCTTTGTGCGTGGAGGACGGCACGCAGGGACTGGCCAGTACGCCCGTGGCCCTGGCTGAGAGGCGCACCGCAGTGGGCAGAAGTAATTTGGTACAAATGCTACATTATCTTTTAGATCATAGAACTGGCTGCCTTCAGAGCAGATCCTCAACTCGTGTGGGTCTGTGTGTGTCTGTGTGTGCGAACCCTTGGTGGAACTGGGAGAGACATAACAGTTTAACATACTCATTCTTTAAGGAACGTTTGCCTTCTGTTTTCAATCAACTAAGCTGGCAGCTAGAGATACAAGTTTATTTGAGAATACCCTCTGGGTACCAAGCATGCTTGGATTGTTTTAGCAAATTAAAAATGAGCAAAATGCTTTTACCTTCTCAGCAGTAGACTCCTTAAGAGACCTCCTGTTTTGTGGGCATGTGTGTGTTTTTTAGAGAAGCATTTTCTGTGCGTATCTCAAATGTGCTTTTCATGTGGGAAAGGAGAAAATAAAGAATTTTTAAAGACTGAGTCTGATGCCATAGAATGATTTGTTCAGTCTGATTTTACATCAAGGAATTTGCCTGCATAGATGGGAATCTGTGGAAACGAAGAGCTAACTTTCGTGGTGAATTTGAAATAGTAGTGGGTCCATTTGTCTCCTGGATAATGGGCAATGTGCCAGTCAAGTCGTCGGGTTTCTACTTGTGTGACATTTGGCTTACCATGAGGAAGGAGCTGGTGTTCAGGGGACCGGGGACGGACTGCACCAGCCTGCCTGGCTCTGGAGCCTGGCTGCTGCTGGAATGGGAGGAAGTGTTAGCGATTGTTGGGATGGCCGTAGGTTTCCTGTTTACCAATTAGGGTGCAAAGGGGACTGCTGCGTTTTAAAACTTTGCATCCTAGGAAAAACTTTATTGGTTTAGGCCACGTGTTTATTTTAAAAGGTAACTGGTGAAGCAAAAATATTAGACATTTGCTGAGAAGACATTTGAAGTGAATTGAGCGTGAATGATAATTGGCAAAAAAAAAAAGTCTCCCACCACAGTATACAAAATGACTACAGTGATTTTGCTGTATTAATGATGCCCGAAGCACAATATGAAGTTCTCTCACGCACACTAGAGGTCTCTCTTCCAGCTGTAAGATTTTCGAGTCTGTAAATTCTTCACCAGGGCTTACCTACTAGGAATGCACAAGGATAACTTGGTTCATAATTATTGAAGTAATAGTGATTTACTGACCGTCCAGATTACTCTGATGTGAGGTACTTATTTTGGAGAATATGCAGTAATTACAGTGCAGATTGTACTAACTACTAGTAAAGTAACTGCAATAAGACTTCTACTAAATTATGATGCAAATATATTACTCAGCTTGTTAAGTAGTAGTATGGACCTTTTGGCATACAGTTCTTTATCCAAAGCAATCTGTTTCTAAATGTGGAAGTAACTGCTGAAAGATATCAGAAAACTTTCTGAAAATCAAACTTAGCTCTAGATTTTGCGGTCAGTTGCTTGCACAAATGCTTGATGTTTCTAAAATCAAAATAGTTGTTTTCTAGTTTTGGAATGTGGTGTTTTCTGCTAAGGTCTTTTTAAAAATTGACATTGCTTTTGAGTTATTTAAAGGATGTTTGTTTGCAAACCATCATTCATCAAGGCTTTTATTTAGATGAGTCCTCCACTGCATTTCTGAAACTTTGCAGGGGGTGGAGGGGGACTAACATTTATAATTTCCCAGACAAATGGAGCTTTTATTTTCTCTGTCTTTAGAATGAACCTTCTTGGGAATAAAAATGAGATTTCAGATAAAGCATGAATGCTTATTTTAATAGCTTACTCATGCAGAAGTGAGAAACACTTCACTTTTCCTAGGCACTGGAATGATGCAGTGCCTGGCTTTTCATTCATAAAAATGTGCTTGATGTAAATCACATTGTGCTTGTTGGTGAGTTTGGTTTGAGAAAATCGTGCAGAAAACAAAGCAGATTATCCTTTAAGAAAAACAAACCAGTATTTATTAAGTTCATTCAGTCAGTCAGCAAATACTTACTTGTGTCTGCTGTACGCGAGACACTGTACTAGATGCCAGAAACACAATGATGAGAAAAAGCATTCAGGGTCCCCAGTCTGTCAGAGTTTATGATTTAAACCCATAAACTCCAGAGACAGAAATTAACAAAGCCAGTTGAACAATACACAGACTCAGATTAGTGCTTTGAAGGAAAAGGAACAGGGAACTCTGTTAACATTAAGCAGAGAGGGGCAAAATGGTCAAGACTGGGGTCAGGGTTCCAGAGAAAGCGTTGCAAATTGAGATTTAAAGTGAGCGGCAGGAGAAGAAAAGAGAAAACGGAGTAAGTTCCAGGCAAAGGGAAGAGGAAACAGCATTTGCCAAGCCAGGAAAGGCATGGCAAAAGGAGAGAAACTCAAGGGTTAACTAGCTGGGGTTGAGGGAGGGAGGAGCCTGGGATGAGAGAACAGCCTCCAGGGACTGGCCCTTGGTCTTAACCCTGAGAGCAGTGCAGAGGGGTGGCCAGGAGGATTGAGATGGGGGCAGCAGCAGTGACATAATCAGATTTGTGTTTTGAAAAGATAATTATGGTGTCACTATGGGCAGTGAATGGAGGGACCCAGAGTGAACAGAAGCATAGCCCTTGGAAGGCTATTATAGTTCTCCAGGCGAGAGAAGGTATATTTGGGCTTAGGGGAGGGGAGAAGGAAACAGAACAATGAAAGAATTCTCGATCTCTTTAGAAGGTGAGTGGACAGACATAGTGAAGGGTTGGTTATGGGCAAACAAGGAGAAGGAGACAGGAAGTGGAAGCCTACTCAGGTCTCTGACACATTAACAAAACGGACACGAGGATTCTGAAGACTGGGGAGATGTTGTACCTTTCAGTTCATTGTTTGTAGCCAGAATGGGTGCCAGTGATAAGCCTGATTCAATCCTGTGAAACGAAATTCACCAGGGAAACCAAGGTCCTTCTTTTGTCCCTCCCACGCTGCCCAGGCGTGGATGGCGCACCTGTGGAGTGTCAGACACGATGCCTGCTCCTTTATGAACTGCACCGTGACATTTCACTTAACCCAGCTCCAGCTACGTTGGAATTCATCATTTGAATAGGCCTATGTCTAAACTTCTGAAACAAAATCAAGTCTGTGCCTTATAGTGCAAATTAATTGTGCTTAAAAATATTATAACATGCATTCAAAAACCATGAAAATTAACTGTTCGGCCATGCTTTTTTAAAAGGCCATTCACATACAAATCACTGGCACAATTATTGCAAATCACTCTGAAAAACTTTTAAGGACCTGAGCGTGGTCAGGTTTGTTTGGTCTGATTTGAGTTGACTCAGCTCTGCTTCCTCCCAGTCAGATCTCGCTGCTGGGATTTGTCCCTCATGTGTGTCTAACTTTTTGTACCGATCCTTGGAAGGTGTGGTCTCAGTGCAACATTTTCATACGTTTCTTAGGTGGACATTGGTTTTGGTGTTTCAATACCTTGTCTAACTCCATTTGCTGTCATTTCTCCAAAGCCCATTCCCTCATCTCTGACTTCCCAAACGTGTTTTGCCCAATAAATGTGTTATTCTTCCCCCAAATAACATTGGCTAATGGACTGTTAATTTTCAAACAACCTAAAATTAGGCATTAAGTCTCTCTCTCTCCGCATCCAAAGTTCTCAGGAAGTGGAAGACATCTGCCGTGAATGTTTTACAACTTCCCCCTTGGCTCCTTGCTCTCCTTCCAGGAAATTCCAGGTTGGAGCGCCTTCCAAGAAATTTGGTTTCAGTCACTTCCAAGAAAACAATTTAAATTCCACTCTGCATAGGAGTTTGATACGAATAGTCAGCTCCATAGGCTACTTTTCTTGGTGGTTCCTCGCCGGGGTGGACCTAAGGGCAGGCTCTGGCTGGAAAGCCCTTCTCATTTTTGCCAAGTCATGTGGGGATCCATTTCTCCTGTAAATATGGGAGTGATAATATCTCCCCCACCTGCTTTATAGGATTGTTGAGAGGAAAAACAAGTGTACGTGTGGCAAACTGACGTGCACACAGGACCATCAAGAAACCCTGTAGGGCATTTTTTGCCTGAAGAATTCATGGAAATTTGTGGCCCCTGTGGAAGCCAGTCTGGATCACTGAACCCCAAAGCAACACTGTGAGGCAACCCCTTCTTCCAGGTGAAGGAATGAAGGGTTAGAAAGGTTGTGGGACTTGCCTGAAGTCAAAGACGAGACTAGTGGCAGAACAGAGGTCTAGCCCAGCAGGCCGACCACTAATCCCTACAGACTCCTAGTTCTTCATGTCCAGCAGGTACTATTTGAGCACTTTCATTGGCACCTGGCACAGAGCGCTTTTCTTCTCTGCCGCCAGCTTCCACTCAGCCTGCTCTCTCTTCTCCCCCCTCTTCCATCCATCCTTCATGTCTCCCCGTCAACACCAGCATCTTACTCTTATACCAAGAAAGAAAGAAAGAAAAGTGGTTTGAGATTGTTACAGACATCTAAATTGTTCTCAAGCTCTTGCTGAGCAAATCATTCACTTACGTGTGCTCTGTCTTGCTGACCAAAATACGGATTTGTTTTCCACCCGATAAGAACTGACAGTAGTTCAGGCCCTGCTGCCGACACCAAGGCTGCTGTGGAGGAGAGTTATGAACTGAGGAGAATGTTAACTAGATCGATTTCAAATGCTTGCTAGAGAAAGGCATAACCTTCCTGATAAATCTTTCCCAAGCATCTACTGCTGTCATCACTTACTGTTTTGTACCACATTCTCTTTGCTGGAAATTTGTAGCAAATGTGTATTTACAGAAAATGTGTGTACAACAAGAGACCAGACTCTCTCTCTCTCTGTGTACACTGGGGGGTGTGGGGTGGGGAGGAGGACGTCAGTCCATGTTGCCAGCGCCTCTCCCTCCTCCACCTACCCCACCGGGAATACCTACCCCATATTCAGGTCCCATTCCAGTTCTTTCTAACTGTATTATCTTAGTTAAATTACTTAATGTCTCTAAGCTTCACTTTTCTGGGCAGTAAAGGAGGTAAGTCACCATAAGTGAGATATAATCTGAGATCACTATAAATGAGATAATAACAGACCTGAGTGAGGCGGTTCTGAGAACTAAATGGGAAGTAGAAGCCTGGCCCGTCACTTGGGAAACATTCACATGGTATTATTAAGAGCAGGGACTGTGTTCATTCATCCTTGTTTTCTCAGCTCATAATACAGTGCCTGGCTCACAGGACACGTGCTCACTCATTAAATAATTATTGGACACATGAACACAGAATTTCAGAGGACACAAGAATAAAGTCAGATGGTAATTTCACTGCCCTGTAAGCATTTTTGCCATTGACAGGAGGGTCCAAGTCCTTCCAGGTGTCCTTGCCTGATGGTTATGGGCTTTTCCTAACCAGTCAGAGCACACATTGGGAACAGACCAAGTTTAACCTGGGGAACAGCTATTGATGTTAAATGGGACCTTGCTTCAGAGATGTCATCAGTTTACCTTTTGACTATTTTCATGAAGGTGTCCCTGTGCACAGTCGTCATGATGTATCCAAAATATGCTGACATTTAGAACTGATGGTGTGAAATGACGAGCCACTGGGTGGTGAACCCACAGTGGGAATTGGTGAATTTGGTTCTTACACAGCAAAGAAACATTGGAACAGACTGATACCCATTCCATCCAGCAGATGGCAGCGCTATACATTCACGAACAAATTCTCAGAATAGCCTCTGGTCTTAAGTTCTCACTGATGCCCACCCTCAGTGGAAAAGGAAGTCTGAGCCAACTTCAAACCGAACCCCCTACCTGCCACCATCCCTACCCTGGGCTCCTCCTTTGCATGAACAACTGAGGTTCAATAGGGCCACCTGGAAGAATCACTCCTGGGAGTCACCCTCTTCCCCTGTGTGGTGGGGCAGGGCAGGGAGAGAAAGCAGTCACTTTTGTCTGTTAGAATCCACTTCCTGCCAGTTCCCAGAGATGCAAACAATAAGTCAGAGGTCTGTTTTCTTGTGCGCTTAAGCAAATCAACGGAGAAAAGTGATAGGGACCTCCATCCTCTAGGATGTTACCGCATGCTCTGGGTGGAGAGGACTTGATGCCAGTTAGAAACCAGGAGTCCCGGTAAGGATGATAACCTATTTTAGAGAGGCGTGTGATGCCAGGGAACGAACGGTGCCGTGTGTGACTGAAGACCCATCTGCAGCGGGGAAGCGGAATGCGCTTGGTCTTCCTGTTGCATGGAACCGTGCACTCACTATCAGCCGTGTGACCCCAAACCCTGGCTTCATTGTCTGCACGAATAGAGGTCATGACAGCCGCCTTAGAGGGCTGTCATAAGAATTTAAAATGTAACAGTACAGTGGACTTTGCAGTATATTACCTCGTATTGGTGTGCCCATTTTTGAGATGAAGACATCCAGGCACAGAGAGATGTACTGACCTGCCCGGGATCCTATGCTGGCGGGTGATAGAGACAGGATTTGGATGATGTATTCAGGCTTCACGTCTGTGCTCTTAACCTCCAGGCACTGCTGCCTCTTAGAATAATGATTATTACTAATAGCTGATAATTATTAGGCACTTTCCTTGTGCTAGGAACTTCACATATGTTAACTCCTCAAGTCATTCTCAGCCACCCTATAAGGTGGAAGCTATTACTTTCCCCACCTTATCACATGAGGAAAGATTATTTGTTTCTTACTCTGTAAGAAACGCAGAACAAATTAATGTCAAGACTCTAATATATTAAATTGCTAAATGGTGCGTCCCCCTGTAACAGCTGCAGTGACTTAGAGATGAGAGAGCTCGCCAATGAGACTGCAGTATACAGTATATGGAGTATACAGTTATGTCCCGATTAGGGAAGATATGGGAAAAATGTTAGATGTCTTACCCTCTAAAATTTACATTACAGGGTTGGGCAAAAGTAGGTTTACAGTTGCAAATACACAAAACATAAAGTTTATTCTCATGTCATTATTTAGTAATTATTTATTATTTGCCATACGAATAACTTGAAACCCACTTTTGCCCCACCCTGTATTTATAGCTTCAGATCATCTTCAGCAATGGCGAATGGCCAGTGAAAGTTGGGGCTGGTCGCACTGCTGTGTAACGCTGCTCGCCTTTTCTGAGAGTCACCGCTCGTCATTTAATGAGGAGGCAGGAGGAACCAGGTGCTTTGCTAACTGCCATCGCCTTCCTCCCGTACATGAGGGCCAGCTCTTAGTACAGCTGGGAACTCATAGAGTGGCGAAAGAAATTCACCTGCAGTGTGAATGAACTCGGCCTCTCTGATCAAAAATGCCACTCCAAATCTGGGACGGAAGGCAGGTTTTAGAATCTGGAGTCTAGCAACTCTGGAGCCTGCTTTCTACACTGTGCCTCAGTGAGATTTGGGAGGACACACAACTCTCTAAATGAGGAGCAGGTCTTCAGAAAGAAGCCTTCCTCAGAGGCTGACAGCAACTGTAATTCAAAGATTCAAAGCCTCTGAGAAATGGGTCAGTCTAAGGTTGCACAAGTCAAACTAGCTGTACAAGAATGGCAGGTGGTTTTCCATAGGAAAAACATCCTGATAGAAACCGACTTCCAGTGTGGCCTGTCCCCACTGAGCAGAAATAGACACAGGAGTTCATGACCGATGGAGTCTCAGAGACCCTGCTGGTCATGTGTATTGCTGGGAGACAAATGAGGTCTGAGTAATTAAAACCCAGAAGGGAAGTTCTACAAAGTTCCACCTTAAGAAATCAGGAACATTTCCGTCTTTTTTTTTTTTCTCCCAGTTAAGCTTTTGTGCTCATCCAAATCTTGGCACAATGTTAATACGTTCATTTCTGTCTTTTTGTCTAAACGCTTTCAAAATTAATATTTCCAGCTAAAGTACTTTAAGAAGCTCAATCATTTAGCTAGACATAATTGAAGGGGGCCTTCCTTGTTTTATTTTTCCCTGTTAAAGAAAATTCTGAGTCAAATGCATTTGAAGATGACACTTAGACTCAGACTGTACTGTGGAAAGTGTGCACCCCGATTCCTTTTCGAGCCACGTCATTTTTTCAGTTGTATAGTCAGACCATTTGTGTGTCTGGTTTCTTTTTTGACAGCTCTTCTGCAAACTATAAATGTATGATAAACACGTTTCCAAATTCTGCTAAGGAGTAGGACAGATACATTTTTAACACTAGAAAACTGTACTTTTTGATAAATTTGTATTAATGCAATAACCATTTATTATAGAAATGGGTAAAGCACTTCTGAACTGATTGATTTATAAACCTCTTTGCAAATAATTGCTTTTAAAGCCATTTTGTAAATATGAGTCTCTATAGCCACACATATAGTGCAGATACTTTACATCAGTTTTTGGTTACTCCAGAGCTGATGGTATAGTTTCCACACGATCTATTGTCTCTTCTTCTTTCCTCTGTTGTTTACCTTTTGGCCTCATAGTTACTTTTTGTAACTCTGCTAAAGAAGGAAAAGAGAAAAGAAAGGAAATAAATTTCAAGTTCATTACTCTTTCCTTCCCTCCCTCCCCCATATAAGTTGAAGAAATATGTTAGGAAGCTATCTGCTCTTAATTCATGCTAACAGAGGTACCTAACAGTATGAACAATCTAAAAAAATAGATAATCTGAAATAATTTCTGTTACTACTTGGATGAGATTTGTTAATGAGGCGACTATTAAATTTTGCAGTCTTCATTTGCACGTGACTCTTAGACACACATTTTTCTCCACATCAGCTCCTGCCGTCATACCATATGACATTAGCATGAACACAAATGACTTGTGCCACCTCTTAACAGCTAGTCTTTCCCAGGTATGAATGTGATCAGCCTTCTCCAAAGTATTTTCTAGCTCAGTGGTTAACAACTTCAGTATGCAGAGAATCACCTGGAAGTCTTATTAAAACACAGGTTCCTGGCTCTACCCTGAGTTTCTGATTAGATAGGTCTGAGATGGGGCCCGAGAACATGCATTTCTAGCAGGTTCCCAGCGGATGCCGATGCTGCCGCTTCAGGGACCACACTTTGAGAACCTCTGTTCACAGGAAACAATAGGCTTCGAGATGCTCCTGGAAGGACACGAAAAGAATTCATCAGTCAAACACATTTGGGAAACACTGTACCTCCTCTTGAAGTCTTATTAGGTATTTTAAAGAGTTGTGGAAGCCTTGCAGTGCATGAATCAGTTTTCTAACTCGTGTCTTCTAACGTGTTTGACCACAGAGCCCCTTTATTCTGTTGGTACCGATCAACTCTCAGGATGACTATTCCTGGGACACAAGAGGAAAGGCTGCCCCGCCTCGCGGTGCCTTGATGGGGCGAACCTTCAGTGCCTTCCACTTCCTGTTGGCAGCCCCCTGCCATGGACACCATTTGGACGCCTCTCCAGCCCACCAGTCTTCCACCACAGCATTCTCCTATTGACCAGGGCATCTTACTCTGAAACTCATTCCCACTAACCCTGCCTTTGGACTTTTCCTGTTTTCTGTTTTCCCAGCTCTCTGGTCCTTCCTCTTTCCCTCTCTCATCCTCTCTCCCTTCTCATTCAGCCAGGCTCAGTGGACCGCCATTTCCACAGTGCACTCACTAGCATCCTTAATTAACGCCCTTAATTCCTCCCTCATGTGGTCCTCTCTGTCATTCCCACCTTGCCAACGCTCAGTCCCGGGTAACATTTCTTCCTTCACTTTTGAGGGGGCCTGAGTGACACTAGTAGAATGTCACATAACTCATTGTTTTCTCATTGGTGCCATTGCAGCCCTTCATCCATTTACCCAGCTGGGACCCCTGTCTGTGCTGGGCACTACCTAAGCCTTAGAAACGTAGCAACGAGCAAGGCAAAAAGATGCAGGGTCACATGCAGTTTACATCCTAGGGAAGGAATGCAAACTGAATCAAGACACGATTAAGTGCTATGCAGAAAATTGAAACACGGCAGTCAGGTGAGACCCCCATACCATGCTGACATTGAAGCTGACGTCTGGGTGGAATCATGTCAGTTAGCTCTGCTCGCTGGTCCTTTGCTATTGTTTGGCGGTGCCCAGTCCATTTCTTATCCCGTTCTCCACAGAAGCTGCTCAATCTTTTTACTCTCTTTAGGAATCAAGCCCTTTCCCATTTGTCAGATAAGCTGGCCTCGTGGTTTATTGAGACGTTGTCCCGTTCATGGCTCCACTAGTCCTCTCTTGCTTTCCTTGTGTCCCCCTCAGTGTCTCTTCTTCCTCTTTCCATTGGCTTCTTCCCTTTAGTCCTTGACTCTTTGCAAAACAACCCATCTGTTTGCGTCCCCCAAAATCCTATGTTGAAGCCCTAATCCCCACTGTGACTGTGTTTGGAGATGGGGCCTTCGTGACCATAATTAAGGGTGAGTGGGTGATAAGGGTAGGGCCCTGACCTGATAAGATAAGTTTCCTCGTAAGAAAAGGCACCAGAGAGCTTGCTCTCTCCTCTTGGGCACGAAGAAGTAATGAGAGCCCACAGCTGGAAGGCAGCTGTGTACCGGCCAGGGGGAGAGGCCTCGCCAGAAACCAAATCACCAAAACCTTGATCTTGGACATCCCAGCCTCCAGCAGAAATAAGTTTCTGCTGTTTAAGTCACCCTGTCTATGGTATTTTGTTTTGGCAGCCTGAGCCAACAAAGATGCCATCCTTCAACACGAAACAAAACCTCTCTGCCTCCCGCCTCTGCTTCCCTCGCTGCCCCTCACCGCCAGCACACAGCCTCCTGCCCACTGCTTCTCCCGCCTCCCGCCTCTCTCCCCTCCCACGCAGGCCGTACTTTTCAAATCACCTCTTATTTCAGTGTGTGTTCTTATGCCTTTTCAGAATGCAGTAGCATTGAAAACCTGCTAGGGTGTTCTAGAAGCCTTTATTTTTAACTGCTCTTGGGATTGGAACCTCTGCAGTGTTTGAATATTTCATGCCATTTAACTGACCTCAAACATCAAATTTAATGTGTACTTGTCCGTGAATCCAATCATATTTCTCAGTGAAGCTCCTCTGTTTGTTTTCTGGATGTTTTCTCAAACAATTGAGAGGAATAGGGAGCTCTGTTCAGTATGCTTCTACGTCAACACCATTGGCTTCCTACCACTGGCCAACTGAAACGGTAACATCCCTAAGCAGAAGTGGAATTGTAAAAGTCAAGATTGGGAAGATGATTTATTCTTTTTAAGGAAACTCTCGCTCCTAAACTCTGTCTTCTCTGTTGAATTTAATTAGATCCCATCAAGCTTTGCTTATTTAGTGTAATATTGTTACAGACACATGCCCTGTGGGCCCTGAATGTTGAGGGGAAAGTCAAGTGTCATTGCTTCCCCAAGTTCACCTGTAACATCCAGACCCTGGTCACTGTCCCTGAGGGAGAGGTGACAAGAGATCAAGGTGAGGCTGTATCTGGTCACCTCAGTTCATTGCTGCCATGGATTTCCTCCAGACCTTCTGTGCTGATCATGGAAATTTCTCAGGTTGATCCCCAAAATACCCCCAAAAGGAAAACCAAAAGTTCCTACCCAGCATTGCAGTGATTCACTAGCCACCCCGAAACTGCAGGGCATGGAAGAGCAGAAGGCAGGGAAGTGGCAACCAAAGAAGCCATGTCCATAAAGCACTTCGCATGGTGCCTGGTGTGTAGCAAGTTCTTGGCAAATGGTAGTTTTCGTAATTACTACTGTTGCTCTAATATACACATGGACACATAGGTATATACATGTATACACAGGTATATGAGTGACGTTTCTTTCCTGGCTCTACATCGAACCAACAAGGATTGAAAGAACGCACGATGAATCCATGAAGCTCTTGGTGGAGATCTGCCATGGCCATTAGAGCCGCCCAAGGACTGGTGAGACGTTGTCGAGTTCTGTGCTGAAAGAAGGGCCGTGGAACAGACTGGCAGTGAATGTCAACAGAGAGTTAAGTGGACAGGCAAACACAGCACATGGGAAGGGCTGCACCATGGGTTCTAGGTAGGGGTGGTCGTAAACTGGAAGTGAAGGAGATCGGGGGACAACCAGTGTAGAGACCAGTGGGGAAATGAGAAAGAGAAGGTGGACATATGAGTCTCAGCTCCTGGACGGCCTGTGAGACCTTCAAGTAACAAAATGCCAAGCCTACAGGGAAGACTCTGCCATGGGAAGAATTCACAAAGCCGAGACTGAGTTTTAAAAGGCAGAGGAGCTTCTGGTGTGCAGAAAGTAGAGTTATAAAAACTCCAAGTAAAACGATACACTCTGTGCTGAGGCTATAAGCAACAGATTAATCAGCACCTTGTCACTGGGCACACTCGGGCTCCGAGGAGGGCGGAGCCCCTGCCCCAGATGTTTGGAATCTTGGGAGGAGACAAGGTGAGTGACAGACGGGGAGGAGGTCAACAGCCGAAGGCCCAGTGTCCAGCAGGTTGGGAAGACTTGCTGGAGGAGGTTCAGCCAGGCTGGAACAATGAAGCAAACCAGAGAGGAGCCTGTAGAAATGAGCCAGAAAGGGCAGTTTGGGGAGGACAGCAGGGAACCCAGCAATCTCTTCCTGCTCCCGACCTGTCCTGCGCTGCGATCTTTGTGTGACGGCCACCCTGCGAGCTAACTCCCCGACTTTCCCGTCCTGCATCCCTCAGCTCCTGTGCAGGTGCCTCCTCTTTTCCTTCTGTCTGTTCCCAGGGAACCTCCGGCCCCTGGACTCTAGCGTGAACCAGTGTAGCTGACTGTCCTCTTTTTTTCCACCTGCGTGGCTCTGTGGGCGTCCTAGTGAATGCACCCACCTGCGGGCAGCACCCTCTCACCAGGTCTCAGGAGAAGCCATCAGTCCCCCTCTTGGTCCCTCAGATTCTTCTCCCTCCTAGAGTGGCTTTAGAACAGAGCTGTTTAGCACACGGAGTTTTCCGCCTCCTGAAGGTCTCTGGCTTGCCACCTCCTCCCCACCCTCCCTGCCATGGCTCCGCCCCGTTCGACTGCTGTCGCAGCAGCAACTGCGAGGCTTCTCTCCCTCCCACCACCCCTTCCCAGGGCTGCCCACCTACACAGTGCCTTCACGAGTTCACCAGAATTCTTTTTAAAGCCCGCTGTGGAACATTAGGATGCCAAACTCTATTTCAAAGAAAATTTTACTTCTCTTCTCGTATGTTGTGTAGGTTGTGTAACTGTCAAGCAGCAGCGTGGCCTCGGGCTCAGAGGGGGGGACTGGTGCCCAACGATCTGGTCCGAAGCCCAGCTCTGCCACTTGCCAGCTGTGTAGAGCTGCTCAACGCTGGCTCATCTGTAAAAGTGCATAATAACTTTGTCTGCAGCGTAGAGTCGTGAGGATGACATGAGGAGCGCTCTTGCAGCAATGCCCGGCGCATGGTAAGAGCTCACTGCGCAGCGGTGAGGACGAGAGCGTGGGGGAGAGAGTAAGAAATAAATACATTCATGCCATCAGTGTCTATCTCTGGGCCATAGGGTATTTGTTTTCTAATTTTAATTTTCTGTATTTTTCCAGTACTCTGTAATAACCGTAAAATCCTTCTATGACCAATAACCGTAAAATCCTTCTATGACCATTAAACTGATTTTTTCTTTGAAGGTTACCTGATGTAGCATCCTTGCTTAAAAATGTTCAGTGACCTCCCACTGCCTCCAGGCTAAACATAAGTACGGGCTGGCCCAGGAAGCCCACACACCAGCCTGGGCTCCATTGACTCCTGTTGCTTCCCACTGCCCCACTCACGCCCCAGGCTTCAGCTTCTCCGGGCTTCTCTGCCTCCTAATTCTGGGTCCCGCCGTCATCTTCCCTCCATTGGGTCCTTTCTTCCCGGGGACTCTTGTCTGCTCTGACTTGAACGATCCCCAGCCAGATCACTGTTCACAGGGGAGACAGTCTAGACCTCAGCTTCCTGGAGGCATTATGTTTCCCCCTCTGGGTTCCCCTTGTACCCTGGGCCTCATCACGTCCCCTTCCCAAGTCTCCAGGCTGGGCCACAGCCCTTTTGGCCTCTCCAGATATTCGTAGGTTCCTCTAATGCTTGAAGGCAGGTGGAAGGTTGTGGAGGTAAAATAGGGTGAGAAGAGGAAGGGGAGAAATTGGGAAGCTCTTTTCTGCAGGGCTCTAAATGCAAGACGAATCAAGAGGGATTTTTGAAGACTTTTTTGAGTAGAAGGACAACATGATTAAAAAGAAAAACCCCATTTTAGGAACAGAAGTTGGCAAGAGTATGCAAAATGGAGAGCGTGAGGAGGCCAGTTCAGAGGCAGTTTGCAGGAGTTGAGGCAGCAGGAGATGGGCTGGCCAGTGAAGGCAGCTCCCCGGGGCCGCCACCGCTCCAGAGCCTGGGCCCTGCTCTGTGCCACCCCGCCGAGCATTTTTCCCATGGACCCAATGACCCCCACGAACCTAGTGCCAGGCACTAACGTCACACCCACCTTACACATGGCAAGCAGGGGAGATGTGATTCAAACCTAGACCCATGGGACCCCAAAACCAGGGCCTCTAGCTGAGCTTCCCACACCCTAAACAGCCCACAGAACACCTTCAGAACAGCAACACTGAGGGTGAGAAAGAACACAGGGCAGGTGCGGTCAGCCCTGGGACGCTCTGGCAGATGTATCTTTAACCAGTCTTAGAGTTACCGGAAAAACGGTGGGGAGAGATAAATAAAACATTAAAGCGGAAGAAGAAGACATTCGAGTGTCAAGGAAATTATGAAAGTTAGGAATAGTGAACTTGGGCCAATTTGCCCTTAAACTGAGGGAGGGAGCTTTTGCATAAGAAGCTCCTGTTCTACATGCAGGCTGCTTCTCTGAGGCTGCAGAGCTTCTGAACTTTATTCCTTAGGGATGATACAGGCTGAAAATAGAAAACAGGTACAAAAGGTCTGGATGTATTGATAGATTTGCAGCTGATTTTTTTTAAACAGTTGGAATCTGAACATATGTGGGAGAGAGTTCCCTGATGTGTTGAAGTGGCACCAGGGAAAGCCAGCCCGGGACTTCGGACTGCCCTCCGTGGGACAGTCTGAGACACAAAGAATGACAGCCACAGCCACAGTGTGCTCTATCCAGACACTGCACCAGCGCCAGCGCCATCTTACTCAGAACTCACGCTAACCGTGGGATGAAGGCATGATCATTCCCCGCTTTCAGATGAGGAAACTGAGGCAGGGAGTGCTTATGTAACCTTTACAGGCTTGCACAGCTAGTATCCTGACAATGCCGGGATTCCAGTGAGGTCCGTCGACTCCAAAGTCAGTGCTCTTTCCATTACAGACACTGCCTATAAGGTGGATTGACTACCAAACACACACAGAGGAGCCTTCCCAGTACTTTGTGTTCTGGAATCCCACCGTTGCAGGAAACTAATGTGACAAGGCCACCTCCCTCTGCTGAAAGGACACTGGGCCTCTTAGCCACGGCCCACCCTCTCTCTGTTTCTAGCTCTTGAACGCAGCCGGGGGAAGGGTGGCCACACTAGGTGGGCTGCCCTCACTATAGAAGACTTAACACATTTCACTTTCCTGCCCACTTGGAGGCACCTCCTCCTCACAGCTAACCTCAGCACCACCCCCAGCAATCTGGATAGGCCCTGTGGCATTTGAGAGAACACTCTTAGTTGTTCACAGCCTCTGGTGTTCACAGAAAGCCAGCGTTAACGCTCTGGAGTGTTGCCATCATCCTGTGACAAAGCTGGACTGGGGCAGAAGTTTCAGTCCAAAAGACAAAAAGAATCAGGAGGCAGTACGCAAAGAGCAAAGTGGAGATGCATGGCGATGTCCGAGTGCCGTGCAGGAAAAAAGCACATTCAAGACCACTTCATGTGTCTGAAAAGCAAGAGCAGGAACATCAGCGGCATGCAGGGTACAGAGGATGGGGCCTGAGTCACTGCAGGGAGGGTGGGGGGGTGGGAAGGGGCCCTAGGAGCTGGGGCTGGGGACGTGGGAAGGGAGTGAGTGGGCTAGAGCACCAGCCTCAGGAGTCCCAGTCCCTGCTTTACCACCCATGCGCCCTGGAAATGGAATCACTGGGTGGTGGTGGCAGGGGTGGGGGCACTGCTTAACTTCTGTGACCCTCCATTTCCTCTTCCTCACGAGGGGCAGGCGTGATAATACTTGAGAAAGTGAAAAATGCCCCTGGGAGTAGCCAGCTCGGCTGTAATGGGTCCAATCCTTGGAGGTGTTGGGCTCCAGGCAAATATTTTTTATAAGGCGCCGTCTATATAAACAATCTGAGTGGGATCTTAGGAAAAAGTCAAAATCATACAGAGAGTACAAAAGCAGTGGCCAGGCACTGGGGCTCGGCTCATTTGCAGCTGAAAGATGAATGTGGTCTGAGGACCTAGGGCCCAACGTGTGGCCACTGCAGTTGATAACACTGGGCAGGGTCACTGAAATTTGTGAAGAGAGTATAACTTACATGTTTTCTCCGAAAAAATAAAACAGCAAATATGTGACGTGATGGACATGTTAATGAACTAGATGGGAGGAGTCCTTTCACAATGCGTTAACACATCAAATCACCACAATGTACACTTTAAATACCTTACAACTTTGTCAACCATACCTCAAAAAAGCTTGAAAAATTAGTAAAAGTTACAACATGCATTGAAATAAAGCACCACATGTAAGAAAAAAGCAGGAAAACAATCAACGATTTGAGTCACTCCACATCAGTGTGTGGGCACCACCCCGGCAGCTTAGCCTCACACAGTCTGAAGAGGGTCCCGCTTCAGCCCGTGGGACCCTCTGCTGGCCAGGCTGCCCTCCCGGGGTGGGCAGGGGTCCAGACACAAGGCCCCGAATGACCACACGGGCACGAGCCCTCCAGCCGCTCGGGGTGTCGCAGCGACCCCACACTCAGGGCGGAGCTCAGAGAGGGCTCTGAAGGTGAGAAACGGGGTCTGAGACCTTCGTAGGTGGCAGTCCCGGCTCCGTGGGCCCTGGTGTGATGGCCTTGCCAGCCATGGCCAGTCTCGAGCACTGGAGAGGGACACAGACAATCCCGGGGAACTTGCTCCAACACGAGGGCCCTCCTGAGGCACAGGGCCGGGTCCGGACAGCACTGGCTGTGATGTCCCTAAAGGAACGTAAACATCAGTCACAGAATGAAAACAATCATCAGTCAAGGTCATTCCATGACTGTGTTGGGACAAACCAGTCACAAGGCCACCCATGACTATCTATGACACCAAACAAAGAGAAGGGCACTCTGTAGCCACAAGCATAATTAATGACCCCCTCTTTGAACTAACTTGTGTGACTACTGCTTCTCTATCATGGCAGTTCTGTCTGCCCCAAGCCTCCATCTTCCCAGACGACCCCCACAAAAAAAATTACCAAGATGCCCAATCATCAAATTGCCTTGTGCCCAGATGGTACCCAGGCTAGAACTGGTGCCCCACCCCTTAGCCATCCTGAAACTCCCCCAAAACAAGCCCAGATTCCCTAGCAAACCTCTCTAACTCCCTCACATGGCTCCTTGGTCTGTGTTCTCTTGCCGCAAGCTGAATAAATTCAGCTTTGTGTGACTAGAAGTGTGTTCTCCATGGTCTTTGGGTAGTGGGTGGCAACCTAGTAAAACTCACCTACAGGGCTGCTGTGAGGACTAAAATGCCCACAGCGATGCTGGTGCCCTATCCTTATTCTGGTGCATTTTAGTCTTTCTGGCACATTCACCATGTACCTGCCAAGCACCAACCACCTCACTATTCAAAGTGAATGAGGTTAGTGCACCAGTCTTATGAGTGTCACCGGGGAGCAGGTCAGAGATGCAGCCTCTTGTGCCCCAGCCCAAACCAATCGAGTCCAAGTGTGGCATTTAACCAGATCCCCAGTGACCTGGCTGCATATTCAAATTGGAGAAGCACTGCTCTCAGGCACAGGATGGCGTGACTGATGAAGGCTGCAGGCGGCTTCCCAACAGCCCTCCAAACAAAGACTAGAATGACAGGGGGTTTCCAGTGGTGGGTGATGGGGCAGGCCAGGTGTGTGTCAAAGTCCAGGGCATCCAACCCGCTTATCCCGAGCAACTCTGATCGCAAGAATAGGTACATTTTACAAGCAGTATCTTATTCATAGCTTCCTAATTTATTTTGCCTACATGTTTTTAATGTGGTCAGTTGCCGCCTTTCTTTTATAGTCTCTGTGTTTTTCAATCTTGTTAAGGTTTCCTTGTCCCTAGATCGTACACAAACTCTCCCAGATATTGCTGCAATATTTTTTCATTTTGTTGTTTACTGTTAAGGCTTTCATCTCTGGGGAGTGTACTTTTGTATATGGTGTAAAATAGGAGTTTTATTTTATTTCAGATGTATAGCCAGTTTTCCTAGGATCATTTTTGAATAATTTATTTTCCCACTAAGTCGAACTACCATATTTGATATATAGTGTATATTAAACTCTCATCTACAAGACTGTTTCTAGATTCTCTTTCTTTTTACCACTGACTTACTCCTCCTTCTCACACCAATACCGTATCTGTTTCGTAACGGCTGTGTCGTACACGCTGATGTCGGGTAACAATTCCCTTGTCGCTCTTTTTTTTTTGTCCTTTTCCTGGTTATTGTTGAGCATTTATTCTTCTATATGACGTTTAAAATCATGTTATCCAGGCTTCTCTGCCAAAAAAGAAAACTGTGTAATTATTGTAATGGTATCGCATTTATATCTTCCTTTTGGGAGAATTAATAATTTTGTGATATTCCATCTTCCCATTGAAGAGTGTGTTGTATCTCTCTCCCTTTGTTTATACTTTCTTTTATGACCTTTAATAAGATTAGTTTTCTTCATATAAATTTATTATTAACTATATTTCTTAATATTTTTGCTCACTCTTTTATGAACAGAGTATTTTCCCTTTTCAATTTCCATATACTAATTATTAGAATAATTAAAAGCTAGTAATTAATGTGTATTTCTCTTATTTTTTAATTCATAACTTACATTCTTAAATTCTCTCATTAAATCTAGTGACGGCATGGGGGGGGTGGGCTGGGATGGGAGTAAAAACCAGAAAACTGTACTTGAACAATAATTAAGTAAATTTTGGGGAAAAGAAGAGAATTAATAAAATAGCAAAAAAAAATCCAGTGATTTAGAAAAAACACAAGAAGCCCTGTGGTGTGGCTCAGTGGGTTGGGCATCATCCTGCAAACCCAAAGGTCACTGGTTTGATTCCCAGGCAGGGCACATGCCTAGGTTGTGGTCCAGGTCCCTGGTTAAGGGAGTGTGAGAGGCAAACAATTGATGTTTCTCTCTCACATCGATGTTTCTCTCCCTCTCTTTCTCCCTCCCTTCCCCTCTCTCTAAAAAATAAATAAATAAAATCTTAAAGAAAACACAAAGATCTCTTGGATTTTTATATCAGCAAAAATACATAGCATTTATTTCTCTGTTCAAGTGTTTGTTCCAGTTATTCGCTTTCTTTTCTTATTACATTCACTAGAACTCCCCAGATGTAGTCAAATTGTAATGGTTGTAACAGGCTTTCCTGTGTAGATCTTGAGTTTAAATGCAGTGGATTTAGTGTTGCCATTAAAACATTTGATGGAGTATTTCTTGGGAACTATTTTTTATATATTTAAGTGGTTTCCTTACAGTTATATTTTAGCGAGAGTTTTATTAGTCT
This sequence comes from Artibeus jamaicensis, assembly GCF_021234435.1. NCBI lineage: Eukaryota > Metazoa > Chordata > Mammalia > Chiroptera > Phyllostomidae > Artibeus > Artibeus jamaicensis. Next base: position 12,213,583 of record NW_026521803.1, on the reverse strand, counting down.
GCTATATTGAATCAAATGCCTTTTTTGGGGGTAAAAAAAACACATGCCTTTTGAGCATCTATTGATAAAATCATATTTATTTTTTCCTTTAAGTAATATTATGTTTACCAGTTTCCTAATATTTTAATACTTTTGCATTCCTTGAATAAACCCTAATTGCTTTGTTATATGGTGGTTGATTCTAGTCTAATTAGAAGTTTTGTATTTATATTTATAAATAAAATACTTTTTCATAAAGAAGTTTTTGATAAATTTCTGTGAAACAATTAGTGAGTATAATGTCTGACGGGTACCTGAAATATCATCACCATCAATCTTATCAGGAAGTATTTGTTAAATATTGGGAAGATATCAAGATCACCAGTAGCAGATACAAGTTTTCCACAATTCTAAACTTTTCTCTTGAAAGCCTGAATTTTATTTGTCACAACAAAGACTGTCAGTTGTCCTCCTTGACGGGATGGGCATCCTTCATTCATTTTCAAGAAAATGTGTGCCAGTTACCCAAGTCTTATTTACAATACTGCCTGCCAATTTTTCTTTCAAGTAAAAGTGGCCTTCCATGTAAAGGTGGTTAGCACAGCTCCCAGCTCATGCACACAAATGTTTTTCCTTGAGACAACCTTCGTACTTCAGTTTGCGGCAGACATGCTTTGTACATCCCCTCTAGTTAGCAACACAGAATACTAAAAAGGCATGTACTCAAGGGCTGAGATGCAGCGAAGCTAATGAATTTTACCACCTCATCAAGGACGTTGTTGAGTGAACAGGCGTTTTTTAAAACTGGGCGTGCAGCAGTGGAAAACAGCGATGTTTACTATCAGTAAGTCACCCGCAGTTTTACCCACTGTTGCTTTTTCACCATTTGTGTAAACGTCAAGTAATATCTCAGTGTTATTATGAATGTACTTTTGACCCTGCTGACCTCCTAAAAAGGTCTTCAGGACTTTCAGGGTTCTAGGGACCACACTTGGGAACCATTGCTCTAAACAGATTGAGTTCCTTTTCTGTTCCTTGCGAGAGCCACGCTCTTCCTCACCTCGGGGCTCTGTTCGTGCTTGTCTCTCTGACTGGATTGCTGATCCCACAATGCTGCACCAGGTCAACTTTCCTCCTCATCCTTGAGGTTCAAGTTTAAACATCTCTTTCACAGGGAAACTTTCCCTGGGCCCGCTACGAAACCAGGTTCAGTTCTCATGTCCTGTGTCTTCAGTAAACCTTGACAATTCTATCATAGCTCTTATTACAGTGTTAATATAATATTTGTAAGCTTATTGAGTGATGTCTGCTCCCCTAAGAATATAATCTCCTTGGTTCAGCGCATCTTTTCTGCCTCAGTATCCCCTTCACCTAGCACATTGCACTCAACCAAGATTACTGAATGAGTGAGTGAGTGAGTAAATGATCTGTTTTAGCTTAGATCTTGCCTTGAAGGGCTGAGGCCGAGGTCATGGGTGGACCTACCTTAATTCTTTTCCCTTTAGCTACTTCGGTCATCAGCTTCCACCCCCCAAACCCACCTTGCTGATTAACTGGGATGACAGGCACGTGTGAAAAGGCCTAATTCACCCCCATTAGCAGGAAAGGCATTCAGAACTTCCTCCCCAGTCATTCATTGTGGATTTGTTGTCATCGACAAACTCAGAAAGACAACGGCAGCAATTCCTGATCATCTGAGACCTACTTAAACTTCCCTAGACTGTGAAATCTTTCTTATTTCTTCATTTATTGAAAGTCCCCTGGTCCCCCAGCAAATACCCAGGCCCTGCAGAACCTTGAAAAGTCATCGGAAACTTTCTGGCAGTTATGAGCCATAGTTTGAAAATGTCTGAACTAACAAAATTATCATTCCGCCCCAGATTTAAACGGAATTGTGGTGATTATAGCGTATACTCCGCAGTTCTGGTTGAGAGGGCAATTTAATTAGAAGCCTCTATCTTGAGGCTTTTATAACTCTACCCCAGATGCACCCCCCAAAAAAATTCTTTAGGATGAAATTTCTAATGTAGTTTCTCAGCCTAAAGGTATGCTTTCTTATAGAAAGTTGAGTAAGATTCCATGTAGGCTATTTTTAAAACTCAAGGAGCAAAGAGGGGATTTCACCACTTATGAAATCACTCAGATGTTTTTTCACTTTTTTTTTTCCCAAATGCAAACTGTTTCCTTTAGAACTTTCCAGTTGTCCTTGTTAGTACTGCCTTTGGCATGTTTAGAGAAATTTGGCTGAGATATAATGAAGTTGTTCACAAAACGTGTATTGCTCATGTGAAGATTTATTTCTACTCTTTCAAAAGAGCTCTCATGGAGTTTACACATGGGGAATTATAATCAAAAGCAGAGTTCTGAATAAAAATATGTGTCTATAACAGGTATTAACACCTTACCAATGAAAAGTCACTGGTCAGTCATATGGTGTTTGCTAGAAATGACTTTAGAAATTGATTAGTCTGGGTCCTCATTACAGGGGAGAAAACTGAGGTCCAGAGAGTTATCTCAGTGTTTGGGTCCAGATAAAAATGAATGATTAATTCTGAAAATTGTGCCTTTACATAGAGAACCCAGACTCATAAAGCAAAAGTTAAATCTACAGCCACTTTACCATTCTGGAGGGCAAGGAGGACCCCAAGCCCAGGGAAGGTTCTAGATCTTACCACTCCTGGCAGATCCTGTGGTAGGAAATGGGTTGGCAGCCAATGGCATCGTCCCGGCAGCTATGTCCCTTTGGTGTGGTGGGTGTGGGGCAGTGGCAGGGTCTCTTTTGTCCTCTTTCAGTCAGGCACAGGAAGACCGTTCCCCCAGCCGGTTCCTGGGCCCAGAGAGAGGACCCAGGGATTGCCTCCTTTATGGGTAACTGGCTACAGTCATGGCTTCTATCTAAAATGGCCAGTAATTTCAGGTCTAGATAACATATTCACCAAAAGTCATTGCTCTTCTCAAATCATCAGTAATTTAAATGCAACATACAAACCTCTTCAGACAAATACTACATTGCATAGTGGGTTTTATTGTTGTTGTTGTTATTGTTGTTTTTTAAATAGGGGGCATTCAGTTGATCAAAAGATACATTTCATTACAAAGGAGCATTTCTTTAAAGGGCCCAGGTTTCACAAAGGGAGTTGTTTTAGAACCATGACCAATGCATTTGCCCTGGCCAGTGTGTTTCAGTTGGTTGGACATCATCCTGCAAACCAAAAGGTCACCAGTTCCATTCTAGTCAGGGCACATGCCTGAGTTGCAGGTTCAGTCCTCAGTCTGGGCACTTATGAGAGGCAACCAATCGATGCTTCTCTCTCATGTCAATGTTTCTCTCCCTCTCTTTCCCTCTCCCTAGAATCCATAAAAGGAAAAAAATAGAAAGGTGATCAATGCATTTAAATATTAGTGGCAGAATTGGACTATCATGTAAAGACGATACTATAAATATGTCAAACCATATGAACTTGCTGATAGTTTTTATTTTTCACCCCACCCCAAATAATTACAGTTCTGTATTTATGTTTCAAATACACCCTGGTAGGGAAGCAGTGAATCTAGAAGCACAGTGAATTTTTACGGCACTTATGGCTACCAGTGTTGAGCTTTTGTGATGGGCACATTAAAAACATAAGGTGCTTCAAAGACAATATTAAATTAAGGAGAGCCAATAAAATCACAAGAAAAAAAATGGAGCACCCAAGAAGACAGTACATGACAGCTACTTTCCAAGTCCCAGTTTCCAAGTGCAAAGGATGTCATGGCCTGGGAACACAGTAGTCCAAAGGAGGAGCTCAGTCTGGGCAAGTTCGAGAAGTAGGTGGGGCATACGATAGACCTTGAAATCTTCAACAGATTTCTAGAAAGAAAGGGAGGTAATCAAGGGAACAAAACAAGCATCATTGTCTTGTACTATTCCCCACCTTTGCTCAGCCACAGAGCTTCCTGTTTGTTCCTGGAACCCACCAAGCTTTTTCCTGATACAGAGCCTTTGTGCTGGCTGTTCTCTTTAGAATGTTCTTCTCATCCACCTTTGTTCCTCATCAAATATGACTTCCTCAGAGAATCCTTCACTGAGTACCCAATCTAAAATAGCCTTCCCTCTGCCCAATCTTTCCCAATCATTTTTTTCTTCATGGAAGTTACCAATATATAAACTTATCTTTATTTTTGTATGCCTCCTCCAAGCCCCGCAGTAGGAGGTAGGCTTCATGAGAGCAGAGGTCTTGCTGGAACCACACTTGGTAGACAGTAGGCTTAGGCGGTTAGGATGTTCTCAAGTGCAAACAACAGAGAGCTCCAATCAAACTAGGTTGAGCAGTAGGGGTTTTACTGACTCATGCGAACTGTAAAGTCCAGTGTTCTGTGTCATCAAGGAAGAATCCAGTTTCTTCTCTTCACTCTGGTCTCCATAGAGTCAGCTTCAGCCCACACCTCCTGGTGGCAACATGACCAGAACAGTTCCAGGCTTCATATTCATGCATATATCATCCAAGACAGAGAACATCTCTGTTCTGCAATCCAAGAACCCAAAATGCACTCTGATTGGTCTGGTTTGGGTGGCTCCACATGCTCTCCCCAAAGTATGGTGGTAGCCCGGGAAAGGGGACGTGCTAAGCAAGGGCGGACTTTGTGGAGAAGTAGAAACCAAAAGGAAATGCTGGGTCCTGTCAGTAAGGGGGGTGGGGACACACAAGGCACCCACTACATCGCCACTGAAGCTCCGATGCATGAAGATGCTTGGAACTGTGAGATTTCTCACAGGGCACTAAGGCAGATGGCTAAAATAGGGCTGTAATGGTGAGGATCTTAAAGGAAGAGAAATGTAATCATTATTTGATAGGCAATAGAAAACCAGTGAAGATTTTAAGTGGTGGCATGAAAGAATGAATGTAGTGCTGAGAAGACCAGTTAACAGCAGTTGACAGACTTGGTGAGAAAAGAATGTGGAAAGTGGAAAACAGGAGCTGTGGCTGGGGAGGGGAGAGAGATCTAGGGCCAGGGGACCCAGTTAAGAGATTGTCTAATCATGATGCGGTCTAATCTAATGACATTAAAGATAAAAGGATGTAGGAGATAGAAAAGATGCTCAAAATAAGAATTAATCAGATGTGATGACTGATTGTGTATAGACGATGAATAAGATGAAATGAAAGATGACCTGCCATCTTCCTTTGAACAAAACCATCCATGGTTGGCCGAAAGGACCTCATGGGCCTCTTCCACCTGTGTCTTGCCTCTTTCTCACTCACTCACTAGCCCCACATCACATAGGTCTTCTGTCAACTGCAGCTGCCCCTCAGGCATGCCTGCTTCAGCCCCAGGGTCCCTGCCAGCACTTCTCCCACCCCTCTCTGCAACCCCGTCCTTCTGCTTCAGGTCTCAGATGTAGTGTCACCTTCTCTAGCTACCCAAATTAGGTGCCTCTCTCTCTCTGTCATAGGCACATTAACACAACCACATTGTGTTACACTAAAAAGACACATGGTGACAGAAGGAGACTTGTCTTTGGGTGGTAGACACACGATGCAATATACCCATGATGTATTATAGAATTTTACACTGGAAACCTATATAATTTTACTAACCAACGTCACCCCAGTAAATTTAATTTTAAAAGTATCCTTTTTTTCTTTATAGAACTCTTCCCCATGTATAATGACCCATGTATTTGTTAATCCTTTCACTGTCTTCTCCAGCTGACCTTAGCTCTAGGATCAGTGGCTGGCAAGGACTAGGGTTTAGGTCTAGGTGAGGAGGATGAAGTTTACTATGCTATCAGCAGGCAAGGATGCTGGGAAAGAGAGATGGTTTATGGAGGGAAGACAACAGCTTCAATGTGGGCAGGCTGAGTCTCTGGCAGATATCCAAGTGGAAATATAAAGTAAGAAGTACTAGAACCACCAAATTTAGAGCTTGAAGAGATCTTAGTCCAGGGGCCTTCCCAAAATGAGGCACATCTTTCTCAACCCAAGCCCTTTCACCTCTACCATTCCTCCTCCTCCTCTTAGTTTATCACGACCTGGTTCCTTTCAGCCCTTCTCACCCCTTTTCTTCTTACTTCTGCAGTATTCAGTCGAGAATTTAGCTAGCTCACAACCCACTTTTATTGGATTGAGTAATGTGAGTCCTAACGAGTCCCTTTGTTTTGCAAATAAGAAAAATATGTCCCAGCAATTCAAAATCATCTACTCAAAGCCACACAGCTAGTTAAAGAGAAAACCTGGACTAGAATTCATGGTTTGGTTTTTTTGGTGTTTTGTTTTTGTTCTTAATTCCAATTCAGTTCCCTTTCATTAGCCTGTGCTCAGTACAGAAGTGTAGGTCAAGCCTTGGGAATGGATTGCCTGACATCCATGAACTTCTCGGTTCCTTTCTGGAACCAATTTAATTCCCCTACAAAGAAGCCACAGAAAGTACATGAGGACACTCAATGCACATTTTGTTCCTATTTAATATGGATTAAAATGTGCTTGCTGACAACACAAGAAGTATGGTCAGTAGTACTGTAAGAATTATGCATGCTGCCAGGTGGGCACTAGAAATATCAGGGGATCGCTTTGTAAAGTATACGATTGCCTAACCACTGCACAGTACACCTGAAACTAATACAAGATAATATTAAGAGTAAACTAATTGAAAAAATGCATGATGACACTGCTAAAGAAAGATTAGACTATTCTAGTGCCTTTTTATAAAAGAAAGTGTATTTATAAGCCAACTCTGTATTAACAGGTATTATTTAAAAGTCACATTACCAGAGATCAAAATATTCCACAGGTTGGCATTCGCCACAGCTCTGGCCCACCCCATGTGCGCACTCCGCATACGGACTCCACATCCGTGTATTTGTCAGGACAGCTGGAGTTGGAGGGAATCTGTATTCTTGCTGGATTCTTTCCCTCTGTGTTCCCTCTTCCTCCTCTTGCCCCCCCCAGCATCATCCCTCCTTCCAGCCTTTCTCCACTTACAAGTAACAGAAACCCAACTAAAAGGGACTTAAATAAGAAGGCCACTTGTCATGTCACATAACAAGAAGTTCAGAGCTCGCATCGTGGAGCCCCTGAATTCATCGAGAAGGGATGTTCTCTTCCTCTCTCCACTGCTATTCGCAACACTGGCAGTGTCTTCCCTTGTGATCGGAACACGCAGAGAGTGCCACCATGGTGAAGAAGGGGTATTTCCTCTTACGCTTCCATTTTCAAGCCCCCGCACCGCCACCCCTCCACAGACATCTCTGGTCCCATCACCCAGGCCTTAAGGCAAGCAGGGACCCAGCAACTTGAGACCTGGAGAGCGGGCACCAGCCAGCCTCCCTCAAGTACAGCATTGAAAAGACTGAACACAGCCAGGTTGTAAGGGCAATGACAATGAAAATGTTCTTAGACAACCTTGGTACCAACCACAATACATGCCCACAAACAGACAGACGGCATGTGCCAAAATATTATTAGTATTGCTGGGAAGTAATATTATGCAGAATTGTCATCTTTTTCACTTTTTTATTTTCAAAGTTCCAAAGGTGAGCACGTAGTCTCTTTATAATCAAAAGTAAAATCTATTTTAAAAGTTAAAAGAAAGAAATGAGCACTACTTCTGGACAATTGTTAAGAAAAGTGGAATAGGAAGAAACACAAGTAGCATCTGATGCATCTCCTGTCCAGAAGGAACTTAGGACACGCTGAGTAGTCTGCAAACAACTGAAAGGTTCACACCCAATTCCAATGTGTGTGGGTGTGGGGGGGCAGGTTCCCACACCAACACGCTATTCTCAGACACCAGGTGGGCATCCTACAATCTAACTCAATTCCAACATTATCTACCCAAAGAGAGCGTCAGACCTTACAGATGAAGGGCTCAGTCCCATAAGACTACCCCCTCCCCCTTCGGACCCCCTTTGGCTTTAGATGCCTGTCACAATTCTGGGTTGTCAGCTGTGGTTCTGACCCACTGGCTATAGATTTGAGGTTCCCCTGACCTCCTCCTTGGGCTCAATTCATTTGCTAGAATGGCTGACAGACTCAGAGAAACATTTGACTTATTAAATCATTTGTTTATTTTGAAAAGATATCACTCAGAAACAGGCAGATGGAAGAGAGGCCTACGGCAAAGTATGGGGAAAGGACTCAGAGCTCCCATGGCCTCTCCAGGTGCCCTGCTCTCCCAGCACCTCCATACCTTCAGCAACCTGGATGCTCTCTCAACCCCTTCCTTTTGGACTTTTATGGAGGTTCCATTATCCTGGGCTACCTATTCAACCTTCAGGCCCTCTCCCATCCCGGGGGTCAGGGTGATAGGACTGAAGGCTCCAACCCTCTAATCAACCTTCTAATGGTTGGGTCTCCTGGCATCTCTTCAGGTGAGGTCCAAAAGTGACCTCATTAACACAACGAAAGGCATCTTTATTATTCCCAACACTTGAGAAATTCAGTGGTTTTAGGAGCTCTGTGCCAGAAATGGGGGTGAAGACCAAATACTGTATACATTTCTTATAAATCACAATATCTCGACAACAAAGGCATATATTCACAACACATGTAGGCTAACTTTTTTAGTACTGAAAATTAGAGACCAGGACAGTATCAATTATGCCAGTTCTGGCAAATAGATAATAATTATGCAAGAATTCAAGGACTACAGAGGATGTGTGGAACTTCCATCTATGGCAAGAAGAAATAGGCACTGGGTTTTTATGGAGGATTGTAAAATGCTGTTCTTCCTCTTCTTAAAGAAACACTGAAAAGGGCAGCATTCAAACAAAAATGCCCTTCTTCTATGTATAACTTCCCAAATGTCAGTAGAAGCACAGCTACTTTAATTCTAAATAATAACAACCCTAACTTGGAAAACACGTGAGACAGAACACTGAGTGGATTGGCAGCACATGGATACCTGCACAGGATGGTAAATAAAAGTCAGTGCACCCGTCTTGAAACACTTTCTTGCCTTCAAATCCTTCCCCATTCACATTTATGTTGGTCCGAGGAAGATGAAGACAGAGGCATTGTTTATACTGATAATCTGTGGCCTTGGACTCTTGACTTTTGGTTCTCTAAAGATGGAATTAGAGGTGGTGGTGAGATGCACCCAGTCTCTGGAGTGTGAGCTCCAGTCTGCGCAGTAGGGTTCTCTGAGGTCACACAGACAGCAGAACTCATCATGAAGGAGAACTGGCAAAATGAAGTATGGCTGCTTCATCTTCCTGCGCCACTCAGTTAGCTTCCTTGAAAGTAGATCTTTTGAACCTGTGGGAACCCCTTAACTTGTCTAACACTTGACAGTTTCCAAGGGTGTTCACCTAGTCTGCACAATCCCTTGTAAGAGGTGTCCCACATATTGTACAGAAGAGAAAAAATAAGATTCAAAATGATTCAATAAGATTCAAACAGTTGGTTCAAGGTCAATGACCTTAAGTTGGTAAAGTTGATTTTTCTTAACCAAGGTGTCTGTACTCATCCAAGCTCAGAGGTTTGTCCTCGATAAAACAGTTTTGATACACAAACATGGGAAGAACCAGTCAACAAAGACACACTGCACATCTGGACTGTCTTCACATAGATTTTTTGTTTTCTTCCTTTCTCTTCTGTCTTGGTTTTTTTTCCTCTTTTCTTTTTCTCCTTTCTCTCTCTTCCTCCCTCCCTCTTTGTCTATCTTTCCTTCAGTGTTTAACACCAAGCTCTCCGCTGTTTGGGATAAAAACAACTACATTAAGCTAAGTTCTCTCTTGCACCCACGGCCTCTTATTGCCCCATCCAAATGCTGGTTCTATTATACCAAACTTAAGGGAGACTTGAACACCACATTCTAAATACCAAAATCATTTTCTACCACATAGGAGACTGTGGCATAGTTTGAAAAATCAAATGCACTAAAATTATATTGTTGGCTACTTAAAATACCGCTCATCATTTATAAAACATCATCCCCTTTGGTTTCTCATATTTTTAGCTCAATACATATCCAGTGGACCAAAAAACTCTTACTTATCTTTATTTTCCCATATCATATTTCAAAAATTAAATTGTTAGTCACCATGACTGTGGAGAGACTTTCCTCCCCAGACAAATCACAGGAGAAAAGCATGGGGGTGAGAAGCTTCAGCTACGACGCCCACCTTCACACAGGCATTGGTAGCATGCATTTCTCTGCCTGACATAACCAGCTCTGTGGGCGATTGCAATGCCTGTTTCTTGACCCTCAATGTGACAGCACTCAAGACACAATCTGTTTTCTTTTTTTAGCCCGCCTTATAGAAATGACCTTGAAAGATTATCTCGGAATGGCCAATTTGTGTAAAATGCATGGGTCCCCCACTTGAAGGTATTAGGTGAGCAGAGAAAGGCAAACTTGGCAATTTCCATCCTCTTTGCCCTTCCTTATTTGACCAAATAAGAGTCAGGCAGAGTACACTTAACAGTCTAATAATAATAGGGACAAATTTTGCTTGGTGCCCACTTCAGTAAAATACAAAGAACTGGATTTGTATATGAACCTGTACAGGACATTGAGCATCCCCTTCCTTGGGAACTGGCCTCGCACCGGGCCGTCTCGATCGCATCGCTGGGGAATGGGTAAGCAAAATACGGTGGAGGCCTGGGTTGCATTAGAAATAATGGATTAGATGTAAACATATGAGTAATATAATGGATGGGCCTTGAAAGAACAGTACAAAGTGAAAAAAGAAATAAGCACATAAAGCAACAATCCATACCTGTACATGTAAAAACATGTACAACAAAGAAATTCACCTTAAAACTGAGGAAGGAAACTTGTGAAGGGGAAGGGCAGACGGGGTAGTTGATCAATCAGTCAATCGTGCAACCGATTGAGGGCCTGGCGCAGACCCAGGGTGACGAGCCGCGAGTTGAGGAGTAAGATTAACTCCAACTCAGCACTTGAGGTCCAAATGGGAAAGAAGAAGGCATGAAAAGGAACAATTTGTTTTTACATAGAAATTCTTGTTTCCCATGACAACTACAAGCATTGATAATACAAATTCCTATTTCTGTTGGCTGGTGCAGGAATGTTTTCCTAGTTCTATTCCTGTCCTTGGGATTTCCTTATGTTTCTGTCTAACAAAAACACTCCCATTTTGAAATAGATAAGTGTTCATGTTCTAATCACCGTGCAGTAGGGAACCATATCTCAACATTTTTAAGTGACCAGTACTTTATGGGGACAGGGGACAGACAGTGGAGGGACTGACCCAAAGCAGATATTTCCTTGACATCTCCTGTCCCAGCTTTAAAACCCAAGTAGATTTTTCATAGCAGATCTTCATTTGAACATTAAAATGTTCAATACTGTTTATTTCTTAACTTCTTTCGCTCTTCTTTCTTCCTCCACCAAAAGCCCCCTGCCCAAAATTCTGATTAAAACTAACAAATCAGCCAAGTGGCCACATTGATGCCATGGTTTCCAGTAGCCCTAACATAACCTGCTTTAAAACAAAAATCCTTACCCGAGAATGTGCTTTGGGAGAGCAAGGAAAGGGGAGAGAGAGAGAGAGAAAGAGAAACATTGATCGGATGCCGCTTGTACGTGCCCCAACAAGGAACTGAACCCGCAGCTTCGGTATGTGCCTTTTGGTGTATGGGAGCAATGCTCCAACTGAGCCACCTCACCAGGGCTGACATAACCTGCTTTTGCCCTAAAATGAAGGGACAGAAAGAGTGCTGACCTGATTCATAGGTTTGGTTCAGCCCCTGAGCAGCTGGGAGCCACTGATGTAGTCGTTCTCATTCCATCCGGCTGGGCCTCAGCTTCTGCAAAGTGGTGGGATTGGTTTGAGCTGGATGGGGGTGGACAGGGAAGGAATGGGAAGGGAAGCTGTTTACTAAGATTTAATAGGCTGTAAGGTTTCAATCAATCCAGAATGTTTCCCTGCTTGGGTGGGAAATCTGTCCAGCTTAACTGTTCTCTCTCTCTCTCTTTAAAATTTCATTTATTAATTTTTAGAGAGAGAAGAAGGAAGGAAAAAGACAGGGAGAGAAACATCTGTGTAAGAGAGAAACATTGATCAGTTGCCTCCACAGGCACCCCAACTGGGGCCTGAACCTGCAACCCAGGCATGTGCCCTGACTGGGAATTGAACCAGATACCTTTTGCTTTGGCGACAACAACCACCACGGAACCACACCAGTCAGGACTGGTCTCTCTTTCTTATATAGATTCATTCTCTTTCTTGCATCAAATTCACTGGGCCTGTGTGACCAGATCCAGAAGCTTACTCAAAAAATGCTGTTCCCATTTACACAGAAACATAAATGAAGATCCCATGAAATGTAAGCTGATTATTAAAAAGAAAAAAAAACTAAATAAATCGATGAGCAAATTGTCAGCGAAAGTTTATAAGGACTCCTACAGGTGGCGGGACACTTTCACAGTGTGCAACTGCTGTCAGTGAAGGCGTCAGTACAAATGTTCAGGAGAACAAAACAAGCGCAGTCACCGTATCAGTGAGTTCATGCCGATGTTCTGGTGTGCTGATAAACATCCTCCTAGCTTCTTGGATAGGAGGTGGACTAGCTAAAGATGGCTTTAAAATACTAACTTAACTCCTTTAAGTTAAATTCCAAAAGCCTTTGCTGGCTTTCCATGATCTAGCCCATAACCTCCACTCTCATTCCGCATCCTTCTAAACCTTCAGAAGCCCAGCCCCGCTTGTCTCCTGTCAGACCTGCCAAAACAGACCTGCCACTCCTGAGGTCCACGGCCACTCACACTGTGCCTTCAGGCTGGACTCCCCAGCCGTCCCCTCTCTGGTAAGGGTCATCAAACTTCTGTAGTGAGGGCCATCTCAAGAACTGCTCTGCTTCTCTGCACCCCCCCCTTTTTTGTTCTTTTGAAAGACATCGTTTAATTCATTATTCTGCTTTATAGCATAGTCCTGGGGTTTTGTGCTTGTTCTCCTCCTGGAAGATAAATTCCTCGAAAGGATCGGTATGATTCCTACCATATCCCCACCAGTGCCTTTGCACAGAACAGAAAATCAGCGATTATTTGTTCATTCATTTAACAAATATTTATTGAATGCAAACTGTGCACCAGGCACTTTTTAGATGCTGAGAATACATCAGGAAAAGTTTCTATGCTCTTGGGTAATATGCTATATATAGTCAGGAAGGAAATAGAAATAAATACATGTATATGTGTTAAATATATAGATGCATAATTTTACTCAACTGTCAGGTGGTGATAAATGATTGGAAGAGGACAAAGCAGGGTATGTGAAGAGAATGTCTCGTGGAGCAGAAGTGGGGTGCTGCAGTGCTCTTTCAGATCGGGTCATCGGGGGGCCTTGCCAAGATGACCTTTGAGCTCAGGCTTGAAGGAAGTGAGGGAGTGGGCCTTGTAGATATCTAGAAGGAGGGCAGTCCAGAAGGTATGGTACATGCAAAGGCCCTGAGGTAGAGACATGCTTGATGATTATTCAGTAAATGTATACAATTGTGTTATTAGCACAGTCTGCCAGCCATCTGGTCCTATGAAAGTACCTCTTCTTTCTTTGTTCAAAGTGGGACAAAAATTCCTGCCTGCCCCATAAGTAATATATTAATGCCATGAATCTATATCTATGCAACTCAAACAGCTCATACTTGGAAAATCTTAGGCCAGAGTTTCTCATCATATCCTGCCTTCCCATGGACACCTTCCTTTAGCAGTACAGTAAAAAATAAGTTCATTTGAATCTCTGGAATGAAAACAGAAAATGTGATTCTGTTTTTCCTTTTATGCCCCTGTCAGAGAAAGCCTGGATACCAAACAGTTTTCTATCCTTCTTTGAAAAGAACTGAGAGACCAACAAAAAAAACGGCAGGCAGGAAGTCCAGAGGAGCAGAGGCAAGCTGTTCGTTTACCCCACGGTCTGGGTGGTTGGACCCGGGAATTCTTCCACAGCTCCGTGCTGCACTGCACATGGCGGTTAATTCAGAAAGGAAACTAGAGAGAATGTCACTTCTTAGAAAACAAGATAGGAACAAATATATTTGGGTTTCACGCTATTCTTCACTCACTAAAAATACCAAGTTGAATAGAAATTTCACAGCCAATGGTTTTTTCATTATGAGTCAATCCTTAGTGTGCTGAGTCTGAGGAACCCGAAATGTGCTATGTCTCGCAGATATGGATAACGCTCCTATTGTGCGCAGGGCCTTAGCCCAGGCGCTGTGGTTGGCATATGGCCTCCGATCTCAAAGTTTATAATCCCATCAGCAGCCAAGACCTGGTGGCAGGAATGTTAAACAGTGATAGTGGACACCGTGCAATTAAAGACCAAATGAGGGAGGACTTCTGCTTGTAGCCAAAAAGTAACAGAGACCAGACTTCCCCTTCAACTTGAAAAAACAACCAATAGCAAAGATACCGGTTTTTAAGGCCTGGCTATCAGACAACAAAGGACTGTGATCACTGAGACAGGAAACGAACTCAGTCCACCCTACGATTGTTCCAACTTACTGCTGTGAGAGAGTTTCAACTACTGTGCAGGGAGGCTGTATTCACTTCCTAGGGCTGCCATACAAAGTATCCCAAACTAGTGGTTCAAACAACCAAAATTTATTTTATTTTATTGGCCACAGTTTTAAAGTCTAGAAGTCCAAAATCAAAGTATTGGCAGGGTTGCTTCCTTCTAAAGGTTATGAGGAAATAAGCGTTCCAGATCTCTCTCCCAGGTTCCGGTAGCCTCAGGCATTCTAGACTTGTAGGTGGCATTCTCCCTGTGTCTTCACATCCTCTTTCCTCTCTTAGTGCCTGCTTCCAACTTTCCTCTTCTTATAAGGATGCCAGTTATACTGAATGAAGCCCCACCCTAATAACCTGATTTTAACTTGGTTACCACTATAAAGACCCTATTTCGAAATAAGGTCACATACTGAGGTAGTGAGGATTAGGACTTCAACATTTTGGAGTAGACTATGGATTCAGCCCATAACATGGAGGGGCTCCAGAGAGAGCCTGGTGGATTCCCTGAGTTGAGATGAACCAAACGTTCAGGAACAGCAAGGCTGGTACGGTTTGCAGGTGAGAATACCAGAGAGGAGAAGCTGCACGGAGAGAGCCCTGGACATCTGTATCGTGCACCCTGTAGTATTTAGCAGAATAGGATCAGCACACGCATGTGAGGGAACTACACAAGGCTGGGGAAGACCATTGAGAAGGTGTAGAAGGAACAGTGGGCAGGGCTCACACGGGCCCAGGTGTACTGCCTATTCCTACTGGCCAGGGTGGAAAAACGTAATTCACGGGGCACTGGGTAGATTACAGGGGGAAGTCTTGCCTTACTGTGGTGAATGATCAGCCTCAGCACCGCTACAGACACACCTAACGAATCACAAATGCAGGGCCCAAAAGGATCAGACAGTTTCCAAATAACTGCATCCCGGAACAAAGCTCCAGAATATTTATAGAAATACAGAAGGATCCAGCACCCAACAAGGTAAAAATTACAATTTTCTGCATCCAGTTAAAGATTACCAGGCATGCAGAGAAATGGGAAAACATGGCCTACAGTGAACAGTCGATCCATCAAAGCCAGCCCACAACTAATACAGATAGTAAATGAGCAGATAAGACATTGACACAGTTATTATAACTATTTTCCACATGTGCAAAAACATGAGACCTGGAAGATGTGGGAAAAAAAAAAGACCCCTATTGAATTCCTAGAAATGACAATGATAAGGTTTGAGATGGAAAATACACTGTGTGGGATTCATCGCTAAGTATATGTTGCAGAAGAAAAGATTACTGATCTGGAAATATAGTGACAGAAATGATCCAAAATGAAACACTAAATTTAATTTTTTTTAAAGTTTTAATTAAAAAGATAAAAATTTGCCCTGGCTGGTATAGCTCAGTGGATTGAGTATGGGCCTGTGAACCAAAGGATGGTGGTTCGATTCCCAGTCAGGGCACATGCCTGGGTTGCAGGCCAGTTCCCAGCAGGGGATGCACAAGAGGCAACCATACCTCCCTCTCTCCTTCCCTTCCCCTCTAAAGATAAATAAATAAAATCTTTAAAAAAGACAAAAATTAATTTTTAAAAAATGAAAAAAAAGCCTGATTGAGCTATGGGACAACTTCAAGCAGCCTGATATACTTGTAGTTAGAGTCCCCAAAAAGGAAGAGAGGCAAAATGATAGAAAAAAGCAATATTTGAAGCAACATTTGAGGAATGGCCAACACTTTCCAAACTCAATGAAAACTGTAAACCCACAGATCTAAGTAGATCAATGGACCCCAAACACAAGAAACATGAACAAAACTTCATCAAAACATGTTCTAATCAAATTGCTCACATCACCTGCAAAGAGAAAATCCTAAAAGCAGCTGTAGAAAAAGGACACGTCACTACAGGGCGAAGGTGAGGGTGACAGCGATCACTGCTCAGAGAGCACAGCGGTGATGCCACAGGGGTGTGCACGCCTGATTGTTGACAGACACAAAGGCATTTCAGCAGAGAAAAGGCAGGGTTTTTTTTTAAAATGGGACCAAAAATTCTATAAAATGAAAAATATGCAAAAAATAGAACTTTGAGTCCTGCCTCACCCTGTGCACAAAATGGACTATATACTAAATAGGAAACCTAAAAACTTCTAATGAAATAAAATCACAGTGACCTTTGGGTAGGTGAAGATTTTTTTGTATAACACCAAAAGATCAATCCATAAAACAACAAATTGATAAATTTAACAAAAGAAATTTCGAAGTTCGGATTTTCAAAATGACAGCTGAGATTTTAAAAACTACCCTGCAAACTATAAGATATTTGTGGAGCATGTCTCTGATAAGGGGCATGTATCAGACTATACAAAGAGCTCTCAAACCGATAAGAAAATAAACAACCCCCCAGATTGCCAAAAAGATCTGAAAACAATACTTCACAAAGGAAGATACTCACATGGCAAATAAGCACTTGAAAAGATACTCAATGTTATTCATCATTAAAGAAATGCAAGTTAAAACCACAATCAGATACCACCGTACACTTACCACAATGGTTTAAGTCTAAACAAGTGTCGGTAAGGATGTAGAGAAACTGGAACTCTCATACAAAGCTGGGGAAAATGGCCCCGGCTGGTGTGGCTCAGTGGACTGGCCTGTGGACCAAAAGATTGCTGGTTTGGTTCCTGGTCAGGCCCAGGTTCCAGCTGGAAGCGTTTGAGAGGCAATCAGTTGATGTTTCTCTTGCACATTGATGTTTCTCTCCCTCACTCCCTCATAACTGGTGAAAATGTAAAATGGTACAACCAGTTTGGAGAATGGTTTGGCAATATCATAAAAAGTTAAACATATACCTATCCTGTGATCCAGCCATTTCATTCCTAGATAATTACCAAGGAAAAAATTAAAGCATATATTCATATAAAGACTTGTTCATGAATGTCCATAACAGCTATATTTATCAAAGCTCCAAACTGGAAATAACCCAAATGCTATCAATAGGTTGTAAATGGATTAACAGAATTTGGTATTTTTGTACAACATAATAGTACTCAGCAGGAAAAAAATCAATGAACAGTTAATACAACAAATGAATGAATTTCTGAGTAACTAACCTGAGTGAAAGGAATCAGACCCCAAAAGATACATACTGTATGATTTTATAAATCTCTAGAAATTGCACATTAACTTATAGGTGACAGAAAACAGATCAGTGATTGCCTGAAGAGGTAGGAAGGTGAGTGTGAAGATGAGGTTACAACAGGGCAGAAGAAACTTTCGGAGGTTCATTATCTTGATTGTGATGAGGATTTTGTGAGCATAAACCTATGGAGGAACATCACGTTGTACAGACTACATACGTACAGTGCATTGCAGATGAATTACACCTCAATAAAGCTGTTTTTAAAAAAGAATCAAACAAGTTGTCCAGATAATGAACCTTAGCAGAGGTCAGAGAGGTAAAATGCTGAGGACTAGAGCGAATGGGGAAGGTCTTCCTCAAAGACAGAGACTTAAAGGGTAGGTAAGACCTGAATAATCATAAAGGGGGAGGGGGGCTCC
The DNA here is from genome assembly GCF_021234435.1 of Artibeus jamaicensis. Classification (NCBI taxonomy): domain Eukaryota; kingdom Metazoa; phylum Chordata; class Mammalia; order Chiroptera; family Phyllostomidae; genus Artibeus; species Artibeus jamaicensis. The sequence continues at coordinate 12,195,604 of NW_026521803.1, read as the reverse complement.
GGACGGGGAGCACAAGCAAAGAGGGAGGAAGGGAATTAGTGACTGTTTATTCATGGTCTCTTTAGGGGACTCCAGTGAGGATATAATTTATGTGCCAAAGTCAGAATCTATATTTATTGTGATAATACCCATTCTAATTATTATTTTTTCCTCCTCTGTTTTGGCTACCTATTGTTGTGCAGCAAACCATCCCAAATGTAGTGCCTTCAAACATCCATTCGTCATTGCTTGTGATGCTGTGGTTTGAGTGGATGGTTCTTCTGCTCTGTCCGGTGGATGCTGGGGTGTTGGGAAGGCCGGGGTTCGCTGGGCGACACCATCCAAGATGATTTCCCAGCAGCCTGGGGAGCTCAGCTAGGCCTGGCCCCTGGAGACCCTCCTTGTGGCCTCTCTGTGACTTGGGCTTCTCACCAAATGGTAGCTGACTTCTGAAAGGGAGTAGCCCAGGAACAAGAAACTCAGGAAATCCAGGTGAAAACAGCAAGGCTTTCTATCATCTAGCTTCTGAGAAGCCTGCTTTGGATCAAGGCAAGTCACAGACCCGGGCCAGATTTAAGGAGAGGGAAAATAGACCCCATGTCACTACACCATGTCTTCCCTGACACTCACCAATGTGCATTCATATTTACTCACTCACAGCGTCATCAGGTAAATACGAACTGGCGCCACACACATCTTATGCCATACCTCATTCTCTTGGATTCTCAAAATCAACTCTGAAAAGAAACATTTTTGAATAAGTTGTTAAATATTCAGTAGATAAAATACTCACAAGGTGGATCTAGGCAAATAGCCCCATTTTGCAGCTCACAGACCCAAAGCAGCAAATTGGCATAATTTATGTGTTCTAGGGAGGAAATCTAGCTCCCTTTTTTTTTAACCTCACTTGAGGATATGTTTATTGATTTTTTAATTTTTTTTAGAGAGAGAGGAAGGTAGAGAAAGAAACATCAATGTGAGAGAGAAACATGGATTGGTTGTCTGCCATACACCCTCCAACCTTAGGTACGTGCCTTGACTGGGAGTGTAGCCCACATGACCTTTTGGTGCAAGGGACGATGCCCCAATGTACCAAACCAGCCGCTTAGGGCTCTAGCTCACTTTTGGCAATACTTAAAAGTTTACCATGGGAGCCTTTGAATCTGAATGAACATCCCAAATGAAATACAATTAGTTTTAGCTTGTAGAAGTCACATTTTGAAAGCTCTTTCTAGAATCTGAAGGCTGTAATTTCAGCCACTGAGAAAACAGAACATCTTGTTGATGACTAGACAGGCAGGTATGTTGACGATGAGTATTGGAGTCACTTCAAACCACCCCATTTAGAGCTCAGAGGCAAGGTTTCCATGCAATTTTGAGAAATAATAGGGAGCAATTTAAAAAATAAATTGCATCCAGAACTCTAAAGAGCAAAGAATTTCACAGTGAGGCAGCCCAGACTTCTCAGCTGTTGGTAACACACAACTTTTAGGTGTCGTTTTCTGTCCCCTGGCAATACCGTGCTATTAACTTCCTGCAGGCTGAACTTGGTACTTGTGCGGGATGCCTTTTGCCTCAGTGCAGTGGCCAAATTTGCCCGTATCGTAGCAGCATACCACACAGGAGAGCTGGAGCTGGATTCATTTTAAAACCAGGGCCCATTGAAGATAATTAGGCCAAGCACTTGAAATGTTTATGCTTTTCATTAAATTTTTTATTAAATATTTAATGCTTACAAATTTTTATTTAAATGTATCATACAAAATGCAATGGCTGATGTGCAAGGCTTATCCATTGCATTATATGAGTTCTTGGTACTACTTTAAAAAATATCCTATGAGCCCAGAGATCTAGTGGACAGAGGACGTAAGTTATAGCCCCAAATTTGACATTGTCTTCTGCAGCCTTGCGCAAGTCACGCATCTCTTATCTCTTATCAATAGCTGTAACACAAGCACCATAACTTACTGAGCCCCACCAGAATAAAACAAAGTATAACTAATTAGTGTTTACAGTCTGGTTTGAAGAAAGGCATTACATGTTATCATTGCTGGGTTATTATGTAAATGATTGTTGTTAACTTTGACTTCAGAAACAATTGGCTTGTGACAGCAAAGCTTTCTGATGAAAATCAGATCCTGCAGAAGGCCCACAACACACTTGCTAGTAGATGTCCTTCTTCAAAATAATTAAGTATACGATATTCGATACCCGGTCAGTGAGGCACCCCCATGCACTATAAGATATAGGACGTGATCGATTGCAAACTGAGATGTCCAGGGGCTGCCACATAAAATACAACAAAGAGTAGCCAGGGGCTGCAGGGGCTGCAGGGGCTGGGGTGGCGGCACAGAGGATGGAGAGCAGCCCGCGAGAGCCTTCCCTGAGTGTGGTCTGCTGCTTTCCCCCAGACTCCTTCCGGGAATGCTACAGTGACAAGAAAAATCATTTTTGTGCCTTTCTTCAGGTCCTTTCTGTCAGGACTTTACCATTTTTCACTAAGGACTGACAAGTGAGCCATGTCCAACTGGCATATGACAAATGGATATGTGAGCGAGGTTTAAACGGAGGTCTGGGTTGAAATTTAAAGATCTCGACACCACAGGTGGTAAAATCCTGCCTTGTTGCCAATAAGCCTGTGACGAGAACCATGTACTTAGCCATCTTCACTCTCATTTAGAAACAGAAAATCAGTGAGGCAAATAAGATGAGCTATCAGACAGGGTGACTTTTAATCACTTAGGAGAGCTGATGGCAGGACATTAAAAGCAAATGGTAAGGCCCTGGCTGGGTAGCTCAGTTGGTTAAGAGCATTGTCCCAATACACCAAGGCTGTGGGTTCAATCCCCAGTCAGGGCACATACAAAAATCAACCATTGAATGCATGAATGAGTGGAACAACAAACTGATATTTCTGTCTCTCAAATCAATTCTTTTTTAGAAAAAAGCAAATGGGTGAAATTTTAGTCCACTTATAAAGGTAGTAATGAATATGGTTGAAAATTAAATTGAATGATTAAGAAACTTGGGGAATTTGAAATTTTCAGAGTATTTGCAAATATCATAACTGCCCAATGGGAAAAATTATCAAGGAAAATATGAGACTGCATGGACTTAAAAACCACAAATGGAGAATAAAAGAGGCGCAAACACATTAGCCAGTATGTGACCTATGACTGAAATGTGGGGGGAGCATCGCGTAAGGAAGGACCTAGGCAAAAAAAAAGAAGTATATTTATAGTTAAGAAGAAAGAGAAAGGATTATATATGCTTAACACCCTAGCATTTATTTATTCTTTCATGCAACAAATACTTTTGGTGTACATTATATAATAGGTCATTCTTGCCCTCAACTAGCTCAGCCTAAAGCAGAGATGGATGTGGGAATAAGTAACTCTGTTGCATGCTGTAATCAAGGTGTAAAGTTCATGGAAGGAAGTGCCCAGACAGGGACAGGAACCTTTCGCAATTAAGATTATTTTTTATCTGAGTCTTGATAGATGGATTCAGAAGATTACTAGACTGAAAAAATAAAGAACAGAGAGGCATTTCAAGACAAAGGACAAACATACAAAAGTACTGTGTCCTTGAGCTACTGCCACAATGAACACTGCAGACAAGCCTGCCCAAAGCTTGGTGGCTTAAAACAGAACCATTCATTATGTCTCCTGAGTATATGTGTCAGTTACATTATTCTTCTGATCTGAGTGTGGCCCGACTGATCCTAGCTCGCTGGCTCATAAGTCTGAGGTCAGGCGGCAGGTCAGCTGATGGCTAGACGGCAGAGTTGGCCTTAGCTGGGGTGACTCAGCACCACTCCACGTGGTACCTCATCCTCCAGCAGGCTAGCCCTGGCTTGTTCTGACGGCAGAGACAGAGGTCCCAGAGACACCAGAAGTACACGTGGCAGCTCTGGAGGCCTGGGCTCAGCACTGGCACACCACTGTTTCAGATGTGTTCCGCTGGCCAAAACAAGTCCCAAGACCAGCTCAGATTCAAAGGGTGTGAAAATACACCCCCATCTCTTGATGGGAAGAGTCACTTTGTAAACAAAGAGGAGTAAAAAACTGTTGTCGTCAATCAATTGTCCATCAATCTACAGTTACTAAGATGTAAAAGAATGTCATAGATTCAGGAAAGGGCCAGGATTTGCATGTGGCTTGAGCATAAAGTTCAAGTAGAGGGAGAAATGAACAGGAATGAAGTTGTAAGTGCAGACTAGAGCTAGATCATGAAAGGACTTGTAAACCACACTTAGGAGTTTGGTGCGTTTTTGGTTTTTAGGTAGTTGAAAAATTATGTGATCGATGTAATCACACTGTCATTTAAAAATATATGTATAAAAGAAAAAATTCCTAGAGAAAAGGGAGACTGGAGTTAGAAAGGTCAGTTAAGAAGTACTCCGGCTAATCTGAATCTGAGAAGTGATTAGGGTTTGTACAAAGGAAGGGGGAATGGAGAAGAAAAAGGGGGTGACAAATTTGGAAAATTGTTGGAAACAGAATTGAAAAACTGAATGTGTGGTAGTAACTACTTGTACCTCTCCTGTTTTCTCATGATAATAGCCCCCCTAATTTTTATGAGTCCAGGTTGATTCAAAATAATGAACACATTTCCCAGCTTCCCTTGCAGCTAAAGGAGACCATGTGAATACAGGATCCTAATCACTGAGACCGGTGTGTCATGAAGCAGTTTCCTGGCACCTTCACTAAAAGGCAGCTGAGGCATGCTCTTGGCCTACTGCTTTTTCCTTGCTCAGTCCTACTGCTGGAAATGCAAACACCCATTTGGGGGCCAGGAGGATAAGGGCTGCACGCCAGGGATGGCAGATTGGTGAGCTGGAAGGAACCTGGTTTCCTAGAAGGTTAATATAATAGAGCCACCACATGAGCCCTGGATGCCTACTTCCTGGTTTTTAAGTAAAATAGAAAGAAACCACTGTCACATTTAGGCTTCTGTTATTTAGGGGTCTTTGTTATTCACAGCCGAATCTGAACTGATACAGATGTGGATGGATAATTTTATGTTTGTTTGGATCATGAAATTATTAGACCAGAAGGAGGAGGAAGGGAAGTTCATCCGTTTTGTAATGTAGCCAATAAGGTTATAATGCCTGGAGAAGAAACAGATAAAGATCTTTACCTCTGGGGAGTGTACAGGGTATTGAAAAGACTAGTACTAAAAATATTTTTGTATCTTCGATATATATTTGTACCATTCGCTTGTTTCACCTAAGCATAAATAATTAAATATCAATACTTACCAAATACTTCCAGAAAATAAGAGAACACTTTCTAACTCATTCTATGAGACCAGTATTATTTCTGATACCAAGACAAGACACCAGCATCACATGAAAACTGCATCGATATTCTAATAAATATAATGGCAGAAATCCTCAAACAGAATCTAGCATATACAACTAGGATTTATCCTAAGACTGCACATGGTTTAACATATGAAAATGTGTAATATACCATATTAATAGAATAAAAGACAAAAATCATATGATCATCTCAATCAATACAGAAGAGTCCTTTGATAAAATTTAACAACACTTCATAATAAAAACAAGAAACAACTTCTTCAACCTGATAAGAGGCATCTATTAAAACCCTACAATTAATATCATACATTATGGTGAAAGATTGAATGCTTTCTCCCTAAGATCAGTAACAAAACAAGAATTTTTTACTCACCACTACCATTTGACATTATACTGGAGGTACTAGCAAGCGAGATTAGATAAGAAAAAGAATAAAAGCAGCCAGACTAGAAAGAAAGAAGTTGTACAATCTCTATTTGTAGGTGACCTGATTTCATATATAGAAAATACCACCCTGGCTGGTATGATTCTATGGATTGAGTGCCACCCTGCAAAACAAAAGGTCAACAGTTAGATTCCCAGTCAGGGCACATGACTGGGTTGCGGGCAGGTCCCCAGCTGGGGGCATGTGAGAGGCAACCAATCAACATACTCTAGCATATTAATGTTTCTTTCCATCTTTTTCTCTCTTCCTTCCCCTCTCTCTAAAAAGTAAATAAATAAAATCTAAAAAAAAGTTTAAAAATAAAATACTAAGGAACCCACCAAAAACTATTAAAATATACAAGTTCTGCAAGGTTGCATGATATAAGATCAATATACAAAAATTAATCATATACACTAGCAATGAAAAATCTGCAAATAAAATTAAGAGAACAATTAATTTACAATAGTATCAAAAAGAATAAAATACCTAGGAATAAACTTAATAAAAGAAGTGTAAGATGTATACTGAAAACTATAAATACATTGAAGGAAATTAAAGAAAAACAAATAAATGGAAAAACACCCCAACTGCAAATTTCCCTATTTTATCTGTTGAGTCAATGCAATGTCTATCAAAAGCATGCTGCTTACATTACAGCAATTGGCAAGCTAATCTTGAAATCATGTGAAAATACAAAGAACTCAGAACAGCCAAAATAATCATGGGGAAAAAAAGAAATAAAGTTGGAAGACTCACACTTCTCAATTTTAAAACTTAATACAATGCTTCCATAATCAAAACAATGTCCTACTGACAAAAGGATAAGACAGATTAATGGGATAGACTTGAGAGGCCTAAATAAGCCATTATATTTATAGTTAATTGAAGGGTGACAAAATAATTCAATGAAGGAGGAATAGTCTTTTCAACAATTGATACTGCTGACAAGTGGATATCCACATGCAAAAGAAGATGATAAGAAAATGAAATAAAAGATATCCTACCTCACAACATATGCAAAATTATGTATATATACATATATATATATACACACACACAATACAAAATGACCATATGTAAAAGTTAACTCTTACAGCAAAGTGTAAAAGCTAAAACAATAAAACTCTTAGAAGAAAACAGAAATAGATCAGATTTGGCAATGATTTCTTAGATATGATAACAAAGACTCAAGCAACTAAAAAAAATAGATAAATTGTAGTTCATCTAAATTACAAGCTTTTTTCCTTCCAAAAACATCATAAGAAAGTAAAAAGAACACAAAACAAGAGAAAATATTTATAAATCATAACCAGAGAAGGGACTAGTGTCCAGAATGTATATAAAAAATTTTTACAACTCAACAGAATAAAAAGAGAAATAAGCCAATTTCAAAATGGGAAAAGATTTGAATAGGTATTTCTTCAATGAAGATATACAAATCACCAATAGATACATGAAAAGATGTTCCATACCATTAGTCATTAGGAAAATGAGAATCAAAACTACCAGATACCACTTCACACCCTCCAGTATGGCTATTATCGAAAACACAGATAATAACTAGTGTTGGTGAGTCTGCGGAGGAACTGGAAGCCTCCTACCCTCCTGGTGGGAATATAAAATGCAGCTACTTTGGAAACCAACTTAGCAGTTCCTCAAAGCAAGAGAGAACCCAAATGTAGATCTACCTGAATTCAAAGGATGAGTTGTTTAATCAGTAAACTCCCAAGCTAGAAATCCCTTACTGGGCGCACCAGTTAGGATTAGGTTACTTTACACATTTACCTTGAAACTTTGAGGGTCTAATTAAAAGTAGATAAAAGCCCAAGAAATCTGGTGGTGGTGATTTCGGGTGAGTGAGGATGCCCGAGTCCTTGGCACCCAGTGTCCTTCGCGATGGCTCCACACTGCACGGCTGCTCCTCCCAAAGCCACTGCATGGAGATCCAGCCATAACATCCTCATTCTGCCTGCAAGAAAGAGGAAGAACAGTGCCCCCAAACTGGACAGAACAGCTCCTGTTACATCTCGTTTGCCAGGGTGTAATAACATGACAACATAACCTGCAAGGAAATGGAGTCTCTTCCAGGTGGCCAAGTGTTCACCTAACGAGCGAGGATTCTGTTTCCACCAAATAATGGAGAAAGGTTCTTGGCAATACACTAGTGGGTTCTGCCACACCAGAGAAGAATGAAGGAATCCTAATGAAACTGAGGGCTGAATTGAAGATGGAAATAAGGAATGTATAGTGATGCTCAGCACCTATCATGGAAATGGGGCAGGGCAAGAGGGGAAGACCCTCGTGCCAGGCCTGATATCGTTTATGAAGGTCTTCCAATTTAGACTTTCAGCTTCATGTCTAAATACAGCTATACGTAGCTTCTTTGTTAGGTAGGGTTCTCCAGAGAAATAGAACCAGTCTGATGGAAAGAGGAAGAGACAGGAACAGAGACACTGAGGCACTGACTCATGGGATTGGGAGGGCTGGCCTGCATCTGCCAGTAGGGCAAGTGAGCCGCCTAGAAATTCCAACAGTTACGTGGTAAGTAGTGTTGAGTTCAAAGGCAGTCCGGAGGCAAAATTCCTTCAAGTCTTTGCCCTTAAGGCCTTCAACTAATTGAAGGAGGCCCAGTCACATTATGGAAGATAATGTGCTTTATTCAGAGTCCACTGATTTAAATGTTAATCACATCCCCAAAGTACCTTCACAGCAACACCTAGACTGGTGTTTGACCAAACAGGGGGGCGCAGCAGCCCAGCCAAGACAACACAGGCAATGAATCACCCCAGGATCAGGAGGTTACTCAGACAGGGTTGAAGTCCACTCACCCGAAGGGTTTGTGCCGCGGTCACCCAGGTCACACTGCCTCGGGTACATTGTGATTTTTGTTTCAGTTTCTCCATCATGTGGAAAGTGCAGTCATAATGCACTGCACTTCAACTTTACAAACCGCATCTGTTAAAAACGAACTCTACGATTTTTAAGGGAATCCATTAAAAATTATTTCTCTTCACCAGACTTTTAAACATCATTGAAGAAATAAGTCAGTGTACCGATGCTAATATTTAACCTTTACTACTAAATACGCTTCTATTGGAGGCCGCAGCATTCAGCTGCAGGTAAATGGGCTTCCTAATACCGACTTAGGCAAACTTCCCCACCCCGGTCACTGGCAGCCCCTGACCTGGCCCTCCCCCATCGAGGGGGAGGAAGCGACCCTTGAAGACTCTGGTGTGGAGGATCACTGGGAAATGCCTGGAAAACAAAAGAGGAGGAGCTGTCTTGCTTACTTTCTGCTTCCAGACTCACCTGCCAATTAATGGCCACTTATTATGCCAATGGATCTCAGGGCCAGGGAGAAAGTATTTCCCCTAAACAGAAACGTTTAAATAGTCCACCGTTTTTTGGCATTTCTTCTCCTCCTTCCTTCTCACCCTTTCTCTTTCTCCTCTCCCTGCTCTTCATCCTTCTCCTTTTATTGCTCCCCATCCCCCATCCTTAAGTAAATAAATGAGAAGTTTCAAAAACAGGAATGCCCAGGGCTTCCTGGATAAGCCGAATGTCCTCAGCAGCCAGAGAGCAAGAGTGAGCTATGAAGTATTACCCCAGACCAAGTGATGGGACATCCCAGGGCTGATGGAGAGTGAATGAAATGACTGACCTTGAAGCCCAGAGGGGCATGAGAGACTGGAAGGGTCACAAGACCAGCACTGTCTTTGAGATCTAAGAATAGGTATTAGGTGTAAGAACTAGAAAGAAGGAAGGGGAGGGGAGAAATTAGCTCTACTGAGCATCAACTAAGTGTGTTGCTTGCTGCTTTGAGTCTCAGGATTGCAACCACATTACAATCCCGAAGAATAGGTGTTGTTATCCTTCTTTCACAGATAAGGAGTAGGAGGCTTAGAAATATAAAGTCATTTGCCCGAGGTCGCATAGCTAGCAAGTGGCAGAGGCATTAATTAAACCAAATTCTCTCTGGCTCCAAAACCTGTGTTTTATTTGCCCATTATATCAGCTGCCTCCAGAGCCAAGAGAAAAGTAGAAAATAAAAAATCACAGAGAAAAAGAGATTACAATGTTTAAGCTTTCAGAGCAGAAGAAGTTTCAAGTGAAGATAAAGTCAAGGGTTGTGGCCATGGGTGAGTGGCTAAAGTGGCATGGCAATCAACATCTTTGGAATACAAAAGGCCAAGAGAACACGGGGCTTGTGTTGAATGGACCATGGCCGCTAAACTTTTCTAAGAGGCTTATTGGAATAGAGGTAGACTAATAAGCCTGCCTGGTAGAAACCTCAACTAGATGCTGGGGAGAGAACTAGAGATTGGTAAGCATGGAATTGTGGGAGGCAGTTAAAAGGCATGAGTGTAGCAAGGATGATGGGCCAGATACAGAAGCTCACCAGTGGGGAAAGTTCCGGGTGCCTAGCAATGAGAAAAACTAGAAAAACAAGGACTTCACCCCCAGGTTAACCTTTCTTTCCCTAATATGTCATTGGTCATGTGGTTTGGAACCTCCCCTGACCTTTCCTACCCTGGCATATTGGTAGCCATGAAGGTTAGACCCCCCTCCCTCCACCCTTAGAGGGGGAACAAACAAGGGAGCCGGAGAGTAGCCCTTAAGCATTAAACCCCCAGAACAATGAGGTTCTGATCCTCCTCAGATGCATGTAGGCTTCAGCTGTGTTTCAGCTCTGTGTTGCTGCTCCAGAAAAGCAGCAAAACCAGACAAGTGACACCATGGCTGATTTCGGGACCAGCTGCAATGACTAATGAACCCATGCCCTGGCACTGACCAATCAGTAGAGACCACAGCCCTGAAAGGGCATACCTGGAAAGCCGATGAATATTCTATTGGGACCCTCCCCTGAGACCTCCACACAAATATCCTCAAGATGAAGGATATTCTCTCTCACACCCAAGCTGTTTCCCGCCCCCTCCCCCAGGAGCATTTTCCTTGCCTCTTTCTCCTAAGCTCCAAGGGCCCTCTTTTTGCCTCTGTAACTCGTTCCCTGAGCCCACACAGTCCAGCTGGCTCACTTCTTCTATCCCTGTAACTTTCTAAATAAAGTTTTACTTGTATTTGAGTCTTGGCTCTGAGTTCTTTCTTAGCCAGAACTCAATTACCAAGGTTGCTGAACCGAGGTCCAATCTCCCGTAACATTTGAGTGCAGTTTCACCACCTACAAAATGACAAGCACAAAACCATTACAATTTGATGACACAGTCACCATGGAGATATTGTAAATGAACAATCCTAAAGTAACTGTGCAATTCTGGGTTTTTATACTTTTTGTATCTCTGCCATTTCACAGGACCAAGGGATATTCCTATACCTCATTGTGGAAACACTAAACAGTGTTGCAGGATAGTTTAAGTTATTTTTCCAGCAAAGGGAACAATAACAACAAAAACCCTGTCCATTTTTGTAGTAGAAGGAATTGTTTTAAAGGACGGTTTTTAAGAATGGAGACATTTCTACTCTTTTTTTAAAATTTTATTTAGTTATTTTTCAAGTACAGTTTTTTGTCTATCTCTCCCATCCCAGCCCCCCCAGCCCCGTGCTCCCCCACTTCCCTCCCATTTCCTCCCCCCCTAGTCCTCATCCCTGTGTCTTTCATACTTGTTCCTCAAAATCCCTCCCCTTTTTCCCCCTTAAATTCCCTCCCCTCTCCCCTCTGGTCGCTGTCCCCTTGTTCTCTATTTCAGTGTCTTTGTTTTTATTCTGCTTGCTTGTTTGTTTTGTTGTTTAGCTTCCTGTTAAAGGTGAGATCATGTGGTATTTGTCATTCAACGCCTGGCCTATTTCACTCAGCATAATGCTTTCCAGTTCCATCCATGTTGTTGCAAAGGGTAGTAACTCATTTCTACTCTTAATAAAGAGAAACTGAGCACTTAATCCTTTTGTTACTAGAGTAACAAAGTAACCAATAGTTATGGTTCCTGTGTGAGTCTGTGACTTTAGGAATGTGAAAAACAATTCATTGTCCCAGGGTATTTAATTCTTTTGATAGGGCTTAAGAGTAACTGGAGAATTTTTACAGTTGATTACTAGATATGGAGATTATAGAAGTCTTTTACATCTACCCTCTCTTCTGCTCACCATTTGAGTAGTCTGCTACTTACCAGTTTCCACAGGCAGGTGGCAATGGTGAAGTTAAAGGAGTAATTCCAGCAATTTAGACTGACTTGGGGGTACATCTGGGCTCTGCCATCAGGTGGACCCACAGTTCAAGCCCAGTTCAGGGCCTTTTTTTGACCAGCTGGGAAAACTTGGGTAATATGCTGTATCTTTTATCTTCAGTTACCTTTTCTGCAAGAGGACAAAATAGCCCTAAAAGATGACTAAAGGAGGTTGAAAAGAATTTAGTTTTGCAAAGTATTTTCATATGCATTATATAATCATAACCATTGATCTTTATTTTCTCTTCATGTGTATAACCAGTAATTAGCTCTTCTGGCCTCTCAAATAAACCAACAATGAGTTTACCTTTGGGACTCTTGCACATTTAATTTAATATTATATATTAAATTAAAATAATTTAAAAATTACTTAAATGGTTCTCTTTTTAAATTAGTCCCTGTAAGAGGGACAACACAGGACCTAGCTAAAATCTACTGAACCCATGGCAAAATGCTATATTTGATGTTTATAATAGATTCAGGTTTCTGGGCTTAGAAATACCAAAAATGCATACAGGCCTTTTTGTCTAGAACATAAATAGTAACCTAAATAAGTGAATATTTGCAGCTGCCTCATGTAACCTTTTAACATTGCTCTACAAATAGCTCTTCTTTTTTTTTTCAGCAGGTACAATGGTGCCAGACTAGCAAAAAAGAAAGCCTAATTGAGTTCATGGTTTCTAAGAGAAGTTTTACTAAAACAAAACAACTGTACATTTTAAGGTCTGGCTCGGTCAGCTACTTTTCTAAGTAGATAGGGCAATATAAGTGACGTGCCATTTAGAATGCTTTGAGTCGCAAATAAGAAGAGATTCAAAATGGTCTAATACATTTATAATAAATAAGAAAAACATATTGCCACTTAAGTGTAGAGGTCGGGTTGCGTCAGGGTTTGCTAATGCAGCAGCTCAACAGCAAAAGCTCTGTCTCCTTTCAGTTCTGCCTTCTCTGATGGGCTCCTCTCGCGGTCACGGGATGGCTGCCACCGGCCCAGGTGCTCACGTGTAGTGGATGCGTGATGTGGGGAGAAGGGCTGTGTCTTCCCACCCATCTCTGCACCAGCAGGAGCACACACATTACCCCTGTAAACTTCTTGTCTCTCACTGGCCAGAACTGCCATGTGCGCCCATTTGTGAACTGGCAAGGGAATGAAATCACTCTGCTGGGCTCAAACCAGTCAAGACTGACCTTCCAGGGCCAGTGAGGGGTCCGGGCCCACCCTCCCTTGATGCACATGACACCAAACACTGAATAAAATTGGGATTCTCATAGCAAGAAAGGAAAAGAATGGCCTATTGGTAGGCAACTAATAACAACTACGCCACAGTCCATATTTTGAAAGCATGGTTGGCGTGTTTTTTGTATTTATTTAAAGTCAGAAAGACTCTGTTTTCTTTCTTTTTTATTCAATTTTATCGTATTCTTTCCCATTACTTTGTGGTCACCCAGCAATCCCCACACCATTGTCCATGTCCATGAGTCCTTTTTCCTTTTTGCTCAATCCCCCCACTCCCCTAACAGGCCCCCCCACTAGCTGTCATCCTGCTCTCCGTGTAGGACTCTGTCCCCATTCACATTATGCTAAGTGAAATAAGCCAGCGAGAGGAAGATAAATACCAAGATTTCACTCTTATGAGGAATCTAGTGAGCAAACAGAAAGGCTTTATATGACTACCTGTCCTTGAGAATTTTGGAAACTTGGTGTTAATATTATCTTAATGTTTATTTTTTAGAAATACATGATATCGATGACCAGAACAATACTTCAATGACTTCTCTAAGGCTTTCTTTAATTACCTATTACTTCAGAATTTTTAAAAATCAAAATCTTGCCCTGGCCGGTGTCTCAGTTGGTGGGAGCGCCATCTGCACACCACAAGGTTGCAGGTTCAACTCCTCCTCAGGGCTCATACGAAGGTGGGGGCGTGTCCCTCACACTGACGTTTCCCTCTGTGCCTCTCCCTTCCTCCCTCTCTGAAAATCAATCAACATATCCTCAGGTGAGGATTAAGAAAAAAATCAAAATCTCCTTCTTCGGCTTTATTGAGGCATCATTGACAAAATTGTAAGATATTTAAAGTGCACATCATGTTGCTTTGGTATCCATATACATTGTGAAAATAGTCCCCCATCTAGTTCGTTAACATGTCAATCACCCCACATATGTCTGTTCCCCTTTTCTGAAGTTCTACTCTCTCGGCAAACTCCAGTTCCGAAACGCAGTGTTGCCAGCTGTGCTCCCCACGTTGCACCCTCGGTCCTCGCGCCTGGTTCTTCCCCCGCTGAAAGTTTCTCCCTCCATCAGCCTCTTCCCATTTCTCTGCCCCGCACCCCAGCTCCTGGCAACCGCGTTTCTATTCCCTGTTTCTATGAGCTGGAGGGGCTTTTTGTAGTTTTTGTTTTGTTTTAGTTTTTAATATTTTATTTATTCACCTTTAGAGAGGGGGGAAGAGAAAGAGAAAGAGAGAAATACCAATGTGGGCTGCCTCTCACACACCCCCTTACTGGAGACTTGGCCTGCAACCTAGGCATGTGCCCTGATTGGGAATTGAACTGGTGACCCTTCGGTTTGCAGCCTGTGCTCAAGCCACTGAGCCACACCAGCCAGGGCTGTTTTCCTTTTTTAGATCCAACATTTAAGTGATAGCATGGATTCTTTGTCTTAAAGTCAACTTCTGTCATGGTGGCTGTGGCCTGGTTACACCTCCACAGCGGTGTCTCCAGCTCAGACTCTGCTGTTCTCGACTCTCTCCTCCCGCCCCAGGACGCCTCCAGCGGGCTGTTCCACAAACACTGAGGGTTGAGTGTTGAACACATAGCTCTCCAAGGGAAGGAACCACCTCACTTCGTATATCCTGTGAGGCACTAGTGGGGGGTTCACAAATATTTGTTGAATGGATGGTTGGAGGAATGGAAAAAACAATGACCTCATCACCTTCCCTCTTCAACCAGGACAGCTTAGTGCTTAAGAATAAAAACCCCAGGGTCATCTTACCAAGTTCAAAGCCTGGCTCCACCACTTGCACCTATGCCCCCTTGTACCAGTTACTTAATTTCTTCAAGCCTCAGTTCCTGTAAAATGTGGAAGGTAATAATACCTCATAGAGGTTTTCTGAAGGTTAAACAAGATCATTCTTGGAAAGTGCTTAATAGAGTGCCTGGCATATCGTAAGCATTCGATATTAATTATTATCTTCACTCTTCACAGTGCCCTCAGATGGCCAAATGGCCGGTGCAGGGTCCAAGGCTCCGAGCCCCTGTCTGCGTCCCATCTCTCAGTTGCCATCCTGCCCTCTAACCCCACAGCCACAGGTCCAGTCAGAGCCTTCGTTTACAACACAGCCTCCAGCAGACATGCCTCTCTTCCCAATCTCCGTGTACAATCTCCTTCACACATGGGCCCATGGAGGGAACCTGAGACAAAATTTACCCGGCTCCGCTCACTGTTTACGGTTAAATCAGTGGTTTTCCTGCCACTTTTCCTGGAAATCCAGGAGCCGGAAGCCATTCCTCAGAGCAAACTGGGCCTGAGCAGGGGACAGGAGGAGGACTGAGGACACCAGGTCACACCAACGCCTTCCCTACTTCAACCACACTGTTCCATACTATATACACATTGGGGCTTCGTGTTAGATTCTTTTGGAAAACAAGTTCCACTCCTTTTAGAAGGTCTGAAAAGTGATGGACCAGAAGATCCGGCCAGTGGGCTGTCGGGAACCTTTCAGAAGCTCCCTTGGCTCTGCACAGTTTCCTATCTCATGCAGACCCCCTGTAGCTTGGAGTCCCTCCCCAGCCAGTTCCTCTCTCTCTGTTGTGCTTCCCTCACCACCCACCTTTTCCTCGTCAGTCTAGAAAACTGCACACATCCGCTACCCTGTTTATAATGTCACCTGCCGTCCAGGCCATTGTCACCCTCGGTGCTGTACCCAACCCCTATATACCTGGCCCTTACGGCCAATGTTCAGCCACTGTTTACTAATCGGTAAGCTTCACTATGTTCAAACTCTCTGTCTTCCGCAGAGTACAAATTCTTTTGAGCTAATCTCTGGCGGGAATTCTCAAAGTGTGTTCCAGGGACCCCTGGGGTTCCTCAGAAAACATCCAGGGGAGCCTGTGAATTAAAACTATTTTCACAATACTAGATATTATTCACCTCTTTCTCTTTCATTCTTTTACAGTTGTGAGAGTGGATTTTTCCAGAGACCCCATGACATGGGATGTCAGTACAGACTGAATGCAGAAGCAGATAGGAAAATATAGCTGTCTTTATTCTATTAAGCCAAGCATTTAAAAGATTCATAAAAATGAAAAACAAAGCCACATTTTTCACTAAGCTTTTTGTTTGGAAAAAATATAACTATTTTCACTAAAGTATGCCATGTATGCGAATATAACCAGTTTACTATTGTTGTTTTAAAATACATTTAAAATAAATATTGGAACGTTTTCTCAGTTGAAATTTCTTAAATGGTCACTAGCGATAAATATAACCCACATAAAGAGCTTTGGGGGTGTTCAATAATATATAAGAACATAAAACGCAAGCTGATACTAAAACGTTTGAGAACCGCCACTCTGCTCGCTGGCCCTTTAGTGTTGCCCAGCGCAGCGCGCTGCGCCTCCCACAACGGGAGCCCCGCCACTGCGGCTGCGCGCCGCTCGGGCGGGACACCCTCCCTCCAAAGCTCCTGGAAACTCTACTGGCTCAAAACCCTGCTAGTTTTGTTTGCTTATTTAACGCCTTTATAATGTACTTTCAGTGAAATAAAGTACTTTTTAAGTGTTAGCCACAGTTAATCAAATTTGGTAAATTTAAAAATGATCAGGAACAGTCTGTCCAAGGGGTGCTCTCATTTTGGCCATTTTGCTTTTAAAAAAATAATCAGATGCGTCACACGGCTTAATTCAATAAAATGTAACACTGAATAATAGTTGTAAAATGTGTAATTAGTGCTCGGACTTGGGTTATTAAGCTGAATGAAATCCCATTTTTGCCTTCCTGCCATTGTACCTGGGTTCTTCCTCATTAGGTAATTCTTTATTAGTGTGATGCCAGTATCCAGGCCCTGGGAAAACTGCGTATGCAGTTTTTAATTTTCTAGCGCCCACCTGCAAAAAGTCAAAAGAAACAGATGAAATTATTTTTAATAACACATTTTGTTTAGCTCAAATATCCACATGGCCTCAACTATAAAACATGATTAATGAGATATTTTATTTCTTTAAGTCTCCAAACTCTAGTGTGCATTTTATACCTCGGCGCACATCTCAATCTGTGCTGCCTTGTTTCAAAACCAGTGCTTTGCTACTGGACGGTCTAGGCAAATTTATGCCAAGAGGTTTCTGTCCAGGATATTACCAGTACACTCACCGCCCATCACGGCTCGCACTGCAGTCACGAGGTTGCCTCAGAATCCTGGTCTGAAAGGCCAAGAATGACCTCAAGTTAGACAAAGCCTTCCAGGCCAGCATCAAACCCATCTGGCCTCTGGAAAATACAGAGGCCACTGTGTAAGACTTGTCCCTTGACCTTTGGACTAATGTTGTTAACTTGAGAATATAAAGCAACAAGCCAGACTTAAAATTGAGGTAAGCCTGGCATTCATTCGGATGAGAAACTGAGCAGCAGTCTTCTGCAGTAAGAGATGAGATGCCACTCTGAGATTCTCCTAGTCTTCTCCCAGGGTCCTTAGGAGTTAATTTTGTATTTTTACAAAATATTCATTTATTTTTAGAGGGAGAGGGAGGGAGGAAGAAAAAGAGGGAGAGAAACATTGATGTGAGAGAGGAACATCGATGGGTTGTCTCTTATACCCCATCCAGGAACCAAACCCACAACCCAGGCACGTGCCCTGACCTCGAAATCAAACTGGTGACCCTTCCTGTGTGGGACAACATCCAGCCAACTGAGCCATTCTGGCCAGGGCTGATTTTGTATTTTAATAGACTTCTCTTAAACAACTTTTCCTAAACAAAAAGGATATTTTAAAAGTGTCTAAAACAACTGTTAAGAAAATGTCATGCGATCAAAAACATAGCTGGTGACCGAGAAGTGACTTCACTGCATCTTTGCTGTGCTCAAGATTTGTAGGATGACAGAATCAGATCAGAGAACGTTTTACCCATTTTTATTGAACTTTATGGCCAAATGCTTTTGAATTCTGCAAGGCAGAGTACATCAGAGAGTGCCATGTACATAAAACAAAGTAGCCAGTGCAGCCAAGTTACAGATTTTAGGAGAGTGGCCATGGTGGTAGCTGCCGTAGTAAGGCTTATGCTCTGAACGAATGAATAGCAGCACATGCTCACTTGTGTTGCCTTCTGTCTTCTCTGTGGTTTACTTTACCGTTGCTATATCTAAGCATTATTAAACACAGTACTATACAACTTAAAAGGAAAGTTCCCCATAATGCTCATTGCACATGTCTTTAAATTTTTACTATGTATATTTGGCGTGTTTTTCAAGATTTTTGAAAATTTCCATGTTCATGGTATTTATTGACTATATTAAGAGTAATACAAGGCAGTAAGTAAAAGTGAAGCTCCCTTCCCTCCTGTTCCCCAACCAAATAGTTCCCTTTTCAAAGGCAACCACTGTTACCACTTTCTTCTGTATTTTTCTAAAGATAGACTCTGAAAGGAACCCCATGTAATTCTTTTCTTCTTCTTCTTTTTAAAACAAATGTATCATGCCATTGATATGTTTTATGCTTCTTTCACTTTGGAGATCCTTTCGTAACTATACATGAGAAAGTGCCTCATTCTTCCCTAGGGCTGTGTGGCATTTTTTAGGCTGCACAAGTTATTTCTCCTACTGATGGACATTTAAGTTATTTCCAGTATTTTAAGATTGAAACAATTGCCACAATAAATAACTGTGCAATTGTATCATTTCAAATGCGAATATTTCTAGAGGATGACTTTCTAGAATTAGAATCACCAGGTCAAATGGAATATGCATTTTAAATTTTGGTTAGATACCATCCAATTGCACTCCCTAGAAAGTTTAGCCAGTGTACAGTTCCATAATGCCTGTGTCCTCATTAGTGGAGAGGTGGGAAAAATAGGGTCATTCAGTTTAATTTGTTTTTCCCTTATAAGTAGCTTGATCATCTTTTCATCCGTTAAAGAGGCATTCGCCGTTCCTTCCCTGGGAATTGCCTGTTGATACTCTTCGCCCACTTCTCTGTTGGGTTGTTGTTGGTCATCTTCTTGATCTGTAGAAGCTCATTAGGAAACAGACTCTTGATGCTTTTTTGAGGTTTATCATTATTCTGTTGATACTTATGGTGACCTTGCCATGCAAAAACTAAGAGATATATATTAGTTTTTATATAGCCAAACTTATACATCTTTTATTTTATAGTTCCCTAGATGTTATGTTCACTCAACAAATATTTATTGAAAGTATACCTATCAATAACTTGGGTCCCAAGATTCTAGGTACTGAAGACACAAGAGGGAACAAAACAGCACTCATGGCACTTATGCTACAGTGGAATATTGACGAGGCCAAGGGGATTGCACTCAATTGTTTTTGTTTCATTTAACATTATCACAAACATCTTCCTGTGGCAACAAATGGAGATTTATCTTTTTTTTCCATAGCTATAGTATTCTTTTTTTTAGCACACACCCTAAATGTAACAGCCAGTGCCTTGCTGAGTCCATAGTCTTTCTCAGGGGTCAGCAGACATTCTTAGAGGGCCAAATCATAAATATTTTAGGTCTCGGGGGCCATTCAGTCTCCGCACAACTATTCAACTCTATTATTGTAGCACAAGGGCAGCCACAGACAACACCTAAAAAATGAGGGTGGCTGTGTTCCAATAAAATGTTATTTATAAACACTGAAATTTGGATTTCACATACTTTGCACATGTCACATAATATTATACTAATTTTTCCCAGTCGTTAAAAATATACAAATTTTTTAGCCCACGGCCATATAAAACAGGCTTTAATAAAAACAGACATCAGGCAGGACGGATTTGGCACGTGGGCTATAGTTCAACGACCTCTGCTGTGCTCCATTCTGCTGCATTGCCTTCCTGATGTTCTCCGAGCTGTAAGTTTCAGTGGTCTCTTTTAGCATCGGATCAGGAAACAACGAGAATTTCATTGCCAAGGCCAACAGCAGTAATAACGGTTATAGTTTATAACACCACTAACAGATCACATCCTCAACTGCAGAAAAAAAGGCCTAATCCCAGCCACTCTTTGTCCTGGAGTGTAGATTATCACAGTGTGTCCTGTCCTTACCAAAATGTAGATTAGGTTCAATGATTAAGGTGCCAGGTTCACTCCAGAATCAAGGCTCACTGAGCCTTGCAGACTTCGGGGCATCGCAGGCTCCGCCTTTACCAGCGACAAGCCCCTCCCACTCCACAATACCTGTCCTTGGCTCAACAGCTCTGTCTGATAACCCTGCTTTGTTTTTCCTCATTACACTCAGGACACCTGATATTACACGATGTTTATGCGTTTGTTGTTTGTCTCCCCCCACGAGAATGAAGGCAGAAACTTGGCCTGCGGTGCTCGCTGTTCATTCCCAAAGACTAGATCCGGGCTCAGTAGATATTTGTTGGCAGAATGAATCACCCCTCTTTGTAATTCATCCACACGGCATTGGGCAGGTGGAGCCTGACCTCTCATAAGCATGGGAAGTCTTACTGTAGATGGGACGTAGATGGAACATATCTGCCTCTGACAGAATCAGTGAGGGCCAGGTCACCGTGGGTCACCATCTCTGTCCAACTGGAGAGACAGAGGAGAGGCAAATGCGGGGCAGCTCACAGGTTCTTCTCTGTCTGCACTTCCTCCACGACTCAGGATAAACAAGGCTCCTTTCCATTTCCCGAGAAGGAAGCACCAATGATGAAACAGTTCAGAAATGGCCAAAGCAGAGCCTGAGGACCATAGGTAGGTACCTATGTGCTGTTTTTTTACTCTGAAGCTGAGAAATTGCTTTGGTTTTCTTTTTCCAGCTTAAGAATCAAAAGCAAATACTTCGGTGCCTACCTATGGTTCTCAGGCTCTGATTTGGCCATTTCTAAACTATTTTATCCTTACTGAATATTTCTCCATGTTACCAACGGATGTAAACATGATATCTTCATGGCGGGAAATAACTTCTGAATGTTGCATGTAATTTATGAAAAATTGAGTTTTCCAACAACTGTTTCTATGCAGTATTTGTATTTTAAGTCAAACACAACTGAGAAGGACATTGAGCTTCCTAGAGCAAGCAGTACAGAAAACATTAAGTAAACTTTATGTAATCAGGTCAAATACTCCAGATGACAGTCTTTGAAAAATGTAGTTTTCTCTATAATTACTTGCAAAATAGTTGTCTGATTTAGTTCATTCCTAAGGTCACACACAATCACCAATCACCAAAACCATTGTGATTGCCCAGTGCGTGGGACAGCAGTAAGTACAGGAGAAGTGGGGGCAGATACAAGAGGCCTTTGCATGCAGGATGGCGACAGTCATTTATAAGGCATAAATGGAGATTAGAGAGCACCAGCCTAGGAGAGGGGCATTTTGGTCTTGTAGTCACATTGTCACATTGAACCTTATTTATGCCTATGGTGCAATTGGGAGTGAGGTGAGGCAGATTGTTAATCATAAAGTATTTCTAGATCCATACGTTTTCATACATTTAAATACCACCCTAGCACATCCAGGCCTTTGAGTGCTGTGTGTGTGCATTGGCAAGAAAAAGCCCTCATTTAAAAAACCATTAAATTTCTTTCCAGTGTAGTTATTAAAAGGATCTATAAGTATGCTTAGAGCACCTATGAAGGGCACAACTACATCCTGCAGACACAATGGAGTGAGACAAACACGGAACTTGCAGTCTTATGTTTCCTAGTCCTTAAGTCTTTGCCTTCCATGTGTAGTCAGTATTATTTGGTGCAGTAAAAACAAGCACACAAACAAACAGGTGAGAACAGACCCCGTGGGAGATATATGGGACATAAAATAAGCTTGGCTTTGTTGAAAAGCATTCTTATTTCCTATACAATTGGCATGTGGTAATTATATTTGCTTTCTAATTCCTAATGAGCACTTCCGAAGTAATTGGCACCCTGTTCCTGCTTCCCAGTACTAAGAATTAACACTGGATACCCCACAAAAGTGCTGTGTGTGTAATTTGATGAACTGAAAGGGGAAGGCATCCACTATAATTGAATCAGTTTCCCTGTTGCATTTAATATGGGCATTCCAAGAAGGGGAAGAGGAGTCATGTATAATTATGACCAGAAGGGCGTCTGTCAGCATTTCAAGGGCTCCTTCCTAAATGACCTGGGTAGGAAACAGGTAAGTAAAGCCGTGCTGCCCCCCTGGCATAGAGCCAGCAGTCTGCAGCAACGTAGCAACCGAAGTCGATTCCGTGCAGTTCAGCAAACCTCGACAAATGGCAACGACGTGACATGCACTTTGCTGCACACAAATTTATTCTTTTTTTAAAAGAATAAGATGCAGCCTCCAAAGTTCTTTGTAATTGTTCAAAGAGTTTACTAACTACTTGGGTATATAGGACGTAAGAACAAATGGAGACAATTACACAGTTTGTGATACAAGCCATTTTGATTCCTTGATAGCGTTCTAACTTCAGGATAACTATATTTTCATTAACGCCAGCTTAGGTCTTTTTAAAGTTGTATTACAATATCAAAGTCTGTAAAAGTGATTTATGTATTTTACCTGATTACTTATAGGAGCACTTGCTATTGGTGCTTATTTATTAGGAAGCAAATTAGAGATGAGTGAATAGGAAGGCTGAAGTGAGTAGCAATGATAGCAGGGAGGTAATAATCATGAGTGACAGGTTTTCAATCTTTATATTCTTTTTTTATCCTCATCTGAGGACGTGCTTATGTACTTTAGAGAGGGGGGTGAGGGAGGGAGAGAGGGAGGGAAACATTGATCCGTGGACTCTCCCACGTGTCCACACCTGGGATCAAATCCACAGCCTAGGTATGTGCCCTGACCAGAAATCGTACCCATGACTTTTTGGTTTACAGCACAATGTTCCAACCAACTGAGCCACACGAGCTACAGCCAAATCTGTATATTCTTCCTAACCATTCAAATCGTGTGCACAATTGCATTTAAGAGCAATCAGAATTAAGAAGTGCTAATTAATTTATCAGAAAGAAATAATCACATTCAAGAAAAGCAGGAGAGCCCAGATTATCGGCTAAGAATTTGTCTCTACTATCTGCCCGAGCCCCATCAAGATAATGAAGACGAAATCCTGAAAAAGAATTGGTTTATAACAACTTTAACAACGTAATAGGTGTTATCGGCAGACAAGACATCTCAACCAATGGATGCCAAAAGCAGAAGCATTGCACAGAGAATATGGAAACTGTTAAGCCCAGATACAAATATAGACATTGACTGCAGCTTAGAGGAGTTTGAACAAGTGGAAGGAGAAGGAGGTGTGGATGCTCTAATGTCCCCAAAACACACAGCAGGATGCCAGTAGCTGCCGGCTGCAGGTTATGGGGCAAAGAGAATTTTAAGGACTTTATATAAGGCCAACAGTGTAACCACTGAAATAACTAGACATAAGGACAGAAGGAAAACCAGGAGGTGGATGGCAGAGGAAGGCTGAGAAATCAAGAAGTCATTTGGAGTTGTTGAGATAACAACCCAAAGCAGTGAAACTAGGCCCAATTACACGTATTGACCTCTGAGGTTTAGAATGGCCAAGAGGAGCATGTGTACTGTCTGCACTGTTTAATTTTTTAAAGCAAGTGTATTGAACATTTTTATAGTGAACAAATAAGAATATGAACACCTGAACAAAGATGTAATCTGAGCTTATAAAAAATAAGAATGAGATTTTCTACATATTTGGTAGGAAAAAAAGAGAAGACACAGGAAAATACCTAAAATATAATTGTTATGTCTTTTAAAATATATTTTGACTTATTAAATATATGTTTAGAAATACTAAGAAAAGGCATTAACAGGGAGTTCTTCTGGGGGAAAAGAGTAGAAAAGAGACTCATTTTTTTTTAACATTCTTTATTTACTTATCTTTACAGGGGAAGGGAAGGAGATAAGGAGAGAAACATCAATGTACGGTTGCCTCTCGTGAGTCCCCTGCTGGGAACTGGCCTGCAACCCAGGCATGTGCCCTGACTGGGAATCGAACCACAATACTCTGGTTCACAAGCCCGCACTCAGTCCACTGAGCTACACCAGCCAGGGCGAGACTCATTTTTTTACTCCATGTGTACTTCTGAATTATTTGAAATGGTTACCGCAGCCTCTGTAACCCTTTTGTTAAAACCCTCATCCAAGGATATTTTTTTATTATCTATTAAAACTAGACATGAAACCAAAAAAAAAAAAAAAGCCATTTCCCCAAGTCACACAGATGGCGGCTTGCAGAAACAAAACGGACCACACTGTTTCTGGCTCATCTTTTTGCCTGGTGAGACCAGGCCCCTCCCTCACCCCGGAAGAGACCGGAGGAGAGGAAAGTCACGAGTGGGTTGTGGGGGTCTCAGAATTCCTGTTGACAAGCCTTCCTTGCCGGCCGTGGCTGCCTGCGATTTCCCGGGAAGGCAGGCTTTGGCACAGCCCCCGACAGGTCAAGTCCGCACGAGCATCCGAGCTGCCGCGGCCGGCCATGCTTTTCTGGCGTGTTGGTTTTACCCTCCACTACTTTCTGCTGGTTTTACGGTCTTTACCACCAGCATGAAGGTCAATGCGCCGGGAATTCAAACTTTGAAACAGTCTACTCTGTTGCTGAGATATCGGCATTCAAACTTGTTTCTTTTTGCAACAGGAATCTCAGCATTTAAGACAAGATAAATGTGATAAGACAATAGCAGAGGAAATTGTGGGTTTATGTCTCCAGGTGGGCTAATTTCCAAATTACACTAGAGAAAATTACTCAGGATAATTTCACAGGTTTCCTCCACGGTTCGTGGTGGCAGGGTTGTTGCACCTGCAAAATTTAATTACACGTTTATTTTTTTTTCCGCAGCAAAGATATCACTATAATTGGGGGGTTGCTTGCCTTAGCCAAACTTGTTTCTTGTAAGGCCCAGGAGCAACAGTTTTATCCTGGGAATGAATAAATGATGACATGAGGCTATCTGACATAATTAGTCTGCAGATTTCAGGTTGCTTCCTTTTATCTGCAGTGAAATCCCTGGAAGAATAACCTACGTAAAGAGTTTTGATCTTCACTAGGACTGACTCATGTTTGCCTTCATTGATTGTGAGATGGTGATGTACTCGAAAGTGAAATATGGTCCACTAAAACTCCATCTGAACCAGAGGTATGGAAGCAAGGGTATTGGATTAATTCAATATTGGTCGTTACCATAAATATTTTACATGGACCGATTCAATTCATTTCAACAGATATTTATTGAGTGACTTCTGTGCTCAAGGCTGCGTGGGAAGCGCTGTGAGAAATGTGAAAAGGATGGCACGCCTTCGAAACACTTGCATTCTGGAGCACTGCGAACTTTTTTAGTTTAAAGATCCAGGGAGAAGTATGTGTTAACTCAGACTCACTTTGACTGGAGCCATTTCAGGACCCTGCTCTTGCTTGAAAGACAGCGGGAGAACTCCCAGTCAGCTGGCACCAGGAATTCATTTTTAGAACCATTATCTGACATCCGCTCATTTATTTGCCAGCTTTTGTAAAAGCAGAAAAAGGAATGTCTCTTTAAGATTCTCCATCATTTGCTTTGCAGCTAATTGGGCAACACGGTGAAAAGTCATTTCATTATTTAGTAATTCTGATTGATAAAAGACAAGCAAACTATGAGTTACAAGCATGAGGGAGTCATAGTGCAATGAGGAACCTGAGACAGCATTAGCGAGAGGGCAGTTGCCTCTGGAGCACCAAGCACGGTCAGCATTGGTCAGTGGCTCTCAAGGAGGGGCACCGCAAAATCTGGGGGGACTTTTGGTTGTCACGATGGCTATGGGGGACTCCTGGTATTTGGTGGGCAGAGGCCAGGGATACGAGATGCCCTGCAGTGTGAGGAATAGTCTCGAAACACAAAGACTTACCCCGTATCCTTCAAAACCCAATACCTATGTGGAAAAAAAAAAAAGCTGCTTATAATTGTCTAAGAATCCAACTTTGTTTTTCATATAAACACAGTGTACCTTTTACATAATTCTAAATATGCTGTTTTCCCAAAATGGAACTACCATATATATCAGGAGAAGAATGTATTTTGTTTTGTGCAGAACGTCCCAGACTCAGTCACCATCTGATCAATGCCATTCCCAGAATCCCTTGCTCTGGAAACACGCCTATCAGATCACTCACATCCTGGATGGCCACAGGGAGTATGAATTCTCTAGCAGCCGCCTCCTTAGTCTTCTAGCACAGTCATGCCCAAGCACTAACGTTTTGCTGTTCATATTATTTGGGAAAAAATTTACTTTCACTTCATTTCTCTTTTATATTACAAGTCAGTATAATAATTTTTTAAAATTGTGGTAAGTAGACATACCAGAATATTTCCCATCTTAACCATTTTACGTGTACAATTCTATGGTATTAAGTACACTCACCTTGTTGAGCAACCATCACCAGTGTCCATCCATAGGACTCTTTTCATTTTGCACCAGTGAAACTGCTACCGTTAAACACTCCCCAGTCCCTCTTCTCCCCACCCCACAGCCTCCAGCAACCATTGTTTTACTTTCTATTTCCATGAATTTGACTACTTTCCTTCTCACAATTTAATGATTTTCGAGAGTCTGTTTGTATGTGTAGCTAGATTATACCATCGATAAATTTCACTGCAAGGGCAGTAAAGAGCGGTTACGAGGCATTACTGTATTTTTTGGACTATAAGATGCACTCCCCCTAAATTTGGGAGGAAAAGGAGATGCGTCTTATAGTCCAAATGTAGCTTACCTGACTTGCTGTGGGGGGAGGGGCAGATGGCAGTGGAGCAGAGTCACAGGTTATTAAATATTTTACCAGTTTTTGCTTCACAATTTTTCCCTATTCTCCTCCTCTAAAACTTAGGTGTGTCTTATGGTCCGTTGTGTCTTATAGTTATAAAAATATGGTAGTTATGAAAAGCAGGCACTGAGTCTTATAGGGTTAGAACTGGTGGTATCTGCGAATCAGCAAACAGTACATATGCATGATCTCTATTTCAGGAAATCAACCTTTAGCTTAGCAATATCTTTAAGATAAAACAATTTCCTCCAAACCTGAGACATCTGAGGATGCCCTTCATTTATGTGAGCTTTTCCAATATTGTTTTAATCCCTACACTAGCTTGACCTCATCTGCGAAACACAAGCACCATCTTGAGTTTGAATTCATTGTAGTCGACAAAAATGGCATCTTCTTTTTTAGAGTGTGGTCTACTTTAGTTACTGTCTCAGAGATTACCACTATGTGTGAAATTCCTGGACAAATAATTGTTGGTTGGTTGATTGAAGAACATTTTATTTTATTTTTAATATATTTTATTGATTATGCCATTACAGTTGTCCCATTTTCCCCCTTCATTCCCATCCACCCTGCACACCCCCTCCCCCCACATTACCCCACTTTAGTTCATGTCCATGTGTCATAAGTTCATTAGCTTCTACATTTCCCACACTACTCTTGCCCTCCCCCTGTCTACTTTCTCCCCACTATCTATGCTACTTATTCTCTGTACTTTTTCCCCCTTCTCCTCCTCCAACTCCCCTGTTGCTAACCCTCCATGTGATCTCCATTTCTGTGGCTCCACTCCTGATCTAGCTGTCTGCTTAGTTTGCTGTTGTTTTAGGTGTGGTTGTTAATAACTGTGAGTTTGCTGTCCTTTCACTGTTCATATATTTTAACTCCTTTTTCATAGATAATTCCCTTTAACATTTCATATAATAAGGGCTTGGTGATGATGAATTCCTTGAACTTGACCTTATCTTGGAATCACTTTATCTGTCCTTCCATTCTAAATGATAGCTTTGCTGAACAGAGTAACTTTCTATGTAGATCCTTGCCTTTCATTACTTTTAATACTTCTTTATATCCCCTTCTTGCCTGTAAGGTCTCTTTTGAGAAATCAGCTGACAGTCTGATGGAAACTCCTTTGTAGGTGACTGTCCCCTTATCTCTTGCTCCTTCTAGGATTCTCTCCTTCATTTTAATCTTGGGTAATGTAATTATGATGTGCCTTGGTGTGTTCCTCCTTGGATCCAACTTCTTTGGGATTGATTCTCTGAGCTTCTTGGACTTCCTGAAAGTCTATTTCCTTGGCCAGATTGGGTACGTTCCCCTTTATTATTTGTTCAAAAAAGTTTTCCACTTGTTGCTCTTCCTCGTCCCCTTCTGGTACCCCTATAATTCAGATGTTGGAGTGTTTAAAGATGTCCTAGAGGTTCCTAAGCCTCTCCTCATTTTTTTGAACTCTTGTTTCTTCATTCCTTTCTGTTTCATTGGTTTTTTCTTCCTTCCGGTCCACTCCCTTGATTTGAGTCCCAATTTCCTTCCCGTCGCTATTGGTTCCCTGTGCATTTTCATTCATTTCACTTAGTGTAGCCTTCATTTTTTTCATCTAATTTTCATCTAAAAATCAACCAGTTCTGTGAGCATCCTGATCATCAGTATTTGGAAGTGTGCATCTGATATGTTGGCTATCTCTTGGTTGCTTAGAAGTATTGGCTCTGAGGCTTTGATCTATTCTGTTCGAGCCATAATGTTTTGGTCTGTTTGAACCTGTTATGACATATGAAGAGAAGAAAGCTGGAGTGTTGGCAGCCCCACTCCCAGTGGCTCATCAGTGTCATTCTAAATCCCAACTTCATGGTTCTTGCTTCTGGAAGCAACCAAGTACCTTATCTGGCATCTGACCCACACACTGGTCAATTTTCATAACAGTGCCTTATTGTCACTAGATCGTCTCATTTTATCCGCAGTAAAATTACTGGAAGAATAACCTCCATAAAGAATCCTGATCTTCCCTCAGATGCACATTCGTCTTCATTGATTGAACAATGATGGTACTTGAAAGTGAGATATAGTACATATTCTGATAACTCTGGCCCTAATAAAAATACCATCCGAACCAATAGGGCCATGGCACAGTCTTTACTTGCTTATACCAGGCCTGTGACTTCTCTTTTCTTGATTACCTGAGATACTCACACTAAGAAAATCCCAGTTGTTATTCTGTAATGGTGTCAGGCAGGAATAAAAAAACTTTACTATTTGGATGAGGTTCAATTGAAAAATGAATACAGAATTAAGCACCGTCTACTTCTTTGTAAACTTCTTTGTAAACAGTAAACTCACTGAGTGGGTTAATTTGTTCTTTGCAACCATATTAAACACTTCATGTTTAGAGGCAATAAGGAACATTAAATATGTAGGTACATTTTAGCAAAGCTTACATTTGCTATCGTGTGATTTTCTTTTAAGGAATGTCTATTTGAAATGGGTTACACTGTGATGGCCAGTTAATATTCAGAATCACCATACGTATTTCTAAAATACCTACCCACATATAATGCTATTTATTCTTGAACAGTCACTTGGCTATAGATATTTTTTAAATTTCTTCGATTTTCTTTAATTTAGTTATCTTTAGAAAGAGAGAAAGGGAGAAAGAGAGGGAGAGAAACACTGATGTGTAAGACATATATTGATCTGTTGCTTCTCACATGCTT
Organism: Artibeus jamaicensis; assembly: GCF_021234435.1. Taxonomy (NCBI): domain Eukaryota; kingdom Metazoa; phylum Chordata; class Mammalia; order Chiroptera; family Phyllostomidae; genus Artibeus; species Artibeus jamaicensis. Next base: position 12,166,020 of record NW_026521803.1, on the reverse strand, counting down.
CCAGCGAGGGACCTGGCCCACAACCCAGGTATGTACCCGGGCTAGGAACCCACCAGCGGCCTTTCAATCCTCAGGCCGGTGCTCAGTCTACTGAGCCACACCAGCCACGGTGATATGAGTACATTTAAAAACTGTAGTATGGAATGTTCTTGATTATGTCTCTTTTTGTCGGGGCTATGGCAGTTTCCCACAGTTTCAAGAACTGGAACTTTCTCATTCATTGACTTCATTCATTCAGTCCTTCAAATGTGTGTTATATTTACTGGCCTAATATACACGAGGGACAACACTGGTTCCTATTAATGCAAAAATGAGACTCAGTCCTTGTCCTCCAAGTAGTGAAAGATCTGTTTTCAGTGGTTACTTGGAGATTTACTATTGGGCCCTTACATTCTATAAAAGAAAACTGAGGAATTTTAGATGCAAGGCATATTTACCAGCAAATGTATTTTATTAGTAGTAGCAGCAGAAGTGAAGAATTTGGAAATTTCATCTGGCAAAAAGAAAATCCTTAGAACCACGGAAGTGCCTGGAGCACACTCAGAGAGTAACAAAGTTAGTATGAGTAGGCACCTTGACCGAGGAATGGAGCTGTGCACTCAGGGTATGCGGGACGTCCTCAGAGAGTATGAGAGAGTTATGATGATAGTAAGACTGGAGCATTCTTAGAATAAAGTTATACTCCCTCGATAAGGAGAATCTCTGAATGTGTTCATTTTTTAATTTCCTCACGTCAGTCCACTAAAGCACCATTTCCCTGGCCCCAAGGAATGAATCACGGGGATCACAGAATTCTTTCATGTTAGAGGAAAAAGTCAACTTAGTTATTTTTGAATGAAGGAACTAAAGTCCAGAAGGACATGATCATTTTCCTGAAGGTGGAGTTCTCATAATAAATTAAGGAGGGGCACTCAGGCGAGATCCCGGCTGCCCTGGCGGCGATGTCCTCATTAGGTTCCTCCATTCTAGACGCTGCTCCTTCCAATGTTCCCGAGGCTTCCCCTTTCCTCATCTCTGGTTCTCCTATGCATATTTCTCCTCCGAACTTCTCTGCACACTTTTAAATATTGATATTCCAGGAACACAGCTGTCACTCCTCAGTGTGAGATATACAACTAAGGAAACACTTCCTGAAAGGTAACACACAGGCCCCCGCCTCCAGAAAGCCTTCCTGGATTGTTCTAAAACGTATTTATTAGAACACTCCCTGTTCGGAACTCACTTGCTTTACTACCTAGCATGTGAGTACAGCCTGATTTGTGTCATTGGGCGGTGACTTTACTAATACAAGTCCTTTCTCAATATTGAAGTCAAAGACCCTTTGGATGCAAAGAAGATTAAGTTCTTGCTGCAAACCTATTATCTGTTCTTACTCATGGGCCCTTGGCTTCCCCCATAACTTTGGCTTGCCCATGACTTTGGTTGAACTCGGCACCAAATCTACCTGGTCTTTTCGTTAATTGACTGCCGATAATTCAATTTTTCAGACAATATACTACTTCCAATTATCTGGAGGTGAATAACTTTATAAGGCACAGGTGGCAAGCACAAGGCCCTTGGGCCAAATCCGGCCCTCCACCTTGTTTTATCTGCCCAGGCACCTTGTTTCTACCCCGCAGCAGTTTCTACCCCAAGCTCTCTCTTAACTGTTAAGGAGTAGCTACATTTATACAGTCCTAAAATTACATTCGGCCCTTTGAAGACAACCGTGAGGCTGATGTGGCCCCTGGTGAAAATGAGTTTGACACCCCTACTATGGGTGTCTTTTTGTCTAAAACTAAATTCCAATCCGTGACTTCAGATCTGAGCCAGGAGAGGGTTACCATCACTTTAGAGGGAGATACTTTCTAACCAGGGGTGAATTGGGGATTATCTGTTCATCGTGAATAATCTGTGCCCCTACTTCCCTCTGAACAATTAATTTAATGGTTTAGTTGTTATTGCCATGAGAAATCAAGGCAAAGTGCCCCCTCCCTCCTTGCTCCCTCCCCAAATGCTTTGCAGAAAGAATCTGACAGTCTGAATAGAAGAGCTGTCGGGGGTGGGAGAAAGAGGAGAGAGGTAGGAAGTGTTTTTTCCATGACATTTGAGCTGTGAGTTGTCAGGAAGGGATTTGAGTGGGTTTTTATCAGTTACCGAGTGAAGCTCTGCTCAGAACTCTAGGCTGATTTCTCAGAGCCCCTGGGGTGGTACAATTTTATTTTATTTTTTAGGTGGTAGCCTTAGTGTAGTGAAGGAATACCGCATTTGGGATGGACATCCTGCATTCAATTCTTGATTCTGTATCTTTTTTTAAATGTATTTTTAGAGAGAGGGAGGGAGAGAGGGAGAAAAAGAAGCAACAGAGAGAGAAGCATCAATCAGCTGCCTTCGATGGATTGCCTCTACAAGGAGCCCCAAGCAGGCACCAAACCCACAACACAGCCATGTGCCACAGCCAAGAATTAAACCTGCAACATTTTGCTTTGCAGGACAACACCCAGCCAGCTGAGCCACACCAGTGAGGACTGGACCCTATGTCTTAATACCTGGGTTAAATAATTTGGGGGCAAGTTGTTTAAGGGCTGTCTACCTCAGTTTCCTTATCTGTCAAGTGGGGAATAATAACAGCACTTTCCCATTCCTTGTTGTGAAGTTTGGGTGAGATAATACGTATGAAAGTGTTTTCATAAACTCTAAATCTCCACACAGAGGTCAGTTACATACTCTTAAAGGTGCCTCGGCTCAGTCCTTATGCTAAAATGCTGCTTATGCAGCGCGATCAATTAATTGGTTAACTGTCTCTTTTAAATGTTAAACAGTAACTCCTCTCCCTTACCCTTAACCCAAACCAAATTTCATGCCAAAAAAATGTAAAATAAAAAATAAAAAGAAAGAAAAGAAAAACAACACTTTATTTTCATTAGGAATGCAACTTTAGACTTTTCAGCAATACTGACAAAGGTCAGTCTAGCACAAGAATATACGAGGGCTGTTTGTTCTCTTTCTCTCTGTCTCTGTCTGTCTGTCTGTCTGTCTCTCTCTCTTTCCCCCTCTTGGACACATTTTATTACATGACGGGGACTGGGCTCAGTCCTTATTGGCTGCCGGCTGCCTTCCCCAGGCCTGCAAGGACATTGCTCAGCTGCCCTCTCTTCTCCTTGGTACGATGTGTGCCCCACCCTTTTCGTGATGAACTTCAGGGCCCTCTTGTCCTGAGAGACCTTGAGCAGCTCCATGGCACGCTGTTCGCCAGGGACAAAGTCACACACATTCTTGGATCATGTCCCACATGAGCTTGGTGCCCTTGATGAGGCACCTGCAGAGGTGGTGGCTGTGCCTTGGCTTGCTCACGTTCTGTCACCTGGTGGCCCAGGATGAGGCCCACCGCCACGAGGTAGTGCACAGCCATCGCTGCGGTCCTCAATGGCTGCTGTGACGGACTGCTTCCATTCTATAGCGTTCAGTCTCAAAAAATGTGTTAGTGGCAGCAATTACTTAAAATTAACAGGGGCCAGAGTGTTGGCCTTGATTAAGCTCTCAATGGATCACGTTAATTACTCCATTTTTACTTGTATTATTCTACAGTGTAACGGTTTTAAATGCAATGATTATTCGACTGCCTTTACATCCTACTTACCTCATTTTTCTGGTTCTTTTCTGTTGAAGGAAAAATTATTTAAAAATTCATGAGCTGGCCCATTATATTTGTTAACTCCTCCACTCCTCGCCCTGATCATCCCACTTACACTGCTTCTGCTGTGTTTGGAGTTTCAGTTACCATCTCTTTATGGGACCTGTTCATGATGCCAGTGAGTACATAGGAAATAGGTAGGGAATACATTTTCACGTGCTCTGATAAGAAAATAATCTAAAACGTCCTACTTAAAATCCTATAAATGTTTAAGGATGTAAGGTCTTGACGATCTTGATTTTGGGTTGCGTAAACAATATTTTTCTGAAAATTGTAGGTTATCTTCCAATTGGTTCAGAGAGAGAGAGACAGAGAGAGAACTTCTTTTTTTTTTTTTTAGCATAGATTAGAAGAAATCCATCCTCTTCAAGGTGCGTATTTAATTCCTATTTGCTATGGTGACCTGTGTCTCTAGAACAGGGGTATCAGACTCATTTTCATCGGGGGCCACATCAGCTTCTCAGTTGCCTTCAAAGCGCCGAATGTAATGTTAGGACTGTATAACTGTAACTGCTCCTTAACAGTCAGCGAGAGCTCAGTGCCACTGCCAGGTAGAAACAAGGTGCCAGGCCAAATAAAACAAGGGGGAGGGCCGGATTCCAGCGGGTGGAAGGGGGGGCTTGTGTTCGCCACCTGTGCTGTGGAGCAACGGCAGTTCCCTCTCATTCCCACATCACCCCACAGGATGGGTCTTCCCTGGACCTATAACACCTATTCTACCCACTACTCTGAAAGAGGCCGGTTGCAATGGCAAATCAATTCCAAGGTATGTGTATGTAAATAATTTCCTGATTTCAACATTTCAGAATTAGTAACTTAAAACAGTGAGAAATGCTTGGAGAGATCTTAGCAGAAACTACCCAATGCTTGTCCTGCAGGATGTACTAAGAGACAGAGACCTGGGTGGGTGGCATTTGGATGTATCTCTTTAAAAAAATAATTTGTGGAATACTAGGTAATTAGTATCGAGGGAAGACTGACTGGCATTTGGACTCCGGTGGGAGAGAGGAGGTTTGCAGGAGAGCCTCACACAGTCACTTGTCTTCCTCCCTTGCTCCCACAGAGCCTCCTACAGCAGAGAGGCCTTGTTCTTTTTATCTCCGGAAGCACTCCTTTCTGGTAAAGCCGATGCCCGAACCAGCCTCAGGACACGGAGGCCTAGATTCCTGGGTGGAAAGAAATAGATGGCTTCCTCACAACCCCCACCTCTTCCCCTCAAAATCTTGCCTCCAAAACAGAGCTTGGAAATTACTGTCTAAGGTTCTCAAGCCATCAAGGGGATATGCCAGTTATGTTGGCTGTGACTTTGGGATGAGACTACTGAACCTGCAGAGTCCAGTAGAACCTCCAAGTCCCAACCCTTGAGCATTTCTGCACACAGGCTGCTTCAGCAGAATGTTCATGCAGGCGCTCCGAGAACCAGCTCCCTCCCCGAACTGCGAATTCAGACTTCCCAAACAATTTTGTGGAGTTTGAAATCTCTATATATACCCACCCTCACCCTCTGTAGGCAGCAGCAATTTCAGAGCTGTTTTCTCAGTGAATTGTTAACCAATTCAGAGGCTGGCAGTGCACCCAGAGTGGGAAGCTTGTGTTAGTTTGCTTCAGGACAGCCAGAAGGAGCTCGGTGGGACTGGTCTGGTGCCTCTGCAGTGCAGGTGTGGAGCTGCTGGGGTAGGAAGGGCAGCCAGGGGAAACACAGGTGGGGGTCTGGGCGGACGGGACTGTCCTTACGGAATCTGGTTTCCTGCTTCCCTGCTCAGGCTGCAGGTACAACACTGGGATCCTTGGGCAAACAAACCATGAAACCGAATATTGGAGTGTCAGGAAGAAAAGTGGTTAAATGTACCCAAATCCTCTGTTGACTTAATGGAGGGGGAAGCAGTATTTACAGCTATTTGATCACATCTCAGAGTGCCAAGCCATTAGACTCAACTCATTTCTTTTTTTAATGATTTTTTAAAGATTTTATTTATTTATCTTTAGAGGGGAAGGGAAGGAGATAGGGAGAGAAATATCAATGTATGGTTGCCTCTCGTGCATCCCCCACCGGAAACTGGTCTGCAACCCAGGCATGTGCCCTGACTGGGAATCTAACCTCGATACTTTGGTTCACAGGCCCGTGCTCAATCCACTGAGTTGGATTGAGACACTATCCAACTAGTGTCTTGACACTAGTGTTTTGACACTAGCCAGGGCTTAGAATCAACTCATTTCTACCGATGATAGTTGGTCCTACTGTGTGCCTGGGGTATAGACTGAGGAAACAGACAGACTATGTCCCATAGGGTTCAGACTCTACTAAGGTAAAAAAGCTGTCTTGGGTGAGAAATGTAAAGAATACTTGTGAAACATATTTTCCCTCAATAAAACTTAAGATGTCATAAATCCAGACAGAAAATTATTCAGGAATGAAATACTCTCTGAACAGCAAATTCCCGTAATAATAACAAAAGAGCAATGATATGTACACTTAGTAAAGATCTATTTTTTGCCTTTCATCTAATGATTTCAGAGAGTTTAGCAGCCGCTGCTGAGTTAATCCTTAGTACCAACCCTGACTCTAACATCTCCATTAAAAAAAAATTGGCACTAACACTTCAGCATCCCACAGGAAAGAAGTTCTGGAAGCAAAGAACACTCACCCCCTCACAAGCACCAAGCAGCAAATAAAAGAGTCTAATTTTATTCAGAAAAAATAAGTAGGGGCCCAGAAGAGTCAAACCAATGCCCACAAAATGAAAGTCACTGAGGAAAAAAATGCAAGTTTATTTCTTGCAGGTGGGCAAGAAAACTTTTTAATGCACCTTCGGGCAGTCTTGCTGAGCTTTCTCCATCTCTGTCAGGTCCGGAGTACATCTGGGAAGTCTTGCTTCATTTTCAAGGAGAGAATTACTTCCTCCCATTTTCAAAACAGAAAGGAAGACAAAGATTTCGTTTCCCTAACATAATATATAAAGGCCACATGATTCAGGCCATGATTTCTAAGTCCTTTGATGGTTCCCCTCAGAACCACATTCATATAAAGGGAAAGGTTGTGAGTTAAAGAATTCAATTGTTTGCAAAAATAAAGGGACACTCTGCCAGAGATGGAGAAGATCTGGAACAGACCTGATCCCTAATTACATGGTAATCCGATACCTGCCATTTGCATCACCTGGCAGTCTCCATCTTCAAAGGACCTTACCAGTGCTAATGAATTCTTCACCTCCTTTCCTCTCATCTACTCTCAAAATAGCTGCTCTTTAAAGAAAAGTTGTTCTAACTCTGAGAAGACCTGACTTACATTACCATATCTCTTTAGGATACAATCCCAACTATCTTTGTCTTTTTCCTGCTTTGGGGTGTTCCCCTTTGTCTTGTTTTGAACAGAGAGTGCATATTCTATGACCCTATAAAACTATTCCAAAAAAAAAGAAAGAAAAGAAAAGAAAAACCACAGGCACACCGGAGCCTCTCTGTGGGAATATTATAATAAAATAATATAGAAGCATTAGCAGAGGACAAAGAGCAGGGAGGCTTCATGAAAGCCTCTGAGATATGTGAGGTGGGTCCTGACAGGTAAGTAGGAAGGTGTCGCGTACATAAGAGGGGGAAAGCATCCTAAGCAGAAGGGAACTGCATGGACAAAGGCCCAAGAGGTGAGTGGGCATTGATGGTCCAGAAAAAGGCACAGTGAGTAAGCTAAAGCCCAGGATGGAGGTGTGGGTCAAGGTCATTGGAATGAGACTGGAAGGGTGACTTGATCAAGGTTACACAGCTAGGAAGTGAGACAGCCATGTTTAAACTAGGCTCTCTGGCTCTGAGTTCATTCTCAGTCTAACTTGTCACCTCACTGCGCTTCCCTATACAAAGAATAAGATGGATACAAGGAAGTCACCACTTAATGGATGTTACAGGCTAGTAAATTCACAAGTACAATACATGCAACTGACATCCACTGAATATCTTCTATGTTCCAGCAACTGTACTAGGCAAAGTGAATACGAAAGAAGAGGGAGGAGAAAGAGAAGAAGAGAAAAAAATTAAGTTTCTCTTTTTTAATTAAGTCCAAGGAGTCTGGTTAAGGGGAGAATAGTCATTACAACAACATGCAACTGCTAAGACATAGGTCTGTACAGAATGCCAGGAAGCACAAGGGAGACCGGCCAAAGGGAGTCAGACAAGGTGCCTCAGAAGGCTCGTAGTTCCGGGGACGGTGTCATGGGTACTGCACAGGATCATGACAATTGCTAACATTTATTAAGCACTTACAGTGTATCAGGCACTATCCTAAGCACTTTTTTTTTCATCTTAACTCATGTAATCCTTGAGACAATCCCCCATGCTGCAAGCGAAGTCACAGACAGAGGGAGGTGAAGAATTTTGATCCCACATCATGCAATCAGGAGAGCCAGAATTTGAACCCGAGTTGTTTGGTGTGGAGCCCAACCACTATGCTATGCTCTTCCTGTGGAGGATAGGAACTCCACGCCTGCTGAAGTCAGGGAAGGCTTCCAAGAGGAGGTAACATGTGCAGTCATTCCAAAGTATCTCTGGGAGTTCAGCCATTGAGTGAGGGGATTAAGAGGTTGTCAGGACAAGGTAGTATGAGCCAAAGTATGCAAGATGAGAGATGAATGGTATCAAGGAAAAGCAATTACTTCTGTTAGCTGGAGGGTAGGGTGGGTGTTGGGGATGATGAGTGCCACTAAAGGAACAGGCAGAGAGCATGTTTCAGTTGGGCTTGTTGGTTTTTCAATGAATAGACACACAAGGTCAAAAATACAAAGGAAACCCACGGATATCCAAGGATAAACTAATCACAGTCTGGGCACATATGGAGCTGCTCCCTCTTTTGTGGGTGGTACAGTCTCAGTCTCAGCTTCCCCCACCATGTTCCCTGCCCCAGTCACAGGATGAGGAGGTGGCCTGAGGGGTGATGCCACTGGGTCTGCAGAGCAGGAGCCAAATGGGGCAGGTTTGACTTAGACATGGGGAACCAGTGAAGGTGACTCCTGGGTTCCTGACTTGGGTTCACTGCAGAGACAGGAAATAAGGAATAAGGAGCAGGTGTGGAGGATGTTATGAACTGAACTGTGTCCCCCGCAAAAAAAAATCATATACTGAAGCCCTAACTTCCAATTTGGCTTTATTTGGAGAGAGGGTCTTTAAGGAGATGGTTAGGTTAATTGAGGTCATAAGGGTGGGACCCCAATCAAAGGGGACTGGTATCCTTATAAGAAGAGAAAGAAACCAGAGATCTAGCTCTCCCTCCACACACACACACACACACACACACACACACACGGGAGAAGCCATATGGGAAGCTGTGTACAACCCAGAAAGAGAAGTCTCACCAGAAACCAACCCTGATGGCATCTTGATCGTTGACTTAAAGCTTCCAACACTGTGAGAAAATACATTTCTGTTAATTTACCCAGTCTATGGTACTTTGTCATGGCAGCCTGAGCCAACTATTACAGAGGGAAAGACAGGTCACATTTGGATAAAGACACAGTAGATGGATTCAAAGCAAGTCATGAGTTAGAATTGGTAGGGCTTGGTGCTTCCATGAAAATCTAAGGTAGAAAGTATGGAGGAGGAGGAGGAAGAGCAGGAAGGGATGTTGTCCAGGTTTCAGTCTTGCATAGAGCATAAGTTGTGATTCTCACTGAGTCTGAGATTTAGGAGCTGGACCTGTGCAGATGGTGAAGGTGTGGTTAGGATTTCTTGGATGTAAGCAAGGTCAATTTAACTACAGAAATGCAGGGGGACTATAATGAAAGTGGAACCTCAATGAAAACCAAGGTCAGGATTTTTTTCAATAAATGAACTCATACTTTACATTCAAATTCTTTACCCATTTAATACAGTGCCTCAGAGATCATTTCACTCAGCATGCACAAACCTACATTATTCTTTGTATCTACAGCTACTATTCTGTTGAATAGATGAGACATAATTTATTTATTGACCATCTACCTATAGATTGTATCTAATAATGCTTTATTACAAACAATGCCTCAAGAACATTCTTGTATATTTTTCTGTGTTTACAGACTAGATTCCAGTAGAAGTGAATTGCCAGGTTTAAATGGATGTGCATTTTGCATGCTGACAGCTACTGCCAAACTGTGCTCTAAAAAGACTGTACCAATTTATCCTTCTAGCAATAGAGGATGCATGTACTTGTTTCTTCATATCCATATGTATATTTCTTAAACTATTTTGAGTCATAGACCCCTTTAGATTCTGCTGAAAGCTATGAATCCTCCTTCTAGGAAAATACACAAATGTACATAGTCAGAACATTTTGCCTGCAATTTCTGTGGGTTTACAGACCCCCCAGAAATCCCAAAGCTTTATGTAAAGGACCCCTAAAAAGAGGTATTGGAATGGGTCTCCCAGTCTAGGCCAGTGGGTCTTACTCTGAGTTGCACATTGACATCACCTGGAGAGCTTTGGGACCTCCCCATGCCCAGGCCACTTCCCAGAGCAATTTGAGCAGATTCTCTACGGAAAGGATGTAGGCATCAGTCATTTTTGCAAGTTTTCTAGGTGATTCTAACATTCATTCAGTGGCAAGAGCCACTGCCATCTAGGAGAGGCCTGTAGAAGGATTTTTTAAAAGTAATTTGAAGGTAGAAAACCAGAGAGTACTCAAGTGGCTCTCGGGCTTCAGAACCTGGCTGCAGGTGCTTTTATGTTAATGACTGGGTGGAGGGGGTGGGGACAGGGATCTGGCACTGATAACGTTTTTTTCATTAGGAAAATGTTCCTGGTGATTGTGAGGTATGGCCAACCTTGAAAGTCACTGCGCAGTGTGATATCTGCTGAAGAGAAGGAACCCCCGAGGGGTGAGAGTGGAAGGAAGAAAAGTCAAATGCAACTCAAGAACTTGCCACTTAACCACCGTAGCCAAAAGCTCTGCTATTTAGTTAGCTTCCGGCTGCAATGGTGGGAGGAGTCTGCATGGAGAAGTAGGACCTGGAGCTGGGGCTTAAAGAATCAAGACAAATTTGATCAGTTGGAGGGGCAGAGAGGAAGACTTTCCCAGTCAGAAAGGCAGCCTGTAGTTAGGGCTGGATCAAGCCTCCTCACAGCTCCTCCCATCGTTGGCTCGGCCATGGACTCGCAGGAAATGTTCCCTTCCCTGGTCCCGTGGAATTGACTCAGCGAGGCTCCCTGGGCCCTCAACCCCGAGCCCCATCTTCCCTCCTTTCCTGTGTTGGTTCTTCCTTTGGGGTATGTTTCTCTTTCTCCTAGACCAGCAGGGTCCAGGAACCAGTAGCATCAATGTCACCCGAGAGTTTGCACATTCTTGGGCCCAACCTGAACCTGCTGCATCAGCCTCCTGGGGGTGGCCCAGCACTCTCTGTTTGACAAACCCTCTGGGGAATTCAGATGCAAACTCAAGTTTGAGGGTCAGTGTTCTGGAAACTCCCAGCCGTGCATCCTCCCCTTGCAGCTCGGTCCTCTCTGGAGCCCAGTCCCACAGAAGGCTGGACTCAGAGAGAGCAGTGAAGAATGTTGGGAAATTAGACTGTAGACCAGATACGAGGAGTTTGGACTTGAAACTAAGGAAAGGAGCCATGACGACTTCTTGGCCAGGGAGGCAAAGCATTAACATGGTGTTGGAGACCAGGTAACAGTATTTTAAGAATGCAGGATGATCCCAATCCCCCTGAAATTACAGGCAAAACTGAGCATAGGCATCTTTTGAGAAAGAGGTTTCATAACATTCCATTTTCAAATGAATTCAAAATGATTTAGTAGTCACCGCTACAGAGGAAATTATTTTATTGCTAAATTATATTAGCTTTTGAGGCAATGTTTCTTAAAGTGTGGTAAAATTGGTATTAAATTGTCTGAGCTGTGTGTTAAAAATGTACATTTTTGGACTGTGCCCTAGACCTACTGAATCGGAATCTCTGGAGCCGCACCCAAGAATCTGCATGTTAAAAGAAGTTCCCTGGGTGGTTCTGGTTGATTCGATGCACTGTAAGGTCCATGATCTGCCTCAGGCTTTCAGTCTCAAAAGCCAGTGGTTCCAGGAAGGCTAAGTTAGCAGTGAATTTAGAAAGCATGTGAGCCACTAAAGTGTGGGGCTGGGGCACAAAAAGTCTTTCAATGACCAAAACACCACAGAACTGGGGACACGAGCCAGAGTACACATTCCCCTGGCATTTCGGTGATCATCCATTGAAAGCTGTATTCCACAGGCCTTTCCATAGGGACAGCAAAAGAGATCTGAAGTGAGGCTCACCCTCAAACTCTGACAGTTCCACTCCCCTTCCTAGAGCTCGATGGAGACTAGGTTAGTGTGCTTTTCTGTGGCACATGGCTATGACTACGAGAAACCAGAAGAACTCTTGACCACATGAACCTGCCAGAGGTTCGCCCCTCCCTGGAGTCAGGCCAGGCAATGCTCCTGGAGAGAATCTTCTGGGCTTCCCGCCTCTTTGCCTGTGCTTGGCAGGGTTTGCCCAAATATCCACTGATTACATATTTTGACTTAGGAATTTTGTAATATGTAGTACTTACACAGTAAAGCATGTGGGACTGTATTCATGAAAATGCACTCCAATGTAAATAATTTTCTTCTGGGCAGTGGAAATGGAACTGAAGCACCTGGTCTGGTAAAGTGTTAAGAAAACGTGTGTGCTCCGGAGTCCCACCCCCAATGGCTGCGTGATGTCGGGCAAGTTATTTAAGTGCTCAGGGTTTCTACTCATCTGAAAAATAGGAGCAATCCTCACATATACTCATGAGAACAACTTGAGAGTGTTCATGTAAAAGACCAGGCCCATGATGAACATTCACTCAACATGAACAAAAAAGAAACATGGCGCAAATATATTTTTCCAGATTTCTGTGCTTTCCGAACCTTCTCCAGTGAAGACTGACTACCTTTGGAAACAGGAGAGAATGAAAATCACAGTTTTTCTTTGCTTTTTATATATGAGAATGAGCCACAGTGAGAGAAAAGACAGGAAAACAAACAGATGCAGTCATCATCAGGGGAGGCTGTTTTTACTTGGAGTAATGACAACCCGTGACCCCTGGGGGACCCAAGTCAAAGCACAGACTGTGGGGAGAGTAAGTCTGAAGAATTATGAGTACTGTACTGGTATCGGCTGTGCCCTGGCTCTGCACACTTGGATCCCAGCACAGAGGGGCTAGGTCCTCTTCCATCAGGTGCAAAGCCTGGATCTCCAGCATGAAATTGAAGAAATAGAACAAACACATCCCAGGGCTTCTTTAAATATTCAGATAAACCCATGTGTCTCTAACAGTTAAATTAAGCCTTCCTAAGAAAAAGTAAGTCAATTAGTTCAAAATGTGGGTTAGTGCTTCTGGGTATTTAAAAGGGGATTTTTTTTCCTTTTTAGTTCATTTAGAAACATAGCCACAGGGCAGGAACATACCCACTCCTCAGTACATCCTGTAAATCACTACCATATACCTAGATACCAACTTCTGCTATCTAGAGCTTCAAAATCTGGCCCTCAAACTTTCTCAAAGTTAGGAAGACATTGAAATAGGAGCTTCCAGATTTTCTTGCTTTGCCCTTTGAATTTATATCCTTTATCTTCACCATCAATACCGATAGACATCAGAGGGTGCCTGACATCACCACAAACACCATTCACCCTAATTGAATTCCTTCCTCCACTCAACAAGCACTTACTCTCTAAACTTTTGTAAACAAGGAAGGTCTCCAAGACATTGTGAAACGCAGTTCTGGAGCACAGTTTGTGACATGCACTTCAAAACTCCTCTGCCCAGTTTATCTAGATGCAATAAGCCAAACTTTGCCAGAATACAAATCAAATTAGACACTCTCAAGAAGATGAATTGCCAGAAGCAGTGACTGGGTCATAGAATATGAACATTTTCATGGCTTTCTTAAACAGCGATCTTACTTGGTATCAACAATAAAAATATGAGACTAACGTTTTCAGACCAATATTAGAGTATAAACTGCGGGGGTTTGTTTTACATTTTTGTTTGTTTTATTTTGCTTTTACTAAATGGATGGGCTATTTTTAAGAAAAATATATAGCAGATAGTTTCAGGAACATTCCTGACCTCTGAGCCACACGTAAATAGCTTTTCCACTATTTAAAATATATGTATTTGCTACATGGCATTAACACATATCTTTATCTCCTTTTCTACCTTAATTAGTATTGCAGTGACACTGCAATAAACATCATTTAATAAGACTAACATCTACTTCAATCCCATATATCTCTTAAAGATATATCACTATAAGATAAACTACTATCATTATTAATTTTGATTTAACATTGACAACTTCTGCATTTGACTTCTTTACTAACCAAGTAAAGTTTCATTATTAGAATATTATAACAGATAACACACTTTTAGGCTCCATAAAAACACCACTGACTTATGGAAAACTACACTCCCCTAATTCATTACTTGCTTTAAAATTTAACGCCTAGGAGACTGATAGGTGAAAAGGTTAAGAATTACAGTTACCAAGCAGCAATCAGAAACCAAAAATTCCACTCGTATCACTTCTTGTGTGAAGTCCAAGCTGACCTGTGTTTGACAAAGCATCAAAGATAAAAACAGGTAACACCCTCACTGCGCCCAGGAGACTTGGGCAGAACAGCCCGGGATTTCAGTGAAAAACACTCCATTCTAGTCTGGTTCAGTTTGTGGGCATTCCTTTGCCTCTAACTCTTTTACTGTCAGTCGTCTAAGACACTAACTGGTCCTTACTTCCAATATTCCAAGAAAACAGTACAGTGTTTTAGGTGCCAGGGGACCAAGGTGACGCTGTTTCTTTGGCCGTACCCACAGTGCTCCCCCTTCAAGGCCTCACTCAGATTAGAACTGTTCTGGCTTTCAAAGATTCCCAAATCAAATGACACACTGATATATTTTAAGGAAATTGTTCCCTTGCAGGGTTTTTTTTTTTCCATTCTTTGGTTCCTAGAAGCTGGATGTGGTCAAGAGGTTCAGGCACGGGCTATGGAGCTACGCTGTCCTGCCCTACGAGGTCGTGGAGACGTGGGCGAGTGGCCTGACCTCCTGGCCTCGGTTTTCTTGTTTATAATCAAGATTTAAAAAGTAACAGCTGACAGCTGAATGTTTCGGAATGTTCCAGGCACTGTATTACATCCTTTGCTAATACCAATCCATTTAGTTCTCACAACAATCCCGCAATGTAGGAGCTATTATTATTATTATTATTATTATCCAGATAATAAACTGAGAGAACTGAGACATGAAGGGGGAGCAGCTGGTAAACCCAAGCTAGCAATCAGACTCAGGTAGTCTGGTTTCAAAGATGAAGCTTTTAATCTCTCTGTTACATAACTTTTCATGGAGGTTAGTTCTCTCTCCACACACACATATTTGCATATTCATTGTCTACCATGTGCCAGCCACTCTGCTAAAATATGCTACAAAACTGTACTGGAAAGGAATCAGACCTGCAATAATCAGCAAGGCAGAGTTTGGGCTCTTCTGGACTTTTCTTTTCCTCCACTTTGTAGAGTTAGATTGTACGGGTTCTGTTTTCATCCAAGCTCAGAAAAAAGATGATCTTCAATTGAACTCAATAGAATTGAGTGGTGAAATTCAAAAACAAAGATATGTCAAAATAGCTTCAATCTGAATTCATATGTGACCTCCAAAATACTTTAGGAATTTTTTCATAATCAAATGAAGAAAGCCTGATTTACACGTGATAAACTGAAAACAAGTGGTAAACTAAAAAGTGACTTTAAGTGATGAACCAGAAGTGGTCCTGGCATCTGCCACCATGAGCCCATACCATTCCTTGAATTTACCAGTTTAAATCCTCCCCAATCCCTTAACACATAGTTACCTATCTCCATTCCCTGACTTCTCACTCACTTCTGCAATAATTTCCTAGTGTGTTCTACTACCAAGGGAATTCCTGGTAAGGATATAGTAAGCCAAAACAGTCATTACATCATTTTTAACTTGTAAACAATAATGCTGCCTTATAGTTACCTTTCATCCTGATTTTCAATATGGAAATTCAGAACTATGTTATTTCAGGCTTTTCACAAAAAAAAAAATGTTATTTGCTAAACACAGGATTTCCCTAAACACGGAGCCTGTTCATTCACTCCTTCAAGGTCAATGACTGGAGTGCTCACTGGGTGCCAGGAACCAGCCTCAACCACAGAGGTACATGGGTTTAGTAGAGGAACCAGGTAGCCAAAACGCAACTATGTCAACTACATAGCAGATGATGCTCAGAAGACTGGAAGCCAAGAGGACAGAGAGCTGAATATGTTTCTGGATAACGTAACCTTTCATAAAGTGTGAATCTGAAAAGGGTGTTAGGTGGTTATACAATGAGGGAAAATCAGTTGGAGGGGAAAACATTTTTCCTTCTGAAACAGTCATGTCACTGCCTTCAAGTAATCTAAGAAGCGGAGAAGCCCACATACGTAGATGGTCCTTTATAATTATGATGGTAGAGAAATATGGTGCATCTTGTTGAAGTTGTAAACATCACCAACATCTTAGTGTTGCTTCTAGTAAAGAATTCTGACAGTTAAATAATTGCAACAAAGGTTCCATACAGCACAGGCATCGTTTTATATAAAGAAGTGATGTATTCTGCACAATAAAGAAAGCTTTCTGACAAAGAGGGAAGCTGTCAGTTTTAAGTGGCGGGCTGCAGGGACTTCAGGATAGGGCAAAATCAACGGGGAGGACTGGGCTGATAGGCAGATGCCAACCAATACTACCTCTCTACCGAAAAAGAGAAAGCTTTTTCAAATTAGCTTAGTTCGGAACTGTGTATATCGAAGCACAGGATGTTTTTAAGGGATCATGTCTTAAACCTCCCCTGTGAACTCAACTGTAATTGTGTATTGTTGGGGTTTAAAAATTAAGCGACTTGGCAGTGGTGGCGGGCGTTGGGAGAGGTGGAGGTTTATAGCTGCTTGGGCTTTCTGGGTGTTCTTCCTGGTAAACACGAACCTAAAGAGGTAGGTACTAACCTAAAGAGGTGTTTTCCAATATTTGATGACGTATCATTACGGGCAAAAAAATGTAGCGTTTCAACAGCCGGTACCACGAAGCAGATTCGGTCTCCCTATAGTGAGCCCAAGACATATTTTCCCAGGTCCGTTTTTCGTATCTAACAAAACCGCGAGTCCTGCGGGTGGTTTGCAAACTGTCCAGGCAGCATCTGAAACTGCTGTTTTTCCAAGTCCGTTAAAACGTTATTTGCGCTTGGATTTTTTTTTTTTCCTGCTATCCTCCTCCCCTGCCCCCTGGCTTTTTCCCGTGGAGACCTGCCCTGGGGGATATTTTGTCCCGGGAGCACAAAACTATTTTCTTTTCTGAAAGTAAGTTGACGTCAACTGGGATCTGTTTTTGGTTGCTTTGTTTCCCGGAGCGTCCAACCCAGAACTTCGCCTCTGGTAAACTGCTAACAATTCAAAGCAGTTTGTCCGGCTGCGAGGAGAGCTGGGGGCTGGAGTGACCCCCGCCGCCCGGAGAAGTGGGGAGACCCGGGGAGCCCCTTCGCTTCTGGGCTGGAACGTAGGCCTGAGTCCCCGGTGGAGCCGGGAGCACAGCCCCTCGGCTCACTGCTCTCGTGGCGAGAGCCGCCTGGGAGCAGCCCCTGGTAGGTAACCTGCCTGGCTCCCCACCTGAGTTCTCAGAAAGGCTGACATTTCCAGCCGGAGCGTCCTGGAGGCCAGCAAACCTGGGAGCATCCCGGCACAAAGGGCCAGCCTTTCAGAAGTAGCCTTATTCGACTAGTGTGTGCCAGCCAGCTCCTGTGCGCGGGTCCTGTGCGCGTGCAGCTAACTTAGTTGCGTACTGCTCTGGGCTCCGGGGAACAAACACTCCTTTTTACATACCGGGGAAGGCGGGGACAATGAATGCAGTTTGAACAAAGCCTGCGGCACCTCGGGGACGATTCCCTAGGAGTGTAACCTCTGAATTCCTAGCCACCCGAGACGGTTCTCTGTAGAGAGAAGGGCGGGTGTGTGTGTGCGCGTGTGTGTGTGCGCGCTCTCGCGGGAGGAGCGAGCGGGAGGGGGCCCACGAGGCTGGAACTTGCTCCAACTTGTTCACACCTGGCGTTGTTTCCCTTACGCTCCGCGCCATCCAAGGCCGAGAAGGCACGCGGAGGACCAGGGGCTGATCCGTGGAAAAGATACCATCAACTCCCACTTAGACGCTCTCGCGGCACAGGGACCTCGTCTTCCTTCTTTACTTTTTCTGTTTCCTTTTTAATTATAAAATGAGGGGTGCGTTTCTATTGACGCGTAAAATTATAAACTGCCCAGGAGAGGGCAATGGGCAATTGACAAAGACTCCCACAGTCGAACTGCACAGAATTCGGGCTGAGAGGCAAATGCGAGGGCGCGTTCGAGGAGCTGGAGAGGCTGCCCCACAGGAGGGCCGGAGTCGTGCTTCTCAGACCTCATTCCGTCGGTTCCCCTCGCCCTTGGGGCTCGAAGCTGGCCAGCGCGCCAACTCGGGCAACCGGAGGAAGAGAAAGTTAGGATGCAGTACGAACTCTGGAGGTGGCCTGCCTGTGCCGCCAGAGTAAACAGCCGAAATCTCTGGCAGCTCTGGGGGAGCTGCCCCTGGGCCGGGACACCGGGAGGCGGCGACGGAAGGGCGCAAAGCCTGAGCATGCCGGGGGCGGGCGTTTGGCTGAAAACGGGGCACAGTCTTCTATGGGAAAGTGGGACCGGGCGAGCTCTTTGGCTGCCTTTCCAGTTTCGCAGGTGTCCGCCCCCGTGCGCCGGAGGCAGCGCAACCCTGGGGGCAAACGACTGACTGTTGGCAAACTTGGAAGGCGAGCGCACTCAAGATCCGAGTTGCCAGAATTGTGGCAGTGGTCGGAGCGCCTGGGACTCAAGTTCACTTTTTCCGCCCGCCAGACAGGCTTAGGGACGGACACTGCTGTAGGCTCCAACCAGGTGGAGCGCCTCTCCCGTAGCAGCTGTGTCTGTCTGCTCTGAGACGGGGAGGGCGGTGGCCTGGGCTGGTGAGGAGGGGTCCCTGGGGTACCCAGCGCCTCTCTCCACGTCTCCACTCCCAATCGCCCCTCCCAGTCTCTTTCTTTCTCGCTCCTTCTCTAGGCTGGCTGGACCGGCGCGGACTTGCCCCAGACCTACGGGGAGCGCCCCAGGTCTTTAATGACAGCTTAAAAGTGGCTGTTGGAAAAGTCGAAAGGGATGAGGCTGACGTAGGGCGTGTTTCGCTCCTTTGCAAGACTCGAAAAGGGAGCTGGGAGCTGTGCGGCTGGCCCCAGGCCCCCGCGCCTCGCCGCCAGCAAGTAGGTGGGGGAGCCGCCGCCAGCCCCATCCCGCTCCCAAGCCTCGCCCGCTGCGCCCTGGCCGCGGGCGCAGAGAGGGTGCGGGGCATCGCCGTGCCTTCTCCACCCTGCTCATTAACCTGCCGGCTCCACTACGCTCCGCGAGGCCCCAGACTCGAGCTTCTCGAAGCAGCACCCGCGGTCCGCTCGGCGCAGCCGCCTCTCTGAACCCCCGGCTCCGGGGGGCAATGAGGGGGCGGTGGAAGGGGCACTGCTCCTCGGGCATTACTTAGAGAAGCGAGACCGCCCCGCCCTCCCGCCGACCCACCCTCTCTCCCGCCCGGGCCCGCGCGCCACTCCGCCAGAGGGTAAGTTGGGAGTTTTTCACCCCCATCGACAGCTCTCCCTCCCCTTTCATATTTTTACCCTTCAAAGTTTTCCTAGGACTGGGGAGAAGGGTGGGGGAGGAAGAGGGTCCAGCCATCCTCCGTTCTCACTCTCTCCCTGTCTAACTTTCCCCACCTCCCCTCCATCCCTTGAGCGCCGCTGCCCCTCCGGAGCAGCGCTCCAAACTGACAATTGGAGCGCGGCTCCTTTAAGAGCCCAGCTTTGCCTCCCGGTAGCTGAAGGTCATTAAACACAAAAGCTCTCAGCGCTGCGGTCCAATATAGCGCATGCGCCCTGCCCGAGGACTGGCAGAAAGACGGCAATATGGCGAGAATGCCTGGCAGCGGGGACTGTAACACCAGCGCGGGCGGCAGCGCCAGCGCCGCCGCCGCCGCCGAGAACAATGGGGAGCGGGGCGAGGGCGAGCGCGGTGCAGGGGGCCGCGGCCGCCGCCACGGCCGCCCGCACTACTGCAGCGCGGGCGAGGAGGAGGAGGAGGAGGAAGAAGAGGAGGACGAGATCCAGGAGGTGCGGATAACGGGGGACGAGGAGGACGGAGGTGGGGGGCTGGAGGACGACGACGAGGAGGAGGAGGAGGAGATGGGGCTGGACTGGGACGAGCCCCTGGAGCCCGAGGACTCGGCCGGGGAGGAGCTGGAGCCGGAGCCGGTCCATATGATCAATATGGACCAGAGCGCCGCGCTGGAGCCGGAGGCGCCGCCGCGACTGCTGGCGCCCCGGGCCCGCGGCGGGCCTCCCGGGGACGGCCCCGAGCTGGACCCCGACGTGCTGCAGCGCCCCGAGCGGGCCCGGCTGAGCGAGAACACCCGGCTGGCCACCCGCTACGCCGTGCGCATCTTCCGGGAGTACCTGAGCGAGAAGGCGCAGAGCCCGGACTTCGAGACCATGGACAAGGGGGCGCTGTGCCGCGTGCTGCGTTCCTTCTACGCCGAGGCCCGCTCCAAGAGCGGGCAGCTCTACAGCAAGTCGTCGCTCATCAGCATTCGCAGTTCCCTCAACCGCTACCTCAATGAGCCCCCGTATTGCCGCACGCTCGACCTCACCAAGGACCCGGAGCTGCGCAGCGCCAACCTGACTCTGGCCGCGGTCATCCGTAAGCTAGAGGAGCAGGGCGCCGGGCCGGTGGTGCAGAAGCAAGCCATCACGCGCGCCGACCTGCGCAAGCTCTACACCTCCAGCGTCTTCAGCACCAACACGCCCTTCGGGCTGCTCAACAAGGTCTGGTTCGAGACGTGCATGTATTTCTGCACGCGCGGCCGCGAGAACCAGCGCGAGCTGGAGGAGGACTCTTTTGGGCTAGCCATGGACGAGGATGGCCGCAAGTTCGTCTACTTTAAGTCCCTCGGGCCCTATCACAAGTCGCGCTCATCGTCCTGGAGCAAGAAGCGCGCGGAGAGCAGTGATGAGGAAAACTTGCCCCGCATGTACGAGACGGGCACTGAGTTCTGCCCCTATGCCAGCTTTGTCAAGTACCTGTCGAAGCGCAACCCCCTCTGCAAGGCTTTCTTCCAGCGACCACGGGACCACTGCAGCGAGGGCGATGTGACCTGGTATGAGAACAAAGCCATTGGCAAGAACTTGCTGGGCACCAGGATGCAGATGCTCTCCAAGGCGGCCAAGCTCTCCAAGACCTACACCAACCATTGCATCGGCGCCGTCTCCATCGCCACGCTCAACAGCATCGCGGGCATCGGTACCAAACTGGGCTCGCCCGCCCTGCAGGGTTGCTATGCCGAAGCTCTGAACGGGGCAGCTCGCCACCACTCCCACCACCCCCCTACACATCCCTCCCATCACCACCGCCCCCAGCCGCCCTCGCTGGGCAACACCTATATCCTCCCCAAAGACAGTCAGATCGGGCCGGACGTGAAGTCTGAGGCTGCGCCCAAGCGCGCCCTGTACGAGTCGGTGTTTGGGTCGGGGGAAATCTGCGGCCCCTCTTCCCCCAAACGACTTTGTATTCGCCCCTCGGAGCCTGTGGATACGGTGGTGGTGGTTTCCGTGAAACACGACCCCCTGCCTCTTCTTCCAGAAGCCAATGGGCACAGAAGCACCAATTCTCCTACCATAGTTTCACCTGCTATTGTTCCCCCCACCCAGGTAACCAAACTAAACTCTATGCATGAAATGTTTCTTTGGTACCACTTGGGAACTAACTTGTGCTAATGCCGGTCTGGGTTGGAGGAAGTTTGAAAAAGCAAATATACTGAATCAGATTCGATTTCAGCCTTAGAAGCTTAACTCTTGGGTTTTTGTTTTTTTTCGGTTTTTTTTTTTCAGCAAAGTTTACACCTCACCTTAAAAGAGGTGAGGGAAATCGCCCTAACAATCACTGCTTCGCAGTAACGCTAAAATCTTGAAAGTTCCCAGAACAAAAGCAACCCTAACAGCCTCTCCCTAGAAAGCATGAGTTTCAGAAGGTGAAGAGTGCAGGAATACATATCAAGGAAGCAGTTACTGAGAATGTATTTGAATAAAGTAACCATTAAAATAGTCTGTTACATATTCACCATAACTTATGAAGTTAGAAAAGCAGTTATACATTATTAAAGAGAAAACATGCCAATCCCACTTCCTGTAGGGGGTGGGGAATGGAGAGACTGGCAGTTGAGTGCCAATAACATGCAGCTGAATATCAAGAGACGTCGGGTGTAGTTTCCATGAACTGAAGTCAGTTGTTGAAGTTACCAGCTGGAAAGGACATCTGCCCTACCAGCCAGGCTCTGACTTGGAGCACGTGTCCCTTGTCCCATGGAGCCCACCGTCTAGGCGGTAGGTAAGACTTACAAATGTAGATGATTAAGACAAACAGCACAGGAATGTGGCAAAAAACACCCAAGAGTCGTAGCCCAGAAGCTGAGCCACTTGGGCAAATCAGTTAGTTCACCTCTCTGGGCTATAGTGTCCTCATCAAAGATAAGGGGACTATTTTGACTTTAAAATTATTCCATTCTAAGCAGTACCAAATTCTAGGTCGAGACTGAGGGCTTAAGTGGATGTTTCTTACGATGTTTTCCTGGAGGAATATATTTGCATTATTAAAACGATGCTCATCTTCTGGGTATTCTTCCCTAGGGGCCAGAAACCAGAGGTCTTTGAGGGCTACTCTGTGTTCTGCAGGCAGGAGTAGCCCCTGGAGGTTTTGCCCCTATGACCTCTCTGCCATCAAGGAGAAGCAGGCATTTGGTCTGTGAGTCTGGAGGGGCAGTGCAGGCCTGTCAGGGAACAGATGTCAGGTACCCCAGTGCTTTTTCCAAAGGAGATATTCCAGTTCTGGACAGACAGACCCTTTCAGACATTCACCAGGCAAGCAGCAAGCCCCAGGGCCAGCCGTGAAAGGGGCTGTGAGCAGTAACATAAACACAAAAGTTCGCTGAAGTACAGGAGACCTGTGGGCTCTGTGTCTGTCTCCCTGTACTTTCAGTGTGTGCAGTACATTTCCGACAGACCTGGAGGTTGTTTGGGGGGAGTTTTAAGGACAGAGGGGAGAATTTTCTCTTCTTTGGAGAATTTGGGTTTGCTTTTTCTTTGAAAGGCAAAAAATAAATATTCCCATTCCTCTGCTAAAGTAAAAACCCTTCAAATGTCCTGGTTCCGAATAGCATCCGATTAAGAACGAAAAGCCTAAGGGAGTTTTTAAAGTATACATCTGCTTGGAATCATAATGAAACCGTGCGTCTGACACCACTGTTGTTATAGAATCAGGACGTGACATCGACAAAAGTTAGTCCAGGTCTGCTTCGGCTGTGTTTTGTTCTAAGGAAGGCTGCGGCTCTGTCCCAGTCTTTTATTTTAACCAAGTGAGGTAAATCAGTTCTGTAAAGCGGGATACCGATCCCTTTATTTTTCTTTAATTGTCAGTTAACCCCTGAGTTACGTATAGATTTGAGGATCCATATGTTGGTTATATTATCACTCTGGCTCTTGAACTAAGTCCCCTGTAGTTAAAATGCTACAAAAAGTTGGGCTCCTTGCACATATTTAATCGTCTGCTTTTCATTTATGTTAAAGTGGGTTGTTTAAGAGATTTTATTTATTCATTTTTGGAGCAAGGGTAAGGTAAGGAGGAAGAGAAGGAGAGAAACACCAATGTGTAGTTGTCTCTGGCACGCCCCCCACTGGGGACCCGGCCCCCAACCCAGGCATGTGCCCTGACTGGGAGTCAAACCAGCAACCCCTTGGTTTGCAGGCCTATGCTCAATCCACTGAGCCACACCAGCCAGGGCTAAATTGATGTTTTTAAATCAGCGTTAAGAAATTTACAGGAGCTCTTTAGTAACTCCTGTAGAACTCATTTAATGAAGTCTGAGAATTCTGAGTGTAAGACAAATGTTTTAAGTAAAGAGCTGGTATGAAACTTCTACTTACTAAAATCACTGTAACAATTGAGGTCCAGGGCATTTCCTGGGGATTAGTAACTGGCCCAAGGCGTTGCCCTAGGTTGTCGGCTCCTCCAGCCGGCCACTCCTCCCCAAGAAACGCCATGTGCACTTCAAGTTTAGTCATTATTTCTTAATCATAAACATAGGCTGTCTAACCTTAATCCTCACCGGACCTCTTCAAGTGGTGCGTCTCCGAATTCCAGTGTTGACCATGTTATTCTAGACTTCTTGATAACACAGGGACACCCTGATGATGCTTTAATTCTCTTCTAACATGGCAAGTTCCTCAAAAAATGAAGAGCCTGTTACTTTAAATGCATTGACTCTCTGCTTCTTGAGGACATTAACAAGTGTGTCATTATGGTTGAAAAAATGAATATACTTGAGGAGTAACAAAGGTTATGGAATTCGTGGTTTTTACTCGTGTGAAGTGTGCGGGGTTTTACTTTTTATTGGGGGAGGGGGTTGTGATGGTTGCTTTAACTGATTCACTCTTTTAAAAGAATATATGACTTTTTTTCTTTTTCTTTTTTTACTTTTATTTATTGATTTTTTTAGAGAGGAGGGAAGAAAGAGAAACATCAATTTGTTCTTCCACATATTTATGCATTTGTTGGTTGATTCTTTTATGTGCCCTGACCCGGGATCAAACCTGTGACCTTGGCATGTCAAGATGACACTTGAAACTGATTCACACTTTAATTCGGTGAATGGCCGTGTTCAAAGTAGAGGGCAGTCTCAGTTCCTTTTTCCCCAGTGAGCTATTGTAATTTAAGATGGTCCAGTTATTGGTGTAACTTCCTAGCTCCCAGGTGATCATTTAAAAAGGTTTATCAGGCCCCTCCTACAACTTTATACCTCTTCTCTTTGCATGAAAATACAGCCTTTTTCCTGCCTCAGAGAACAGTACTTCAGCTTAGATGGTAGAGATTTCTAGTCTTTATGATTTACACAAAAATAGAATACCTATAGGAGCTTAGATTTTTAAATATAGTTTTGTTGCTTAAGTTTGTATGGACTGTGCCTCTCTCAAGTACCAAACAAAAATGTGAAGTTTAGCTTCAAAGCTGCAAGTTGCACTCACTTGACCCTAACCCAGATTATTTCCAGAAATACTTTTAAGGAATTCTGAAAGTAGAAAGTCCGTTAGTGGAAAGATTCTGGAGTCAGTGGTGCATGTCCACTGTTGCTGTTTCATTGTCTTCACTGGGGGCCAGAGTTGGTCCTTACAGTTTCCAAGCTGAAAATTGGAACAACCTCCCTGTGGGGCACAGGCAGTCAGTCTCTCTTGACCTTGCCTTTGAGAAGGCAGATGCTGATAGCACTGGGAAACCCGTTTTCATTCAGATTCAGGTGCTGCAGTGACGAGGAGGAAACAGGAATTTTCAGTCTGTTTACTTAATGGGTTTATTTTTGCGTTCGGAGACTAGGCAGAAGGGATACTCCTGTCTTACTTTAAAGGTGGATACAGAGTTCTATAAATTTGAAGGGAGTAGTGTGTTTCACAGTTGTAGCAATTGTAAGAACTTTTTTCACGATGGTTATCTGGAGCTATTAGGGTTAACTGCTCTGTTTACATGGGTATTTTCCTGATTTTTAATGTTACTTTGTGGCTATATTAATTTTTCTGCTGCAAGAATGTTTGCTCTGCTTTATGGAAAGTTCAGATTGGTGGAGAAACTAAATGTCATCAACATTACGTAACTTTTTTCATTCATTCAGGAAACAATTACTGAGCACCTACTAATCTGGCTCTTGTGCTAGGAATCTCTATAAATTAATCTATTGTCCACTTGGCAAGTAGTCACATTGGCAAAATTGTGGCCTCATTAAGTATTAAAACTAGAGCAAAATAAAGAAAGTTAAAAGGTAATGCACTCAATGTTTTGCAACAGTTATTTGGGGGAAAAAAATCTGTACTTTTGTGTTGCAATCAACACTCAGGAGTATTATTTTAAACTGATACAAACCCACATGTATGTCAGCTCACTGTCTATTAAATCTGATCCAGGAAATAGAGAAGGAAGCATTTGCTGCCGAAGGAGAGCGTGGATCCCATTTATGTCCTTGTGTCATCCTGATTTAAAAGTCTGGGTCCCCTAACCAGTGACACCCAAAAGCCCATTCTCTTGTCACTGCTTATGGATTCCGAGCAAGAAGAGCCCCTTCTTCTGCTGGCGCTGCTAGCTGTAGATGAGATCACTTCGGCAGGGCCTCCTCTTGGCTTAGGCTGGTCAAAACTCTGCTCCAGTTATTTAATAAAAAATCCAGTTTCAAGTTATCTTCTGTTATCACAACTGCTATTTTAAAAGCAAAATTTATTTAGGAGTTACTGTGTAGTCACCTATGTTGAAAATCTTAGGGCCAAGCATACTAGTAATCTGTGAGTCTGTCCGACACTCAAACTTTAATTTCTAGGACATAATCTACTTCACTTGATTGATTACTCACTGCAGTAAACCAGGTAGTCAGGATGCCTTTTAAAAGGCTTTATCAGAGTATTTAGTTGGGCAGGGGGATTAATTAGTCCCAGAGGGTATACCAATTGACCTTGATAAAACTAAAATGAGAGGAAATAAAACTTTGGGATCTAACACATTGTACTGATAAGCTTTTTAGTGTTCTGAAGATGCTGAATTCAACTCAGCCACTGTTACTTGAGCCTCTCTCTACCCACTGAGTGTTGCCGAGAGGAGCAGGGACCAGTGGTCCTCATCCTTCCTCGAGGTTTTCGGAGGGCCAGCAAGTTTGTGGACCGCAAGCCGAAGTGATTCTCTGCTTCCTACATGAACATCACAAAGGAAACAGATGAACTTTAAACATTTTAAGCTCTACAAAGTTTCAGGCTCTGTGGTTTTTCAGATTGATACAAGTTTCGCTTTGCCTGCTATTGTCGTTTGAGAGGAATGGTGTTCAGTCTTCCTAACAGAGAATGAGCTCCTATTCTGTATGCTCCAGAAATCAGTGCGTGTGTAAGCCATGTGACCACACTACACCCCCCTATAAAAAGGGCTCTGGGCTGAGATTAAACCTGCCAGTGAGGTTGTATTACCTCATACTCATGTCTGTAAACTAAACAGCGGACCACAGTTTTATAACCCTTAGAACTCCAGGAAGCCCAACCCAATGTAATGTGTTTTAGGTTTTCAGTAATTCTCCAAGTCCTCCTGTTCAATACTCCCTTTACAGTTAGACTTCCTTCCTTTCAGCTTATACAACCTGACATAGATTCTTCTTGCACCCTAAAATGAGACATTTATATATGGCAGTAAACTTTCATTAGTGGCTGATGTATTTTTATTCATGTCATATCCTAAACTTTGCCCAAATCTTGACTTTCAATAATAATGGAAGTAGGAGCATCTTGGAATACTGTTAGCCGAGTGCCTCCGCTTTAACTGGAGTTTTCACCACAGCAATGTGCTTTGGGAATCCCCGCGGGAACTCTCTTCTCTTGGTAACCCTCTACATTCTGAGATTTGTGACTCTTCACATTCCGACTCTCCAGGCAGTAAGTTGGGTTGTTCTTAATATGTGGGGTACAGGGAATTCCTACATGTGCCCCTCACACCAAAGGAGCCACATGGGGATGGTAGTGGTCTCCCACGTTGAGTATATTTACTCAGGGTCTGGCACAAATAACGCCCCTTCTTTATGCCAAAAATCTTTCATTACAAAATCATAAGCATGTAATTCTGTAACATAACAATATCACACTGGACCACACCATATGGTATTTTAGGTGAAATATTCAAGTTAAACCTATAACTTATTACACCTGTCTTACTACCCTACCAAGCACACTCAAGCAGGCCTTACTTTTGCCAGACCCTGTATAACCTTGGGGAGATCTCAGGAGAGGATGGGGAGGCGCTGGAGCAGCTCAGTGGATCCCACATCGGCAGCCCCTTCTCCGCTCTCCCCTCCTGGGCCCCATCTCCACCGCAGCATAGGCCTGGAAGATCTGTGTAACGCAGACCCTCCCTGGGAGTATCTACCCTGTTGTGCCTTGAATTTCTGCTCCCCCCAGTCACCTGGTAAGGAGCACTGGAAGATAGGCCCTTTGATGCAGCCTGTGAGGAAGGAGGGAAAAACGCGCTACCTGAAAAGGCAGACAGATTTAAGAGAGCATTTGGTTGGAAGCTTCTGAGAAAAAAAGGAAAGGAATTTGGAAAGGAATGCTGAAGGATGACAGAGATAAATGTCGCTTCCTTTGTGAGTAATTTGATTACCAAATTAGAATGTCAAGACACTTTGGCAGATTGTAATCATCAATTTCTAGTTTCGCACCGTGTCTCCTGTCCAGGTTAACGCAGTTTAGTCAGGTGTCCCGCCATTGAATCCCCATTTTCCCTCTCTGAACACAAGAAAAAGGGAACTATTACTTGTGGCACCTATTCCCATTTGGGCACTTGCTTTTCTTTTTTCTTTTTTAATCTTTTTCTTTTTGGGGGGGGGGATACTTTCTACCACATGCCAGAGACCTAGCTAGTAGATACACTGTATATATTCAAATTTAATAATTGTAGATTTCTCTGCTGCCCCATCTGTTTAGACAAAATGTTCGAGGATAATATGTTCAGATAGATTTAGATACACAGACAAATTTGATTTATGAGAAAGTCCTCCATTTTATTATCATAGTCTGAGATATCAATGTCTAGAATGAGTTTCTTGAGCTTGTGGGTTAGTGTGATACCTAAACTTGCTATGGTTTTTGCCATGCAGTTTTTAAGGAACATAACTTAGAAATGTGAGTTACTGGCCCTAGTTGATGTGCTCAGTGGCTTGAGCGCGGGCCTACGAAATAACGGTTCGCCAATGCGGTTCTCAGTCTATGGCACCTGCCTAGGATGCGTGCGAGGTCCCCGGTAGGGGGTGCGCGAGAGGCAACCGCACATCCATGTTTCTCTCCCGCTCTTTCTCCCTCCTTTCCCCTCTCTAAAATAAATAAAATCTTTAAAAAAAAAAAAAAAGAAGAAGAAATGTGAGTTATTTCACCTTTCCTAGCTTCCTAGCTATTCTGTGTCAGTGCGAGGGCAGTTGGACCAGATCCGCGCAGGAGTGGTTGAACGCAGTGCTGGGTCCGTGCGGCTGTCATCTCAGCAGGCTGCAGTCTCTTAGAGATACACGTGAGTCTCTTGCTACAGAGTTGTGCGGTCCACTGTTCCATCTGCTCACAGGTCCTGTAGTTATGAAGCTGAAGGCAGTCAATAATAACTACCAAGATACACTGTGGGCTTTAGAGTGGTCCGCCTACCTAATGGCAGCCTCTGCATCGTTTGGGAGCTTAAGGATAAGGTAGAGTCTCACGCATCTGCTCCCCTGGATCAACACTTGCATTTTAAGAAGAATCATGGGCAATTTATGCACACAGAACATCTTGATGACCAGTGGTCTCTCATTAATCTTCACACAGCCCTTCAAGGAGTTGTGGCTATTATTTCCATTTTACAAAGCAGGACACTGAGGTGAACAGCTGTTGACTAACTTGCCAAAGTAACCATGTTGAGGGATTTGAATCCAGGTCTGTCTAATCCTGGAGTCCCTGCTTTTAAATCCATGGTTTGTTGATTCCCAAAGTCTTAGCACCTGTTCAAATGAAAATGCAGTAAGGGGGTGATATAACCTGGGATTCATATCACTACCTTGCATGCTTTTCTAGAGCAATGTAAGAAGAGGGAACTTGTTAAAACACAGGGAAATTCAAAACCAGAAAACAGTAGAGTATAATTGATCCCTGAACAATTCGAGGTTAGGGGCATCCGTCTGCACACCCTGCCACATAACACAATCGAAAATCCACCAACAGCTTTTGACTCCCCAAAATGTGATGGCCTACTGTTGCCTGGAGGAAGCCTTACTAATGACACACACAGCCGATTAACACGTTTTGTATGTTATGTGTATTATACACAATAAAGTAAGCTAGAGAAAAGGAAATATTATTAAGAAAGTCATCCGAGAAAATACATTTACAGTATTTATTGAAAAAAATCTGCATGTAAGTGGACCCCCGTAGTTGAAACCCGTGTTGTTCAAGGGTCAGCTGTGTCCCCAGTGTGTAACGTGTTCTTTCTGTGTTGCTGTGTGTGGTCCCCAGCCTTCACTGGGTCTGGGACTGTAACAGCCTCTTTTGAGAACCCATGTCTCGTAGTGGTTAAGAGCAGGTCAGATTGCCGGGGGCCAAATCGCAGCTCAGCCCAGAACCTCTCTGTGCTCCAAGAGTTCCTCCTCGGTCAGATGGGGTCTGTGGTGATACTTAGGGTCTGTGGTCTGCAGTGCTAAATGAGTTGTGTTTTGAAAAGTGCTTTAAAAGTTTTCCGTCACTTTATATCTTAGCATAGGATGTGTTACGTTTGAAAAATAGCTGATCTGGTGATCAAGTCCCAGTCTCAGTCTGCAGTTCTTCTCTTGTGAATACCTGGTCCAGATGCTAGGCAGGGCCTCTCTGCTGGGCCTTCCTCGGGGCGTCCAGTGACTCAGCTCTGCTGCCCTTCCTCTGTTCTGATAGATAGGAAATCTCAGGAGCCTCTGGCACCCTGGCTCACCCAGGCCCAAGTCCATCACGTGGATGCTTCAGTTCCCCCAAGGCCTGTTTGCCTCTCCTCTGCTTTTCTTTAAGGTTTGCAAGTGCCAAGGTCCTGGAGGGACTTGCCTCCATACCTGCTTTTAGGTTTGTTCTGCAAACCCTTCCCAGTTCTCTTCACTGGGCCTTGGCAAATTTCAAGTACTAAAGGGGATGGAGCCAGGGGGCTCTGGTGGGTGTAATTGCTGCCCAAACTCCAGCAGATTCACAAAAGTCAGAATAAAAATCAACAGCTTTGCACAAAAGATGAAATTTTATCTGGAGTGGTGTGGAATAGGGGAGCAATCCGTAACACGCTGGGCTTCTTAAAACATCTTTGACAGTGACAGCAGTAGCTTTGGTAAATTCTAATTTCTGTATTCCAGGAGCAGGGCCTGTGTTTGGCTAGGTCCTGTCTGGTGCATAGTTGGGCTACAATTTTCTAATACTTGCCTGTTTTCTTGGAGACTATATACATCAGTAGAAGTTCCACTTAAAGTCAATGTGTACTAATACATATTTTAAGTAGACTTCAAAATCAGGGTAATTGGTTGGTGTTTTGATGTAACATTGCTGACCAGTTACCCCTTTTGTGACTTGTTTTTTGTTTGACAAGGTGCTCTTAGAAAATAGAAATGACTGATATAATGCAGGATTTATTACCTCTAATTTAGTTTGCCCTTGAAATAGTCACAGTATTCAGCTAACACAGTCCTAATAGGATAACTTTGTGGGCTTTTATAATTTTAATTAATAATTAATAACTTTAATAACTCAATTAGTTTTATTAAGGCTGCTTATCTGGAATGTCATTTTCTACTTTTTGACATTCTTTCTGACAAAACTACATATGTGTAGATTTTCCATATTCCATCTTAAATAAGTATCTCATTGTTTTTTACCCCAGAAAAAGATTTACAGAATATTTACTTTTAGTGGATTGAGGTAGCAATTTAAAAACACGTTGCTGCAGAAACATACAAACATAAATAAAAGTGTAACAAGATTATTAGAAAACTGGTTACGCTAGCTTCATTTTCCTTTTATATCAACTTGGAGTTCATTCACATGTTAATATTTTATATTTTACAGTTTTTTAAATTTTATTTACTTATCCTCACCTGAGGACTTTTTTTCATTGCTTTTTAGAGAGAGAGAGAGAGGAAGAGGGAGGGAGGGAGGGGAAATAAGAGAAACTTTGATGTGAGAGAGAAACATGGATTGGTTGGCTTCTCAAATGCACCTGACCCAGGGTCAAACCCTGAACCTGGGTATGTGCCCTTGACCGGAAATCAGGCCCACAACCTTTTGGTCTATGGGACAACCCTCCAGCCAACTGAGCCATACTGGCCAGGGTTGAGAGAAAGATGGAGAGAGGGAGAAATAGAGAAAGAAAAACATCAGTGTGTGAGAGAAACAAAATGTGATCAATTGCCTCTTGCATGCTCCCCAACCCGGGACCAGCCCACAGCCCAGGCATGTGCCCTGACCCAGAATTGAACCAACGACCTTTCGCTTTATGGGACAATGCCCAACCAACTGAGCCACACTGGTCAGAGTACATGTTAATTTTTTTTAATTGACCTAATATCCTACTATTCATAGTGCTGGTGATTTCACTGTTTTCAAGATTGTTTTATAAGTGGATGGGGCGTGGTATAGTTTCAGGTATATTTCTCAAGTTTTTTTGTTATTTTTAAATATTTTTTTAAGATTTTATTTATATATTTATTTATCTTTAGAGGGGAAGGGAAGGAGAGAGGGAGAGAAAAATCAATGTATGGTTGCCTTTTGTGGGTCCCCTGCTGGGAACTGGCCTGCAGGGAACCAGCCTGCAACCCTGGCATGTGCCCTGACTGGGAATCGAACCGCGATTGTCTGGTTCGCAGGCCTGCGCTCAATCCACTGAGCTACACCAGCCAGGGCTCAAGTTTTTTTTTTTTTAATTTATGAAAAGAATCATGGAATCATAGGTTCTATTCCCAGCACTTAAGTGACATCTTTTAGAACCACCTCCTGGGATGTGAGTGATGATCTAAGAAGAGGAAGTCAAGGGGAAGGAGACTACAGAAAACCTCTGAACATAGTATTCTAAGCATTTGCTGTACCAGGGCAGGAATTTGGAGGTAAGGAATAACTTAGAAATAGTTGAGAGACAACCATGGAGAAACTGCACGGGAAAACATAGGGTGAGTCAGGAGGAGGACTGTTGGAGAGGAAGAAGAGGATCTTGTCTATCCAGGGACTGCTCACAGGTAAACCCTGGAGATTCACACTGTGTGTTACTGCCGAAGAAATGGGAGCAAAGTTGGCCTAACCCAAACTAAACATTTAAACCTAAAAGTGTGTAAGGAGGATGTGAAAATTTAGAAAAAATAAAATCTTGCCTGGTCAAACACTTGAGCTTCTCTTTGCTCTCAGATTGAGACCTCTTGGGAAGGCGTTAGTGTACCACTCTTGCAGGTGTCCCCGCACGAGAGGTGAAGTATTGTGCAATAGTCCAAAGAAGTTCAGAACTGGTACTGTGCCACGGTTTGCATTTTAATTATAGGTCTCAATGATTACTGAAAGCCTCGTTCCTTTGGAGGCCGACATCATTTCTGTCATATCTCAGGTCTATAGGAGCATACTGTGAGTAATGGATTACTAAGGCACTTGTGAATAGTGCTTTGCAGTTTGCAAAGGGGCTTTCTTATATGTGACTTCATGCTGAGGAAGCTTTGGAGGGCACTTCCTAGTGTCAGGTACTGGGGCAGATAGATGATGGGGGCATAAATAAACCCTCATCCTTGGTGACTCACTCACAGTCTTGTGGGGGAGAAAGACAAGCAACCTAAAGAATAAGCCCTGACAGTGGGATAAGTCCTGAGATAGTATGAGCAAATTGAAGGCAGAGGATAGAACAGAGATACCCATTCTACAGATGAGAAAAACTGATCCTCAGTGAGGTTAAGCAATTTCTCAACTTTACCTCACTACCAAGGAGCAAAGTTAAAACTCCAATCCCAGATCTAGGCCTCTCATATAGTGGCAAGGGGAAAGAAAGACATTGGGTTTTGTGTTTTCCCATTTCAGGAAAATAAAAGGGAACATTCTCAATGAGGGGGACGTGGAATAGCCCAGTCGGCCAAATGTCAGCACGTGTGCAAGGCGGAAGTGTCTGAAAGCTATTCTAATTTGGGGTCTCTTCCTCACATAAAGTCGAGCTCCCGGGGGAGCCCTTCCCACGGTGGTCAAGTGCTGGTCAAGTGCCGACCGGCTGCTCCTGGGTCCCCACTCACCAGAAGCAGGTGGCCAGTCCCCGTGGTGCTCATCTGCTCCCTGCCGTTGGCGACTGAAGACTTGCTCCCCAGGGCTTTCGGTCTTTCCCACTTTAAGTACTCGGAGCACTTAATTAAAAGAAAACAGAATAGAATACTGATGCAGAGTTATGACTAGTAAAAAACACCAATAAAAATGACTGTTAAGTGCTTGACAAATAGAGAATGTCTAATAATACTAAGGTGCTTTGTGGGGCAAGGGTTTGTCCCTTGGCACAGGATAACAGGCCTTTCTGTGGAGGTTTTCCCGGGATGCTGCTCCTGGCAGGCGGACGGTTCTGGCCCAACCAGAACAGGTGAGCAACATAGGTCCTGTGGTCCTGGAGTCACCTGACTTCTTACTGCAAGCCTGTTGTCTGGAAGTGACAATGACAGACCTATAGCTAATATAAAGTTATGATAAAGATGAAACTTTAGTGACACAGGAGCAAAAAAGGGCAATATAGTAGGGAAATAAAGGAGAGGGGAGGTAAGTAGCTAAGGTCCCTCCAGTCTTATGAGAAGTTTGAGCACAACCAACATGCTTTCTAAGTTTTAACTAGACTTTCTAAAGGGTAGACCAAGTTCAAGTTATGGGAATAATTAACCGGAATGGCCTTAGGCAAGTTACTTAGTTTCTCATCTGTTAAATGGGAATAGTGGGAATAATGCTGTTGGGATTAGTAAAATCCTGTGTTAAGTGCTCAAAAACTGATAACTTTTTTTAAGGTTTTATTTATTTATGTTTACAGAAGGGGGAAGGGAAGGCAAAACAGAGGGGGAGACACATCAATGTGTGGTTGCCTCTCACATGACTCCTGCTGGGGACTTGGCCCGCAACCCAGGCATGTGCCCTGACTGGGAATTGAACTGGTGACCATTTGGTTCACAGGCCAGCATTCAGTCCACTGAGCCACACCAGGCCAGGACATTTTTTAAAAACTTCTATTGGTTAGAGATTATTGACAGGCAGGTATTAATATGTCTTCAGTGTTTGATAAAACTATCCACGTCATTAAAATATATCCAATTTGATTTTTCCTGATTATCAGGAGTGAATTTGTAGAAATTGATATAGTTATTTATATTCTTCATTAGAATGTTGTGATACCAGTCAATCATTTTCTAAATTTATTTTTTTAAGATTTTATTTATTTATTTTTAGAGAGCAGAGAGGGAGGGAGGGAGAAAGAGAGGAAGAGAAAGAGCAATGTGCTAGAGAAACATTGACTGTTTGCCTCTTGCACACCCCCAGCGGGGGACCTGGCCTGCTACCCAGGCATGTGCCCTGACCGGGAATTGAACCAGCGACCTTTTGGTTCGCAGATTGGCACTCATTCCACTGAGCCACACCAGCCAGGGCTCTAAATTTATTCAAATAAACAAATAATCATATAGAATACACAAATAAGATCTTTTAAACATCTATCACTAAAAGTAATACATATGGCCAGATGATAAGTTATAGGGGTTTTTTGAAATATCAGTCTTTTAAATATTCTCATGGCCACTTTACAACCAGAAGAGACCTCATCCAGACACAATGAAGAATAGGAAACTTCCTGGCACCGCATTGGGTTGAACAGCCACACTCTGTTCAGGGGCTAATTTTAGAGATTGTGTCATTCTCTTAACCCTCTTTTCCTACTTGACAAATAAAATACTTGCTCAGTGGACAGAAATTACCAAATAATTCACATTTTATCTTTGTTTATACCAACTTGTTTAGAAATGAGGTCAGTAAATATTATCTGCATTGTGAAGCATGAATTGTAACTAGCGTATTAGCCTTCAAAGCGCTGCCCGGGTTAGGACACAGGAAAATGACAAAGCAGGGTGATCAGTCCCCCTGTTGAGCAGATCCTGGTTTCCAGGAGAACTGAGGGACATTAGCTTCTCACTCAGAGAAGAAAGAAGTCGAATTTCTTCCAAATGGGAGCAAGACTCCCCAGTAACCTTATTTGTCTTTTTGGCCTAATGTGTTTTAAGAGAACAACATAGAGAAATTCAAAGTCCACAGATAGAACTTTGCCGGGCATTCTTTCATTCTTTAAACTTCTTAGCCCCAGTATGGCACTTATTGTGTCTTGACACCAGAATGCCCTAGGTTTTAAGCAAAAATCAGATACATGATGTAACAGAAATGAATAAGGCCTAATCACATGCCAGTAAGGTATTTGAAAAGTTTCACGAATTAAAACATGGAGTTCCTTCAATGCAGGCAGAGAACCACGGTGGGAAAAAAATGGTGGCTTCAACAGTTTGTTCACATCAGAAGGAAAGTCGGGTGTGCCCAGCGTCCAGTGGATTAGCCGTGAAGAGAACCGCGCTGCCGATCCTGCAGATCAGGTTCGATGCACACGTGGTAGAAGGAGTAAGCAACGTGAAGACCATTTGTTTAATGCTTATGCCGTCAGTCACAGCCAGTTCGTAAGCCGTGTGGAAGTCAGGTTTGAATATGAAGACAACATTTCTCTCGTCACAGTCTGAGCCAGTTTGGGGAACTTTACTGGAGAGACTTACCAGGTGGTGTCCGTTGTTGAACCTCAGCTCAGGACCGTCTCCTTCAGGAGGTCTTCCCTGGCCTCCCCGGACGAGGCTGGGTGCCCCTCGTCCGTGGCAGGGACATTCTGTAAGATTTCTTCACACTTTCCTCATCTTATACCTTTCAGGTTTATGTGTCTCTCTTCTCAAATAGTATACTATAAATAACAACTAATAATTTTTAAAGTTTTCATTAATTATTCAAAAATAATGATAGCT
This sequence comes from Artibeus jamaicensis, assembly GCF_021234435.1. NCBI lineage: Eukaryota > Metazoa > Chordata > Mammalia > Chiroptera > Phyllostomidae > Artibeus > Artibeus jamaicensis. The sequence goes on along the minus strand of NW_026521803.1, from coordinate 12,129,641 downwards.
GTTAGCATATTTATATTTAAAAATGACTTTTCCAAAAATAAAATTAGTGAAAAGAAAAATAAAATAATTAAATTAACACAAGACTAGTTTAACAGGAGAAAAACCAATTTACTATGTGCAGAGGGGAGAAGAAGAATATGATGCTCAGATCATAAAATGAGGCACAAAGAAATGATCAGATCAGGCACCTTTTAAAACTTTTTAGACAAGGATACAATAAATCTATGAGAAATTGACAGGACAAAGAAAGTTAGTGCTCATTCGAAAAGAATCTAGGCCAGGTTTACGGGCATCCCTTAGTGAAGAATTTAAAGGAAGCAGTAAATTAGAAAAGGGGCGGGAAGATCGGATTACGGAGACTTTTCAGTTCCAAGTGGTTCCACTGGAGCAGAGTGTCCTCCAGGTGCGAGGGCTCCCTTCACCAGGAGATCAGTGTCCTGTTGTCAAGGAGACAAGGGAGGGTCCAGACGCCCTTCTGGCCGCCTCTGCTCTTCTAACTTGAATTCCAAGTAATCACCGTGCCAGAATGGGATATTTGGGGGTGGCTTGTCATGGGCCCCAACAATATGTAACATGTTACTATACATCCTCTGAATGTTAGTAAATGGGAAACCCAGGCCTGCAACCCAGGTCTCTCACTCGTCCACTCATTCAACCAATATTTATTGAGCCCCTACTATGTGTTAGTCATTGATGACCCAGCGTAGAACACAATAGGTCTCATTTCTCAAGGACTTCACATTTAAGGGGGAGTGACAGACATTAAAACTAACAAAACTATAATTAAAATAGACTGAAGTGACTGGGTGACTCCTCCCTCCTGACATGCAGTCTCCTCCTCTGGCCCGTTGGCTCCCACCCGTTCAGGAGAAGGCCCTGCCCGCTGATCACGCCCTGAGTGGTCCCGTGTAGAGGCTCCACGTGGGTCAGAGCAGGTGCAGCTGTGACCAGCCTCCACTCTTCTACATCAAGTGCTCATTTTGGATGAGGCACATCAGACTTACTGTTTCCCTAATTAAAATATTAAGGGAAGGGTGGGTAGACTGTGTAGAATGAGGGTTAGCATAGTTCCTCTAAGAACTCAGAGTGGGTGACCACCCGACCACCCCACCTCAGTAGGTGGGGTGAGGCAGTGGAGGCCCAGAGAGACTGAGTAGCAGAACCTGGTCCGAAGTTGGGAACTGACCGTCGTCCATAGGCCCAGCGGGTCTTGGTCGACATAGCCCTGTGTCCTCACTTGCCAGGTTTTGTGTCAGCCTTACGATGAGATTGCTTCAGACTGGATTCTGTCGGTTCTCAGCCTGGCAAGGTTCTCCCTGCCGGGAAATACTGCCTGACTGGCTGAGGGGACGGGGTCTTTTGGGGGGTCAGAAAATCGGTGCCTTTCTCCCCACCCCCTGCTGAGGAAGAATGCAGGTAAACTATTGATGGGATCAGAAGGAAACATTAGCATAGGGAAGCACTTCTTTGTGAATGGAAAAGTCTGCATTTGTGATGGAATAGTCTGCTAATCCCACAGTTCTCTGGAATTAGCATTTGAGAAGGAGGGATCAGTCAGCCAGCCTCCTGCAGGCGATCTGGGGCTGAGCCGTGTCCTAACCTCCCTGGGCTTCATCGGGCGCCGGCACCTAAACCGATTTCTGGGAAGCCTTACGGGAAGCCCCGTTCTGTGAGGCGGCTGTTACAGGAATACCTGGTCCGGTGACCTTGACAATCCCTTCTCCCCTAAGAACCTTTGATTCTCTCCTGGCAAGAGTGTCTGCAAATCAGTTTTTGACAAATCAAATATTTGTAGATTAGAGGGCAGTATTTACATTGAGGGAAATGGTGTTTTTAGAGCCCTTGTTTGTCCTCGATATGGTATCAGGTCAGGCTGTTTAAAGTTACACATACCTTGGTATACTAACAGCGTCTGTTGCCATTCCTAGTTGGAACTTATGTTGTGTGTTGGAACTCACACACATGCACACGTGCTCAATCTTCTACAATATTCAGCTTAGTATGATGTGTAGAGTAATGAATCTGACCAAAGTCCACTCTTGGGACATTGCCTCTTTGGCTCACTACCTGTTACTGATGCCTGGCACAGTGGTTGACACACTTAAGGTGCTCAAAAGTATTTGTGGGAACATCCAAGTATTTTATAATAACATTCTAAGGTAAATGTATAATCTTTGCCCTCCTAGCCCTGTGCAGAAAGGCCCTTAAGTATTTTACCTCACTTGAAAAAATTATAACTAATTCTTTCTTTTTAAACATTTTATTTATTTATCTTTAGAGAGGAAGGGAAGGAGAGAAGGAGAGAAACATCAATGTATGGTCGCCTCTCGTGAGTCCCCTGCTGGGAACTGGCCTGCAACCCAGGCATGTGCCCTGATTGGGAGTCGAACCGCGATCATGTTCCACTGCGCGGTTCACAGGCCCGCGCTCAATCCACTGAGCTATGCCAGCCAGGGCTAATTCTTTAGATGTCAAGGTTAGAAACAAAAAGCTCCCCCAATAGCACTTACGTGGGAAAAATCACTTTCCTTAAAATATGTGTTACACACCTACTGTGTGCCGGGCGCTGTGCTGTGCCCTGAAGGTTAAGTCACGTTTCCTTCTGCGGAAGGAAAGGAGACATGTGTTCCAAATGTCCTTTTTCCTCTCCTGTTGGTTTGTCAGCACACGGTGGGGAGCACATGCGCCCAGACTCATCACCGTGCCCACGGGTGTGGGTCTGGCGGGCAGGCCGTGCCCTCTGGAAAGGGGAGGCGGCTCTAAGATCCACTTGCCCGCAGTCACCAAACCTGTGCTGCAGCCTCCTCTGTGCTTTCGGTCCGGACCAGGCTTCTCCCCCCTCTTTCTCTAGCCGACTCGGATTTTCTCTCCTTTCCCCGCCCCCCTCATTTCTCCTCTCCCTTCCCCTGCTCACCTTCAAGCCCATAGCAACTCAGAGAAACCCTTTTATGAAGGTGCACATTTGATTTCACAGAAGCATATTCAGTGTGTAGTATTTGCTCAAAGTATAGAATTAACATTGCAAGACTGAGAATTTCTCAGGGTGGGAACTCCAGCTTCAGGGGTCAGTGTGCTAGTTTTGGTTTAGGGAAAAGAGTTCCTCTGATTCTGTCTTTCTGCCTGTCCAGCTGTCAACCTTGGGTTGTTATGGCTGGTATTCGGCCTCTCCTCACTCTCCTGCGTTAATTGTATTAATATTAGGACACATCATGTACTGTTTTAAGAAATATCCATTACTTTTATGAGATTTGATCATGGACTCGAGCCGCCTTTTTGATTGTTCACAGCCATGGAAAATGAAGTCAGTTCGCTCACAGTTGTTCATGCTGTTTGGGAGCTCACATATGCTCCGGTTCAAGCACAGTCTCGTGGGTTCATTTTCATTTAAACTTAAAAAAATATGCTCCGAGAGGGCAAAGTATAGTTAAAGAAAGGATATAAATGTAACGGCCTGTTTTTCCTTCTTGGTAATTTTTTTCAGCCAGTATATTTTCTCTTGGTTCTTACCTTGTCTTCCCCTGGGCTTTAGTCCCTGTTTTCAGTTGAGTGGGGTGTGGAGAGAACAGAGAAAGGAAGCAGGGTTTCGATCTGAGAAACATGGTAGGGGTCAGTGCACAAGCAAAAGCCCAGAGACAGAAGAGAGCATAGATATTCCAGAACATTCCAGAACAGAGAGGAGGTGCGTGGTCTTTTGTGCAGAGAGAGGGCAGGGAGGCGGCGAGAGAGAAAGCTCAGCAAGGACCCTACGGTGTCTAGTCCACCTTACGGTTTCGAACCCCCTGTTGTGCTGTGGGCAGTTATGGAAGGCTTTCAGCAGAGGACGACGGGATGCACCTGCTTTTTTAAAAAGAACAGGTTCTACTCAGTGGAGGTGTGGTCCATGGCTGCAAAGGAACTAGAGCGAGGGTGACAACTATGCTGTCCAAGGACTGAGGGGGCACTGGCGGGCCGGGCGACTGGAGGTGCCGCCCGGTGAAATGGCTGCTGCAGCGGGGGCCGGGGTGGGAGGGGCATGGCGAGCTCTGCTTTGGGGGTGTTGATTTTGGAAGTTCACCAGTTTGTAGATGTTTTAACTGCAGCTACTTGGGGTGGATTACTTTACTTAGAAAGAAATTGCAGTGGAGAAATACAAGAAGACCCCCAAGAAATATGAATGTTCAGAGGACAGAGAAGGAGTTGCTAGCACAGAGCCACAAGGGAGGGGGCGGGCCGGCCGGCCCGGGGGGTTAGGAGGGCGCTCCCGGGGCCCAGGGAGTGATCGGTGTGGTTACTGCAGCCAAGCCTTTCGGTGAGAGGAGGCCTGGGTGGGTGTCCTCTGGCTTTACCAGGAAGCCTTGTGTGTGTGGCCTCTGCAAGGCAGTTTTGCAGGGTGATGGGCAGGGGGCAAAAGTCATCCTGGAGTGAGCTAAGGGCGCAGTGGGAGGTGAGGAAAGTTAGCAGCCAGCGGGAAGGGAGGGAGGGAGGGGGCTCCTCTCCCAGGTTTGACTGCCTGAGGGAGGAATAGAGGGAGGGGGAGAGAGGGAGGAGCAAGGGCGGTGGTTGGAGATGAGTCTGTTGGGTTTCTGTAGAGTTTGTGAGTTTTTAAGATGGGAGAGACCTGGACATGTTTACGAGCTGATGGGAGGGAGTCAGTAGAGGCCGAGAAGGACGGGTGGTGGCAAGATCTGCAGGACAGGTAGAGTGACTGGCTTGGGTTGTTCTGTGAATATTTTATTTCCTTTCTAAAACCACGGAAGGAAAGACTGGCCCAGGTTGGACTCGGACAGCTCTGCAGCCTCGGCTCCCCGGATTCTCCTCACAGCCCCTCCTGCATTCACTGCTCCCTGGGGAGTCCACATTCCTAGCCCTAAGAGGTCCCGCCTCCCATTTAAAGGATGGTCGTCTTTCATCCCTGTGCAGAAGCCGGACACACACCGAGGCCTCATCCCACTGGGAGGCTCAGTTGCATTAACAACACTGACCACACCCTGGGCCCCTGCTGTGCTGTACCCCCCCCTTCCCCTCCATTTCCCCCCAACCCTCAGGGGTGGCTCTGAGCCAGGAACTCCTCTGCCCCGCCTCCTCCCCATTTAGGAGGGGAACCTGAACATCCTTTGTATTTGAACTGAGTCAGTGACAAAGCAGAGGATCAAGTTCAAGGCAGAGGCCCATTTAATTGAAAGAAAGGCTAGATAACATAGGAACAATGTCTGGAAATGTTTCTCAGACCAGAGGAAGAACGGATGAGTTGCATTCTGTGCAGTGAACATGCTGGGTCTTGAGTTTCTTGGAATCCCAACAGGCTCTTGTTAGTATCATTTAACTGATTTGAAGTGTCACGCCTGTACGCCCAGAGACAGTTTCTAGACTTTGTTCTGCGTTGGGCTTGAGTAAAGTAGATGTTCATAAGGGGAAAAGACAGCCTTCTATTTAACTGGTTTTTCCTGGGGAAAAAATTACTGTGATTTACAATGTGGAATTTTTTTCTTAATTAATGAACTTCAATTTTTAGAGCAGTTTTAAGTTCACAGCAAAATTGAACAGGAAATTCAGAGAATGCCTATACATCCCCTGACCCGCAAATGTACTTCCTCCCCGCCATCAGCATCCCAACAACAGCGGGGTGGTACATTGTTAGTGGATGAACTCAGCACCCAGACTCCGCAGATCACACCAGGGTTCCCTCTCAGTGCTGTTCAAGCAGTGGGTTTTGGCAAGCGCGCGACAGCACGTGGCCACCACCGGCGAGCAGTGCGGAGCAGGCTCTCTGCCTGTGCATCTCTCCCTTCCCTGCTCGCGTTTGCAGCCGCCCTTTTCCGTGAGAGCAAAAATGAAGACCTTGGTAAAGCCTTAATAATAGCTTTGCTTTGATTACCTTCGTACACAGAGGAAAATTCAGTCACAGACCTGGAGTTATGACTTTACAGCGGTGATTTTCAACCTTTTCCAGCTCATGGCACACATAAACTAATTACTAAAATTCTGTGGCACACGAAGAAAATTTTTTTTTGCCCATGACAAAAAATAGGTATAATTTTGATTCATTCATACCCAGCGGCTATTGTGTTGGCTGTTGTGGTTTCTTATTTGACAGCCTAAGAGGAAAAGAAGTCAGTGCCCCTGAAAACAGTCAGGTATCGCGTGTTTTAAAAATTCTTGCAGCACACCAGCTGAAAATCGCTGCTTTAAAGCAACGATGTCTAAATTCCAGCTTTGCTCTTCTCTATTCCTTGCCCGCCTTTCTAAGCTTTCAGTAATGAACATTACACCTGAAGCTTTTTTTCTCACCTCTTTGGGGGATGGAGGAGAGGGCAGAGCGACCCGCCCTTGACCATGGCCTCCAGCTGAGGATGCTTCCCGGGCTGTCTTGTGGATTGCAGTGCACCTTTCTGTTCCCGGAGGGCTGAGGAGGGGAAACTGTGGCTTTTCAAAGGTACTGACATCAATGTTCATGGCTGGACGCCTTGAGAAAGAAAGGCCGAGAAAGGTGGTTTGGTGATTAAGGAGTTAAAGCACTGGAGTTTGGGGCTATGCTGTTTACTCATTGCGACTTTGTACAGAAAATGTGTTGCTTTAAAGCTTAGGGAAACTGGTTAACTGTAAATTCTGACTTTCAAAAGTTGCTGGGAAATGCACAGGGTAAATTGGACCAAAATACCAGTTCTTCGGGGAAGAACCCCCCTCTGCCTTAAGCTTCTTTGTCTGCATAGCGTTCTCATTACCAGCCTTTACCCAGCTCTCCTGGGTTCCCAGCATCCCTCAGGAGGCCTTGGAGGAGGCGCAGTGAAGCAGGAGTCGCTCCTCCAGTGTCACCGTGCACCACTGCCTGACCTTTGCTCCTTCTCCTTTACCAGTATTCATGTTTACCTGGTACTTTCCTACTGACTGTTTTAGGCTCATCAGATTTGATGGGCTGGGTATGTTTTCTAATGCTCGGTAAAACATACTTTTATATAAGTATTTAGAAACAGGAGAATAGCCACCTACGCGTGCCCTAAAATAACCCTGCTTCTCGCTGCTGGGGAACGGCCATCCGCCACAGCCTCCTAGAGCCAGCGGACCCCCCAGGTGTTCTGCAGGTGGTGGTGGGCGGCCCAGGAGGCTCGTTATGCAGGCGAGAGGGGGTGCCCCTCTTCCGGGAGCTGCAAATGTCTAGGGAGGGCTGCTCCCTTGCCGGGCTCGGGCTCTCTCCCATTCAACTCGCTCGGTTTTGTGCATCCTTGGATTTTTGTTTTCCACCCAGAAGAAAATGCTGTTAGTGGCTGTCCTCCTGCCCCCAGGACTGTGAACTGAGGGCCCCTGCCCTGAGGAGGGGGGATTAGAGACATTCGGATAATATCCGTGTATCTCAACTACCCTTCACTGAACACCTAGCACAGGAGCAGTGGTGGCTCTGGAAATGGCGGTGACCCACCCAACTGACTGACATCCTGGGGGGTGTGAGCCGGACTACAGGGGGAAATAGGCAACAGCAAGAAAATATGACACAGCAGTAAATGTCCTCCAGAAAAGAAAACAAAGGGACGTGACAGGTGGTTGTGGGTGAACAGGGCTGCTTAGATGGGGCCCTCGGGGAAGAAATCTCAGAGCCACGAAGAATCTTCCAGGCAGAGGAAATAGCTTGTGCAAGAGTTTTGGGCACTCCTTGGGAAATACCAAGCTAGTGCAATCTGACTCTAGGATGCAGAGAAGGGAATGAGGAGCAGTGGCCGCCTGGGCCTCCCTGGAGACGATAGGGAGTCAGGAACACTGGCTTTCACGGAGAAGTCTGACCCCGGAGGTCAGCCCAGAAACGCAGTGGGCTGCAGAGCAGACCAGACTGTGTGCGCCCTTGCAGTTGACCATGAGGCCCCAAGCAGGTGATGGATGCAGTCTCTTCACTGCATTTGCTCTGTGAGGATATTAGCAGCCCCGCCTCCTGAGGCAGGTGTCTGTGGGTCTACCAGTGTCTTCCTTAACCCCTAAGGCCTTCAGGAAAGTCATTACTGGTGGAAAGAAAGTTGCAGTGGGAAACTAAGCCAAGATTGTACAAGTCACTGTGGGGGATCATTCAGTCCCCCCCCCCCCCGGACTCCTGAGAGGCTCTGGAGACCAGTGACTGGATTTCCTAGGAGAGAGATGTTTTGGAGGAATGAACTCTTGACATTTTCTTTCTTTGCAGAGGACCTTTTGGGTGGAGTTCACCCAGGCAGTACTTTTAGACACTGAGATCTAGGCCTTTTGTTTGAGGAGGAATGGAAGTTGTGGCTGTAACTTCCATTCCTTCCATAACTCTGGAAGGGCATACGTGGTATGCCTTTGGATATTTTTAAATTTAAAAAAAAGTTTTCTAATTTAACACAGGTACATGTTAAAATGTTAAAGAATACCATGAAAAATAACCTTGCCTCCTACTCCTGACTCAGTCCCCCATTTCCTCCCTGGAGACAACCACTGCTACGTTTTCTTAGAAATGCAGATATTTAACATGCTTCTTCAAATATAGTGCATGCTTCCCATATGCCTCTTGAAAGGCAGAGCCTTCTTAACTGTTTGAGTGTGCGGCAGTTGCTCAAAGGTTCGGAAGGAGGAAAATGAGAGAAAGAAGGTAGAATCATGTCATGGGGATATTGATTCCTGACCATGAGTGAATTGGGGGGCTCACATAAATAATAGAAATCGTGGCCAAGGGAAAAAATAAAAATCATACACAGCTGAATGAGCTAAATCCGTCTGCAGAGACAGAATGTTCTGGAAATACAGTGGGATCTAGAATATTCTCGTTATGTATACTCCAGGGGAATCTTTCGGTGTCTTTTATTCTTGCTCTCACCAAAGCCTGAAATTGGTGGAGGACGCCTGTGGCACCTTTCCCTTGGTACCTCTGGCAGGCAAATGCGGTCTGAGAGTAAGGGGCACGTGCAGTCCCCGGTGACCAGCAGGATGCCCTGATAGAACATGGGCAGGTTACACCGATGAGGTCCAGCATCCTGATCCAGTTGTTGGTGTGAGCACCTCACCTCCAGGAGAGGGAAGCAGGGCCACCCCGGCATTCACATTGGCATTAGAAGCCACTCAGATAATAGTCAAGAAGCTCCTGAGTTAGCACCTCCCTGTCCTGGACTCCAAATAATGTCCAGATTTTCTTACCACAGCCCCTTGAGACGTTAAAACATTGATTCTTACCCACATACTATAGTTGTAGAAATTGAGACTTATAATAGGCAAACCCTTTGTCAAGTTCAAATAAAAAGGAAATCATTGTGCACAGTTCACTTTCCTCAGAGCAAGTGCTGGTCCGGCAGTCGTGGGGGTCGAGCTACACAGAGGGCTCCCGGGGCCAGCGAGTCTGGGAACAGTGCCATCATTTTGGAAGCCCTAGATGAAAAAGCCATTTAACTCAGTGTTTTCCAAGTTTCTTTGATCATTAACTCACCACCTTTTCCACCTGGTCATATCTAACAGTCCTATTCCTCATAACACTTTGGAAAACACAAGCCTATCACATCACCAGGAAAAAATGTAATTTTTTAGTAACCTAAAAAATATCTCTCTGTAAAAGTCTATTTATACTATTTAAAATAACTTAGCTCTAATTATTTTACCTACAACAATTTAGGACCTGCCGAAGGCACCCACACAGCCCTCAGCCACCAGTAAGATTTTCTGATTCATGGAGCAGTGGACAGACACCACGGGAGGTACCTGAAACCTGCTGCAGGTCTCAGCCACCTACCAGCTTTGCGACTGGACCAAATTACTTTACCTCTGTAAACCTCAGTTTCTCTCCCCACAAATGGTGTTAATTACTACCTTATGGTCAGCACAAAAATTCAATGAATTGATTCACATAAAGCACTTGGCATAATGCCTGGCATGTAGTAAATGCTCAGAAAATACTAACCTGTATTATTCATGAGCTCCATGCAAATTTGCTGTTCAGCACAGGCTGGTAGATAAGATTCTTGTCTCAGGGATGGATGCCATCGAGATTTGATTACACTTGAGAAAATTGCAGTTGGCTGTGGTGTCCAATCTTAATGTAACTGGAGAAAAACTGTGCCCTATTGTATTCGTTTCCTAGGGCTGCCATAACAACATACCACAAACTAAGTGGCTTCCACAGCCTGAACAACAGAAACGTGTAGTCTCACTGCTCCGAAGGCCGGAAGTCACACTGTCTCCAGGGCTGGCTCCTTCTGAGGGCTGTGAACTCAGTTCTGTTCCAGGCCTCTCTTCTAGTTTCTGGGGATTTTCAGGCCATCTTTGACGTTGCTTGGTTTATAGTCACATCACCCTGATCCCTGCCTTCACACTCACAATGGCCTTCTCCCGGTGTGCTTGCCTGAGTCCAAGTTTCCCCTACTTATAAGGACGCCAGTGTATTGGATTAGGTCCCACCCTACTCCAGTGTGACCTCATCTTAGTTAATCACATCTGCAAGGACCCTGTTTCCAAATAAGGTCACATTCTGAGATGCTGGAGGTTAGGACTTTAATGTGTGAATATTTGGGGACACAGTTCAATCCACAACTGTATTGTGGCAAGTTGGTCCCAGTAAGAGCATGCAAGAGAAAAGATTTGGTGGTACACAGCTGGGAAATTTTGTGCTTGCTTTTTTTTTTTCCTTAGAACTATTTCTTCAATCATCTTTATGCACCAGAATGCATCCATTTTAAGTGTGCAGTTCTGTGGGTTTTGACAAATGTATGTACCCATGTAATCATCACACCACCCTGATCAAGATGGAGACCACTCCTGTCTTTTCGAGTTTTCTCCTGTCCGACGCCCCAGCCTCAAGGGAGTCACTGTGGATTAGTTGTTGTGATACCTTTTCTAGCATTTCATATAAATGAAATTATACAGTATATATGTATAGATATTCTGTGTTGGCTGGGTTGGTTTGTGTTTTGGGTTTTTTTTTTTTTTTTTTTGCTTGTGTCTGCTTTTAAAGCAAGCCATTTATCTGCAGGAATATAATGTAGAAGTTTTTAGTAACCATAAACCCAGTCCTTAGAATTCTGTAACTAGATGGAACATAATGTTGATAGGCCTTTTAAAAACTTTATTATTTCCTTACTATGCCCGTGGTCCTATATTAGACACCTCATACCCTCATTAAGTCCTCACATCAGCCTTGTGAGGTAAGTGTTATCTCCATTTATAAAAAGAGGCATTTTCTTTGATTGCTGCTACCTGAAAAATGGGTTTAATTGAGGGAAAGTTGAACATTTGCCAAGATTAGAGCTTCATAATATGGGAATATGCCTGTAATAGTGTTTTTAGTGAAGTGCTACAAGGTCATTGTGCGGATGAAATGAGTGTGTGATGTCTGGTGTTGAGTATGGTGCCTGACCCTGAGGCCCCCAAGTGCCACTTGTCATTACCATTATTGGTGGACTCCGAGGCTGTCACGGCTGGAGCCCCTCTCTTATAACCCAGGCCCAGCTCTTCACCCCTCAGAGCTCGGGACAGTCCACTCTCCTCCAGAGCAGGGTGGACCCGCCCCCTCTTTCATTCTGTGCCCCTAGCAGGGCTGCCTTTTATGCTTTTCATTTGCAACTAAATCATAAGCTTTCCTTGGAAAGAAAAGGTTCCCCATGAGCAACTGTGGTCGCTGCCCTGGAGGAGTTCTGCCTCCTCGGTTCAGGACAGGAGAAGGTTCAGTGACCTCGGGCCTCTGCAGGCCGCTGCAGGAGCGTGGCACGCAGCCCTGCCAATGTGCAGCCTTCAGGAAATCGAGGCAGCAAGTGCCAGCCCACCGTGGAGCTACGGTGATGTCCTGGTTCAATGCGGGGGTTCAGTGTGGGACTGTTCTTACCTATCTCGGTATTTCCAGTGCCAGCCAGGCTGGAGTAAACGTTTGCAGGCGTACATCAGTTCTTTGTTTCACACTGTCTTGTTTGGGACACATAAAGCGTTTTAGAAGTAAAACATGGAATTGGCTAGTGCCATCTTTTTGGCAGTTATTTTAGTTTTGGGGCTCCTTTTAAGTTGTCATATTTTTTATTCTTTATCTTTCATATCACTTTTCCAACTCGTTTGATAAAGGTCTGTTAGCAGCTGTGTTGACATCTGCCTCAAACTAAGTCTTTGAATTGTCTTCATATAAATCTTGAAGAAGTAGTAATTTCAGCGTAAGTGGCAATTAAAAAGCAGGAATAATACTTAAGAACCTCTACAGGGGTACCTGAGGTTCTCTGTTGTGGAGCTGTAGCAAATACTGTTCACCATCAATAATGGAGATAGGCTGTTACCTGACTTCCGTTTGGTTGCACAAGGTTGCACAGGACTGCAGTTCTCTGTGGGGAGGTGGCGCGAGGAAACAGCTGGGCACGCGTGTGCCTGGAGGCAGAGACCACCGACCCTTCTCAGCCAGGGGCTCTGAGCTGTCTCCCTGAGCCCCAGTTTCCTTTTGGGGGGGAAACATCATGCATCAGCACGTTTCCAGTCCTGAGTTTAATAAAACATTAATATGCAGATTTTTGTTACAGAGCTACTAACTCAAATACAATCCTGTGTTATAGATTAACATTAATTTTGTTACGCGTATTGTCAGACTTGACATTGAGGACGTACGCATGCTGTAATTAGGACAGGTACAGTGAATAGACTCCTGCTAGAGAGCTGTCTCATTAAGACTGAATTGAATTGATTTCAATGCTTTCTTACAAATTTTTACATTAAGAGTAACAAACGGCAAATGGTTCCAAGTATATAGACTTTTACCTCAACAGCCACCGTCTCTCTCCACAATGGTTATTTTTACATTTAAAGTATGCTAATTTCTGACCTCATCCTATCTTCTTCTTTATTACTATCTAACTAAATTATATTAGTGCAATCAAAGATAGCTTTTAAGAGAGAATTGGTAATCACTGTTTAATTTGTTTAACATTTTAAGTTTTGTATACCAATTACATGAAATAGGATATCAAGAACACTATTCGCAGGTAAAATAATTCCAGTGATGGGATTTATTTGAGTCCCAGTTTATATAAGTGGTTGAGTGAATATTAACACTCAGATCACCTTCTCTGGGTGGTGGCAAACAGGCCAGCAAGTTAAGTGCTATTAGTATGAATCTCGTTTGATTACATTTTAGGGCAGAGTCTCCATTGGAAGGTCAGTGCGTTTTCAGTTGCAAAGAGTTAGAATGGTGTGTGTGTGTCTGTGTTTCAACGGAACCCTTTCCACAAAATATTGGACTGACTTAGAAATGAGTAGTTAATATTTCAGCATCACTGTCATACCAGAGTCTCATCTTTTGCACATTCGTCATACAGAAGCACTACGGAAAGGAGGCATGTTCTGTGTTTCCCAGGGCGCTTGCATTCACACACGGGTTCTTTAAGCAGTGGCCAAGGCCTTCATTAGAGTTAGGCATTTCTGAAGGTCTTTTAAAAACACTACTTGTGAGGTTTAACATAATTGTGAAAGTTTGGCAAAGTATTTACTGTCTTCATTGAAATAGAAGCTGTACTTACACAACTTGAGAGTAAAGTAAAAGCAGCTTATTATATTCCATGGTTAATAATATCAAACATTTATTGATACATGTGTATAACAGATAATGTGTATTATCTTTCTCAGCAGAAAAGGAGTAATTGTAGAGTTTACGCCTCTGGGTATAGTCACCCACTGGTGTCCATGGAGGAATTGGGTCCAGGAAACCCCCTGCTATAGGCACCAAAGTCCGTGGATGCTCAAGTGCCAGAGTATAGCTCGTTGCAAAATGGTGTGTATCAGTGCATACAGTCGGCCCTCTGCATCTGTGAATTCCCAACTGTGATCGAAAGTAGTACTTTCCATCCACTGTAGTATTTTCACATCCAATTTATGGATGTAAAGCCCGCAGATAGGAGGGCCAACTGTATTTGTGTAGCGCTGCACACTATGCAGTGTAAAAATAAGCTGGGATCTCCCGGCAAGTTCAGAACCACTAGAACAGAGGGAATAAAGAAATAAGAATGCTCCCTGGCTGGGTGGCTCAGTTGATGGGAATGTCATCCCGTGCACCAAAAAAATCACGGTTCCATCCCCAGTTGGGGCACGTACCTAGATTTCAGGTTCAATCCATGGTCAGGACATGTACTGGAGGCATCTGATTGATGTCTGTCTCTGTTTCAAATCAATAAATATATCCTTGGGTGAGGATTAACCAAAAAAAGAAGTAAGAATGGTTGCATGAGTATGTATGTATAGACTAGTATTTTGTAAATATTCCTTACAAATAAGCATTAAATTCTTTAAAAATAATTATTATTTGTAAACTCTTAAACTATCATTAAAAAATAATAGCTTACTTTTAAAAATTTTATTTCAGGCATTAGGTAAATGCTTTTCATAACTGTCTACTCTTTCACGTGTATTACTGATTTTTCATGATTACCGTGAAAGGCGTTACCCTCATCCTAACTGTGGAGAGACTGAGCACGGGGCAGCCTAGGAGCTCACAGCTCCATTCTGCCTCTGTAAACCATTGCCACAGTGTGTTCCAATTTTATAAGGAGTAGCTATCAATTCACGAGATTATACTATAAAATATTTTACTTCATTTAAAAATGTTGCTTTTATCACAGAATAAACGTCCACCTGAGTTACCTGTAACATGTCTCAGCGTCCCTGTGTTTGCATAAAGTGCTGCTGTAGTGCCCAGTTACAGAACATGGAGCATTCTGCCTGTTCGAACCCATTGCTGTGTTGTTTCCCCCTCTGCTCCTGTTCCCTGCACCAGAGTGGGTCTGATACCTTATATGGTGATTGGAGAGAAGGGAAAGAAGTCTCTGTGAAGGGAGGTGAGAGAGGGGGAACTCTGAAGCACGCACCTTCTCCATTCTCTCCTGGAATTCAGTAATTATTCATTCAGCAGTAGGGCCCATTGAATGCCAGGCTCCATGCTGAAGACTGGGAAACAGAGAACAAAACACAGTTCCCATCCCCACTGAGCCTGCAGTCCGGTTGATTTCCAGGGTGATTCTGAGTAAATTCCATTTGTGAAAACCCTTCATCCTGGATTGGGACTTGGTGGAGTTTGACTCTCTGATGCTGACCAACCCTTCCCTACTCGCCTGGTCTGTCCCTCAGAGCTGCAGGGATCCAGAGCCAGCCCCAGAGGGCTGGTTGGCTGCTGCCTCGTCATTTTTCTAAACCTCAGCAGTAGCAACACCCCTAACGCCCCACTTCTCGGAGTGTGGACGGCTGACCCTGGAGCTTCCTCGCAGCACAGATGTTTTTACCAGGCAGTGTGACAGCACCAGGCTTCTCCTCTGGGGAAGTATGAGGGGTTTATTTTTTAAAATCCCTTTCACTGTACTAGAGTTTAATTTTTCCTTAGTTGACATGTGTGCCTATTAATGCCATGAGATTGTTTTTCTTTTTATTTGACAGATAGGATGGGTAGGTAACAAATCAAACTACAGTTGAGGGCCGTTGCCCTACAGGGAAAAAAATCACTGAGATCATTTACTGGAAGGAGATCAGAGCACTCAATTATAGAGCCTTATAGACTTGCTTTGTCATCATCAGTACTGTTTATTCATTATCTGCTGTGTGCAAAAATAAAAAAGTATTTCATTAAGTACTGTGGGGGGTTGATAGGAAAAATAAGTAGCACTTACCCACTGACTTCATTCTGATTGTATCTGTAGGCTTTCAATGGATGCCTGTAATCCTCCATTCAACAGGCTAGAACCATTTATCTGTGAGCTCATTTGTCAGTGAACTTTCTATCTGGGTCAAGGATCTATGCGTTTTTCTAAAAATTAGGCTTCAGCCCTACGATCTTCAGACGAAAACAGTACAGAGAGGGATCATTCAGATTTGTTATCAAGAAGATTGTAGCAAATTGCCAGACCTGGAAAACCTTTTAACCCCCCCTCCTAAACCTCTCTCATAGCTACCCACTTGAAGAGATCAAGTAGATCCTACTACGGAATAAACAAAGGTTGCTGTGGACAAGTTCACAGGGATTTGAAACTGACCTCTGAGTAGTTAAGTAAATGGGTGCTTGGAAAATGAGATAAAACTAGTCCCATCCACCACACTTCCCTCAACACACATGGTTTCTTCTTGTCTCTCCTGTATTTTTTTCCCCATGTTTCTTCGTTTTCTCAGTTTCTCTTCCCATCTCCCTCCAGATCACTGGCCTTTTGTTCTCACTTTCTGCCCCTCTTCCATTCTTTTTCATTTTCTCATTTGTTTTCTTAGCCTCTGTACTTGAGCTATTTTCTGTCCCTTTCTTCTCTAGCATTGACCAGTTTCCTCCTTAGGCAAAATTTCATGACCCACCTCACTCCACCACCCCCGCCGTGGCATTATGTACCATGTCTTGTGGTTAAATAACCGTCTAATAAAGTCAAGCTGGGTTTTTTAAGAATACCAAAGACATTCTGCCACACGTTTTGCTTCCTGGAGCGGAAAGGCTCCGGTGTGATGCCGTCTGTTGCCACAGGCGAATGAAAGGCCTGTTTTCAGAGCGATCCAAGTCCTGGTGGATCAGACACCACCAGATTGCTGCAGTCTGAGACAGCACATTTGAGACAGGAGAACGCAGGCTTAGATCCCAGATATTTTCCTTCTCACTTTAAATCAGCTAACTTTTTTGACCTTGGGCAATTAGTCTACACATTCCTGCCTGTTTTCCTTCTTTGCAAAAGAGAGTATTGGCCTTGCCCTTCTCCCTCTCCAGCCCTTTTAAAAGACTTACAGGTTATGATTGTTCATAAGGTCTTTGGCATTCTGGGATCTCCCAGGTAACTACTTCATATGCATAAGGTGCTGTATAAATTCCAGGTATGATTTTTTTCCTAATGCATTTCCATTTTTGTACTATACTTTTCTTGCTACTCAGGTTGATCTTTAAAAAGTTGGTTTGTGCCCTGGCTGGTATAGCTCAGTGGATTGAGCGCGGGCCAGCAAACCAAAGGCTTGCAGTTTGATTCCCAATCAGGGCACATGCCTGGGTTGCATACCAGTTCCCAGCAGGGATGCACAAGAGGCAACCATACATTGATATTTCTCTCCCTCTCTCCTTCCCTTCCCCTCTAAAGATAAATCAATGAAATCTTTTTTTAAAAGTCCTCAAAAAAAGTTGGTTTGTTTTTTCACTCTTGTTGGTATTTATTTTTGAGATATTTCTCCCAGAACATAGATGTCTCCTTTATAGTGTGAATATTATAAAGAATGGCTTATTGCAATAAAATACCAAGGAAGATGATTACATCGCTGCTGTCTTTACTGCTCATTCACATTCTCCCTAATCTGTGCTTTCTATGCTACCTCCTCCCCTCTCTGGTCCTAAGCAGGAAGTTTCATCAGTCAATGTCCCATTGAAAACATCCCAAGAAATAAGCACTCAAAACAGGGCAAGCAGTTCAGCTGCAGGCACTGTTGGCCTCCCAGGGTCTCTGGCTGCAGTTGACTGACAGCAGACCCGGCTCTGGCCACCTCTTAAGGAACAGAGCCAAAGCAGCCCATCGATTCACTTCCACTTTTATTTCATACCAGTTTAGATGAGAATAATGTAATTCACATGGGAATAATGTAACCAAGAACCAGAATTACCCAAACAGCCAGAAGAGACTCATCTGTGGGACAGAGATGCCCAGGACCAGGTATCACCTAGGAGAGGCCTTGCCGGACCTGTGGCACGCCTGTCGACACCGCACCAGCCCCTGCTTCCGGTGTGTGATAAGCACTGAAACCACTTCCCTCAGTCGCCCCAGACTTTTATACTCTGTGTCTTTTTGAAAAGATGACACTGGTTCTGCATATAAGGGATTCTTACTTTACTAAAAAGCATCTGCTTTACATTACAACACCAAGACACTTCTTTTTCTGTTTTGTAGGGGAATCTGGAAAGAGATACCTGCTTGCAGACAGCTCTAGTATTTTAGAACAATGCAAGATATAAATAAATAAACAAGATTCTAATGAAATGGGATGAATCTGAAGGAGGCCTTCTGCTCTCAAGCAGCTTATTTTATTGGCCATTCCCTCCTGTCAGTGAAGGCAAATAAAAAGCAGTAGTGATTAAAATTAATCTTCCTAATCAGCAATCAATGCTGTGATTGTTGAGAGATCCCTCTGTGTTGGCTTCTTTGGGTTTTTTTTTTTTTCACTGATACTTTCGAATGGCTTTCATTTCATGACCACATCCCTCTTCTTTGAACGGGATTTTAATTTCCAGTTCTGACCTCCTAAAATGCTAACTTTCTTAAGACATTCGACTCTCTATGGTTGACACTTTTTAAAATCAGAAAATTGTAGAAAAATCAGGACTGAAAAAAAAGTGTGATAGACCAACTGATTCAATTGCACATATTATAAATGGGAAAACAAGGAGTGAGAGACGAAACAGTTTGCCAGGGCCGCACGGCTCATCCATGAGCTGGTCCAGGCTAGAACGTGGGGCTGTGTTCTCTCGAATCCTCGGGGAACTTTCCGAATTTAGAAACCTTGATGGATATCAACGCTATGAGAAGCACTGCAACGGCTTTCCTCTTTAAAAGGCAGTTGGGTCTCAGTTGGGAGTGTGATCCTTGTAATGTGGCATTACCAAATGTAGGTATGTCTTAATTTCAAATAACGTGCCCCGGATTCATAAAACTGAGAATGGTGTGTTCCTTGCTATACCAAACTCTTACTTGCCCCCAAGATGATTCCCTTAGGGGGATCAATAAATAATTTAAAGCATGATTTGATTTTTAAAAATGTTTTTTGCATGGGAATCTCCTGTCATCAGGAACTCCCTGTGTATGTGGCTAATTCCCACATTACACTCTTAACTCCCTAAATAGGTGACTTCCTCAGTGCCCCGCCCAACCACCAGAAAGAGTAGCTAGCCAACATTTTCTGAATGAATGAATGAACAAGAGAGCAAATAAACTTTTTGAACACACCTACTATGCAAGTTAAAGTGGGCTAGTGTATTTACAAGCCTGGGTGTCTTAATTTTTTATTTTTTATGCAAATAGTCCAATAGGCATCTAAGAATCTTAGGAAGAGTTTCCCAGGGATGCAATTAAGATTAGAAGGAATTTAGCTGTTGACACTGCTAGTCAAGGAATTTTTATGACCACATCCCAAAAGTCAATAAGCCAAGTTTATTGTCTGTTTAGAGGCAGATGTGTCCTGTAGTTAACATCTAGGACTAGCAGTTAAAGGAGTAAATAAAATGCCAGGTCTCTGTGGTGGGGAGACAGAGTCCATGGGGGGGGGGGGCAGGAGTTCACTTCCTGGGCCTGCTGGCTCTGGCCTCCTGTGTGACCACGGGACATCCTTCTAACCCTCTAGCCCTGTGTTCATCCTGGAATCGACCAACTGGACGAATGTGGATGGGCTAAGACCAACCTCTCCCTCGTCTTGTGAAGGCAAAGCACAGATAGCCTAGTAACGGAGAGTGGCAACCTCATCCTGGTACACAATGGCTAGCGTGTAACTCTCCCAGTCAGTTCATTACTGGCTAATTACAGGCTAAGCTACTTCACCTCAGAGTCAACTTCCTTCTCTGTGAAATGGTGATAATACTTAACACTGTGCAGAGGTTTCTGATTTCAGACTACAAAGCCCTCTGTGAGCTCTGGCTACGGCTTCATTGCCAGCCTTTGCTGCTTGCATCCTCCACCCGACTCCGTGTACAGAACGCCAGCTTCTCTAAACGCAGGTGTGCACGAATAGCTTTTACCACCTTACTCTTGCTGTGCTTTAGATCTGGGAATGGAGGGGAGCTGGGGGAGTGGTCAGATGAACAGATAGTGTGGAAACCATAGGCTGCAGCCCTTTTCTTTCGGTATCAAACTAAACAGACTTCTGTGTCAACTAAATATGACTTCCTGTGACCTGAGGTCCATTTAATTTTCTGTTCTGCCTTTTCCCTTTCTGGTAAGAAAGGAAAAGGAAAGGAAGCACTGTCCCTACATTCTGTCCTATTTCTGTATTTCTTTATTCGTTCATTCATTTAAAAATGTCCCCCCTCCAAAGTCCTGATTATGAAGGTAAAGTATAGCAGCTGAGTGTTAGTTGATTTAATTGGGCAATAAGTAGCATTTTTAAAAAGTTCAAAAGTAATAAATGTTCAACACCATAAAGCCCAAAAGAATAAAAACACCATCAAAATCTGCTTGCAACTTCATCACCTGGTCCTAATCCCTAGTAATATTAGGTGTGTTTGGTTCCAGAATTTTTTTATTGTTACGTACTCATACTTTTGCAAAAATGGCCTTTCTGTTTAGAGTCATTACAGAGACTTTCACTTCCATGCTGTTTTAATTGTTAAGAAATTAGTAACATTTATAGTTGAGCTAGAGTGTGTATTTAAAAATACTCTGAGCCCTGACCAGTGTGGCTCAGTTGGTTTGGTGTCATCCGCAAAGTGAAAGGTTGCTGGTTCAATTCCTAATCAGGGCACGTGTTTGGGTAGCAGGTCTGTCCTCATCGGAGAGTGAATGAGAGGCAAGTGGTCATTGTTTCTCTCTCACAGGAATGGTTCTCTTACTCTTCCTCCCTCTCTTCCCCTCTCTTTAAATAAATCTTCAGAAAAATAAATAAAAATACTGTGATGTTTCAAGTACATTTAAAAATGTCCAAGAGATGTAATTTAAAAATTAATCCAGCTATAAAAAACAGCAATATCTATCCAAATGTTCTCTTTTCAAGTTCACTTTCCTTTTGGGAAGAAAAAAAAAACAGAGAAATTTTGTCAGCAGTCACTCTTTTCATGGTCTCAGCTTGGTAATCTTATAGGCAGCTCCTCAGGTCCCTGTTTCGCCAGGAAGAAGAAGAGAACAACGAGCCACGTGCAGGGCACTCTCTGCATGTGGGCAGAGGCTGCGCCCGGGAGCGGATAAACAGTAGTAAGAAGAGTCACATTTTGCTATTTCACGTTACGATGTGATTGCAGATTAATTTAACCCAGTTGCAATCATTTTGAAACAACTTTGAAGCCTCCTATTTTTGATTTCTGGTTTTTTAAGCTATGAAATTAAGATTTTGGTCTGAAAAGAAAAATCAGTGCAGCTCGAGCGCCATTTCATTTTATAAATTTGCTGCCAAATTTATAAAATGATTCCATTCTCGTCTCTCTTTCATACCCTTTGTCCAAAGTGCATAACCAGCATCTTGCTCCGATCTATCCTATTGTTAGGATTTAACTGTATATCCCACAGTGTGATATGTTATCATTGTAAAATGCCATCTTTCTCCCTCATGGATCTTTGCCTTCCCAACTACTTTAAAAGTTCTCTGAATATCTCACTAGATCCATAGATGTCTCCCCTGCACATCCAGTTTCCTGGTTTGTCAAATTTCATTTTTCACGTGCAAAAGGAAACCAACTTACTTTATCCTTCGTGCCACATGCTGTGTTGTACACCTTCACACGCATGTTCCTTTCACTGCTGGCCTTACCTCTGTGTAGGGTGAGGAGATTCATCCCTGTCTTAGTGATGAGGAAACTGGACTCCAATACATTTGGTAACTTCTTCGGAGCGAAACCTATGCTCCAGCCACATCTTCAAATGCCAAAACCCATAGTGCTTTCTCTGGTCCCTTCCAGGTATTCTGTATAGGTGACTTTTCCAGCCATATGCATTGTTTTTTTTCTTTAAAAAATGTTTCCTTTACTCTTTTTTGGGCAGAAATCTTTCTTCAATAGTACGTTATATACTTGCCAATCTAAGACAGTTCAGGGTTAAGTTTTGGGATGACTTAATTTTGGTTGATTTTTGTGTGGGTGAAAAACCAGTGACCAACCACACTTGTTACGAGTGGATGAATTTAGAATCAGTAAGCTCTGTGAGTTTGAAGGGGGCTCCTGTGAATAAAGTGGATGGAAGATTTGCTATCAAATTTGGATGTTCAGAAGACTTTTCATTCTGATTCTCTGCTGACTTCAGAGGTTGACAGAACCTGTCCTCTAAATAAACCATATGTACAGTAGTCATCATTCTGAAAGCACTTCTGGGGCTTTTTTTTTTTAACTCGTGAAATTATAACAAGAGATTTTTTTTCTCTTTTCAGGATCATTCTTCTATTTATTTTTAACATATTTAATTGATTATGCTATTACAGTTGTCCCATTTCCCCCCATTATTTCCCTCCGCCCTGCACACCCCCTCCCACCCACATTCCCCCCTTTAGTTCATGTCCATGTGTTGTAAATTCTTTAGTTTCTACATTTCCTATAGTATTATTAACCTTTCCCTGTCTATTTTCTGCCTACCATTGATGCTACTTATTCTGTGTACCTTTTCCCCCTCTCTCCTCCTCCCACTCCCCTGTTGATAACCCTCCATGTGATCTTCATTTGTGTGTTTCTGTTCCTGTTCTACTTGTTTACTTAGTTGCTTTTGTTTTTGTTTTAGGTGTGGTTGTTAATAACTGTGAGTTTGCTGTCATTTTACTGTTCATATTTTTTATCTTTTTCTTAGATAAGTCCCTTTAACATTTCATATAATAAGGGCTTCGTGATGATGAACTCCTCTAACTTGACCTTATCTGAGAAGCACTTTATGTGCCCTTCCATTCTAAATGAAAGCTTTGCTGGATAGAACAATCTTGGATGTAGGTCCTTGCCTTTCATGACTTGGAATACTTTTTTCCAGCCCCTCCTTGCCTGTAAGGTCTCTTTTGAGAAATCCGCTGACAGTCTTATGGGAACTCCCTTGTAGGTGACTGTCCCCTTTTCTCTTGCTGCTTCTAGGATTCTCTCCTTAATTTTAATCTTGGGTAATGTAATTATGATGTGCCTTGGTGTGTTCCTCCTTGGGTCCAACTTCTTTGGGACTCTCTGAGCTTCCTGGACTTCCTGGAAGTCTATTTCCTTTGCCAGATTGGGGAAGTTCTGCTTTATTATTTGTTCAAATAAGTTTTCCACTCGTGGCTGTTCCTCTTCCCCTTCTGGTACCCCTATAATTTGGATGTTGGAGCATGTAAAGATGTCCTGGAGCTTCCTAAGCCTCTCCTCATTTTTTTGAATTCTTGTTTCTTCATTCTTTTCTGGTTGAATGTTTCTTTCTTCCTTCTAGTCCGCACCATTTATTTGAGTCCCAGTTTTCTTCCCATCACTATTGGTTCCTATACATTTTCCTTTACTTTGCTTAGCATAGCCTTCATTTTTTTCATCTAATTTGCAACCAAATTCAACCAATTCTGTGAGCAGGGGTCAGAGAGGGAACAGTGTCGCTTGCTCAGCTCTCTGCCAGTTTTCAGTCACTTCCCCCACTACCCACAATCAAATTGGACCCTTCTGGGGCTGGTTCCTGGGTGGGTGGGTTTGTGTACATTCTAGGACCCTGTGGGTCTCTCCAACAAACTCTCCGGTGAGGCTGGGAGTTTCTCCCACTGCTGCCTCAACCCCCACGAGTGTTTTCAATCAGTGGTTTGAGGCTTTATTTCCCCACACTGGAGCCCTGGGTTGCGCAGTCTGTTTTGCTCCCCAGTTGTTCCTCCTGGTTTATCTGCTCAAGAATGTGGGACCGCCCAGTCCACCAGCCATGGCCTCACCTGCCCTATTCCAGAATCCACCACCTCCCTGGGTCCTCCAGCTGCGGCCCGGCTGCGAGTCATCTCTGCCTGACTCCCCTCCTACCGGTGTGTCTTCTTTCTAACTCCTTGGTTTTCAAACTTCCATGCAGTTCGATTTTTCTGTCAGTTCTGGTTGGTTTTTACTTTAAAATTGTTGTTGTCGTTCTTTTGGTTGTGCAAGGAGACACAGTGTGTGTACCTATGCCTCCATCTTGCCTGGAAGTCAGGATCATTCTTCTATTTAGTTTGTCAATAGAAACCATAAAGCTCAACACCTGGTTGGAGCTCAATAAATAATACTTGAATGAATGAAGAAACAGATGAGGCCTCTTACAACATGTACTAACATTATGGTTGAGAGTCTCATTATATGATTAAGTAACTGTGGTCAGTAAAGTGATGTTTCTCTACAGAACTATTACTATGAGTCCAATAGGATTGTGTCAGTCCTGAAATAATACTCCCAAGGCAACCACAAATTAGCATCCTAGGAAACAGAGTTCTTGGCTAAGGTACTTTGATTACAGTTTTCATGCCCTAAATGGTTGACCAACTCTCCAGAAATAGAATTCATCAAAACACTCTATGCCCCTGACAGGCTGTATAATATAGGTGTTGCTCGAGTGTGTGGGTGTGATATGTGTGTGTGAACACATGTGTTTTAAACCAGGTTGAAATTCGTGGAAAAGTTATGATTTGTATTAGATTTCTCTGCTGCTCTACTGAATGATAAGAATTACAATATCAAAAGATATAGGTAAGTTCTTTACTATTGACATGCTTTTCTGGAAATATCCCTAAGAAACACTTTTCTTCCCCCAGTGAAGGAGATACTATAGTCCTACTTGGTAGTGAAACTGGACATAAGGCAGGGGCATACATTCACAATAAATAAAGTCATTAACACTTCCCATTTAAACTTCAGCTCCATTGTTCAAGGCAGTGCCCCTGGGGCTCCTGTTTGAATGGCACACAGCTAGGTTAGATTTAGGAGGCAAATTTTTCATTAGCGTTTTCCGAAGGATGCCTGAAGTCAAATCCACTGAAGGATTTTCCTGCCAAAAACTCATTGCCGCTGTGTTGGGTAGGTGAGATGCATGACTAAGCTACAAGGAAGCCGAGGAATAGAAAGAGCTGGGAAATGGGAATGTTGAGGATAAACCAGTCAACATGCCAGGAAAATTCATCCAGGATGAATTGGGGAAGGAGAATTAGAAATAAAATCTCAGATGGCTGTTTCACGTCAGAGTATTTTAATCATATTTGGCAAATCCTCTGAGAAGACATAATAAACATTGTTTTGCATTTCTAGAAAAAGCTGTATTTCACACAAATTTAAGTGAGAATCTGAACAGAAAAGTGTTTTGATTGGGAGAATTTTTTCCAAGATTACTTTTGATTGATTTTATTTTATTTTGATAAAGTACATTTTATTGATTATGCTATTATAGTTGTCCCATTTTTTTCTCCCCTTTATCCCCCTCTGCCCTGCACCCCGTCTCCCTCTAGCATCCCCTACCCCCACCCCCACTTAGTTCATGCCTATGCGTTGTGCATATAAGTTCTTTGGCTTCTCCATTTCCTATACTATTCTTAAGCTCCCCATCTCTATTTTGTGCCTACCATTTATGCTTCTTATTCTATGTACCTTTCCCCCCATTCTCTCCACACCCCTTCTCTGTTGATAATCCTCCAGGTGATCTCCATTTCTGTGGTTCTGTTCCTGTTCTAGTTGTTTGCTTAGTTTGTTTTTGTTGATGTTTTTTAGGATCAGTTGTTGATAGTTGTGACTTAGTTGTCATTTCACTTTTCATAGTTTTGATCTTCTTTTTCTTAGATAAGTCCCTTTAATATTTAATATTTCATATACTAAGTGCTTGGTGATGATGAACTCCTTTAACTTGACCTTCTCTGGGAAGCACTTTATCTGCCCTTCCATTCTAAATTATAGCTTTGCTGTGTAGAGTAATCTTGGATGTAGTTTGTTGCTTCTCATGATTTCAAATACTTCTATCCAGCCCCTTCTTGCTTGCAAGGCTTCTTTTCAGAAATCGACTGATACTGAGAAATCAGCTGGTAGTCTTATAGGAACTCCTTTGTTGGTAACTCTCCCCTTTTCTCTTGCTGCTTTTAATATTCTCTCCTTATATTCAGTCATGGGTAATTTAATTATGATGTATCTTGGTGAGTTCCTCCTTGGATACAAATTCTTTGGGCCTCTCTGGGCTTCCTAGACTTGCATATCTAGTTGCTTCACCAGATTGGGGAAGTTTTCCTTTGTTATTTTTTTAAATAAGTTTTCGATTTCTTGGTCTTCCTCTTCTCCTTCTGGCACCCCTATGATTCAAATGTCGGAAAATTTAAAGTTGTCCCATAGGTTCCTAAGCCTCTCCTCATTTTTTTTGAATTCTTGTTTATTCATTCTATTTTGGTCAAATGTTTATTTCTTCCTTCTGTTCCAAATTGTTGATTAGAGTCTGGTTTTCTTCCCTTCACTGGTGGTTTCCTGTATATTTTTCTTTGTTTGCATAGCCTTCACTTCTTTCTTTTTTGTGACCATACTCAATAGTCACTGAAGCCCTGGGTTGCACAGTCTTTCTCATTCCCCAGTTGTTCCTCCCACCCAGCTTCTCCGCATATGAATGTGGGACCATCTGGCCCACCAGCCGTAGCCTTGTCATGCCCCCTCACCTCTGGGCATCTCATCTCCACCCCTCCTACCATCTGGATGAATGTTTTTTCTTTAACTCCTGGGTTGCTGAACTTCCATACAGTTTGATTTTCTGGCAATTCTGGTTACTTTTTGTTTTTAAATTGGTTGTTATCCTTCTTTTGGTTGTACAAGGAAGCAAAGCATATCTACTATGCCTCTGTATTGGCTGGAAGCTCCAAGAATGATTTTTCTTTTAAAGTAGAACTTAGCGGAGAAAGGTGAATAAATCTTAGGTATCCATATAGAGACAACTGTGTAACCACCCAGATCAAGATTTAGAACTTCCCCGGCTCTCCAGAGTGCCCCTTCTTACTCTGTCCCGATCAGTACCCTGCCCCAGGTGGCCAGTGTTCTGAGCTTTGTCATCACACATTCACCGTCCTGTCTGCTACTTTGTGTGAGTGGAGTCACACAGAATGTGCTTTTGTGTCTGGCACCTTTTCCCAGCACTTTCTCTGTGAGATCCACAAATGTGGTATGTGCATCATCATTCTGTTTCCTCACTGTGTGACTATTAATTTCTTTTATTTTCATAACATCGGTAGAGAAGGGAGACAGTGTTAGAAGGGGAGAGGGAATGCATGCATTGCATTTGACTCAGTTCTAAAACACCACTCTCTCCATTTCCACATGAGTGATAAGCTCATGTTTGTCATGATTCGGGCTTCGTGTATTAACAAACATCCAAGCAGAGTTTACTAGGTGGTCCAACATAACAGCCACTAGCTATCTATGGTGGCCTAAATTAACATTTAAATTAATTAAATTAAAATTAAAAATTCAGTTCTTCAGTTGCACTAGCTGCCCTTCAAGTGCTCAGAGAGCCACAGGTGGCTAGTGGTTACTGTACAGCAAATGTAGGTTTTTCCATTATTGCAGAAAGTTCCGCTGGATGGTTGTTTAGAAAGCTGGCTGTTAGCTCCCTTCCTCGTCATCTTACTCTTTTCCAGACCTTAAGGATGTTGCGGTGGGGTTTTTTATTGTAAATTATCATTTATAACTGACCCTTGAACAATGTAGGTAAGGACCACTGACCCCTCTGCAGTGAAAAATTTTATTATAACTTTTCACTTTCCCAAACTTAAGTTGTCTCTTGGTATCCATGGGGGATTGGTTCCAGACTCCCCATAGATCCCCAAATCTGAGGATGCTGAAGTCCCCTATATAAAATGGTGGAGTTCAGTGCATATAGTTGGCACCCCACATCCGAGGACTCCCAGCCACAGATTAAAAACAGTAGAGGTATTTATTGAAAAAAATCTATGTGTGTATTGAACTGCATAGTTGAAATCCCTGCTGTTCTACTGCAGTTCTGTGATTCTCAGACCATGATGTTACAAGCTTCTGTTCCCTGCATTGTCCCTCCACCTTGGGAAAAAAGTATACTCTCCCACTTTGGGGTCTTGGCAGTGGTGCTTGGAATCCTGCTTCCAGTTTCCCACTGCGTGTGGACTTCTCATTGGTCATATCTCAATATAGACTGTTTCCAGGGGACCTTCCCCATCCACCTCCCTGCCCTCAAGCCCGGGTTACTTGTCTCTTTGATTAAGAAACTGTAAACCTGGCCTCCCTGCCTGGTAATAGGTGCTTGTTCTCTCCCACTGAACAGCAAGCCTAGTGAGGCCAAGGACCAGTCTGTCATCTTTGCCGTTGTATATCCCTCCCTGGCATGTAGGAGATTTTCATAAATAATGTGGAAAGAGGGAACACGGACCTGCACAAGGAAGGGGTGGTAACTGAGTGGCTTACTGTTAGGGCGGGGCTCCTCTCCCCTGGGTGAGGAGCCCATTTCGGAAGGGGGTTCATCAGACACAGCCTTCTGTGCAGCCACCTTTCAGAATACACATCAGTGCTCCAGGCTGTTTCTTCAGGAGTAATGGTGCACATCTAAATCATCAGCACCCCTTCCTGGTTAAAGTGTATGGTTTTCATTTTGTGAGAAGTAATAATGAAGCACATGCAAACTGAGATGATGATGGGTGAGTGATTCAAGGGAAGGACCGATGGGGAAGTAGGGTTGAAGAATGGTGATAATATGATAGAAAATTCTGCCTCATCTCCCAGCAGCGGAGTCAGTTGGGCAAAACAGATCCAGGCGCTGCACAGGCAGCAGCCACGCAGATCCCAGGTGCGGGCTAGCTACGGACGGAACCCAGGGGAGAGGCGCTGCTGGCTGTCTGCAGTCAGTCACGCATTTGCACACAGATAAACCAGTGAAGAGGCGAGTGTTGAGACAGATCTTGCAGGCCCCAACGACTGGCACAGGGTGGCAGACTCGCACATTTGCGCTCGGATAAGCAGGCGGGGCGAGTGCTAAGGTGGACTGGGCGAGCAGAGAGGACCGCCATTGCTCCCGCTCTGACCCCGCCCCCACATACAGCAACACAAACCTGCGACCTGGGTGGCCCTGCCCCGGTAAACACCAAGGCACCTCTCCTCGTAGATAACGGGCACGAACAGATCAAAACATGGCTCCAGAACAACTCAGAGCCCCAGAGCCCATAAATCTAAGCAATGCAGAAATAGCCAAACTTTCAGATGCATAGTTCAAAACACTGGTGATCAGGATGCTCACAGAACTGGTTGATTATAGTCACAAATTAGAGGAATATATGAAGGCTAAACTAATTGAAATGAATGGAAATGCACAGGAAACCAATAGTAATGGAAAGGAAACTGGGACTCAAATCAAAGGAGTGGACCAGAAAGAGGATAAAATGACCAAACAGAAAAGGATGAAGAAACAAGAATTCAAAAAAATGAGGAGAGGCTTAGGAACCTCCAGGACATCTTTAAACGTTCCAACATCCGAATTATAGGGGTACAAGAAGGAGAAGAGGAACAGCCACGAGTGGAACACTTATTTGAACAAATAATAAAGCAGAACTTCCCCAATCTGGCAAAGGAAATAGACTTCCAGGAAATCCAGGAAGCTCAGAGAGTCCCAAAGAAGTTGGACCCAAGAAGGAACACACCAAGGCACATCATCATTACATTGGCCAAGATTAAAATGAAAGAGAGAATTCTAGAAGCAACAAGAGATAAGGGGACAGTCACCTACAAAGGAGTGCCCATCAGACTGTCAGCTGATTTCTCAGAAGAGACCTTACAGGCCAGAAGGGGCTGGAAAGAAGTATTCCAAGTCATGAAATCCAAAGACACCCAAGATTGCTCTATCCAGCAAAGCTTTCATTTAGAATAGAAGGACAGATAAAGTGCTTCTCAGATAAGATCAAATTCAAGGAGTTCATCATCACCAAGCCCTTACTATATGAAATGTTAAAGGGACTTATCTAAGAAAAAGAAGATAAAAAAGATGAACAGTGAAAGGACAACAAACTCACAGTTATTAACAACCACACCTAAAACAAAAGCAAACTAAGAGGACAGCTAGATCAGGAGTGAACCATAGAAATGAAGATCACATGGAGGGTTAGCAACAAGGGAATGGGAGAAGGAGAAGGGGGGAGAAGGTACAGAAAATAAGTAGCATAGACAGTAGGTAGAAAATAGATAGGGGGGAGGGCAAGAATAGTAGGGGAAATATAGAATCTAAAGAACTTGAGACACGTGTTCATGAACTAAAGGGGGGGAATGGTGGGGGAGGGGTGTGCAGGGTGGAGGGGAACAGAGGAGGGGAAATAGAACAAATGTAATGCCATAATCAATAAAAAAAAGTTTAAAAAAAATAAATAAAATAAATTTATTTTCCCAAGTAACAGAAACCTTGAGGTAGGAGGCTCGGAGTTGGTTGATCTGGTGTCCCCACAATGTCAGTGAGAACCCAGCTCTCTCCTGCTCTCAGCCAGCCCTTCTGAGCATTGGCCTCATCCCCAGGCTGGTAGGGAGATGGCTGCCACCGGGAAAGGCGTCCCATCCTCATGTCCAGATGAAGAGAAAGCGTCAGCTCCAGTCACAGGTGAAGGATGGGGGTTGCCAAAAGCGTTACCTAAATCAACTGCAGTAGACGCAGTAGATACTGCGTAGCCTCTTGCATGCACCATGACCTCCCAGCCCCAGGTATCCCTCCCCAACCTCAGCCTGTGGATTTTAAAAGTGCTTTCAGCCTGCACCAGTACAGAACGTACTGAATGAAAATCGACTCCTTTAGTTAATACCAGTTAATGCCTTAGAAGTGATCTTAACTAAGGGGACAATACAGAACAGGAAAAGCTTTCAGAATGGAAAGGGGCTTGGGAAGAGCTGCCTGGGCTCACCAGAGACCTGGGCAGCCTGAGCCCAGCCATTCAGGAAGGGCCCTCCTTGCCCTCAGGGGTTAACTCCCCTCCCCAGTCCCAGCTAAAGAAACGCTGGCTTGATCTTAAATTTAGTAACATCCATACATTTATGATTTACAATGTAAATGGTATACAGTCTGAGAAATCTGGAATCCTTCAACCAATCAGTTATGCTTCTTTTCCTCCTCCTGGATAGACCTCGCAGTGTTAGAGCTGTGTGGAATGAGGTCACAGTCGAACTGCAATATTAACCCTGCAAATCTGTCCATTTTCGCCCAGGCACCCTCCGGCAGGATAGAGAATGTGTCCAATTGAAAAACTATTACAGACACTGCAGTGGGCTGTGATGGGCCGAATTATAACAGGGAGGGGTTGGGGGAATCGCAAGCCAGGAAATCATTTTCTGAAAGGAAGTTAGGGAGTATGCATCTCTTAAAAGTAGAGGTCACATGGTTGCACTTTCAAAGGAAAGATGTGTTTTCCGTCACCCCGATTTTAAAATGCTGCTTTTAATATTTCCATGCTTTAACTTTTTTATTTCCTGCCAACTACATCTTTGTTTTAGTTTTTCCCCCTCCTCAATACCTCTTTAACTTCTCTGTGTTACAAACTTCCTTTTGGGTTTCTTAATATGTGTTTTGCATTATTGAAAATATTTAGGAACAGATAAAGAATAATTAGTGAACACCCACAAACCCACCACTCGATTTAAGAAACAAAACATCCACTCTTCCTCTGTAACTGCTCCTGGGCTCTGTTTAATTCAGCGTGGCGACCAGCACCACACAGGTGGTGGACATGTAGGGAAAGGCCCAGTCACCACTCGGCTCCCAGCTAGATTCCCGGTTCCGGAAAGCATGGGCCTCTGCCGTCCTGCCCGGACATGTGGTTAATGCTAAGTAGTCTCACAGTCATGCCCCAGGTAACTCCTAACACAGTTTCAGATCATAAAATCTATGATGTTTTGCAAATTTATACTTTATCATGCTGGGTTGTAAGTACAGAAATTAGATGACTTCCCCTTTGTAATCTCCTTCAAAGGCATGTTTTAAAATCCTTTTATTGTGCCTCATCACTGGCTTGGGCACACATTGTTTGCATGTTTGAAGACAGTCCCTGGCTACATCATGAGTCTGAGGGTATACTTGTGGTGTTCAGAATTCAAACGTAAATGCTATTTTAGCTTATTCCTCAATCGTAGACTTTACGTATGTGACGCCGTCTTGACGTGCCGGAGATCTGACTCGACTTGTCTGTGGTGTGGGCTCTAGAAGCAATCAACTCTGTTTGGACAGTGTTTGAAATACTTCTATTGTCTCCATGGAGAGGATGGAATATTTCATTTTCTCGGAGAGTGCAGTTTCCTCTCCATGTTCTTGCTGCCACCATGGATCTCCTCCACTGTCCACATTGTACCTTTGCCTGTAGAACTAAACCTGCCGAATCGACATCTGCCCCCACGGCACCTGGGGAATTTGATTCCTTCAAGAAGCTGGTACAGAAGAACAGCTTGCTTGGGTCTTGTAAGCACATCCTTATCATTGGAGCGTACAGTAGTCCCCTTAGCCATAGGGGACGCCTGAAGTTGAATGTAGTACTGTATATAGAACCCTATATATACCGTGTTTTTTCTTCTGTACATGTTAATAAAGTTTAAGCTATTCTTGTCCTTCAAGGCCATTAAATAAAATAGGGTTACTTGAACACAAGTGCTGCCATACTGCGACAGTCTATCTGGTAACTGAGACTACCCGGTAAAGCGACTCATGGGTAGGGAGTATCTACAGGGTAGATAAACTGGACAAAGCGATGGTTCATCCTGTGTGCCACACTGCGGGTTGGAGAGAGATTTCATCATGCTACTCTCGATGGCGCACAATTTAAAACTTATGAACAGTTTCTTTCTAGAATTTTTTTTTAAGATTTTATTTATTTATCTTTAGAGGGGAAAGGAAGGAGAGAGGGAGAGAACTGGCCTGCAACCCAGGCATGTGCCCTGACTGGGAATCGAACCATGGTTGCTTGGTTCCCAGGCCCGCGCTCAATCCACTGAGCCACACCAGCCAGGGCTTCTTTCTAGAATTTTTTGTTTTATATTTTTGGACTGCCGTTGGCTGTGGGTCACTGAAACTGTGGAAAGTGAGACCACAAACAGGAAGGGCTGTTGTACACTTTTTCAAAGCATCCCCACATCCACACCCTTAACAGGGAACAAATGATGGAGCGTGGGTAGGTTTTTTTCATCTGTTGACAGATAAACTTATGGTACGTATTTACAAGGTTGCTTTGAGTATGTGAGCTAATGGGTAAACCAGCCATGCCCTCTTTGTCTTGATTTGAAAAACAGCAATTGAAGAAAACATTTTGTAGAACACAGGTGTTGAAAACTCTATATTAACCTCAACTGCATCACATTTAAGGCATTTTCAAAGAGAAAGATAAAGCATACATACTTTATTTAGATTTGTTTTGTTTTAAATGTTGATCAGCTTTTCATTTGGAATGAGTAATGCTTCTCCACATGCCACTTGCCAGTTGCTAAATGCGAGAATTCATGAGTAAAATTTGTCATAGTGCTCAGAATGATCTGAAATGAACATTAGTTCTACTCCTTGACTCTGAGCATAGGAAGTTTTTCCTTTGTTACCAAATTTGTTTTTCCGACATTCATTATAACAAAACTGAGCTTGCTGGTTTTATTGCCTAGTGCGTGTCATCAGCTCTAGTCACTGGCTTATTCTTTATGATGTATGTGTTTCCTTTCTCTCCACTAAAAAAGGAAAACGTGTCTAACTTGCTTCTCTCTCTGTAGGACAGTCGGCCCAATATGTCAAGACCTCTGATCACTAGATCTCCTGCATCTCCACTGAACAACCAAGGCATTCCTACTCCAGCACAACTCACGAAATCCAATGCGCCCGTCCACATCGATGTGGGCGGCCACATGTACACCAGCAGCCTGGCCACCCTCACCAAATACCCTGAATCAAGGTAACTCAGAAACGCATATGTTTGATGATCTAACTGTTTCTCCTTTGACCAGCATAGCAGCTTGGCCTGGCCCCGGGCGGGGTAAGGACATGAAAGCACAATGCGGGCCACCCTGCTCTGGAGGCTGCCCTCAGACGTGCTATAAACCTTCTGCGCATCAGGGCTTGACGCACAGCTTAGTCAAGGATACGTAGAAACATCACGTGAGGATGGAGGTCTGTGCTATTTCAGTCTGCAAAGATCTTCACATTTTTTAGTGCAGTACAAAAAGAACGGTGGTTTCTGCCCTGGACCTTTCCTCTGTCCTCCTCTTCTACAATGTACCTGCTTCTCAGTTTTCAGTTTTATAGGTGATCACTTGTCCTACCAACTTATGAACTAGGGGAAGAAAATAAAAAGGACTGTTATCAGTGAGGCAGTATATTTAGAACAGTATGCAAAAGTTCAGGAAGCCCAGATAGTCTTGTTTAAAAAAAAAAAAAGAAGAACAATGGAACTTATGAGAGTTCAAGGCCCATAAGTAAATATAGAAAATATATGAAGGAGGGGTGATTTACAAATAGGCAGTATACACTGTGCTTCTGAGCCAGGTCCTTCCGTGACCCCACCCTGCCGCTGGTGAAGGAGTTCCATGGGAACAGTTCACTTTGGTCCCCTGCTGGGACAGCCGCCTGGCCCTGCCTAGATTGGGGGCTATGCCCAGGTCCTGTAAGGGAATTTATCCTCACCGGCTCCTCTGGTGCACAGGGGAGTGGGCACAAACTCCTGTGGGCTGATGTCAGGAAAAAGGGGACTTCTCTCTGTCTGCTCAGGTGAAATGGAAACATACCACTTGAGGTTCCGGAAGGCACCACTTCATTTTTAAGTCTCTCTTACAAAATGTCAGATGGTTTACAGCTTGTGTAGATAGCAGTGACTTAAAAATTACTGTCATCTTGATAACTGCACAAAAACTGGTATTTTTGTTTAGTTAACCTCACTATTATCCAAAATAACTAATATTTGCAAATGAAATGATAATGTCAGTCACTTAATGTTATTGAGTCCCCACCTTAACCTGAGATCATTGTGGTGGGTCTACAAAATCATATTACACAATAGTTGTATTTCTCAAGAGTATTATTGTATAAGTAGTGACCTTTTTAAAAAAATGTCTATTTGCATTTCTTCTAACCTTCTGCCAAAGCAGCGTCAATAATAGAAAATCGGCGTGTCTCTTCAGACAAACACTTAATTCTGGTGGGCAAGTCACAAAACATACATAATAATCAACAAGCAAATCCTCATCTCAGAAAAATTCACTGGTCTGGCCTGATGGCCTTTTGCTTCGGTCTGATTTTTTAAAAATCTATTTTATTGATTATGCCATTACAGTTGTCCTATTCACCCCCTTCATTCCCCTCCACCCTGCGAAAACCTCCCCCACCATTTCCCCCCTTTCGTTTATGTCAATGTATCACAAGTTTTTTAGATTCTATATTTCCCATGCTATTCTTGCCCCCCCATCTATTTTCTACCTACTGTCTATGCTATTTATTCTCTGTACTTTCTCCCCCTTTCTCCTCCTCCCACTCCCCTGTTGCTAACCCTCCATGTGATCTTCATTTCTATGGTTCTGCTCCTGTTCTAGCTGTCCTCTTAGTTTGCTTTTGTTTTAGCTGTGGTTGTTAATAACTGTGAGTTTGCTGTCCTTCCACTGTTCATCTTTTTTATCTTTTTCTTAGATAAGTCCCTTTAACATTTCATATAATAAGGGCTTGGTGATGATGAACTCCTTGAATTTGATCTTATCTGAGAAGCACTTTATCTGTCCTTTCATTCTAAATGATAGCTTTGCTGGATAGATCAATCTTGGATGTAGGTCTTTGGATTTCATGACTTGGAGTACTTCTTTCCAGCCCCTTCTTGCCTGTAATGTCTCTTTTGAGAAATCAGCTGACAGTCTGATAGGAACTCCTTTGTAGGTGACTGTCTCCTTATCTCTTGCTGCTTCTAGGATTCTCTCCTGCATTTTAATCTTGGCTAATGTAATTATGATGTGCCTTGGTGTGTTCCTTCTTGGGTCCAACTTCTTTGGGACTCTCTGAGCTTCCTGGATTTCCTGGAAGTCTATTTCCTTTGCCAGATTGGGGAAGTTCTGCTTTATTATTTGTTCAAATAAGTTTTCCACTCGTGGCTGTTCCTCTTCCCCTTCTGGTACCCCTATAATTTGGATGTCGGAACGTTTAAAGATGTCCTGGAGGTTCCTAAGCCTCTCCTCATTTTTTTGAATTCTTGTTTCTTCATATATTTTTCTGTTTGGTCAGTTTTTCCTTCCTTCTGGTCTGCTCCCTTGATTTGAGTCCCAATTTTCTTTCCATCACTATTGGTTTCCTGTGCATTCCCACTCATTATAATTAGTTTAGCCTTCACTGGTCCCTCTAATTTGTGACTAAAATCAACCAGTTCTGTGAGCATCCTGATCACCAGTGTTTTAAACTGTGCATCTGAAAGTTTGACTATCTCTTGGTCGCATAGAATTATTGATTCTGGGGCTTTGAGTTGTTCTTGAGCCACAATGTTTTGGTCTGTTTGCACCTGTTATGTATGAGGGGCGGAGCCTTAGGTGTTCACCAAGGCGGGGCAACCCAGGTCTCTGGGTTATGATGCTGTATGTGGGGCGGGGTCAGAAAGGGGCAATGGCGTTTTTTCTGCACTCTCTTTCAGATTTCTGTTTCCTCTGCTGCTTCCCACAAGCAAATTGGGCCTTTCTGATGCTGGTTCCCCGGTATGTGGGCTTGTGTACCCTCCAGGACCCTGTAGGTCTCTCCAACGAACTCTCCCGGCACCTTGACCCCAAAAGTCTTTTCAATTGATGCTTTCAGGCTCTAATTCCCGTCGCTGGGGCCCTAGCCTGAGCGGTCTGTCTCACTGTTCACTCCTTCACTTGGTTTATCTGCACTCAAATGCATGACCACGGTCAGCCTGCTGCCCTGCGCCAGGCTGGGTTCACCCGTTGCCACCCCACGCCTGGTATCCACCAACTGCCTTGCACTCCTGTGTTGGTCCCAAAGATTTTTCCTGCCTGACCCTGCTCTGCCAGTCACTGACTCCGCCCCTCTTACTGGTCTGGATGAACGGTTCTTGTTGTCAGACTTCAGTACAGTTTAATTTTCTATGTTTTGGCTGCGTTTTTGTTACTAAAACTTTGTTGTCTTTAAACTTGGTTATGTGAGGAGGCACAGTGTTTCTACCTACGCCTCCATGTTGGCCGGAAGTCCTGCTTCAGTCTGATTTTTAAACTCTAATCCAGGAGGGAAGTTAATAATGATGCCATTTGCCTGTGATGTAAGCAGTAGGTTTTCTAGTGCTCACTGTAGCCGAGTGGGTGTCTTTCCACGGACTAAGGCCCCACAGGGGTTTAAGCCTTTGGGAAGCTCCCAGGTATCATTTGGCCCATTGGCAGGGGTTAGAGGTTTATTCAGTTCCTTTCTCTGAAATAATTTGCCACTTTAATCACTTTGGTGCTCCATATTATTAAAGACCTTGAATAGTGTCTCACTGGGAGAATCTTTCTCTGGCCTCCTCTCCATGGTTATTTTCCCCACGTGGGTATTTTTTCATGGGTATTTCTAAGAGTCTACTTTTTGTCGCTTATCAGCCACACCCCAAGATATCTTCAATCTCAGTACTTGGTATCTGGGTTGCCTCGTGGCAGCCACTGGCCACATGCCTGTGATGATCATTGGAAATGTGGCTGGTTCAAACCAAAATGTCCTCTAAGTGCAAAATGTGCAAAACATCCTCTAAGTGTGAATTTTAAAGAGTACCCCAAAATGTAGACTATTCTAATCATTTTTATATTGATCTCCTGTTGGAATAATAACATATTAAGTTAAATAAAATGTCATTAAAATTAATTTCACTTGTTTCTTTTTACTTTTTAAAAAAGATATTATTTATTTACTTTTAGAGAGAGAGGAAGGGAAGGAGAGAGGGAGAGAAACATCAATGTGTGGTTGCATCTTGCATGCTGCCTACTGGGGACCTGGCCTGCAACCCAGGCATGTGCCCTGACTGGGAATCAAACCAGTGACTCTTTGGTTTGCAGGCTGGCAGTCAATCCACTGTGCCACACCAGCCAGGGCTTCTATTTACTTTTTAATGTGGCTACTGAAAAACAAAATTATGTAAGTGTCTCACTTTTTTTTCTGTTGGACAGTGTTAAACTACACAGATTTTTAACAAATCAAATTAATTCTACCTGCCCCCCCAACCTGATACTTGTGCATCATATATTAAATCTTTCTTTCACCAACTTAATTAGAAAAGATCAACTTGTTCATCTTCTTTCCCCAACCTTCCCCTGTGCAGCCTTGTCACCAGTGGGTCACAGTATCACAGGAGCAACATCAAAAACAACTTGTAGCTCATCAGCCCTGTCTTTGAGTGTTGATGCTGCCATTTATCCAATAGTTGTTTGGCCACAGAAGGGCCCAATTTCTGAGCGACTGTCTTCTCTCTTGTAAAGTCAACACAAATATGCCTTAACAAAAGGTGATCGGGAAGATTAAATTTGATTACAAAAAGCACTCCATGGTCATACCAAAGAGATTATTGCATTTATACTCAATCTTCTGCCAAACTCAGCAATTACTTCTTTTAAAATTGCCTTCCAAATTCCAAATATATTTCATTCACTCATATCCTAGATGGTGGAAACAGCCTTACTTCTGGAGTCTTGCTTGAATTACTACAGGCTCAGGGATTCCTCACCTGCACCTTCTGGCACCTTATCTTAAATGCCCCCATGTGTCACAGAGCTGCTCAGCCATTCCAAGATGATCTTTATCGTTAGGAGATATTTTTAAACATATGTCAAGACTTGTTTTTGAAACAGGTGATGCTGGTTTAGATATTGAATTGACTGCTGTGTTGCCTTGCTCCCTCTTGGGTTTTTATGTTTTTTAGTTTTTTTAAAAATATATTTTATTGATTATGCCATTACAGTTGTTCTGTTTCCCCTCTTCCGTTCCCCTCCACCCTGCACACCCCTCCCCCACCATTCTCCCCCCTTTAGTTCATGAAGTTCTTTAGATTCTGTATTTCCCCTACTCTTCTTACCCTTCCCCCTGTCTATTTTCTACCTACTGTCTATGCTACTTATTTTCTGTACCTTCTCTCCCCTTCTCCTTCTCCCACTCCCCTGTTGCTAACCCTCCATGTGATCTTCATTTCTATGGTTCTGCTCCTGATCTAGCTGTCTTCTTAGTTTGCTTTTGTTTTAGGTGTGGTTCTTAATAACTGTGAGTTTGCTGTCCTTTCACTGTTCATCTTTTTTATCTTCTTTTTCTTAGGTAAGTCCCTTTAACATTTCATATAATAAGAACTTAGTGATGATGAACTTCTTGAATTTGATCTTATCTGAGAAGCACTTTCTCTGTCCTTCCATTCTAAATGAAAGTTTTGCTGGATAGAGCAATCTTGGTTGTAGGTCTTTGGTTTTCATGGCTTGGAATACTTCTTTCCAGCCCCTTCTTGCCTGTAATGTCTCTTTTGAGAAATCAGCCGACAGTCTGATAGGAACTCCTTTGTAGGTGATTGTCCCCTTATCTCTTGCTGCTTCTAGGATTCTCTCCTTCATTTTAATCTTGGCTAATGTAATGATGATGTGCCTTGGTGTGTTCCTTCTTGGGTCCAACTTCTTTGGGACTCTCTGAGCTTCCTGGATTTCCTGGAAGTCTATTTCCTTTGCCAGATTGGGGAAGTTCTGCTTTATTATTTGGTCAAATATGTGTTCCACTTGTGGCTGTTTCTCTTCACCTTCTGGTACCCCTATAATTCGGTTGTTGGAGTGTTTAAAGATCTCCTGGAGGTTCCTAAGCCTCTCCTCATTTTTTTGAATTCTTGTTTCTTCATCCTTTTCTGTTTGGTCATTTTTTTCCTCTTTCTGGTCCACTCCTTTGATTTGAGTCCCAGTGTCCTTTCCATTACTATTGGTTTCCTGTGCATTTCCCTTCATTTCAATTAGTTTAGCCTTCATATGTTCCTCTAATTTGTGACTAAAATCAACCAGTTCTGTGAGCATCCTGATCACCAGTGTTTTGAACTGTGCATCTGAAAGTTTGGCTGTTTCTTCATTGCTTAGATTTATCGGAGTTGTTCTGGAGCCATGTTTTGATCTGTTCATGCCTATTATGTATAAGGAGCAGAGCCTTAGATGTTCACCAGGGTGGGGCCACCCAAGTCGCTGGTTTGTGATGCTGTATATGGGGGCGGGGTCAGAGAGGGACAATGGGGGTCCCCTCTGCCACTTCCTGCAACTGGGGCCTGCACGGTCTGTCTCACCACTCGCCCCTTCACCAGTTTACCTGTGCATGAATGTGTGACCATAGTCAGCCCTTAGTGAGTCCACCGCCTTGCGCCCACAGGGTGTCCGCCCACTACTCCACACCTGGGATCCGCCCATGACTGCCAGCGTGCCTGGGTCGGGCGCCCAGGTCGGTCTGGTGGATCTTTCCTGCCTGACCCCACTCTACTGCTGGCTCTGCCCCTCTTACTGGTTTGGCTGAAGGGTTCATTGCTGTCAGACTTCTGTGTAGTTCAATTTTCTGTGATTTGGCTGTGTTTTTGTTGCTAAAATTTTGTTGTTTTTAAACTTGGTTGTGTGAGAAGGCACAGTGCTTCCACCTATGCCTCCATCTTGGTGGAAGTCTAGTTTTTATTTTTGTAAGTAATTTAATATCTATTTCAAAGCAACCATCAGTTTCATGGGACCCACATGCAAAGTTACAGAAAAGAAGCCCTGGATGGTGTAGCTCAGTGGATTGAGCACGGGCCTGTGAACCAAAGGATCATGGTTCAATTCCTAGCCAGGGCACATGCCTGGGTTGCAGGCCAGTTCCTAGCAACCATACATTGATATTTCTCTCCCTCTCTCCTTCCCTTCCCTTCTAAAGATAAATAAATAAAAATCTTTTTAAAAAGTTACAGAAAAGAAATAGTTCTTCGTACTGCCCCATAGATACCAGGTGCTCCTACCAACTTCTGGGAAAAGCTCCTGCATATCAGCAGCCCTTTTGGAATAAAGCCTAGGACACTAGAATGCCCATGAACACAGAATTACAGAGTCTCCAGTTCCGGTTCTCTAGATTCCAGGTACTGTGAGCCCTCTCACCTGCCAGGAGCATTCCCTGCCCCATCCCACCCCCCCAGCAGCACCCTGGTTCCTCTCACCCACCCTTTCCTTGGTGTAGCCCAGGGGGGAGGAGGGCTTTTCCTCAGCTCCATTTTCTAGGATTTCAAGGAGAGACTTGTAGTATAAAAGTACTAATTTGTTTATAATGCATGATCTTAAAATATGTAACTTCAAAGGCCCTGCAAATAGCCTTTAGTCCATTTTGAAATACTGTGATTCTTTTATTCTGTCTCTATTACTCCCCTCCTGGCTAAAGACCATCGTAGAATGCCATCCCCAGGAAGTGGTACGATGAACCATGTGGCTAAACATCAGGAGCATTAAAAGGCCACATGAGACCCTGCCCCAAACAAATAAAATAGGAAGCTCTGCAATTTTCCTAAGAGATCCTGATTTTCACCACCTGGCTTTGAACAACAGTAAAGTATATGGTTTCTCCAAACGAATATAGGCCTCTTCCTTAAAAAATATTTCATTGATATACTAATAGCCATTCCACCAAAATAAAATACCTGGATCTTCATTTCTTTAATTACCACAGTTACCTGGGTCTACTGTGTGTGCACCTGTGTGCTGTTTTGGCTTGTAAGGCCTGACTGAGCAGGAATTCACTTAAGCAAGTTGACTTTCTTTAACTCACAACAAGGTTAACCACTCACATTGTTACTCACGTCCATCATCAGGTATTTTTTAGCTTACGGGACTGAAATTTTGACATTAACTGAAGTTTTGCGTATATTAGTGACGTGTCCTGTCTTTATCAGTCTTCTGTGTCAAATGTGAAGCCATCTTTGGCAGTGATTTTGAGACAGGCGCCCCGCCCTGAGGGTGAATGCTGTTCCCTTACCAAGGGGCCTCGAGTCTCCAGTTTTGATTCCTGTTTTGAATTGTAATCACCAGGAAGAATATTCAGCTCAGATCTGCAATAATTTTACATTAAATAAGTAAAACAAAAAGTCAAGAAAAACATATTTCCCTCATAAAGGGATTTTGACTGGATATGCAAAGAAGATAAAATGTATTTTATTTAACAGCTTGATTAAAAGTCATAAATATGAAGACATGGGAGCTGGGTCTCACTTGTACTCTCCTGACCTGGCCCTGCAAATTTTAAGGACAGAGCTTATTATATTTGATTCAGAAATCATTGTTAACAAAAAATCTAAATAATTTGTCATAAGTAATTAATATTGGTACCAAGTTACATGGCCTTCTTAAAATATACTGTTAACACTCTGAAATATCTTTGGAGCCAAATGTGCATGTGATATTGAAGACACATTTTATGACCGCCTTAAAAGTAGGCACAAGTCAGACCTCAAAGTTAGGTCTGTTTTATCCTCTGCTGTCACCTCGAACAAAATCAGTATTAATAACAGTTATACTGATGGTGGGCTTTTCAAAAACAGGAAGTGGACTGATACTCCTAATTAACTAGGCCTGTTGGGTGGTAATGAGACAGGGGTCTCAGGTAAAAGAGCTGACTGCCAGCCAGTGACCCAGAGATGAAAAACAAGACCTCATGTTACAATCCTGAGCCATCCATCTGACTGCTGGACAGAGCTTTTGTGTATTTTCAACCGGGTACATGAGTTAACTCCCACATAAGTAGAAGATGCCA
The DNA here is from genome assembly GCF_021234435.1 of Artibeus jamaicensis. Taxonomy (NCBI): domain Eukaryota; kingdom Metazoa; phylum Chordata; class Mammalia; order Chiroptera; family Phyllostomidae; genus Artibeus; species Artibeus jamaicensis. Next base: position 12,087,417 of record NW_026521803.1, on the reverse strand, counting down.
AATTGGTCTCTCCTAAATAGCAGCAGAGTTACTAAGCACACTCTCATATGGAAGTAATTGCAAAACTCAAGAGACTCAGCCTTGCCGTCGACACCCATGGCCACCCAAGGGGTGTGGTGTGTGCAGTGGGAACTGGGGGATGGAGACACTCTCCCAGCAGAGCTCTGGCTCCTGCTTCCCTCTGCTGTGTCAGCCATCCCGCCTGAGAGGAAGGTTGGATGAGAGCAGGATTTATTGAGGGATCCGCGCGCACACTCTCAGGACCACTGAATTCTAACGTCGGGGTTTCCACAGCACCACTGCGGGCCAACCCAGGGAGTTTTCTGTGATCCTATGCTAGGGCTGGCGATTCTATGCTGTGACTGTGGGACTTCACAGTTCCAGTGTCACAGTACCATCCCCAGACGTGAGCCCAGCAGCATCAGACCCATGTTTCAGATTCTCAACAAAAAAGCCAAAAAATAAATGCATCCTAGTTGCCAGACAGTTCCTTGAGCTTTCATTCAGAATGATTGCATGACACTGAATAGAAAGCTTTTAGTTCTAACCCGTTCCTTTGATCATCGTGATTTATAATTCATGATGCTCTGTCAATGTATATGTCAAGCGAACAAGTCCCAGAATGGGTTTCAGGGTTTGTAGATGAGTAGAAGTCAACCTGAGGGCTACAGTCGCCACACGTGTGGACAGAGAAAGTGTGTCCTTGTGGCTGGGAAAACGTCTATGGAAATGCGTAAAATCAGGACAGTGTGACTAATGGTGAACAATTTTGATTGGTAAGATTGGTTAATCTTTTAAAAAACTAGTTTACAGCCCTGGCTGGTGTAGCTCAGTGGATTGAGCGCAGGCCTGCGAACCAGAGTATCGCGGTTCAATTCCCAGTCAGGGCACATGCCTGGGTTGCAGGCCAGTTCCCAGCAGGGGACTCATGAGAGGCAACCACACGTTGATGTTTCTCTCCCACTCTTTCTCCTTCCCTTCCCCTCTCTCGAAAAATAAATAAATAAAATATTTTTTAAAAATAAAAATAAAAATAAAAAACTAGTTTACAAAGGGATTTAAAAGGAGGAAAATCCCCTAGCAAATGAAAAATGGAAAGTTTCTTCAGGGTCGTAGGAGAAATGTTGCTCTCTTCCCTGTTTCTTCATCTGGCAATATTGCTTTCCTAAAATTGCTCCTCAGCTAGATAGGCGAAGAGTAAGTGAAACCAGCTTCAAAAGCCTTTTTTTAAAATGATGAAACTGAATTTTCTGAATGCCGAAAAGCGAGTTCTTCAGTAAACACTCCTGAGCTTCTGGTACATTCAGCAAACTTCCTTTGCCACTTGGGAGCAAAACAGGCCTAACTTGTAAAGTAATGTAACTCATGAAGTCGTGTCACAGAGCATAATTCAAAGGAAAGTGCAGCCATACTCCAGTGCCTGTAGCTTTTCCCTGTTAACGTCCCTTCATTCATTCAGGTGATTTCGACGTGCCCCATCAGCTAGGGCATATACTAGCCAACACGAGTCTTTGCTCTCCTGTAGCTTCCTTGGGAGAGGGGGAAGACAGATAATCAACAAGCGAACAATCAATTAACAATGTTTGAATTAGTATCAAGTGAAGTAGGAAGTGAGAAAAATAACAGAAGAAATAGGCCCACTCTGGGATATGGTCTGCCCTTATTGTAAGACTAAAGATAATTTTATTCTTTTGCTTTTTCAAGAAACATCTTTATTTGTTCATCTATATTTTCAAGACAAAAATCTAGTTTACATTTTAGTTTAAATTTAGAAGCAGGTTTTTGTCACTTCAGTATTACAGATCATCCTTAATTTATGGTCCATTGCCTGTTCTGAGTTTTATTATTCACCTCCTGTTACCTAATGTGTGGCAAATACAGATGAGTATATCCATATACATTCACCCTGCATTTCAGTGGGAGGGAAATATGTGATGAAGTTTACTCTCTGGGCCACAGACGTGGGACAACTCAAGGTCAGATCATCTTCCCGTCACCTCACTAGTATATTAACCGTAATACTGGTACATACCCTTTAAAGTTTCATTTGTTGGTCAGTGATGTTATATTTGGTCTTAACTAAAGTAAAATTAAAAGATGTTGAAATCAGTGCAGACAGAAGTTCCTCGGAGGCCAGCGATAGACAGGCTGGTTTACCCTTAGCCCCTTCCTAGTCAGAGAGGAGGAAGGTGAAGGCACCGTGAGCGTGCAGACCTTGTCCCTGTGCCTGTGACAGCGGAGCAGTGACAGCAGGGACAACTCTGGGTATCTTCTGGGACACAACTCAGGGCAAGACTGTGGGTCACAGTCTTGATTTTTATTAACTTCTCACTTATCAAGGACTTGGCCTCACTTAGACAGAAACCCACTCCCTGGAGAGCTCTTTCTCACTTAGTGTCATTCTTGTATTCTTGGTGCCCAGAACTGCACCTGCCACAGAGTGGGCATCCAAAAGCTTCTTTAGCATATGAATGAATTAGGGGGTATAATATTGTAGACAGAGGCCGGATCCTCAAAATAATGAAGGGCAAGTAATCGAGTACACTTATTTAAATGGAAAGCAAGTTTAAAGGCTGCTTCGGGGGCATCATCCGTGTTTTCATTTAAGTAGCCTATTAGGTGGGGGCTGTGATTGACCTTCGCTTACAGCAGATGAGAACACTGAAACTCCTAAGAGATAAGCAGCCTGTTTAGTCATATTCAGCCAATGGGGAAGTGCACGAATTCCAGCTCCCACATTGATTCCAGGCCCCTTGTTTGTCTCTGTTTTATAGCCGTGCTTCTCAACTCCCCAGGGCACGGTAGAATCAGCTGGGACCCCTTGTTGAAAAACCTGGCTCTGCCCACAAAGGTTCTGATTTTATTGGTCTGGGGCAGGGCTGGGCCATGGGATTTTTTTTTTAATGCTTCCTGTGTTCAGCCACATGGTCCGTCTCACCACCTTTTGGAACTATGTTCTAAAGGTGGTCTTTAGCCAAGAGGGCAGACCACCTACAGTATTTCAAGCCACTCTATTCTCATGATGGCCTTTACGTAACCCCCCTCAGCCCCTGAGGTACCTGGTGCTCTCGGGCCAGTCGCCCCCAGCCAGGAGCAGCCTCTCTTGTCTGCCGTGGTCTGTGTGCCATGGCTCCAAAAGGTCCGAAAAGCACCGCCTTAACCTGGGCAGTGGGATAAGTGGGTCACACTCTTATTTGCCTGTGGATTCCAGGAAGTTCTTTTCAGGACCCAGTGTCCAGTGTACAATATAAAGTCTGCCCACAGCAAGGGACAAAGTTGGCCTTGGACCAGTGACCCTGCCACTTGCTGATGGCTGCTTGGTTGTACCTGTGAAGAGAAAATCATTAGCAGAGACCTGCGCTGGCCCTAGCAGGCTGTGCCTACCCGGAGGAGAGGCACACTGGGCCACACCAGGATACGGAGGGCTGCCAGCCACATTGGGGGTGTCTGGACCCATGGGTCATTGGTCACCCACTTCCTGCTGGACACATCCCTTCCCATTGCTAATAGAACAGTAGACCCCAGAGAGCCCACCAAGGCAGATAGACTTACCTCAGGGTTCACACCTGTGCATAAAACACATGCATGTACCAATGAGAAAATAACTGTAAGGACTTAAAATTCATTTCTGAGACATGCCTTCTGAATCCACACCTTAGGTTTTTAACAATTCAAGATCCACCAATAGTCTTCAGGACCCTGCCCACTGCGCATGGCCAGCAGCAAATGCGTGACGAGTATTCATTGAATGTTGCGGAATGCGTTTTGCTGTGATCTGGGCTGCCGCAGTGGGAAAGTCAAATATTTTGAATCATCAGGTGCTAGGGTGATGCTAGGACATAATAGCAGGCCCCGTGCAATCTGGGCAGCAAAGATTTATATCCTTTTTCTTCAAGGCAAAGCCTACAAAGGGATTTTCTAGTTACCCTGAAGGGAAAAATTAAGGAGAAGGGAATAAATCGACTCAGACCCCAAGGAAACAGATTAACAGAAGGGCAACACCTGCCTTCAGTGTACCTCCTCCAACGGGTGCCGCCTCCCCAATTCCTCCCATCAGGGGTCACCTGGAGGTGCTTGAAAATGCAGATTCCTGGGCTCTTACCACCATGCACATAATCTGTATCCCAGGATGTGAGGAACATCTGCCATTTTCATCGACCCCCGGCGACCCACCTACATCTCAGCGCTGGGGCCTGGATTCGCAGAGAAGGGTGGGGACAGCTGTGGTGTGGCAGGGGACAGGCTGTTAAAGCAAGGCTTTGCTTGTTGATTCTGGCTTGGTTCTTATCACTTGGACAGTAGCACTGCTGTACTCGTTTTGGTCCGTCGTGAATAGTGTCAGCTGTGCCAAGGTCATTTTGCTCTTTTGTTTCTTGATCATATTTTCCTGCTTCCCCTCATCATACAAGAAAGAGCTTTTATAATAATAAACTGTTTTACTTACTGTTTAAGAAATTAATTTCATAGATTACAGTAATCTCTTACAAGGTGAAGGTGGGAAAAATACAGTCTACTGTGTTTTTGAGAACAGTTTCATCAAAAGGGCTTAACATTGACATTGTTATTTCATAGCCCCAGCTCCCACATCTCGTGACTTTGGCCCCTCGAACCCGTAGTTTCTGTCAGTCACATGACCCTGATGCAGGTTTAGCCCTTCATCTGAAAGCTTCTTTATGGCCGGTGAGGATTAACTTTAAAACACTTTAGATGAATTTCCAAAAGACAGACTGCGTTTTGGCCACGTAGAGAGCTTTGTGGATGGGCGTGTTACACGCCAGAGCGTTAGCCTTGTGTGCGCTGTCTAGTCCGATATCACCTTCCCAAGCCACCGTGATGTGCTTCACCTACATACGAAGTCTTGTATCAGAAGGGAAGCTCCCTTGCATCAGAACACAGCGAGGTATCTGTGCTGGGTGTGTTCTTGCTGAAATAAAACAGTGCGCAAGTTATTCTCAAGTCGAGGGGATCCCTTTTTATTAAGCCAGTGCAGAAAATAGCTTTTGCCTTCTTAATCTCCAAACAGAAGCATTTATTCACAACCAAAACTCACGATGGTATAACTTGCATTTATACTTTGAGGACCCCCCCCAAAAAAACAAAAACAAAAGCCTCTGAGCAAGTTACACTGAGGGAGGCCTTAGGGGCCCACTGAACACAGAGATGCCCTCTACTGAAACCGGAGGTGTGTTCATAGAAAAGTTCAGTTCACTATGTCTGTCAGACATTTCAGTCTATTGTGTAAAATAAATAATCCATTAAAATGCCATTTCTTTTCATTAGAAATGCAGGATGTAGAGCCTCAAACAGATAAATTATCAATATTCTGCCCAGAGATAGAAAGTAGCAATAACTCATCCCCAAAGCCGCACGCTGAAGTGGGTGCGTGGTGTTTTACGGGCTGGGCTTCTGAACGGCCCAGGGTAGTCCTGGAGGGAGAACGAGGGTGTGTGATTGGTGGGTGGAGGGGGAGGAGTCCGTTGTCCCCTACCAGGTGTGCGCATTCCATGTGTTCAATGCCAAAGGCAGATACCCACAAACTCCAGTCTGGTGGCAAAGACCCGTATTCCAGCCCCACAACTATTCTGGCTATTTGCTGGCCTGTCTGAATCTAATCGAGCGGCAGTTCAGTGGAAGTGGCACTGTCACTGGTTAATGACTTCTCAGTGCTGCACGTGCCAGTGTTCTTCATAAGGACATTGTTTGCTGTTTATCTTTCTTGTTGGTAATGATTATTTTTACTCTTGTGCAACTTTTCCTATTGTGTTCCCCATATTCAGAAGATAAAGTACAGCTGTGCCTAATAGCCAACCACCCCTTTCAAACAGTGGGAAGCCTTGCCAGGTGGAGAGGGCTGCGTAAGTGAACAGTGAATGTGAGCTCGCCCGGACTTGTTTTCGGGACGTGAGCTGACTGCGCTCCAGAACTCCCACCCAGCCTCGTTAGGCTTGGCTAGGCCCCTGCTGCCCCTCCGAAAACAGATTTTTTAAGCAACGGCTTAGAAAGTCCTAAGGGCTTGAGAGCTCACCTAAAAAAATGAAAAGTCTCCCAAGCCTCAAAGCAGCGCAAACAGTCAATACCAAAGAAAAAAGAAGGATCTTTTAAGTGTATCCCAGTAATCCATAATCTTGGGAGCCCTAAGGATGGCACTTTATCAAAACATCATTCCGATGATACATTGGGGGGGGGAACAAGAAGGCATGAAGGGTGGAATTCAGAGAAAATTGCTGGACACATTCAAATGCACTGGAATAAATTCATAACAACCCAGCAAACCCAGGGCACCATGTTAAATTTGAATAAAGCTCTGCTCTTCACCATGGCAAGATGTCTGACGATTAGAAAGCCAAACGGTGACAGTACAGTTTTCCCAAGCACAGGTCCTATTGAGCTCTTGAAGAAGCCACGTGTAATCTTTTATGTCGATTTTTAAAATGTGTTCATTGGAAAGCAGAAGTGTTCATTGGAAAACTGAGATTTGGCTTTAGTGCACTTGTCACACAGCATTTCCAAACGAAGTGAGAGGCACAGCAAGAAGGGGAGAGAATGGCATCCCGTGACCACTGAAACGTGTCCGCTCCCCGAGAGGATCATCTGAAAAGGAACAGAAAAAAAGAGGAATTCTTGTTATTAGCTGGGAAACTCTTTTTCTTAATGTTTTGCAAGTTGGGGCTTGGTTCTGTGTTTTTGTTGAAAGGGATAGGGAGAAAAATCAATAGATACACCTACCACCCAACGTGTCTAGGGACCGGCTTGGTGCCTCCGGGTAAATTCTTGAACTATGATAAACCAAGCCTGAGCCCCAGAAGGGTGTCGACGGTTACACCAGGTTACACAAGACGCACACCCACGACAGCGCATTGTTGGCTGTGGCACAGCCAAAGGCAACGTGCTGTCAGCCGCCGCTTTCGTTATTTCCCAACCTCACACACCCGAGAATGTTGTCTTTGAATCATGAGCTGATTTATAACTAATATTTTGCACATCATTTTGATTTGGTGACTGCTTAAGTAATCTTTCAACATAAACTTGAGATCTTAATTATGCTTCTCAGAGTATAAAGCCAACGAGGCACATCATCCGTTGTGATCTGAAGAAGCAGCTAGACGTTTCTTTTAAGTGAAAGGGTGGTATGATTTTATATATTCTTTAAAATACTTAAATACTTTTGGAGCTGCATAAATAGAACTCTTCTCCACTTTTCAGCTTTCCTCCCTTCCTCTAAGGAGTATAACACACAGTCCTGTGGCGAAATCCCCTTCCTTTGGCTTTGTCCTCATAAAGCCCAGTTTCTGAAAGTGTTCTGAAGCTTCCTAGTCATTCTGAAGTCATGCAGTGGGAGAATAATCCATTCGTTTTCACCCATCCAACCACCTTTTGACCCTGGACCATCAGAACAGTACTTGTTGCTATTGGAAGACCCCCGAATGGTGTCAGCAGTGTGTGTGTGTGTCTGTGTCCAGGGGGGAATGGGTACAGGTGCACTGGGGTAGATTCACTTGTTTTCTCCCACACAGCTTCTGTTAGGTTTTTGAAAAGCATTTACCTAGCCTCTTGGTAAATTATATTTTTCTTGTTCTTTCTTTTTTACTAAGCACTGTATTAAGCCTCTGGTCTTCCACTTGTAGGTACTAAGCAAGAAATGTACGTACTCCACTGTAAGCTGCTGCTTTCTGGCCCCATTACAAGGAGGAAGAAACTGGTACATTGAAGACAGAGACAGCCGGCTTTGCCATGGTCCTGTCTTAGTGTCATATAATTAATATGATGCCTTCGTTTGAAGTGACCACTATGACATTGTAAGCAAATCCCAACCAGCTCCCAGAGTAAAGTCCAAAGGAAATGGGGACAGGTTCCGTTCCATGTCCTGTTGTCACTGATAATCTCAAAGTACTGCAAAGAGTGGGGCCACTGGGAGAGCAGCAGTCATGGGGGAAGGGCTGAGAGTCCATTCCGTTTATTAAATCTATGGCACAGATGGAAGAAGAGTCAGGAACGTGTCCTCGGATAGGAAGGCACTGGTTCAATACTTAGGGCTGGTGATGCTCAGGAGCCCAGGAGTAAGATCAGTTACTCAGAAACACAGTAAATTCAATGAGAACATGTGTCAAAGAGTGTACGTGACAAGAAATTATAAAACAGGAGCTGAAGCGCAGCTGCAAGATGAAGAAAGACTGGCAGGAGGTGCTAGAGCCAGAAGGCGGCTGGGAGGCCTGGGGCAGCTGGGTACTGGGAGTCAGGGACAGCGTGCAGGGGCAGCCTCCACTCTTGGGGACAGAGAGACTGCATAGCTTGGCAACCCTTGACAAGTTATCTGATGGCTCTGCACCTTGGTTTCTCCATCAGTCAAATCAAAATGTTATGTGTAAATACTTCACAGAGTTGTTGTGAGCGTTAAATCAAATCATCTGTAAGCTTAGCAGAATTTCTAACACAAACAAAAAAATGTTAGCTATTATTCTCCAAATAGTAATTATTAGTGGAAAAATTATTCTAGAGTTTTAAATCAGGAGAAAAACAGAGTTTGCCAGAAATTCCTCCAAATATAGACAGACTATTGGGAGGCAGGTGGAGGTGAGCTACAGGGTAGGCTCTTGTGTGTGCGTGTGCCTGACGCCCCAAAAGAAAGCAGGAGGGAACCTCAGCAGAAACCAGTGGAGCCGAAAATACTGAAGTGGGCTCCTAAGGGAGATTATGATGATCTGATCCTGGACCAATCTTAGAAAAACAGTCCTTTTCCCTAGAGATCATATTTAAGCAGGCACTTGCTCAAACCAAAGGGCAGGGCTAGGCAATCTTAAAAGTTTCCTTCCGATTCCAGATGCATAGCAGGATTGTATTTGCAGTCAGAACTCCGTTTTGGCATAGCACACACTCTTCGGAGGGTGAGACTCTGTCAGCTTTTACTGATCCCGTGCCAGGCCGGCACAGTGTTTAAATAGGAGCAGTGAGGGAGTCGCTGGGCTGTAGGGTGTGGCTCCCAGCTGGCTCAGCAGTCCCACCACCTGATGGTTAATTCTGGCCTCAATGTTAATTAGTTGGCTGCAGCGTCTTCCTCTGTGCAATGGGGATGATAGTATTTACCAGGGAGAGTTGTTGTGAAGACTCAGTACCATGTCCTACCCGTAGTGAACACTCAGTAAACGTAGCTTTTATTGGACAGTCATTTATTCCTCCGAAGAATTCTTTGGGCGCTATAGTATCTCATTTCTCAGATGACAAAATCAAAACTCAAACTGATTTAGTCTTAAAGATGTAAAGCCAGGTCCAAACCCAGGTCCCTTGAGTTTCCAAGCTGATGGTGCCAGGGGCTCCTAAGACATTACTGAAAGCTCCATACCTAAGCTCTTGGGAATAAAGGGGCCCTTACAGGCTCTGCTGAGGTCAGCACTTTGAGACAGATGCTCTTCACTTGCTGTGTCCCCACCTCCCCCATCACGTTCTTTCTTGCCTCAAATCCCTTCTCCAAGCCCCTGTGTGCCCTTCTTCTTATACCTAGTGATTGTTGAAGCCCTGCGCAGGCACCCCTTCCTGCAGGAAGCCTTCCTACCTGCCCCAGGCTGGCTAGGTCTTCTCCTCTGTCTTGAGTGGCTCCCAGTGGGACTGGGTGATTTTCAAGGCCTGGCAGAGCACCAGGAACATGGTAGACAGTCAATAAATTCAAAAACTAAAAGTTTACTTATGTAAATGCTAGTGTTTTTTTTAAATCAGGTTAATTATAATAATACATTCTTCATAGTAAACAATATAACTCTGCTAATTAAAAGAAAAGTCTCCGGCCACAGTCCTGGGAGGACCCCGGGATTCCTGGAGGACTGGCAGTCACAAGTGGCCCTGGGCCCCCTCCAGCCCTCGGTGTCACCTTCGGTAGGTAGGCAGTTCTCCAAAACGCCGAGTCGGGAGTTGTTTTTGCTGTCAGATTTTTCCTCATATTTTAGACTTGTTTTTCCTTTCTCCCCCATTTTCTTCATTTCTGTACATCATTTAAGAAAATGATGCTGCCTCGGGGAACATACTGGAAACATTACTTCCCCGTAAGTAGATGTAATTTGTTTTGTTTGTTTTTACTTAGAAGGTATATTGTCTCCCTTCTCTTAAATTACTTTTATCCATTTCTCTAACAAGCTCTGAATTAATTTTTATCTGTGTTCATAAAATACAGATGAAATTTCCCAAGCGTGGAAACTGTAAAGACTTATTCCTGCCTTTTTAAAAGAGTTATAGTACTTTAAGCAAAGTAAATGCTGTTTCTGATCATTCAGACTTTTAAAACAGTAAGTTGACTGATGGTTTCTTTTTATTTTTTTACATTAAAATTATGTCCGGTGTAGCATTTCCTTTTTAAAATAGAAAAAATTTTTATTATGGGCATTTAAAAAACATATGTATATATATCAAGAAAATAGTATGAACCATCATATTTTTTTAAGTTTTTAAATATGGCCCTGGGCAGCGTGGCTCAGTAGGTTGGTGTCATTCTGCAAAGGTAAAGGTCACCGGTTCAATTCCAGATCAGGTCACATGCTTGGGTTCTGGGCCAGGTTCCTCACTGGGGGCCTGTGAGGGGCACCTGATTGATGTTTCTCTCCCTCTCTTTCTCCCTCCCTTCCCCTATCTCTAAAAATAAGTAAATAAAACCTTTTTAAAAATTAAAAAGTTTCAGCTATGAACGTAGCATTTCTCTTTCCACGCACCCATTTTGTTTCCTTCCTTTCCCGTCTCAACAGAGAAGAGGGAAAGGCCTCCACTGGCCGCAGTCCTGTCCCCTCTGCCCAGACGTCCCTCCCTCCCTGCTGTTCTAGTCCAGGTTCTACCTGCAGTGACAGCACTCCACACACCTCTGGCTCTTGTGCACACACAATTGTTTGTGCACAGACATGCCTGCCCTCACCCAGCCCTCCAACCCCACTCGCCAGCCTCCTTAGCTTTCACATATTAGGGCAGAAACTTAATTGGGAATCTACTAACTTGGATTAGTTAGACAGAAAAATGTACGAAGCTACAGCTGCTTCTGAAAACAAAAGTATTCAATGGAAAAATACTCTTTAACTTGGATTTTCTTTAAAGTGATGCCCTACGGGTTGGTGCACTTATGGCAGATTGTTTATCAGTTTTGCTGTTCCTTCATCCTCCATACTTTTCTAATTTTCAGCAGTGAGTAGGTGTCACTTTTGTAATTTAAAAATATCCCCGAAAAGTTGTGCTAAAGAAAGAAGTAGTTTGGAAGTTGCCTCTGAATTGCTTAGCAAAATAAATCTGGACCAGAAACGCAAATAAATCTTCTTCTTAAGTCCAAATGGTATTTTCCATGGCTTGAAAAACCCAGAGATGGAGAAAGAGGGCATTTCTTGGCCAAGGAGAGCCAGTAGGGGGAAAGGGCCTACACCCTGTGTCCTGCCCTTTTCTCACCATCGTGATCCCTGAGTCTTTCTTTGGCACTTCACTCCCAACCCCACCCCTGGGTAGAGTCTTTGCCACCTTCCCTGGGGCAGTGCAGATGAGCCCTTCTGTTACCAGCCTCCCGCCCTGTGTAATTACCATGTGTGCACCAGCTCTGGAGAGAGGGAATGATTAACCCTTGCCTCTGGGAAAGCAGGGCCTGGTGTCATGTAACATAGCATGGTGCTGGATGGACATTGTGTTTAGGCAGCTTAGGAGGATTGGGTGTGTTAGGAGGCTTCGGAGTGTGTGGCGCCTCCGAAGGTTGGAAGCCTCTTTAAGTTAAATATTCTTAGCTGTAAAGTGACAAGTCCCACAGGGGTTTGTCAGGATTAAATGTAGTGACACGGCACATAATGGAATACAAGATCTCAAGATAAACAGAGTTGGAACCTCATGTGTATTCCTCTCCCCAGAGAAGGTTTTCACTGTCCTAAGAATCCTAACTTCTCCATCCCTTGTCACACACTTCAGTTATACAGACTGTTTGAAAGTAACCTCTGAAGTCTTAGGGCGTTTTGGTTTGGTTCAGCTTGTAGTATCTTCTCAGTATACCCAGACCTCAAGTATACCAAGTCCCCAAGCCTCAACTTTTTACATCCCATTTATTAGGTAAATTAGTTTCCCTACAAAGCATATATAACTAAACTTGCTTGGGATAACATACATTGGCAAACCCTACTGAATTATAAAAATTGTGCAATTCACAAGGGAAGTTGTTTAGCTGTTGTCTTGTTTTTGTTGTTGTGTTATATTTTTGAAATTAGAAACAAAAAAAAAGCAGTATATTTAGTGGTCAGAAGCACAGGCTTTAGCATCAAACCCAGGTTGAAATCTAAGCCAAGTGACGACCATACTGGGCTTCATTTTCCTTGTCTATGTAATGGGAATATGGTGGCTACCTCACAGAATCGTTGTGAGAATGAAACAAGATAAAGCCCATCAAAGAGCCAGCTCATTCTTTAGCCCGTAATGCTATTCAATAAATAGTAACTAGCATTGGAGCAATTGTCCTGCACAGGCTTGAATGGGACTGTCCTCTGTCCAAAGGTGGCATGGTGGCATTAGAGGCAGCTCTGTGTCTAGCCAGCTGTGCGTCCTTGAGCATTACATATTTGGAACTACTCCATTTGTAAAACGGGAGGCTGAACCAGGTCATCCTGGAGATCTTTCACTTCTGAAAGTGCGGTTGGCTATTTAAGAAGTGCTGTGACAGTTCTTCGTAAATGGCCAACCACACTTTTGTCAGAATGACTAACTGAAAGCATCTCAAGGGGATGATGTTGACTTGCTCCTCTTTAGTCTCCTCACCCTCATTTCCACTGGTTCTCAGTTCAGCTATTCATTACACTTATTTGGGGAGTTTTTAGAATGCAGACAGACATGGGGACCCCATCCCTAACCTCAGAATATCTGGATGCAGGCATCAGTATTTTTTAAAAGGTCCCCAGGTGACTCCATTGTCTAGCCAGGGTTAAGAACCAGTGCTCTATGCAAATGACAGTCAAAGGCCGTGCAAAGGAGACAGGATGTAGAGAAGCCACAAGCTGCATCTGTGAGATGTGATTTCAGATATGGTATTTCAATTTGGTTTCACTTCTAAATTTATTCTTCTCCTTGACATTGCTGAGAACATAGCCTGGCATTAGTCCCCAACACTCTCGAAACCAAGTCCTTGACCTGGCTGATACAGCTCTTCATGATCTGGTTTCTGCTACCCCAGCCTCAGTTTTCAGTTGACCTGATTCTGCAGCCCAGTAGAGAGTTATCACATGCCAGACTTTTTCCAGCTGCAAGCCTTACCTCCCCTCTGTACTTGGCCAACTTCTGCTCGTCCTTCAGGTCTCCCATGAACTTTTTCTTTCTTCCCTGACTCCTCAAAATTGAGCTGGGCGCACTTCCTGTGTACACGCCTAGCTCTCTCTACACACCCAGTGACGCATGGCATCACACTACACTTGCTGTGTATTCCCACCCCACAGACTGTTAAATTCCAGGAAAGCAAGGAAGGTGGCTAATTCACGACTGTGGACCCTCTACTTCTCATGGTCAGGCTCAGTAAATAAAGAATGAATCAATAACTGAATGACTGCACTATAAAGAAAGTAAAAGAAATTTTTTTAAAAAAACTGAGTCACAGTAAATTAGAGAAACCAGGTCCTATAAATGAATGAATACGCAAGAAAAAAGAAATTCTTAGTGACTGATTCACACTGAGCCAGGTAAATCAAGCCCTACCCCTATACTGTCATTTCAGTTCATTTCATTAAAGACCATTCTTTCATACTAGACAGCAGGGAGCTACAGTGGGGAATCGGACTTACTTTCTGTCCAAAGGAGTTTAATTTCCTCCAGTATCTGGTTCTGCATTTTTTGTGCCATAAACAAGAATAATCAACAGTGTGGTAACATTAAAAGGCAAGAAAGAGGAATACATTTTATTATCTGTTTAGTTTTAGTGAACTTTTATAATCCTAGCAGTCAATGAAATATTTACAAATAAAATGACAAATGTTTGGAATTTGCTTCATAAATCCCAGCAGGGAGAATGACGCATGGAAGTGTAAGGTAAGACAAGACTGGCTAAGAGTTGATAGCTTTTGAAACTGGGTGGACACATGGCACTTTGTTGTATTATTTTCTCTGCTTTGGCGTAAGTTTGAAAATGTCCAGAATAAGTGTAAAAAATGAAATTGTGGGAGGAAGTTTTCCCTCAGCAGCGCCACATGGTTCAACGAGTGTTTAAAAAACAACGCAATGATACATCATCCAGAGCCAGCTTGGTCTTGGTCAGTTGAAAAACAGGAATGTTCTCCAAGGTTAGTAATCTGTAATCAGTTCCACACAGTTTTCAGGCACCAGGGTTTAGAAATCACTGCAGTTTTGATTTGTACATCCGTCCATTTTTAACATCCACAAGAAGCACAGCCTGGGTCGATTTTCCCCTTTATCTGCTTGGCCAAACAATGGTTTCCACAGCACATTCAGCCCAACCTCAAAACCCACCCGGGGCTCCTTTTTACGATCATTGACACAGCCCTGCCTTTCACATTGATTTTAGGACCCTAAACATTCCTGCCTTTCAAGTTAGCGAAAATCAGCACCACTGTATTTTCTTTGATTATTCTTAGCATTTGTTGCCTCAAACGTGGGAACTCTGTCCTCTCTGAGAGGTCTGTCACCTGAGTCAGGAATGCGTGGCAGGCGCGGCCCTCAGGCTCTGCCTTTCCAAGCCTTTAGTTCTTCTCACAGCGGGTTCCCCCTCCCCTCCGCGTTGCCCACACGGTTGTTTCTTCCCTGAGCAGGATGCCAGACGGCCTTACCCGCCATCTCCCGGCCTTCCGGGCCGCAGCGCATCTTCCCCGCCTGCTGCGAGCTCACGAGGAAGGTTCCAGGGCCTCAGCAGGTTCCGGGGCCCTCGCAGCTCCGCACACCAGACCGCCCTGCCCGGGTTCGTACCTGCCTGGTGGAGTCCAGTCTTTCCTCTTCGGCTTGTCGCGCCCTTTTTCCTTAAGTGATGACGCCTGGAGACTCCACTTCTCCCAGTATCTTGTGCAGAGGCCGCCCGCCCCCTCTCTGCTCACCCCCTCCTGCCCCCAGCTCTCAGTGCTTTGGGCCTTTTTTCAGATTTCCCTCCTGCTCTCTCCTTCTCATCTTTCCCCATTCCATCTAGGATGGGAAGGTGCTTCTGGCTGCAACTGTGCCCAGTTTCCTCTATCTGCCAGGGGTGGTTTTCGGTGTGTTTTGTTTTGGCATCCTAGGAACCGTTCAGGCAGCAGGTTTCTCTTACCTTAGAAAACTATAGCAGAGGCTTCCGCCAAGATGGAGGCGTAGGTGGGAACACTTTTCGTCCTCACACAACCAAATCTAAAAATAATAAAGTTTTAACAATAATAAACACAACCAAAACACACAGAAAATCGAATACGGAGTCCAGAAACCACAGACCACTCAGCTAAACCAGTGAGAGGGGCGAAACCAGCAGTGGAGTCAGTCAGGCAAAAAAAGATCCCGGCGCTGCACAGGCAGCCGGGGGCTGGGATCCCAGGTGGGGGCTAGCTACGGAACCCAGGGAAGAGGCGCAGCTGGCTGTCTGCAGTCGGTCGCACATTTGCACACAGATAAACCAGTGAAGAGGCGAGTGTTGAGACAGATCTTGCAGGCCCCAACGACTGGCACAGGGTGGCAGGCTTGCACATTTGCGCTTGGATAAGCAGGGGGGGGCGAGTGGTAAAGTGGACTGGGCGAGCAGAGAGGACCGCCATTGCTCCTGCTCTGACCCCGCCCCCACATACAGTGTCACAAACCTGCAACCTGGGTGGCCCCGCCCCGTAAACACCAACGCGCCTCTCCTCCTATGTAACAGGCACAAACAGATCAAAACATGGCTCCAGAACAACTCAGAGCCCCAGAGCCCATAAATCTAAGCAATGAAGAATTAGCCAAACTTTCAGATGCACAGTTCAAAACACTGGTGATCAGGATGCTCACAGAACTGGTTGATTATAGTCACAAATTAGAGGAACATATGAAGGCTAAACTAATTGAAATGAAGGGAAATGCACAAGAAACCAATAGTAATGGAAAGGACACTGGGACTCAAATCAAAGGAGTGGACCAGAACGAGGAAAAAATGACCAAACAGAAAAGGATGAAGAAACAAGAATTCAAAAAAATGAGGAGAGGCTTAGGAACCTCCAAGACATCTTTAAACATTCCAACATCCGAATTATAGGGGTATCAGAAGGGGAAGAGGAACAGCCACAAGTGGAACACTTATTTGAACAAATAATAAAGGAGAATTTCCCCAATCTGGCAAAGGCAATAGACTTCCAGGAAATCCAGGAAACTCAGAGAGTCCCAAAGAAGTTGAACCCAAGAAGGAACACACCAAGGCACATCATAGTTACATTAGCCAAGATTAAAATGCAGGAGAGAATTCTAGAAGCAGCAGGAGATAAGGGGACAGTCACCTACAAAGGAGTGCCCATCAGACTGTCAGCAGATTTCTCAAAAGAGACCTTACAGGCAAGAAGGGGCTGGAAAGAAGTATTCCAAGTCATGAAAACCAAAGACCTACAACCAAGATTGCTCTATCCAGCAAAGCTTTCATTTAGAATGGAAGAACAGATAAAGTGCTTCTCAGATAAGACCAAATTCAAGGAGTTCATCATCACCAAGCCCTTACTATATGAAATGTTAAAGGGACTTATCTAAGAAAAAGAAGATAAAAAAGATGAACAGTGGAAGGACAGCAAACTCACAGTTATTAACAACCACACCTAAAACAAAAGCAAACTAAGAGGACAGCTAGATCAGGAGTGAACCATAGAAATGAAGATCACATGGAGGGTTAGCAACAGGGGAGTGGGAGAAGGAGAAGGGGGAGAAGGTACAGAAAATAAGTAGCATAGACAGTAGATAGAAAATAGATAGGGGGAAGGGTAAGAATAGTAGGGGAAATATAGAATCTAAAGAACTTGAGACACATGTTCATGAACTAAAGGGGGGAGAATGGTGGGGGAGGGGTGTGCAGGGTGGAGGGGAACAGAGGACGGGAAATAGAACAAATGTAATGGCATAATCAATTTTTTAAAAGTTAAGAATAAATAAAGAAAGAAAACTATAGCAATACAGTTCAAGTAAGATAGTTCTTTTATTCATTCCTTAAATCCCATGTTTTTCTAGTGCCTGCAGTCTTCTAAAAACTGTTTTCACAGAAATTTTTGTTTACTTCGTGATACCTTCTGTTGCTCTACTCTTCTTGAGCAGCCATGACCCTATGTGATACTTTCATCAACTCCAAGAAAAAGTCAGTGCGACTTTATAGAAGAAACAGGCAATTTTATAATGGAAACGGAGTCAGAGAATTCATTTCACCCAGATTCCAGCTAGTACCTGGCCGAGCCTCACACTTCCCACATAGTCCCTGCCTCACTTGTCCACTCCACAGAGCCTCAGTAATCACTCGTTGTGTGCCAGTGGACGTCTAAGACTAGATTTGGGGAATGAGCATGTAAGTGTAAAAAGCATAAGGTGTATTTAAGAATAGAATATTTACTTTTTATCTCTTTACTAAAGTGATTTGCAATCACTGATACTAATTTTTCCAGCCAATAATAATAATTATTATACATGCTTGTGTTTTATTATAAAGCTCTTGCTGAACAAATATAAGATAAAAATAAAAACGCTAGACCAAAAGCTTTCATTAGGTGGTGGTAATTCTTTTCATTCCAGCCATTGTTAAGGAGGCCCCTTTAAGATCAAACAGACCGTGCACAAATCCCCCATCCTACTTAACTAGTTGGGCAAGTTATTCATTATTTTGAGCCTATTTCTTCGTCTTTAAAAGAAGGTTTTGTTACAAATATAAGATGCTTAGGATAGTGGAAGATATCTGGAAAGCACTTAATAAATATAGCTCCCTTTTCTTTCTCTGTTACTGTAAATTTGTTATTCACAGTAAAGGGTAAAGTGTTTTAATAATAGTCAAACCATTCTCATTCTTTCTCATCCTGGAAACACTATAAATAAGTGACTAAGTGTATTTTAGTTTCACTGCCTCTTTTTCACGTAGCCTACTGTTTGATTGATGTGTTAATGAGGAATGAATGACAAGGTAGAATGCATTGCTGCAATCCTGGGATGGTTGTAATCCACACCCTGGGTAATCACCCTCCATTCATGGAAAGTTGGATGAAGTACATTAGCTAAGAAAAATATATGTGACCTGACCATAATTAGTTTTTTTCTTCTTTGCATTTACTACTTTCAAGTGGGACTCAAATTTTCTAATTATATTGAAAGATATTTATTGAAACAGAAATTCACATGCCTTTCTTGGGAGGGAGAGAGGGACTGGAGCAGCTTTCCTTTTGTTTGTTGTATTTTAATTGGTGGAATTACTGATCTACTGTTACATCTCTCCCATTTCAACATAAGATTAAAAATGTATGAGTTCAAAATCATCTTCAAAGCAATGAGATGATATTCCAAATCAGAGATATGAGTTCCACAAAAGCTTGTCATCAAAAAAAAAAAGGAGACATTTTCTGCCTACATTGTTAATGAAAAGCAAAAAAAAAAAAGCGCCTTACATTTTATTTATTTATTTTTACTTATTTTTATAATTACTTGCATTGTAATTAGCCAGTCGTTTACTTTCTCATACTATAGATGTGACCATTTTCTCTTAACTGAGTATGTACTAACGTGTCTAGGTTCGGCCTCTGTAAAGGGTTAAGCGATAGTGAATGCACTATACTTTGACTGTAGCACACTGTTCAAATGTTTACTCTACAAATGGGAAAAACGTATGGATTGCTGTTGTTAAAAACTACCCGTAATCACTTATGTTTCAGAACCTAGGTCATATTTTTGGGTGGTCTAATGTATTTTTTATTGTATTTTGGGGGTGGTCAAATATGTATTTTTTATAATGATACCTGGCTGTTACAAATGATTTTTGCTGACACCTAAGAAATTAGACGGTATGTTGTTAATGGAAAACATATTCTCCTAAATGAGTGATATTTTTCAGTTATTCTTTTTTATAATTCAATGTAGGTGTTAGTGTAGAGGTATTATTCTGTTTTTGGAAAGTTTGGGAGTCATGGGTGGGGAAAGCTCAGAAAACAGATTCTTAAAAACAAAATTCATTTTTTAAAAATTCATTTAAAAGGCAGTTTGGAACAATAACATTTTTAAGTACAGAAAAGGCTGTTTTAAGTAACAGAGGGAAGGACTTGATCTGCCATTACACTGACAGCACTTAGCCATAATCACCATGTCAGGAACATTTTCTTTACAGGTAAAAGACAGTGACTAAAAGAATTTACTTGAGAAAGCCTGAGACTACTTTGAATTGCCTGGTCCTGAGATATTTATCAAGCAGGGACCAGTACTTCTCAAAGAACCATAGCTACTTAACGGGTGATTTTTCCTGCCTGCCATCTTCAAAACTGCTACCTTCAACAGCAGCACAAAGTGGTAGCTCTTAGTTTTAGTGGCTGCACAATTGATTCTAATTGTCTTCACTGTTCCCTCTTTTCTATCACAGAATCGGAAGACTTTTTGATGGTACAGAGCCCATTGTTTTGGACAGTCTCAAACAGCACTATTTCATTGACAGAGATGGACAGATGTTCAGATATATCTTGAATTTTCTACGAACATCAAAACTCCTCATTCCCGATGATTTCAAGGTGAGGGATTCATGTTAAATTACCGATAGCATAAATATATGATTTGTCTTGATGTATTCCCCCCACAAATATTTCTAATTCTACATTTTTGATAGATACCAACTCAAATGGCATCAGAGGTCTCTGACTTCATTATACTTTCTTCATGAAATAGAGTACATGGTCATTAAAGTTTTACATGAGCGAAAGAGAACTGCTTTTTATATAAAGAACTGAATTAAAATTCGTTTTAACCCATTGACAATAAGTTGGTTAAACTCATAGGCTATTTCTGATAAGTCTTAATGAGACAGAGAATAAAAGAAAATCTCCTTGGCTTACTAAAGACATTTTCTCTGAGAAATTTAAAGGAAACACTTACTTAGCAGTAAAATTTTAGCATTCTTCTCTTTGAAGTTAGTACCTAGGGTTAAAGTTAGTCCCACATTATGCTGGCAAATATGGGCAAAGGAATTAGATAAGAACAAATAGGAAGTGTTAATTAGAAGGGAATAGATAAAAATGTAATCAAATGCAGCTGTTAATACCTCTCTAAATAGAAGTTTCCAAAGAATTAACTAAATGCAAACAGAACTAATAATGAACTCATTAAAGCATCTAAATTCAGGATCGATATATTAGAGTCAATAGCTTTCCTGTAAAATAGCAAGAGCCAATTATAAGATATAAAGGAAAAAATACCATTCACAGTAACAACAAAAACTGTAACACCTAGGAATAAACCTAGCAAGAAAAACACAAATCCTGGTTAAGAAAATTGCAAATGGTTGTGTACAAGTGTAAAAGAAGAGTTGAATAAATGAAGGGGCCATCTGTGTCCCTGAGTGGGAGACCTCAATGTTGTTAAGATGTCACTGTCCCCAAATTACTCTCCCTATTCAGTGCAGGCCCATATTAGTCACAGATATTTTAAAAAATGAAATCTGATTCATTTATAAAGTTTCTGTAAAAGAAAAAGTGCTTAAGA
Organism: Artibeus jamaicensis; assembly: GCF_021234435.1. Lineage (NCBI taxonomy): Eukaryota > Metazoa > Chordata > Mammalia > Chiroptera > Phyllostomidae > Artibeus > Artibeus jamaicensis. The sequence continues at coordinate 12,066,807 of NW_026521803.1, read as the reverse complement.
AAAGCTAGATCAGTTATTGTAAATGGTGATAATGGTAGTAGTCATGGGCAGCGGTGAATGTGTTCTGCCAGATGTCAAAACATACTGTAGAGCAGTAGTCATTAAAAAGTGTGATTCTGATGGGGCTAAAATGTACAGATACAGCAGGGGAGAAGAACAGGGTGCAGAGGCAAATGTGTGTATATAGGAATTTGACATATTTTAGAGGTAGGAAAAGAAAGAAATGATCAGTAACTGGCACTGAGACAATAAGCATAAAGACATTCGGAAAAAATGTGAAGTCAGAGTGCTGCCTCATAAGTTCACCAATATTCTAGAAATAAACATGAAAATTAAAGCTATAAAAGTGTTAGAAAAAATTAGCCCTGGCTGGTGTGGCTCAAAGGTTGAGTGCTGGCCTGCAAATCAAAGCATTGCCAGTTCAATTCCCAATCTAGGGCATGATTCTGGGTTTCCAGCCAGGTCCCCAGTAGAAGGTGCGTGAGAGGCAACCGCACATTGATGTTTCTCTCCCTCTCTTTCTCTTTCCATCCCCTCTCTAAAAAATAAATAAATAAAATCTTTTTTAAAAGGTATTAGAAAAAATATAAAGGAATTCTAAAGGTATAATTTTGAGTCAGAGCGGGGCCTATGTAAGCAAGACTTAATACCCAGAAGGTATCCTTCAAGACTTTTTTAAAATTAAAGATACTATATATTAATAAAAGACAAGTGTCAGACTAGAAGAAATATTTGCAACAGAAGATCAATATCAATCATAAAAGAGCTCCTAAAATCTATGAGAAATATGCAAATGACCTGATGAAAACACTTTTAAATAGAGCAAAAATTTCCTCAAGAAAAAAATTGAAATTGCCAATAAGCATTTGAGAAGATATTCGAGCCTTTTAGTATCAGAGAAACAAAACCTAAATGAGACACCTGTTTTTAATCCATCAGATTGGCAAAAAAAAATTTAATTGATAATATACAGTCGGGAAATTTACAGTGTGGTGGGAGTAAAAATTAAACATTTTTAGGGCAATTCAGCAGTAATTTTTAAATTTTTAATTGTACATACTCTCTGAGCTAGCAGCTTCTTGTCTGTTATTTATCTTTTGGACATGTCCACATAAATATGCAAAAATATATGCACACAGGATGTTCATTGCGGTCATATTCGCAGTAGTAAAAACCGGACTCAGCTAGAAAATGTCCTACACTGGCAGATGGTCACGGATATCATCGGATATCCATGCTCAGGGAGTTTAAAAGAATGTGGTGCCCTGGCTGGTGTGGCTCAGTGGACTGAGCATGGGCCTGTGAAGCAAGGGGTTGCTGGTTCGATTCCCAGGCAGCGCACATGCCTGGGTTGTGGGCCAGGTCCCCAGTGGGGGACACAGGAGAGGCAACCACACATTGGTGTTTCTCTCCCACTCTTTCTCCTTCCCTTCCCCTCTCTCAAAAAATAAATAAATAAAATATTTTTTAAAAAAAGAATGTGGTAGCTCTATATCTGTTGGTCTGTGGGGGCAAAAATCACCACAATTTTATCAGTGAAAATATTAAGTTCAGAATATGTATAGTATGTTTTTTTAAGAGAAACATCAATGTGTGGTTGCCTCTCGCGCACCCTCTACCAGTGACCTGGCCTGCACCCCAGGCATGTGAATCAAACTGGCGACCCTTTGATTTGCCGGCTGGAGCTCACTCCACTGAGCCACACCAGCCTGGGCTAGTATGTGCTAATTTATGTAAAAAATGTGTGCATGTATGTGTGGCAGAGGCCACCTGTGGTGGCTGATGATGAGAATAAATACACAGGCGACAACAACCCTGTGTGGAAAAAGGGAACAGCACAGCTACTCTCTCAAGGGGAGAGTGCCTATGGTGCCTCGGCCACTCCCTCAAGAGGGGAGCGCCCCGACCCTGGCCTAGACAGGCTTTTATTGTTTTCCTGGGATCTTACACCAGAAAAAGATTTATTATCTATTACGTAGAATATTATTGTCTACATTTTAGGTACGATCAAGGAAATGAAAATAACAGGCAGAGGGGAATGGTGATGAGCTGATTAGCTCTGTCATTGGGAAAATTTACACAGGCTTTGGAAATTACCTTGAAGATAGACAATACACATTTGTTGTTTTAGACCAGGGTGAGGGATTTTTAGCAAGAGCAAGCCATAACAATCTGTATGCGTTTTCTAGGCCTGATTCCCACGGGAAAACTCGGTTTGAAGGTCTGGCTCCTGCCCACCACCTCGCTTCTGTAGGTTTTCCATACAGAGCTGAGTCACTTTTGCCAGGCCAAGACAAACCGGTCCCCTACATGTATGTGTAAGTGAACAAAAAAGATCAGGGGAATAGACCCCAAATTAATTAGGGGCTCAGGAAGCCTTTCATTTATCCTCTCCTTCAGGCTTTTGAGCAACAAAAGGGTGATTAGCCAAATGGAAAGGAATATAGAAGAGCTATATTATGTATACATTTATCTTACATGATAAGATAAATACATGAAAGTAACTATATACATTGGGCAAGAAAATGAAAGAAATAACTGCAACTAGCTCGTGCAGCCCCCTGCAGCCCTGGAATGAGCCTGAGGAAGACTCGAGACCCCGCTCTCCTCAGTCAGTGGCAGGTCCCAGAGCCCCTCAGAGTGTGCATCTCCCGGCGCTGACTGGGCACAGCTCCAGGATTAAAAGACATGAAGTTGGTTTGTGCAACTTGGCTCGTAAGTTAAAGTCCGCTACTTCATCAGTGATGATCTCTTCCAACTCAGGAAGGAAAATATGCTGAGGGTCTATTTCTAATATGATGCCTTCCTGGAAGGTTTTCAAGGGTAAGCTTCTGTATACCGTGTCCAGGGGTTCCGAACCTTTTTGGCACCAGGGACCGGTTTCATGGAAGACAGTTTTTCCCCAGACAGGGGCGGCAGAGGGAGACTGGAGGCGCTCAGGCGGCAATGCAAGCGAAGCTCCACTCACTCTCCCGCCGCCCCACTCCTGCTTCACGGCCCATTCCTAATGGACCACAGACCAGTACTGGCCCACGGCCCAGGGGTTGGGGACCCCTGGACTGTATACTCTTTCTTTCCTTGCCAACATTCAGACCTCTTTCTTCCCCTGATGCCACTTCGTTCATCCGGCAAGCATCTTATGCAAAGGCCAAAGTGAAGTCCTCTACCTTCAGTCCTCAGTCTGACACCTGGGGACACACCTGCTCGAGCTGGACTGCCGAGAGAGCCAGCTGCATTTAGATGGCAGGCCCTGAGGCTGCTCAGTCAACCAGTTGCAGCGTTGAGGACAGCAGGCCGCTTCACACACTAGCGGCAGGTGGAACGGGGGGCTAGGAAGAAAGTTAGGGCTGTTTCTAGCAAGTAGGTGCTGGCCCCAGGTGGAGACACAAGGGGCCTTCTGTCTCACAGGGTCTGCTGCTCATTGGGCAGGGACTCGGGCCCTGCTAATCAGACCCGGCGTCACCCATGTCAGGCCTGGACTCTGTCCTGTGTGGGAGAGCAATTAAGTGAGTAGAGAGAAAAGGGTTGAAGGTGTGATGTGGAGGCAAGGGAGGCGGCTGATGTGTTCTTACCAACTCAAGTTTTCCTAAAAGGAAGGCCTTGGAGTTGGGAAAGGGGGTGACGGGGAAGGGGGGGATTTCACTTCTAGTTATGTTTTAGGGCGACTGTGTTTTCAAATGCCCATTCAGAATCTCCGCCTGGGTAGTTCATTGGCTCCTTAAACTTAAGCTGCCAAAACGTGAGCTGGCCTCCCCTTCACCACTGCCACAGCCATGAACCCTGCTCCTCTTCATATTCTGTCTCAGTAAAAGATGCCAGAGTCCACCTGCCTGCTGCAGGCAGGAACCTGGGAGCCATTCTGCCCTTTTTCCTCCTCTCCACCTCCCACATAAGGCCCCGCAGTGAGTCTCTCCAGAGCACTTTGCAGATGCACCTGGAATCAGTCCACTCCTCTCATCCCCCCACCTGGTCCAAGGCCCAGCAGCTCGCTGGATGACTTGGAGTCACGTCATAATTGGTCTCCCCTCTCCCACCCTTACCCCCCTCATACACTCTCCAAGTTGAAACCGGGAGACACTTTTTTAATATTAAACTTATTTTGAGGTCTTTGTAGATTCTCATGCAGTTGTAAGAAATAAGAGAGAGCCCTGACTGGTGTGGCTCAGTGGGTTGGTCATTGTCCTGCAAACTGAAGGTTCACCAGTTCAATTCCAGGTCAGGGCACATGTCTGGGTTACAGGTCAGGTCTCTGGTTAGGGGTGTTTGAGAGGCAACCATCAGTGTTTCTCACATCAATGTTTCTCTCCCTCTCTTTCTCCCTCCCTTCCCCTCTCTCTAAAAATAAATAATGTCTTTTAAATAATGAAAAGTAATAGAGATCCGATGTTACCCAGTTCCCTGCAAAATGATGGTTCATCACAGCAGGGATAGTGACAGTGACACAGTTGAGGTCCATAGCGTTTCCATCATGGCCAGGACCCCTCCTGTTGCTCATCTAGCCACATCCTTCTATCTCACCCCCTCCTCCATCTCCCACCCTATCCCTCACCAAGGAATGCATTTTAAAAAGATAGTGTATCATAACTCTCTCTACTTAAAACTCTGCAGGGGCTTGTCCTTGTTTATGGAACAAAGCAGCATGCTCCTGTTAGAGCCCATGAGACCCAGAAGGCTGCAGCCCCTGCCCACCTCACCTGCCTCTTACCCTACGGACAGTGCCCTACAGAACGTCTCTTGGTTCCTCAAACACACCATATTCTTGCCCTCTTCAGGACAGACCATTCTGTCTGCCTGATACTCTTCCCTAAACAACAGAGATAGATAGTTACAAATACAATGTTTGTGACCACAGAGAATCAGGGTGGGTCCTGGCAAACCTAAGCCGACCAGGTACAAGGCGACTTAGTAATGATAATGAATATGATGAGCCTGAGTGACAAATAAAGACCAAGGAAAGAACGTCAGGCAGACAGAAGATAAAAAGCATGTCAGATGAAACTCATGTATCTCAGAGCCCTGAAATGTTTCCCACGGAAACTCTGGGTGACAGGCGATAAATTACTGGGCATTCTGGAACCTGGTGGAGCAGTAAGCTGAGGCGGCCTCTCAGCCCTTGTGGCTGATGATGGAATTGCACCCACAGCCCCAGTCAGTATGTGGAAATCACAAATACAGGCACACACACAGATGAGCTCTGAAGTCTGCCTGTCCCTGATGACGTAATAGGTTCTTTCTTCCTCATCGGAGTTTGTTTCCTGACCTTGGGAAAGGAACATGGGTAGCATTTGGCAGGTGGAAAGACTTTTACTCTCTGGATTTGCTAGGGAGAGCGTTCTTGGATTCCTGCTTCCCTCTCCAGCTAGCTATTTAATGCTGGGTTGAGCAAATGCATGACATCTCGAAATCACAGCGTCCTAAGCCTCAGAATCTCATTCTGCAAATGTGCTGACTGAGCTAGATACTCATTTAACAATTTAGATAATTTCATATTTCAGAACACCATTTGAGTGGCAGCTGCTGGTGCCCCGAGCCCACTGAAAGCTGTCGGAATCTGTTCTCTCCATTAGCTATTATAGAACTTCTCTGCAGTGTTTTATTATGGATATGACTGTGTCTCCATCTTCTCTTAATTCCCCCTCCTTCCCAGTTGTGCTGATCGGTTCATTGTTGCTTTATTTTCACTTACACGCATGCACAAACACACACACAGTTATGATTCTCATCGCACCAAGAGTCCAGAGCTTTGGTTCCCTTTTTGATGGGGAACCACATCATTCTCTCTCTGGCCTTTTATTCTGAACATCTTCGGTCAGTGTCCCCCAGGTTAATAGCATCTTTTGTGGTCTCTGGGTGAATGTCCACCCTCCTTAGATATAGAAAAATTTTCTGGCAGGCAGTCCGCAACTTACCTATCTCTAAGTGGCTTAAGTTCAGAAGTCTATTAGTCATTTTAAATAGTCTTAATATTATAGAAGTGCAAGGGGGGACCCAAACAACACAGAATTTATTTCTAAAAAATTCTGTATTTATTCTTTCATATTTAAACTTCAATCACCTTCAAAGCACTCTCCATTTGATGCAGTGCACCTATCTAGATGGTTTTTCCACTGCTCAAAGCAGTTTTTGAACTAGTCAGTTTTGATGCCTTTGAGTGCTTCTGCCGTTTTGTGTTTCACCTCTTCCACATCAGCAAACTGTTCCCCTTTGAGAACTTTTTTTTCATCTGGGGAAACAAACAAAAAAAAAAGCAGCTTGGGGTGAGATCAGGAATAGGTAAGGTGAGGCATGGGAGTCGTGCTGGTTTTCGGTCAAAAACTGCTGAACACTCAGCACCATGTGGCAAATGCTCATAAATCACCCATCATGAGATGGGCAAACACATTGAGTCTTCAAAAGAAATTCACTGATCCCAAATGCAGCCTCTTACAACAATACCAGCTGGTACACTGATACAGATGGGTTTCTAGAATACTCACTCACCTAGTTGGGGAAGCCAGGACTAGAAGGGGCCTGCCCTCCAGAAGATAATTTTGGGTTTTTTGGGGTCCCCTTCATATATGTACATTGCAAAAAAATTGAAAATAGTCAATCAAAATTAAAAAGTTTAAACAGAACAGTCCCACCACTCAGAGTTTGTCAGTGTTAAAACCTTAGTGCGTCGTCTTCTGAATTTTCTATACTTATTTCAGACAATAATCTCTACTTCTTTATTTTGATATTTTATTTCCTATAATATTGTACCCATACTCAAATTTTTCTTGTTCACCCCAAAATACCCTTTATTAACCTGGTTTTTCCAGGTTGATATCTAAACCAAGACCACATTTGAATCCAGTGATGTCCCTTCCTTTTATTATCTACCATGGTCTCTTTTGATACAACGCCAGCTTGCTGAGAGACCACGCCAGTTGCCCTGCAGAGCGTCCCACCATCTGGATTTGCACGATTGCCGTGTCAGGTGTAGTTAGTGCATTACTCCATCCTCCAATTTCCTGTGAACTCTCAGTTATGTCCAAAGACTTGGTGGGTTAAGCTGAACATTTTAGGAATATACCTCTAGTGATACTGTGCCTCATATTACATCACAGGGGCAAGCGCATATGGTTGAACCATCAGTAATGATGATGGGACTGACCCTTCGATCAGGCTGATTTATGTGTTCCTTAGTTTGCAACAAAAATGATCTCTGTCAAGCTTGGTTTCTCACACTATCAACATTTTGAGCCAAATAATTTTTTTAAAGATTTCATTTATTTATTTTGAGAGAGAGGGGAAGGGAGGAAGAATGTGAAACATCAATGCGTGGTTGCCTCTCATGCACCCCCTACTGGGGACCTGGTCCACAACCCAGGCATGTGCCCTGACCGGGAATCAAACCAGTGACCCTTTGCTTCGCAGGCCTCAATCCACTGAGCCACATCAGCCAGGGCTGAGCCAAATAACTCTTTGTGGCAGAACTGAAATTCTCTGTGGCTGTGCTGAGCAGTGTAAGCTATGGAGCAGCATCCCTGGCCTCTACCCACCAGATGCCATAGCACCCCTCTTCCCAGCGGTGACAATCAAGAATGTCTGCAGCCACTGCTGCAGTGCCCTCTAGGGTCAAAATAACTTCCAGCTGAAGACCAGTATGTGACTGAAGGAAAATGGAAGGCAGTATTTATGGGAAAGACACGAGTTTGTCTCACAGAACTAGTGGGAACGTTCTCTAGCGTGGAAACAGCAGGGCAGCAGCTCTGAGGACCTCGGTGGTGGGAGTGTGCGGGCTCCTGCAGCAAGCGCTGCCCTGCAAATGGCTCCGCGCCAGCCGTGCCCCGGGCCTCTTTCTCCTTCCTCAGCTCCGCAGAGAGACCATCCGGTTGGCTCCGGTGCTTACATTGCAGTCAGTCAGCTGTGGCGTGGCTTCTACTTTCCCACTCCCGAGGGCTGAACTTTCTCAGGGAAGGCAGAGTGGGGAGCTGGGGAGACCCGCAGGAAGTTTCTTCTTCTCGGTACCTGACAGTGAGCCCACTGAGAACGTCCGCTGCAGCCACGGTCTCTGCTGCCACAACCTTGAATTGTGTCCCCGGTGCCTAGACTGTACTCCTAGTCCTGCCCAGTCCCTTTCTCTCCGTCACCAGCTGCCATCCCTCCGCAGCCCCTGCCCTCACCACACCCGGCACATCGGGCCTGACTCCTGCAGCACGGTGTCCGCGTGACTTGCCAAGCAGAGTGGGGCTTTGAGACACGGAGGGATCTGTCTTTGGCTCTGCCATCAGCACCCCGTCGTCGTCACCTGAGTGTACTTTTAGCCTTTCTCAACGAGATTGAGGTTGGGGCTGCAGACAGTGGCCAGGCAGAGAAAGGGCACTTTGCTACTGCTTCCGTTTCCTTTGATAGCCGTCAGGATATATCTCAGACTGGGTGTCCTTGCCCCAGAAAAACAAGAGTAGCCGGGAGAGGCTGGAAGTGGACGCCACCGCGCAGGCGGACACTGAAAAACTGCGGCGGCTCACCTCCCGCTCAAAGTCTCTAAAGGAAAGTCAGTCCTGCAGAGATGTGCTTTTTTCTTAAGGTGACTGCTGCTCGAGCGCTATTTTTGAAATATAAAATATAAAGTCTTTTCATTTCCCCTCATTTTTTTGGTGTCTCTACTCTGCAGGTGCCCTAATGCATACAAAGTCTGACACAAATAACACCCCCCTTTTTTAATTACAAAATCAGAAGCATGTAATTCTGTAACATAACATTACCACACTACAGCACACCGTATGACATTTTAGGTGAAATGTTCAAAGTAAAACTATAAATGATTACACCCACATTATCACCCTGCCAACCACACTCCAGGAGGCGTCACTTCTGCCAGACCCTGTGTGTGCCCTGCCTTCAGGGGAAGCAAGCGCTGCCCGGGGCCCAGGAGCAGCGGTAGGAGAGGAGCTGCTGGAGCTGCTGGGAAGACTTGGACAGGTTCAACCCTTTTTGTACCCGTAGTGCCCGGCATGGCATCTGGCACATAAACGGATCTTAAAATGAGTGGTTGAGTTGCCTTTTGAGTGTAAGAACCTGTCAACTACTATGTAAAACCTCAAGTACATTAGGCGTTTGGTGAGCCTTTGAACTGTGTTGTAGAACCAGAAATGGTGTGTGGTAAGCTGAATTATGGCCCCCAGAGGTGTCCATCTCCTAATCCCAGAACCTGTGAATATGTTACTTTGCAAAAGGGACCTTGCTGGTGTGATTAAGTTAAGGGTTTGGAGATGGGATCTCATCCCGGATCATCCCAATGGGCCCAAAGGAATCACCAGGGTCCTTAGAAGTGAAAGCGAGAGGCCGGAGGGGCAGAGGTAGACAAGGAGGTGTGATGAAGGAAAGGATGTGATTGCTGGCCACAAACCAAAACGTGGGCAGCCCCTGGAGCCTCCAGCGGGATGGCAGTGCTGCCGACACCTTGGCTTTAGCTCTGCGAGGTCCGTTTCCAATTTCTGACCCCCAAACAGGAGGAGAAGAAATGGGTGTTGTTTTAAGCTACCGAATTTGGGGTAATTTCTTACAGCAGCAAAAGGGAAACAAGACATTGTGTGTGTAAATATATCATTTTTCTCTTTCTAGGGAAAATGTCTGTACTCCAAATATTTAATCAAGAGATAAGCTTTTGAAACATGGCCCATTTGCATTTTGGAGTCCACCTGTATTTACTTTCTTGTTCCATATATTTATCTCCAGGGTCTTAGGGAAGCTCCATTTATTCATCTGTAAAGCGAGGTCTTGATCTTTCTTCCTTGAAAAACCATTGTAAATCTCTAAAAGACAATTATTTTAAAAATATGTCTTCTAGGATTTTAAAACTATTTAAACATGATAATAGATGCGTGAATAACCTGTTTCCCTTTAGCCGGATATGAGGCTAAGCAAAAATACGGGTGATGGCTTTCTTCATTCAAGAAGATCAAATCCGCATGGGAACAGAGAAAGGTGATGGCATCTAGAACATTCTGGACTTGCTTTGCTACAGGCAAACGTAGATGCTTTGGATTCATTCCTTCAAAGACGAGCAGGGGCCAAACCTCCTCCTGCCCCATAAACTCCTGCCTGTTCCCACCTTATACCTTTAGCATAAGAGACCAAGTCGGCTAGAGTTTGTAAAAGTCAAAGAAAGGAATGGTGGGCATTGTCAGACAAGAACTGAGCCTTAAGGAAAGACGATGTCAAAAGATGCAGAGACCAGAAGGAAATGAGCACAAGGCCAGAAAATCTCAAAGGAAACATGATCAACTCTTAAAAGTAGGGGATTTAGACAATAAAGTGAAATGATCCTGATTGAGGAGGGAAAGGAGGATGAGGCTGCTACAGAAAGCGGCCTTGGGGACCGAGTCTGTCCTGCAGGGAATTCTCTGAGGAGCCCAGGCTGGAAGGGTGCATTGGGAAGGTGAGGAAGACAAATACAAAGGAGCCTGCCAGAGAAAATGAACGGCCAGTGTGCGCTTAGCCGTGCAGAAAATGGTAACGGCGACAACAGGGACCTTTTTCAGTTCTCGGGCTGGCTGACGCTTGGAGGCAAGTCGGCACAGAAGCTGATGGCCGAGCGAAGCCCACGCTCCCCGGCGTCTGCTTCCCCCAGCACAGACCTGATAGAACAGCGTGATGAAGGAAGGGATGGAGCCCAGGCAGTCAGGAGAGTCAAGGAGCCAACCTCTGATGGCTTGGAGTAGGTCCAGGGTAGGCCCATGACATTGTGTCCCCAGTGCAGGGTGGCCTTGGGGGAGCCCTTTTAAATCTTCACTCCAATGATCACTAGCAGGATTCTTGAGAGATCACTGAGCAGGGCCAAGTCTAGTAAGGGCCAGTGCTTCTGTAATTTCCCAAAAGCAGATCATGATGAATGTGAACAGCCTTACGTAGGGAGGCACGCTTGTCAGTCCATGGCCAGACATCAGAGTGGATTATTACACATGTGGCTTGTGAACTCAGGAGGAAAAGGTGATGGTGAAGATTCAGAGTCAGCACAGGGGGATTTGTAGCTCCAAGTCCTGCTAACATTGCCTTTGGATTATGCTAGAAAAACTGGTAGATGAGATCATTGCCATGACACAGACTCACAGAGTATCAGGGCTAGGTGCACCTTTAATGTACTTTGAAGATAGGAGACTGGAGCCCCCAGTGGTTAAGAAGAACCTCTGGGCAATATGGAGACTTGGGCCCTCCTACACCTCTAGTCTTTCCCTGGGAGCCCCACACATACACATGGTATTTCAACAAGACATCTAGCAAAGGCCACAATTATGGGCCGGATGATCTTAGAATTACAGGTTTTGTAACTGCTTGAACAGCCAAAATCCAGAGTCTTGATTTACTACCTGAGCATCGGCCTGAACAAAGTCCTGTATGTAGTAGCCCTGTTCTCTCAAGACTTTAAGAAATGATTCACATATAGGAATGGAACACCCAGTTTGAAATGACATGAAAAGGAAAGGAAACCTAGAACATAGCATGAGAGTCCACATTTTTCTCAATACCTTGGAACAAATTCAGAACCTATGGTGTACAGTTTAAAGAGAGATAATATTGTACAGATACTGTAAGTGAAAAGTCACTTTTTAAAAAAATAAATAGATTAAATAATGGAGGTTTACATTTTTTTACAAATGCCGAATGAGGAAGACTTAGCCCAATACCAGCTCTTGTGGAAAAGGTGTAGGGATTTTACTGTCAGCAAAATGCAAAGAGAGTAATGGGACTGCCAAGAAAGCTAGTGCTGCCTTATGCTGTGTGGTAGATAGAATCCTGGCCTCCAAAGATGTCCATGTCCTCATTCGTAGGATTATGAGTATGTACCTTACATGGCAAAAGGGAGTTTGCAGATATGATACAATTCAGGATCTTGAGATAGGGACCCCGGCTGACCCAATGTCCTGAAGGAGGCAGGAGTGTCAGAGCAAGAGAAGAGATGTGACAACAGACACAGAGGTGGGAGTGATGCAGGACCACACACCAAGAAGTGCAGGGAGCTCCCGAAAGCTGGAAAAGGCAAGGAAATGGATTCTTCCCCAGACTTGCAGGAGAAACACAGCCTTAATGACCCACTCTCCACTTCTGGCTTCTAGAACTGTAAGATAATAAATGTGCGTTGTTTTAAGCCAGTACACTGGTGGTCATTATGACAGCGGCTGTAGTGAGCTAATACAGGCTGCCCTGAGCCTGGGTGCAGTGTCCAGCCAGCAAAGATTGTACGATGCACACGTTAGATCACATCTAAAATGTGATCACATCAGTTCCGGTCTGAGTTTTAGGAAGCATGTTGACAATGTCAAATACATGTCAAGTGTTGAAGAACTTTTATGTGGTAACAAATTAAAAGGAGCTGAAAAGATCGTGTATTTCCACCCCGAATAATGTTAAGACATAACAGTTGTCTTCAAATGTTTCGAGGGTTAACATGTCAGAGAAAGATTAAGATCAGTGAAACCCCAGAGGAAAGAATTAGAACAAATAAGCTGGAGTTACAGGGAAATTCAGGTCATTTTAACAGAAACATTTACACCAATCAGAGCTGCAGAGTAAATGCAGCGCCTTGTTAGGTAGTGAGCTTCCCATCACTGGAAGTACTCAGTCAGAGGCCGAGTGGTCACTACCCAGGTATGTTAGAAAGGGCCCTTCCACAGGCCCAGCACTGGTCCAGAAAACTGATCTAAGCACCTTTATGGTTTGAGGACTTGATGACTCTAGAAAGACAAGGCACGTTTTTCCTGGGGTCCAGGTCTTGTGCTAAAATTTGTAATTAAGTCTCATGGGAAAATAAAAGGCGGCAGTAGGGGTTCTCACTTCTGTTCCTTGTGAAATTCTCAATACTATTTTTAACTCTCCTCGAGAGCCATCATCTTGATTAATAAGTAAAATACTGAGGGCAGCATCTCATATCTGTACTTCAAAGACAGCAAAATAGCAAGGTCACCACGGGGGTGGGGTGCGTAAGTCGACCAGGAGGAACTGGCTGTGTCCCCATTCCAGCCCTCAGTTCTACTCCATTTTAACAGTGGCCACACCTCAGCTCGGTTCTCAAGTCCTCAAATCAAACAGTGTCGCCTGTGGGTCAGGAGGCTAAGCAGGGAGCAGTACGTGAAATGAAGATGATCAGAGCAATGGGCTGCTCTCCCGTAGGGAAGGAAGGCGCCAGTGTATAATGGAGTTGCAGGGAAAGACAAAGCAGCAGCCCATTCCGCTGAGTGTCAGTGGTAGTGTCTTCCACCTGGCCCAAGTTTTTCATGATAGAAAGTGGATGAGTCAGCTAGAGACCCACTGGTGCTTTCTCTTCCCTCCACGCCATTTTTTCTGGACGTCTCCATAATGCTGCTGCTTGATGTACAAGAGAAATAGCAAAATGCCCAATGAAACCAGTTCTCCTGTGGTCATCCTGCCCCCGTGCTCCACCCATGCGCAAGGCAGAGGCCCGGCACCCAGCATCCGCCCTGCCGCAGGCACCAGGCACGCCTGCCAGCTCCCGCCCCGGGACAAGGCAGAAATGCCTATGTCAGTTGATTACAATGTTCTCAGTCGACGTGTCCGGACAGGCATCCACTTACCTCACACCCAGAGATGATTGTGGCCATAGCTACGTTTAGACATAATATTGACCTGCCTGATAACATTGTTCCTAAGTTGCTGCTTCCCCCTCATCCTGCTTTGTTCTCCCCTTCTGTGGCTTGTGTGTGTGTTTTGATACCTGTTTGCTAGATTTCTGTTTTAACTCAAATAGATTTTTAAAAGCAAGAGAAAAGGAAGCCATGCCTAGAGACAGGGTGATGGTGCTTTCAGAAATGGACTTATTTCCTTTTCTGCACCTCTGTCCTGCAGGGGTCAAGGCCCAGTGTGTTTGCCTCTCTCACTTTCCGACCAACCCAACCGCAGCAGGGATCAGTGACCAAGGGCAGCGCACCAGCCCCCACATCTCCATCCACCCCTCCCCCCACACCTCACAGATCAGCACCTGAATCTAGGTGAAAGCAGCCTGGCCTCCAGGCACCCACCCACCACTTCTCCGGCTCCGCTTCTACCATCGTGCTGCCCCCTTCTCCTCTGCAAAAAGTTCTCGTGTTGCCCCTGAAGGCAACAGGGAGTACAGGCTTCCAGTGAACGAAGCTCGGCTGTGTCTCCTGCACTCAGCTGGTGGGGGTGTTTCACCCGAGAGGATATCACCTGTATTCCCACCAGTCAGACTTTAAATCCTCAAAGGCATTTCTCTACAAAAAGAGAAGAGTCTTGATTGCATCTTTGCAATCCCACTTTTCTCATTTGCAAAATGAGAATACTGATGACTTCCAAGTCACTGGGCAGTTAAGGGGGTTATAGGACTTAATTCATGTGAAGCACTTAGACAGGGCCCACCTGGTCCTTTATACTCTTCGCTCCTTTTCTAATCACTGAACAAGTGAATTGAATGAGTAAATGCAAATTGAGTCCATACAAATGTGTTATAAGTGAAAAATTTACACCTAGGTTTAATTATTGAAATAACAGAGGTGAAAAATTCACATCTCATATGTGGACGTTTTGGTACTTTATGTTTGTATTTTGCACTGTGAAGTGGTGTTTTTTTTCCAGGACTACACTTTGTTATATGAAGAGGCAAAATATTTCCAGCTTCAGCCCATGTTGTTGGAGATGGAAAGATGGAAGCAGGACAGAGAAACTGGTCGCTTTTCAAGGCCCTGTGAGTGCCTAGTGGTGCGTGTCGCCCCAGACCTCGGAGAAAGGATCACACTCAGCGGTGACAAATCCTTGATAGAAGAAGTGTTTCCAGAGATCGGCGACGTGATGTGTAACTCTGTCAACGCAGGCTGGAATCACGACTCGACGCACGTCATTAGGTTTCCACTGAATGGCTACTGTCACCTCAACTCAGTCCAGGTACACGGTGATTTCATGCACTGTGGCATCGAATGCCACTCCTAATGCTGTTGCTTACTTACCCTTGCCTTCACGCGGCGCCTGTCCTCCAAAGAGCTGAGAAACTCTCTCGTGGTGACACTTCTGTTGGGTTGGTAAACCTGTTCACCCCTCTACAGCATTCATTCAATCATTCCACATTTATTTATTGAACATCTACTATGTGCCAGAGGCTGGTTTGAGCACTGGAGATAAGAAAGACAACACAGAGGCAACAGCTCCATTTCCATGGAACTTACATTATGTGGATGGAGTTGAGGGGGTGGTGCAAATAGTAACCGACATAAACTTGGTCAGGCAGGGAGATGAGGATATCTGGGATCGCTCCTTCTAGCAGTTGCCAGCAAGTTCTGAAGGCCCTAAGGTAGGAGTATGTGTGGAATATTGAGGAGTATCAGGAAAGCTAGTGTGACTCGAAGAGAGCAAAGGCAGAGGGAGTGCTAAGACCCTGGGCCAGTGGGTGGCCAGAGACAGATTGTGGGTTGCCTCGTAGAGGGTGGAAGGCACTCTGGAATTTTTGGTTTTGTTTTTCTTTGGTTTGGGATCATTTGCCGGTGTGAGTAAATGCAAAGCCATTTGAGGATTTTGAGCAAAAGAGTGACATGATGCAACTCGTATTTGAAAATGAATACTCCAGCAGCAGGTGGAAGACAATGGAAGGAAGGAGGCCAGTTAGAAAACTATGGGCCAAGCAAGAGCTGAGAGGTATCCTGTTCTGCCTACCACCATACCACCCTAAACACTCCCTAGCTCCTCTGATCTCCGGTGCTAAGCAGGGTTGGGTCAGGTTAGTACTTGGATGGGAGAAGTGCCCCAATTCTGAATATCTTGAATGTAGAGCTAATGAGGCTTTCATTTTTTTTAACAGATTTTATTTATTCATTTTTAGAGATGGGGAGGGAGGGAAAAAGAGAGGGAGAGAAACATCAATGTGTAGTTGCCTCTCGTGCGCCCCCTACTGGGGACCCAGCCTGCAACCCAGGCATGTGCCCTGACTGGGAATTGAACCAGTGACCCTTTCTTTGGTTCGCAGGTCGGTGCTCAGTCCACTGAGCCACACCAGCCAGGACCTAATGAGGTTTTCTGTTGATGGCTGCAGGTTTTAAGACAGAAGCCAAAGATGACTAAAATTTGTTGTCATTTTTTAAATAATATATATATGTATATATGTATATATGTTTGCTTTTTTATTGATTTTTAGAGAGAAAAGGGGAGAGAGAGAGAAACACTGATTTGTTGTTCCACCCATCTACGTATTCATTGGTTGGCTCCTGTATGTGCCC
This sequence comes from Artibeus jamaicensis, assembly GCF_021234435.1. Lineage (NCBI taxonomy): Eukaryota > Metazoa > Chordata > Mammalia > Chiroptera > Phyllostomidae > Artibeus > Artibeus jamaicensis. The sequence continues at coordinate 12,050,605 of NW_026521803.1, read as the reverse complement.
CTACAAGGGATAAAACTGGCAACCTTTGCACACCAGGCCTAGAAGCACCCACTCTCTCTTTCTGCTTCTTGACGAGTATTCCGCAACTGTTTGTAATTGTTTAAATGAATGAACAGATGTTTGAGAGCAGAACAGCAGGAACTATTGGCAGTACTGGGCCCTGGGCATGCTAGAGAAGGTCACACACTCACAGGCTGCCAGGTTACCCAGGTCTGGAGGTGCGCCCCACACCCGGGGAGCAGGGCAGGGCCTTCCTGACAGCCCCGCCCCTCTCACACACCCTCCGCACTCTCCTCTCCTCTCCACAGAGGGAGGGGCAGAGTCAGGGTTGCAGTTCATCGCTTCTCTAGGGCTCCATCTCTCCCACACAAACCCTCTAGTCCACCCCTCGGTCCACTGAATAACTGTCCTAAAAATCCTGTGCCTGAGAAGTTTCCCCATCATTCAAGTCTGAGCACATGTGGGATTTTTCACCTGCATTCATGTCATGATATAACTTTATCATGACACACTCCAGCTTCCTACGCCACTGACCAAAAACTAGGCACTGTCCTCTAGGCCTGCAGAGGCTTTGAGACAAGGCACTTGAGACCTGAGACCCCATGGGGTGATTTTAGTATTCTCCAAAGAGAATAATATTCTCTAATGTTCTCAAAGTTAGACTGCTAACTTTGGGGAACTTTTAAGTGTATGTTTAAAAAGTAATGTCCAAAAAGCATAAGCTATTTCCATTCTGTTGGAATAAGATTTGACCATGTCCAAGGTAACATTGGGTCGTATTAAAAAATCATCATATTATGCATATTGTACCCCCTGGGGAGGACGCTTTGGGACTTCCTTTTTAGCAATTTAGCAGCTGTAACAGCGTTTACAGACAAAAGAAAGATACCAGAGTTCAGCTCTTTCTTGTTCAAAGCTTCCTCTACTTTTATAATTCCCCTCCTCATCATGGCAAAAAATCCTTTTTGAGGTGGTTTGGCCCAGCAAATTGGGGTTTTTCTTGCTGACAGATGACATTCCTGCCTCTGCTGGGGAACGTCTCCTAGAGTGAGCCGTTCTTCACCTTCGTCTTCACCAAAGCCCATCTCAACTGTGCACTCGGGCATGTCTTCTCTGTCTGGCCCTTTGTCGCCTGGCATGCACACGTCGTGAGTGTATCTCCAGGAGCAGAGACATGCAGGGTAGAGGATTCATTTTTTTCTCTCGTGAAGACTTTTTTCTAACTGGCCAGCAATTGAAGTTTTAATTTTCAGAGAGCTTACTCTTGTTTTCTAATCGTGTCTAGCTAGCTATTTTGCGAGATAGCAGATCATAGTCCATATAAAGCTAAGTGACCAAAAAAGAATAATAAGTTTAAAAAACAGGAAGGATTCACTTTTACATCGATTACATTTTGAAAGTTATTTAGTAACATTTTCCTTCATTCAAAAAAAATTGAGCCAGATAATATTTTTTCAAGTTATGATTAAGCCATCTTGTCTTGCAAGTGGCATAGAAGCAATTCACTTATATCCAGAATCCTGGCAGGGAGCATTTGCAAGTCTAATCGTTTGTCAGTTTCCTAAAGAAACAGAATGCTCTAGTTCAGTTTTCTGTATTTTTGCCTAAGAGTTGTAGGAACTGTTTCTGGCATTTAAGAGTGTCAGACATGCAGTGACAAATTCAGGGATTTTTTAGGCATTAGGTATTTGATTTCATTAAAGAATAGATTAGGTGGCTTATGTTTATTGAACATATAGAATTTATTTTGGATACGTGTTCTAATATGTCACCATCACATTTATTCTTGCCTCCCTGCACGCTCACAAGGCGGTAAGCCTATTTCAGATGCCACCGACTCGAAAACCTGTAGGTAAACCTCAGCTGTCTCCAGTTTGTTCTGCTTTCACAATGACATTAGTCTTCCAAGCTGAAATATATTAACTCGGTATCGGGAAATTCAAACAATGGCAGGGTTAAGAGGGAATGAGTTGAGTGAATCACTGGCTGAGTAAATTCAAATAATATCACTGACTTTCCTTCACCTTATAGAATATATTTCAGCGGCAAATGAGCTTTGAAATGTGAGCCATTTTTCCTCCAGAGAAAGTAGTCACACATTGCAAAAACCATAGGATCTGAGGCCAAGCGGACCTGAGTTGGAAACCCAACGCCATTACTTACTGTGAGCCTCAGTTTTCTCATCTGTGAAATGGGCTAACACCACCCATTATTCCAGGATGTTGTAGTGATTAAATGAACTTGGCACATGGAAAACCAGCATGTAAAGGCACATTTTAAATGTTACAGATGTTTGCTCCCTCCCTTCCTGCCCTTTAATCCAGTCTTCATTTGAAAGCAGAAACTTCAAGAGACTTAGGGGTTGGAGAAGCTTGGTCAGAGCTGTTTATGATTTTAAGCTTTCGGACAGTTCTTTGGGCTATTTCTGTGGCCAAAGGACACGTCTTGCCCCTAACTGGATGCTTGTCTTGGCCCCTCGCAGGTCCTCGAGAGGTTGCAGCAAAGAGGATTTGAAATCGTGGGCTCCTGTGGGGGAGGGGTGGACTCGTCTCAGTTCAGCGAATACGTCCTCCGGCGGGAACTGAGGCGGACGCCCCGCGGTCCCTCCGTCATCCGGATAAAGCAAGAGCCACTGGACTAAATGGACACATTTCTTACGCAAAAAGGAAAAAATACACACCCAGTAACGCAAACCACAAAAAGGGACATCTGTGTGCAGTTGGGACAGCAAACCAAGTCCTGGACCTAAAATTGAATAAAAGACACATTTATATCCGATAGAGACCACACCTGTATTCATATGGGAACAATTGGAATAGTGATATCTTCGAGGTGTAAAAAATATATAAATATATATATATGTCAAAAGGTAGGAAATGCAAAAAAAAAGTGGTAGCTACAGTTGGTGCTGTGATGGCCGTGAAGTGTCCGGGGCCTCCCGAGGCCTCTGACCGGTAAACAAGCCATGAGCAGTGAGGACGCGTCCTTGCGGTTTCCATTGCCAACAGCCATCCGTGGTTTCTTTTTCCTTTGTCTTTCTTTTTTCCTTTTTTTTTTTTTTTAAAACACACACCTTGACTCAGCATCTTTGCATATGGCGGTTTCATGTCTCCTTAGGCTGGGACCAGGCAGGACTTCAGAAAAACTCATGAGCACATTGCATTCAAAAGACGTTAGACATGAAATTTTAAATGTAGTCTGTACAGAAGTCACACTTTTTTGTCTGCCTCACAGATGTGAATGTTACTTTGTTTTTAAACTGATCAGTTTTGCAAAGGGGCCAGAATTATTACTTGTTAGAGTTGCACCAGTTTGAGTCTGCTGCTTTCCTACAGTTTTTCAAATTTTATAATGTATTAAATACAATAAACTCTGTTTAAAAAATCAGGTCTGTGTGAAACACATGTTGGAGTGAAGCTATATTAAAATGAAATTTTCCTTTTTAAAATTTTCTGTGTTGAGCATCAAAAAGAGGCCTAAAAACTAAGGCCAGTGTTGAGGTTGAAACCCACCGAAGGGTGAGGGCGTTGTCGTCACCTGTGCTAAGCAGTCCTGTTCCCACTCAGCCACTGTCTCGTCCTGCGCTTTGTTACTCTGCACTGGGGAGCAAGATACATCCTGCTTCTTTTGAACTCCTCCTTTATAAATATCAGTTACCTATTGCTGCAGAGAAAACCACACCAATGTAGCAGCTTGAAACATTTTCTCGTCTCTTGTGACTCTGGTTCTTTTGTGTGTACTGGCCTTCATTGGGCTGCGGCTGCTGCCTGTGATGTCATCCAGGGTGTGACTGAGCTGGGACACCCAAGATGGCTCCCCCACAGGGCTGCCAATTGATACTGGCTGTCAGCCTCTCCAGTGGCCTGGGGCCCTCCCAGCATAGGAGCTGGCTTCCAAGAGGGAGTGTCCTGAGCTCAGGTGTTGCAGGAAGGAGGAAGCAGGAGCCGCAGCCTTCTGAAAGGCTAGGCCTGGACCTGTCCCGTGCACTTGAGCAGCAATCTGTTGGTTCCAGGGAAAGGGAAATAATATCCACCTGCTGGAGAGATGGGCAAAGAATTTGTAACCAACTGGAACCTGCTGGAACACCTGTGTAAAAGATGCAAAAAGTAGGGCATCATGGCTTTGGAAGAAGTAAGGGAAAATCTCAGTGCCAGAGTGAACACTTGCTTATTAGCCAGAGAGGGAAGAAATGGGAAATTACAGTACCACTTTGGGATTAAGCCCTCAGCTTTTCCAAGGCAGAAGTGATTCGGGAAGCTCCTCCGTCAGCCCCGCCATCACCTCTCTGCCCTACTTCCTCTTCCTCATTCCAGACCCTCAAAATAAATCTGGCATGACGATAAGATTGACAGGCAAACTACAGTGTCTTTCTGCTACAGAGATGTTCCTGTGGTGATAGGCTATTTCCCATCCTGAACTTTTTTTTTTTTTTAAATTAAAAAGTCTGTGCCTGAGGACACTAGTAATGAAAATATCTCTGGCTTCTGAAACTAAAAGTTGTTAATGGCTCCCATCACCCCTGAAACACAGAGACGGTCCGAACACTCAATTACTCTAATGACTGCCAGCCAGGCCTCCGTGTGGTGGTTTAATTTCCCTTTATTTGAAACTAGCACAGCACTGGTTCAGACGGAGACAGCCAGGGCTGCTCCCACGGGCTGCTTGGTCATCCACGCCCTGCTGAAAGGAGAAGGTGATTGCTGTATGATTTTACTAGCAATCCACTCTCATTAGGCAAAATTTTCCCAAATCAAGAGCCCTCACCTTGGGACACTCTGCTGGTGGTTGTCATTCGTTAGCATTCACCCAGCACTCCCTGTATACACAAGGTTAGTACTGTCCCAACCAATCACTCCATTGAACTCTATGCCTCAGCTAGTACCATTCACTTTGTTCTTTTCTGAGTTCTGTGCCCATTTATTCAACTTCGATCCAACTGCACATTCTCCTTTCTCTGGATTTTTGAAAATGAAATGCATTGGGGTGACAAATGGTTAATAACATCAATTGCAAGTCGCACAACTTACGGTATGACATCTGTATGCTCCAGTGTGCCGACACAGCTCAGAGGAGCCACCGTATCTCAACCAATTTTCACATTTTTAGGTCTTAAAATACACAGATTCCCACATACCAAAGCACTCCAGGAAAAAGCTGTCAATCACAATATGTTTCCCCCTGCCTTACTGCCCAATGCACAGCCATACCCAGACTTCCCCGGCTGCCACGATGAGGACCTTTGCAGCCCTGCTTATTTTCCCTGGAGGATCTGACCAAGGGTGATGTGTGGCACTTATTAATAGTGTCTTCTTAGACTCCAATTTAGAAAGGGTCCACCCCCCTGTTTTTGGTCTTCTACGACATTGATTTATATAAAGAGTCTAGGTCATTTGTTTTGTAGTTTGTTGCACAATCCGTATTTGTCTGGTCGGTCCCTCATTGGTAAAGTCAAGGCAATTTTTTTTTTTGCAGGAACACAACACAGGTGATGCTGTGTCCTCACTGCGTCACATCACAAGGGTCTGTTTGGCCCATGATGGTGACAGTAATGTTTTATTTCTATTTTGGGTTTTTTTGCTATTATAAATCTTACTGCATGTTAGTTGTGGTTTTTCTTTGGTGATTGTAACCTTGACCACTTGGTTGAAGTGACAGCTACCAAATTTCTCCAACGTAAAAGTAGCTTTTCCCTTTGCAATTTAGTAAGTAGTTGACTATACAAATATCCTGTCCCTCAACACACTTTCACTGGTGACTTTAACATTCATTGGTAATCTTTTCCAGAGTCAATCATTTACCTTGGTGGTTATGAAAGCATACTTAAAAAAAAACTATTGTCTGCACCATGGGTATTTGAAAGAACCTTTTTTCTCTTTTTTTTTTTTAGTAAAATACAGCCCTTTAGGGCACACAAGCTATGATCCCTGACCTCTTTTCTATGAAGTATTTTAGAAAGTAGAGTGAGGCAAGGTGTCTCTAAACTGATTTCTAAATATCCAGTGAGTCTCTACATAGTCATAATGGTGGTCATGCACTTGGTGTTCGCTCCACGCCAGGCACTGTGTGAAGCACTTCAACTTGCATTAACTCACTGAATCCTTATGATCATACCAGAGGTTGGATTATCCATGCCTCTCAGTTAAAGAAACTAAAATTCTAAGACATCAAATAATGTGCAGCTAAGCTTTATAAGGAGGGCCCCAAAAGCAGTATTCGAGAGAAAGTAAGTTCTCCTGTTGTACTGGGATGGGGAAGAAGGAAGATTATTCATTAACAACATTTTCTCCTTGGAATGGAAATTTATTCCTGTATTTATATATTTTGAGCACCATTTACAATGTGTTGGGCAATCAGTTCTGGTGGCACTGTGATGACCATGACATGGCTTCTGCCACGGGCGCTGGGGTGGGTGGGGCCAGCACAACAAGCGGCAGGAGGAGGGGGTGTATGTAGCTAAGTACAGTACGAGGCACTAGGGCTATGTGCCATTTGATAGTCACGAACCACAGGTATGGACATACCAAGTAATATGGGATCACATCTAATTGGGGACATTAGAAAAGCACCACAGGGAGGGTGGCACTTGAAAGATGGCTAGGCTCTCCCAAAAGAAGGGGTACAGAAGGAGGGCTGAGGCTCAGCTGGGGAAGCAGAAGGCAGGCTCAGATCATGGTGTGGGGTGACGGGGGGAGGGCAGAGAACATGCTACAAAAGGAAGGTAGAACGGGGCTGGAGCAGGGCTGCTCTTGAGTGTCAGGCTGGGGATCTGACTCCATTCAGGAGTTGCTGGAGAGGCAGAGGTGGGCTCCATGAATAGTCACCTGAGGGTCTGCAGACTTGATTGGCGGGGACAGTCTGTTGATGTGGCAGGCAGTGAAGTGGCCATTTTTCCATTTTATCCATCATGACCTACCTAGCTAAGAGCTGACAATCCAAAGATATATAGGTGAATAAGGCATCACCTTGGGTGTAGGGGGTGACAGATTCAGATGCCTACAAGGACCGGGTGAGTTGCATCAATTAGGAGAGAGACAAGCAGAAATATGTGCGCCCCATTCAAAGGGGCAGCCCCCACTCAACTCCACAGGTTCTCCAGCAAGAGAACAAGGCTCCTATACACTTAACTAGATTTCTGTGAAATCTCTAGATATGCAGATGTTGGAACCAATTCATGTGTTCAAATTCACAGGCCAAAGAAGACATCTGCAGAGTTGGTAACTGATGAAAGTTATGAAAGAATAAAACAGTTTTAGACATTCTAGAAGAATCCCACTTGGATGGAATCATATCTGCTGAGAGAAGAACTAAATTGTTTGAGGACATAAGTTTTATAAAAAGTGAAAATTTGAGGCAAACTCTTAGGAATAATACCATTTGACTGTAAAGAGTTGAGTCCAGCTATAACCGACAGTAGCAATAATAAGCTACCCTCACTGAATGCTCACCATGTGCCAGGCACCGTGCTAAGGGATTTACAGATGCTCTTTCCTTCAATCCTCATAGAAACCCTATGAAGTTGGCTTTTATTAGTATCCCAATTTTATAGATGAGATTACTAGTAAGTCAAAAAATTCCCAAAGTCCACAAGAAACGTGGAACAACAATGACAGCGTGCACAGTGTTTGATTAATACCTGTACTCAACTTTTCCTGGTTTCCTAACTCATGCAAAAAATGATTTTGCCATCACTGGCAACTGCAGTGTACTTTATTCCAAGACACTAGACAAAAATGTCACTATAGTAACTTACTGGTTACAGAGTAGGAATCTGTGAGTAACAGAAGCCCCGAGAAGACAGTTTTCTCTGACTTTCTGACAGTCAAAAGCTGTTCACAGTAAAATTTGTATTGGTTATATCAGGGTCCCCTAAACTTGCCTGTTTGGAAGACACACAAAAGGCACTTGTTAAAGTTATAGATTCTAGTCCATCAGCACCCCCACCACCTCTTTTCCGCAGAGATGTCCTGAATCTCAGTTTCCAACGGAAGAGCCTGGGAATCTGTGTTTTAACAGTGCGCACCGTAGGCAACTCTGCAATCAGGCAAGTTTGGGAAAGAGTGGGTAAGTGTGCTTTATCAACCCAGGCTGAGAGCAGTAGACGAGAAGATTCTGGGAGTACTGCTGTGGCGTACCTTTGTATGACTTCGTTGATGTCTGTTAATAAACAACGGTTGGCTTCCCCTGTTCTTTTAAGGACCTGATCCAGTGCATCAGATGTAGTGGGATGGAGAAGTACTTACCTGAAATTTAACCCAAGGACCTTCGTCCTTTCCTGGTTAAGTAGAGAACTGCCCCATCTCATGCAAAACAGTGCACCAGCTACAGCATTCTTCCACCTCCTTTTCAAAAGCTATCAGAGACATGAATGAGCAGAGACTTTACAAACAGGAAATAATTACAGTAGCATCTACCACCTGTAAAAATACCTTACTGCAGGTGTGCTGGAATCCCCTTTCCCTTTATATTTTAATTTGTCAGTATCTTTGAAATGTAAATCATTTCAAACTTTAGAATTTGAAGCAGTGCGTAAACCTGTAACCCTAACCATTTACCACAATGCACACGCGTCTCCTTTTATTTGCTTTGATGCGTTAGATTCAGAGAGCTCCCTCTGTTTCCCAGGACTCTGAGCTCATTTTCCCTCTCTCTGTTTCTCCTCCCCCCTCACTCTCAGTGTGAAACCCAGTGTTTCCTCACCCCTCCCCATCCACCTACCAGACTGTGTTTGTCTGAGTAAGGAACAGACAGTACGGATATTAAATTATGCTGTTGATGAACAAGACGGAAAAAGCCGGAGAAGCACTTGCTGTGTATGCCATTCAGACTTCGGAACTTGATCTGGAAAGCCTGGTCTGGACGCTGAAAACCAAATCCTCGTCATGGGAGCATCACATCAGTTGGAAAAGAAGCTAGACCAGAAGGGAAGTTGAGTACCTCCAGTTTGAGGGGGACTAGCAGGGTCATCTAAAGGTCTGGCACTTGAGTGGCCTACGTGATGAAGCCAGTTTTCCTGTTAGTCAGCAGTAATGGGCAAGGGGATCGGCAAGAGGCAATGGTGTGGTGAGAAGCAGATCGCTCATAGGTTAGCTGAAACTTGTATTTTTCATTTACCATTCTTTGTTGGAAACATTACTTTATTATTTACGATATTGTTATCCTATAAGTCACATTCCCAAATACTTGATCTCTTAATATCTATAGATCCCTCAAATTTGGGAATTCTGTTTAGTAGGTTACATAGTCATGAAAATAATTATTATATGTCTTACTTCAAGCAGAATAGGTGTGTTTCTAAAATGCAACATTGACCTTATAGTCTTTTCTCTACTGCCATTATCATTTCAAAGTCACAGTTATTTCCCATAGCTACGAGGGGGGAGGGGAGAAGACAGACTACGCCCCCCGCCCCGCCCAGCCCTTCCCTCCAGTAGGTTTCTGCTTCTGTCCAGTCTGCCCTCCACGCCCCACTCGCAGCCCCGCCCACCCCTCGGAGCGTTCTTCTAAGCAAAGCTAGTCAGGCGATGAGTTGAAATGATCTCTGCGCAGTCATTAAAAGCTTTTTTGTTAAAACTAAAACCTACGAAGGGCATGACTTCCCTGAAACAGAAACACTGATGAAGCAGCAGGACTGCACCCAGGTGTCATTTCACAGGGCCCCTGGAAGAGCCATGTGATGCTGTGAGGCCACAGGTCACCCCTTTCTCAAATGCTCACCCCAAGGTGTGAACATCCTTTTCCTGTGCGTCACTGCTCTTCTCGGTGTCCTCTCTCTCTCCCTGAGTGATCTCATCCTTCGGTGGCTTCCCTGTCACCAGTGCTTCAGGCCTGACCTCTCTCAGAGCTTCAGGCAGAGTAGCCAGCTCTGGAGACACAGTGACAGTAAGACAGAATAAGATCATTTCAATATATCTGGTCAAAAGCATTGACACATAAAGGGTCTACGAGATGTTTTCATTTGACAATACAGAACTAAAATTACTCTGGTCCTAGGCCTTTCCTTTCTCCTTTTAGATTTCCTGTCTCGGTTCAAAATGCTCCTTTCCATCCACACCAGGCATCCTTTTCCTACCTTCTCCACTTTAGTTGGTCACCAAGTTCTACAGAGAGTGTCTCCCTCCTAAACGTTTTCCAAATTGGTCTCTTCCTCTCTGTTATCAGCAACTCTTATGTGGACTATTTTTGTAAGATCCCAGTTCGTTTTTCACCTGGGAATTGGGAGTGTTACCCCTGAAACGCATCCTCCATGTTACAGCCTGCTCACTGCCCTGTTAAAAGCCCAACAGTATTTCCTTGTTGCTTCCAGAACGATCTTGTCCCCTTAGTGTGTGACATCCAGGTCCTCTTCCATCTGACCCTGCCTACTCCTCAGCCTCGTCTGTGGCCGCTCCAGCTTTCTGCATGATGACATTAGCTCCCCCGTGTGTCGTATTGTTTTAAGTCTCCCTGCTTTGGAATCTGCTCATATTGATCCTCCTCATCACTTAAACACTACCATTCACCCATCAAGACCTCCGTCACCTACCACCACCTTCCCATGTGTACCTCACCTGGCTGACCCTCTCCTGTGGTTCTAACTCACCCTATTTGTACTTTTATTATGGCACTTACCACATAATGTTGAAATATCTACTTCCATATCTATACTTAAGGACCAAACTTGTGTCATCAATGGGAGAAATCTGACTTATTTATATGTACATCACACCTAGTAGGTGCTACAGAAATGTTTCGTGATGATGGATTAAATAAATAAGTGAAGTCTATTAGTCCTAGAACAAAGCAGAGTGCAGATTTCATGTGACTAACTCCTTCACTTGGACAGCTTGTCAGTACTCATAAAAACTAGATGAAATGAAGATGTACGTAAAGGAACTAGGACGTAATAGGGACTCGATGATCAATTATTAGCAACAGTAAATCCTCAAGCACGATTTTTTATAACATTTTCTTTGGATTTTGCTCAATTAAAAGTCATGGAAGACTTCGACACTTAACCAATTTGGAATGACAAATCTACTCTCCCACCTGAAACAACTAAAGAATTGGACACAATATATGAAACAATGGTTTTCAAGACACTGAATACTAAACCACAGAGCACAGTGATCTCTGAGAGGTGGGTAAGAGTTGCCCTGACAAACTGCCTTAAGGAAGTTTCCAGACATAGTGCAGGGAAGGGAAACCAAGGCCAAGGCCAGTGGTCTCCCTGGGCTGAAGGGGCAGAGCTCGCAGTCTAGGGAAGCCAAGACAGACAGCCTTTACAGAGTGGAGTAGCAGAGAGGGGCGATCGCACACACAGGTGACCAGAGAACTTGAGAGTGATTCGTGGAGTATTCTGCTAAGTACTAACCGGTGCATGTGTCTGAGGAAATTATCCAAAGCAAGGCAAAGACCTATGTAGGAGAATCAGCAAAACCACAACCCATAGCTCACACCGAGCCAGCAAATTTTCCTATTCCCATCAGCCAGACTAAAAAGCCTCTTACCTAATGGGTCACTGGCCAGATAACTCAGAATGCCTAGGTACTGGGGAAAAATAGCCCTCGGCTAAACATAGCACAGCTTTCACCTAACAAAGCTTAAAAGGAAATCCCAAGGGATGAAACTACTTCCAAATAACTCAACCTCATGGGAAAACAAAGCTCAGGACGATTTATAAGAATACAGGGAACTTCCGGACAAGATAGAAGCACAGGTAGAGACACACTGTGCCTCCTCACACAACCAAAATAAGGACAATGAAAATTTAGAAACAAACAAACAAAAATAGCCAGTACTGACAGAAAACTGAACTGTACAGAAGTCCAACAACCAAGGAGTTAAAATAGACACATTTATCCAGACCCGTGGGAGGATCGGAGTCAGGCAGCCAGGCCGAGAGGGGTCAGGGCAAAAAAGTGGTGGCTGGCAGACCCTGGGCATGCAGGAGGCGGCTGGGGGACCCCTGGTGCAAGGCAGCAGCAGGTGGACCCAGCGAGATGGCGGATTGTGGAGGGGCACTGAGCACAACTCGGCTGACTGACCGGGTGCTCCCACATTCGCACGCAGATAAACCAGGTGCAACAGGGGATCAAGACAAACCACGCAACCCAGGGCTCCAGTGCTGGGAAATAAAGCCTCAAAACACCAATTGAAAACACCCGTGGGGGTTGAGGTGCCGGGAGAGACTCCCTGCTTCACAGGAGAGTTTGTTGGAGAGACTCCCAGGATCCTAGAATGTACACAAGCCCACCCACCTGGGAATCAGCACCAGAAGGGCCCAGTTCACTTAGGGAAAGCAACAGAAGGGACTGGAATCCAACAGAGAGCAGGATAAGCACCATTATTCCCTCTCTGACCCTGCCCCCACATACAGCATTAAAACCAGTGACTGGGTTGACCTGCCCTGGTGAACACCTAAGGATCTTCCCCTCCTATGTAACAGGCACATAAAGACAAAAAAATGGTCCAAATGAAAGAACAGATCAAAGCTCCACAGCAAACACAACTAAGCGATGAAGCAATAGCCAACCTACCAGATGCACAGTTCAAAGCACTGGTAATCAGGATGCTCACAGAATTGGTTAAATTTGGTCGCAAATTAGATGAAAAAATGAAGGCTACACTAAGTGAGATAAAGAAAAATGTACAGAGAACCAATAGTGATGGGAAGGAAACTGGGACTCAAATCAATGGAGCGGCCCAGAGGGAAGAAAGAAACATTCAACTAGAAAACAATGAAGAAATAAAAATTCAAAAAAATGAGGAGAGGCTCAGGAACCTCCAGGGCATCTTTAAATGCTCCAACATCCAAATTATAGGGGTACCAGAAGGGGAAGAGCAAGAGCAACAAATGGAAAAGTTGTTTGAACAAGTAATAAAGGAGAACTTCCCCAGTATGGCAAAGGAAATAGACTTCCAAGAAGCTCAGAAAGCTCAGAGAGTCCCAAAGAAGGTGGACCCAAGGAAGCACACACCAAGGCACATCATAATTACATTACCCAACATTAAAATTAAAAAGCAAATCCTAGGGACTTCCACCAAGATGGAGGCGTAGGTAGAAACGCTGTGCCTTCTCTCACAACCAAGTTTAGAAACAACTAAATATTAGCAACAGAAAACACAGCAAGAACACAGAAAATTGAACTTTTCGGAAGTCTGATAACAACAAATTCTTCAGCCTGACCTGTAAGAGGGGCGAAACCAGCAGCTGTCAGAGCAGGGTTGCACAGAAAAACTTGGTCAGACGGACTCGGGCGCGCGGAACCCAGGCGCAGGGTTGGACCTAGTGAGCGACCCAGCAAGCGACCGTGGGGAAACAGCGAGGGAGCAGGGCTGCGGGTTGACTGTGGTCGCGCTCTCCTGCGAGGATAGACAAGCAAGAGAGTGGGCGGTGAGACTATGGGACTGAGTAGGCCCCACGGGGAGCAGCAGCACAGGGCGCCGCCATTTCCCTGCTCTGACCCCGCCTCTACATGCAGCATCATAACCCAGCGACCTGAGTGGCCCTGCCCTGGGGAACCACCTAAGGCTCTGCTCCTCACCCAGCGGCAGGAAACAGCAGAGGGTGCCGCCATTTCCCCGCTCTGACCACGCCCCCACATATAGCATCACAACCCAGCGACCTGAGAGTCCAAGGCTCCGCTACTCATACTTAACGGGCAAGAACAGACGAAAAATGGCTCAAGAAGATCTCAAAGCCCCAGAGCCTATAAATCTAAGCGATGAAGAAATAGCAAAACTCTCAGACGCACAGTTTAAAACACTGGTGATCAGGATCCTCACAGAACTGGTTGATTATAGCCACAAATTAGACAAACATATGAAGGCAAAACTAATTGAAATGAATGGAATTTCACAGGAAACCAATAGCGATGAAAAGGAAACTGGGACTCAAATCAATGGATTGAACCAGAAGAAAGCAAATAATGGCCAAACAGAAAAGAGTGAAGAAGCAAGAATTCAAACAAATGAGGAGAGGCTTAGGAACCTCCAGGACATCTTTAAACGCTCCAACATCCGAATTATAGGAGTACCAGAAGGGGGAAAGGAACAGCCACCAGTGGAAAACTTATTTAAACAAATAATAAACAAAAACTTCCCCAATCTGGCAAAGGAAATAGACTTCCAGGAAATCCAGGAAGCTCAGAGAGTCACAAAGAAGTTGGACCCAAGAAGAAACACACCAAGGCACATCATCATTACATTAGCCAAGATTAAAATGAAAGAGCAAATCCTAGAAGCAGCAAGAGATAAGGAGAGAATTACCTACAAGGAGTTCCCATCAGACTGTCAGCTGATTTCTCAAAAGAGACCTTACAGGCAAGGAGGGGCTGGAACGAAGTATTCCAAGTCATGAAATCCAAAGACCTACATCCAAGATTGCTCTATCCAGCAAAGCTTTCATTTAGAACGGAAGGGCAGATAAAGTGCTTCTCAGATAAGGTCAAGTTAGAGGAGTTCATCATCACCAAACCCTTACTATATGAAATGTTAAAGGGACTTATCTAAGAAAAATAAGATAAAAAAACATATATAGTAAAATGACAGCAAACTCACAATTATTAACAACCACACCTAAAACAAAAACAAACTAAGCAAATAACTAGAACAGGAACAGAACCACAGAAATAGAGATCAAATGGAAGGTTAGCAACAGCAGGGTGAGAGGAGGAAAGATGGGGGAAAAGGTACAGAGAATAAGTAGCATAGATGGTAGGTAGAAAATAGACAGGGGGAGGGCAAGAATAGTATGGGAAATGTAGATGCTAAAGAACTTTTAAGTATGATACATGGACATGAACTAAAGGTGGGGAGAATTTGGGTGGGAGAGGATATGCAGGGTGGAGGGGAGTGAAGGGGGGAAGTGGGACAACTGTAATAGCATAATCAAAATATCTTTAAAAAAATTTTTTCAAACAAACAAAAAAAAGAATACAGGGAGAGTTGTGGCCAAGATGGAGGTGCAGGTAGAAACCCTTCACTTCCTCTCACAAACAGAAGGGGGATAACAACCAATCTAAAGTCAATAAACAACCAGAAGTGCCAGAAAATCAAACTGTATGGACCTCTGACAACCATGGAATTAGAGAAACAGTCAAACAGAACAACCAGACCAGTGAGGCAGCGTATGGAGAGAAACCGCAGTGAGCTGGTGGACTGCGTGGGTGGGGCTGACTTAAGGGAAAACTGAGACTCAGAGCTGGCTGTGGACTATGGCTGGAGCTGCTGTGGTGGGAGAAACTCCCAGTCTCACAGGACAGTTTGTTGAAAGGTGAGCTAGAGAGGAGCAGGGGAGCTGCACTGTTCCCTCTCTGGCCCCTCCCCCACAGGCAGCACCACAGTGCAGCAAGGAAGGTTGCCTTGCCTGGGTGAATTCCTAAGGCCCTGCCCCCTTACAACCTAGCGGCTGCACCAAGACAAAGAAACATGGCCCCAAAGAAAGAACAGAGCAAAGCCTCAGAAAGAGAACTAAGTGATGAGGAAATAGCCAACCTATCTAATGGAAAATTTAAAGCCCAGTAATCAAAATGCTCACAGAACTGATTGACCTTAGTCAAAAAATGAAAGATACCCAAAATGAAATAAAGCAAAATACTCAGGGAACCAACAGTGGCAGGAAGGAAACCAGAACTCAAATCACTGATTTGGAACAAAAGGAAGAAATAAATATCCAGCTGGAAGAGAATGAAGGAACAAGAATTCAAAAAAATGAAGAGAGATTTTTGAACTTCTGGTACAACCTGAAACATTCCAATATCTGAATTATAGGGATGCCAGAAGGAGAAGAACAACAGCAAGAAATTGAAAACTTATTTGAACAAATAAAAAAGGAAAACTTCCCCAATCTAATGAAAGAAATAGACTTTCAGGAAGTCCAGGAAGCTCAGAGAGTCCCAAAGAAGTTGGACTCAAAGAGGAACACACCAAGGTACATCATCATTAAGTTACCCAAGATTAAAGACAAGGAGAGAGTCTTAAAAGCAGCAAGAGGAAAGGAAAGGGTTACCTACAAAGGAGTTCCCCTAAGACTATCAGCTGATTTCTCAAAAGAAACCTTATGGGCAAAAAGGAGCTGGAAAGAAGTATTTGAAGTCATGAAAGGCAGGGACCTACATCCAAGATTACTCTATCCAACAAAGCTATCATTTAGAATGAAAGGGCAGACAAAGTGCTTCCCAGATAAGGTCAAGTTAAAGGAATTCATCATCACCAAGCCATCATTGTATGAAATGTTAAAGGAAGTTATCTAAAAAAAGAAAAGGTCAAAAATATAAATAGTAAAATGACAACAAACTTACAACTATCAGCAAACAAACCTAAAGAAAACAATGAAAATAAAAACTAAATAAACAACTAGAACAGGAACAGAATCAGTGAAATGGACATCACACAGAGGATTCTCAGTGGAGCAGGGGAATAGGGGGGAGGTACAGGAAAGAAGAAGCGTCATTGGTAGGCATTAAATAGATGGGGAGAGGTCAAAAATGGTATAGGAAACAGAGAACTGAAAGAAATTATATGCACAACCCATGGACATGAACTAAGGGGGGGGAGTTCTGGAGGGTTGGGGGAGCAGGGTGGAAGGAGGATAAAAGGAGAAAAATTGGGAAAACTGTAATAGCATAACCAATAAAATATACTTTAAGAAAAAGAAAATATTTATACTTCATAAGGGAAATAAATTAAAAGCACCAAAAAAGAGAAAAAGAATATAAATATATCCAACCCCCCAAAAGATAAAATTCACAATATCTGGCATCTAATAAAAAACTGCGAGACATGCAAAAATCAGGAAAATACAATCCAGAGAAGAAAAGCAATCAGTCTAAACCAACCTAGAAATGACAGAGATGGTAAAATTAGTTGACAAAGACATGAAAACAGTTATTAAACAATATTCCACATGTCCAAGAAGCCAAAGTAAAGACTAAACATGTGAAGTGGTAACATGGAAAATATTTTTTTAATTCTAGAAATAAAAATTATAAGATATGAAAATGACACCTGATAGGATTAACAGCAGCTTACACATTAGAGAAGAAAAAATATATAGTGAACATGAAGCCAGGGCAATAGAAATGACCCAACCTGAAACACAGATTTTTGTCAAAAGCTGAAACATAATGGACTGAGCACCACTGAGCTCTGGGCCCACTCCATGCAGCCAAATGCACATGTGAGTGGAGCCACCTCTAAGGGTAGGGAGGGGGGACAGGAGCAGAAAAATATTTGAAGTAATAATAGCTGAATATTTTCCAGATTTGAAGATGACTATCAATCCACAGATCCAAGAAGCTCAGTGAATTCTGAACAAAAGAGATACTGTGGATTTGTAGCCTTTATAGAAGTAAACTGTGCAACAACAGCACAGGGAAGGGAGGAACGGAAGTCTAAGGTTCTCTCGGGTCAGGTGACATAACATCAAGGGAGGCAGCAGACCGCCTCGTGATGGAGACGAGACCATGAACATGGCGCAGCCACTGAAACAATGCAGCCAGGAGTCCCAGCTGGTACTCCCACAGGGATAAAATGGAATAATGAAAAAATACTCATTTTGCCCAAGAGAAGCCAGAACGAGAATGAAAGCAAACAAAGTATGATCAAATAAGTAATAAAAAAAAGCACCCAGATAGAATGAAACCAAGTCACATCAATAATCACATTAAATGTAAATGGCTTAACACCTCAAATGAGAGACAAAGATTGTCAAATGAGATGAAAATGTAACATACAACTCTACGGTGCCTACAGGGAATGCACTCTCAATCAAAAATGGGTTAAAAGTAAAAGAATGGAAAAAAAGGTACTGTACTAACACTAATCTAGCTATAGAAAGCTAGAATGGCTACATCAATATCAGGCAAATTTCAGAGCAGAGAATATTACTAGGGATAAAAAGGCACCTCATAATTATAAGATGGTCAGGAGAAGATACAGTTGCCTTTTTTTTTTGCCCATAGCAACAGAGCATTAGAATAGAATACAGGAACTAAACATGGATAGAATTGCATGGAAACAGAGGCAAATGACAATTATCATCAGAGATTTCAACACAAGAATTGATAGGAAAAGTATACAGAAAATCAGTAAGGAAACAGATGACCTGAATAACCCCAACAACTTCAAAAAGAAATGAGTTAAGTCATACCCAGGATGCTTTCCGACCACAATGGTATTAAGCCAATAACAAATCAATAACAAAAAGATATCTGGAAAATCCCCAATTATTGAAAACTCAGTAATACATTTTTAAATAATCCTAGGTCAAAGAAGAAATCAAAAGAGCAATTAGGGAGTATACAATGAAAATAAAAACACAACATATCAAAATGTGTGTGGCTCCTGCTAACATAGTATTTAGGGAAAAATTATAACATTAAACATTGACATGAGAAAAGATGAAAGGTTTCCAGTCAGTAACCCCAGTTTCCACCTTAAAAATTAGAAAAAGAAGAGCTGATGAAATCCAAAGTAAGCAGCAGAAGAAAAATAATAAACAGCAAAACAGAACTCAAGAAAATAGAAAATAATAAACAAGAGAGAAAAGCAATGAAATCAAAAGCTGGTTCTCCGAGAAAACCAGTAGCACTGTTAACCTCCAGACACTCCAGATCAGGGAGGAAAATGGGAGACAACACAGAAACTTGGTAACTGGAATGCGCTAAGCAGTGAGTTCAAGAAGGAGCCCAGATTCTCAGCCAGGCCTGGCCAGCCGTCACCCTCCTCGTGGTTCAGAGCGCCACACCAGGTTGACCAACAGGTTGGGTGCTGCTCCTGTAAAGTAAGTTTCCCTAGGTCCATAAAAGGGTCTCCAACAAATTTCATAACCTTCCAAATTACACATTTGCAACCCAAACACTGCCCAGCAAGATGTTTTTGTAAAAAAAAACATTACTCTTTAGATGAATGTGTAATGAATTTCTTTTAAGTTATTTCTTCTTTATTAGAAAAATTATTGGATATTACACATTCAAAAAAAATTTTTAAGTAGATTCTTAAACTCTGTACTCTTTTTAAGCTAAGAATATTTGCCAGAAAATCAAAAATAATTACGACTTATATTTCAAAGATACTTTATGCCTGGCAAAATACTTGAATCCTAGCTCTATTTCAATAGGGTTGCCTCCTGTCCTTAAAAGCATTTGGAAGTAACTATAGGGTTAACCAGAGCAATTGGATGGGGCGGAGAAAAGAAACTTCAACTGTCTGATCTTTCCCTCCGCCTCCCCAGCCTGAATGAGGCTGATAAATGAGTTCACCTACCACACAAAATAGCCTTTGTTTTACTCTGTGGCTGACTGTCTCTCCGATGCTGAGAGAGGTAATACGTTTTGCCTCAACTTGCCTACTTACCATGGGAACTTTTCATTTTTAGGCTCATGCTAAAGTAAAAGTATTTCTTGAAATTTGCCTTTATTTCTGCGTTAACCATTTTTGCCCAGACTTTCACTTGACAATATTGGAGCCTCCAGAGAAGTTGAAACAATAGTACAAATCACAACATACGCCCTTCACTTAGATTCATCAGTTATTAACCCTTTGCCACATTTGGTCTCCCCTCTCTCTGTGCGTACTGTTTCTGCTGAGCCATTTGAAAGTAAACTGCATGCGTCCTGACAACCCATCGTAAGTCCTCCAGCATGAATTTCCTCAGAAAAAGAACATACACCTACATGAGAAATTAACCTGATGTAACCGACAATCTCCCCCACACACACAGAGTCAATATTCAAATTCCCCCAACTGTCCCAGTAATTTTTTAGCACTGTCTTGTTTCGTTTGCAGACCCAGAAGCAGTCTTTTATTGCATTTAGTTGTCATATTGCTGAGCATTTTTTACTTCACACTAAATGTCTGATTTGCCACTCACAGCAGTTAGAAAATCTCAGTTAAGTGGAAGCTTGATTTTGCAGTTAATTCAGAAGCTATTACCCTGGAAGTAAAGTTCCAGTAGGAGACACATTGTTTCAAAAGGCAGAAGGAACTATTTCATTAAATCTTCCTTTTGAATAAATGACATAGTCATTGAAAAAACGGTGCAGGGCACTGGAGTCAGGGAAAACACTGTCCTCCGGCCCTCACATCAAATATGCCCCTCACGAGCTGTGCTGGGGTTTACTGGGGGGGGAGGGGAGCTAGTGGGGAACACTGGCATGTGAGTCTGGTCCCAACCTCTCATCATCTGGGAAAGTCAGAAACACAACCTCCTGCACAGGACGGCAGCCCCCGTGGGCATCCTCGCAATCAGACGTTTGGAGGGGGTGAGGGGAGGAAGCATGAAATGCCTCACCCCCACGCATCCCTGCCACGGCCTTCCAGCTTCCCCTTCAGCACCTTGATTCCGGGAAGCTCAGGGGGTCCATCAGACCGGAAGCCAGAACACCTGCTCTCCAGTTTCAGCTGTGCAGCTTGTGAGCTATGTGACCTTGCAGGGGTCACTGAGACACTGTCCGTTTTCTTTAGCTGTAATGAGAGAACATCATCGCCTGCCTTGACTCTACCTGAAGGCTCTGTGAGGAGCAAACAAGAAAGGGAAGATGGAAAGTGAGGCTCTGCACAAAGGTTAAGTCATTGCTGCTATCAGCCACAACTTGCCCTTGTTACCTTGGTCGTCTTCTCCTTGGTCCACTGTCCTTCACCGTTTGAAAAAAGGCATTCGAGCTGCCCTTAATATTTTCTTCACCAGATGAAGCAGTCCCACTTTCTTCAACTAAAATGCCCTTTATCTCGACACCACGGTCAAGCACTTAACAACTGGAAGTTAGGGGTGCCGACCCTCCCTCCCCCACAGAGTTTTAAATCCACTATAAATTTTCACCCATTATAAACTCTCAGTCCAAGGGGGATTGGTTCCAAGGCCTCAGCTGATATCAAAATCCAAGGATGCTCAAGTCCTCTGTATAAAACAGCCACAACAATGCATACAGTCAGCAGCCACTCCCCACCCCCTACTCTATGTCTGCACATTCCCAACCTCACATTGAAAACACTGTTTTTGAGCTACGGTTGTTTGAATCCATGGATCTGAAACTCAGGAATGCAGAAGGCTGATGTATGTTTGTTGAAAAAATCCTCCTGTAAGTGGGCCCACCCAGTTGAAGCCCATGCTGTTTAAGGGTGGAATGTATATCCAGCTTAATGAAACCCAGGAAGCAGACACCACCCTGAGCTGGACTTCCAGCAAACCAGGTGTCTCGTATCCCTTTAGCAATCGGTCATTTATAACCCAATGAAGAACTTTGGCACGAGCCTCAGCAAGATTTCACAGAACTGGTGTTTCATTCCTGCGTCTCACATCTTCAGGAGCCCATTCTCTCTTCTTTGAGTCTTGAGGCATCTGAGAACCTTGTGAGCGTGGCCTGTCCAACCAAAGCGTGCCATCAGAGTTCTCAGTCCTGGGTGATGCCAGACCATTAAGCAATATTTTGTGGGGACAGGTGTTCTTAACAGCTGTGACCTCACAGGACTGTGCTATCACTTAACCTGGGTCATTCATTTGTTCACTCAGTCACGGAGCACCTGCCACAGACCAGCACTGCATATGCACCAGCCACTCAAAGGCCAAGATGAAATTGATGCCCTTATTGCTTTCCCCCAACAATATCATCCTGATTATTATATTTATGTCATTCTCCTTGTCCACCTATAGGCCCATCAGAAAGGAAGTGACTTCTTCTAAAGGGGTTAGGCATGTCTGGTTTGTTGTTTTGTTTTTTTTTATAAACCACTTATAAACATTTAGTCCAGAATCTGGCAAGAAATTGGGATGTTAGTTTAGACCCCACCCCCAACTAAGAACAGTTCCCTGCCCCTCTGCCCTGTGAACTTACCACATACACTCACCCCCTCCGCACCCCACTCCCACTCATAGGTGGAGCAGCTCTTTTTACCCAGGACCTTCCCTGCATTGATCAGCCCAGAGTCCTTTACTTTTGAACGGATAATTGGGTCCAAGAGACTCTGGTCTCAGTCTGGCTGGGCTCTCAAGAAAAGGAGCATTCGACCCGGGCTCTGCAAGCCACCAAATTCACGGCCAAGAGAAAACTGAAAGACGAATGTACAGCGGAAGCAGCAATGACAGCAATTAATTCCCTGCTTCTGGTCACTCTGGAGGCCTGGACCCCTGCTCTCCCCTCTGTGAGACAGCTTCGTAAACTCATAATAACCTCTACTCTGTTGAAGCTGTTTCAAATAGTTTATGGCATTTGCAATTTAAAAATCCCTCCTAAGACTTAATATAGAAAAAGATGCCATTGATGGTCCACTTTTAGATCCTTTTCGATTATTGACATTCAATTTTATTCGCTCCCCAGAAATCTCACTGGCTAACACATCTACAAGTCCCTTCCTTATCTGGAAAGTATGTCATCTAAACCTGGAGACCTGAATTCATGTCAAACTGCCAGGAGCCAGCCCATGTTCTGCACCAATTCCCAAGTCCAGTTCCCTCCCTATTAGGTATGTTCTACAAATCCCAACCTGGAGCCCGTCCTCTGAGATCAGGAAGGCAGAAGCCAAACAGCAGTGCTGTCTATCTACCTTCTCTCAGCCACAAGTAACGTCGCACTGACTCCTCTCAGCAGCAGGCCTCTCCCTCCTCCTGCCTTGAGGAATCTGTGCACAAGGGGTGAAAGGGAGGTTTATCTCTGCCCTCTGCTCACTGGCTATGCAACCTTAGAAAACTTGGGTAACCTCTCTGTGCCTCGGGTTTTCATCTATAAACTAGCGGTGATGGTAATATCTACCTCTTGTGAAGATTTGAATAATTAAAGTGAATATATGTAAAGAGGACAGGGATCAATAAATCTGCAATATTATTTTTTCTCTTCTTATCCTGACTAAAGCTAAAAGATTCTCTCGTGTGTCCAAAATTCTTATAAGCTTCACTTTTAGTCTTCTTGTCATTTTTCACTTACAAATTTTTTCTAAGATCTTCCTACTTTCTTTTTTAAGTATATTTTACTGATTATGCTATTACAGTTTTCCCAACTTTTTCCCCTTTATCCCCCTTGTGGCCTGCACCCCCCCACTCTCCAGCATTCCCCCTCCCTTAATTCATGTCCATGAGTTATACATATAAGTTCTTTGGCTTCTCTGTTTCCTGTGATATTCTTAACCTATCCCTATTTATTTTATGCCTACCACTCATGCATAGGTTCAGTTGTTGATAGTCATGAGTTTGTTGTCATTTTACTGTTCATAGTGTTTGATCTTCTTCTATTGCTTAGATTAGTCCCTTTAACGTTTCATATAACTAGGGCTTGATGATGACGAACTCATTTAACTTGACTTTATCTGGGAAGTATTTTATCTGCCCTTCCATTCTATCTTTGCTGGATAGAGTCATCTTAGATGTAGGTCTTTGCCTTTTATGACTTTGAATACTTCTTTCCAGCCCCTTTTTGCCCATAAGGTTTCTTTTCAGAAATCAGCTGAACTCTTTTGTAGGTAACTCTCTCCTTTCCTCTTGCTGCTTTTAAGATTCTCTCTTTATCTTTAATCTTGGGTAACTTAATGATGATGTACCTAGATGTGTTCCTCCTTGGGTCCAATTTCTTTGAGACTTTCTGGGCTTCCTGGAAGTCTGTTTCCTTCACCAGATTGGGGAAGTTTCTCTTCATTATTTGTTCAAATAAATTTTCAACCTCTTGCTCGTTTCTTCTCCTTCTGCCACCCCGATGATTCAGATGTTAGAGCACTTAAAGTTGTCCATAGGTTCCTAAGCCTCTCCTTATTTTTTTTGAATTCTTGTTTCTTCATTTTGTTTTGGTTGGATGTTTATTTCCTCCTTTTGTTCCAAATCATTGATTTGAGTATCAGTTTACTTCCCTTCACTGTTGGTTCCCTGTATATTTTGCTTTATTTCACTTTGGATAGCCTTCATTTCTTCCTTCATTTTGCAACTGAGCTCAGTCAGTTCTGTGAGCATCCTGATTACCAGTGTTTTGAACTCTGCATCAGATAGGTTGGCTATCTCCTTGATGTTTAGCTCTTTTTCTGGAGTTCTGCCATGTTCTTTCATTCGGAACATATTTCTTTGTCTCAGTGCTCCTGTTCCCTTGTAAGGGGACGGGGCCTTGAGTATGCGCCAGGGCAGGGCACTCCTTTTGCTACATTATGGTGCTACCTGGGGGGGAGGGGTCAAAGAGGGGACAATGTCGCCCACTTACTCTGCTCTTAACTCTTCGGTTGTTGGAGTTCCGTGCAGTTTGCTTTTCTGGCACTTTGGTTTGCTTATTGGTTTTAAATTGGTTGTTTTCCTTCTTTTGGTTGTACGAGAAGTAAAGTGTTTCTACCTATGCCTCTGTCTTGGCCGCAAGTCCCCTATCTTTCTTGTGAATAAGAAAATAAAACCACTCTGGTGAGGTGGCTCAGTTGGTTGGAACATCATCCTGTACATTAGAAGGTTGCAGGTTTGATCCCTGGTCAAGGCACAAACCTAGTTTGTGGGTTGATTGCTGGTCAGGGTGCATATGGGAGGCAACCAATCGATGTTTCTTTCTCACATCTCTCTCTCCCCACTTCCCCCTCTAAAATCAGCAAACGTGTCCTTGGGTGAAAATTTAAAGAAAAAGAAGAAGAAGAAAGAAAATAAAACCAAGGCCAACTACTGAGTTAAAAAGCCGAGCCCACAGATAAGAACTCACTCCTGGAATGTCTCACCACACCCTCCAAATGTGTGCTTGACCCTACATTTGTCTTTCCAAACCACCCTATCCCCCCAGACGGCCCCCTCCACTGTCCTGGGGCTCGGCTGCTGCTACCCTCCCCATGTCACAAAAGTGAGTCCCACAGGTGGTGCCCTGATGGGGGAAAAATGAACGTTACCCTCAGGAACCAGGAAAACTGTCTCAGTGGGGCTTTTCCGCTTGGGAGTTCTTCACAGAGGAATAAGGGAACCTCTTATTCCACCCAAATAAAACAGCCTTGGTAGGCAACAGAGTTGAGAAGGCTTTTGGAGGAACAAATAGGAAGGACACAGGGACGAGAACTAAGGGGGGGGGGGAAAGGGGGGGGGGGGGGGGAGCAAGGGGGGGGGGGAGGCTGGGATGGGAAAAATAGACAAAAAACTGTACTTGAAAAATAACTAAATAAAATTAAAAAAAAAAAAAGAGAAGGCTCACATGGGAGGGAAGCCTGCAATTCTCTTCCCTATTGACCCTCCTTGACCCCACCTTAATTTTCTTCTATTGAAGTAAAAGAAATAAGTGAAATAAAATTTAGCAAAACTGACGCAGAGAAACCGGAGGCCCTGACTGGAAGCACCATTCACAGAACTACACTCGGTTTTTGTTAACTATCAGAGCGCTGATGGCCCCATCTGACAAGCGGTGCTTGAAGCGAAGAGAGAAGGAAGAAGTGAGGTCCCTTTGTTCACTCATTGCACAGCCAAGCACTGAGTGGGGCCGGCGTGCCAGGCACATGCCAGACACCGAGGATGCAGGCGGGAAGAGGTGGCGTCCTGCCTTGGAGGTGGGAGGGAGACGCCCCCGGCAAGCAGAGGCAGGTGGCCTTGTACATATACCAGCAGAGTTGGTAAATGCCCTGATGGGGCAGTGGGCACACTGTCCTAGGAACAGGAAAGTGGGGACGACTAATTCATTTTAGGGATCCAGAGAAGTCTTCACAGCTGCAGGCAAGAGTGGAACCTTGTTAGGGGGACCCCAACAGGAAGACAAAGACGGGGGAATGGGAAGCAGAGGGGGTTCCAGGTGGAAACAATAGTCCTGGCAAAGCACAGGGCTGGAGGCCAGTGTACTAAGAATAGCGAGTTCCTCATGGGCCAGGAGCAGGGACAGGGGAGCGAGCTGGAGACCCTCCTCGGCAGTTAGGAAGGGAGCTCTTTTGACTGCAGACACCCACTGGGCCCCATGACTGACACTGAAGCCCTGGGGTAGGCCCCAGAAATCTACCTCCAGGTGACCCTAAAGCCAGGTGGCTCCCGTGTAGAAACCAGCTATGAGCGTTTTTAAGCAGAAGAGTGGTGTAACTAGATTTGCTTTTAAGAGATGCTATTTTTCTGGCAGAATGGAGACAGAAGTACAGCAGAGACTCAAGAGATAAATCAGGAGATTATTCCAGCTGTCTCATGGAGCTATGATAAATGAAAGCAATTGGGAGGTAGAAAAGGGGGTGACTCCACGAGATAGTTCCAAGGGAGAAATGGCAGAACTTGATGAGCAATTAGATGTGGGTGGTGAAGGAGAGAAAGGAATCAAGAATAATTCCGAAGTTGCTACCTCAGGCTTCCGGGTGGGTGGGGAGATCTTAGGAGAAAGAGGGAATGGAGGCCTGAAAGAAGCCTGCATTTGTGAGGCAGGTAAAGGGGTCCCTGCCTCACAAATGGGTTTTCGTTGTGAGTTTGTGGCAAGGGAGGTGCTTGTGGGCAACCTGATGTCCAGAGATGGGGGCACTGGCAGTCAGAGTGGGCAGTGGAGGGGAGGAGCTGAACCAAACACATGACTTTGGAGTGGTGACTGACGAGACATTGCCCACGATGCCAGGGAGAGTGTGTAGGGGCTGCGGGCCTTGCCTGGAGAAGACCCCAACTCTCAGTGGCGGGTGGGTACCCAGAAGGAAGAGCCCAGAGGGAGGAGAAAAACCGGTGTTAAATGGGGTAGGGCGGATGGAGAATTTCAAAGAGAGAAGGAGAGTATTCCAATGCCTGAGAGAAGTCAAATAGGAACAGGACTGAAACCTGTCCATTGGGTATGGCAAAGACAAGGCCACTGCCAACCCTGGAGGAAACCGTTGCCAGGGGCTGGGATCCAGAGCCAGACCCAGCAGGCTGAGAAGGGAATCAGAGGTGAGGAAGTGAAGACAGCAACTGCAGACCATTCTTTCAGAACTGGTGAAGGGTAAGAGAGCTGGGGCAGTAGACTGAAGGAAATGGCAGAACGACGTACACAGATCCTTTTCTTTCTTTTAAAACTCTTTCCTTCATTAAAATGGCATGCCTTAACACAGGTCATTTGATATAGTTACTATTTTCTGCATTCTACGACCAAGACTTGTTAGAAATATTTTCTCCTGCATCAATTTCTAACAATGTCTTTGCAGAGGATAAAGGCTCAGCAAATTAGAGTGATAATAGTTTTCAGTTTGAATATTTGAGAACTTTATCTATGCATACCATCTCATAGGTTTGCTGTAAAACATTAATACCAAAGTTATGAGTGCGTTTACCTAATGTGTATAAGAAGGAATGTAAGTGATAAGAATGAGGTTCAAAGTCCACACTTCCTGCATAACTCTTGCACCATGGACAGATGTGCTGCTGTGAACAGGATGTAACCCATTTAATCCTCACAGCAGTTCAATAATAAATTCATAACAGCAAACACAGTCTTCACTATATTCCAGGTAATATCCTAAGTCCTTCAATATATGAACCTAGTCATTATAATTTGGTTATATACTCATGTGAATATATTAAATATATATATATATTTCCCCTGGTTTTTACTGTTTGGGTAATAAGGATTGAAAAAATATTAGTACCACATGAAGAGAACCCCAACCAAAGTAATCTGAAATATATAATAAATGACTTTTTTCTTTTTTCTTCATTCTGGATGCTAGTGCTGAACTTCCCAATGTTGTAATTAAAGAGGAAATTTTATACCCTTCTTATTTATTTCTAGAATGTGAGAGGATAAGATTTTTGCTTTCTTATGTGACTATATTTGAAAATATTTCACTATAAAGTTTCTCAAATGTAACATTTTTTACCTTTGAAGGAAAAAGAAACACAACAATCTTATATAAAAAAAGATTGTTTAATATTACTTTCCAATTTTATAGATATGGAAACTGTAGCTCAGAGAGCTTTAGAACCCCAATCAAAGTCACAGATCTAGTAAGTGGAGGTGAATGTTTTTAATGATTTTATTTTATTTAGAAATAAAGGGAAAGCATCCAGATGTAAAAGAAGTTAAAAACACAAAAAGCCCAAAACCTAAAACAATCCAAATGTCCTCCAACAAGAGACTCTAAATAAATTCTGGTCTATTCACACAACATACAAAATACAATCACTCAGTGATTAAAAAGAATGAACTACCCCGAGAACCACAATGACATGAATGAATGTCAAAAAAGTTACATTGAATGAAAAACTGGGCAGCCGAAGGAGTACATGCTGTATGGTAACATTCACATGAAGAGCCAGAACTGGGAAAACTAGTTTCCAGGGATGGACGGCGGAGTAGTGATTCCCAGTTGCGTGGAGGTGAGGGGTGGGGGCTAATGGCTTGAAAAGGTCCGGGGGAACTTTCTGGGGCAACAGAGACGTTTTCTATTGAAGGCAGTTGTCCCAAGTGTAGTCATATCTAACTAGATTTTAGAAAATAGGAAAGGGTCCAGGGACAATTGGTGGAGCAAGGCCAAGAGCAGGCTGAGAGGCTGGGTTAACAACCAGAGATGGGCTTAGCTCCAGAGGCCTGTCTGCAGGCCAGAGAAGGAGGGCGAGTCAGCTCCAGGGCCTGGACGGGGGCCAGCTGAGCCAGTCAGCATCAGAGGGCTCATGCGTCATTCAGCTGGAGGAATGAGCACAGGGGAGTGTTCTTTTCCAAGGGCACGTGTTCTTGGGGTTAAGGACATTAGGGCTGGAGAGAATCCCCCCTTTACAGATAAGGACCCAGTGTTAGCGATTCATTCCCGGTTACACAGCTAATTAGCCACAGAGCCGGGATTAGCACTTAGTGCTTTCACATCAATAGGATAAGTCAGTTGGAGAAGTGTCTGGCTTCCCTTTCTTCCGCTGCTGTTGGGGGCCCTTACCCTCGCTTATGCAAAGCCAGGAATGACTTCTGGTCTTTTTTTTTTTTTAACCTGTTTAATAAGCACTCACTAACCACCTACCATTGGCCGGGTGCTGTTTGTTAGGCGCAAGAAAATCCCAAAGCAAAAAGCCACTGCCCCTGTGCTCAGACAACTCGAGGCGGGTTTGTGCCCACATGAACAGACGACACACTGTACAGTAGGAAGAGCATGTGGATGGGGGGTGAGGTTCACTGGTCCAGCAACGCTGCTAAGGTGGGCAGCTGGCAGGGCTTCACAGAGAAGATCTAAGCTTTTGAGAGGATGGGGCAGGTCAAGGTTAGGGACTGAGAAGAGTTTAAAAATAAAATAACTGCAGGAAAAGCAAAGGGAAGCACATGCGCAAAGACACAGGAAACTGCCCTCCCCTCTTCCCCGTCCAAGAGCCCAGGTCCCAGAGGCGGGAATGTGGCGCCCCCAGCCCAGGGCGCCAGCCCCACGGACCCATCGCACCCCTCACCACCACAGGCGCCCACGGAGAGACGGACTTTGATACCGAAAGTAAGGATGACAGACGCTCAAAATGCACTGGTTCTATAAATAGACTCTCCACAAGAGAGCTAGGACTGAAGTTTTGGTGAGTGGAAACACGTGTTTTGAAGCACGTTTTAACCAACACGATGATGTTAAAAGAGGCACCCAAACCGGTTCCACAGGCAGTCGTCCTGGGCAGCAACATGCTGGCTTTCCCAACCAGCGTCTCCTGAATCCAAGAAGCATGTGCCACGGCCGAAATGCAGGCTACGGCTCCGCCAGTGATGGACAGCAAACAAAGGCAGCACTAATGAAAAGTTAATGAAAACGGTTACTTCCATAAGAAAAAAATGATCTGTTCTCTCCCACCTCGGTATTGATTTTTGACCAGCCCTGTAATTGGCCATGAATAATTTTACCCCGAGGTAAAGACGGGTGGAGGGGCAGAGCCCGGAGCCCAGCGGACGTGGGGCAGGCTGGCAGCCGCCCCGCACAGCCTTGCCCTGGGAGGTGCGCCCTGCCCCTCCGGTACTTCCTCCACACCTGAAACCTGTTTTTCCCCAGCCCTGAAGCCTGAGTCATTGGAAGGTGGCTGATAATGACAACACCCTAATATTCTCATGTCCCCTAGCCTTTTGGGATCACGTTTACCTATAGTATTCAATTAAAATAAATTCAGCCTCAACCTACATAATGCAGGAAGACCCACCTCTCTCCCAGTTTTCAAGGAATTCCCTGGGAAGGTGTTTCTCTTTCCTCCTGTAGTCGCCTGCCACTGAATTGCAGCCTCACCCCTTCCACACCTCACCATGCCTGCCCTGACTGCCACACTTGTCCCCGAGTTTGGAGAGCCCGCCTCCTGGCCTCTCCAAAGACATTAACCTAGGCTAGGTTAGTTTAAGTTTAATTAAAACAGACGTTACTGATGGTTAGAGGGCAGGAACGTCATTGGCCTCGCTCCCCACTGAATCCCACACTGGAAACCACCTGAGTCTTTGTGGGAACTTACATATAATTGTTGGCCTAGAGTAGTCCAATGCACAGGCACGCAAAGCAGAACGCTGGCTATCAGGGCCTGGAGGAGTGGGAATTACTGTGTGACGGGCACAGAGTTTCGGTCTGAGGAGCTGGAAAAGTTCAGGATGGATGGCGGTGATGGCCGCACAATAATGTGAAGGCTGGTAAGTTTTATGTTATGTGTATTTTATCAAATAAAAGAATCAAATGAAGGGATGATATTATAAGTGAGGGTTGCCGCTTAGAATAAAATCGACCACCTGACCTCAGCGTCCCCAACTTTCCCAGTGGGTAGGGGGGCTGATCCGCAGGTCTCCAAAGTGAGCGCTCTGAACCCGCCCCTGACATGGTGCAGCCAGGGAGAAGAAAATATTAGAATTCCCACATGTATATTCTAATTAATTCTTTAAGTTTTATTTGGGGGCAGGCTTAAATATACATAGGACAGGATAGCACAGACACACATGTATATAATTTAAAAATAAACACATTAGAGGAACATGGTGTCCATTTACACTTCCAGTTTCATGGTTGACGACCTCTGAAGACACTGTTAGGATTACTTTGCATTGGCAGACTCGCCCCACTCCTTTTTGCCAGCTCTGCTTTTCTCAGGTTAATGAAGTATTTATTTATTTATTTTTAGAGAGAGGGGGAGGGAGGGAGAAAGAGAGGGAGAGAAACATCAATGTGAGAGAGAAACATCAATCTTGTATGTGCCCTGACCAGGAGTCGCACTGGCTACCTTTTGCTTTGTAGGATGACACCCAACCAACTGAGCCACATCAGTCAGGGCAAATTTTTATTTATTTTTTTTGGGGGGGGGAAAGGATCCTTCAGATTTTTTTTAAGTGCTTTAAAAATTCTGGACTAGATCATTTTTAATCCTATGAATGTAATTAAAAGACGGTAAGATGGTCTTGGCTGAGTGGCTCAGTGGGTTGGAGTGTTTCCCATGCTCCGAGAGGTTTTGGGTTGATCCCGGGTCAGGGCACACACCCGGGGCTGCAGGCTCTGCCCCTGGTCAGGGTGTGTTTTTCTCTCACACTCTCTAGCTCTCTTTCCCCCTTTCACTCTTTCTAGGATCAATAAGAACATATCCTCAGGTGAGGATTTAAAAAACAAAGGGCGTAAGAAGTCTGAACTCCTATCCCAGTGGGCCGGGGTCCTTGCCTGGCAGGGAAAGCATGACAGACGGCCCAGACCCAGCATTTCAGCCCCAAACTTCGAAAGCGTCCTTCCCTGGCCACCTAAGGACTAGTTCTTTGTTAGTGTCATCTGAGGGGCCAGTTGCTCGTCTGCCCCACTAGTGGTGCTGAAACACCTCCTGGGTGAGATATCTCACGCTGCCATCTCTGCCTGCAACCAGCATTCCCCAACCTCCGGCATTCAAGAAAGGCAGGAGGGGAGAGAGAGTCAGCTATTAGGAAAAACTTCCGAGTACACTTAGAACCGCTGTCTTTCACATCTTTTCGATCCAATTTCAGCCTGGGGCATGAATTTCAAACAAAGCGGTCTTCACATGGAGGAGGGACTGGCAATTAATGCTCACACTGTCCTTTGGGCCCGGGGCAACCTTTTGCACCCTTCTCCACCACCACAGCTAATCTGAGCTCAGGACCGGGTTGGAAACGGCCTGGCTCAGGAGTGTGGAGCAGACCCAGCACTTTCACTTGTAGGCCTAAAAGCCTTGGGCTAATAATTTGCATTCTTAAACCCTGGTATCCACATTTAAAAAAAATGAAGGTAAATAATGTCCACCTCTCCCATCATAAAGATGTCATGAAAGAATGGATACAAGAAACACATAGAGCCACAAAAGAGGGAGGCCCCAAGTTCATCAGGTATCATCAGAGTGGCCCCTCACCGACGAGGCCTGGCTGGGCAGGATGGAACCACCCTCTGGACACACCCATACACCCCCAGGCATGAGGCTTTCTGGAGAGCACAGGGCTGTGGGGACTGCAGGTTACCACACAATCCCTCCTCCTATCTGATCCCTGCAGCTCGTTTTGACAGCTTGCCCAATGCCAAGCAGGTTAGGATGAAAGTGTCCAGGCTGAGATTCTATCCAGATACCACTGGTTCTTCTATGATTAAACAGATAGTGGATCTGACTCCCACAGTTTCTGGAAGGCAGGGCCAGCCTTGGGCTCTATGGGGCCCGAGGCAAGAATGGGTGAGGCCCTTCCTCCTCCTGCCATTCCCACCCAGCACCTGGGGAAGGTGGGGGTCAGGGATCCACAGACTGAGCCCCTTCTTTTGGGAACAGTGAGGATGTACAGAGCCAGGAAAAAGCCAAGAGTAGAAGGCATGACAAAAACCAACAAGCATGTGTAGCTGAACCTACTTGGTAAGTAAATGATTCAAGAACATGAAACACAGTAAATGCAAGTCCAGCACAAAGCACATTCGGAGACTGACCCTGTTGTCCTAGACGGGGACTCAGGAAATCTGGCCCAGCTCCCTCCCCTGGGTGGCCTTGGGCAGGTCACACCACCTCCTCGGGTTTCCATAAATCTGTAAACTGATGAGGTTGTACCAGAATCTCAGTTTTTCTCTCTCTCTCTCTCTCTCTCTTTTTTTTTTTCTCTTTGATCACCAGTGTTTTGAACTGTACATCTGAAAGCTTGGCTATTTCTTTTTTTTTGGGGGGGGGGTTGTTTATTCTTTTTTTTAATTAATTTTATTTAGTTATTTCTCAAGTACAGTTTTTTTGTCTATTTCTCCCATCCCAGCCTCCCCCGCCCCTTGCTCCCCACCTCCCTCCCATTTCCACCCCCCTTAGTTCTCGTCCCTGTGTCCTTCCTATTTGTTCCTCCAAATCCCTCCCCCTTTTTCCCCTTAACTTCCCTTCCCTCTCCCCTCTGGTCACTGTCCCCATGTTCTCTATTTCAGTTCAGAATCTCAGTTTTTAAATGGGTGCATTTAACTCCAGCTTACTCGTCTTCCCGGAATGCCAATTTTATTTGAGAATAATGAGAGGGACAACATTTTTTAAACAGCTTTACAAAATAAAACTCACATCCCATACAATCTACCCATTTAAGCATAAAATTCAATGATTTTTAATATGTTCACAGATTGCGAAAGTGTTACATAAATCAATTTCAGATCACTTCCATCACCCAAAAAGAAACCACATACCCTTCAGCCATCGCTTCCCATGTCTCCCAGCCCACACAGCCCCGGGCAACTGCTGATCTACTTTCTGTCTCTATAGATTCGTCCATTCTGGTCATTTCATATGAATGGAATCATACAATAGGGAGGATAACATTTATATTAAAACAAACAGCTGTGTTATGAAAAGCATGTAAAATAGATTAATTTTTAAATCACAAAAGATACTTTGAAGAAATTCCCCCCATATCTGACAGCTTCATGCTACACATAGGTCTCCTTCAGGAACAGTGGTTCGTGCTGCTCCGTCCCTGGGGCCACTTTGCAGACAGTCTGGGGAACACTGGGCTTAATGACCTTTTTAAAAATATATATAAACATATATTTTTTAGATTTTATTTATTTATTTTTAGAGAGAGGGGAAGAGAGGGAGAGAAGCATCAATGTGTGGCTGCCTCTCGAGCGCCCCCTACTGGGGAACTGGCCAGCGTGTGCCCAACCCAAGCATGTGTCCTGACTGGGAATCTAACTGGCAACCCATTGGTTCACAGGCAGGTGCTCAATCCACTGAACTACACCAGCCAGGGCTGGGCCTAATGAATTTTAATCCCCAATCTAGCACCAGCTGTTAGAAGATGCCAGGAGAAACTGTTGGTGACTTTCTGTTACCACTTTTCTCCTTCATCTTCTCATCTTTCCATCTAATCTCACCTCCACTCAGAGGTCTACATTTACAATAACTGAAAAATAATAATAAGGTTATAACAATATTTCAGATGTTCATACAAAAGAATAATAGGTGCGTTGTCTTCCCTGATCACTCACCCTGTACCATTCCTCCAGAGCCTTAAGAGGAGCTACTGATCTGTTTAATTCGCTGCAGTCACTCCATTGCCTGGTGCAGTGCCTTGGAATATCACAAAGGCTCAATAATATTTGCTGGAAGAAAAAATAGAAGAAAGGAAGGAAATAAGGGAAGAAGGAGGGGAGGGAAGGAAAGAGCCCTGGTTAGCATCATCATGCATGAAAGTCAGG
The DNA here is from genome assembly GCF_021234435.1 of Artibeus jamaicensis. Lineage (NCBI taxonomy): Eukaryota > Metazoa > Chordata > Mammalia > Chiroptera > Phyllostomidae > Artibeus > Artibeus jamaicensis. The sequence continues at coordinate 12,016,153 of NW_026521803.1, read as the reverse complement.
CTGTAAGAGACACTTGGTATTAGCACAAGAAAGGTTCATTTTTCTTCCATGTTTTACCTTCTGAAGGAACTGACTCTGCCCCTTCCATTTCATCAAGTGGGAAAGTCGAAAAGTAACCCTGAGTAAAGCAAAGATATGGGAGGACTAGACAGAGAAGGGACTCAGGAATGCCCCTCAGAGAAGGACTTTATGGGTCACTTGGAGGAATAGTAGACAGGCCGGAGCACGCTCTGCCCCAGTTCAGGACTGTCTAGTAGAGAGTTTCTTCCCAACGTGAAGTCCTCACCCAGCGCCAACAACCCTGGGACCCTGCCTTACAAGTGTGGACTGGGAAGCAACTCAGGGCAATTTTAAGACAAAGAACCAACCATTCACTGGAAATAGTGGCAAAGAAACATGCAAGCCTGGGACCCCAGGCCACTCAGACCGTCGGCAAGTGGCCAGTGAACTTCCATAAATTTGGACTGTCCTGCCTGCCCAGACCCCAAGGCTCTGGAGACAACAAATGAATGAAATGAGTTTCTAAGCCACATGAAATCTATTAACTGAGACATGAAGATCACTGTTCTTATCACCAGACTACTGCAATCGAGGGATCAGAAAAATACAGCCCACTTTTTCCCTTTTGTATCACTCAGCTTTCAATAGATTAAGCTGCATAACAAATGCCCCCACCACCAAATCTGAGTCTCCAGCAACAATAGGTTTATTTCTTGCTCATAGTTCACATCTTCTAGGGGTCAGCTCAGCTTTTCTTTCATTCCAGAACCCAGCTGGTCTCACAGCAGAGAGAAAACAGTAAGAGAATTGGCAGTGACATGCAATGGCGCAGAAGTGGCGTGTGCCACATCCGCTCACATCTCATCAGTCAGCCTAAGTCACCTGGGCTCAAACCAGTATCATTGAGGTAGAGAAGAATAATCCTCTCACAAAAAGGGCAGAAAATAATTGCAAAGAGTAGTATGGTCTACTGCACAACTCCACACATTGCCAGGAAGACCAGGCTGAACGTGTTGCAGTCCAGAATCATGACTTTTCCTGTGCCCCCAGTGTTTAGTGCATAATCCGGTTATAGTAGAATGCAAAATAATGAAAGGATAGTGTACTTTGGAAGGTGGAAATTAAGTACAATGACATTGTCAAGACTAGAAATCAAATATCCTGATATCGGTCTTCCATCTTCCTATCGCTACACCGTGCTGAAACACAACCCCTAAAAGGCTTTGACCTTGCACGTACCAATAACCGTGCTTTTCAGAAATTGTTGCTACCCCAGTCAAAACAACCAAACCAGCTGCTGAGTGAGGAATCTAAAGATGCAGAAGGCCGAGTGGGTTGGGAAGGGGGCATTAAGTCAGGATACATGGCAGTTTGAACTTAAAATGTACTTTGGCATATGGTACCTCATTTTTCCTTCTCAGAAACCTGGTGAGAAAGCCAGGGCAAAGGGTCATTCGAGATGTTTTGAAGAAGAAACCACGCTAACAGAGAATGCGGCGGTTCAGAATGGAGCTATTGGACTCCCTCAGCCTGGTGTAAGCCCTTGCTAGCTGTGTGGTTGTGGAAACTGCTTGACCTCATTCATGAGGACACAGGCCACTGCTCAGCACCTCGGGGCAGGCTGGGACTCCCAGGGAGAAGGCTCAGCTGGGGCCTGGGCGCTGCATTTTTTGAGTGTGGAGCACCATGCTTGTGCTCCAGGGGAGGAAGTCGCCGCCTTGTTATTGGGCAACCTTGCAGGATGAAAGACAAATCGTTCCAGGCTACTAGGAAGCCTGAGCACAAACGTGGGCTGTTTAGGAAGGTACTGAAAACGCTAGTGCCTGGGACCTGGAGACAGTTAGCAAGTCAAGACCACGAACAGCCCCTCCCACCTCAGAGAGAGGGGAAATCTGGTCCCAGACACCCAGTTGCTAGGCAACTTGAGTGTCATCCATTGAACATTTCACTTGTCTCTCCACAGCCTTCCACAGCTCAGTTTCCTCATCTGTAAAATGGGTACAATAGCACCTCCCAGCAAAGAATGTAGTGAGGTTAAAATGGAAAGCGCACATAGAATTTTTTCCCAGAACCAGGTGTACTTTCACTGCCTGGAAAGACCTCTGCACTGCCCACAGCTCGGAGTCATGGAGTCAGCACCTGGTCCATACCATCCGTGTGCTGCTGGTCTAGGGCCCCTGCGGTGACACAAGGCTGCCCCACTAAGCCTGCTGCACTGTCAGCCCCAAGCACTTGACCTCAGGGGAGCTTCATGACTTACCACCTGTAGGCCTCTGTCCCCAGGCACCTGCTGTTCTAGCGTACAGCCAGGGGATAATGAATGTACCCATGTGGCATGGAGAACCTTTTCTGTTCACACATGGTTCTCAGTCCTTCACAAACTCAGGAGTTAAGATGAACTCTCCTAAAATAAATAAATAAATAAATGCACAAATTAAGCTTCCGTGATATGCAACCACTTCAGCAAAGACTCCTGAGGGCTGCCTGGGTCCCCAGGACCCCAGAAGGCATCCATTCCATGGAAGGAGAGTGGGCAGCGTGCACTCTACTCCAGACCTCACCAGATGCGCATGCTTACCCAGAGGAAGCGAGGCCCAGCCTTGGCCTCTCGGCGCAGAGTCACCTCGGCACCCTGGCGGGGACCCACAGTCATAGAAGCCCTCCATCCCTAGAGCCACGATCCCAATGCAGTGTTCTCTTAGGGCTGCTTTGGGGGCTGGGGGTCTCACAGAGCTTTCCCACACAGTCTTACTAAGCCTTCAGAACTGACTGGCTCACCGCCATGCCGCTGATGGGACCCAAGGGCAGAAGTGAGAGAAGACTCTGCTGGTTCTCACCCTGCTGAGAAGCACCAAGCCCTCCCCGTGCAGGCGGTGTGGGAGGAGGGAGGCAGCCTTTGGAGCACAGAGGTGATGTCGAGGCTCTTATTTCTCTAGCGCTTACATTTCTGCCTGACACGTGAGGAAGTCTCCACGGAAGGCTCCAAACTGTACCCTGAAGCAGAACTTGCCTGGGCTTCCTACCTAGTAGCTTCAGGAAGGGTGTGACTTGGCCTCACTAAGCCCGCCCTTCTTCATCTGTAAAATGGACATAATAATACTCTGCTGCCACGAGTCACAGAGGTGCCGTGAGTATGAAGTGGGAAGATGGACATGAAGCATTTTCTAACCCCAGCACACAGGGAGATTCTGACAGATGCTGGCTATTATGATTTCTGTCCAGTTCCCCAAGCCAAATATTCTCGACCTAGCGGGTTCAGAGCAGTCACGCAGGTAGAAATGCTCTGAATGAAGGGGTGTTTTTCCCCCCATAACACTGCTATCTTCACTGCCCACACTAAGCCCTGTGGATGCCCACCCTGAGGCACCAGCTGTCCCCTGTGAACCCACTCTCCTGGATTTGTCTGTTTCCTCTGGCCCCTGCCAGTGGGCATGGATGGGACTCCTGGTGACTCTCTGGAGTTTGCCCACCACGCCCATTGCCCCGGGCCCACTGCACTCCAGCAAACGTCTTCTGTTGCCACAACAATGCCAGCTGCTCCCCAAAAACACTGCTTCAAATTTTCCCATCCTTGAAGCATTCTTTTCATGTTTAAACTAGCAACAGAATATCTGTCAGCCCAGAAAAATGGGTTTTCTCCCCTCTCTCAGAGGAATGAATGGGGGAGGATTATGTAAAGGGTTTTTAGACCGAACAACTGAGACCCGTGGGTCCTCAGCGGGCTGGAAGGTGAGACTCGGCTCCCCCTCCATGGCGCGCTCTGACCGGCTCGCTCGTGAGCTGCTGCCAAAAAATAATGGAAACGGGAAATCTGTGAAACGTGAGAATTCTGTAACTCCTTAAGCCCCACACCTCCAGAGCCCGACTTGGGCCCTGGAAACAACCCAGGAGCTATCACCCTGGCTCTGAAGCCTACTAGCAAAAAACAGAGTCTTCATTGCAACCGCTGACGGTGAATCCCCAGAAAGGGAGAGTAACAAACGTGCAGCATTTCCCAAACAAAACTCACCGCAAAATGCTTTTATTTGGGGAGTTCTGAATGAATGGCTTCCCCCAGCACTGATCTAGGGACAGCGGGCAAGAGGAGGACAGGGCTCCTGGGCACAAGGAGAGGGCAAGTAAGTCGGGCCACGCTGCTGCCATATTGGAGAAGTGAGACGCGTGACCCCGGAGGCAAGCAAGGGTGGGCTGTCATACACTGAAGCGTATTCCCTGTCCCTGTTCTCGCCCATCTTTCTAAAGGAGTATGCTCCTAAGTGTCCTTATTGTTCAACTACAGCATCAGTCACAAAGCCGTCTTCCGTGTGAGAGGCTCCGGTACCTCCTGGTGGCACCAGACACCTGACCACAGCTGATATCGAGGACCAAGGCAGAAGTGGGCGTCCTGGGTCTTGTTTTTGTGTTTTCTATGACTGTTCCATCATCAGATGGAATTTTTCAAAGCACTCATTCTTATTGTTTTAAAGGATGAATTTATGGTTTGAAAGGAAGGGCTGCCAGCTTCATGAAATGAGCTTTAGTATCACCATGGACATTATCACAATTAGCCAAACCCTCAAGACCCCTACGAAGGGCGAATTGCCAAGGGGAGAAAATGATGAAATGCACTCAACCTCGTACAAATACGCAATGAGCTCCACATCCTTTCTCGTAATCCAGTGACAGTCGCGCTGGGCAGGAGTCCTTCTGTCCCCTCGGCCGTCCACCCCAGTGCCCATACCTGTTGCCTCCACGCTGACTTACACAGCCTGCCTTTCCTCCAGCTCCTAATGACGTGGCCCTGCTCCGGCCCCAGCAGGGTCAATGTCTTCTCTTGGATCCTGAAGAATTAGATGAATCTGGAATTCGTTTCTGGACATGGGGAAGATGGACTCATTAATTAGACCAGTAAAGGCTTACATTCACCTTGACTTGCAAGATGTATGAAAAATCTCTAGACTGCTCCGCTTTACAGACTGTGACCTCCCTCACAGAAGGTGAGGAACGTGACTTTACCCAGGCAGTCCAGGATAGGGTTAGGATTCGGATCCTGGTTTGTCTAATTCCAAAATCCACAGTCCTTTCCCACACCCTTACATAATATCCTGGGGGATACAGAAATTTCTGGAATACTAGGCAATGACGTATGAGATGGCTGAGAATGCAGAGAGACTGACAGCAGAGAGATCGGCAGGGAGCCTGGCACTCTAATTCAGAGGGTGACGTCCTAGACCAAAGGAACGGCAACTGGGAGGGAAGGAGATATTGTGAAGTTTGAACCAACCTGATAGAAGATGAGGGAGAGGAGTAGGAAAGTGGGAGGGACCCAGCTAAGCCGAGATTTTTGAGTTTAAGTGATAATGGAAGAGTTGAATGAACACTTTGGGGAAGGGAGCCATTCTGAGCACAGGGACACTAAACACTAAATGAGTGTCTGGGAGGAACTGAGGGATGCAAGATCTTAGACTTAAAGGAGATTAGTTTAAGGTCAGAGAATCAAGACATGAAAGGCAGCCACATTAATAAAAGCTAAAGTCACAAAGGCAGTAGAATCCTCCAGCACAGAGAGAAGAGCTTTGGGCCTGGGAACAGGCGGAGGAGGAGGAGGAGGAGTGGGCGTGCAGGAAGGGCAGTCAGCCGGCAGGGAAGAAGCAGGCCCAGCATGGCGACCAGGAGCAGGCGCACCATTCCCGCAGGGGTGCTCAGAATCTGGTTCAGGAAGCCAAGGAGAGAAAATGGTGGTAACAAAGGAAAACTTTCATTTTTTTAACTTACTGATTTGAGAGAGAGAGGAGAGTATCCATTTGTTTTCCCACCCGTTTACACATTCATTGGGTGATTCTTGTATGTGCCCTGAGTAGGGATTGAACCTGCAACCTCAGCACATTGGGCGGATGCTCCAACTAACTGAGATGCCTGGCCAGGATCAAGAATTTGGAAGTTTTCATTTTTTAAGAGCATAATCTCAATAGAGATGTGAGGGCAGAGGTCAGGTTACAGGTAGTTAAAAAAAGACTCAGGGCACCCTGCTTTTCTTAGGCCAGTGAGAAGAAGCTTGTAGCTTCTTCTTAATCTCTTAGAAACTTTCTCTAGGAGCCCTTAGCTGCCTGGAAGGAGTAAGACTACCCTGAGCCAATCCCAGACAATCCAGTCTTTCAGCAACCTCTACCAAGGCACCAGACATGTGACCAGCCCACCAGCCAGATTAATTCCACCAAGTGACCTTAAGGAGTCCGGATAGAGCAGGAAGATCCCTGAGCTGAATCCTGCCCAAATTCCTGATCTGCAGAAGTACAGATAAATGAAAGTAGCTATTATTTTAATCCATTAAGTTTTGAAGGTAGTTGTTATTCAGCAAAAGATAACCAGATCAGTAACAAACTCTAGCACTGTGTAAAATCATTATGACCTAGTTGGTCACAAACATTAGAAAATCAATTAATGTCATTAACTCCATTAACAGATCAAAGGAGAAAACAGTTCTCTGTCAATTAAACCAGAAAAAGTAGCTGTTAAAATATTACATTCATTCAGGATTTAAAAAATAAAACAAACCAAAAAGGCTCTCACAATAGGAAAGCTCTAAGGATAAAGTAACTTCTTTGGCTTCGATGTCATTCACAGACATCAGGGTCAAATGTCATATGTACTTCCTTTAATATCAGGCACAAACTAGTGTGTCTGCTCTCACTACTTCCCATCCATTTGGTACTGGATATTCAAGCCAACGGAGGAGTGCAAGAAACATAGGAAAAGAGTAAGGACTGCAAAGGAAAAAAAAATGTGTTGTTACTTGCAGGTGATACAGTTGTCTTTAAAAACAACTCTCAAAAAATCTATAGGAGATTGTCGGTGCTGATGGCATTTTGGTAAGGTGCTGGGTGGATAGGAAATCAATATTCAAAACCAAGTTTAGTTTCATCCATTGACAGCAAAAGCTAGAAAAATTGTTTTAAGAACACAATTTAGAGTAGTAAAATTTTTTCTTTTTTATTGAAGTTTACTGGGGTGACATTGAGTAGTAAAGATTTTTAATCAATGAAGATCTCAAATTTATTGACAAATTTAGTTCAATTCCAGTCAAAGCACCAACGGAATTTTTATAGAACTTTACAAGCTAATCTTAAAATACATATGGAACAAGACCAGCATAGCAACCAAGAAACTTTTGAAGAAGAATGGGGGAGGAGGAGCGCATCGTAAAGTACCAACATTTATTTAATGCATAAGACAGTGCAGTGCCGGAGACAGACCAATTAACCAACAGAATTGAGAGCCTCAAAGAGACCAATATACATGTGACATTGACAGTATTACAGGTCAATGGGAAGGTGGACTATTCAATAAATAGTGAAATAATGGCTTATCCAGATGGGGGAAAATTTATACTGGACCCTGAACTCATAGCATAAAAAAATCAATTTCAGGTGGGCTAAACAGCTGAATACAAAAGATAAAACTATAAAACTTAAAAAAGGCAACACAGGAGACTATTTTTATGAATTTGTATGCAGTAGGGAAGAATTCCTGAAACCAGACACAGTTGTACAAATTCTAAAGAGAAAGATGAAAGAGTTTAACTGTTAAAATTAGTAACTCCTGCTCATTAAAAGGCACCACAAAGAAAGTGAAATGTAAGCGGAAATTGGGAGTATGTATTTGTCACATGAACAACTGACCAGGGATTGGAATCCAAAATGTATACAAAAACACCTCTAAATCCACAATGAGAAACAGGCAAAAGATTTTAATAGCTGCTTCACAATAGCTCATTTGCACATGAAAAGACACCTGTCAACTAGACCCAGTGAGCTATTGCTGCCTCCCCACCAGACTGGCAAGTATTGAAAAGAGCATCACCTGTTAGTGCGGAAACAGAGAGCACACTTAGCACCCTGCACGGCAGGGTGGGAACTCATCCAGCCACACCTAGTACATGTCCTAGAACTGAATCATTTCACTTCTGGAGAAAGCCTTAAATAGGACACATACCCAGAATGTTCACGGCATAGCCAGTCTATGATAGTAAAAACCTGAAAACAACCTAAGTGTCCCTTAGAATCAACATCTCCATTATAGAACGGGAGTCAATGCGACGGGAAACCGGGCAGAGAATCGCCGCTGTAGCCAAATGGCGTTTCTCAGATGCCTGATGCTGTCAGAAAGAAACAAGTTACAGAACAACATTCTTCCATCATGTAAAGCCCAGAAACATGCAAATTGAATCTCCTAGTTAGATACCAATATATGTGAAAATATCAAGAAAAACAAAGGAAAAATGAGCACACAAACTCAGGATGATGAGTCCCTCCTAAGGGGAGAGAGAAAGGGACAGAACAAGGGAGAGGACCCAGGGGACATCAGTAGGAGAGATGGTCTTTTATTTCAAGTGAGTGTTGGGCACATTGGCGTCCCCTGAATCACTGGTCTTTTTATTTTATTCAATCTTATTAAAAACACTCAGTGAGGGTCACCCGGGACTGGTGATTGGCGTGACCAGCGGTGTCTCCACAGGACAGCAATTTTTACTCAGCCCAAGCTTCCAGCCAGCGGGCCTTGGGAAGAATGTGTTGCAATATTCCTCAGTCATCCCTCAGGAATAAGAAAACACTATTTTTTCTTTTTAAAACAGGTTTTCCACCTGAGCTGGATTCAGGGAAACCCGACTCTGATGACTAGGGGTGTGTGAGCCTGTGTGTGGCCCTGGGCGGGGCTGACGAAGGAAGAGGGCAGAGAGGAAGGGGTAGAGGGTGGTGGTGCTGCTGGTCCGGCCGGAGAGGTGAGGCGCCACCTGGGAGAGGTTATGGGAAAGCTCCTCGTAACACCCCAAGGAAAACGAGGATTAACTCTGAATGCACCAATTAACGCACATCGCATCCACTCTCCGGGCCTGATGAAGCCGGTTTGATTCTGGCCAACAGCCAAGGGAAAGAAACCCCACTGGGCCGGATTTCACAGTGCCCTCCAGCAGGTGCCTGGTAAATGGGCACCTTGGAAGGGGGGATAAAGGGTTGTGTCAGTTCCTGCCAGCTTCTTATGCTTGCAAGCTTCTAGCATCAATTAAAAATGCTTGTGTCCTCTTGGGCCTGCCTGCCCGGGGACAGGGTGGAATACTCCACCTCGCCTAATACCAGGGATTGCTCTGCTGTAGTAGTTTTTCCTGAAGCAAAACTTGGCACTGACCTCCAGCATGGCAGAAAAACAGGCCTGTCCCTCCCAGGCCATTCATTCCTCACCTCAGCTTGGGGCGGGAGTGTAGGTGATGCATGAAGTGCCTCTGGGAGGGTGCTGTGGAGCTGGCCGGCTTCTCCAGGCACCCGGTCGGAATCAGAGGGCAGAGGGGGAGCGGCTGAGGCTCCAGGTTGGCTGTCTTCAGAGCTCCAGCTGTTGGGTCTTTTTGGTTTTTATTACATTAGTCTTCAAGTTTTTAATCAGCAAGAATCAGCGAAGCAGGCTTTATGGTGCAATAATTCTGCATGTTTTGTTATAAATATCCCCCGGCAAAGTTAAGGTTATTTCATAGGACTATCAAAGTAACACGCCAGCTTCGGTTGCAACAAGGAATCTGTGAGGACTAGCAAGCAGGAAACATACCATCTGCATTTTAAGAGGCTTTTGTTTTAATAAAATGGGTGCATATTTTTCCATAAAAGAGATTGACCAGCTTGGCAAATTCACAGCCTGTGAGAAGTAAAGATGAGGATTGAAGCCACGTTACAGCTGAATTAAAAAAAAAAAAAAAAGTCACCCATGCGGTCGCTTCCCAGTAACAGTTGTGGGTCTTGGCGGTACGAATGTTTACAATAAACTCTGGGAGCTCAAAGGCTCCAGGTCCAGCTCTAGAGGCCTCGGCTCTACAGAAGATGCTGACATCTGTGTTTTTATTAAGAGTTAAGACCCTCTCCTTCCCTCCGTTGGAAAAACATTAGATGAAAGTTTGAAACTGTTAAATCCAGGATGAAAAGACACTCCCGTGGTTTTGTTTCATATATCGCATTAGGTCTTGCTTACTTAGACCCTGCCGAGGTTTGGCGTGGGCACCAGTGAGCTCGCTGAGGGCGGTGCAGGGGCAGCGAACCCCCGCAGCCGCTTCTTCCCGGTTCACGATTACTGATCAGCCGAAGACATTTCCTAACTGTGGGCTCCCTGCCAGGGAAGATTTTACAATTCTTTTCCATCTAACATCTCTACAGCTGCCTTTTTTTTTAAAAAGATTATTTATTTATTTTTAGACAGGGGAAGGGAGAAAGAGGAAACATCCATGTGTGTTTGCCTCTAGCGCGACCCCTACTGGGGACCTGGCCCACAACCCAGGGATGTGCCTTGACTGGGATAAAACCTGCGACCCTTTGCTTGGCAGGCTGGTGCTCCATCCACTGAGCCACACCAGCCAGGGCTACAGCTGCAGTTCTTGAAGCAAGGGTTGTCCTGGGTTAGAAGGAAATGTCTATCAAGTGTTGGATTTGGTAGGAAGTTTGTTGGCTTACCTGTTAGTTTTCTAGCCAAGGCCCTGGTCATTTGCATCTGTAATCATCTGCCGTTGCACAGACTGACCCACAGAGGCGCCCAGGAGCTAGGCTGCTCGGCCACCGAGGGACTGGGAGGCAGAGCAGCTGCAGTGCGCCGAACTCCCTCGCCCCTCCCCGAGTAACGCTTCCTGCTCCCCTCTATCGGGCCTCTCTGCCATCCAGATAGGCAAGTTGTGAGACCCACGGGCACCCATGACGTACAGCGTGAGCCTAAGCTGGCTCCTCAGGCGCTTTCCTTACCGAGATCGCAGCTACCGGCTCCGAGGTCAAGCCGCTGATCCAGATTTTGAGTAGGGAGATGTGGTGCTGACTGCAGGGACACAGCGACCCTCTCTCTGCCCCTTTGACTGTATGTTCTCCATGGAGACCTTCCTGGGAGCGTGTCCCAGGGACACTGGCTGGCCTATCCCACACTCAGATGCGGAACAAATGTCTTCGTTGTCCTGAACTCCAGCCCCACACTCTTGAGCAGTGGGAGTCGGGGCCTCTGACCTGTGGCCTGTCCTGCGAGCCAGGCGACGCCTCTGTCCTGCCCCCGTCGCCCAGGCAACACACCGTGGACCTGCTGTAACTTGGGGCTTCCCTCCTTCTGTCGCAGGGTGACAGGGCCTGCAGGGTGAGATTATTCCCCTTGGCACCCATGAATGCCCACCCGGCCCCAAATAACTCCTCCAGGCACAGCCAGGAGCCAATGGTACCTGGAAGAAGTTTCTTCCCTTGAACCCCTTCCTTCACCAGACTAGACTCATAGAGGACAAACTAATTCTCCCAGTAAAACGACTAGGGAATCAGCTGGTTCGCAGGCCTTCTACAGATGCCGGAGTGGAGGATGTGGAGCTCAGGTTAGAGAAGTGTCTGGAAGTAAAACAGGTCTGTCCACCTTGATGTGGAGCTAGAATCTTCACTCCCAGAACAAGGTGATGAGAGGGGAACCACCAAGCTTCTCTCCTCAGTTCTCCAGTTTGGGGGAGCCATGGCTGCGACACGACATGACCATCCACCGGTCGGAGAAGGGGCTGCAGTAGGCAGAGACACAGCCAGCTTCCCGAGTCAGAAGTGCGAGCTGGAAAGAACAGCTGAGCCGAGCGGGTGGACCCAGGGATGGCTGCCTAGAAAGCTGGGGGAAATCTTTTTATTACAGAACACATTTGAAAATGCTTAACCATGGTTCATGGTTTAAATGGCACAAGGCACCCTGCTGGCGGTGGCTTCCAGGAGGTGACTTGTCTGCACTTGGAGGACTCACCTAAGCCCTCTGGGAAGAACCCGGAGGACCATGCCTGTGACTCAAAGGTGGCCTGTGCTGCCACCAACAACAGTCAGAACTGCCAGGCCCTGCCCAGCCGGTTTGGCTCCTGCTGACTTCCAGAATGTGTGTTCCAGAGGAACTGAAGAGAGATGATAAAATTCCTAATTATGGCTTCCGTAGGCACTTCCTTCCCCAGGCGCAAACTCTCTGGCAGGCGGCTAAGGAACTTACCAGGTGCCCAGTGCCCGGGGAAGGGGCCCTGCTGGCATGGAGCCCCCAGGCCTGCCGGGGCCCACAAGCCCTCCCTCGGCCTCCGAACTGCTAACCAGATGTGGCTTTCTCTGAAGCGAGATTGCCCTAAAGAGGCACTTCTTTTCCTGGGGACCCCTCATCAAGTACAGCCTCAGGCCAACACCACGGGTGAGGCCCTCTGTACCCAACCGGGAGCTGTGTCCCCACACTCACCAATCCCAACAAAAAGGAGGAAAGGGTGCGTTGGGGTAGAAGATCCCCCAGAAAGAGGCCCAGGGTTATACAAGGCAGGGGCTCAGTGGGGCCCCTGCAAATGCTGGCTCAGGCAGCTGGGCAGCTGACCCACCTATTGGCTGTTCTCTTGTTGCCTCGGTGATGGTGCCTGGCTGGCAGGCAGGGCAACCAGGAGATGCCTTGTCACGAGACCAGCCATATAGAAGTGACCAAAGCCAATGGATGTGAGTGAACAGTGTGCAGAACTGAAGACTTTATGAAAGCTGAGGCCCTCTTGCACCTAAATTCAAGTGGGAATTACCTCTCACAAGAGGCCTGTGTAACAAAATATATTACAGTAAACTTTAAAGGGTTTCAGAGTCCAGGGAGTTTGGGATACATGCCCTCCCTGTGCGACCACCAGAGGGGCTGGACCAGGCAGTCTGGCTGCCCTGCACTCCGGAGCTTGGCTTCTGAAAGCCGTCGTTCCTCGCTGTGCGCCTGACGTGTCCCAGCTCTCAATGGCATTGCACAATGCCCCAAATAAGGTGTGTCGTGATGGCTCTGATTCTGCCTGGACAACCTTCTTCAGCAGCCCGGGTACCTATATTTATTCTCTTTGTTGAATGTTAATAACAAGACAGCTTTTAATTACAAAAAAGTAAAAATTAAATTAAAAAAGTAAGACTGAAAACTCCCCCAAATATCCCATAACAGGACGATGGATACACAGGTGCAAAGTCATACAATGAATGATATACAGCCATAAAAAGTAAACAAACTATAACACATCCACACAGATGAATCTCACAGATGCATGCTTCCAAAATGAGAACAGACAACAGAATAACGCATTATTTAGGAACATGTGTACATTTAGTAAAACCCTATTTATTCTTCCAGTGTTAGTGGAGAAGTTCCAAGTCCCCATCTCTTCCACAGCAGGCCCTGGTCTCACCCCCCACGGGGCTTTGCACACCCTCACAGCACCTCTCACAGCCCCGGAAGTCATTCGGTGACAGGTTTGTGTCCCCGCATAGTTCATCCCTGTGCATTCATCACTGTGTTTGGGTACAATGGGCACGTGGTCAAATAAAACAAGGTATTACTTTCCTTAAGCTGTCTGAACTTTATTCTTTTTCAAGAAGAGAAAGAAACTGAGAGAGAGGCAGGGAGTGAAACTAACAGGCTGATGCAGACCACAGAACACCTCCCACGGCTCTTGGTCTGTGCTTGGCCTTGGCCACACTGTGTTCCATCACCTGCTGCCTGGGTGTCTCATCTGCATGGGAAGCCCCGAGAGGCAGGGCGTCTGTCTTCTTCACCCTGGAATCCTACGTATGAGACACAGAGCCTGGTACACAGTAGGCACCAAACACACGTCTGTTGGGTGCGGGACAAATCCAGGGGAGAGAGCCACAGACAAGAGCCGAGTGCTGCTCCTTGTGGAAAAGCGGGAGAGTGAGTCGAGTTGTGTCCACCTGACAAACAGGAAACCTGTAGACCTGAAAGGAACAGGGGTGAACATCTTACCAGGTGGCCCAAGCACAGGCCTGGATGTCAGGCTCTCAGGTTCATGGAGGCCACAGGAAAGACTTGATTGGCGTGTCGGCTGACGCAAAGCTCTGTCCTTTGGGCTCCAGTTTCTGCGCTGCCGGCAACCGTTTATGGACATTATTTTCCTCACCTGTAAAATTAGGTGCCTATTCCAGGCTCTCAAATTCCTTTGAGTATTTCATGTGTATAATTCTACCACTGCAAAAGGTAAGTGGATATTCTGTAGGTAAATATTGAACAATGACCACTATAAAACTTAAGAAAAAAATGTTTAGATATACTCCATTAATGAGTCAAATGGAAAACTCATCAGGGAAAATCCTTAAGATTATAATGCCATATTTCTCAGAATCAATTCATGTGACATACATAACTCATTCACATAGTGAACCTAACATGATTTGTTACTATTATTTCTATCGGTGCTATTACCACGAGCACTTTTATTATCATGGTGCCTGATTAAAAAATGGTGTGGTCCAAAGTATTCTGATGTGAATCAAACAGGAAATTTAAAACATAAAAGATGTGGGAGAACTTGCTTCCAAACAGAACAAACTTCAATTATCTCTCCTAAGACGGTAAGGCCAGATAAGGAGAACTGCCACAGGCTGGCCCCTCAACTGGAAGAACGGTGCTGTTTCTCTTTGGCAACCCTAACTTTTCTCCACCCTCCACTGCCTAACCCCTTTGAACGCACTTGTTTGTAGTCGGCTAATTCGTCCATCGCTTTACTAAGTTTAGGCCTAGTTCTTAAATCTATCTGGCTCAGAAACGGACTCAGCATTGCCAGTTTGCATTAGAAAATATATTTTTATATTACAAAATTGTGTATAACCAGATGCATTCCATTGCTGTGCCCTCAGGCAAATCACCTAATCTCTCTGAGCCCACCATCTCCTTCTGCAATCTGATTATACGGCAAGGTTCAGTGGAACTCGAAATTCCTATGCCTGGATCTGATCTGATCCACAGGGGTATGCAGTTTTAAGCAAACCTAATATGCAGAACAGTCCAGATTTACTAAAAATCAATGGGAGTATTGGTAGAAGTGTTTTTACAAATTTATGACACATATACTAATACCCTGGACACCCTGTTAAATAAAATGCAGATTCTGACTGAGCAGCTCTGGGGTGAGGCTAAGATTCTGCAACCAACTTGCTCCTGGTGATGCCCGGGCTGCTGGTCCGCAGACCACACTTTGAGTGGTAAGAATGTAGCATGTTAACACCTCCCTCTGAACAAAACTGTCAAGGGAGATTCCCTGCATGTGATCTGCCTTACTTTATGACCATGACATTGCTGTGCTGGCCACAGCTGTCTGCACCAGGGACTAGCCCCTGACTCCAGAGTAGCTATCTGCAGGGTGGCCAGCCACCTATGAGATCCAAAAAGAAGAGTATTTAATGCACGAAACCACTTCCTCTCTCTCAGGAGGTTTGAATGGGACATGCAGAAAATTGAGCCCAGATGCAAAAATGTGCTCGGAAGCGCTGAACAGAGAGCAAAAGCAATGGCAGGAGAGTTAGCAGGGGAAGCACAGAGCAGCTGAGGCACTGTCACATTGAAGCCCTACAGCTCAGAAAGTGATCCTGACACTGAGGGGACAGACGACAGGGCCGCTGACTTTTCTGTCCTCCCAGAAGCCGGGCTCCAGGGTGTTGTATTCTGACTTTGCCTGTGAGCTCTGATTAAACGCAGTCCATGCGCACACTTCCAGCCTTCCTCTGTACCCTGTGACCCTCAAGGCAAGTCTTCCCTTTGAGGCAATCCTTTACCTCCCCAGGATTTTATTGTAGCAAACACCCTTGAGACATTTTAGATGTAATGTAGTTTGTGCCTAAGTTTCTCACACAGACAGTAGGTGCCAACTCAGATCACCTTGCCCTATAGGGCCACGGCAGAGAGTGGAGGGGCGGTGTAGGACTTGGTGCGGGCTGCCACCACAACACCACAGATGGGGAAGGCAGGTGGCGGGGAGGGGCTGCTACACAGCAGAGACTTATTTTCTCACAATTCCAGAGCCTGGAAGTCCAAGATCAAGGTGTCAGCAGGATGGGTTTGAGGCCTCTCCCCTTGGCCTGTCGATGGCCACCTTCTTGCTGCACCCTCTCATAACCTTCCCTCTGTAACCATGTGTGTCCTGACCGCTTCTTGTAAGGACACCAGTCATTTTGGATCAGGGCCTGTCCAATGACCTCATCTTAACTTCCCTACCTCTTGAAACACATTATCACTAAATACAGTCACATTTTGAGGTACAGGGGCTAGTATATCAACATATGAATGGGGGGGCACAGTTTAGCTCATAACAGATGAGGACCTTCCAAATCATTGCCTTGCTCTTCTTTGAAATGCCTAGGCTAGTTAACCACGTGCTAGGTGGTGCATAGAACTCAGCTAGTGCTCCAGAGTTGCTCCTGAAAGCTCTGTGAACGCTGCAACAGTACCGTTAGCTAGAGACAGTCACACTCGGCTGTACAGCGGTATCTGCCAATTAACAGATTGACGTTGGAGGCTGGCCAGACACTTCATGATTTTATAGCTGCTTCTATCTTGTTCAACATATTATGGACCCAGATGAATCGACACAGAAGACATGCTTATGAAATTTGTGGAAGAAACAAGGCTGAAAGGAACAATGAACTGAATAGTTGATTTAGTCATTTTAATGCAAATGTCTTCAGTAAGTGACAGGATCAATATTTAAATGATCGTGACTGGCTAGAATAGCCAAAACCAACAAAATAAATTATGGTGGAACATAGTAGTGTTTTCTCTGTAGGTTGATCTAATGGATCAGTTAAGAGAATTGCTTCTTGAAGATCAGTGAGCACGGGAATCAGCTGGGGATCTTGCTGACAGGTTCTGACTTAGTAGGTCTGGAGTGGAGCTTGAGATCCTGTGTTTGTAACAAGTTCCCAAGTGAACACGATGCTGCTGGTCCGCTCACTACTCTGAATAGCGAGTTCAAAGCCCTGCAGCGATTAACCACGGGCTCACACCACCACAGCCTGACTCCACACAGAGACAGCAGCACGGGATTCTGACCTCAGCAGTGATTGGGCCCGCGGTCCTCCCTCTCTCCAGCCCCACCTGCTGGGCTGCACTTAGCCTAGGGAACCACTTATATTTTTTAATTTCACTGATTTATTTGGGTGTCATGTGTTAATAAAATCACAGAGAGGCTTCAAGTATACAATTCTATATCATCTCTATATTGCATTGTATGTTCACCACCCAAAGGGAAAGCATGTTGGTTTCTTCGAGTCAGTGGACAGGTTTATTGAAGCCAAGCGGTTTCCCCACAATTCAAACGGGTTCTGGTATAAGCTCTGTGACATCTCTGACCACGTGGCCCCACCACTAAATCAGGAGAGATTAACACCTGTTCATTCTGGAATATATATAATCTGGCATTAAGCTGCATGCACACAGGGCTACTTCCGGACACAGATCAGGCTCTCCGGAATGTGGCTTGCAGGCCTGGCCTTCACGGAATGTTTCCAGGTAGAGCTCGTCCCTGGCAATCCAGAGTCCAGCCTCTGTTCTTCTCTTCGTTTTCCCTCTTCAGATACAAGCGAGCCTGTCATTGTCCCAGGTGTCCAAGCATCTGCATCTTCTGTTATCCAGGCCTTTGTTATTTTCATCACATTTTCCTCCACATTTAAATGGAACGAGGTAGTTCCTTAGGCTATTGAACGTGTGGATGGTAAGAGAGTCCCCATTTTGTGGATGGCCATCATGTTCTTTGGCTTCAGCAACTTGGCTGCCCGGTAAGTGGCGAGGTCGACACCTAGGGCCAGCACGAGGCCCTCAAAGTAGTCACCACTGAGGTTGGCAGGCACAGCAGGGCCGTGGGCGACAGGCATGGGCCAGAGGGGAACCATGTTTTAAGTGCTCTTTAGCACAGCAGAATACGACCGAGAAAACAATGAATTAGTACTAAGAACTAGAATCTGTAGTGTGGATTCTAGCTTAGCCTACAGAGAGGAATACTAAGTGTAGGAAAGGAAATGGATGGCTAGGCTTAGCTATCACATGGGACAGAAATGAGCTCCAAAGCATTAAAAAACAAACAAAAACACAACATAACAACCCCCTAGGTCAGTGTAGGGATCTAGGGTTCAGGCTCTGAGGTTGTACAGACCTAGGCTGAAATGCCAACTCCCCTACTTTCTCTACAACTTCCACTAAATGGCAAATTTCCTAACACACCTGTTTCCTTTTCAGTGGAATAGAAATAATAGCAGTAGCCATCTGTATTAGTTAATTCAGCTGCCATAGTTATACGTTATAATGTGTATGGTTATCATATATATTAGTTAATTGACTGCTATAACATATGTTGTGTTAGTGGTTTCCAGTGGATGTGTATTTTCCACTCTGTACTCCAAACTGGCGTTCTTGGTTAACAGGCAGCTTTGTTCTAAGCCATAACTCAGTGACCAGGCTCCTTCCTGGTGGCTCTGCCACCTTCATCAGGGGCCCACTACGGTCTCTGTGGAAAGGTAAAGAGATCATACACAACAGGTTGAACAGGTTGTCATGAGCCAGCTCTGAAATGTCACACATCACTTCTGCCTGTGTGTCACGGGCCAGACCTCAGGCACACAGCCACGGTTAAATACAGGGATAGGCAGAAACATATCCAGCTGCGTGTCCAGGCAAGACTGACATGGGCAGCCAGGGCAATGCTGCCTCAACACCATCTACGGTAAGAGAACTTGGAGAGATTTCAATTTAGCAATCTATTTTAAAGAAGAGTTGCTATTAAAATTGCTCTCACCAACAAAGTCAAAAGTCTTAAAATGAGTTTATGGGAGTATTTTCTCACAACTATTCAATATGCAAGCTGTACTGATTTTAAACATATTAGTTATATACGTTTCTCTCACCTACCCAGTCAGCATTCAAGTATATGGTGGAGAACACTTGCACGGCACAGGTCTCTCTATTCCCCCAAAGCACGGCAAATATGTTCCACTGAGGGCCAATCTCCAACCAGTGGAACGGCTTCAGTGAAAAAGCGAATGAATGCACTCATGTAATACAATTGCGGTACATAAGAAAATACTAAGAGAGTTAAAAGTCAAAGAAAAAAGATATTGATACCAGATGTAAATCATGCTGACATGTAAAAAATCAAGTCTCAGTTGGTGAGGCATGTGAAATATCTGGAAATAATGCTAAAAACAGCAAAACAGGAACTGGCTACCAGGTCATATATAAACATATGACATTTTATACTTATATATCACCGAGTCTTGTTGAGGTCAAAGTGTTATAAATACTCAGTTGGTTCATTATACAACTAAGTATAGAGATAAAGTCCAACTCAATCAGCCTGAGATCTTGTTCCTTATTTTTCTACAGAATATGCCCTTAACATGGCTTGTGTTTTTTGCTGTAACCATGACATAACTTAGTATAAATGGTCTTCATTCTAAGTAAAGTTTTGCCAAAATGCTAATGAAACAAAATTTACCCCATATGCAACTTTTAAGAAATACAGGCTTTAAAAGAATGTTAAACTTGGCTTCTTTTTAAGAAAAAGATCTTACAGATGTTCAGGAAACCATTTAAAAGGCCAATCAGCCATATTAAAAGTAAAATGGATGAAATGGGTAAATATTATATGTAAAATATGCCTCATTAAAGTTGCTTTAAAAAAAGTAAATAGATGGAGAATTTCTGGTACCTTCTTCTTTTACGATTCATCACCCAAGACATATACTGCAGGCAGAGGGTCACGAGGCTCAGTGCTTACAGGGATGAGACAGGGGAAGGTGCACACGAGCCCCGGACATAAACTGGACAGACACTGGTTGGCTCCGGGGCAGTAACATACAAAGGCCTATAGCTAGTGATTCCAGATCTTCAAATTTTTTGGAAAGAAATAGAAATAGAGATTTTTGTGAATTAAAACATTGTCAACACTGTGTGAGTCGCAAAAAATACATTTCTAAATTAAATCCACTCCAAGGCCACCGTTTTGCAAACTGACCAGAATAATATACTGGGTATACCATATATATATATATATATATAGTATACCTTGGATATACTATATTCATTCTTTTGTATATAAACTATGCTTCAAAACACAAAGTTTTAAGATATTAAAAATAGCCCTGACCAGCATGGCTCGGTTGGAGCACTGTCCCATACACCAAAAGGTTGCAGGTTCGATCCCCAGTTGAGGCATGTACAGGAGGAGGCAACAGACTGATGTTTCTCTCTCTTCCCATCTCTCTAAAATCAATAAAGATAGCTCGAGGTGAAATGAAAAATTTTAAAAATAATAATAAACAAACTTTGAAAAAGAATACCTTCGTACCTTGATGGGCCAGGAAGAGCTGTTGTAATGAAAATGCTAAGCTTTCTCTGTGAGTCTAACTGAACAGCAAATTTACAACAATTTCCAAGAAAGTGATAAAACAAAACTGAAATCTGACAGGAGGCTCTGGAACCCTAAAGCTGACACTCCGAAGTAACAGACCAGAAAGCTCCACTAACCTTAGCACATGTGCTGCACTGCCCAGCCCCCGGCTTCAGAGCTGACTACTAAAGATACCAGCTTCCAAAGTCAGAGACTGAACAAAGTTATTCTTATAATAAAATAATTATTTTAATGAACTGTTTGAAATAATATTAAACATCTGATCAATAAGATTATACACAAATATGAGAATACGCCGCACTTTACAAAAAATAAAGCTAAGCATTTAAATATACAAAAACAACTATGTATAAGATCTCTTTGTAAAGTACTCTTAACATACACATAATTTATAACATTTTGCATAATCACTTCCTGAAACAAAAACGTGGCCAGTTTAAAACTTACTAGAGTACAGAATATGGCCATAACAATCCCAGTGGGAAGAACAAGGTAAAGAGTAACATACTTGAGGTGTTTTCCCCGAGAATTCTTTTTCTATGAAGTACAGCTTTTCCATTTCTTTAAACTTTCTCCGAGAACTCATTCTTTCTTTATGTGATGGTTAACTATAGCTATTATTTGTTACCAGCTCTATTTCCCACAAGTGGAATTAAAAAAAAAAAAAACAACAGGGTTCGCTTTGCAAAACATCAGCTTCCTCTTCAGATGAGTATATATAACATGCTTCTCACAAAATATTTAGAGCTAAGAGTCCGAGAGATGCACTTTTTCAGAATAGAATCTAAAACAGAGTCCCTATTGTTAAATTTGTAGTTATCGATTAGGATTTATTTTTAATGCAGGATGCTTAAAACATATGGTAACTAAAAGATTTTACAAAACTGTCCTTGAGATTTAAAACAATACACAAAACAAAAAGAACTTTGTTTTGAAATACTGTAATTTGAAAATGTTTAGTAACATTTTCTCCTTTTTGGATGGGCTGCGATTGTTTTCTGTCAACAAAACCTGAACAGCTGCTTCGGTGCTCCAGTCCCGACCACTGGCCCGCTCAGGCGTACGTGGCGCACTTCCCATTCTATGTTCCCTCTCCATTCCCCCTCCTCAGTTTGAATGCCATGCCTCCTCATTCCTTCTGATACTTTATCCCTTTTCCAGTTTTCAATGAGGTATATCGTCAGCTTCAATTTTAAGGTTTCCCTAACAAGGATATCCCCTCATTTTGGGACATGGTGACATGAGCCAGACAACAGCAACCTCAGGCACAAACTATCCCCATTTGTCTCGGTTTTGACAACACTGGAACGCACCTGATCAAAGCCACCACAGGCCCCAGCTCTGTGGCTTGTCACCTTCAACTACAGAAGGCAACTGTCATAATTAGCTAAGCAACCTCCGATTCCAACCCAGAAAACCTAACATTTGAGATAGGTTCATTACAGGCTGGAATACAATTTCTTTGGTAAGCAGTGACTCTTCCTTTCCTTCCCCTGCATCTCAATCCAGACTGTATTAGGGAAAGACACATCGCCTGGAACAGTCTGACAAATGAAGCAGGCAGTAACAAAGAGGGCTTTCCTTGCTGTGATTAAACGCACAGCTAGGCATATGCCCACTTCTATGTGATCTGATTACATAACCAATTTTCAGAAGACCAAGCTGAATTCT
The DNA here is from genome assembly GCF_021234435.1 of Artibeus jamaicensis. Taxonomy (NCBI): domain Eukaryota; kingdom Metazoa; phylum Chordata; class Mammalia; order Chiroptera; family Phyllostomidae; genus Artibeus; species Artibeus jamaicensis. The sequence continues at coordinate 11,994,297 of NW_026521803.1, read as the reverse complement.
GGTCATTAAGAACCCCATGGGATGTACAAGTAAGATTTAATAAAAGTCTGCAACTGTAAACAGTGGTCTTCCCTACTGGTGTTTTTTTCCCAGAAACTGCAATTTCAGGAGAGTGCAACAATGCTCTTTGTGACTTCTTTGGCAGTCAACAGCAAGGATCTGGACGGAGTGGAGTGGTCACTTCAGAAGGGCGAGGTACAGAGCTCGGGAATACTTCATTTCCCTTTCTTGTTCCATACAGAATATCAAGTCCCTGAGGCAGACTCTCGTGATTCTTGGACGAAACAACTGTTTGGTGGCTATCAGGCTGGATGTCCCAGAAGCAAGACAGTTGTCTTTTAAGCCCTAACAAAAGAAAGGGAAAAACACATTTAAAATAAGCAATCTTTCATAACAGGAAACATGTCCATTCATCAAGTAAAAAAGCCTCTGGCCACAGGGTCAGTGCTGGAGATAATGATGCAGGCTCAACCCCGTTCTCCAGGAGCCTGGTCTTTTGGGGGGATGCTCAACTGCCAGGACACCTAGTTCATGATACCATTCATTCTCTCTCACCGGGACCACGGCCATAGCCTCTTAACTGATTTCTCTACTTCCAGGTTCTACTTCATTCTACTCTTTGCTGCACGCTACAGGCCATACTTTCCTCTTCAAAGGTCTTGGACGAGACTCCTGGGAGTACCAGATGTGGCCAACTATTGTGATTATGGTGATGATTTCATAGGTATATGTATATGTAAAAACCTATCAGATTATGTATTTTAAATGTGTGCAGTCTTTTAAAATACAAATAAAAGTAAAATATATGGCTCAGATCCCACTACTCTAGGTTTCAAAAATCTTCTGGTTTTGTTGCTATCTTTTTATAACCATCAAATTATAATTATTCTCTCTACATTTTTTTATGGAAAGGAGGTTAAGTCCTTTTTTATAGTTTCCAAAACAATATGGTCAAAACAAGTCAACTTCCAACTGCCCAGAGTAGCTACCTGAGCACTTGTTAAGCACCTTCCACACATAATCTCTTCTCTTTTATACAAAATTGCGTCAAGTTACGTGGGTAATGTCCCATTTATCAAGTGAGGAAACTGAGCTTACACAGGGAAGCAGCCTGTTCAAGACCACACGCCGATGCTGAGCTGGGACTGCAAGTCCAGTGTGATGTACAGGGAGTGCTCTTAGTCACCGTTCCCTGTCGCATCAGGTACAAATGCATCCCTGGCTTTTCTCCAGCGTTACTTCCCACTGCTCCTTCACAAAGCATCTTAACTCCAGCCGAAAGGCAAAGATGGGGGAAAAGCCACTCCAGGCCTACCTGCTCATCTTTTAAGACCCACTTCAAACAGGGATGCTTACCTTCCCTCTTCCTGCAAGGAATTCTCACTGTGGCAACTACCTCACATAGTATTATGCTATATGCTACCACCCCCTTCCACACCCCCAGACATAGGCTTTCTGAGGATCGGGACTATCACTTCTATGACCTCTAGGACTTAGTAGAGTACACAGATGAATGTAGATTAACAGCAACATCTCCTGACCTGAATGTAGTAGTTTAACACTGAACCAGTGTGAGTTCTAACTGTCCTTCAGTAAATGACTGGAGAGATAGGTGATACGTATGGAATACTACTCAGCCATAAGAAAGATGAAATACTGCCATTTGTGACAACATGGATGGATCTTGAGAATATCATGCTAAGCAAAATGAGTCAGACAGAAGAAGTCAAGAACCATATGGTTTCACTCATATGTGGGATATAAAAACTGAAAGCAACAAATAAACAAACAATAAAAAACTTACAGACACAGACAAGAGTATGGTGTTACCAGAGGGGAGCTGGGGGGCAGTGACGAGTAAAGGAGGTCAAACATATAGTGATGGAGGAAGACTTGACTTTGGGTGGTGGGCGCACAATGCAATATACAGGTAATGTATTATAGAGTTGTACACTTGAAACCTATATAATTATATTAACCTATGGCACCCTAATAAATTTAATAAGAAAATGAATGACACAGTACACCTGTATTATGACAGTTGTCCAAATACCAGTATGTCTGTGTAGCACTATTTTAAAAATAAGATTGAAGAAATAAAAAATGCAGAATTCCTAGATAAAGGATAATTTTGTAAAAACAAAATCTTGGATTCTCTAATTTTTTTAAAACCATACTTTGTTTTAAAAACATCTTCATAGGATTGGGAACCTTCCTTTCTCCACCCTAAAGACTTAAACAAGAAAACATACTTACCAAAGGAAGCAAATCTTTTGGTTCTGTCACTATCCTTTTATAACCATCAAGTTATAATTATCCCCTATACATTTTTTTCAGCTGGAGAGGAGGAAAACCTTTTTTATGATCTCCAAAACATTATGGTAAAAACAAGTTAATGTAATTTCAACTTAATTCATGCATGTTCACAGAATGATATGGGGGGGGTGCTTTATCTAGTGGGTCACATAAACTTTCCTTGAAATACGCTATTCAGTTTGGGGGGGATATGATGTCACAATCACATTTCTATACTCCTTAGGTTAAACTTGTTCAAAAATAGCCATGAAAAAAATTTTGCCGTTATAAAAAAGGACAAGAACACGACTTTTGGCTGCACAGTTGCCAGGCTGCTTACCACAGAGCGCCTGTACCAGTCCACAGCCAGTCTCTCACCTCCTTTGCAGGTAGTGAATTCCATCTGTCCAACTTCGGTGAAGAGTGCAAGTCGAGCACAAGTACGTCACCCTTCCCCGGTAACATTACCACTAAGAGGCTGTGTAACTCAGATGTAATCTTAACTATTGTAAATTATCACCATCAAAATATTTTCATACAATTTTTGCAGAACAGGCCTACCAGCTTTGGATTGAAAAGTACATATTAGGAAGAAAGTTAATAAAGTGCGTCATGGGCAGTGAGTGCCAATTTTGGTGTATACAGGAGTTATCTGAAATTACAGTACATTTACGTAGGGGCATTTTTCTAAGCCAAAAGTTATATATATTGTGTTCGAGTTGAATCTACATATTTTTTACAAATGTTTTCTACCAAGAGTTTGCCTAAAATCAGCTGTTTAGTACTTTATATAAATTTTGAAATTGAACAGTTAGATGAATACATTATGTCGTGGTAATTCTACTTTTGTATAAATACCCAGAAATATGTCAAGTATTCATTCAAAACCAGGAATGAGAATCTTCAACACTACATTCATAATAGCACTAAACCAGAAACAATCCAAATGCCCATTAAGAGTAGAATAAATAAATTGTGGAAATTCATACAAATGGAATACTGCATAACAATAACAAACTGAGTAACATGGATGAATATCATAAAAATGTTAAACGAAAGTATGCAGACAGACAGAAATACACATAGTTTGATTCCATTTCTGTCTAGTTCAAACACAGACAGAGCTACAGAAGCCAGGACAATGATTCCTCTTGTGAGAGAAAACTAATAACCAGAAGGGGAGAGGAAAGGCTTTCTGGTGATGCTCTCTTTCTTGATCGGAGTACTGCATGTATTGGTGTGTTTGTGCTGTGAAAATTCAATAAGCCTATGGTTTGTGTGCTTTTCTGCATCTACGTTACATACTTCATAAAAAAAAAAGCACTAAGAAAACCCCTACAAACAAACCTTGGCTAGGTAGGAAATAAAAAGGGGAGCAAAGAGGGAAAGAGAAAAGAAAACAAGGCAAAACTGTTAAACGGAAAAAACTTAGAGACCTAATGATCTGGGTAAGGCACAAAGGGGTCACAGTTCATGCTTGTCATGTGACAGGCCTGAAGGATCCAGAGGACAAAGCCATATTACAGCTGCCAGCACAAGGGTGAAAAGGAGGTCATTCCAACAGGATGCAGCAGAAGGCCTGAGGCAGTGTTATAAATGAAACCAACCCCAAGGGACATTCAGTAACCCCACAGAAATGTCTTTCATAATTCACAACTTTACGAAGGAGATAGCATTCTCTTCCCCCAAATGGTGACTGACTTAAAAAGTCAATCTTTCTTGAACCTGGATACAAACGCATACTATTTATTCCTGTGTTTATGACTGGGAAAAGTCTACAATCTGATTTGTCATTTTTGCAGTGACCTAGCAGAGTAATCAGCTACCTCTCAACTGACCACGGTGAGAGGGTAGAGCATGAACAGATAATAACTTAAAGCCATAAAAACAAGCCTGCATCAGTTTTAACTTTCTTTCACCCCACCAAGTTGTTTCCCCAAACCTACTTAGGACTGATTTCTGGTCACACTACACTGTCAATGCCACAGAACACTCATGTAGTTAAGGGAACAGAATTTATAGGAAGAAGAAGAAGAAAGACTCATGTGACAATGTACTATTTCTGAAGCACAGGATTTTACTAATTGACTTTCTACATGCCAATATTCCTTAATCTGGATTCTTCACCTGGATGAAAAGATGGTTAAAATGGAAGGTGAAGTTCAATAAAGATGAAGAGAAATAACTCACTTATCAAGTGCAAAACAAAGTGTAATCAAACCTAAATGATAACATACCCTAACACTGCCAGGTCCATTAAGTTAGCCTTCATTAATTTGTTTAATTATATCACTGAACAAAGTTTCTTATTTTGTAACAGAACTTTTGAGATACTCTTCTGCTCTTATAAGAAATAAAAGTAAACACTGCCAGTAACCCATTTCAAAGAAATAACACCATTTTAAGAAGGACACTAGGTAATTAAAAATAACCACTTATCCACATTTTTATTCCCTCAACTTAATAGAGTAGATTCTGTGATGTTAAATCTTTAGGAGCTTTTCTATTCCCTCTCCATGTCCCCTTACATTACTGAGAAGCAGAAACCACATCTGTATGAGCCCAGGGGCCTCATGAGTCCCACTGAGGTTCTTAGTGACTTCACATGGGCCTCCGTTTCTAAGATCTGCCAGCCAAGACAACTTAGCTTCATGTTAGTCTATGTTTTAATTCAATTCAAAAGTTACCTGGGTTACCAGGCATCTACTGTGGGCAAGGAACTATTTTAGGCAGCATAAGACAAGGACTGAAGAGTGGCAAACATTAGCTGTCTCCTCCAATAAGCAACCTCACATAAATGACTTAACTTCTCTGTCTCAGTTTCTTAATCTGCAAAATATAGTGATGGTGATTATCTCATACTGTTGGCTTGAAAACTGAATGAGAATGATGCCTGGTATGCAGTATATACACTCTATAAATGTTGGTCCTTACTATAATAAATCAATCCATTAGTCGGTTGGGAGGCATTGAAGGCCCAGACACAGGAAACAGTGTAATCCTAGTTTCAGGCCTTCCCTCCCACCCCTAGTTAAAGCTAATTAAACTTTCCTGCCCATGTTCTATTCTCCGAAGTCCCAGCCAACTTAAAGAACTAATTTGTCCTGCCACACTTGCCTTGTCTGTCCCAGTGAAACTGCCGAGTTTAGTGGAGCTTTGAATGCCTAAAGCTAAAATGTAGACTAATGGGCATTTCAGACATGTGGCCAGCAAATGAAGGATATATCCTGGGACAGGAAGTTTTTCATAAGTTCCACCAATCCAACAGTGGAGGAGCTTGCTGCTTTACAGAATCAACCAGGCTTATCAATACTGTCTCTAGAAGCTAATGTCAACTTCCTTCACTCTATTCCCTGAATTGAAGACTAAGGAAACAGAAATGTGTCCCTGAGTCTTAATAGTTAACTAGAAACAAAAATTGTAATTTTTAATAAAGAGTGGAAAAACTGCATTACATTTCTCGGACTAGCTACCTGTTTTCACTCTAACCTCATGTTACCATAGCAGCTCTTAAGGGATAATTCAAGCTCAAATTTTAAGGACAAAACAAGAACTAGACATAGGAACAGGGGGTGAAATGAAGATATGAATTTAGAAGAAAAAAAAACAAACATATTCTAAGTCTTAGAAACAAGGATAAATCAAAGGCACCCTGGGTGCCTGGCCTTGTGTAACAACACTGAAAATCTATAATATTTGAAAGACCTGAGCTTGTAGGACTTGAAGGGCAGCACAGAGCAGGAAAGACTGAGCTTCGAGTCTGACTGCCCTCTGCTGGTCAACAAGCAGAACTTTTGAAGCAAGGGAATTGCCTTTTATCATCTTCCTTTTATTCCTTTTGAGTTATTTCAGAACACTGACAACCCCGCATGTTAACTTCTGCCCTAGAACTTTGTCACTTCTAAATCTGTTTCAACAGTTTTCATAAAAGTAATATGTCAAAACAGACTATGTGACATGTAATCGTGGGCTTTGAGTTCCTAACTACTTGTGTAATTAAGAGAGCAGTCAAGGTAACACTGGTTCCTATGTTAATGACCACCCTCCCATCTTTATCCAAAAGACTGCTTTCTTAAATTCCAGACCTCATTGTTCAATCTCCTAGTGAAGTCTCTAATTGAATGTATCATAAATTCAACACGTTTCAAATCATATTCCTCTAGTGAACTTCCAATGCCCAAGCCAGAAAACCAGGCGCCAACTTTACCCTTACATTCCATCCAGCCCTCATCAGTTCCACCTTCTTAGAACAATTTCCAAATCATCTACTTCTACATTTCACCTCCATTATCTTCTGCCTAGATCACTCCAACAACCTTCTAAGAAACCTCTCTATTACCAGTTTTAATATTGCTCATGTGGCAATGAGAATATTTCTAAAGAAATATACAATCTGATAATACATTTTCCTGCTTAAAATACTCCAATGGCTGAAACCTCCTAGAGGACCAAGTCCAAGTATCCAAGTATGGCATTTACTGTCATCAACGAGCACATCCAAGTTTCTCCCCACAGTCTCATCTCTCATTTCTTTTTTCCTGTTTCAAAATGTTGATCATGTCACAAAATATTTGTTTCTTTTTTGATCCTGACAGTAATTCTCTCCTGGAACTCCTCCAATCTCTCTGTTCTACCCTTGTATCCCATCACCAAAGTTCTTTAACACAACATAGGAAGCAGGTTTCCCAATGTTACAAACACAAACCCCAAGTGTGGAGGATGCACAACTCCTGCGCACTTTAGCACTACTCTGTATTTGAGTCTGCCATCACAGGTATTCAGTGTAATGCCACTACCTCTAACTTCCTCACTCGTGAGAAGGATTTTGTATCTCTGAATACAGTGCACAGTGTTTGGCACTTAGTTGATATCCAATCAATGTCTGTAGTATGACCAAGTGCCTAGTGCCCAAAATATCACTTATATGAATGAACAGACAGTGGAAATAAGCCATATTATGGGCTTTGGAGCATTTAAATTAAAACCCTTCTGTCATTCTTAGCAAAATCTGGAAGAGAAACAGAAAGGTAAAGTCCTCTGATGGCTTATTCCCAAGCATTACCCAGTCCTCTAACAACTATCTCACCTACTCGTCTCCATGAAGCTACCACCACACAACTTCAGGCTGGCAGCTAGAACATGTCCAACAAGGAGACGGATAAATTGTAGTATGCCAATGAAATGTGTACAACATTTACTGCCATGTTTAAGATGTACACTTTATATCATTAAAGAAAATAGGTTAACAAAAATATCACTATGAATTTCATAAATATGTGAATGTAGATAACTTCAATTTCCTCTTCTAAGTTTCCTACAATATACCTGTTATTTTGATGAAAATAAACATTTTAAATATAAAAATTCATATTACAGAATCAGGGGAGGAATCCTTAAATAAAGCAGCAGTCTGAGGAATCAAAAGGTTTGAGTGTCAAGGAAAGGAACCTGGGAAGAGCCGACAGTGAAGGACTCACTGGAAAGAGAACAGAGGAAGACAGAACAGACTCCAGACACCTCGATGAAGGAGAAAGGGCAAGCTTTGGGGCTCCTGATTAGGGGAACAGCAGAGTCAGGTTTGAGAAGAGGGAGACGGTCCCCATTTCAGATGAAATGAGGTGAGTGCTGCTTTAAAATCCAAATGTGTCCCTTTCTTTGTGATGGCAGAAGACAGATATAGCAAGTTGTCTTTTACTTGCAAAGGTTATCTCAGCATCACCTAAACAACTGGACTCCTAGCAAGTTCACCATGAAGGCGGGCCCCTGAGTTTGTAGTATTCTCACCCTCTGGCCTACATGCACTCTGGCAAAATGCTGTAGGAGTTGTTACTTCTAGCTCAATAGCTCCAATAAACATGTATCAGTATTTGAATCGGCATAATGACCTGTGGAAGGAAGAAGCTGTCCAGGTCCTTGAACACTAGCTTATAACGTAAGGCTTGATTTAGGGATAGGTTAGTGATAGTATACTGCTGGGCCTGCCAGTTGAAAGCAAACTAATTCTGACAGTCTTTGCTAAAAAGCATAGAGGGGAGGAAAAAAATATGCCAGATCAGTATCTGCATACCAAATGCCAAGATTTGCACGGATTCGCTCTAGCAACAAAACCCCAGCTGGAACAACGATCAATAACTGCAACTGAAGCCAATGCCAGACTAAGTTATGACAATCAGTCCTCCCCCTCCGAGACCCGCCCGTCTTCCTTAATGCCCAACAGATGTGCTGAATGGAGATGTGGCGGGAATCGGGACTCAGGCACCTTTCGAATCCTTGGTGGCGGCTCTGCGGTCTCTCCAGGCAACAGCTTCCTATTTTGGTAGGTAGAAGGCATTCTAGTGGCTTCCACTCGGCCTTCTCTCACTTCCAGTGTGAGAACTCTGGTAGGTAAGTGTGACTATTCCCATTATGAATTCCAGAAATACGGAAATAACCGGACTGGGCCTACTGTGAGGTGGACCTGCACCAAAACTACATTGACTGATGGAAAACAGTGGTGTTTTGGGTCCCCTAGAATTCATTAGGTTCAGAGTCAGTGTTCAGCAATCCCCAAAAAGTCAGATCATTCTCCCTTCCCCAATGCCCGGTCACTAGTAAATGGCTGTAAGTCTTTTGGGGACAGGCTAGGAGATTCACAGCATAAATTTCTGGTTTTATAGCAGGGTCTTTCCTTAAGAGGACCTCTCTGAGTCTGTGAAATGGCTCAAGTCCAGGGACTGGATGAGGGGCTCTAATGCTTTATGGAGGTCATCCAAGTCACACTGCTGGTTCTAGAGCTCTTCCGTTTTCACAAATTGATGAAGAGTTAATAGGCTGCCCACCTATTCAGTTCCAGGGATACTGTGACCAAAGAGCCACGTCAAAGATCCTTGCAACTCAGATTATTCTGATATTAGTGCTTTGGCTTTGCTGCCCATTACAGTAAGCACACCTAACTTGTCTCTAGCAATTAAGTGCCACCTGTCTCTGCTACCTGAGATCCTATCATTCTCGCTAAATTTAGGACCCTAGTTCGATGGCAACAACTCCCATCATTACTGGCTTAAAGAGAATAGCCAACAGAGCTGTTAGGAACGCTGACACTCCCCTCCTGAATGTATATCTTAGAGCTTTGAGAAAAGGATCTACTCAGGGGACACATGTGATCAAGTTTTTTTTTTTTTGGTTTTGTTTTTAAATGAAAAACCCGCTCTAGCATTCTAACCTCGCTAAGCCTTTTAACAACCTCCTCTGCAGTATACGAATAAAGTTCTAACATGTATCTCAACTTTATTTAATTTAAGTCACCTTTTAATGTAGTTTTCAGTCAACCAAACTGTTAGCGCCACTCCTAGCCCTCTGGCCTAATACCTTCACTCTGGAATCTCTGCTTATGAGCCCGTATCAATAAACTCAGCCTGATCAAACTTTATATTCTTTCTACTCTGATTCCACACATGCAGGATCCATTTCCACACCACAGTCCAGGTAAATGCAGGCAGAATCATGCAGTTCTTTTAGTATGTATCTTTATGCGTAGTAACATTTAGTACCTCACCCTCTGGGGGATTCTGGAACTTGAGACTAGTTTGGTTATAGCTATAGAAGGAATGAGAGGAAAATCAGTAGTCTCTTACAGGGCACCTACTTAAAGGAAGTCATTACCGGTTCCTCAGGAGACTAAGCTCCCTCAAAGGCAGAAGGACTGGCAAAGGTGGCTAGGCAGAATGGAAGAGTTCGAGGTACTCAGCTTCCCTAGAATCTGCCCATATTCCCACCCTAATTTTTGGTTTTCTATTCCTTCCCAATGTTGTAACTTGAACAGAAGAGACTCTACAAGACTAGACATTCAATTTGCACTGTAATTCAGCCAACTGCAGGATTGGACTTTGGGAGTCTGGCTTTCACGAATCTCTGCTTTGGCTACAAGATGCAGGGTTTCCTTTTAGAACAATCACAGAATTCAGAATCTAAAGCTCTTTTCTTCCCTAAGTTCCCCAGCATACAATTAGGGGACCAACCTATACCATTACTTTTATTTTCACTAAAATGTCCTGTGGTAGTGAACACAGTCTCCCAAAGCCTCATCTTCTATAGGCACTTGATTACTCGTGTCTACAGGTGATAAAGTGACTGTTTTACCAGTGCGTTCCATGGATCACCAGTGTCCCCTTTGCTACTAGAAGCAAGGTCATTAATGCCTTTAAATCTAAGTAGATCAGAGAATCAATTGTGGAAAACCAGAACTAATTCATGAATCCACCACTAAGGTTCTGGTTCTCTGCAGCTACTGGAGCACAATCTGTACCAGTTAGCATGTGATCAAACACTAGGGATGATACAGAATATAGCATTATTACATAGATTAGGCCTTATGTCATTGTGAACCTGGTTGAACAGTTTATGTTCTGCTGTTAACTGTGCGTCTGGTGCCAGGCCAGGCCCAGGGTTAGGAGAAATGGAAAGAGAAGATCTGGCAGAGCTGAGGCACCCCACTGCTCCTGTGCCAACACCGTTCGTGAGCTGCCATAGCTCCCAGTGTCCCTGTACTGACCGCTGGAGAATAAGAAGAACGTAGTGGCAGCCTTACTTCTGCCTTTCAAAATCAAAATGCCTCAAGGCCCATGCTAACCAGGGGCTAGAGAGAACAGGAATCCTGGGAAGTGAGGATTAGATAACCGGACACAATACCAATCCACCCACCATCTCTGTCCTTTATTTGAGACCTCCTCTCTTGGCCATTTATTTATTTTCCCAGAAAGAATGCTCCTAGTCTCTAATCTAAGTCAGTTTTAACTGAAACACTACTGAATACTCTTATTGTTGTTTTCTCTTCTCTTCTTTACTCTTGTGTATTTATGTTGTCTTCACTCTTTTACCAACATGTAAGGGGAATTTGGGAAGAAGAAAAGATAAACCCATAATGTACAATCCAATATATTTCACAGAAGTCCCTGACGACAACTGACAGTCAACCATTAAGTCTCTGGAGAATTTAAAAGTTCCCACTAAAATTTAGATTGATGTTTAAGTCATTAATGAAAAGGGCAGATTTATGAAAGTGGGAACAAAATAAAAGGTAAAAGAATCACAAAATATTAGGAGTTTTTTTTTTATACAAAGTAGTAACAAGCTCTGAATCCTAATAAGTCTACAAGATATTTACAGAAAGCGTTAAGTGACAATAAATCTGTTAATAAGTCAGCTGTAATTATGGCTCCCCTGTAGCCTGGCAAAAGAGAACGGAGGTAAAGAATGGCACTGCCTGTGCCCCCCAAGGACATGAAGGTTAAAGCTGTGCCCTTTCATGTCAATAGCCTTGTAGTTAAATAACTCACACTCTTTTAGGAATGAAGAATCACCCACTGTAAACCAGGAAGACAGACAAGTATCTTTGACAAATTCTGTTTGTTCCCTAACAGATTTTAAGCTGTTGAGTTTCCCCAAATCATTTCAGGCTTCACATTTTACTTATAATCTACTCATATCCTCAAATGATGAAAACTAGTAAATATGGTAAACAAAATGACATCTACAGAAGATCATTCAAATATTCATTAAAGTTCACTATTTCGGAATACACACATTTCTAAGTTATGAGAAAACCTGTGCATCAATAATTGTAATACTTAAAAGTTTTTAAAATACAAGTATTTCTCTCATAGGGTATTAAAGAGGTAGTTCCACATTCTACAATTTGTTTTCTACAGAAAACAGAGCCTCAACCTCTGAAGGAGGGTGGAGATACAATTAATGAAAAAGTGTTTAGAACATTTTAGAACAACTGATCACATATGCTGCTAACGAGGGCAATACGCATTCACACAGTGGTGGAAACTGGCACGCGCTTTTTGAAAATCATTATGGAAATATCTCTTAAAATCTAACCCTTAAACCTGAAGTTCCACTTCTAGAAATCAATCCGCAAAATAAATTAGTACATGAAGACATAGGATGTTCAGTTTATGAAAAACAAACATATTCTAAAAGTCTATTAGTGGGCCAGTGAATTATGCCACAAAAAGCATGTACCACTATGGACATATGTCCAAGGCACACTGCTCCACAAGTTGTAGAATAGGACTTTTTGGATCATTCCATCAAAGTCCTTAACACCCAGGTCTCTGGATATGTATCTGGGCTTCTCCCTCTACTAGCTGTAGAACTCTGGAAAAGTAACTGAACCCTCCCTATACCATAACTTTTTCATTAAGGAAAAATAGTATGATCTTACAAAGGAGTTATAAGGACTAAAGAAGATAATACAATCTAAGTGCCTGATAAAGTACTATTATATATGCATTTGAAAATGTGTGTACATATATACATATACATGATTGCATTACATTGAACTATATGTAATTGTCAATAATAGTTTTTCATCTACAAAAGTGCTAAATTCATATAATTTAACCAAATATATGCATGGAAATTTTTGGAAAGGATAACCAAGATATTTAAAAGCTGTTTTTAATACTCTTCTATACCATTTAGACATTTTGACCAGAGTTAACAAGCTCTCCCTTCTCCCAAATAAAAAGCTATCTGCTTTATACTCCTTGCTTTACACAGTATCTTAAAAGCAAGTCAGATATTAGAGACCTACTTCTTTCTCCTGCAAAATCAATAATCATTTGTTGAAAGAGCAATTTCCCTTCTAATAATCCTCTTCTAGAAAAAGGCATTTCCATTTCAGAGAAATTTAAAGACTTAAAATGCTGGCACTGGAAAGGATCTTACAGATTACATACCTACGTAAATCCATGCTAGTTTTAATAGTGTCAGAAAGTTATTCCTGATATCTAGTCTAAGTATATTCCAAAAAGCTCTGGTTTTAAAAATTCCTTATAACTATCCTTGTATATAACTAACTATATAAAGATAGGTGGGAACAGTGAAGAAAAATCAAGAAATTAAAAACAAAATAATATTTTCTACCAGGTACAAAGAATGCACGGGGCACTCTGTCTGAGAGAGCTGTCACTGGTCCAGGACTTTGGAAGCCCTATCCTGCTCTACATTGAAATGATTCTTGGAAAAGCAATAATAGGGAAAATAGTTAAGTCCAGAAATCCCTAATACCATCTTCTCTGAGGAAGACAAAGCAATGGACTCCATTTCACTCTGTCTTCTAACTTTTCCTCTTATTTGATACACACGCACACAAATACCATGAGTTTCACCTGTCACTGAACAGAACACTCTCCAAGATGATCACTGCCTTTGCAGAACGTACATTTCCCAGACCTCATTTTTGGTGATAAGCAGGAAGCTGCCTTGCTGAGTGCTTTCTGTGCTTGTTTTAAAAATCAGATGCATCACTAGCTGGCATTTAACTAGCTGGCTTTCACTTCCCAGGAGGGGCACACCATCAACACACAGAAATAATGGGGAGAAGGTGGCTACTTCTACACAGATTCCTTCAGAGACTCAGAGGTAGTTCTAGGACTCCATTAAGCAATTCTTTTACTCAATACCAATGACATCCTAAGGCACTGAAGGTGTATTTTAAATCATGAGTAACAGAGAGAGAATGTTTGTGCCACTGTGACTGATAAATTTTTTCTCAAATATATTCAAATTAGTGGAATGCCCAGGTAATTTTGGCTATCTATTAAAGTGACTACAGATATTTTTCTTTTTCACAAGAATAAAATAAAAATTTCAAAACAGTAGGCAATCAATATAAATTTGCCAAGTTAATGCAAATTATTTATTGTCTGCTATCTCAAACCCTATTATATACTTGTTATGTAACAAAGCTCAAGAAAAAATTCTGAAAACACAATGTATTTTATTACTTTTACAGTGCCTCAGTACGGATTCATAGACAACTTTTGATTTTTCTTCAAATAAGTTTATTTTCTCAAAAGAACTTTATTTCCTACATAATTTTGAAAGTTGTATGCCTGATGCCAAAAAAATTGATGGGGTGAATTTCTGAACCTTGATACCTTTACTCTCAAGTGCATGAAGCACTACTGACCTGCTCTGACCTCCAGAGGACCGGGTGTCTGACAGAGCACAACCACGTTTTGTTTGTTCAAGGCACTCAGACGCACCAGGTAATCACCAAATAAAACACACAGGAGAAATTCTCATAACTCTTGTTTCCTTTATAACATCATTTATGTCTTTATTCTGCTTTTTTAAAATTGCTGTTTGCCTGTAACTTTCTGAAAACTCCCTTCCCTCTGCCTATGTCCTCCCCCCAAATTAAAACATATTAACTACCTAAAGGTGTAAACATCCAATCGAAGCTAAAGAGAAATATAAGTTGACACAAAAGGTAGTTGCTAAACAGATACTGACAAGACCTTAAGGTTTATACAAAAAGTTCTAACAAAATCTACAGAAAACTGCTGTAGAACAGTGATTTTTGGGTACAGGCTTTTTCAAAAAGTTCATCTCTTTCCCAAATAATCACTGTTCGGTAAGCTACAGCATAAACTATCCCTAACAATGGAACTTAACATGTTATTCAAACATGGTCCTTCTCATCTTCTTTCCTCTATATTCATTAAATCCACTCATAAAACACAGCAATATGATAATTTCTATTATTAACCCTGCAATGAGATCATCAAACATAAATAATTAGAAATAGAGATTTAGGGTTCTGCAGTAGAAGCATTTTATAGATTACATCCAAATATTTGGTTAATAATATATAAAGAATGCTTGGTTTAAAAATAAATATTTACAAGAATACTCTAAATAAGATGTCTTATTTTCAAGCTGTAAAATTAAAAAGTACAATAAAGAAGAAACGCTTTTTGAGAACAGACCCTTAATTGTGGGGATTGAAAACAAAACTGTTATCAGTATCTGACACCCATCTCTGTACTGAAATTCTACTGTGGAAAAAATACATTGGTTTGAAATTGGAATTAATTTTTCAATCAAATTCTCTAATTTATTACTAACCAAAGTTTCATAAAAGCCCCTTTTCCTTTTATCCCCAAGATTCAGAATTATACAAGGGAGTACTCTAACCTGCTTCTACATAGAAAGTGCATATACTTATCCACATGGTAATTTCTTCATTTCAGTTAGCAAATGAACACTATTTTAAGCATCACAAAATTGAACATGTGTAATATAAGTACCATGTAGCTGATTTGGTACTATAACCACTTATTTTTTTTAAATCAGCATTTTCAAGACAAATGAATAATTAAATGCTCTCAGGAGGCCTCATTTATTTACACTGGTAAAAAACTGCATGCTGACATTCCAAAATCTGTATTTTCATAATACAGATTATGAAATCACTAAATCACTATTTATCACTAAAATCACTATTATGTACATGACATTATTTTTTAAAGTCATTCAACAAAAGTAAAGAAACACTATGTCAATGTTGAATCATTAGTAAGTTACAAGAACTATTTTAAAGTGCTGCTAATAAAAAAAAAGATGATTTCTAATCCAAGGATCTAAAATTAATACAGGAAGTAAAATTATTAATGTCTTAACATTCCAAGAAACCTGAAACACATCGCCTAAGCAATATACACACACAATACATACATGTAAAAACTCTAAATCTTCAAGTAAGTTCTAATTTATTCTAAGTATTTATGTAGCCTATATTAATTTAAAAACTATATATATACACATATTATATACTTTATTTGTTTGTTTATTTATTTATATAAACTTCAAACAACAGCAGTAAATTCAGGATAAATTCAAGTACTTCCAAGTAGTAAATTTTAAATAATTTCCTCAGCTAAAACCAACAGGCTGTATAAATACCAGGTTATATAAGTAATTGGTACTTGTTGCTTTTTGCCAGGATACCATAAGGAGACAGTAGCTAATGCTATTCAACTTTACCAAGACTTCTGAGAATGCCAAGTGTAATTCTGTAAAGAGGCCAGTATAATATACAGGACCTGGCAGAAGTAACACCTGCTTGATTGTGGTTGGTAGGGTAATAATGTGGGTGTAATAATTTCTAGTTTTAATTTCAACATTTCACCTAAAATGCCATGTGGTATGCTTGAGTGTGATATTGTTATGTTACAGAATTACATACTTATGATTTTGTAATAAAAGATCTTGTAACAAAAAAGTTGTGTTATTTGTGCCAGACCCAAAACTGTACAAACAGAAAAGACTTTTTAAGGATAAGAGGCAGTTTGGCTTTGTTTTACATAACAGGAAAAACATACTAAAGGGTGAAGGTCTAAAATTAATTTCTCCAAATTTATTATTATTGTTGATTTATTACATAAACAGTGATCTATGAATGCTTAAGGTACTAAGCTTAATTTTCTGAATTTTACAATTTTTTAAACCGCCATCAGTATATTCCACCTTCCAAACTAAAACCTCTTCCATCAGTAGGAAAGACCTACATTTGAACTAAAGATAAAGAGTTAGTCTTCAAAGAACTAGATTTCACCTCTCTGCCCTCTGGGATTATATGCTTATTCCAGAAAATGTATATTAAAAGGTAAGATTTCAGTCTCTCATCTATAAAGAAAAAAGCAAACAAAAAGTAAAGCTTTGGTTTCCAAGGTCTAGAATATTAAAAATATAAATGGTTTCACACATAATTTTTTTTTGTTATTTGTGAGAGAATAAACAAGTGAATAAAGAGCTTTCAACAATCCTGATGAATGCAGTCTAAGTTACTGAAGGGGCAAATAAGTCAGCAATATTCTCTCTTCTTTTTTTTTTTAGCAGTATTCTTAATAAACACTCAAAAAGCATAGAATGTATTTTTTCCAGTTTCCCGTATTCTAAAAGAAAACTGCCTTTAAAGTTAAAACATCATGAATTTTAAAAATTAACACAAAAGATAGTCTTCTATTAATTTCAACATAAGGGCTATACTAAAATGTCACCGGCTCATTGGAGAAATGGATGCTTTCAATTCAGGGTGGCATTAAAGTACTGGCTGTTGAATAATTCAGTGAAAGTCTGACAACTCTGTAGGCTCAAAGTCCAGAAAATACAGGGGAAAATACATATGCTTAAATTCGCAAAACAAAAGAAGCACCAAGCAAACAGACAGTACAGTATATTTACACCCAAGTTAAAATACATCTGGTTTGAAATTTGAAAATAACTTTTTCATTTTGATGTTGATACATAAATCATATAAGCTGATTTTTATCACTGTTTTGAAAGAGTACATTTCTGCCCCCACCCCCGCAACTCCTCCCTTTGGACTTTCTTGGATTCAAATATACAATCAATGAAAATACATTTTATAAACTATAAAATGTTTAATGTTTCTAAAATTTGTGGCAAACTCAAATGAGACAGAGAAGAGAAGCTTTGGAGAGATTAATGGACATTTCAAATTCACTATGGCTCATTAATATTACTTAGAAACACTATTAAAAGCTAAAATAATGGTACTACTACTACTATGACAACAATGTTAATTTATTAAGCCTGTACACCTTTAGGCCAAAAAATAACTAAGCATTTTACACAGTTCAGTCCTTAAAACATTATAAGGCAGATATAATACCCATTTCTCAGAGGAAGATAATTGAGGTATGGGGTTTAAAGAACTTGTCAAAGGTTATAAAACTTGAGAGTGAAGAACCAAACCCAGATTTGTCTGAGTCAAAGAACATGTACTTATTCAACATGCTACAATGCTTCCCCACAAGCAAACATTTAACAGAATTTGTTGAATAATCCTACCATACAGAAAAGTAGGACAGGGACTTAAAACTCCCTGTAGCTCTTTCTTAAAGGAGCTGTAATATTATAAATAATAACTAGGCAAATGAAAAAAGTTTTAAGTAATGGTTCTTGCCACAAAAGAAATATGCTAACTAGTCCATATTTATAGGAACATTCTTAATGATGAAATGGCATGCCCCAGTTTTAATAAAATACTCGCAAACATTTATATGCAAATAGACCAAAAATAAAGGGCAGGGGGTTGTTCTGTGCCAGAGAATTAGAAACATAAAAAACTCTCTACTAGTTTTACCAGATTTTTAAATATGCTATATTAAGATTTCGAATCTTGAGGACACCATGATAAGTGAAATAAACCAATCACAAAAAACAAATACTGTACAAAACAAACCAATCACAAAAAACAATAACTGTATGATTCTACTTATATGAGGCATCTAAGTAGTCAAATTCATAGAATCAAAGTGGTTACCAGGGTCTGGGGAAGGGGGAAATGGGGAGTTGTTTAGCAAGCTGAAGGAGTTCTGAGGTATGTTGCATAGCAATGTGACTGTGATTAACACTGACTATACATTATAAGAGGTTAAAGGTAAAAAAAAGATCTAGTACTAATACACAAATAAGCATAAATAGATATACATTGCTACAGTAGTCCTGCTATACTAATATAGTAGCTACTAGCCAAATGTGACACTTAAAATTTACAGTAATTTTTAAAAATTAAAACTACTTCTTCAGTTAGTTACATAGCCACAGCTCAATTGCTCAGCAGCCATACATGGCCACAGACATAGAACATTTTCATCAAAGAAACTTCTCATCAGACAGCACTGACTCAATATACAGACACATTCAAATACATAAGGGAATCTGTAATCAATACAAAGTTGTGTGTGATAAAGGTGGTACCGTCACACCCTGGTACTCATCAGCTTCAGGACTTGTCAAGCCCTGTACTCATCTCATTTTCACGAGAAAAAAATGTTTCGGCACTCGGTGCTTGCTCAGGACTTGTCACACTTGCTAGAACTTGTGTGAGTCATGACGCTGCCCCACAGGAGAAGATGCTTCATCTTTTGGTACTCGCTGGTTAGGCACTCGTCATGAGTTCCAAAACAAATTAATGACAAGTACCAAGGTACCACCGTATTTCAAATCACCGAGGAAAGAATTAGAATAAATACTGTTGGGGCAATTTGCTAGCCTGGGGGAGAATGAGGGAGGATTGAGGTCAATAAAGCTCTGTATCTCAATGCTTATTAAAGAGAAACTGTGAATAATTCAAAGATTTGTATCTAAAAGGTAAAATAAAAGAAGTATTAACATAATTCTAAGAAAGGCACCCAATTCCAGTTATAAAATAAATAAATAAGTCTTGGGGATGTAATGTATAGCATGAAAAATACAGTTAATAATACTGTATTATACATTTGAAAGTTGGTAGGACAGTAGATCTTCAAAGTTCTTATCACAAGAAAAAAAACTGTAACTATGTGTGGTGCTGCATGTTAACTAGGCTTATTGTGGTGATCATTTCACAATGTATACACAGGATATCAAATCATTATATTGTACACCTGAAACTACTACAATGTTGTATGTCAATTATATCCCAACTTAGAAAAAAAAGGAAAAAGAAAAAGAAAGGTTTAGCCCTGGCCTGGTAGCTCAGTTGGTTAGAATGTCGGCCCAATATGTCAAGGTTGTGGGGTTCGATCTCTGGTCAGGGAACATACAAGAATCAACCAATGAATACATAAGTAAAACAACAAATTGATGTTTTTCTCTCTCAAATCAATAAATAAAAATTAAAACAGAAAGGCTTTTAAAATACAATAAAAGCCCAGAAAACAGAAATGAAAGACTGATTTTTCTGGGAAAATAAAGACTTTTAGATAAATAATGCTCAAACTGAAAAAGTGAAGGCGGTATGGAATGTTCCATTTTCTTATTCAATTAAAAAATACAGAGGGGAAAGGAAAATTGAAAGTACCAATGCATATACACATGAAAACATGTTCTATTTTACCCATAATACTCTATTAAAAATTGCATTTTAAAGCACAGATGGTAAAGATAATCCCCAGTGTTAATGACAATGTTGGCCAATAGGCACGAATGGACATAAAAGACTGACACAACTTATTCAGGCGATAATTCTAAAATACCAAAATCAAAAGCAACAAATAATATTTATGAATAAAATTATATTGAGTCTAGGATTCGCTTTAAAATAACCTGAGGGGTGAAAAATTTACCTGAGAGGTTAGTACAGATATAAATGGACCAAGGTCAGGCATGCATTGATAGCAGTTGTAACAGGGCGGAGGTATACAGAAATTCACTGTACTATGTATGGTCTCCTTCCTTGTATATGTTTGAATTTTTCCAGAAAGTTTTTCCTATTGTGCATACTCCTTAACCCAGAAATTCAATTTCTAGGAATTTAGCCTACAGCTACTTGGGTAAGCACACAATAGTGTAGGCACAGGGTGTTGTTCTGAGAGGCAATTATAGCAAAAACGTGCAAACTACCGAAATGCCCATTTATCCAAACAGAGCACAGTTGTCTTTCGGTGTACATGGTGGATTGGGTCCATGACCCCCACAGATCAAGTCCCTTGTAGAGAACAGTATGGTATTCACATATAACCTCCACATACCCTTCCATATGTTTTCATACTCTCCAGACTACTTATATACCTAATGTAATGTAAACGCTATGTAAACAGATGTTATAATGTATTGTTTAGGGAATAATGACAAGAAAAAAAATCTGTACATGTTCAGTACAGATGGAACCGTCATAGGCCTAACTACACAATATACATCAGCACAGTGTAACATTTTTTCAAGTATTTTCCTTCTGTTTGATTCTGAGGATGCAGACCCTGTGGATATGGGCGGCTGACTGTAAGTCATACTTTTAAACCTATGGTAGTAAATTATATGAGGGAGATTATGGAAAAGGGGAAATCTGAAGGGCAGAACAATAGTCTGATCTCATTTAAGTGCAAATAAAATCAAACATGGGGATTGTAAATGCACATGTGATACACACCCACATTCATTAAGTTTCTTTCAGGCTATGTTAAAACCTTAACCGTCATTACATCTGACTGGGCAGGGGATGGGAGACTGGACATTGGTGAGGGGTAAGCATTTATTTTTTCAAATATTTTTATATTGTGAATTTTTTTTGTATGTGAACACAGACTGCATACATCACATTTATAATGAAAACAATCCTTTCTCTACTGAGATGGCTGTCATTCACTTAGGAACTGTCAATGATAAGGGGTCAACGCTGGGGAGGAACATGTCTCAAAGCACAATTAAATTTTACAGAGCAGACAGTTAAGTGAGGCTCTTCATAGCTGACCCTATCTCAGGGCTCTCTCTGGACCTCTATCTCAGATCTGATGATCAATCTGAAAACCTATTATTATATCAAACAACTGCTCTACAGATTAAGTAAGGTTCCTCCTGGGTGTTACACAATTAATGATATTTATTGAGTATATATATGCCCAGTTTTGTGGGCAATACAAAAAATAGGATTATAGTCTTGCTCAAGAGTTTTAAACCTTACAAAAGAAAACATGCACACAAGGAACAGAGAACAAATTTATGCCATGCAAACACTAAGTGCTCAGAAAACAAGGCAGTGTGGGAAAGAAGAGTTGAGATTCATGAAGAAATAAGACAGCCAATTTTATCTTAATAGACAGGCTGGATTTAGATACACAGGGAGGAGAAAATATTACATAAGACCACTAGAAAGAATGCACAGAAATAAAAAAATGAGACAGTGAGACTCAGTATGACTAGCTATGGGGAATAGGAAGAAGTATAAAATGTGTAATAAGTAGGAGTAAAGTTCGAGGTAATACAAACCTTAAAAACACAATAAAAGTTAAGATTTTTATGAAATAGACAAAGGGGAATTTTCATAAGCATTTGGCAACAATAGTGTGCGAGGTAAGGTAAACTATAATATTTGCATGTCTTTGCTTCCTTTTGGCATGCTGTCTTAACATGAAAAATAAAATAACAAACACTGTATCACTACCTCATTTCCAGACCCAGACTCCAGCGGTCTCTTCTTCCTTGGTCCAATAGCAGCAAGGGCTGTGAGGTTAGCATCTCTTTGCTGAATCTGTGCGAGCTCCAACTGTTGTAACTGGAAGATGGAATTGAAAAAAAGAAAAAGCAATGTTTACACATAGTCATGCTCAGAGGGGGAAAGAAACTGATCACTCAGCCTAGTTCTGTGTTATTCATCAAATAGTTTCAATGTAAAATAAATATCAGATCTTCCTAATCAAGGGCACATCATTTCCTAATTCACTTACTCCAACAAAGTCTTTAGTCCTGAATCTCTAAATGGAGAGGCAGAATTTAGGTAAGGAAGAAGTAAAGAACACAAGAGGAAAAAAAAAAAAGAAAGAAAAGAAAGGCATCTAGAGCTAAATCTCTTAGTTTAAACTCAAGTAAGAAATGCCTGAAGAATAAAATTGAACAGTAAATTGGAGAGAAATTGGCCAAATCATAGTCGACCTTTCCAGATTACAAGAGAATCACTTAAAGACAGTTGTTGTATTTTATAGTTAATAGTTCTATGCTGTATGATTTATAAAGCACTTTGCTAAAAATTAACTCATTTAACTCTCATAACCACACCAAAAGGTACATATGAATTGTTACAACATATGAAAATTACACATATACTTCATTCTCTTTTTTTGTAAGTTAAAGGAGGAAGTGAGGCTCTAGAAAGTTAGAAAAACTTCATAAAGGTCACACAAATATTAAGTGGAAGAAACAGAACTCAGAGCCAAGTGTTCTCACCACAACATTGTCAACACAGCACACTTTCTCACAGATTCACTTTACATTTATCTTCATGACAAATACTGAAAGTCAGTATTACTGTATAACTTTCATCATACTTACCCCAAAATGACCAAAGGTACAATATATAATTTTTTAGTAGGTAGGTAGGTACTAAACTATGCAAGGTTGCTCATTAAAGATGCCCCATTAAAAGTCAGATCAACAAGACATTAAAACTGGAAAATAAAAGCATGGAATACAGCATCATTTACAAAGCAATAAGTATCAAATGGTATCCTTTCAAAAAAAACAAAGTGAGAAAGTCAAATACAATATCATTATACAAGTCCTTAACCTTTTCCAGAAGAGCAAGAACGTTCAATTCCCATCAAAGTCTTTTCACTATGGAAGGAAAGGGGGAAAGACCCTGGCTCTGGTTGCTCGGTGAGTATTCAGCAAGATCAGACTCCAGGACAGTCAACTGAAAGTAACCTGTTGGGGAACCTTATATATATGAATATTTTTACATTTTATATATAATACATTAAAGGTTATTTTTTAAAAAACACTGACCGAAGTTTTAACATATTTAAAAAACAAAAGGAAATAAGTGTATGGTGAAAAAGATAGTTTCAAGAAGGTACAAAGTAAAGGTCACTACAGATTACTTTAGACAATAACAAAGAATAAACCATAGGTAACTGAATCTTAAGTGAAGCAGAAACCATTTAACTAAAAAAATTAAGAACCACTGTCTATTTGTTCCACAAGTTACAGGGCAGTAATCCTTTTAAATTTTGTTCACTTATGTATAAATTGCTAGAAAACTGTTTTCAAGAGTTGTAAATGATCTTATTGATGCTGGCCTTTATAATAAAATACATCGTTTTAGAGTATGATGACATCACATCCTGAAATTCTAGGTGACAGAATGGAGTTAATCTACCTAAATCAAACAAGCTATATTTTGATTCTTTCTCTGTAGAGAAATGGCATCTGCAAGATAGTCATACCAAATAAATAAAGTTTCAAAATTGACCTCTGTCATCAAATTTCTCTCCCCATGTAGTAAAACATTTTCTCCCACTCTGTGAATTATACTTTGGTTGTTTGAAATCTCATATGCATTTTAGAAAAGTTTTCAAAACCCTAACAAAAAATGAAACCGACCATAGTTTTGTTGGTCTCAAACTTTCTCAAAAAACAATCTACCTTGGCCAGCACAGTACAGAAAAACTAAGCTTTTTTTAAGGGAGAAGGAAGTTCTATGGGCATTCATGCGGACTTGACATACACAGTGGGTGAAGGGGACAGGCTCAGTTCACTAAAAACTAAACTGCTTGCTGGTGGAAACAGGATTGCAAATGACATGACTATCCACACAGAAAACCTCCAGTTAGCTACAAAAAACAAAAAACAAAATCCTCCTAGGACTAGTAAATGAGTTTAGCAAGGTTTCAAGATGCAAGGTCAACATACTCAATAATTGTATCTCTAAGTAACATTAAGGTACATTGGAAAAAATAAGTTTTTTTAAATGCCACTTAGAAGAATAGCTCTCCCCCAAATGAAATAGTTTCAGATATATCCATCATGTACAGGTATTTGTATTCTCTAACCCACACAATGCAGATTAAAGTAATAAAAGCAAGCACAGATAAATAGAAATACTGTGTGTTCATGGATTGCAAGACACAACAGAATCAAGATTTCAAATCTCTCCAAGTTTATCTACAGATTTAACACCATTCCAATAAGGTTTTAAAAAAAATAAGTATAGGCAAATTGATTCTAAAATTTACATGAGAAGGCAGAACTAGAAAAGCTAAATCAGCTTTGGAAAAAACAAAATTGAAAAAATTACACCACACAATTTTAAGAATTACTATAAGGTTACAGTAATCAAAATAATGTGGTACAAAGAACAGACACAGATATGGGATAGAAAAAAGAACTGAGAAATAGAACATAAATATGGCCAATTGATTTTTTATCAGAATAGAAAACAATTTCATTGAGAAAACATAGTTTTTTTCAACAAATATTGAAGCAACTGGACATTCACATGCAAAAAACCTACCTTGACTCAACACCCCACACTTGATACAAAATTAACTCCAAATATAAACTAGAAACTTCTGGCAAAAAGCAGAAGACAAAATCTTTACTATTGGGGTCCAACAAAGAGTTCTTAGGACACCCATAGCAGGGTCCAATAAAAAAAGGCTTTTTTAATTTTTTGACAAGTTGGACTTCATCAAAATTAAAAACTTTTGCTCTGTTAAACAGTCAAGAAAACCAAAGTACAACCTATTTTATTTCTCCCTCTCCAATCTATGTGCCTTTTATTTCTTTTTCTTGCCTAATAGTGCTGGCTAGGACTTAAAATTACTCAACATTAGATGAGTAACAGTGATAGAAGCACATGTCCTTGCTTTTTTTCCCTAATCTTTTGAAGAAAGCAATCTTTTCATCATTAAGAATGGTATTAACGGTGAGGTTTTAATAGCTGTCCTTTATCAGAGTCCGGAAGCCCCCCTTTTATTCCTCGATTCCTGAGTTGTTATTATTAATAAATGTTGAAATTTGTTAAATATACTGCATTAATTAACATGATTACATGTTTTTTCTTTCTTAGATAGTTAACATGGTAGATTATGTTGACTGATTTTTGAATATTGAATCAGCTTTGCACTCCTGGGGTAATCTCTAATTGGTCATACAGTTTTTATAAATTGCTAGATTTGACAAAAGTGGTGGAGAAGTGGTGTTAATTCTTCTGTAACTGGGAGAATTCACTAAGTAAAATGATTTGTACCTGAGATTTATTGGAAGGTTATAACTATAAATTCAATTTACTTAGTAACTGTAGAAATAGTTATTTCTGTAGAAATACAGTTATTTCTGAGGCTATCTACTTCATCTTGCCAAGTTTTGATAGTTTGTGCTTTTTAAGAAATTGGTCACTTCATCTAACTCGTCAAACTATTTGCAAAGACTTATTATAATCACTTCTTATTCTATTGACATCCACAGGGTCTGTCATGATTTCCCATCTTTTTCCTCCTGATAATAGTGATTTACATCTGATTTTTCTTTGTTAGTCTTAAGAGATTTATCAGTTTCATTGACTAAAGAACCAACTTTGGCTTATTTGATATTCTTTATTTCTTTCCTTCTGTTTTCAAAGTCACTGATTTTTGCTTTTAACTATTATTTCCTTCCTTCTGCTGCTTTGGGTGTATATTGCTCTTCTTTTTCCAGTTTCTTACGGTAAAGGCTTAGATTATTAATTTGAGAATTTTCTTCTTTTCTCACATAAGTATCCTCCCCCATCCTATTATTTTAACCTATCTATTTCATTACATTTGAAGTTTATAAATAAACTTTTAGTATTTCAATCTATCTATTTTTTACTATCTTTTTATATAGTTTTTAAAAAAGTTTAGTGGGGGCTCTACAGATTACAATATATACTTTAAATTTCAGTCTACTAAGAGTCATTATTTTACCACATCATGTAGAATACAGACACATAACCCCTATTATGTCCCTTTACTCTCCACACTTTGTTATAGTTTTTTGATATATTACATGTACATAAATATTCCTGACAATGTTATAATTTTGCTTTCAATTAAGCATTTTTAGAAACTCAAAAACAGACAAATAGTCTATAATACCATTTCTGTTGTTCCTTTTCCCTTTCTGATATTTAAAGTTTTCCTTTGGTATCATTTCACTTTATTCTGAAGAACTTTCTTAAGCAGTTCTTTTAGAGCAGGTTGGCTGGCAACATTGTATTCACACTCCTTCATCTGAAAATGCCTTTATTTCACCTCCATTCTGCAGAATATTTTTACTGAATATAGAGTTTTGGGTTGGCTGACAGTTCTTTTCTTCCAGGACTTTAAAAGTATTTTGCTACTTCCTACTGGTCTCCATGGTTTCTGACAGGAAGTCTACAGTCATTTGAATTATGATCCACCTGTTGAAAAGTATCCTTTCCTAAGGCTGGTTTCAATTTTTTTCTATGCCTTTATTTTCTGAAATTGATTATGATATGATGGAGCCAGAGTTTCTTTACCTTCTTTGGGGGTTCACTGAGCTGGAATCTTTAGGTTTATAGCTTTCTCTAAATTAGGGGATAGGGGAGTTTCAGCCACTATTTTTCCAAAAAATTTTAGCATTTCACTCTTTATGTTCTTCTGGGATTTTAATAATCCAAATGTCAAACCTTTGATCATAGGCCTACGGGTCTCTGAGGTGCTGTTTTGTTTTTTGATCTATTATCCTCTCTGATTTTCAGATTAGATATATTCTATATATCCATTCAAGTTAACTGAGTCTAAATTTACTGTTTTCTCTTTCCTAATGTCCAACCCAACCATTGAGCATTTTATTTTGGTTGTCATTTTCAGCAATAAAATTTCCATTTTGGAGCTTTATTCTCAACACACCTTGCTCCTAACAGGCTTGACATACTCTTTTTTGAGAGAATCCTCACTCATTCCTTCATGGCTAGTGACAAAGCCTGCATTTCACTTTATCACAATCTCTCTGGTCTCAAGCAGAGATTCCAAAAAATTGAAGTCAGTGCCCTAGAGCACAACAGAGCAATAGCAGTTAGAGATTATTTCATCCCTGGCATTTAATACTTGTCTTTGTTCCTGTTTAACTATGATAGTACTGACTTTAATTAAGACCCAAAACACATTAAGAGATTACCTTAAAGATCACATAAGCTCTCAGAGGTAAAGTTCAATAAAGGTACTTCTTGACGCTAAATACAGTTTTCAAGAACAAAATATACTGGAAAAAATTAAAATTAATGCAAACAGAAACCAAAAGCTTAGGCAGATGAACTAGATGAACAGAACCAAGGAACTAGATGAACAAGGAATAAACCAAGCATCATAGAGCCAAATCTCAGCAGGTACAGAGATGTACTTAAGAGGCAGGACTACATTATCTAGACAATTATGATACTGACAGTATGGTGAATCAAAAAATGCAGGCACTGACACTACAAAAAACAACTGCAGAGCTGTCTTTCACAATAAATGATCTAAAAATATGGTGTGGTGTCATTTCAGTCTGATTCTGCTACAAACTTTTGGGAAGTGATAATATGATATAAAGTAAAGGAAAGAGCAGCGTGGTAAGTTGACATCTCCCCCAAGGATTATGTGTGCTGTCCAACAATAAATATGTTAGTAGCAATAAAAAACAGCTAATGCTAGCAACAGGAATATTTGAAAGAACCTAAATAAGAGTAACAAAGTACACTACCAGTTTTGAATTTAGCACACAGAGACTTAAGAATGATCTGCTGCGCCCTGGCTGGCATAGCTCAGTGGATTGAGCACGGGCCTGCGAACCAGACAATATCGCGGTTCGATTCCCAGTCAGGGCACATGCCGGGGTTGCAGGCCGGTTCCCTGAAGGTCAGTTCCCAGCAGAGGATGCACGAAAGGCAACCACACATTGATGTTTCTCTCCTCCTCTCCTTCCCTTCCTCTCTCAAAGATAAATAAAATCTTAAAAAAAAAAAAAAGAATGATCTGCTGCTTAAATTTCAAAATTAAAGTTAAGTATACATAGACATAACAGTGAAAACCTACCACCAAACAACACACTTTTTTAATAAAATGAAAACTTAAATAGATTTTTAGATATGCTTTAGAAGAATTAACCAAACTAAAAAATATATCAACAATGCTTATATAATCACTTCTGAATTACTGTAATTTACTGGGAAAGCAAGGTTAATACCAAAATATTATACTACAGAACAAAACAAATAACACCATACCAAAACCTATTAACAGATGAATCTTTAAAAAATATTTTTATATATTTACTTTTAGGGAGAGGGAAAGGGAGAAAGAAAGAGAGAGAAAGAGAGAGAAAGATCAATGTGCGAGAGATACATGGCCCAGTTGCCTCTCTCATGCTCCCTACTAGGGACGTGGCCCACAACCCAGGCATGTGCCCTGACTAGGAATCCAACCAATGACCTTTCTGTTTGCAGGCAGTGCTCATTCCACTGAGCCACGCCAGCCAGGGCAACAGATGAAATCTTAAACCAAAAAAGCAAGTTATCAAAAAAAAAATCACCACCCCCACCTGGAATTTAAGGATACCACAACAGAACACAGGATCCTTTTCAACCCCTTCAAGACAATTATTAAGCAGGCAGTCCACCAAATCAAACAGTATGGGGTATGATTATTTTATTCTCCCAACAACTAAGGCTAGTTCTTATGATATCAGGACACCTGAGATTCTTGGACTCTGAAATGCATACTCTGATGCTTTCTTAGCCTTTCTAATCCATCTCTGCCTTTCAGGAAAATAGCATATTCCATATAATCTCAATTAGACACTTTCTCCCTTGCACGCAAACATAATACTTGATTTATGTATTATTTAAAACAAATATGCTGCCCTAGCTGGTGTTGTAGCTCAGTGGATTAAGTGCAGGCCTGCAAACCAAAGTGTTGCCAGTTCAATTCCCAGTCAGGACACATGCATGGGTTGTGGGCCAGGTCCCCAGTAGGGAGCACGTGAGAGGCAAGCACACATTGATGTTTCTCTCCCCCTCTTTCTCCCTTTCCCCTCTCTCTAAAAAGTAAATAAAATCTTAAAAAATAAAAAATAAATGTGCTGTGCTGTATTCATATTAGATTATAGAACCCATGCCCACCCCTGCCCCCTGCCCCAGTTCTCACTGTTACATTCTTTCTCCTCGATCTTCTTTCCAGTCCTTTGGAATGAAAAAAACCTAACATATCCATGGTCAATCTCTCCAGCTTACGTTTAAGAGCTCAATGGAATCTATCTTAAATGTTTCTCTAGCTAGTGTTTTATAGGCTACTAGCTTTCCTTTCCTTTTAACAGAATCATTTTATTTTATTTTTATCCTCAACAGAGGACACACTTATTGATTTTAGAGAGAGGGGAAGGGAGGCAGAAAAACATTGACTGGTTGCGTCTAATACATGTCCTGGCTGGGGACCAAACCTGCAACCTAGGCATGTGACCTAAATAGGAATCAAACCCACAACATTTATGTTTATGGCTTGATGCTCCAACCAACTGAGCCACCACCAGCCAGGGCTGGTGTGCCTCTTGTACTTCACCTTTCTTAAATTACACAACTGTGAAACATAAGCAGAGCATGTACTATTACATTTTTTTTAAACTATAAATTACTACATCCATTTTATTTTTTTAAATATTTTATTTATTTATCTTTGGAAGGAGAGAGGGAGAGAAACATCAATGTATGGTTGCATTTCGTGCGTCCCCTGCTGGGAAGTGGCCTGCAGGGAACTGGTCTGCAACCCAGGCATGTGCCCTGACTGGGAATCGAACTGCGATTGTCTGGTTCGCAGGCCCGTGCTCGATCCACTGAGCTACACCAGCCAGGGCTGTACTATTACATTTTTTAAAATACAAGATAATTGAGCTAAGTTCAAAGAAATTTAACTTCCCCAAAATGCTATCTAGACAATGGTAGGCTGAATCAAGAATCCAAAACTTAAAAAAAACAAAAACAAAAACAAAAAACAAAAAAACACAACCACATACACAAAAAAGAATCCAAAACTCCTGACTTCTAGTCCACTGATATTTTAAAAATAATATGAACCCCTTCTACCAAAAGAGTAAGATGTCTCTTAAGACACCCTGACACTATACTTCAAAATTAAAGATGTAAGTAACCTCATGAAGCTCTGGAAAAAATATCATCTTTTCTATGTAAATTACACCAATCAAGAAATATAACCAATAAAGGTCTCTTATGAAAATATTTATTAAAAACAAAACCCAGTGTCCCTTTCCTGGTTCCAAAAGAACACCTACTGAAATAGTAATTGGTAGTAACTGAACAATGGCAGTTCAACATGCCAACTCTCAGCTTCCCAAATGACAGTACTTTGTTTTAAACTTCTATGGCCATTTAGTCAATGGAATATTAGAAGTGACAGATTTTAAAGGCTCCCTTTCTTTCTCCTAAGACCAATGGCTCTAACTGTGATCTCTAGAGCAGCAGCAGCAATAGCAGAATCACTTGACAATTCGTTGGAAATATAAATCCTCAGGCTTCACCCAGACTAATATACCACAGAACCAGGGGTGTCAAACTCATTTTCACTGGGGGCCATATCGGCCTTGTGGTTGCCTTCAAAGAGCCAAAATAATTTTAGGGCTGTATAAAGGTAACTACTCTTTAACTGCTAAGGAGCTGAAATTACATTCGGCCCTTTGAAGGCAACCATGAGGCTCATGTGGCTGCCACCCCCGAGGTGAAAATGAGTTTGACACCCCTGCTGTAAGCCCTGGGGGAAAGGGCTCACCAATCTGTATTTTTAACAAGCTCTCCCAGATCACTCTCATGCATGCCAGTTGGAGAATCATTGTCCTAGATGAGCAATGCTTTGAAACATCTGCATCTATTTCTCTGCTATATATACCAGTTCTTTACATCCAGTCATTTTAGGAATGTCTTTCTCTATACTGAATTAATTTGATTGCTACAAAGTACTTTTAATGACAAATTTCATTTTGCCCTCTCCAGTGTTTCATGAGTTTTGGCTCATGCAGCACTAGCACTAAGTTTAAACATAAATTGCCCTATTTAATAGTTAGCATCAAATATGTTTCACTGACTGTATCTTTTTAAACTTTGTTCTAAGAATATCTCTTGCCTTTTTCATATCTAAATTATGTATTTTTCTAATCAGTAATGAGCCTTATTATCTTTTTTTCTTGCACAATAATCTTTACAGAGAATTGCATTCCTTAGAGTGTTTTTATCCTGTATTTTCTATAAACAAAAATCCTAAAAACTTCAGGTAACAAGTTTTCTAATCTATTGCGCATCTTAATCATTCAATACTTTTGCCTGGTTTCTACAGGTTGCACTATGAAACTAAATGTGTCAGCAGGTACAGCATTCCTTTCTCTTCCTTCTATTGTCTGATAACAGATGAAAGTGGGGATGGTAGGAACTGTTAGAAAGTAGATGAATTCTTTGTCTTACTCTTCACAGACGCACCCAACTCACATCTCCCAAAGGAGAAAGAAGATATTCAAATGGATATAAAGGTTGCAATATACATAACAAATGTGTAAGGAATCAGGATGTCTGAACTCCAAGGTCAGATGGCTTGCTCTGCAGAATTCTGGATGATGTGGTAAGAAAGGAAAACACTGATGGCTAGATAGTAATCTAGGACACAAAGCATACATTTCAGACAAGTCTGCAGCTGCATTTAACAAAGATGTGCCTGCCTGCTTGCTTGAAATTAGAATTGGGCAATTAGTAATCTATTTAAAACCTTTTTCAAATAAAGGGTGAAGTGGAAGAATGTCAGTACTTACATTTTAGGAAAGGTATCTAGGAAAAAATTTTAAAAACCACATTTTACAGTGTTAGCATTTAAAATATAAAGTTACAATAGAGAGAACACATATAATACTTTTTCAGGCAAAAATAGAAATGGGGAAAAGACCCAAAGTTGAAACTAAAATGTTTGAATTACAGGAAAATCCACAGACATTGCAGCCAAACAACAATAAGTTTTTCAAACAGACAGATAACCTGTCAGGTCCGTAAGAACAGTATGCAGCAGGAGCTACTTCAATGAAATGAGACTGGGCTGGGGGCAAACCCGAAGGCTGCCTATTTTTTTAAGTGCCAAATGAGAATGACAAAATTGGAAGAAGTCAATAGGAAGAATAAAACAAAAATTATTAGGCACGTTATAAAAACCGGCCAAATTTAACAGCTTATCCTTATACCCAGAATGCAAAGAAGAAATGAACATCCTCTAAAGCTGTATTAGAGAGAAGAAAACCCACAGGGAAAATATGATCAAGATAAAACTCTACTCCTTAACAGGTGAAAGCAAACATGGATTATGAAATTACGTATGAAGGGGATTCAAGTTGTGACTTAATATTTATGACAAACACCATTGCTGAAACATTTCCTAGCATCAATAAAGTCTGTAACTTAGCTAAGCAGTTCTTCAGAGTTCTGCTTTCATAAAATACTGTCATTAATTTCCTATAACCAACATGGTAGATAGGTAGGAAAAGGAAAGCAAAATAATTCTAAACCAAGAAACTGTAAGGAATTCATGCTAATTTTTTTAAACAAAGAAAATTCTCCCCTAAATCACAACTAAAGCTTTGTATCTTATACCAGTGTGGTAACAATCAGCATATCCCAAATGATAACCTTACAAATGACCATACAAGAGAACGATTCAACTCTCTATATTAAAGATAGGATCAGTGATTTTTTTTGCAACTAAGTAAGATATAGTATATGTCTTATTCTAAATTAGAGGCCCTTAGAATATTAAAGTTATTAAGAGCTCTGGAGATCGGGGGATGACAAAATAAGAATATTTTACTTTCATTAAACATTTGCAACTAATACAGAGAGGCTCTATTCTTGGAACAGGGGCAATGTATTTGATTCTTTCTTTAATCAATTGGATACAAGATAGGAAGCAACTAGAAAATTTTCAAATTTTTTGGAAAGAAATTATATTGAGTCTATTTAATCTTGCTAGGAAAAAGAAATAAATGAAGATACAAGGGAGGGGGGAAAACAGGTTTGGTATCACCTGCTCTCATTAAGAGGTTTTCTTCCCACCACATTCACACTTACAACTTTTTTTATTTTTAAATAATGTCCACCTATTCATCCCTCAGGGAATAATTATACACACTATTAAAACAAACAAATAAACAAACAAACAAACAAACAAACAAACAAAACCATCCCATACAAACCTGAAGGAAAAATTAATCAGATATTTATGGAGGGACAGGGTAAGTTCTTTAAGGATAAAAGGATAAGGTTTATGATATATATTTTCCAAAAAGGGGTAAGTTAGAAGGAAGTAAGTAAATAGCTTATCAGTCCTTAATTAAAACAAAGAGGAATACCCATGACTCAGAGCAATGATAGTTGCCCATCCCCAAATAATCTATCATCAAGCCAAGCTTGCTTATAAAGGATTATAAGTACATTCTCACATTATTTTTTCGGATAATATTTTTAGATAAATTTTCAACTGGAAAAAAATGAGTATGCGAAAATTTTGTTGTCAAAATTAAATGTTCTGGTTTCAATTCTCTTTAACACTCTCCCTTCCCAGTCAGTCCTCCTCATCCCCATCCAGAAACCCTCCCCTCCAGAGCTCATATATTTTCCTTCTCCATGTCAGTGAAAACACCACGTTGACTGTAAGATTCCTACTAGATCTCCATTTGTTTTGCCTCAGCTCCTGCATTAATCCAAACAATAAGGGCCTTTAAAACATTCATAAATAACCTGCTGCTGCTGGCACCTAGAAGCCAAGTGCAGCAATGTTAAGCAACAACAGATTTCATAGTTCAAGAAGCACAGTTAAGGAAAAAGGTTGCTCAGGAAATTTAGCACAAAGATCCTTAAAAATTGCATGAAATCAGTTGAGTAACTATAGAAACCAATTTCTTCAGCTCCATGTCACACATCTCACACCTCAATTGTCTTTATTATTGTCTGCTGTCAGATCCTTAATCAGAAATGTGAACAGGCTTGATGATTTATTCAGCAGGGAAAAGAATCTGTAGGTCAAGTGAAAAATTTCACACACACACACACCCAAACACGCACCACGTCTTCAACCTTGGGTACTTTCATTTCCTTCTGTTCTCAGCAGCTCTGGGGGCAACTCCAGTGAGATCCAATATTAAGGCTCAATTAAAATAAGCTCCAATTAGTGGAGCTTTTTTCTCTGGGGCTAGAAAAGTCAGGAAATGGATATTGGGAAATGTAAAAAGTCAGCTACTGAGAGGAGGCTGCAGACATAAATGAACTTATTTGTTGATTTCTACAGTTGCTATGCAGAGGCCTCTGGGAGTAAAAGCTTAACCAGTCTAAGCTATAAACTAAAACCCCTGCAGCTAAACATGAACTGTGTGAAACAAGGGCTCCATTCCAGAACAGAAAACTGCTGGGCCCAGAAAATTAAAAGCCAGAGGCATTTTCCATTTAAAACTAAATCCCAGTACCGCCTCCCAGCCAAAGAATTATAAGCAGTATCAGATTTACAAAACGAACAATTACCCTGGAAAAATGTAGCCTATTGTACAGTCCCAGATGCTAAATCTCAGAAGTTTCTTTTTTTTCTTAATCCCACGTTATATTCCTCCAAGTGTGCTGCTGTAGTTTACAAAGAGCCATCTCTAGACAGGCCTAAGCCTTGAAAATAAATTTTAAAAAGAGAGCACATCACTCATTGACCTCATTTGAAGTACTGCCCTTGCCTTCAGCAGTTCCTGTCCTTCCCCAAGGCTTCTGCAAATGGTATGCAACAGCAAAATAAACCCTGACCTAATTGCCAGGGGAGGGCTGCCAGCCTTCCCTGGAACACAAAGACAAACATGGTAACTTGAAAGTCCTACCTCTTTGGCTTTCTGCTTTAATCTCAGCTGTTCTGGATCTTCTTTATTGGAACGACTCTATCAAAGGAAAAGAAAATTTTAATAGAAATTACTAGCATCTAAACACTACAGTTGCCATTAAATATTTAATAAATGACGATTTTCTCTTATGATTGAAAACCCTGGCTCCAGGGAAAAATGCCTCAATCTAGTCCTGTGTACTCCCTCCCTCTCTGACCACCCCTCCCTCTCATCATCTGGGCGGCTGCTGCAGTTCCAGCCCGGAGGAAGCTTATGTGGAAAATGATACTAACAGTGTCAGTCAGGTCCAGTTGAGGCATGACATTGTTCTTCGTTGAACACTGAGAACTAAAAAACGGATGGTACGGGGAAAGAAAAAGAAACGGAGGGTAACTGTTGGCCCAAACGAATGAAAACAATCGACACTGGCTATACCTTAGGTGAACACATTTTGGAAAAAAAAATATGATATTTCAAGGACTATTAAAATCAAGAACCTGATGAACTTTGAACCAAATCTCTCTCTCTGAGAGTCTAACTTTAAAAAATTAAGTAGAAAATATGTCCCAGTGTTCCCATTAAAGTATCTTATCATCTCTGGGTCCAGTAATAAATGATCATTGAATGTTACTTTCCACACTTACTCAGTTTAACATTCTAGAAAGGAACAACCTTACAGAACTGCTAATGGTGTGATAAAACAAAGGATAAAGAACTTTGTCCACAGATAAATATGCTTGGGGTAGGTGTATGCTTCTCTTTCTAACAAATCTATCCCACTCCTTATAAATCTGAATGCTTGCTTATTCTATAAAATGCAATGTCAGCTAATTAAAGATAGCTAACAAAATAAAAGCAAAAAGTTATTTTCATAATTTACTAAGTTTATGTGACAGGTTTACTGGTTTATTGGTACTTTTGTTAACAGAAAATAAAAGAAACTGCTTATATTTAAAAGCGCCTTCTAATTTTAGACATCTTAGCTAAATACCTACCTAAGATTCTACCCCAAACTAGTAACTTTTTTCTTCATTTTGCCCCCAAACCACTAAAAC
Source organism: Artibeus jamaicensis (assembly GCF_021234435.1). NCBI lineage: Eukaryota > Metazoa > Chordata > Mammalia > Chiroptera > Phyllostomidae > Artibeus > Artibeus jamaicensis. The sequence goes on along the minus strand of NW_026521803.1, from coordinate 11,957,980 downwards.
TACTTCATTTCAGCTCAAACTAAGGCAAACTCTTTTGTTATCCACCTATAATATTATAAAAGAATGAGTACACATGTATGTATTTATATAAAAATATATGTAGTGTATATCTGTATGTGTGTGTATAATTTTTTGTCCTAGTATAAAACAGGCACATTTGGCTATTAAGTCTTTGTCACCAATCTTAACTGATTATCCATAGTACAAATTCTACTCTGTGCCACTGTTCTAGGCCTTGGAGATATGGAAGGCACTGCTTTTGCTAGGATGGGAGAAAAGTCTATCTGAGGAGTGACATTTGGGTAGAGATCTGAATGGCAAGAAGGAGGCAGCCCATGCAAAGATCTGGGGGAAGAAACTCCAAGCAGAAGGCACAGTAATTGCCATAACCTAAAATGAAAACAAGCTTGGAATACTTGAGGAAGGAAAGAAAGCCTGTGTCATTGGAACACAAGAGAAAAGTTGAGGGAGACTAGATTGGACACCATGTACTGCCTGGTACGCCATGATAAGGGGTTGGGGTTTAATTTTACCTATGAGAACAAGCTACTGAGGGTTTGAGGCACAGGAGGAGAAGCCACTAACATGACACTCAAAGGTCAGTCTGTCTGTTATGCAGAGGGTGTACTACAGGCATTCAAGAGTGGAGACCCAGGCACACAGAGCAATTAGAAGATTGTTCTAAAACAAACGTTGTGAATGCAAGACTAAGAAGAAGACGAGGGCAGTTTGGACTAATGTCATAGAGGAGATGAAGGTAAGTGATTAGATTCAAAATATATTTTGCATGTAAAGCCAACCAGATTTATTGATGAGTTACATATGGGGAAATGAAGTAAAAAGAGGAGTCGAGGATGACTCCTAGGATTCTGTCCTAACCAACTGGGAGGGTAACTCCAACTTTGTGAGAGGTTAGCAGATTTAGGGGAAGGGAACTCAATGTTCAGTGTCAGTTGCCTAATACTACTACTAAGTAGTCTAATACTCTAAAGTGAGTGGGGAACCACAAGCAGTGTGACTAGAGCAGACTAAGTGAAAAAGGGAGTGATGAGAGGGAAGGGGTGCCAGATCACATAAGGCCTTTTCAAATTTGGTAAGAAGTTTGGGTTTTATTTTAGTGCAAGGGGAAGCAGCAGAGACACACATGACTTGCTATGAAACATTATTCTGAAGATAGCATAAAAATGTATATTAAAAAAAGGAGATCAGTTAGAAAACATTATAAAAGTCCATGTGAAAGATGACTTAGACTAGAGTGGTGACAATGGTGATGAAGAGAAGATGGATACATTTAAGAAATAGAATACATGTGAAGATAGAAAAAAGAGTTAAAGATGACTCCTAGTTTTTCTTTTGGCTTGAACCAGGTGAATAATGGTGCCCTTTATTGGGTTAAGAAAAGCTGTAAGAGTACAAAGTTTTGAGTGGGAGAAAAATTGGGAATTCTTTTGGTTACACTGAATTTGAGATGTCTATTGGCTGACTAAGAGGAGATTCAAGTAGGCAGTTAGCTGTAAGAGTCCAGAATTCCAGAATGTAGACTGAGTTGGAAAAATAAATTACAAGGGAATATAGGCAGACAAGAAGTCCTAGAACTGAATCCTGGGACACTCCAGTATTTGTAAGTCCAGTAGAGGAGAAAAAGCCAGGAGAGAGTGAGAGGAAGTATAATATATTATATCCAATAATAACTGATTAGTATTTAATAGTTTGTGACCTTGTTTATGGCATAGTAATTAGAAATAAAATACCAATAAACCACTTCATTACACTGGCTGTATGCTTGCTTATAATACTTAAGGGCTCAAGGAAGAGCATCTTCCTCTCGCAGCTGTCATTCCCATCATAGGAGGGGTCAGCATGGGGACTGAGACTGTGGGAGAGCAGGAAGTTTGCACAATAACAAGGTTGTGGTGCCCCAGATCCTTTTGGAGGATTGGGGCACATGAAGGTACAGACCAGCAGCCAAGAATGCTGGGGGGGGGGTGGTGATTACAGGAGACTTCAAGTCTCCCGACTTGTAAGTCTAGACTTGGGGAGACTCACCAAGGCATGGGCCAGTGGGAACAGAAGCCAATGACATGGACAATGAAATGAGGGCCATGGACACAGTAGTGGCAGATAAGAGGAGTCAGCCAGCATAGCTATTTGGGAGAGAAGTTACATCAATCAAATAACTAAATTGAGGACATAAGCAAATATACTGAAGGTAATAAGGGCCAAGTTTCTTACTATGGAGAAAGTATTTATCAACATGGAAAAGTTAAGTCTAGAAAGAACCCTAAGATATTGGTTGGAGTTGGAGGTATCCATATAAACTCATGGTTTTATAACAAACACACAGATAAAGAAATACAGGTGTATAATTGTGTGTGTGTGTATATATATATATATATACACACACACACACACACGTGTACATATATAATACATGTACTTTCTACATCTGTCCATGGAGGGGCCTACATGTAATGACACCCCATCAGCAATGAGCATACAATATGCTCTCATTGGTTTCTGGATATCATCTTCAACTTCATATAAATATGAAGAATTACCTTGGGGAAATGGCTGACTGCAGGGCTGGAAAGGAAGAGTAAAAGCTGGGCCTGAAGTAACATGTGCCAGAAAGTAAGGACATGTTCAATGAAAGAGAGAGACATGACTAATGGACAGAACTACCAGCTGGAAGGATCTCTCACCCAGGAAGCAGTTTCAGCATCAAAATAAATGATAGTAATGGATTACAATCTGTTGAATCAAAGACATTCATGAGCCCATGCTGATATGAATGAATGAATAAGAGAAAAAGGAAAGCTTTTCCATACAGTAGAGTGCTGTTAAATATAAAAGAGATGATGAGAAGAAAGAACCATGCTTTGACAAACATCACAGAGGTGGCTGATTCAGGCAGTCATCATCTATGAATGCTCAAGTTGATATGTAGAGGTTTGATAAGGAATGGGACATATAGGTATATGCAATCTTGCAATACCTTTCTATGAAAAACTCACTGATTACAAAGGGGAAAATGGCGAATTTAAAATGGAGAGACTTGGTAGGCACCCACACAGCCAGGTGATCAAGGTTGCCTTTGGTATGATCAGCTGAGAAAAATGCAGCATCATTTCTATCCATTTCTGCCAAGGATGCATGGTCTAAGTCATGTCATGAGGAAATATCAGACAAACCCAGGCTGAGAGACAATCTACAAAAGGTAAGGAAGGTCTATACTCTTGAAACCTGTCAAAGACATGAAAGAAAAAGACAGTCTGAGAAAATCTGCTGAAGTGTCTGAAAAGATACAATAACTAAATGTAACACATTTCTCTATGGGAATATGGAACGTGAAGGGAAAGAGTTGAGATAAAATTTGAATGGCCTGTGGGTTCAATGGTAGTATTACATTGTTCACATCCTGACTTGGAAGGTTACACAAAAGAATATCCTTGTTTCCACAAATATGTTTAGGACTGATGGGACATCATGTCTGAAGCTTGCTTTCAAAAAGTTCAGAAAAGTAACAGAGATGACAGTTACACAACACTGTAAATGTACAAAAAAAACCACCTCTGAATTGAACAGAAAATGAAAGAATGATAGTGTGTGTGTGTGTGTGTGTGTGTGTGCGCGCGCGCGCGCACGAGCGTGTCTAGGAAGGGTGGAGATGAAGTAAATGAAGCAAAATGTTAAAAGTGAGGAATCTGGGTGAAGAAGATGAGAGTTTCTTGTAGAGTTCTGGCAACTTTTTTTAAGTATGACATAATTTCAAAACAGTTTCTATGAAGTGATTCACACGTGATTAGAACAAATACTCTAAAAGGGGTGGCTGCCAAGAATACCAGAAATTAAAACTAAGGTGTTTAAAACACAAAATAAAACTGGTGCCCAAACTTCACACACAAAGGCCCCCAGACCTGCAAAGAAATGTGCAGCAACAAAATGCAAAATGCAAAGCTAACAGAATTAGCTTTCACTCCATTTGGAGTCCAGGAAAATGTGTTACATAAGGGAGGAAGAAAATAAATAATAACTTTACCTGTTCTCTCTTTTATTCTCTCTCTCTCTAACCCATTGCTGGAATCCTATATTTTGTTTCATATAATAATTACTCTTAATTTTATTCGTACTCTGCCTGTCTACTTTCTAAACTTCAACTTGGCACATATCAATCAAATCGTTAAAAACACTACAAATTGTGTAAAACATTTTTTGGGGAAGGTGTGAGCATGATGCTAGGCACACAGAAATTGAGAATGAAACAAAAGATAACATTATACTAAATTAAATGAAAGACACTGAACTATACCATCCTAGGTATGAGAGATTTTATTACTAACTTTATTTTAAGATATCCTTCAGAGAATCTAAAGGCCTATAAAAACCAAGACAACCGACCAATAATAATGCCAATTCTGACCTCCCTGCCAGACCAGGTTCACTCATAAATCAGGCAGGCCCTTACCTTGGCTACTTTAAGTAACATTTCTCTTTCTTCTAAATCTTTTCTCTGCTTCTCAAGTTGATCCAGCTGTTCAAGAAATTTGAGCTGTGACCTGGTATCACTAGACAGGATGTAATTTTCACTTGTCTGGAAAAACAAAAAGTCTTATGATGATCCCAGGTAACACTTTCTACATTAGGTATTGTTATAAATCAGCTAAAGGCAGGAACACCAACATACACAGGGACCTAAATTTGGGGGAGGTAATATTTTTATTTCTGTCAGACAAACATAACAAAAAAAACTTTTAATCACCTTAAAATTTGAGAAGTGATTAAGCATTTAAATTTCAAAGAGCTTTCCTAGTAAGCTTCATTGGGAAAGTGGTAGGGGATTAAGCCAAGCAGACTCTAAAATATGAAGTAGAAAGCAAACAGAGTGTAGCATTTAACTATAATCTAAATCATTTTGGTTAAATTATTGTCCATCTGAGCAGAATTTAACATGATTAATTAAATCTTAGGTCTGTGAACAGGAGGAAAAAAACCCCAACAAGATACAATCACTTCACTGAAAAATACACCAAAGATGAAAGTCATCAACCTTGTTTCCATTGTTGAAGGGGTCTTACCTTGTCAAGTGAATACAACTTCCATCAAAATGACAGCATAAGAAAAACTGGCAAACTTTCCGATCCCAAACCCTGTTTTGAGGTTTCCCTTAAGCTATGACCTTGGGCAGAACTACAGTCAAAGAAATTAAGTGTACAATTTATAAATGAGAGCCATTAACGTAAGTATAATTATTTATCTTCATTGTTCCATAAAATTACAAAGTTTACACAGTTTCATTAATTCTGATATTCTAAAGTATAAAACAGTGCTTTCCAATCTAAATATTTTTGTCCCCTGATATGATGACCCATCCCTCCTCTCCGGTACCTATATGAGTACGTGTATGCTTCCCAGGGGTGCAGCACAGGGCAATTTTCCCAATCAATATTTAAAACATCCTGCCATCTACTCACTTCAGTAATTCAGACATCCGAGCTATTGGAGAGGAAGTGAGGGAAACTGTGTAACTTAAAAAAAGAAATGGTTTTCAAACAGTGAAGAGTCAGTGCCTGGGTTATGAATCATGGGTACAGCATCACTCCCATCTTTGTTTTATCCTGTGCTTATGGCTGATTCAATTAACTGGGACAGAGAGATTTCATATGTCCAGGATTCGTTTTAAATTAAATTTTTTTTGTTGGCATTTAACTAGATCAAAAGAGTATTACACAGTATAACAAACAAGAATGTATTATTAGTGCTACTTATTTTACTTCATGTATAATACATAAGGAATTTTCAAATGCTTTTAAAGTTAAATAATACAAGATAGAATATGGAATACATTATAGGCCAACCATAGAGATATAAACATAATAACCAGCAGTTTGTTAAATACTTCATCTTTCCCATATCTGTGGGAAATACTGTTCAGATATAGTTTACTGACAATTTAATTTTAAAAAGACAACAAACACGAAATTAAAAAGGGACACAGACTTTCTAAACTTTAACTCAATCTCATTCCAGTGCTAAGATTCCTTCTCTCTCCCCCAACTTGGATACAACCACCTCTGGCTTAATGTATGCATTCTTCCTTTACTCTTCCACATATAAAACAAATGAGTGCATCCCCTACTCCTACTGACTCCCCAACCTTACTTAAGCAACAGTAACCCCAATCTTACCATGGTCCTTCCTTTCTGCCCAGTTGGCCTGCCTAACTGAAATCTTGATGCACCACAGAATACGGTGGTTTAGCAACGAAAGTATAAGGACCTAAACCAAATGATAACGCCATCAAGTGAATTCTACCTAAGGAAAGCATTACAGCCCCTTTCAACTGGAAAACACTGAAGCTTCTCCATAGCCACTGATATGCAGAAGCCTATAATTTTTCTTCAGTGGGAAACCATGGGGCAGAAAGATCAAAAGCTTTGTCTACATGTCACTTTCTACTTCTTTACTGAAATCTCAGATAATGAACTGAGATAGATTGGAGAATTGTATCACCAGATGAAAGGTTATCGAAAGTAGGTGGATATTAAATAGAAAAAATGGTGGGATTTTGCTTTCAATAAAAGTAGTTCATTTTGTGAAATTTATGGAGTAAAGTTTCCCACATTGTACAGATAAAAATAAATCCTATGAGGGATGAACTGAAATATAAGGACAGGGCCAAATCAGTGACATAAAGATTATTACCATCAAAGTCTACAAAGTAAGTATAATTTTGAAGTAGATTCCAATCTAACTAAATGATTATTGTTTCTGTTTTAAAAAGAATGATAATTTAATTACCTTTCTATATGTTCAAATTCAGACAGTTGCATTAGCTGTATTAAGGAATGAGTTTGGGGAAAGGAATGAGAAGGTGGAGATCAATCAGGATAGGCCACGTGCAGACAGTAGGTTAAGAAGGTATTAGTTTTAAAATAAGTTATTCAGGGAGATTCCAGGCGAGGTAAATACTATCCATTTTGCAAAGGGTAACTAAATCACTGGAACATATGCTATTGACATTAGAATTCCATCTCAAGGCTGTACACAATAGAGTTTTAAATACCGCTCAGAATAGTAAACTCTACCTGGAAAAATTTCATGTCATATTCGATTGTATACATTACGCTTTGGAAACTGTCCATTGCAATACTGAAAGTACACTATGTATCTCTGAAACAATGGGGTGACTGAGGTGGGAACAGGGGCAAATCCAAGTCTGAAAAATTATAAGACTCCTTAAAAAGTTACAGTAAAAATCCAAAAATGAAAGGCTAAATGCCCCACATCCCAAAATTGAAGGTAAACTGTTATCGGTTCAAACTAGAATATTATGAATTTAGAATGTTAATTGAAATCCCTATAGTAACCACTAAGAAAATATCTGAAAAAAATATACACAAAAGGAAATGAGAAATACACAATAAACAGATCAATCAGGCAAACAAAAAAGGCAGTAACAGAGGAAATAAAAGACATAAAAGCTATAAGGTATACAGAAAAACAATGAAATAGCAGTTCTTCTTTATGGTAATTACTTTAAATATAAATGGATTAAACTCCCCAATCAAAAGGTAGAGACTAGCAGAATGGATTAAAAAAAAAACATAATCCAACTATATGCTGTCTATAAGAGATTCACTTTAGATGGAAGCACATAAATAGGTTGAAAGTGAAAGATAGGAAAAGATACTCCATGCAGGTTAAGAACCAAAAGAAAGCAGGGATGGTTATACTACTACCAAGCAAAATATACTTTAAGTCAAAAATGGTTAAAAGAAATAAACAAGAACAATATATAGTGGCAAAATAGCCAATTCATCAATAAGATACACAAGAAGATACACACACTTCAGATGCCAAATATATAAAGCAAACACTGACAGGACTAAAAAGAAATAGACAGTTTTGTATAACAGCTTAAATCTTCAATACCTCACTTTCAATAATGGACAGAATAACTACACATAAGACCATTATGGAAATAGAGAACTTGACACCAAAAAACTAACTAGATCCAGCAGACATATGTGAACATTCCATCCAGCAATAGGAGAATATACATTTGTCTCAAGTGCACAGGGAACATTCTCCAAGACAGACTATAAGTTAGGCCACAAAACAAGCCCCAATAAATTTAAAATGATTAAATTGTACAAAGAATCTTCTCTGACCACAATAAAATAAAGCTAGAAATCGACAATAAAAGAAAAACTAGAAATTTTATGAATATGTATAAATCAAACAACATACTCTAGCCTGGCTGGTATAGCTCAGTGGATTGAGCGCAGGCCTGTGAACCAGAGGGTCACAGGTTTGATTCCCAGTCAGGGCACATGCCTGGGTTGCACGCCAGGTCCCCAGTGGGGGCCATGTGAGAGGCAACCACACACTGATGTTTCTCTCCCTCTCTTCCCCTCTCTAAAAATAAATAAAAATTTTTAAGAAATCCCAAACAGCATACTCTAAAACAGCAACTTTCAACCTTTTTTTCATGTCATGGCATACTTAAACTAATTTCTAAAATTCTGTAGCACACCAAAAAATATATTACATTTTTTGCCAATCTGACAAAAAAAAGGTGGAGTTTTGATTTATTCAGATGGCTATTGTTGTGTTGGCTGTTGTTATGTTTTAATTTGTCCATCTGAGGGAACAGAGGTCAGTGCCCCAACTGCACGGTTCACGAATCCCCGTGATGCACCAGTGTGCCCGGCGCAGCGCACCAGTTGAATACTGCTGTTCTAACACAACCAGTAAATCAAAGAAATCTCACGGGACATTAGAAAATGGAGATAAACGAAAACAAAAACATAATGTATCAAAACTTATAAATTCAGTAAAAGCATTGCTCAGAGAGAAATTTATAGTAGCACATGCCCACATTTAAAAAGGAGAATCTCAAATCAGTAACTTACTTTTACACCTTAAGGAACTAAAATCAAAATGAAAGTGGGAACATTACTGACCTTACAGAAATAAAAGAGATTATAAGAGAATACTATGAACAACTGTATACCAACAAATTAGGTAACTTAGAAGAAACAGAGAAATTCTAGAAATACATATGAAAAAGCACTGATAAGTGCTTGGTTTTTAAAAAAACTTTTTCTGATGATTATGTATTTTTAAGTCAGTCCAGCAAATTCTCACAAAGATTTATACAAGTGAGGACCTCAGCAATTATACAAATAGCCCTTCTAAGGTTCTAAGTAAAACAAAAAGGAGAGAAAACAGAATGACTGCTCCAGGGAACTACTGGTGATATGGTAGCTGATACTGACCTGGATTCCATATAACCTATACCTAGGACATTATCACAATGACCATTCTTTCAAACTCGAAACCTCAGGAGGTTACCCACATACCACGTTGTACAAAATCTAGCTATAAGCACTTCTTGATATAGAGGGAAAATGTTTATCTTTTTTTCTTTTTCATCCCTCATCACCTCTCCTCCAAAACCATAATTCAAATAAATCAAGGTCTTCCATTTGATGATGGCAAGTAATTTGGTTCACACCATTAGGGACTGACAAGCTATTCTTGTATTTAATTTTTTTTATAAAAGCAGTCAATAATGATAATGAGTGACACTAGGATCAGCATTCAATGTAATCATTTAACTTATTAAAGGGAACAGGAGTGTTAGCAGAGTATGGACCACTGAAGAGAACCGAACTATCCACACTGAAGAGAACAGAACTATTCCACACTAAGCTTCCTTCCCAATCAAAAGCTTTAGGAGAACAGAACTATTCCACACTATTGCTTCCTTCCCAATCAAAAGCTTTAGGAGGACAGAACAGAACTATTCCACACTATTGCTTCCTTCCCAATCAAAAGCTTTAGGAAGAGAAGCCTCAGGCAGAACAAATGCATATTTCAATTTAAACTGACATAGACGCTTTGGATACCATTTTAACTCTATTTTAATTTTATTTGTCATGTAAGCGTATCTAAATAAAGCAAATTAGGAATGAGACTTTGATTTTCCAGCAACATGAAATATGTCTCAACCATTTTCTTTAAAAATATATGTAGAATATTAATACATACCTGAAAACTACCCTGAACATGACAAAGAGGAAAAAGAGCCTATACTTCTCTAATGATTTCCTTTACCTTGTAAGTTGTCATTCGATGCTGAGCAATTGTTGTCAGTTTTTCTAGAAGGCCTCGTAATCGCTCCTGTGTTGCATGGGAGATCAAATTCACTGCATCAGAGTTAAGTTCCGTAATGTCATGCTTTTTACCTATGGAAGCAGAGAAAATCCATTACGTGTTTTAGCAGAGGCTGATAATTGAAATAATTAGCACAGCAGGTATTCTGTTCCCCCTGGAAGTCATACCCATTATGAATAAAGGTTTAGAGATTATGATTTTCCTGGTAAAGTCACAACTTCAAAGATCTTAGACATTATATTAATAAAACCTAGCCTGAAGCCTCAGAAAATATAGACATTGTTTTACTTAGCCTCTAGAATCATTCTCCCTGCAAGGTCATTTATAGGACAAAGTTAATAAGAACACAAATCAAGTCTAGCGTTCAGGGAGAAAAATGGTAACTGCAGAAATCAGTGCCATATTCTGTTAATTTTAGTAATTAAAAAAAATAGAAAATTACATTTAATTCTATTTGACACTGTTAACAGTTTATGACAGTTCAATGAATTCCGATTCTGAGTCTGTTAATGCCTTTTCTACAGACATACCTATATTCATTTTGTCCATTACCAATCATGCTTATGATCAGATAAATTGACCTATTAATTAACTTACAAGTTGAAATGGGTTGAAAGCCTCATCATTTCACCCATCCATTTGAGTAACTTCTCTTTCACTATATCTCCTTCCATAAATAAACCAAACTTTTTTTTTTCCTTTTGCTTATCTTCCTTCCTTTCAGTAAGAAACTTTTAGGAAAACAATTTGGACCAATAGCCAAAGGCAGAAGTTCATTTATAAATCAACCTTAACACTATTTAAATAGTAATGTCCAGCTTAGTGAAACCACCTATATCAACAGAGACCTAAATCTAAAGATATAGGCAATTAGGAAGTGTAATTTAAATGAACTTTTAATACTGCTGTTGTGCTCATTTTTAACAAGGCATATACGCAGAAATTTTTAAAATATCACTGATTTTGCAGTCTATCTAAAATATATATTCATCAAAGTCTGAATGAGTATAGCAAAATAAACTTTAATTAAAAGCCAACAAATCTTACATAGATTCTTCCACATTATTCCATAATAAAGGTTAAACTGTAATTCAAAATGAGGACTACAGTAAAGCAGACAGGAAGAAGGTATAAAATTATCCATCTTCTCCTAACCTTTAAAATGTAGTTCATTTCTTTCTAGCAAAATTGAGTTCATCACCAATTTTGGATTCAAGAGGGGAAAACTCAAAAACTACAAAGTCAAATCTACTTCACCAAAACCTTCAACATAAACAAACAGGGGGGCTTTCTATAGAAGGGAGAGTACAATTTCAGAACAATTCAATGATTAAAATTACAACTAAACATAGGGTAGACAGGGAATGACATGCCAGTTCCTGCTTAAATTAAGACGACATTTAAAAACATTTAGTCTTGAAGGGAAACTTTGAAAATAATTTTACATGTATTTCTAAAGCAAACAGTTGATCCTATGCAAAAGACCACATTTAAAAAATATTAGAAATAAACAAGGCTGGGATTTGCAAACAATTCTAGGGCTTAGTGAATAATCAAATATTTTAATATCTTCACTAAACCTATAAAAAATGACAAAGTTACAAAGTGAATACTGTAAAAATTCTCACTTTTAACTACAACACTTTAACAAAGTCAACATAACTGATTAAGGAGACATATGGGTTTTTACAGAATGTCTGTGTAATTTAATTAGGTAATTACAAACAAGAGAGAACACTGGCATGGTTACTCTCCTAAGATATTTAAGTAGAAAAATCTTCCAAAGATTTTGGGGGGTAAATTTATAATTTCAGGTATTAAGGAATGGTTTAGTTTTTAACTGTTCTGTAAAAAGGGATTACTACTATAAATGAAAAACATTTCTAGAAATACATAATTCTATCCACTCTATAGTCTTTCTTTTAAGCTTAGATAATTTAGAAGTAGTTTTGCAACTTCTTGTTATATTGAAAGACAAGTTTTGCTTCATCATCAACTGAAAAGTACAAGAGGCAACCAACTGATCGATGTTTCTCTTTCACATTGGTGTTCTCTCTTTCCCTTCCTTTCTCTCTAAAATCAATAAACATACTCTCGAGTGAGGATGAAAATAAATAAATTAATTAATTAATTAAAAGACTTTTTTCTGTAACACCCATGAAACACCCTTAATATTTCCAGAGTCTCATATAAGCTTCATAGTTCCAGGAAGACCAACCAGGACTATTTCTTGCTATTTTCCTTGACACAGGTAGACTTGTCAGGTCAATAACCATAAGCTGGCACTTACCAATGTCTAAAATTCTCTTTTGTAGAGGTCCAATGAAAAGAAATGGTTCATCTTTACATGACTGAACAAGTGTACCAACCAAGTCAGAATTTGTTGCTAAGATGCAGGCGTTTTCTTCATTGAGGTTGACTCCTGCCATTGAAGTCACATCATTGAGGTCATCTTCATCTCTAATAGAGAAAAAGATACAGCATTTTTGGTAGGTGTGGTGGTAGTGGTGGTGTTTATGTGTATGAATGATTTAAGAGAGCAAAGAATTATAGGTCTCTCCTTATAGCAAAAAACATAATTTTACGCAATTCATCCAAGCAAGAGAAGAAATGAAAAATGGCTGCTATCTTTCCCTGTAAGCCATTAAAATTAATTGGTATCTCTAACCATTGTGTACATTTAATAGAAAAATAAATCAGAAGCAACTTTCTCTTCTAGTGCAGTGGTCCCCATTGTTTTTGGCACCAGAAACTGGTTTTGTGGAAGTCAATTTTCCACGATTGTGCTGGGGGCTGCTGGGGGGAAGGCAGGAGGTGGAGTTCAGGCCTGGGAGAAGGGAGGCTGGGGACCCCTGGTCCAGCACCCAGCTCTCCCTCTCTTGATTTAGTACATGAGATAGACCAAGAGGAATTTGGAACTTATACTAAGTTATCCACAAATCCCCGACAATGAAAGACACAAAAATGAAAACAAGGCTTCTTTGTTTTGTCTTGTGGGTGATTAAAAGCCCCTCAAACTTCTCCACTGCACTCTGTTGTTCCACTGAGGGGCAGCAGAACTTACCTAGTCCTGAAAGGTTCGCACCCTCATAAAGGCCCGAAAAGAAGCTTTGCTGACTAAACTATTTTGAAACCAAATGGCTAAAATACTTTTGATTTTTCTCCTTCAGACTTTAGGTGTCCTCCAACTTTGAATCAACTGCATTAATTAAACCATAACCTTGAGCAAATGTCTGGGAAGGGCCTACATATAACATATAAAACTATACACACAGGCATGAAAGACGTATATACCAAACATAAAATACGTCTGAGTATCTTATATTGCACCAGTAAAATTAAGTAACTGTTTTTATCTAATAAAACTGCTACATGGCTATAGTACTAAGAAGAGTATATATGTTTACGGGGTGAAGAAGGAGAAGGAGGGAGAGGGAGGGAAAGACAGAAAGAGGGAGGGGAAGGAAGGGAAGGCAGGAGACTGAAATTCCTTCATGGCACTTTTATCGCCATATATAATAACAAGCACATTATTAATCATAAGCCACACACCAATGAGTAACATAATTTACACAAACGTGATCATATAAAAAGATGTTTCTCTTTACTGCGTGAGCCAAATGGTGTATCATGAGGTCTCATGTCAACAGATTTAAGTTATGAACCTCCCTGTGGTAATGCACTGTGCACAGAAAAGGGAAATAAATTATAGTTGTCAAGTGCTCAAGAAATAAGGGCCTCTGATGTTTAAACAGCAGCACATTGGGGTGTGGAAGGGTTTGTACTCAAAACAGAGAAGATATGCAAAATCAGTTAAAGAAAGTACAGTACAAGACACAGCAGTTGAAAAGTAAAGAGAAAGAACAATGATCTTATAATCGAAAGAGCGTATTTAAAAGCTCAACATTAAAAGGTGTCTTTCTGCAATGAGAAAAAAATAAAAAATAAATCAATACCTCACACCACCAAATTAAATATGAGCTATAAAGAAACCACATGTAAATGGCTAGACTCCACCTTATCAAATATCAGTAGTATGAGAGGCTCAGAATGCTTCTAAGAATCAATTTGCTATCTATGTAAATTACGTAAATAAAGTAATATGCCCAGAAACATCTAAAGTATAATGGGAGACCATCCTAAAGAACCAAGGTCTGAGGTAAAATAAATATATATAAAGATTTCATATATATATATATATATATATATATATACACACACACACACACATATGTATATATATATGAGATCTGAGAAAAAGTATTTTTTAAATATTTTGATTATGCCATTACAGTTGTCCTATTTCCCCCTTTATTCCCCTCCACTCTGCACACTCCACCCCCACCACCCCCCTTTCGTTTATGTCCATGTGTCACAAGCTCTTTAGACTCTGTATTTCCCATACTATTCTTGCCCTCCGCCTGTCTATTTTCTACCTACCACCTATGCTACTTATTTTCTGTACCTTCTCCCCCCTTCTCCTTCTCCCACTCCCCTGTTGCTAACCCTCCATGTGATCTCCATTTGTATGGTTCCTCTCCTGATCTAGCTGTCCTCTTAGTTTGCTTTTGTTTTAGGTGTGGTTCTTAATAACTGTGAGTTTGCTGTCCTTTCACTGTTCATCTTTTTTATCTTCTTTTTTTAGATAAGTCCCATTAATATTTCATTAATAAGGGCTTGGTGATGATGAACTCCTTGAACTTTGACATTATCTGACAAGCACTTCATCTGCCCTTCCATTCTAAATGAAAACTTTGCTGGATAGAGCAATCCTGGATGTAGGTCCTTGCCTTTCAGGACTGGGACTACTTCTTTCCAGCCCCTTCTTGCCTGTAAGGTCTCTTTTGAGAAATCAGCTGACAGTCTGATGGGAACTCCTTTGTAGGTGACTGTCCCCTTATGTCTTGCTGCTTCTAGGATTCTGTCCTTCATTTTAATCTTGGCTAATGTAATGATGATGTGCCTTGGTGTGTTCCTTGTTGGGTCCAACTTCTTTGGGACTCTCTGAGCTTCCTGGAAGTCTATTGCCTTTGCCAGATTGGGGAAATTCTCCTTTATTATTTGTTCAAATAAGTGTTCCATTTGTGGCTGTTCCTCTTCCCCTTCTGGTACCCCTATAATTTGGATGTTGGAACATTTAAAGATGTCCTGGAGGTTCCTAAGCCTCTCCTCATTTTTTTGAATTGTTTCTTCATTCTTTTCTGTTTGGTCATTTTTTCTTCCTTCTGGTCCACTCCCTTGATTTGAGTCCCAGTTTCCTTTCCATCACTATTGGTTTCATGTGCATCTCCCTTCGTTTCAATTAGTTTAGCCTTCATTTGTTCCTCTAATTTGTGACTAAAATCAACCAATTCTGTGAGCATCCTGATCACCAGTGTTTTAAACTGTGCATCTGAAAGGTAAGCTGTCTCTTGGTCGCTTAGATTTATTGGCTCTGGGGCTTTGAGCTCTTTCTCTGCTTGAGCCATAATATTTCGGTCTGTTCACACCTGTTATGTATGAGGGGCAGAGCCTTAGGTGTTCGCCAGGGCGGGACAACCCAGGTGAACATTTAAAATTTATATACATTTAAAAATTTTTTTAAAAGGGAGAATGAAAAGACAAGCCACACACTGGGCAAAAATATTTGTAAAAGACACATCAGATAAAGAACTGTTATCCAAAATGTACAAAGAACACTTAAAACACAACAATAAGAAAACAGCCCTGTTAAAATATGGGCCAAAAACCTGAATAGAAACCTCATCAAGGAATATAGATAAATACATGACAAATAAGCATCTGAAAAGAGAACCTACATCTTATGTCAACAGGGAAATACAAATTAAAACACTGAGAGACCAACCACTACACAGCTATTAAATAGTCAAAATTCTGAACACTGAAAATACCAAATGCTGGTGAGTATGTGGAGCAATAGAAATTTACATTCATTGCTGGTGGGAATGCAAAATGATACAGCCACTTTGAAACATAATTGGACAATCTGTTACAAAACTAAACATATTCTTTATCATATGACCCAGCAATTTCACTCCTTGTTGTTTACTATAATGAAGGAGGTGATTATTTACAGCAACAAAGAAAACACATGCATAAATGTTTGTAGCAGCTTTACTTATAATTGCCCAATCTTGGAAACAAACAAGGTATCCTTCAGTAAGTAAATAAACTTGGGCACATCTAGACAATGAAATACTATTCGGCACTAAAAAGATAAGATACCACACCATGAAAAGATATGTAGGGAACTTAAATGCATATTACTAAGTGAAGGAAGCCAAACTAAAAAGGCTACATATTGTTAATTTCAACTATATGACAGTATGGAAAAGCCAAAACTATGGAGACTAAAAAGACCAGTGGTTACCAGGGGTTAAAGGGGAGGAGGGATGAATAGGTGGAGCACAGCATTTTTATGGCCATGAAACTGCTCTGTGCACTACTCTATAAAGGAGGATACGTGTCATATATTTGTCAAAACCTATAGAATGTAAGAACCATAATTTAAGCTGCGGGCTTTGGGTGATAACGTGTCAATGCAGGTTCATCAATTTTAACAAATGGACCACTCTGGCCAAGGATGTTGATAATGAGGAGGGTGGTGCATGTGTGAAAAGTAGAGGAAATTCTCTACATTTCATTTTATGGTGAATCTAGAACTGTTTTAATAAACAAAGCCTATTTTTAAAATATTTTATTTATTTATTTTTAGAGAGGAAAGGGAAGGAGAAAGAGTGGGAGAGAAACATCAATGTGTGGTTGCCTCTACTGTGTCCCCCACTGGGGACCTGGCCTGCAACCCAGGCATGTGCCCTGACTGGGAATCAGACCAGCGACCCTTTGCTTCACAGGCCCATGCTCAATCCATTGAGCTATACCAGCCAGGGCAAACAAAGCCTATTTTTAAAAAGACCTAGTACACATCAATGAAAAGTCAGTTTAGTCCAAAACATTTGTTTTGTATCAACAGGACTCAATTTTTTCCTCCTCTGAAAATGAGTAACTTAGAATAGGTGCTTTCTAAGTTCCCTCTCAGCCGCTTACAAGAGGCAGCTGACCTGATACAGAACAATCACCAAGGTGTACTGTGAAGTGAAAACACAAAACAAGGCACGAATACAATGTGCCTTGAAAAAAATCATACACACATCCATACATACCTGGGTATAACATTTCTAGAAATATATAGGAAAATTCTCCTTTGGAGAGGGAAATAAAAGAGCAGAGTGTGGAAGAAGATTTATGCCACATTATACACCTTTCTACCTTTTGAATGTTATACTACAAACATGGATTACCCGAAGTGATTAGTGACATTTTACAAAATAAATCAATAAAAGTTTAGATAAAAAAAACCTGGAGAAATTAAGATGAAGTTTATACCTAGACCCTATCCTTCCCTTAAAAATAAAATCAGAATTGTATAAGGTGTAAAATATATATCTTTATATACACATATACACAACATTGACTGTGTACAATCTCAGATGTGCACCAGGTACATGGGCCCTGCAAACTGCACCTTGCTTCCACAGGAGAGTTCCTGCACAGTTCCTGATAAGATCTCACACACAGGCTGGAGAAACCAAGCCAGGCCTACTTACTACCAGTACCTAGCATACTACTAGAATACAATAGAATTCATCAATGAGAAGACAGTCCCCTATTTGTATTAATAGCATCTTCTTGCAGACCTTTTCTGCAAATAAGCAGGGAACTAGCCACCCATTAAGATTTGTTCTTTCCTGTCTTCCCTCCTCATTATTTGGCCCTGAGCAGAACACATCGCTGGCTAGTACAGCTGTCAGTTGCTATGGTTACAGAGAGCAGCAAGAGTAGAGGAAGACCCCTCCTGAGGGAAGAAGAAAAGGTGCCACAATAAATAGTACCCAAGCCATTTAAAACTTCCTCTAAGAAAGGAGGCAGACTGAAGGAAAGCAAAGACATCACAGTGACGTAGCAACATTGTCCATAGGGCTAAGACAGGCCTGGACAGTAATAAAGGTTTTGATGTTAAAGCATATTTGTGATTTTGGTTTGGTTTTAATTTTAAAGAAGAGAGTGAGAATCTTAGAACTAAATCTTCAAGTCTTTTGGTCTTATGCAGTACATTTTAATGAAGGCTCTGTGAAAAACAATGTTTTTGTTTTGTTTTAAAAGACATACGAAAAATAAATTTAGTATTGCCTCAATAGAAAAAGGCTTTCAACTTAAAATTCTATGGCTTGTAATAGGGTACTACTCATAAATTAAAGAAGTATTAACTAATTATCATTAATGCCTTGCATTCTGGCTTCTCAAACTGATGTAATTCTTTAGCTTTTGATAAAGCTAACCACTACTTTGTACCTGCCTTAAATTTCTTTCATCCTTTTAAGACAGGTAATAGCACCAGACTACTAATTCTTCTCAAGTAGAGTGAATCACATCACTTTCCTGTTCAAATCCTTTCATATTCCCATGAACTTGACCTGATTTCAAGGCCTTCCAGCACCTTAACTAGCCCTCTACTTTCCCATTATTCAACTATCAACTAGCTCCCACTGATTCTGGCCTTGGCTCAGGCTATTCCCTTTCAGCTGTAGTCATCAACTCCTCTTGATTTGTTGTTATTCAGCTGTCAAAGCCTAATCTATACCCCAGGCCTACTTCAAATGCCCACCTCCCAAATGCTGGGTTTGATCTGTCTTTGTACTTTTAAGGCATTCATCCAACTGCTACAACTTTTTAACTTTTGAGAACACACTTTATCTCTGTTATGGTAGGTTTTACTCTGTCTTCAAATACCCAGTGTAGTCACCTTAAACTCCAAGTAGAATAATTTTTTATTGACCACATAAAATCATCTTTATTACCTCTCATTCCTGGCATAGTATGTAAGAGGTCCTTAAATGGTTGGGGAATTTTGATGTGCTCAGACAGGGTACTGTTCATCCTACAATGTCCCAGGAAGCAGATTAGCAGGTAACAATGATGATGGCTCTTTGTCAAACTGCATACCATAGAATACCAACTCTACCACTTATTATCTATGTGAAATAAAGCAAGTCAATTAGCCTATTTAGATTTGCACCTGCAATAAAATGGGGGACATTATAGCCCCTACATCTTAGATGAAGGATTGAAGGAAATAAATCATTTCACAGAAAAATTATCCTAATATTATATAAAAAGAGCTCCTACAAAAATACCCAGGAAAAAGACCAAGGGTCCAATGGAAAAAAATAAGCAAAGCATATGAATCTCCTTCAGTTAAAAGAAAATTTAAAATGACTCAAATATAAGATGTTCTACTCTCTACATATGAGAAATGTGTTTTAACCTGTTACACTGGCCATTTTTTTTAAGTTTAACAGAACATGTGAAAATATGCTACCTTAAGTTTGTTGGTCAAAGTATAATTTGTTAAAACACCCTCCATGGAGAGTAGTTTGATATTATCTGACAATTTAAAATGAATAAACTGTTCTTCCCAGCAATTATGTAAATGAGTGTCTGTACTTTTGTTTTCCTTGGCCAAAACACTGGAAACAATCTAAATGTCCATCACTATATTATTTTGTTAAAAATACAAAATCACAATGAAATATGTTCTGATGAGAACAATCAGCAAGATTTATTACTACTAAGATGAAAAAACCAAAATGGAAAACATTAAATATGTGTATATCTAAAAAGATACATAAGCGACTGCTAAGAGTGGTTAGCTCTAAGCTGGGCATGGGTAGCAGAATGAAAAAGAAGCAACTAAGGACCTTATCTTTTTTTTTTTTACTGTTTATCCTTCAGTACCATCTGAATTATATAAAAATGTATGTAGTACGTAGCCAAGTAAATAAGTTGCTTTAAATTTTTTATTAAAAAATCAAAATTTTCCCTTAGATCAGCAATTTTCAATGGGTGTGCCACAAGAATTTTTAAAATATGCAAACCTGACTAGTTAGGGGCACTGACTTAATTGTTAAAAAAAAATTTGACAACAGTCAACACAACAGTAGCCATCTGGTGTAAATGGAGCAAAATTATACCTATTTTTTTCATCAGAGTGGCAAAGGATGTTTTCTGGCATGCAGCAGCATTTTAGTAATTAGTCTATGTATGCCAGGAGATGAAACAGGTTGAAAATCACTGCCTTAGATTACTGATCCCTGGTAAAGGATATTCAGTATTCTTTTCCCACCACTCTCTGGCATAACCTCACTACTAACACAACCAGCACGTAAATTCATCAGCACCCTCTTTATTCTTCCTTCTACGTCCTTTTTGAAGTTTTCTCATGGGAAATTGTCTTCCTTCATATCAAGTCAAATGTAGTGTAGTATATTTTAGTATTTCTCAAACTTTAGTGATTTTAGGAACCACCTAGGAGTACGTTTAAAATGTACATCTTATAATCACACCCACACATCACTCATGATTTTTGTTCAGTGGTGCTGAACACAAACAGAGAGACCAGAGACCAGAGACCAGAGACCAGAGACCAGAAACCGGAGTTTTCTAACAAACGCACTCAGGTGACTGATGGAAACAGTCTGGGAACTACACAAGCTTGGAAAAACAGTGAGCTAATAAAATTAAGAATACCAATTCTATAGTTAAAGAGGCCAAGGTTCCAGTCCTTGCTGTGACATTTATTAAAAGGATGACTGTGAACAAGTTTCTTGCCATCTCTATTCATCAATTCCCCTATCTGCAGAATGGAGGTGAAAACTGTACCTACCATGTAATTTTGAATAAAAATTATATTAGAAACTAAAAACGAGCATTATTTACTCATTGAAATATAATAAAATGGCTACATATTAATGTAACATTTTTATGAAAACTAAAAATATCAAAATTTTAAAGTCATTAAAAGAGTGAAGATGTTTTTTATTTTTGCAAATTTTGAATGGCTCTTTTTACAGATGCATGGTTCTACAACACAATGTCTTGGTAATTCAGAAAATATTGGTTCACTGAGTTATATGGACCTTCCAAATTTATACTTATTACACATAATCTAAAATTTCATGTTAATATCTGCACCAATATAATCAGAAAATGTAAGTGATGATGAGATGTTGTTTGAGATGATGATGAGATCTGAGATGCCGTTAAGCCCATGGTAGCAGATGTGAGTTTTCCAAAATTTCATTTTTTTTCTTTGAAAAGCTCAAACCTTATTATTGGCAAAATATACAGTCAGTTGCTTTCCCTGAAGTGACAGATTCACTTTTTCATTTTCAAGAAAATGTGTGTCAAATTCCCAAGTCTAAGTAACCAGTATGTCAGTTGTTCTTTGCTCTTTCAAGTGAAAATTATGGTCCATGAAGAACGTGGTTAGTTTAGCTCCCACCTGAAATAGAAGCACAAGTACTTGAGGCAACCACAATACTTTGACACGAACAGAAAGAAGGGCTTTATGCCAACTTCCCGTTTTGTCATACTGAGTGTTAAAAAGGTATGCACTCAAGGGTTGAGACTTTATAAAAATACTAGTGTGTACTGACTGCTTCCCTTAAAACATTTTTATTACAAACACTAGCTTCTTCTCTTCACTGTGAGTGAGTGTACGTAAAGAATAAATGGCTAGAAGTACGGCTTTGTGCCCTTATTATAATCAATGCTAAGGTGTCAGCTCTCTCACCACAATGGTTTTGAAACCATCAGTGCGAATATACTGAAAAGGATAAATAACATGATGACGATGATGATGAGGAAGAAGAAGGAAACTGTTTTGACCCACCAACCCCCCAGGAAAACTCTCAGCTTCAAAACTATTTTATAGACCACAATTTGAGACCTGATGATCTGTACTGAATATAAAAAGATACCAATTTAAAAATACAGATCCCTGTCCAGGTCTAGTCTCCAGAGATTTCATTTTGGATGAGCCCCACAATCAAGAATTTTAACAAGATCCCTAGGGGACTCTGAAATTGTTGATATCTACTATACTAGCAAATATTTAGAAACTGTTTGAAAAGTATCTATCATCCCTTTCCTATATTATATATTCTTAATTGAATGATTAATCTTGGTAGGAAATGTTTACAATAAATCCTTCCACAGTATTATCTGTCTTACTTTCATTCTTCTTGAGGATACCCTCCTTATAAAATGGTATGTCCTGCCTCCTGCCCTCCTAATCTGTCTTTAAAGTCTCTCCTTCCCAGCTCATTCTGCCTCAAAGTAAAAATATAATTTTTCTTAATTAACACTTTTCTATGACAAAAATCTGGCTAAAAACTTTGAAAGATGTCACAATCTCATCTCCAAGTTTTCATTCCTGTAATCCCCCTGTGAGGAATGTTTAAGAATCCATTTTCTAACAAGATCTAGCCATGAGGCAACCCCTCCAAGACTTCTTTGTCTAATTTTGATCCCAGATTTAGTGTTAATGTGGGCACAGCTCACATGGATGCTTCTTTGCAAACTCCTTTGTCTTTCCAAGACAAGAGGGTTTTTGCTGTCAGAGACTGTTTTTTAAGTCCCTGTTCTGTAATGATTTAACCACATATACTGTGCCATATATTATACAACAGGTATGTATTATTGATATACTTGTACATTTAAGGACAAACAGACTCAATACAACAAATCAATGAATTATATATGAAGCAAGGTAGAGACCATGTTTCATCTACACTAGAGAATCTGATTCCTACAATATGAAAAAAATGGGCTTTGAAGTTGGTGGAATAATATTATCTATGTACCTTTGTCCTATATTATTTTGTAAAAGCAGCTTTTAAAGAAAAGTTTTAAATATCACTTTAAACTCCTAGCTTTTAAAAGACCTTCACTAACATGAGTAATAATATACAAGGTTTGTCTGGAAAAAGTCCAACCATTGTTAATACAACAAGAACAGTTTGCACAACATTGATGTAACCTGGCAGCCAAGGAAAGTAGACTGGAATGCACATGTGCATACAATGACAACTTCACTGTATTAGTCAGAGCGGGTGGTAGATGCGACTGACTTAGCATGTGTACTGTGGGGCTGTCTCATTCAAAGTGACTGAGTGAGTAGAGCAATGAATCTGCATCAAATTTTGTGTTAAGCTTGAACATTCTTCCACAGAAACTATATCAATGATTCAGAAGGCCATAACTATAGGCAACTGGTGATTGGCAGCTTTATCATGACTATGCACCCAACTCATGCATCATGTCTTGTGCAGAGTTTTTTGGTGAAACATCAAACCACCCAGGTGACACAGTCCCTCTACAGCCCAGATTTGGCACCCTGTGAGTTCTGGCCTTTCCCAAAACTAAAATCACCTTTGAAAGGGGAGATTTCAGACCATCAGTGAGATTCAGGAAAATATAATGGGGTAGCTGACGGTGACTGGGAGAACAGTGTAAGGTCCCAAGGTGCCTACTTTGAAGGGGACTGAGGCATCACTGTCCTATGTACAATGTTTCTTATATCTTGTATCTTCTTCAACAAATGTCTCTATTTTTCATATTACTTGGCTGGATACCTTCAGGACAGAGCTCATATATGCATTATTCATCCACAAATGTTTTACTATTTCTCTCTAAAATATAAAGAATCTAAGAAAACTTAACCATAAAGCATTATCACATTTTTGAAAAATCAACAATAATTCCTTATTATCATCTAATAGCCAGTCAGTTTAAACAGGCTTAACTGTACAAACGTGCAGAGGTTATAATATTTGTCACTTCTGAAACAGTAAGAATAAAACATGAATCTCTGGCACCCTCTGGTGTTTCAGAACCATATAGCTTCCCTTACTCATCCCTGGTACACTGAGAAGCAGAACAAAAAATAATGAATAGAATATAACAATTTTCTACGCGGAAAAAAATTTCAGTTAAAGAGGCAGTTTTGAAAACGTAGTCATATATCACTCAGCTATTACATCTCATTCAGGTAAGGGAAGACATGATTTAATGCCACACAGTAAGACCTTCTCTTATTTAACAAAAGAGTCAAGGATCTATTTTAAGTTTCATTTCAACAATAACTGAAATAATATTGATATTAAATACCCAAGAATACAAACTGAAATAAAAAAACACCACTCTGAAAAGATGTATATAAAACCACATATGACTCAAATTACTAGATAGGATTATACAAAATGGAAAACTAGCTTAGTGCAAAAATATAGGTAACAACTTTTAAACTGAGAGTCCAGGGAAATCATAACTAAAAAATACAGTGGGGACACTGTAAACTAATGTGTTTAAGAACAGAAAGCAGCCCTGACTGGTATGGCTCAACCTGCAAACTGAAAGGTCACTGGTTCCATTCCCAGTTAGGGCACATGCCTGGGATGCCAGCCAGGTCCCTAGTTGGGGGCATGCGAGAGGCAACTGATCAATGTTTCTCTCCCTCTCTTTCTCCCTTCCTTCCCTCTAAAATTAAATAAACAAGTAAATTTTTAAAAACCAGAAAGAATTGCAAATAAGGAGCTCAAATCCCTAAAACCATGAACCAGTATACTTGTAATGGTCTATCTACTTCCAGTTTACTTGAATACAAGAGATTATCTTCTACCTTGCTTATACCACTGTTTTTTAGTTTTTCTGTTACCTACCTAGTTGTAGGTAGGGTTCATAAAATCATCAGTTTTCCCAAAAATTAATCTAAATCACATAATCTCAATACAAAATTTTCATAGAACTGCCCTGTTTCTAAAATTAATGTGCAATAGAAAATAATAAAGAAAATCAAGATACCTCTGATAAAAAAAGGATAAAAAGAAAAAGCTTGTTGCATCAGATATAAAATAATGAAGTTGTAATAACTGAAAATTTAAAAATATTAGCATAGAAATAAAACAAAAATACAGTACTAAAATGAAGTTCTATAAATGTACCCTTGCATAAATGAGAATTGACTGTAAGATAAATGGTAGCATTTGATGACAACAAGCTCACAACTATTAACAACCAAACCTAAAAAAAAACCAAAAATGAACTAAGCAAACAACTAGAACAGGAACAGAATCACAGAAATGGAGATTGGGGGGGAGGGAGAGGGAGAGGAAGGAGAGAGGAAGAAAAGGTACAGGGAATATTAGTAACATAAATGGTAGGTAGAAAATAGACAATGGGAGGTTAAGAATAGTCTAGGAAATATAGAAGCCAAGGAACTTGTATGTATGACCCATGGACATGAACTAAAGGGGTGAAATGCAGGTGGGAGGGGGTGTGCAGGACGAAGGGAAATAAAGGGGGGAAAAATAGGCTAATTGTAATAGCATAATCAATAAAATATATTTAAAAATTAAGTAAATTAAATAAAATGCCTATGTGTGGGGGAAAAAAGATAAATGGTAGCATTTTCAAATTAGAAAGGTAAGGATAATGAATTCTTCAGCAACTACTTTTGAGATAAGCGATCCAATTGGGAAAAACTCTTAATTTCCTTTGTCTAGAACAGGACCCTAAATCACTATTTAAACAGAACACATAAATCTAAAGTTATTTTTTTCTTCACAGGAAGCTGCAAAATGGCAAATATTAAGTCAGTGACAAAGCATAACACATTTACAAAGATAAAATGAAGAACTACTACTGAATATGAAAAGGTATGTGTGCATATGTGAGGTGTGTGTATATAGATACCTTGAAAAACAATATCTGATCACATCATTATAAGCTCAGGACAGGGAAAGATTTCTTAGAATAAGCTAAAACTCAAAAGCCATATAGGAATCTAACTTTCACAACATCTTCATATAACAAAAGATACTACAAGTTACGACAGATTAAATATTTAAAACATTTAAAAAATCATTATTCATTTTTTATGTACATGAATCTAAAAAGCAGTAAGCACTGAGTACATAAATGAGTATAAGTAATAAGCTAGATAGAACTTTCTCAAAGAAAATACTAATGGTGCCCTGGCTAGTGTAGCTCAGTGGATTGAGTGCCAGCCTTCGAAAAGAAGAGTCACCAGTTCAATTCCCAATCAGGGAACATACCCGGATTACAGACCAGGTCCCCAGTAGAGGGCCTGTGAGAGACAACCACACACTGATGTTTCTTTCCCTTCCCATCTCTCTAAAAATAAATAAAATCTTTAAAAAAAAAATTAAACTAAAAAAAAAAAAAAAAGAAAATACTAATGGTGATACTTGCTTTAGGCAGTTAAGTGGACTAGATTTACTGAGGAGAAATTACATGTCATTACAGCTAGACCAGCATAAGACATTTTCATTCCAGAGTTGGGTACACAGAAGTTGTCAAAATGTGCCAGTAAAAATAAGCACATTGTAACGGTAGACCTGCATTAGGGGCAAATGCCTGTGGCTAGTGTTAGTTCTTGGGCCTCCGTTAAAGTGCAGAAATTTTATCTAAGTCGGGTTCCCTAGAAAAAGACTAAAGTGGTCTAAAGTCAATAGTCTTTCCTGTTTGCTATAAGAAACAGTTATAAATCATCTCTGGAATAAAGCAAACTCAATTTGGGTCCTCGGGTTTAACTTGATTTACCTGTCCAATAAGGTTTTAAATTAACAATTACAGTTTTCACTTCTCAATGTGTTATTTGGCTCTTTTTCAAATATTTGTATTCATTTCTTAATAGATAATTTTTACTTGCTTGTTTTTGTAATTCTATATTTTATTTTTAACCCTGTTGTAGTAGTTTTTAATACTGAATATATGATCATCCAATGTCTGAAGTCTTTACAGAGTTCCAAATGCTTTGCTGTTTCCCTATAGTTTCACCCAGGGTGACTTTTCCTTATATGTTTTATCTTTGAAAGTGAACACATACATGAATTCCAGAAACAATGAAAAGACATTTTTAAAGTGCTAAAAGGAGACAGGAAAAAAGGTAACCCATAATTATAATCTCACTCTTGATACTGTCTATATAAATAACCCAAAACAATCTGAAAGCTGTCAATAATAAGAACTTAATGAGGCAGTTGGCTTATGAGTTCTTTTTAAAAACTTGCTTTCTATATATTAAAAACAGAATTGGCAACTAGCAAAACTATTATCTGTTATAGCAATAAGAAGTTGCCTAGGACTAAACCCTACAGATAAATTAAACAAATTGTGTACAACCTGTACAGATAAAATGTTATCACTTCACTGAAAGATGTTAAAGAAGACATGCATAAAAGGACAGGGAAGGGGGTAGGAAGGTGGAAGAAAGAAAATAAAGGAGAGGTAAGTAGGAAATATGCCTTGACAGATACAAAATTTATTTTGAAGTTATAATAAATTGAACAGCATGCTGCTATTGAAAATGAACAAATTAATCAATAAGGTAGAGATAAAAGTAAGATAAACTAAAAGGATAGCCCCCAAAAGATCCAAGCATATATGACACAGATCAGTGAGGAAGGACAGACTATTCCTTAATGCTGTGGGACAAATGATAATACAGTGGTACCTTGGTACTGGTTGGCCTTACAACTTGTCAAACCTGGTACTCATCACATTTTGATGAGAAATAATGTTTTAGCACTTGGCACTTGCTCACCACTGGTTGCACTTGCTCACTACTGATCACACCTGCTAGAACCTGTGTGACTTACGACACCACCCATAAGAAAAAATGCTTCGTTAATTGTTGCTTTTTTGCCACTCATCAGAATGAATTAACAATGAGTACCAAGGTACTACTGTATTTATGTGAATAAGTGAATCACTATCCCTACCCCACACCATAGAAAAAAAAAATTAAAGGGTCATAACAAAGATTTAAACACAAAAAGTAAATTTCAAAACCTTTAGCAGACTATAAAGGAGACTCTTTATTATACCAAGGAGGATAAATAAAACATCAATAAAGAATTCATAAAATAAATTGCTAAATGCAACTGCTTTGAAATTAGCAACTTCTATTCATCAAAATACACCATAAAGTAAGTTGAAACCACTAACTCCAATAGATATTTGCAACACACAAAAAGAATTATACAAGAACTTCTGCTTGTGTTGTGGACCACCAATAAGCCAGAAAAATAATTTTTAAAAGTTTGTTTGAGCCCTAGCAGGGTGGCTCAGTTGGTTAGAGCATTCTCCCATACACCAAGAGGATTGTGGGCTCAATCCCTGGTCGGGGCATATGCAGGAGGCAGCCAATCAATGTTTCTTTCTTGCACTGATGTCTGTCTGTCTCTCTCTCCCACCCCACCCCCACCCACCTTCTAAAATCAATAAACATATCCTCTGGTGAGAATTTTTTTAAAGTTTGAAGGCATAGAAGTGCTAAGGGAACCAGTTCTTAAAGGGCAACATTCGCAAGAAAAAAGACCTCACTGAAGGAATCCCAATGTTCTCCATATTTTTCTATCAGGTATGTGAGAATCTTGGTGTGGATGGAACAAGATACTAAGAGGCCATGGGACAGGGCAGCTACTAAGAAGTAGAAAAGCCAAGAAAGAACTATGCAATCTCGTAAAGACAGACAAGAAGTTAGAGTTTAAGGCTTCCCAGGCTGCCCAGGTGTGAGGGAGGGCCATGATCCTATGCAGAAAAGAGGCACAAAGAAGCAGCCTGATGATTTTTTCCCTCAAGGCATTCAGCATTGAAGCTCTGCTGAATTAAAGTCAAAGAAGCCAAGCAAAAAGCTTATTGAAAAGCACTCTGTGGAGGAGGGTTCTGGGAAGATGGTGGAATAGTAAGCATCAGGAATCTGCCTGATATAATATTGTGTAACTTTGGAGTCTACTGAAGGTTTCCAAGGTCCAGGGGAAGATTTAGAAGGTAAATTGTGGTTAACTCTGGTCAATTTTAGCTGTTAGTTTGGCAGGGGTTACCAATTCCCCAGTCCTGAGAGACAGCTATGCACATGTATTGGAGCAGTCTGCCCTCATCTGTGGGAGCTAGGATTGACAAAAATGACCTATCTTCCAAATATCAGGAATATGTGCTCTCATTGTTGTTTCTGACCTCAGAGGTGCGGACAACTAAGTGAGAGGCCACTGTTGTTGCAACTCTTCCCTTTTTGCAAGTCTCTCACCTGCCAGCCAAAGTAACTTTCCGGGCACTTAGAGGGTCAGTCATCCTTTTTCCCATTCCCTTCACTTTCCTCCTTTTTCCCTTTTAAAAAGACAGATGTAAAAGACAGGACATTCAAAGGCAACTGCACATGTGGAGGAAAACAGAAATTCCATCACATGCTGAAACAGATCTGAAAAGATCTAAAGTTTGTATCTTAGGTTTATGTTACAATTTTAAAAAGTACTGTAAATCCTGAGGGATAGGGAGAAATGAATTTTCAGAGTTACATTAGTTCAAATGTCCAGTTTTCAACAATAATAAAAAAAAGTACAATACAAAAAGATACATAAAAGTATGGCCCATTCAAGGGAGAAAAAATATCCACAAAAACTGTCCCTGAAAAATATCTGAGGATGAATGTACTGAACAAATGCTTCAAAATAACTATTTTAGCCCTGGCCAGTGTGGCAACCAGTTGGTTGAAGTGCTGTCCTATAACTGAAAGGTTGTGGGTTCCATTCTTGGTCGAAATGCATACGGGAGGCAACCAATTGATGCTTCTCTCTATCCCTTCCTCTCTCTCTAGAAGCAGTGAAAAAAATGTCCTCAGGTAAGGATAAACAAAATTTTAAATAACAACTTTCAAAGGTATTTAAAAGGAAGACAAGGGAGAATCAAGAAAATGATATATGAGCAAAATGGAAATATCAATAAAGAGACAGAAAACTGAAAAGGAAGCCAAAAAGAAATTCTGGACCTGAAAAGTACAATAACTGAAATGAAAAAAAAAAATTGCTAAAGGGGTTTAAATTCAAAGTAGAGAAGGCAGAAGAAGGAATCAGTGAACTTGAAGATAGAGAAATAGAAATTACTGATTGTCAGGAAAAGAAAAAAAGACAGAAGAAAAATAAGCAAAGCCTATAGGACCTTTGGGATACCATCAAGTCAAACATGCTTATTGCAAGGGTCTCACAAGGTGAAGGGAGAAAGAGGCAGAAAGAGTATCCGAAGAAATAATGACTGAGAACATTCCAGATTTGAGGAATGACATGAATATAATCATCTCAGAGGCTCAACAAACTCCAAGATGAACCCAAAGAGACCCACTGGAGACATATGATAATAAAACTTTCAGAAGACAAAGACAGAGAGAACCTTAAAAGCACTGAGAGAAAAGCAACTTATCACACACAAGGCATCCTCAATGACATTCTGAGAAGATTTTGTTATCAGAAATTTTGGAGGCCAGAAGGCATAGGCTGAAAAAAAAAATGTCAACCAAGAATCTTATATGTGGTTAAACTGTCCTTCTGAAGTAAAAAAGAAATTAAAAGATGTTCCCAAAGAAACAAAAGATGTTCTCAGGTTTTGTTTAACCAGTAGACCTGCCTTATAAGAAATGCTCAACAGAGTCCTGCAGGGTAAAATGAGAAGACACTGGACAGTAACTTGAAGCCACATGAAAAATTAAAACCTCAATAAAGCATGCATGGGCAATTATAAACACTAGCATTATTTCTATAATGGTTTTAGTTCCTCTTTTTGTTTTCTATGACTTTAGAGACAGAAACACTAAATAAAAACAGTTATTGGTATAAAAGTTAGAATTATTATAACTTTGATTTCTATCTCCACATTTTGTTTTCCACATAATTTAAGAGACTCCACATTGAAAAGATTGTAAGTTTTATGTTTTTGGAAACATATAGTATAAAGATGTAATTTTGCAACATTAACCACCCATAGGAGTAGGAAAAGAACAATAAAAAAGCAGAGTTTTTGTACCTCATATAAGTTAAGCTAGTATACAGCCATATGTCTCCTAACAGCAAGGACATGTTCTGAGAATTGCATTGTTAGGCAATTGTGCTGTTGTGTGAACATCACACAGTGAACTTACACAAACCTCAATTGTATAGCCTACTACAAACCTAGGCTATATGGTATAGCCTATTGCTCCTAGACTACAAACTTTCATAGCATATTACTGTATTGAATGCTGTAGGCAACTGTAACACAATGGTTAAGTACTTGTGTATATAAACATAGAAAAGGTACAGTAAAAAAAAAGATTAAAAACTGGTGCACGTGGAAGGGCACACACCATGAATGGAGCTGGCAGAACTAGAAGTTGTTCTGCATGAGTCAGTGAATGAGTGGTGAGTGACTATGAAGGCCCAGAACATTCTTATACACTACTGTACACTTTATAAACATGTCTCATAAGCCCTTACCCTATGTCTTTCTGATAGGATCAGAATTAAGTATTTTCAAGCTGCCAATGCTGCTCCATGAACAGGGATGTGGACTGAACTGACTGAACATATCAACGAGAAACAGGGTAAGGTATAGATCACCAGGAGGGACAGGAGGGAGTGGTCTGTCAGGAGGAAATGAAAGGTAGCCTGAGGATAAGCAGGAATAAGAAATCAATATGGAGAGATAAAGGAACACTGGAAATTGTCATGGCAATGTGGTTTTGGCTAGTGCATACTGAATCAGTGATCAGATTAAGGAACTCTGTGGTATTCATAAAAAAAATGATGGTGTTTAACATGGAAATGGTATATAACTGAGGGCTCGTTTTGAATTTGGAAATTTGCATTTGGTTCTTTTGAAACTATCTGGCATAAAAGGGTTCTCTGGCATTGAAGTGATGAAAGAAATAACACTTATCTGTGCTTTACATTATTACAATCTGAAAATATTTCCAAAGCACAGGAACAGGCTGGCTCCACACTACCACAGAAAGCTTTACTAAATTGGTAGTGGCACTTTACTACTTTTTAAAGTAGTTCCTGTGAACCTGTGCCCTTGTGCCAGATCTTAGGCCCTCATCCAAAAATTTACAGCAATGTACTCTGAAGACCATCAAGCTAGATCTTGGAGGGCTATAGCACCATATAAATATGTAGCACTGTAGGGATGTCAGTGGCTGACTGTTTCAGATGTAATCTGTGCATTCAAAATTGAGGTGCTGTGAGTGAGATGAAATCTAGTATCAATCCCCACAGATACTGCCCCCATCAGAGAAAAAATAATTACTCCTGAACCATATATCTTTCCATTTCTTACAGGAAATTCGGCTCCAAAATAATTGTATGGGATCACCGTAGTATATGCAGCCCACCAATGAATGAAACATCATTATGTGGCACATGAGTACAATTTCAAATTACAATATTATAATTTTAGGGTGTTAAATGTACTTCCCATGGTAAACATGAAGGAAATGGCTATAAAATATACATTTACAAAGGAGAAAAATGTACACATTTCACACAAAATAAATCCACTAAATAAAAAAGAATATAGTAACGAGGAAAAGAGGGACAGAAAAGTTATAAAACAAATATGCAAAAGGACAAAAGTAAGTCCCTTATCAGTAATTACTTGAAATGTAAATGATAGAACTTTCCATTCAAAAGACAGCAACTGTCAGAATGAACAAGACACACCATCCAAATATACAGGGTGAGGGAAAATAGGTTTACAATTGTAAGGGTACCAAACAGAGTTTATTCTTCCATCCATTGTTATTTTTTAATTATTGTATTTTCCATATGAAAAGCTGTAAGCCTACTTTTGCCACACCCTGTATGCTGTCTACAAGAGACTTGCTTTGAATCCAAAAACACACAAGGACTAAACATGAAAGGATGGAAAAAGATATTCTGTGTCAATAGTAGCGGTAAGAGAACAGGAACAGCTATACTAATAAAGGACATAGTAATAGACTTTAAATCAAAAAAGGTTACAAGAGACAAAAAGTATTATATATAAATAGAAGGTTCAATACAGCAAGGTGATAAAATAATGAACAGTTACACACCTATTAAGAAACAGTAAAATGTATGAAGCAAAAACAGAATTGAAAAGAGAAAATACAGTTCTGCAATAACAGCTGAAGACTTCAATACCCCACTCTCAGTAATAGATAGACCAGACAAAAGATAACTAAGCATACAGAGGACTTAACAAACTAAAATTAAAAAAATCTTTTTCATAGACTAGACTCCTATTATGAGTAATAGGTAGAGCAGAATTCTACATGTAGGCATTGCTGAGACACCTATCTTACATAGTACAACCAATACGGCATGATGGAACAGAACCAGTTGTAGATTTATCCAAATATCCCTTTTATTCATCATTATTTTGGACCTGATTAATTTATTTCTAGATATATTATAATGGCCACATAAAATTTAAATATAAAAATTCTTCTTACTTCTGAGTAAAAGGATTCAAAACTATAAAGATTATACAGATCATGGGTTATGGAGGTCTGTGCAGTTGTAAAGCAGTGTAGCTACACTTACACTAGTTTCTAAGGGTGCACATATTCTGCTTTTATATTAGTGATACAATTTTCAAGGCATCTTCCAATGTTTTGATTTATATACTTTTAAAATCTGCGTGTTCTATGTAGAAGAGTTAGTTTCATCCCAATTTTACAGATGAAAGAAATAGGGTCAAAGATCAAAGGTTAAATCAGAGTACTGCACAACAATGTGAGGACTTGAATCCAGATTTTCAGATTTCAAATCAGACCTGAATTGAAACTGATAGGTGGTATTTTTTAAATAAAAAATTAGAAAATATGTTGTTAATTAAAAGAAGAAAAGAATGGTGGGTGGGAGGGAGGGAAGGAGGATTGTCAGGAGTCTAAAAATATCACTCATATAGGGCAGTCTGAGTTCAGATCCCGACTCTGTTCATTACCCTAACTATGTAATTTTGATCAAATAATAACATTTTTCTTAACCCTTCATGTCCTCCTTTATAAGATGGATATGATGACAGTGTCTACGTCACTGAGGTATTTGGAAAAGTGGACGTTATACAACTTATCTTCTAAATACAGCACCCAGTGCAGTATAAGGAGTGAATAAATATGACAAAAACTGCCAAGTTACTACTTTTTAAATAAGCCTCCAGATTGATAGGTTAAGGAATGCCTAGGACTACAGATATATTGATTTCTAAATAATAATTGTCAAATGCCTCATGACACTCCTGATAGACAATATGGAATAAAACCGAAATAATAACACAATGGTCCATATAATAAAACACTGGTTGAATGGATTAGCAACATGTTAAGAAAAATTAAAGTTTTGGCTAATCCAGTAGCATCACCCTTGAAAGCGGGCTAGAATGGCAAGCTTTTTCTTTCACTCTTTACTGGACACTTATGTCTTGATACAAAAAAGAAAAAGAAAACCACAATAAACCAATTAACTCTAACAGACATATGCTATAGAACATGCTACCCAAACAAGAGCATACATGTTCTTCTCAAGTGTATACAGGACATTTTCTAGGATATACCATATGTTAGGCTATCAATGAGGTCTCAATACATTTGAAAAGATTACACACAAAGTATCATCTCTGACCACAATGGGATGGAGTTAGAAACAGATATAAAACTATCAAATTAACAAATTGACAGGAGATTGAATCAGTAATCAAAATATCCCAACAAAGAAAATCCCTGGACCAGATGGATATCTTCACTACGAATTATACCAAACATTTATAAGAGAACTAGTACCAAATCTTCTAAAAGTTTTCAAAACAAATTAAAGATGAGAGAACACTTCCTAACTCATTATATGAGGTCAGCATTACCATAATGCCAAATCATACAGATACAATAAGAGAACTATAAACCCATATCTCTTATGAACACTGATGCAAAATTCCTCAACAAAATCCTGATAAACTGAATCCAGCAACATATTAAAAAGGATTATACACCATGACTAAGTGGGATTTCTTCTTGTCAAGTATACAAGAATCAATTGATGTATTTACACCACATTAACAAAAATGAAGAGGAAAAAATCTGATCGTCTCAAATGATGTACAGAATTTTAGAAAATCCAACAACTTTTCATAATAAAGACATTCAAAAAACTAGGAATAGAAAGAAGCTACTTCAACAAAATGAAGAGATATATATATATATGAAAAACCCACAGCAAATACCACACTCGATGAAAGACTGAAAGCTGTTCCTCTAAGATTAAGAAAAAGAAAGGATGACCACTTTTGCCATTTCTATTCAATACAGTATTGGAAGTTCTAGTCAGAGCAGTTAGGCTAAATAAATAAATAAATGAATGGCCTCCAAATTGGAAAGGAAGAAGTAAAATGATCTATTCACAGATATGATCCCATATCCTAGAAAACCCTAAAGATTACACAAAAAAGTTAAAATAAATTCATTAAGCAAAGCAGCAGAATACAAGGTAAACATATGAAAATCTACATTTCTATACATTAACAGTGAGTGATCTGTAAAGAAAATTTAGAAAGCAAGAGCATAAAAAAAGAAAACACCTAACAATAAATTTAAACAAAGAGGCAAAGAACAGTACAACTGAAACAGGGTGCAAAGTGGGGGGTCCCAAAAATACTCCCCACAACTCATAGTTAGAGGATGGGGGAAGGAAACGATAGGATAGTTAAAATACTTTTCGTAACAATGGCAAGTTGGTAGCTGGTTAACAGCTGTGCTGCCTCCCCAGGTAAAAGGTCTGCATGACTTGTATAGTGACTTGTGATGTAGGCGGGGAAATTTATACAGCACCTGCAGGAGAGGTAGGAGCCAGAGGCTCCTGTGTCATGGGGTACTCTTGCCCTGACTAAAGATGGCAGTCAAAATAAGATAAATACAGGGAAACTGGCAAAAGTAGTACATTATAAAAGGAGCCAGATATGAGGACAGGTACAAAGTCCTGGGTCAGCATTTAAAAATAAGGTCAGGCAAAGAAGGAGGAGGCAGCCACAAGGAAGGAACCAGGAAGTTGGGGGATTTGACCATGAGGTCTGAGAGAAAAAGCAGCAAGCTGCCATGCAGTCTGCAGGGAAACTGTCCACCATGAGGGCTGCTGTGTAAGGTAGAAGCCATTCCAGCCAGAAATCAGAATTTCACCACATGGCCTGGAGTAATAAGAAAGCAGCCATTGGGGGCGGAGGAAAGGGTGTAAGGAGAGAGCTGATGGGGTGGGGCAGGGATCCTGCAAAGCTGATAGAGCTGTGCGGGAACCTGCCAAACCAAGCATAGATTTGTGAGAGATGCCTTGAATGCTGAACTGTGACCAGGGAATGCAGACTTCTGCTTCTCTGAAAGATGTACAGACAAGCATTCTCTTGGGACATGTACCTCCCTGGACTCCACCATGATCCACTGTAACACGGTACATGCTTTCCTGGACTACTACACGGAGGCTGAGGACAATGCACCCCAGATCCTGAAGGAAAGAGCTGCTGTAAGAGGATGGCAATTCTGACACCCATGAATGTGCCTTTCAGAGGGGATGGAGAACTGTTTATGCAGCCAGCTTAAGAACAGATATGGATATGGGCAACTTCTTGGCATGCTTTTGACTTATAGCCTGGTGGGGAGCAGGGGAAGTGCTGGGTCTCCTGGGAGAGCAGGGCTCTGAAGCAGCAGTGCTCTCAGCCCCCACTTCCCAAGGTTGGAATCCTGTAAATAAAAACCTGTTTCCTTCAACACTAATTGCTAAGTATAAAGAAGACACATGGATGGGCCCCAGTTTGCTTGGTTACGCAACAAACACTACAAAACACTGCTGAAAGAAATTAAAGAAAACATAAATAAATCGAAGCACATCCCTTATTCGTTAATTGAAAGGCTTAATATTACTAAGATGTCAATATTATCCAAAGCAATCTACAGATTCAATGCAATCCCTATCAAAATTCCAAATGTTTTTGCAGAAACAGAAAACCCCACCCTAAAATTCATATGTAGTTTCAAGGGACCCCAAACAGCCAAAATAATTTCAAAAAAGATCAAAACTGGAAAATTCACATTTCTTGATTTCAAAACCTACCACAAAAGTACAGTTATCAGAAACAGTGTAGCACTAACATAAATACAGATGTAAAGCCAGAAGGAATAGAAGGAGCCCAGAAATAAACTCTCACATATATGGTCAAATGATTTTTGACAAAAATGCCAAGACCTGATTTCCGCCAATATGGAGGCACAGATGGAAACACTATGCCTTCTCACACAACCAAGTTTAAAAACGACAAATTCTAGCAACAAAAACACAGCCAAACCACAGAAAATTGAACTATATGGAAGTCTGACAACAACGAACCATTCAGCCAAACCAGTAAGAAGGGCAGAGCCAGCAGCAGAGCAGGGTCAGGCAGGAAAGATCCACCGAACTGACCCAGGCACAGGCGCACAGGCAGCAGTGGACGGATCCCAGGTGTGGAGTAGCAGCAGGCGGACACACTCAGGGTGCAAGGCGTTGGATTCACTGAGGGCTGACCGCAGTCACACTTTCTCGTGCAGATAAACCAGTGAAGGAGCGAGCAGTGAGACAGACCATGCAGGCCCCAGAGGCAGGAAGCGGCAGAGGGGACCACCATTGTCCCTCTCTGACCCCCCGCCCCCACATACTGCATCACAACCCATCAACCTGGGTGGCCCCGCCCTGGTGAACACCTAAGGCTCTGCTCCTCGTACCTAATGGGCGCAAACAGAGCAAAACATGGCTCAAGAAGAACTCAAAGCCCCAGAGCCAATAAATCTAAGCGACCAAAAAATAGACAAACTTTCAGATGCACAGTTCAAAACACTGGTGATCAGGATGCTCACAGAACTGGTTGATTTTAGTCACAAATTAGAGGAACATTTGAAGGCTAAACTAATTGAAATGAAGGGAAATGCACAGGAAACCAATAGTAATGGAAAGGAAACTGGGACTCAAATCAAGGGAGTGGACCAGAATGAAGAAAAAAATGGCCAAACAGAAAAATATGAAGAAACAAGAATTCAAACAAATGAGGAGAGGCTTAGGAACCTCCAGGACATCTTTAAATGTTCCAACATCCAAATTATAGGGGTACCAGTAGGGGAAGAGGAACAGCCACAAATGGAACACTTATTTGAACAAATAATAAAGGAGAACTTCCCCAATCTGGCAAAGGAAATAGACTTCCAGGAAATCCAGGAAGCTCAGAGAGTCCCAAAGAAGTTGGACCCAAGAAGGAACACACCAAGGCACGTCATCATTACATTAGCCAAGATTAAAATGAAGGAGAGAATTCTAGAAGCAGCAAGAGATAAGGGGACAGTCACCTACAAAGGAGTTCCCATCAGATTGTCAGCTGATTTCTCAAAAGAGACCTTGCAGGCAAGAAGGGGCTGGAAAGAAGTATTCCAAGTCATGAAATCCAAAGACCTACAACCAAGATTGATCTATCCAGCAAAGCTTTCATTTAGAATGGAAGGATAGATAAAGTTCTTCTCAGATAAGATCAAATTCAAGGAGTTCATCATCACCAAGCCCTTATTATATGAAATGTTAAAGGGACTTACCTAAGAAAAAGAAGATAAAAAAGATGAACAGGGGAAGGAGAGCAAACTCACAGTTATTAACAACCACATGTAAAACAAAAGCAAACTAAGAGGACAGCTAGATCAGGAGAGGAACCATAGAAATGAAGATCACATGGAGGGTTAGCAATAGGGGAGTGGGAGGAGGGGAAGGGGGGAGAAGGTACAGAAAATAAGTAGCACAGACAGTAGATAGAAAATAGATAGGGGGAGGGCAAGAATAGTATGGGAAATATAGAATCTAAAGAACTTGAGACAGGTGGTCATAAACTAAAGGGGGGGAATGGTGGGGGAGGAGGGTGTGCAGGGTGGAGGGGAATGAAGGGGGAGAATAGAACAACTGTAATGGCATAATCAATAAAATAAATTTAAAAAAATGCCAAGACCTTTCAATGGGAAAAAACAGTATTTTGAATGAATCATGATAGGAAAACTAGATGTCCACATATAAATAAATGATGTTGGATTCTTACCAGCCCCATTTATAAAAACTAATTCAAAATGAATCAAAGACCTAAGTGTAAGACCTAAACTATAAAGCTCTTAACAGAATATAGGACAACAGCTTCATGACACTGGACTTGGCAATGATTTCTTAGATATGACACCAAAGGCGAAGGCAACAAAGGAAAAATTAGGAAAAAAATTAACATCATAAAAATTTTTAAATTTTGTGCATCATAGAAACACTATAGAGCTAGAGTAAAAAGGGAACCTATAGGAGAAAATATCTGCAAATCAAACAGCTGACAAAAAATTAATATAAAGCATGTATAAAGAACTTTTAAAACTTAACAACAATAAAATGACTTGATTTAAAAATGGGCAAAGTATTTGAATGGCCAATAAGTACATTAAAAATATTTAACATCACTAATCATTAGATAAATGCTAACCACAACCAAAATGAAATATCACTACACACATATTAGAATGGCTGTTATTTAAAAAAACTCAAACCAAACCAAACAAAAACAGAAAATAACAAGGATGTGTTGACAAGGATGTAGAGAAATTTTAAACCCTCGTGCACTATTGATGGGAATGTAAAATGGCACAGGTGCTCTACTTGGTGCACGGATTTAGCCTTCTATTAAAATTTATTGTACTGGAAGACAATAATAACTGTCTAAATCACCATCTTCCAACACTTCCTCCCAAAACAACATAGAATAACAAAAACCACAGCCACAGCATAACTTGAAGGCAAAGAAGAACCAACACTTCAACATAAGTATAAAAAAAAAGGAAAACAAGTTCCAAGTTCTAGTACATATTCTCTTGTCTTCTGGCAACAAATTCCCCACCTCACTCCCTACTCACCCCCCCACCCCATTCACCCTCATCTAACTCAAGGCTAATGGCAAAAGCAGACTGAGAAAAACTGCAAAAGAGAGTGCTGAGAATGAGTGTCAAACTCAGGATGAAACAAACTATTGGCAGAAAGACTAAATATATCCTAAATCAGAAAATACCGGTGTCCTGGTAGATCAAAGCATGGACTACATTCAATTTAACATAACTTTAAAATGTATGAGCTTGGGCATGGGGGACAGCAAAACAGAGAGAGAGAGAGAGAGAGAGAGAGAGAAGCAACTTTTTGTTGAAGAAAATTTAGAATGCTGCAGCCAAAAGAGAATCAAACAGGCTTTCAAAGGCAAATAGATGCAAAGAAAACCCTATTTAGAATTCCATTGTGTAAATGTACCATAGTTTTTTGATCCTCTCATTTGCTGATGAACATTTACGTTGCTTCCAGCACTTGGCTACTGTGAATAACACTGCTATAAATACTGGGGTGCATAGGTTCTTTTCAACTGGTGTTTCAGGGTTCTTAGGATATAATCCCAGCAGTGGAATTGCTGGATCAAAGGCAGTTCCATTGTCAGTTTTCTAGGGAAATTCCATACTGTTTTCCACAGTGGCTGCACCAGTCTGCATTCCCACCAACAGTGCACTAGGGTTCCCTTTTCTCCGCATCCTCTCCAACACTTGTTTGTTGATTTGTTTATGATGGCCATTCTGAGAGGTGTGAGGTGGTATCTCATTGTGGTTTTAATGTGCATCTCATCTCTCTGATGGCTAGTGCTGCTACCCTTTGCAACAGCACAGATGGAACTGGAGAGCATTATGCTAAGTGAAATAAGCCAGGGGGTGAGGGACAAATACCATATGATCTCACTGTTAACTGGAACATAATCAACAAGAGAAAAATGCCAACAAAATTTAACCAGAGACAGTGAAATTAAGAACAATCTAATAATAGCCAGAGGGGAGGGGGAAAGGGGTATTGGAGGAAAGGGTTTTCAGGAACTACTATAAAGGACACATGGACAAAACCAAGGGGGAGGGTAGAAGCAAAGGAGAGAGGTGGGTTTGGCTGGGGTTGTGGGGAGTGATGGGGAGAAAATGCAGACAACTGTAACTGAACAACAATAAAGTAATTAAAAAAACAACAACCCTATTTAGAAGGAATGAAAAAAGGTAAACAAACAACTAACGGGATGAAAATGAGATCAGTAAAAAGATCAGAGACAAAATAATGGAAACAAAAGAGAGATAAAAAGAACAAAATCCATACAGTTGCAGTCCTTAAGCCAGAATGATCGATGTTCCATATTGATCATATTCTAGTATAAAATTATTAGATTTCAAAGATAAAGAAACTCTCAAGGACTTCAGAATAAAAAATCAAATAATCAAAAACATAAAAAATCAATATAATAATGGAGTGACATTTAAAAAAATGCCACACAAAGTGTTAACTTCATATCCAAATGAGCTGTCCTTCAATTATCAAGGACACTGAAACACTATTTTTAATTTTAGGGAATTCTACACCAATAAGTCTTTAATAGATGAATTTCATCCAACCAGGAGATGACTGAGAAAGCTTCAAAGGAAAGACCAAGGATGAATATTTTAATATAAAGGTAGACCTGCAACTAAAATGTAGATGGGGATGATGAGGAAGGCAGAATATTATACAAATGTTTATATGTTTTGACAAAAAATATAACTAGAAATTGGAGATGGTAGAGAAAGAAGAAAACAGATTATTACACAATGATTTTATATAAGCAATAAGTTAAACAGTATCAAATGTAGATGGGTATGATAAGGAAGGCAGAATATTATACAAATGTTTATATGTTTTGACAAAAAATATAACTAGAAATTGGAGATGGTAGAGAAAGAAGAAAACAGATTATTACACAATGATTTTTATATAAGCAATAAGTTAAACAGTATCAATACAAAAAGGACAAACCTAAAGTCGTAAAACTTCTAGAACAAAGCATAGAAAACAATTTTTATAACCCTGGATTACACAGGCATTTCTTAGATAAAACATGAGAAGTATAACCTACAAAAAAATTCCATGAACTGGACTTCAGTAAAATTAAAAACTTTTGCTTTATGAAAGACATTGGTAATACTGAGAGTGATAA
The DNA here is from genome assembly GCF_021234435.1 of Artibeus jamaicensis. Classification (NCBI taxonomy): domain Eukaryota; kingdom Metazoa; phylum Chordata; class Mammalia; order Chiroptera; family Phyllostomidae; genus Artibeus; species Artibeus jamaicensis. The sequence continues at coordinate 11,916,022 of NW_026521803.1, read as the reverse complement.
AACAACACAGAAAGTATTTCCAAATCCCTTTGTGATAAAGAATTTGGTTCTTCAATACATGAAGAACTAGAAACTCAACTAGAGCTGAGTTTCTCAACTCAACTCAAAAAAAACTCAATAAGGAAAAATGAGCAAAAGTTTTGAACACACACTTCACCAAAGATACGTGTGTAGTATGCAGTTAAGACAGACACGAGGACAGTGGGCCAGGTACAGAAGGTCATCAGAGAGTAGAGTCTAGGGTGCCTACCAACGGACAAAACTAAACTTTCCTCCCCTAGTACATTGCTGGTCATGCGGTTTGGAACCCCTGACCTTTCCTCCTTCAAGAGAACATCTAGGCCTCAGTTGTGTTTCAGCTTCAGACCTAGAAAAGCATCAAAACCAGACAAGCGATGCCATGGCTACCTCAGGACCAGCAGCACTGACCAATGACCCCCTACCCTGGCACTAACCAATCAGTGGAGACCATGCCCCTGAAAAGGCAATCCTGGAAAGCTGATGAATATTCTATTGGGATGCTCACCTGAGACCTTCCCTAAGATTCCTGCCTGCAAGAGAGAGATTAAAAACCCTCAGGACATAGGACCCAAAGCATGCTCTCCCTCCCAGGAGAGCACCCAGGCCTTTACCTTCCCTTGCTTCTTCCCCATAGGCACCATGGCACACATCTCCTAAACTCCAAGGAACCCCTCCACACTTGCAACCAGGAGAACAATGGGCAGTGGCAGCTCATCCCAGGCTAAGCCCCTGAATTTATCTCCAAGGTCTCCTTTTCTCTAACTTCCCCACGAGCCAAAACAACCCAGCCTAGGCTCTCCTGTTGCTTCTTCTATGCTAAACCCTTCCTCTTTTCACTGCCCTGGGTGTGCTTTGGCTGTGGTCAATAAGACCCTGCTTGCTTTACAGCAGTTTGTCTCTTGTCTAAATTTTTTCCTTCAAGACAAGAAACAAGGTCTTCTCATTTCACCAGTAACATGTGGATAGCAAATAAGCACAAAAACAAATGCTCAACATCTTTAGTGATTAGGAAAATGCGAATTAAAACCATAATAATAACCACAATATACTTATTAAAATGGTAAAAATCAAAAGAACTGAAAATACCAACCATTGCCAAAGTTAGAGAGCAACTAGAACTCTCATTGTGGGTGGGAAGATAAAATGGTGCAGTCTCTTTGGCAAACAGTGTAATAGTTTCCAGATGCTCCTGAATTATGATGGGGTTACATTCCAATAAACCCATTACAAGTTGAAAATATTGTAAGTCAAAAATGCATTTAATACAATTTAACCTATTGAATTCAATAGCTTAGCCTTGCCTACCTTAAACCTGCTCAGAACACTTATGTTAGCAGGCAGTTGGGCAAAATCATCTGGTGGCTGCTGCCCCACACCCCAACAGAACATTAGGCATTTTGCTACTCCAGGAAATAATAAAAATTCAAAATTATAAGTACTGTCTCTACTGAATGCACAGAGCTTTCAAACCACTAAAAAGTAAACAAATCATAAGTTGAACTGTAGTAAATCCAGGACCTCTGTAGCTAAACATGCATTTATTTACCTAATGATCCTGCCATTATGTATACGCTTGAGTATTTACTACAGAGACATGAGAAACTATATTTACAAAAAAAATCTGTATATAAATCTGTTTATAGTGGCTTTATATATAACTGTCAAAAACTGGGAACAACCCAATGCTCATCAACAGGAAAAAGAATAAACAAATTTATATTTGTATAATACTTTCCCCCAATACAAAGAACAATCTTCTAATATGCAAATGATATAGGATATGGATCTCAAAAATATACTGTGTGAAAAAAGAGCAGTATGCAAAAGAGCAGATGATATAACTTTTCATTTATGTAGACTTCAAGAATAGACAAAAATGACAGATGGTGATAGATATAAAAATAGTGGCTGTTAGAAGCAGGGGTTGGGAATAATTGATTTGAAAGGAACATAAAAGTGATGAACACATTCAACATCTTGATCTGGATTATGATTGCACAGGTGTATGTCTGTCAAAATTCATTGAGATGGACACTTATAATAATCTGTGCACTTTTTGGTTTATAAATTATATTCAAAGTACTGTTAGTTTTTTTAAGACAAATATATTTATTTATCAGAAGTATTATTCGATCACCTTTTTATTTTATTAAAAAATATTACTTCCTTAAACCACACCAAGCTTTAACTGTTATTTTTCTTTACCTCAGGGATGTTATTCCATTCTCTTTTATTTCATTCTTCTGAATAGAAGATCCTTGAAGTGACAGAATTTTATTTCCTGGCAAGGTAATTTGCTTTAGAATGGAAGCTATAAAACAAAAGAAGAAAGAAAAAAGTATAATAATAAGAAAACAGGCAATGACATCACATTAGAAAAAATTCAGGACAACAGCTTTTAATATATATACAACAATCAAAAAAAATTGAAACTGCCCTAACACTATGTTTAAACTGAAACATGACAATGAATTTATTCCCTGAACATAAAATAATCTACTAAAATCGAGACCTCCATTCTTCAAATTGTCTAAAGAATTACCAGCACTGAAAAACATCATTCAGAAAAGGTGACAGAAACATGTTAATAAAATATCATTTATATTGGTAGGTTTTTAAAATGCATAATAAAAATAAGAGTACAAAAGCCCATCATGTTTCAAACCCAGTGTGACTGGTCAGAGCCTACCTGGAGATGGCTGAACAGTAGTTACTGCAGTGTTCACTGGCATCTTCTTCTGTCCAGATTTCTGAATGGTCAACGCTGAGGAATGGGAAAGTGTAGCCATTTGTTTCACAATGCCTCCTGAAGGCGGCTGGACTATCTGAAACAATGAGAACTATCATTATAGTCATTCAACTAAATCTGCTTCGGTTGTAACAACAAAACAAAGAATTGTGCTCACCTAACTATAAATATACCTTGATCTTAGCATAACAAGAAAGCCTACTTAAAATTTAAATTTGTATGTAGCGAAATTAACTTGTTCAAAAGTGAAAACCACGAGTATCTCACACTTTATATTTTTAGAGTGGAATTCAAAATTATATTATATACTGCCCAATTTAAAGCTTCATATGACTCCTTTATTCATTTTTAAACTTTTATCATAGAAAATTTCAAAATATAGACAAAAGGGAAGAAACAATAAAATGAAACCATCTATGCCATTATTACCCAATTACAACAATGATTAATTCATTACCCATCTTACTGCATCTACATCGTTACACACTCCCCTTCCACCCTCACTTATTTTAAAGCACATTTGGATATATCATTTTATCTATAAATATTTGCTAATATATTTCAAAAAAGATAAGGACTTTTAATGAATGGGCCACTTTAAAAAAACATCTGGAAAATGACAAGGCTAAAGGCACTCTCCAAAATAAACAAACAGTTCAAGAAATCCAGAGGTGAGGGTTGGGGATAAGGGAAGCAAAATTAAAGTAATAGCATGGCCTTATTTTTAGCTTCAAAAAAGAAGAAAAAACAGAATAACAGGGCTTCATTTTTTTTCACTTGAAGAAGAAAAATGGTCACCGTGTATTTGAGCCAACTATTGACAGTGAACTATTTATAAGTCCTTCAACTCATTTTTGCCTAATACAATGAGCAAGGAAATAGACATCTAAATAGAATTTTGAAAGTAAAATTTATCCTATACTTTAATTTTTTGTAAATGAAATTTAAAAGCCAGTGTGCATCTCTAAACAAAAGTAGCTCGTAAGACACTCCAAATCCTTTAGGAACAAACACCTCTAGTGGAGAAACACAAATTGGAATAATTCAATTTCCATCATTCCAAGAACAGACTCAAAAAGATAGAAAAAGCTCTTGGAAGCAATGATGTATTTCAACAAGTTGAGATCCTATTTATGTATTGTAAGATCCTCGGGGTCAGATTAAAGTTCTACAAGGTAATATATATACAATCACAGTCTCATTTATGCATTCAGAAACTCAACAAAAACACTCATCAACAATTCTGGCCTATTTCCCTATTGTTCACATTTTCTTCCTTTGTATCCTTTACTAGGTATTCTTTTCAGCATTTTAATTATGAAAGACAGTAATAAAATATTAGAAGTCTATTTATGAGTTAGTCTTCATACTATTTTTGATGAGTACACAAAAATATAACAGCCTGGAAGTCTATTACACTCTCCAGTGGAGGGGGGGCGGGGCTCCACTCCCCAGGGAGGGGGGGTGGCTGGGGGGCGTAGGGTGTGAGGCAGGGGGGCCAGCCCCCATTGGACCAAGTGCTAGTTGTATCACTTTAGCATAGAACAAGCTTGGGAAGGTGAGCCTCAGTGCCAACTCACATCCAGGGCTGTTCATTGCCTGGTCTAGAGATCAACCAGGGTCAAGTTCATGCCAGTGGCAAGAGGCAAGCATGCCATAATTAAATAAATAAACAAACAAACAAATAAGCAAGCAAAACAAATGATACATATACAAATATATGTATGTAAAATGAATGATATGGGATATTTATATATATAACAAAGATCTGAGCTGGGATTAACCATCTGGGATTCCCATCATTGTTCATCTTAATAACTATACCTCTTGGGGCAGCACATATGCAGCATATTCCTGCACATTTGGAGAACAAAGTAAAATTATGAGTGAAAATATGCAAGAAAATTCATTAGTGTTCTTTCAAAGAAAGTAACATTTAAAACACAGTTCAGGGGTGGCCAAAAGTAGGTTTACAGTTGTGAGTACACAAGAGATTTATTGTTGTATTATCTATTTATTAATTATTGTATTATTTATTATTATCATCATTATTCACCTACCATTCCCCCCGCCCTCGTATTAGGCATCTTATGGAGACTGAAATTATCTTAGAGACATGGAAATTGGCCCAAGGAAGAGATATTTGCTAATACCTGGCAAGCAAAAGAAAGCTGTTATATTTTTAAAAACTTAAGTCCTTTATTTAATTTACCTCCAAAAAAACTGCTAGAAAGGAAGCCTAAATACCTTAGCATCTTCTTTTGACATATCAAATTTTGATGTTTTATCTGGATATTAACAAATTAATGTTCTAGTCATTTATAGAGAATACAGGTCAAGAGCTACACAATACTCAGGTCACAGGGTCTTTTTGCATTGACTATGATTTTTACATAACTATGATCAGGGATATCTGATAAGGAACTGTTCTTAAATTCTACAGGGAAAGGAACCACAGAAACATAAGTATGGACTGAAGAAGTCACTGAGAAAATGCTGCACACTGTGCTTTCTCTGTACTTCAACCCAAACCCACCTCCCTGTTCTTAAATACATAGCAACCAAATACTTATCTCTAAATAATTCATGCAGTACATGCACACAAAGTTACTGGAACTATGGGTACTATTTCCTCTGATTTCTATTTAATATTCAATACGTGATTACTGGCACACACTCACTAAGGCTGAGTTCTAGAAAATAGAGGGCTCCAACTAAACAAAAACTGTAGCATAAAAGTAAAAATATACATGCTGGTTGCCAATTATTCCTCGGGAACAGCCAATGTGTAGGTCTTGTACCACTATTTCTTATCTTCTGGGACAATAGCATATTCCACTAAATCCTAGCAATTCTATGTGCCCACATCCAGCCTCAGAATATCTCTGAACACAGAGCTGAAGTAAAATCCTACAATAGCAGTTGAAATTAATGTCATGCCCAATTTAGAGCAAAACTCAGGCCTTGGCTGGTGTGGCTCCGTGGATTGAGGTCAGCCTGTGAACCAAAGAGTCACTGGTTTGATTCCCAGTAAGGGCACATGTCTGGGTTGTAGTCCAAGTCAGGTCCCCAGTAGGGGGCGCACAAGAGGCAACCACACACTGATAACATTCTTTCTTTCTTTCTCCCTTCCCCCTCTGTCTAAAATAAATAAATGAAATCTTAAAAACAAAAAACTCAACCTTGATACACCTCAGGATACGCTGCTTCTATAATTTAAAGGGTCTTCTAAACACTTTTTAAATTTGCTCAAATGAATTTTTTAATTATATCACCAGCTTTTAGGAATCAGTAATGCTGCTTCAAATCAACCTACAAATTTGTTTAAAAAATTTAAATGTACTCCTTGTATGATTTGATTTATATGAAGTTCTAAAACAAACAAAACTAATCTGTGGGAGAAAATTATCAGAAGGGTCCTTGCTTCTGGGGAGATGGGGGTGGGGATCAATTGGGAAGGGATGCAGGAAAGAAACTTCAAGGTGACGGTAGCATTCTGTATCTTGATAGGGGCCATGAGTTACAGAGAAGTATGTACTAACTAAAAACTTATCCAATAGTACATTTAAAATTTGTGCACGTCAGTACATGTAAATTTTAGCTAAAAAGAATAAAAAAGTGTAAACGATGTTAAACTGTAGTTAATAATGTGCATGTTTCATTATTTAGAAAGAAGTCTTTGAAATGCATAAAAAATTAAGATTGATGAGTGGGTAAATACATGATAAATCAAGTACACTGATTGTAAATAGTAAAACCTAGGTGGTTTGATATATGGGTGTGTTCACTATAAACTTCAACTTTGTTATGCTTCAAATTTTTCATAATAAAATATTTTTCAAATAATGTAAAAATATGATTTACATATGGCATATATAAATATTATTTCTAAATAGTTTGTTTTCCATAAATTCTAATATACCCTTAACCAACTCATATACATATTTTTCCTCAAGTAAATTTAAATTAACTAGCATTAATCAACCTATATATTAAGACATACTTTATAAACATTCACTAAATGATGGCCCATGAAGACTTTTCTGTGCAACTCCTAACTATGTGTGGTTAAATGAAGGGTAGGCCTTACTTGGATTCAATCTCTTTCTTCACCAAACCTTTTATTAGTCCTATTTCAGTCATTATAATCACCAACTGAGTAACACCTCTCCTCTTATTCTTAACGGAATGCAGAAACAGAAGAAAACAGACAAACAGCTTAAGTTTGGATCCTAGGTCAGTTTAATATGAAACTGAGAGTGAACTACTTGAGCCAATAAAACAATCAACTATACTTTTTTTCCTACTCAATTTTTATTTCAACTTCTCTATTGAAAATACCGGAGACCAGCATACTAGAAACTAAAATTTACACCTTAAATTTTTTTCTCTTTATCCAGTGAGAAGTGAAGTCAGAGTTAATCAGCATAATTAAGTCTCACAAAGTATTTCATATAAAAATGTATTTGTTGAAAATTCTTTAAAGGTTCCCTATTACTTCAAAATAACTAGGTACGAGGCAAAAAAGATGGTGGAACAAGAAAATTTTTTTCTAATATTCTGGGTCAATTTTAGGATGTAAGTTTTACTGCAATATAATGAAATAGAAAATTGCCACTTTAGTAATATGCTAACAATGATCTGTTTTGCTCTTATATCCATGGAACAGTTATATTTGGAGAATTATTGCTGAGTATACTTGGCCACTTATTTATCAAATCTTTATAATTCCATTAAGGAAGAAATGAAATTCTTGGAGGTCACTTGGAGGAATACATATGTATTTGACACAAGAAAAAATATCTATGACAATATTAAAGCTTCCTGCCCTAACTCTAAGCATAAATTATGTTCACAGATATTCAAGTGATATATAAACAAAATTATTAAGAATAATAATATTCAACTTACTCTACAAAATTATTGGTCTTTTATCCAAAGACTAGGAATTTTCAATTAACTTTCTCATTCATGAATTTTATTCACATGTTATAAATTTGAGAGGCTTACTGTTTAATTTTATGTGATAAAATTGGTTATTAAAATTTAGCAAATTTTAAGAATTATCAAATTAAAATTTATCTTTAATATTAATTTTTGTTAATTAAGTTTAAATTAAAATAAGTCTTTAAACTAAATTTAGCGCTTGCTTAATTATTAGTAAAAGTTTTTTCACAAATATCCTAAGAAAACCTTTTTAGCACTGAAACTCCCAAAAGCTTCTATCTCCTATAATTATCTATACTACACTATAATCCAATTCCAATCTCTTTCATAACTTTTAAAAAGGTATTAAAGCTCAACATTTGGTTGGAGTATAGAACATCAAATAACAACCACACCAGACTTGATAAATAATAAGATTAACCATTTTTAAGAACTAGATTCTTGTGAAATCCCAAGAACTACTAATTAGGTCCATATTTCAACAATTCAAGCATTTGAGGACCAAAATATACAAAGCACTGAATTATTGGTACAACATTAAAAACTTATCCCTGAAGAAACTGAGCAATTCTAGTTCATTTATTGGATGAGAGCTTCAGAAGATCATAGAGGATAACATACAATAATTAATAAGATAAATCTAAATTCTTTAAAAATTGGGAAGGATCTCTTTAATCCAGAAAAATGTATAAATTAATAAAATAACTGTACAAAACTGAAACTTAGCAATGATAGACTGACAAAATTTTTATCACTTGAAAGTGTGATATTTAAAAGGTCTTATCCAGAAGGCAGGAAACCTATATACTTCTGCAGGAAAATTAGTAAAAGCTAGAATATAGTAGTAAGGGATATTTTGAAATTTGTGGTCAATTATTAAAAGAAATTACACAAATTTTAAACCTAGCACTGGACAAGATGGCCATGCTTGTATTCTTCAGACCGTTTTTGGGGACTGCATCCTGAGTTGTATGAACCACAGATTTGATCCAGTATAGCGATTCCCATATTTTAAATCATATTTGCCATAATTCTTCTAAGCTGTATTAACTATTTTCTGATGTTTCTAGCACCCTGAGCATTCTTCTTCACATACACCTAGAATTACACTGGACTATGGTTTGCAATGGACTTACTGATGATATTCTTAATTACTCAAGAAATACTAGTTCAAATTTCAGCCTAGCTCAATCCTCTCTGTGGCATTACTATAGAGAACAGCTTGTGTTATTTAGTGACCCATGTAAAAATCTGTTGTAAAACAGGGGGACTGAATGAAAGAAGGTGAAAGAATTAGCCAAAGAACAGACTATATACGTATAATATATGGACATAAACGACAGTTGTGGTGGTGGCCTGAGGAAAGGAAGGTCAAGGTCTGGGTGGAGGTGGGCAAAGGGGGAGAAAATAGGGATATCTGTAATAGTGTAAGCACTAAAAATAAATATTGCATTGGCTGGTGTGCCTCAGTTGGCACATTGTCCTATAAACCTAAAGGTCGCAGGTTCGATTTCTGGTTAAGGCACACAACTAAACTGCAAGTTGGGTATCCAGCGGGGCCCATGTGCGAGGCAACCGATGGATGCTTCTCCATCACTTCGATTTTCTCCCTCTTTCCCTCCACCCCCTCTCTAAAATCATAAGCATGTCCTTGGGTGAGGAATGAATGAATGAATGAATGAATATTAACTTTAAAAATCTGTTGTAGAACAGATTAAAATGCATATATTAGCAAGCATCTAGCTGCATTTTTGCCATTTTAAATTGGAAGGTATGAATACTGACATCAGATTTGTTCGCTAAAATTGAAATAGAGGCCAAACAAGTAAAATTAAATTATTTCACTATCTTAAAAGAACAAAAGTAGGAAGTTAAAAAAAAATCCTAGCCCTGGCTGGTGTGGCTCAGTGGATTGAGTGCCAGCCTGCAAACCAAAGGGTCGCTGGTTTGATTCCCAGTCAGGGCACATGCCTGGGTTGCAGACCAGGTCTCCAGTAGGCAGCATGCAAGAGGCAACCACACATTGATGTTTCTCTCCCTCTCTTTCTCCCTTCCTTCCCCTTTCTCTACAAATAAATAAATAAATAAATAAAATCTTTCAAAAATCCTGAATACTTGCCATTGGATTTTGTTACATTTTTTCATTGAAATTATTTCTAATGTATAACAAGTCAAAACTACAAAATGGAAACACCACCAAGATATTATTACTAGACAGTTTCCTGTTTTAGGACACTCCAGAAACCTAGAAGTTCTTGTGCACCATAACCTAACAGAAAGGACACTGGGTTCTAGTCTTAGATCCATGACTCATTGAATGCCAGTGATGAGTCACTTAAATTTCCTGACTCTTAGTTTTCTCCCTGACTTTTTGGCATCACAAATTTATTTTAAAATCCACAGTGCATACATGACATATTTTTAGTACTCTATGTAGCTATGAAGCATTATTTTATTTCGGGGACCGATACAGATATTCCATTAAGATTAACAAGGATTCAAGATTCAGCTACAACTGAAAAAAAAAGGATTTCAATTCTGTTCAGTACTACCAAAAAGAGGCCTTTCCTTGGGGCAATTACTGTTCCAGTGGTTCCCAAACCTGACCAATGTTTAAGAATTACCGCTTCTAAAAAGGTTGCATCTGAGATTAAATTCAGACATTCAAGAGAACCTCTGCAAGGTAGGTTTATTTCTCCATTTGAAAATCAGACTCAGAGCAGAAAGAGATGAAAAAAAGATCAGTATCCAGGAAATGACTATTCCTTCCTACATACCCAAGAGTTTGATGGCTGTCCAAATTAATATTTCCTTTTCATTCTATGCTCAAAGCTGTCCTCTGACTCAAAGATAATCATCCGCAGATTCTAACCTCTTCTCCTGATCACACAAACCTGGCTGGGAAGTTTACTTAGACTTTACTATTCCAAGCAGAATAAACTGAAAAAAGAGATTTAAAATACAGCCTTTACTACAAAGGCTTACAAAAGAGAATAAGGGCAATCACCAAAAATCAAAAAACAGCTAGCTTAATGACTGTATAAGGTAGGGGAGAACCTTACTTAAAAAAAAAAAAAAAGAAAAAGAAAAAGAAAAAAAAACCATGATTTTAATTAATTCACCATGTACTATCTCACACAGATTAATGGTACTTTCACAGTCTTCAAATAAAACTTTTCTGGTCTAGCAGAAAGTAGAATGTTCTAAACACTCATTGGTAAAGAGCTGAGATTTCTGTTACCCAAGAACCTCCCAACCCACTAAATTTAGGAAACACAATGTTCTATCTACTCCTTTCTCCACACCCCTCTCTCTCCCCTCAGCACATTTTTCAAAAGAAATGTTACCATAATAACACCTATGTAATAAAAACCCTGCTAAAATATTTCATCTGCATCTAATCTTGAGGAAACAGTGAGACAAAACAGAATAAAGGACATTCTGCAAAACAACTAGCCCAGGCACTTAAACTATTACAACATAACAAGAAACCACAGAAGACTGGGAAACTGTTCTAGAATTAAGAAGCCTAAAGAGAAATGACAAGCAAATGTAATATACAATTCTTCATCGGAAACAACATCAGAAAAAACAGCTATGAAGGACAATTGTGGGACAATAGCAGAATTGTTGGGACAATTGTGGAAATACTTATTGTACCAATATTAACTTCCCACATTATATTGTACTTACGTTAAAAAACACAAATTTTTTTCTTAAGAGACAGACAGTATGCAAGGGTGCAGTGTCACGATTTCTGTAAGCAACTCTCAAATGGTTCAGGAAAAATGGCATTTGTGTGTTTTGTAGTATGTGAACAGAGAAAGAACAAAGCAAACGTGGTGAAAAGTTACCAAGTGGTCAAACTTGGTCAAGGGTACACAGGAGATCATTTCACTAGTCTTTCCAGTTTTCTGAATGTTTGAAACTTTCAAATGAAGAAATTGGGGAAGGAATAAAATGTTACTCACTAGGTGTTTGACTTTAACTGCCTGTGGAATACCAGCTGGTTGTGAAAGGATGGGTCCTGCCTGGGTAAGCTGGATTTGGACTGGAGCGCCAATGACAGGCTTGTCAGATGTGGTCCCAGCAGAAGTAACAACAGGTTTCACAGGTGGAAGACAAATAGCTGATGTTGAAGTTTCTCCAACAGTTACTGATGGAAGAGCCAGTGTCACTCCTGCCCCGGAGACTACTGGTTTTTCAGGTTGAAGTGAGACAGCTGTAACTGTAGTTTGTATAGATGTCACAAGTGGTTTTGGAGTCTGAAGCAAAACAGTTTCAGCTGTTGTTCCTCCTGCTACAGCAGCTGGACCCACAGAATGAAGTGTCACAACTCCAGTTTTTGCTCCCCCCGAACTAGCAAGAGAATTCAGGCTTTGTACTGACACAGTTCTAGGTGTTGTTGCTCCAGAAACAATGACAGGCTTCTCAGACTGTATTGAGGAAACCGTTGTTGTTGCCACAGAAGTTGTTACTGGTGTGGTACAGGTACCAATGATGTCGCCAGAAGTCTGCTGAACACACTGCTGAATAAAGCTCTGGGAGTTAGGCATGAGTTGTCGTAAGGCACTCACACTTTTCTAGAAACAGGGAAGGAGAAAAAAGCCACTGATAAATGAATAAATTAGCTATTAGTACAATAAAAATACTTTGTATTTCATATCTTTCAACAGAAAATAATTCAAAACTACATCAAGTAATTCAGTTGAGGAAATCTGATACTTATTTATACCCTGTCACTATCCAAGATTCAATTAACTTAAAACCCAAAAGTGCTTTATTTTTCAATACAAAATTATGTCTGAGGATTAAGCTTGTTTTGCACACCTGAAAATCAATTTGTTAAATTAAAATAGTTTTGCCCTGACAGGTGTGGCCCAGTTGATCACGCATTGTCCCGCAAAGTGAAAGGTCACCAATTTGATTCTGAGTCAGGGCACATGCCTGGGTTGTGAGTTCAGCCCCCCAGTCAGGGCGCGTGTGAGGCAACCGATCGATGTGTGTCTCTCTCACATCGGTATTTTTCTCCCTCTTTTTTTCTCTCTTTTACCCTCTCTTCTAAAGATAAATAAAATCGTAAAAATAAAGTAAAAAGTTTCATACTTGTCTGTACCTAACTAAATCCCGCAATAAATCACTAATAACTTCGGTATCTGTAAATTTGTTTAAACGAAAGCAGACTAAACAAATTTTTGGTTAAATTAACTTTCAAACTATTTTTTTAATCCTCACCCACGGACATTTTTTCATTGCCTTTAGAGAAAAAGGAAGGAAGAGAAAGAAACATCAATGTGAGAGAGAAATACTGACTGGTTGCCATCTAACATGTGCCTTGGCCCAGAGGCTGGACATGCAACTTTGGTATGTGCCCTGACAGGGAACTGAACCCACAGTCCTTTGGTCCAAAGGAGGATGCTCCAACCAACATAGCCACACTGGCCAAGGCTAACTTTCAAACTTTTGACAGAAATAGTCTTCATATCAAAATAAAGCTAATACAAATATGGGCAATTTTCTTAATAGAGCTAGAATATTCTGACTGAATTTTAAGTTGGTTTTTATCTTCATATGCTGTTAAAAGATTTAAAGACAGTTCAAGTTAAAAAGTAGAAGGTTCTGCCTTTCATCCCTGGGGTTTGGGGTTCTTCTTTGCTTTCTTTTTTTTTGAATAAGAAATCAAAGCTGAAAAAGCAAGTAGATAGTAGGTTATCTTGGCAAATTCATGGGCTGTTTGGGAAGATTTCCTTGTTTTGACAAAATGTCAGACTGCCATTATTTAAAAAGCAAATGAGAACTATTGCTCCTCTATCTTTCCTTTCCTTTAATATTTTTATTAGAAGAAACCAATAGAATTCTTATCCAAAGAGGGTTTCAAGTATGTAAAAACAATTAACAAAAGAAAGTCTCTCATAATCTTTTTTCAAACTTCGAAAGTAGAAAAATGATGCCACCTTAAAAATATATACACAAATGAAGTGATTTGATTAAATTTAAACTAGAAATCTAAGATGAGGGAGTCCAAAGAAAAACACAAATGGAAAGAAATATTAAAGTAATAAGATTTAAAAAGATACTAAATTTATCTCTTGATCCTCTGGTTAGAGTTAAGAACAAAGTCCCAATCCCTCATCCCTATGCAACATCCAACACTCAAAAGCTCCCAAAAATTGAGAAAAAAGTTCTCAAGAAAATACATAAGGCTTACTAGGTCCTTAGAAAACAGATAAAAAGTGCAACTAGTTCATGGTAATTTTTGGTAATCTCAAGAAAGTGTTTGCTACCAAGTAGAGTTAGATAGGCTAAATGCTGGGCCTGTAAGTTTGACTTATAGTTAGTCAACTTACAGAGTTTTCTTATCCCTAAAATGGATAATACTGTATAGTAGCTATTCTCAAGACTGATATGAAAACAACGCAAATTAAAAGTAAACTACCTAGCAAAGCATCAGACACTCAGTAGGTGCTTACTAATTTCTCTCCTTCTTCCCCATTATGTCTCCAGTGAGTAGGAAATAAAAATACAGTGGTACCTCAGTACTTGTTGTTAATTGGTTCCAGAACTTGTCACGAGTGGTGAAACCAATGAGTACCACACAAGTGACAAGTGATGAAGCATTTTCCCTCACGAGGTGGTGTCATGACTCATACAAGTTCTAGCAAGTGCGGTGAGTCCTGAGCAAGCGTCAAATACTGAAACATTTTTTTCTCGTCAAAATAAGACGAGTATAGGGTTTGACAAGTTCTGAAGACCACGAGTAGGGTTTGACAGGTTCTGAAGACCACGAGTACTAGATATGACTGTAAACTCAATAGAACTGTCAGTGTCATGCAGAGCACCTACAGCTCACACAACCTTTGCACTGAAGGGACCCAAGGAAGACTAACTAACATCTCGATCAGGAGGGTCCACTGAAAACAGAGCACTAGTCCACTGATGATAGATATTATGCTGACCCTTTAACCTTCCCTTTCCTTCTGAAAATGTCGTGCTCCATCTCCCTTCCCACTTTTTTTTCATGAGGCAACCAAGAAAATCTACTATGAAGTCTTTTTCATGTCCTCCAGACAGTTAAGACAAATTTTTCTAAAGACAATGCCTTATTCCATTATTTCAAAATTTATGGTTGAGGCTTTGGTTCACTACAATACCATGTCTTCAATGACTTTATAAATTTCAATTCAATTTAGATACCTGTGAGTATCCAAAAATATGTATTTTTAGCCTGCCAAAGCAAGTTCTTATTATTAAAGTTATTGTTATCCATCAAAATTCTACTTTATTCAGTAAATCTTAGAAAACAATATGCCTACTAAAGAAATCATTTATTTTTTAAAATAGCCTTTCAGGGTCCTTAGTTCACTGTTGGTGGGATTGCAGACTGGTACAGCCATTATGGAAAACAGTATGGAATTTTCTCAGAAAAATAAAAATCAACCTGCCTTTTGACCCAGCAATTCCACTGCTAGGATTATATCCTAAGAATCCTAAAACATCAATTTCAAAGAACCTATGCATCACAATGTTCATAGCAGCACAATTTACAATAGCCAAGAGTTGGAAGCAACCTAGGTGTCCGTCAGTAAATGAATGGATCAAAAATTTGTGGTACATATACACAATGGAATTCTATGCAGCAGAGAGAAAGAAGGAGCTACTACCCTTTGCAACAACATGGATGGAACTGGAAAGCATTATGCTGAGTGAAATAGGCCAGGTGTTGAAAGACAAATACCATATGATCTCACCTTTAACAGGAAGCTAAACAACAAAATGAACAAGCAAGCAGAATAAAAACAAAGACACTGAAATAGAGAACAAGGGGACAGTGACCAGAGGGGAGAGGGAAGGGAATTTAAGGGGG
Organism: Artibeus jamaicensis; assembly: GCF_021234435.1. NCBI lineage: Eukaryota > Metazoa > Chordata > Mammalia > Chiroptera > Phyllostomidae > Artibeus > Artibeus jamaicensis. Next base: position 11,900,441 of record NW_026521803.1, on the reverse strand, counting down.
AAGGGGGGAGGGATTTCGGGGAACAAATGTGAGGGACGCAGGAACGAGGGCTGGGGGGTGGGGGAGGGGGAGCGCGGGACAGGGGGTGGGCTTGGATGGGAGAAACAGACAAAAAACTGTACTTGAAAAATAACTAAATAAAAAAAATTCCAAAAATAAAATAAAATAGCCTTTTCACTAAACTTGATATTATGTGAGAAAATATGAGTCATTAGAACAAAGCAGAAGGTCCTTTTTTTTAATGTCAAGAATTTTGCATATACAAGCATTAAAAAACACAATAAAGTTATATTCATGAGTCAGAATGTACTTCTGTTTTCCCAATGTGTTCTCATCTGAAGAATATAAATTATCAGTGTGATTTACAGATTACGACAACACTGAGAGGTTTCTCCTACATTGTTAGTTATCTTCACCTTAAGCTGATGTCATATTGAAATATTCAGGTTTTAAATTATTTTAAAGTAAACACAGAATTTCTTCAACGTAATAAATACATAATTCTACCTTAAGAAAAGGAACCAAATGAGGCTGAGGTGAAGACTTGAGTTCAACATAGAGTTGTCTAGTAAATTCTTCTGCTTCGATTTTTGCATCCTGAGGATGGGAAAAAGAAAAACAGCATTTTTTAAGTCTACAAATATTTTAAAACAGGAGCAGTATGTAATTCATGATGATTGTAGACATAGCAAGCTCTGAACAGTCATGATGGAGGCATTTTTCCATGTCATTTGTGAAATGAATAATCATAAACAATAGTGATATTTGTTCATACAGGGATGATCCCAGAAAGGAAAAGACGAGTGGCACTGGTAGCCTGAATAAAGCTATTGCATCACAGTCTGTTAGGAACAACTAAGAAGTGAAGACACAGGAGTCCTAAATTCCTTAGGGTAGAAGATAAGAAGTTTTTGGTTTGGGGACCTTGAGGTGTTTTGTTTTTTGGTGTTTTTGTTTTTGGGGTTGTTGTGGGGTTTTTTTTCAATTTTGAAACTACCTTAATCAGGATAAGATTACATGTTTAAAATGCTATTGTAAGCCCATAGTAAGAGATATATTATTGTTCCAAAGGACTTAGGAAGCCCTCCATACTGCCCTACATTCTAAGTATTTCAGGAGTCTATGAGATCTAAATTATTTTCATATTAATACTAAAAAGGCTGTTTGCCTTTTTCACAGTGCTGAGATTTGCACTGATGGTACAAAAACAACAGTAGGTAAAACTGTTGGCAAGAAACACAATGGTAACAAATTTAAAAAGGTGTTGTCATGATCTACATCACTAGGCATTAGTGGTAAAAAATAAAAAACAGAGCCAGTTTCATTTTAAAATGTGCTCGGTGAGGCAGTAAAAATTAATTTTAATAAAAACCCTTCAGTAAACATCTTTTTAAAATTATGTATAAGAAGCTGGGAACCACACACAGAACATTTCTGCTGCAGACCAAATTAAGATGCTCACAGAAAAAGCACTTTCTGATTTGCTTACTGAACTAGTTGATTTACTGGAAAGAATGTCAAACCACAACCGGTTATTCAGAAGACTCAGGCGTTTGATTGACAGGCATTTTCTCAAAAACAAACCAACCAACCAACCAAGCCTGTCACTGTAAGGAAATAAACTGATAGCATTTGTTGTTAATGCAAATTTAGAGCTCTTAAGATAAAATGAGAATTTTGAATGGTTTCTATACTTTTTGGTTAAGATCCAATATGGTAGAATTTTGGACAATCTGTAGCCATGATCCTGAGTTTGACAGCTTCCTAGTACTTAAAGAATTTCCCTATAAGATTTTTGGTCAGATTACAAGTATCATTTTGGTGTAACTCAAATAACAAACCCATCAACATTTGGAAGATCTGCACAACTTTGTGAATCAACATTTTCCAGAAAGCCAAAATGCATCGTTATAATATCTATTAAGTCAGATATCAAAGGAATTTGCAAAAACATAAAGGAATGCCACTCATTTCGCTCAAATTTTTGGTTTTGGAAACTACAGTTTTCATTTCATATGTTATGCATATTAATATGTGATGGGTTTGTTGTTATTTTTAAATAAATTAGTAAATTATTATTTTTTAACTTCTGTTTTAATCCCAACCCCAAAACAACAAAATGAATTTTGGAGTACTCAATTTTTAAGAATATAAAGGTATTCTAATGCCAAAATGTTTGAGAATTGCTATTTGTTATTCTAGACTAAATAGACCTTAAGCTAGAAAGGATATGTTATTAATTTCTAACTGCCCCTGGCTGTCCACAAAATACACAGACATTCTTTGTACTTAGAAATTTTTAATGTTTTCTTGAATACATGTTCCTTTCTATCATGCCTCCCAATTTATAGAGTATTCCATCTCAGAGAAACAAGCCACCAGATCCCCTTTTAAAACTAGCATACTTTGAAAATGGAAGGCCAAAAGCTCAATGTCTACTTTAAAAAGACCCTCAAAAGTTAAAAACTTGCTCATATTGAAACAAGGGAGGTTGATGGCTGGGAGTGGGGGAACCCTGATCCCATGTGATAGGCTGTATTCCACAGAGTGGGGGAAGAATCCCTGAGAAGATGAGAGAGCTTGCCTTCGCTGGAGAAGGGGGAAGGGTCAACAGGAAACCACAAGGCAGCAGCTACTGAAGCCACAGCTGGGGTATGCCATATGCCCAGGTGAGGCTAAACAAACTGTATATGACACCTCACCCAGGAAAGAGACACTGTGCCCCTGTGGGCAGCTAGAAAACCATCCTACCCACTTTTAGATTATGGTGGCCAGAGACCCTACGCAAGCTGGCATGCATGGTGTAGATTAGTCTGAATTGGCTAACAAGTTGGACACTTCCAAAGGACATGGGATTTAAGGGTGAAATTTTAAAAACAAACTCAGGGTGTGCAGAAACTCAGCCCTTTTTAACGCTCCCCTCACCCCATCTGGTCAGGAAGAACTGGGCATTCACAGGACCCAGTGGACACTACACCTCACTCCGAGCTCTTGCCTTGCCCTGCTCCCTGCACAGTCAAGAGCAGGCTCCTGTGGATGTACACCCCACCAGCAGTGGGCCCACGGGATGCTGTGGCCCTGCACTGCTCTCATTCACTCACTTTTGAAGGCACCGCACAGATGCAAAGGCCAGCAAAGCTTGCCATCACCGAGGGTGCGAGCAACTTTGGAAGTCAGGGCTCCAAGGATGGAGCCCTTAGCACTACCAGCTGCAGTGATCTGCCAGTGCACCCCAGCCCTGGGAGAAGGAAGGAGCTGTGGCGAGGCAATGGAGATGCTGGCTTCACAAGTACACACTCCAGAGAGAGACAGCCAGAAGCTGGAGAGATGGGGATCTGTCTGCATAGCAGCCTTAGATTCCAAAAGGACAGATAAGAATAGAAGGTGGGGGGGTTTGGGGACTGCTGTCTCTGCATATGGATCTGGATTTCAGTCTTTTGAAGAACAGGAGGATTTCTGTGTTTCACAGAAGAGAATGACTTAGAGCAGAGGAGCCGCCTCTGCCATGCCTTACCAATATTGTGTTAAGCATGTATACACAGCAGCAGGCAGTCCAATCCCACTTTGCCAGGCAACAATATCACTTATAATTTTAAATATCTAAAAGTTTTCCCAAATAGAAAACTAATCATTTCAAATATGCTATATTCCTAATAAATTATAGGTAGCATAAACTGTAATAAAGAAGGTATTTTGATATTTATAAAGTATGCTTGTTTTTCTGTACACTATCTGCAATACAGTTGACCCCACAACACAGGGTTTGGGGCTCCAACCACTGCACAGTAGAAAGTCTGAGTAGAACTTTTGACTCTACATTCAGCCCTTTGCATCCTTGGGTTGCAAGGGTTGGACCAACCAAGGACTGAAAACGGTATTTAGGAACCGCAATTGGGAGTGTGAAAATACTATTTCAATAATAGTTGGTTCAATCACCGATACAAAACCCACAGATACAAAGGGCCAACTCTATTTACTGAAAAGTATCTGCACGTAAGCAGACCTACACAGTTTCAAACTCATTTTGTTCAAGAGTCAACTGCACATCAACATGATCCTGCTGGAAAAAAAGTAACCATTTTTATATAAAAAAGAGACAAAATTATCATTATATGGTCAGATGAATCTGTATATTTTAGTAGTTCAAAAAAATCCAGGTGGTATTTGAGATCTTACGTCACCAGCGTTAAACTCTCATAAAAATTCTCTACAGGTCTAGAAATGTCTTACACCACCATTTACTTGTCAGGGTTCCAAAGAAGCCCACCCACAACAACCCTGCAAACATGGACTTGTACTGGGCCCCACCCACTTCTGGCTGTGTATAGTTGACCTTGGACGAGTTTCTTTCAAATATCTGGGCCTCTTTGCTTTAAGTAGTAAGCCACAGATTTATTTGAGCTGTTATTAGAAAATCCTCAAGATGGATAAGAGTTGGGATAACCCAGGAAAAGGAAAACATGGGTTGCTTGCTGCTTTTAATTTCAGTTTTTAATTGGATTGCCTACTGAGAGTTTGAACAAAATCTCTGTTGGGTAAATGAGAGACTGAACTCTCTCTAGCTCCAAAAGAGAAAGGACACTTGCTTTCCCAACCCCATAGCCAATGGGGTGACAATAGCTATTCAGAACCCTGAATCTGGAGTGGTGGAGGTGGGTGCCAGGAGTTGTCTGGTACGGTAGCACAACTGATCCTGGAGAAGCCTGCAAAAGCCCAAGGAGAAGTGCAGGGAGCCCTGGAACGTATTCATCCTGGGAGCAGGGCCCTTGCCTTGGAAAGCATTGAGATTCCAGCATCTCATGAGCTCTTGCTGGCCCCTGCTTGCTATTCTTAAATGATCATGAATCTTTGTGGGGTTACATGAGAAAAACTTTCCTCTAGAGTGTAAAGTGGTCCTTATAGAAAGATCTACAACATCTGGCTTGTCTGCAGGCATGCATGTAAGGACTGGTTTTCCCTATAAATTTCTTCAGGCTCTATCAATCTCAAAATTAACATGGGAAATTGTGTCTCAGACGCCGACAAGCCCCATGACAGTTGCCAGTTTCCCATTAATACTAATATGGTCAAGAGAAGGACTCTTTGATACTTCTAAATTAATCTTTTGTACACACAATTAGAAAAAGCTGGCTATATATTAGGCAGAATGAATAAAAAACATATTTAATTGGTCTCTCAGAGCTTCAAAAGAGGATTTCAATAAATAGATCAACTTATGATGTCATGTAGGTATCAATCCAACTGTTTGAAGTATTAATGGCTGTCCTTATTTTAAAAGGGAGAAGCTCATTTGGAACTTGACTTGAAAAGACTGATTTAAATTGTAAATGCCCGGAAAACAAAATCTGGACTCAATTGTTTGTCTCTGTATGTCTATATATGTATTGCAAATGTAAAATAATTTTCTACCTTCAGATGGAATTGTTAAAAGCAAGCACTTGTAAGGATTTGAGTATTCCAAAATTCTCAGAAATACAGAACTAATTTAGATGCTTTTCAAGTTCACATGAACTAACATTAATCCTTAGTAAATATTGGGTTGGCCACAAAGTCCAGTTAGTTTTTTCTAACTAAGAAAATGTCTAAAATAAGACACAACTTTCATTTTCACCAATAACTTTATTGATTTGGATATTCTGAGTATGTTGGCTATCTCCTACTATCAGCTTCTAGTGGGCAAAGGCCAGGGGTGCTGCTAAACATCTTCCAATGCAAAAGACATCCCCACAGCAAAGAATTATTTGGCCAAAATGTCAATTGTACCAAGAAACTTCACAAAACACTTTTGACATATTTGATCAGTTATAGAACCTTCTTCATATACTCCATATTTCAGTTGTTTTTACCTTTTTTGAAATAATAAAGCATAATATGCCAAAAATGTTACATATCTTCAACATTAAAATGGCTGCACAAAAATCCACCAATTTTGGAAAGTTTTTTTTAAATGCACACTTATGTGACAGCTGTCATAATACAATCAAATGAAATTAGACACCTAAGGAGCTCCTAGAGCCACTGTACAGAAAAAAGTAAGACTTTTTGGCAAACTCAGTAAAGGCTAGCTTAAGTTTGTTAGTTTAAGTAACAGATTCTGCCTGAGTTTTATATAACAAATCCATGTTAATAATTGACTTTTATGTCTATTAAAAATGTTTCTAGAGTTTATAAAATGTCTAGCTAAAGAATGGTAATTTATTACTTCCTAATTTCACTAGGAATTGATGGGGTTTTTTTAAGAGTTAAAAGTCTCAGTTTATGAAGAAATAACTTTGCAAAGTTTCAGCACACCTCAAAATATTCAAAATTGCATGAGAAGCACTATAAAATAAGTGATGAAAACTTGTATAGATAAGCAATGGCTGGACATTGAACAAATAGCCATGGCAAGCCCAAATGGCTGCTTGGTTCTTCCCTGTTCCCTGGCTACCCATTTTTTGGTTTTTGCATTCCTTCATGCCTCACAGTGCATTTTACCTATCGCTAGAGGAAGAACCTTAGGAGCTGACATTTTTGAAATGAGACATCTTACACTACTGCCAAGATCTGATAGAGAAAATGCCAAGTTGTTAACTGCTTCCTTTTGTTAAGCAGAACTTTAGGAGAAGGAGGAGTGGTGGGAGGGGCACTATAGTACTTGCACAAAAAGTTCGTAACTTTGATTAACTGCCTCCAGCCACATATCTGTTTTTAACAGGATAACAATAGGTGCTCTGGAGCAAGATAAAAATCTGAGTTAACAGACTTCCACTATACTTATGCTTAGGAGGTCACACCCTCCCTCAGAGGAGTATGTACCACACCTCCCACCAAAACAACAAACAAAACCTACAGAAAAAAATAATGGGTTGCACAGACAGAGCTGCAAAACTGTTATTCTCGGGAGCACTGGGGATCTTGCTCCTCAGCATATGCCATCAGCTTGGCTCAAATAAACTCTTATAAGACTTTTTTGAAAAATATGAAATTGTATTTGCCTGTTATATCCACAGCATATTTCTTAAGCATATAACATGCAATATTTGCTAGTTTCCACCTTCACCTGTTTTTTTTTTAACACATCTACTAAGCATTTTGCCTGGAAAAAGATAGAAGAAACCAAGGATATGTAATTTGGTAACTAAAAGACACAGCATCTTGGCACTTGCATAAACCACAAAGATTATCACATTTATTCTTCTCATCTTATAGAGAAGGAAACAGACACGAGGAAGCTAACTTACTTTCACAGGTCTCGAAGTTTGTTGTTGAACATATATAGAACTGAATTTTATTATTTAATAGCCTGGCTTTCTGGCATTTAAAATTCTAGTAACTTTTTTTTGACTAAACAATCAACCTTCTATCCAATGCCCTTTTTAGGCTAAGGGAAGCAGGACTAACAGAAAGTAATAGACTACAGCAGATTTCCTTATCTTAGATTTATAATCATTACAAAGCTTTCAAGAAGCAAAAGCAAAGTTTATCAAAAAATCCATTTAAAACAAACCCCACTTAAAAATACTTATTTCATATTTAAAACTTGTTCTATGGATTCTTACTAACTTACCAAAAGTTGTCCCACAAGCTTCTTCACATTCTGCCCCATTTCTGGGGACTGTGATCCACTACATGCTAGTTTTATTAACATTGCAAGGAAGTTCTTACATTTCTTCACATTTTCAATCATCATCTACATGTAGAAACATAAGCAAACATTCGTAAATGTCAGGCAGAAAAGAGTTCAAATAAAATGTAAAGAGCTGTATTGCGTGAGGTGAAAATGAGAACTTACCGGAGAAAGATTAGTCTGAACAGCTGCTGAGCTCTCTGCTTTGAGACTAGGCTCACTTATGGGGGTGCGTGCTGCTCCCGAACTTGAAGCCTTCAGGGTAGTTAAAGTATTCAAGGGCTTTACAGGAGTAGCTGTGACAACACTGGTTGGCACGGCCACAGACTGAAATTAAAAGTCAGATATATTTAGATACATATTACTATGACATATATCAGAGTGGGTGCCTCATTTCACACTTATCAGACTACAAATGGACTCGAAATCTTTGCTTTTATCTTATGTCCTACTAGTCTAAGGCAATGTAACAGTTATACATGATCTGGACTCTAGCAGATCTGGATTTCAGTCTCATCTACCTACCTACCTCCTTTTCACTGATACCTACTAAGTGTTGACCTCAGGAGACAAGTTATTTAATACTGCTAACCTTCTGATTCCTGTTAAAAAACAAAATAAACAAAACAAAACACAGGGATAGCAATAGTATCTACTATCTTAGAGTTTGTGAAACACAGTGCCAAGCACACAGCCCTCACAAAATATTATTTATCTTTCTCCAAAAGAATGTGAAATAGTAAGCCTTTATATGAAAACATAGAATTCCTGTCCTGTAATTCTCTGCTTTTTCGTAAGTAGAAAGCAAAGAGATTTACTGGTCATCTTATATTCAGATAAGCTGCTTTTATGTACATACACCACAAGAGTAAGCACTACAAATATTACAGAAGTGATATCTTATTTTCACACCGAAAAGAATTTCAGTTATTTCTTCCACCCTCCATTGAAATGAGGTATGATTATAGCACCACCTGCAGGCTAAAAAGTTTCATACAAGAAATCACAAGTCAGTAATTTAGAAAACCATATTGAGATAAAGCAACAATCTTAAAGGCAGACACTAAAGTTAGAGAATGTGAGTAAAGTTTGGGGGTACAGGGAGAATAGTATTTATAATTCACACAGAAAACTGAACATTGCACCATCATTTTAATTTCAATGTTTGTGTTCCCTAGGTATATGGTACAAAAAGTTCAGGCTGCTATCATCTTCAAGAAAATCTCCTGTGGTAAGTAGTAAAGGTAAGTAAATTTGAATGAACTACTTTATAAAAACTGGAGCATGTATTAGACAAGAATGTTTTGAAGGTAAAAATGGCAAAGAAGTTAAACACTGATAGGCATAATGATGAAATGTTAAGCAAAAAAGGGTAAAACAAAAAACTGCACTTAAATTAGTTTGATTTTATTAAGTATGACCAGATCTCAAAGTTAACAATGGAAATGACATCTCTTTCCTGTTCCTATTCTTAGTCCTGCTCTCTATGGGTAACCACTGTATATTTTCCTTTGAACCCTTTTCAAGATTTTTCTAATAATTTTTTTAGCTTTATATACAATAAGTAAATATTCCTTCTTCAGTGAGTCTATTTTATGTTCGGTCATTAACTCTTTGTGTTACTATATTTAAGAGGTATAATCTGGAACTGTAGCTGATGAGTATATTACCTTTCAATACTGGTAGAAGGGGTTCCTCCAGTGCATTCTGTCCCTCTCTCTAGCAAGCAAAATAAGGCCCAATGAAATGTGAGCACAGGAAAAGTGTTCTTTTTTTTTTTTTTTTGAGTAGAGGAAGCACGGCGTTTCTACACTCCTTGTCAATATTTTATTCTTATCAAGAAGGGACAAAATTTGTCCTTCTTGATACATTCACTTTCCATGTGAATTCTACCTCCTAAAAGGCATGGAGAGGTACACAATCCCAGTCTTTAGCTACATAACCTCACTGTCGTAATGGATGAACCACCTAAACTCAATCATAACTCTGCCTTAGGCTCTCTGTAGACCGACAGTCAATGGTACTTCCATGCTTTGCAAGACTACACTGGCACTGCTGAGGCTTACGTGAAGAACAGGAGGAAAAAAAACTGGGGCATATGTGAAATAATCTGTGAAAAATCAGTTATACATAGAGCCAGTAAAATGAGTTGTAAGCAAATTTAGCAGACTAAACTGCATTTCAAGGAAGATAATTTTCTATACCTGTCTAAAAAAGCAATCGGCTTTGGGTTTATTTATTTGTAATTAGAAATACTATTTTCTAAATGTAATCATTTACAAAATAAAACTGAAAAAAGATTTCAAACTAAATCCTGTGTTATATTTACTAGACCAGACCACTGGTCCAGTAAAGACATTTTAATAAATATCAGTACCTATGAATAAGAAAATACTTTTCAAAATTTCTTAACATACATTTGCCTTTATCACCAAATAGTTAAGTACAAAGAGTTCTATCTCCTCTCATTTCAAAGTTCTAGCTCCTTATTTCCAAGAAATGCATAAAACTGAGATGCTTTAGCCATGAAAGTGAACACAAATATTATTCATTAAGTCCGCTCTCTGACAATTTCTACTGCTTTGGCCTACCACTGAGGAGCAGCCTAGCTTAAAATATGCAACAATCTAAAGCAGAAAAAGTTACAATCTACAGGGGTATATCAATGGTAGATATATATAGATTTTAAAAATCCAAGGAAAAGAACAACTCAGATATACCATTTTAGAACAACTCTTAAGTATTAAATCTTTGAGAAATAGACCCAATAAAAAACTCATATACTCAAAGTACTATATAAGTGATAAAACCTTTCCATAAAATAATCATTCATAAATTCTTTAAACTTCCTATTTTCTGATGTCTCAACATCCCTGCAAATAGTCTCTGAGTACTCCATCAAGTTGAGTAAGTGTACCAATGTGATAAAGTTAGTTCCTACCTGTCCCCATCTGACTGTGACCTAGTGACATTCAAACACACCAATGAAATCCCCTCATGCCTTTTGCTTGTGCACTCTCTACCAGCCCTCAATAAAGGCATCTCCCCCTCACCATCTCTCAGCCTCCTACCTATTTGGTTGAGATTGCTATCTGGGTACTCCACCTTTATGGCCACCACAGGGGTCACCCTTTCACCAAGGACAAAGCAAGAGTCCCTATAAACTAGATGCCATAGCTGCCTCCTGGGCACTTCAGATTCCTTGTGTCCAGACCAGCAGGGAAGTGAGGATTCGTTATGATGGGGTAACTGACCTGACATCTGAAATAGGCCAGGTTACTATTACACAGTGGAAGCAAAGTGAAATATGTGTGGCAAATACAGATGATCCACTTAAGTGTCTCCTGGTATTTTCTTGCCCAGCTGTAATAATCAATGGACAAGAGCATCAATTGTTGCCTCAAAAGAGCATGGTGATTAGGACCTTATACCCTCAGGGATTAAAGTCTGGTCATACTACCAGTTAAGCTATCATGAGCAGCAGAGTGGTAGTTGAGAGTAAGGGGTCTCCGAAAAGAAGATGAGTATTATTAGGTAACTACTTAGTCCTACTAAATTCCTTCCGCCCTTGTTTCTTCAAGGAAGTAATCCACTGGAATCTCAGAAGAATAGGTCTTCAAAATGTATGATGAAGCAGATCCCAGTAATGAAAGGAGTAGACTGTAGTGATATGCTGCCACACAGAGAGGTCTGTGTTGTTCTAGCTGCTGGGAATGCTATTAGAAAGCCGATAGCTGTCAGTTCCTTCAGGTTTTAACTCAGCTGCAGAGAATTTGACCTTTCTCAAGAGCACAACTCTCCCTAGAGAGTACATCCAATGACTGATCACAAGGGGGAGCTTAAGGCCCAGCAGCCCACGTTGGCACGAATGGGCCAGCTCTCTGACAGGCCATATTTGCTCCAAAGTTCGCCATTTCACAGACGCTTTACTGGGCCTTCATCCAGTTCAAACTCTTACTTACTCTTCTTTCCCTTCCACAGGTATCATCTCCCTAATTAACATCCCATACACCAAATTCTGTTCCAGCACCTACTTCCTGACACTGTGACACATGGCTATTTGATGCATTTGCATTAATTTAATATTTTCAAGTATAACTAATATTCCAAAAATAGTAAAGTGTTTATCTTGTGTTTCCCATACCTCCCACAGTTACCAGTTTGATAAGTGTCATCACATATCACTGAATTGCTCTCTTCAGTGTCCCATAGCACCTTATACATCTGGCAGAAAGTGACTAAATAATAAAGAAAGATGAGAGAACAGCCAGTGCACACATGGCCACAAGTCTGTCACAACTTACTTGTACTAAGGAAGGCTTCGGAACAGTGGTTACCACAGTAGTTCCCATTTGCGCCAGTTGTTTAACAGGTGCCACTGCCACTTTCTTGATTAATTGTGAATTAGAATTCTGGGAGATTTGGGGGAATAATACAGTCATCAATGTTAGTAATTAAAAAATATCAGTACTAGGGCAAATATTAAAACACTTTACCATTGCAAATACTTTGTTATAACTGGCTTAATAACCTTCTAAATTCTATGCACGTTCTCTACTATGAACCTACCTGGTCAACTGGCCAGCTGATACTCATTTCATACACCTAAGAGGGCAACTGATTTAACAAATAAATATCACAGTATTCTAACATTAAACTCTTGAACTCTACTGTTTGGTGCATACAGAAACATGGATTCTTATTCACTATCTACTTATAAACAAAATTCTAACCTATCTTCTCAACCCAGAGCAGTTAGATAAAACAAACTAGAAAGGGGCTGACAGATACAGTAACAAGAGAAAATGTTTGGCTGAGAATCAGATTAGAAGAGAACAAAATGGGATTAGGGGGATTTTAAACTGAGGGTGATAATTAACCACAGAAAACTGTGCAACCCTTCTTTAGGATGAACCGGACTCATCAAAAATATATTGCACTATATTCAGCATTTTCTGTTAAATCAAAGAAAAATACCCATAAAAATATATAATGTGTGTGTGTGTGTATTTTAACTCTGGTACACAAGATAAGCTGCAAGTACCCAGAAAGATCTTCATGTATATAAAATAAATCATTCCTTAACAATGCCAAATTAGTAAAATATTACAGCAGAGTTCTGAATTTCTTAAAGGTAATTCCTATAAGATATGGATAAAATTGAATACTAAACTGTAGTCTTAATACTTTGCCATAAATTAAAATTGAAGCAGAATGGTTTTCTTTCCATTTAGAGATGCAAATAGCCCTGTGAACATTCCCTTGAGGACTACAAAATCTTTTAGTATGAAGACTGAATTGTTATTGTTTTAGCAATCACCAAACAAAACCAAGCATCTTGATTAAATAAACATATATTCAAAGAAGGCAGCTTAATTGCAAAAGTTGAACTAAACCACCCCCTCAATTATTTTTACTGGCAAATTACATACATGTTTATACGACGATAACAGCTGGAAAACTAAAGATGATGAAAAAAGAAACGACTAAGGTATATTACCGGCATTGCACAGATTTTGACTGTTTGAGTATTCATTGGTACAGCTGGCCTTGAAATTATGTTACTTGCGGTCTCAGGTCTCGTTACAGCTTGCTGAGGAGACACCAACATCAACTGACCACTGTTACTTTTGATCAAAACCGTTCCTATATTTAAGAAAAAAGTTTGAACTACTTAATAAGTGATGCATAATCATTATATATTTCTTCTCATATTTCTTTCAATAATGTAAATGGCCTGAATAACTGACTAGTACATACTGAATTTCATGCCTACCTATTATCATATATAATATGAAAAGATATTTCTACTCAAAGCTACTTAAAATCTTAAAAGTCTAAGCATACAGATGAGATATTCCTGGAGGAGGCAAAATACTTTTTCTTCATGACATGAAACTATTTATAAAGCTACAGTAAGTAAAATGATATGGTAAGGGTATATATAAGACTAGACAAACTGACCAATGGAATAGAACAGAGAACCACAAAATAATTCATAGAGATATGTAATATCGCATTTTCCTAAGAGGCACTGCAGATCAATGAAGACAAGAGAGACTATTCAATAAATAGGACTGGGTCAATGAGTTCTCTACATGGAAAAAACGGCAAATCACACCATACACAAAAATCATTAAAGATACAGGGTAAAAAAGTAAAACCTTTTTTTATTTTTTAAAAAACATATTTTATTAATTATGCCATTACAGTTGTTCTATTTCCCCCCTTCATTCCCCTCCACCCTGCACACCCCCTCCCCCACCATTCCCCCCTTTGGTTTATGACCACGTGTCAAGTTCTTTAAATTCTATATTTCCCCTACTATTCTTGCCCTCCCCCTGTCTATTTTCTACCTACTGTCTATGCTACTTATTCTCTGTACCTTCTCCCCCCTTCTCCTTCCCCCCACTCCCCCTGTTGCTAACCCTCCACGTGATCTTCATTTCTATGGTTCTGCTCCTGATCTAGCTGTCCTCTTAGTTTGCTTTTGTTTTAGGTGTGGTTCTTAATAACTGTGAGTTTGCTCTCCTTCCCCTGTTCATCTTTTTAATCTTCTTTTTCTTAGGTAAGTCCCTTTAACATTTCATATAATAAGGGCTTGGTAATGATGAACTCCTTGAATTTGATCTTATCTGAGAAGCATTTTATCTGCCCTTCCATTCTAAATGAAAGCTTTGCTGGATAGAGCAATCTTGGATGTAGGTCTTTGGATTTCATGACTTGGAATACTTCTTTCCAGCCCCTTCTGGCCTGTAAGGTCTCTTTTGAGAAATCAGCTGACAGTCTGATGGGAACTCCTTTGTAGGTGACTGTCCCCTTATTTCTTGCTGCTTCTAGGATTCTCTCCTTCATTTTAACCTGGGCTAGTGTAATGATGATGTGCCTTGGTGTGTTGCTTCTTGGGTCCAACTTCTTTGGGACTCTCTGAGCTTCCTGGATTTCCTGGAAGTCTATTGCCTTTGCCAGATTGGGGAAGTTCTGCTTTATTATTTGTTCAAATAAGTTTTCCACTTAAACGACATAGAAAATTAGCTTTCTTAACTTGGAATAAGAGTTTCTTAAATATGTAATGTTTGATAGATTTGAACATATCAAAGAACTTTTATTTAGCAAAAAACACCACCAGGTAAAAAAGATAAACCACATAATGAGAGGAAATTTTAGTTCACATATATTAAAAGGACAAATACTCAAAATGCAAATAGGAATACAGATACCAATGACAAGGAAAAGTAAATTAAGACTACAGTGAGTTATTACTTTATACTACCAGACAGGCATAAATTAAATAGTCCTAATGACAATATTGAGTGTTACAGAGATGTGTAGCAACAGAACTCTATTTTGTTGGTGGCGGTATAATCTGGTACAACTTCTTTGTTCAATTTTATATGATTGTGCCATACTAACTTCCATGTTCATAACCTTAAACCCGGTAGTTCTAAATCTAAAAAAATTCTTATCCTTCTTAGTAGAAGACACAATCAATAATATTCATATTCTAGAATGGCAGCAGGAAGAGGTCAATAAACCCATTCCCCAGCAAAACAAGTATAACTGGTAAAAACAAATTTTAAAAACAACAAATTAATGTCTTTGAAAGTTGCCCTACGGCATACAGAAAATGGCTACGTGATTATTTAAGAAAATCTACTAAAACTCAGGAAGAACAGCAAGAATCTGTGGCATCTGAACCACATCTCACTTTCCCTTTTTAGCTCAGCATGACAGGAACTCCACTCCAGGCCATATGGCCAATGCAGAACCTCTCTTGTCTCCCAGACTCCAACTCAAGAGCTATGGTACTTACCACAAGGAGCAGGCCACCAGTTTTTGTCATCTCCCCCACCCCAAGCTGCACAGGACAAATTTGTTCAAGAGGTTCCATCTTTTTTGGCCCATTCTGACTCAAATAGGGAAGACCTTTATGTCAGGTGGGGAACAGATAATACCTGGGCCCTGACTGCCCTCACCCCAGTTCTTTCATAGGGTTGAGTTATCATGCTGGAGAGGTAGGCAGACAAGACCAGAGACTATCATCCATGCCCAGGCCTCACTTCTAAAGCATGGATAGCATGTATAGAGACGCATGCCACAATCCTGGTACTTGCTCCAAATAGCTCCCTAGAGAAACTTTGTATTTCACAGTGTGGGGAAGCTGAAGACTAAGGACACTCCCAATTCTAATGGAAAAAAACGAAAAAAGTCTGGTAGCTTCATGTCAGATACAAACTAACCCATAGGCCTAGTTCCAGTTTACTAAAGAGAGCCAAAGAGACAACTAAGAAGAGCCCTCTGGGATCAGAACAAATCTCAAACAATGACCTTAAAAACTACCCTTATAAAGAAGACCAAATTTTAATTAAATCAGACTATGGAGCAAGTTAGGCCCTGGGACATTGTTGAAACAATAGAGAAATCAATGAGGAGAGGCCTACAGCTGGGCATGACACCAGCTGAGGCAAACAGCTCTCCAGAGACATCAAAGAAAAAGAGCCCTACTACAACTACTGCCATCCCAGCCAGGGTGCCTGTGCTCACGCCCAAGGCTGTGTGCCCTCTAATAAAGGAGAAACATAAAAAGCTTCCCATTGAAGAGAAAATAAGACTTCAAAATAATTCAGCCAGACATTTAAAATATAAACAAGCAACAATAATACACTCAAGGTGGTAGAGTCCAGTACTAGACTGTTATATAACATTAGTTTTGAAAAACAAATAACAAGACATACAAAGAAAAAAGTGTGAGACAAAGGGAGAAATGGGGCATTTTGACAGCAACCATCACTGAGAGGGACTAGATGTCAGATTTAACAGACTTCACAGTAACCATTATAAATATATTCAAAAGACTCACAAAAACCATGAGTGAAGCAGTAAAGGAAGATATGATGATATCAAATAAAACAATACCATTAAAGAGATAGATATAATTTAAAAACTAGTAGTTAAAAAGTATAATAACTGAAATAAAAGATTCACTAGAGGGCATAAACTTGAATGAGCAAAACAAAGATCAATGAGCTTGATCAAAGACTCAGCAATTCCACTCCCAGAAATATATCTGAATAAACTCAAAATATTAATTTGAAAGAATATATGTACTCTTATGTTCATTGCAGCATTATTTACAATAGTCAAGATTTGGAAGCTGCCCAAGTGCCCACCAGCAGATGGGTGGATAAAAAAAACTATGGTACATTTACACAATGCAGTACTACCTGGCCATTAGAAAGAAGGAAATCTTATCTTTTACAACAGCATGGCTGGAGCTGGAAAGTATTGGGCTAAGTAAAATAAACCATTCAGAGAAAAACAAGTACCACATGATTTCACTCATATATAGAATCTAATGAACAAAGTAAACTAACAAAAAAGAAAAGAAAAAAGAAATGGATTCATAGATACAAAGAACAGACTGAGAGCCCTGACTGGTGTTGCTTTCAGTTGGTTGGGCGTTGCCCTGCAAAGCAAAAGTCCGCTTGTCCAATTTCCATTCAGGGCACATGCTTGGATTGTGGGTTCAATCCCAGTTGGGGGACATACCAGAGACAACTAACTGATGATTCCCTCTCAGATCGATGTTTCTCTCCCTTCCTTCCCTTCTCCCTAAAAATAAATAAAATCTTAAAAGAAAAAAAAAAAAGGAACAGACTGTCATCTGTCAGAGGGACATGGGTATGGAGGGGCCGGGCAAAAAAGTACAAGGGGATTAAGCAGAGAAAAAAGTTCTAGACAACAATATGGGGATTACCAAAGGGAAAAGTGGGCAGGGGAGGTAGAAGAGGATAAAGAAGGGATAAATGGTAAAGGAAGACTTGACTTGAGGTAGTAAATGCACAATACAAAACATGGATGATGCACATACACCTCAAACTATATAATTTTCATCAATGTCACCCCAATAAATTCAATAAAATCAAAAGTAAAGAAAGCCTATCAAAAAAACATATATTAATAGATTATCAGAGATTATGCAATTCAGAGAACAGAAAGAAAAAAGAATGAAAAAATAAAGAGCTTCAAAGCAACATGGGCCATAGATAAAGACATCAACATATATAAAGGATTAGAAAAAAGGAATAGCCAGCTAAAAAATTCCTAAATTTGACTTACAAAAAAAACACACCAAACAATCTAGACATCTAAACAGCTCAACAAACTACAAGTAGGATTAATTTGAAGAGATCCACACAAAGACACATCATAGTAAAAATAAGCAAAGACAAAGAGAAAATCTTGGAGCAGCAAAAGAAAAATGACTCGTTATATACTAAGAACCCCTTCAAGATTAACAGCTGACTTCTCATCAGAAACAATGAAGGTCAGCCCTGGCTGGTGTGGCTCAGTGGACTGGGCACTGGCATGTGAAATAAAGGGT
Organism: Artibeus jamaicensis; assembly: GCF_021234435.1. Lineage (NCBI taxonomy): Eukaryota > Metazoa > Chordata > Mammalia > Chiroptera > Phyllostomidae > Artibeus > Artibeus jamaicensis. The sequence goes on along the minus strand of NW_026521803.1, from coordinate 11,882,448 downwards.
TGCTAGTTCAACTCCCAATCAGGGCACATGCCTGGGTTGCAGTCCAGGTCTCCAGTAGGGGATGTGCAAGAGGCAACCACACACTGATGTGTCTCTCCCTCTCTCCAGAAATAAATAGATAAAATCTTAAAAAAAAAAAAAAAAAGAAAGAAAGAAACAATTGAGGCCAGAAAGCAGTAGGATGAAACATTCCAATTGCTAAAAGAAAAAACCTGTTAACCAAAAATCAAATATCCACAAAAACATCTTTTAAAACTGAAGGCAAATAAAGTCATACCCACATAAAATCGAGAGGATTGGTTGCTAGCAGGCACACCATACAGGAATCACTAAATAAAGACTTTCAGGCTAAAAACAAGTGACCCCAGGCAATAATTTGCAGTCACATGAAAAAATGAACACTAATAAAGGTAATTACATAATTTGACAGTAGAAATACATATAACTTTTTCATTTTTCTCTTAGTAGCTTTAAAAAAACAATTATATAGAACAATATGTATATAGCTATGTTTTAAAACACTTTTTAAAGATTTTACTTATTTGTTTTTAGACTGAGAGGAAGGGATGGAGAAAGAGAGGGGGAGAAACATCAATGTGTGGTTGTCTCTGGCGTGCCCTCCACTGAGGACCTGACCCACAACTCAGGCATGTGCCCTAACTACTAATTGAACCCATGACCCTTTGGTTTGCAGGCCAGCATTCAGTCCATGGAGCCACACCAGCCAAGGCACAATATGTATATAATTATATTTTTGGACCTACAGCAACAACATAGAAATATATTTGTAAATAACAGCACAAAGGAAGTATGTGAGAGCAAAGCTGTACTGCACTAAGGAATTGACTTCTGATGGTAACGAAGCCAGAGCAAGAAATGATAGAAACCAGAAATGGTAAATAAGGTAATAAAACAAATACTACAAATACATCCTTGCTTTTCTTTCTTCTGTCATCCTCTTTAAAGATACAAAATTACATAAAGTAACAATTACAGCAAAGAATTGTTGGGTTTGTAACATATCTAGATGTAACATGTAGAACAGTAATAGCCCAGAAATAAAAAGAAAATTGAACTAAATGTTTTTATATCTTACTGAAATAAGTTAATATAAATGTGACGCAGATTCTACTAAAATGTATATGATAAGTTCTACATCAACCACAAATACATACATATACTTTATAATTATAAAGGAGTTAAATGTTATACTAGAAATATTTACTTAATGGAAAGAAAGCAGGAAAGAAGAAATAGAGGGGGGAAAGGAGAGAAACAAAGAAAAAAAGTTAATGGCAGACCTAAATGCAATATACCAATAACATCAAACATGGATGAATAATCCAATCAAAAGGCAAAAAATGTCAGACTAGATAAAAAAAAATAAGATCCAAAGATACGTACGCTACAGGAGACATTCTTTAGACTCAAAGATACATAAAGTTAAAAGTAAAAGGACAGAGAAAACATATCATGCAACAGCAATCACAAGAAAGCTGAAATGGCCAAACTAGAACCAGATCAAATACACTAAAACAAATCTTACTAAAAATAAATGGAGGGCATTTTAATTGATAAAAGACTCAGTGGATCAGAAAGATGGAACATTTCTAAACATATACAGTGTGGGGCAAAAGTAGGATTACAGTTGTGAATATGCAAAACACAGAGCTATTTTTGTATTACTATTCATTAGTTATGTTATTTTCCGTACAAATAGCTATAAACCTACTTCCCCCTAACCTGTACGCAACAAACAACAGAGCCAAAAATATATGAAGCAAAAGCTGACATAAATGGAGAGAAAATTTTGATAATTCAATAATACTTGGTAGATTGTTAATACCTATCCACACTTTGAATAAAGATCAAACAACTAAAAAGATCAACAAGGAAATCAGATACTTCAACACTATAAATCACATGAAGCATAACAACATCTGCATCAAAGGGGTAACAGAGAAGAGACAGCAAGCATTCGAGAAACTAGTTGTAGAAATAATGAACAAAAACTTCCCTAACCTGGTGAAGGAAAAAGAAACCTAAGTCCAGGACGGACAAAGATTTCCAAACAAGATGGATGACCCAAAACCACCCACACCAAGACACATCATAATTAAAATGGTAAAGGTTAAAAACAAAAAGAGAATCTTAAAAGCTGCTAGAGAAAGACAGTTACCCACAAGGGGGTTCCCATAAGACTTGTCAGCTGATCTCTGAACAGAAATATTTCATGGCTGAAGGGAGCAGTATGAAATATTCAGACTGACAAAAACCTAGGACCTGAAACCAAGACTACTTTACCTAGCAAGGCCATGAATTAAAATTGAAGGAGAAATAAACAGCTTCCCAGACAAGAAAAAGCTAAAGGAGTTTGTTACCACCAAACCAGTATTATAAGAAATGTTAAAGAGCTTTGGAGGAGAAGGAGGGAGGGAGGGAGGGCGGGCAAGGAGGATGAAGAAAGGTTAAGAGGAAGAAAGGGAGCAGGAGAGGGAAGAGGAGGAGCCGAGGGAGAAGAGGAAAAAGAAAACAGAGGAACACAGTCAAAAAACTAAAAAGGCAATACATATGTACCTACCAATAATCACTTTAAGTGTAAATGGCTTAAATGCTCCAACCAAAAGACATAAGGTAACTGAGTAGATAAGAAAACAAGGTCCAAATGTATGCTGTCTACAAGAGACCTGCCTCAGAATGAAAGGTACACACAGTCTAAAAGTAAAGGGATAGAAAAAGATATTTCATGCAAATAGTAGGAAAAAAGTAGCTGAGGTAGCAATAGATATATCTGGCAAAATAGGCTTTAAACATGGCTATAGTAGGAGACAAAGCAGGACACTACATAATGACAAAGGGAGCAATCCGCCAAGAGAATACCACCCTTGTAAACATTTATGCACCAAACACAGGACAACTAAATATGTAAAGCAAATTTTAATAAATATAAAGGGAGAGACTGACAGTAACACAGTCATTGTCAGGGATTTTAACACCTCATTGACATCAATGGATAAATCTTCCAGACAGAAAAGGAATAGATGGCCTTAAATGATATACTAGATCAGACGGATTTAATTGATAACCTCATAGCATTTCATCCCAAAACAGCTAAATACACATTCTTTCTAAGTGCACATGGAACATTTTCTAGGATAAAGTACATGTTAGTACACAAAATAAGTCTCAATAAATTTAAGAAGACTGAAATCCTATCAAGTGTCTGCTCTGACCATAATGGTATAACACTAAAAATGAATCACAATGAGAAAATTGAAAAACACACAAAGACATGGAGGCTAAATAACATGTTCTTCAACAATGAACAGGTTAACAATGAGATCAAAGAAGAAATCAAAAGATAACTTGAAAAAAATAAAAATGAGAGCACAACCCAAAATCTATGGGACACAGAAAAGCAGTCCTAAGAAAAAAGTACAGGCCTACTTCATCAAACAAGAAAAATTTCAAATCCACAATCTAATTTTATATTTAAAGGAACTTGGGGGAAAAATAACAAAAACCCAAAATGAGTAGAAGAAGAAAATTATAAAGATCAAAGCAGAAATAAACATAAAAGAGTCTAAAATAAAAACACCAAAAGATCAATGAAACCCAGAGCTAGTTCTTTGAAAAGATAAACCTTATACCAGCCTCATCAAGAAAAAAAGATGGAAGACCCAAATAAACAAAATCAGAACTAAAAGAGAACTAGAACTTCTGGCCAAGATGGTGGCAGAGATAGACACATTCCACCTCCTCGCACAACCATAAGAAAGATCGCAACTAACCTCAAAACAAAAAACAACCAGAATTGCCAGAAATCAAACTGTGTGGAAGTCCGACAACTAAGGATCTAAAGAAGAAATACTCATCCAGATGAGCAGGAGGGGCAGAGACATGGAGCCAAGGCAGAGAGGACACAGTGTGGTGGCAGTAAGGCAGCAGCTGGTAGAACAGGTGGTCCCATATTCATGTGTGGTGGATAAAAACCAAGACGGACACCTAAGGAGCAAGTAATCCCAGCCCCATGCCAGACTGCCAGGGCCAAGGGTTACTGCACCCATGAGTAAAGCCTCTTAACTTCTGGCTTCAAAAACCAGTGGGAGGGTGGGACAACAGAAAAAACTTCTAATCTCTCAGAAGAGTACATACAAAGGGCCACTATGGTACTAGAAGGTACTGAAATCCACCAAGGCAACAACTAGTGGGGTGCCAGCCACATACGGGAAGTGAGTAAAGTGACTGCAGATGGGGCAAGGGCCGAGCAAAGGGCACTGTTCCCTCTCTGACCCCTCCCCCATATACAATGCAATAAAGTGATGAAGTAGGTTGCCCAGCCCTGGCAATACCTAAGGCCCCTTACGATATAACAAATACACAAAGAAAGGGAGACAAAGCAGCTCTACCTAATACACAGAAACAAACACAGGGTGGCTGCCAAGTTGAGGAGACAAAGAAACATGGCCCAAATGAAAGAAAAGAACAAATCTTCAGAAAAATAACTAAATGGAGATAAGCAATCTATCAGATACAGAGTTTGAAATGTTGGTTATCAGAATGCTCAAAGAACTCACTGGATACGACAACAGCATAAAAAAGACTTGGGTAAAAATGAAGGCTGCATTAAGTGAAATAAAGAAACATCCACAGGGAACCAACAGTGGAGGGGATGAAACCAAGAATGAAATCAATGATTTGGAACATAAGGAAGAAAAAAAGCATTCAATCAGAATAGCAAGAGGAAAAAAGAATTTAAAAAAACCAAGGACTGAATAAGAAGCCTCTGGACATCTCCAAATATACCAACATCTGAATCTTAGGGGTGCCAGAAAGAGAAAAAGAAGAGAAAGAAACTGAAAAGTTATTTGAAAAAAATAATGAAAGAAAATTCCCCTAATATGGTGAAGGATATAGACATACAAGTTCAGGAAGCACAGAGAGTGCCAAACAAGTTGGACTCAAAGACCACACCAAGACACAGCATAATTAAAATGACAAACATTAAAGATAAAGAATCTTAAAAGCAGCCCAAGAAAAGCAGAGTTACCTACAAAGGAGTTCCCATAAGACTATACAATAATTTCCCAAAAGAAACTTTGCAGGCAAGAAGGGACTGGAAAGAAGTATTCAAAGTCATGAAAAGTAAGGACCTACATCCAAGATTACTCTATCCAGCAAAGCCATCATTTAGAATGGAAGGGCAAAGTGTTTCCCAGACAAGGTAAAGCTAAAGGGGTTCATCATCGCCAAGCCCTTATTGTATGAAATGTTAAAGGAATGCATCTAAGAAGAAGATCAAAACTATGAACATTAAAATTACAACAAACTCACAACTATCAACTCAATCTAAAAGCAAAAACAAACTAAGAAAAACAACTAGGACAGGGACAGAATTACAGATATGGAGATCATATAAAGGGTTATCAGAGGGGAGGTGGAGGGAGAAGGATGGGAGTAAAGGTATAAGAAATAAAAAGCATAAATGGTAGGTACAAAATAGACAGGAGGAGGTTAAGAATAGTGTGATAAATGGAGAAGCCTCAGAACTTGTATGCATGATCCATGGACATGAATTAAGGTGGGGGATTGCTGGAGGGATAAAGGTACCAGGTGGAGAGAGGCAAAGGGAAAAAGAAATTGAAACAGCTGTAATAGCATAACCAATAAAACATACTTAAAAATTAAAAAAAAAAAACAAAAAACTCCTCATCCCACATTCCCCTGGTTTCCACCCAACTACTGACTCCCCGAGGCTGGCTATTTTTATCAGGGCAAAACAATAAGCTATGGAATAACAAAGTTTATTCTGAAGATGCAAAGTAGAATTTTTTTAAAAAGAGAAGTAGTTACTGACACCAAAGAAATACAAAAAATTGTAAGAAAATATCACAAACTATATGCCAACAAATCGGACAATTTGGAAAAAATGGATAAATTCCTAGAAACACAATCTTCCAAAGCTGAATCAGGAAGAATCAGGGAATCTGAATAGACAGATCATAACTGATGAAAATGAAGCAGTAATCAAAAAACTCCCAACAAAAGCCCTGGACCAGATGGCTTCACAGGTGAATTTTACCAAACATTCAAAGAAGAATATCTATCTTTCTCAAACTATTTCCAAAACTTCAAGAGGGAGGACTCCCAAGCTCATTTTTTGAGTCCAGCATTATCCTAATTCCAAAACTAGATAAAGAGACTACAAAAAAAAAAATTGGCCAATATCCCTAAAGAATGCAGATGCTAAAATCCTCAACAATATTAACAAACTGGATCTAGCAATACATTAAAAATACCATACACCATGATCAAGTCAATTTATTATAATATGTAAGTTTGGTATAATATCCACAAATCAATAAACTTGATATACCACATAAATGAAATGCATAATAAAAATCACCTGATCATAGCAAGAGACTCAGAAAAAGCATTTGATAAAATCTAGTACCCATTTATGATAAAAACTCTTGACAAAGTAGGAATAAGAGGGACCATAATATGACCTCAACACAATAAAGGTCATATATGACAAACCCATAGCTAGTATGATAGTCAGTGGTCAAAGACTACAAGCATTTCCCTTAAGACTGGGAACAAGGCAGGGATGTCCATTTTCACTGCTCTTATTCAACATAGTATTGGAAGTCCTAGTAACACCAATTATAAATAAATAAATAAATAAGTATCCAAATTGAAAAGGAAATAATAAAACTACTGTTATTTGCAGGTGACACGAAAAACCACAGGAACTGATAAATTCAGTAAAGTAGCACACGACAAAAGTAAACATCCAGAAATCAGTTGCATCTTTATACACCAATAATGAACTATCAAGACAGGAAACTAGGAAAATAATCCCATTCACAGTTGCTTCAAAAATAATTAAATACCTAGGAATAAATTTAACCAAGGATGTAAAAGACCTGTACTCAGAAAATTATAAGAAACTAAAGATACAAATAAGAGGGAGCATATACCATGTTCATGAATTGAAAGAATTAACATCATTAAAATGTCCATACTACCCAAAGCAATCTATAGATTCAATGCAATTTCAATTAAGATACCAATGGTGAATTCCACAGAACTAGAACAAATATTCTAAAAATTTCTCTGGAACCCTAAAAGTCCCTTGAATAGCCACAGCAATCTTGAGAAAGAACAAAATTGGAGGAATCCAACTTCCTGGTATCAAACTATACTACAAAGCCATAGTAATCAAAACAGCATGGTATTAGCATAAAACCACACAGATCAATGGAATACAATAGAAAGATCAGAAATAAACCCACACCTTTATAGTCAACTAATATTTGACAGAGAAGGTAAAAACATACGAGATAGTCTATTCATAGGTGGTGTTGGGAATATTAGACAGATATGTGCAAAAAGATGAAACTAGACCACCTTCTTATACCACACATAAGAAACTCAAAATGAATTAAAGACTTAAATGTTAGACTCAAAACCATAAAATCCTAGAAGTAAAATATTTTCTGATATTTTACTGCCCAACACACAGGGAGAAAAATATCAGACATTTCTTGTAATAATATTCTTTCTACATATTTCCTCAGGCAAGGGAAACATAAGAACAAATAAACAAATGGGACTACATTAAACTGAAAAGTTTTCACAGCAAAGGAAACCATCAACAAAATTGAATGGGAGAATATAGTTGTCAATGATACACATGTTAAGGGGTTAATACCCAAAATTTAAAAAATTTCTAAAACTAAAAAAAAAAATTTTCTAAAACTCAACATCCAAAAAAAAACCCAACCCAACAATCCCATTGAAAAATCAGCTAAGGACCTGAATAGACACTTCTCCAAAAAGAACCTGTATATGTCCAACAAACATAAAAAGATGCTCAACATCACTAATCATCAGAGAAATACAAATTAAAACTATAATGAGATATTACCTCACACCAGTCAGAATGGCTATTATCAATAAATAAACAAGTGTTGTTGAGGACACTGAGAAAAGGGAAGGCTTATGTACTATCGGCAGGAATGCAGATGGGTGCAGTCACTGAATGCATAAATAAGTGAAACAGCAAAATGATGTTTCTCTCTCTCCTCTCTCTAAAATATTAAAATAAGAAAAAATGGAACTGCCACTTCTGGGAATTTATCCAAAGAAACCTGAAACACTAATTTGAAAGAATACATGTACCCCTACGTTCACTGCAGCACTACCAAGATTTGAAAGTAGCCTAAGTGCCCATCAGTACATGAGTGGATTAAAAAGCTGTGGTACTTTTACACAACAAAATACTACTCTGCTGTCAAAAAAAGAAGGAAATCATACCCTTTGTGACAGCATGGATGGACCCGGAGCATTATGCTCAGGGAAATAACCCAGCAGAGGAAGACAAATAACATATGATTTCACTCATATGTGGAATCTAATGAACAAAATGAACTATAAGTAAAACAGAGAGAGACTCATAAATAGAGAGTAGGTTGACAGCTATTGAGTGAGGGGGTTGGGTGGGTGGAGGAACTGAGAAAAAAGAAAAAACTCATGGAGATGGACAGCAGTATGGTGACTGTCGGGGCAGGGAGATGGATTAGGAATATGGAGGGGGTGAGGGGGGGTGGGTGATAAATGGTGATTGACAGAAACTTGACTTGAGGTGGTGAACACACAATATAGTGTACAGATGATGTGTTGTAGAATTGTGCACCTGAAACCTGTATAAAACTTTGTTAACCAGTGTCAGCCCAAAAAATTCAATAAAAAGGAAAAAAACATAGGAGCCATTCTCCATAACATTATCCAGTAGATCTAGCTAAGACAATGAAGGTTGGCTACACTAAACGGCTGGTTAGCAATGTAGATAAAACACTTAAAATGTAAGAAGATGCTACCTAGGACTTTCACAACTAGAAAGGACAAGTTAAATGCCTGGTTTCAAAGCTTCAAAGGACAGGTTGATTATCTTCTTTGGGGCTAATGCAGCTAGTGACTTTAAGTTAAAGCCAAGACTCATTCACCATTTCAAATTCTTGAGAATTATGTTGAATCTACTAGACCAGGAACAAAAAGCCTGATGACAGCACTACTGTTTACAGCACGGTTTACTGAATATATTAAGCCAACTGTTGAAACCTATGTCTCAGAAAAGATTCCTTTAAAAAAATTATTGCTCATTGACAATGTTTCTGTTCACCCAAGAGCTCTGGTAGAGAAATACAATGAGATTAATATCGTTTTTGTGCCTGATGACACAACATTCATTCTGCGGCCCATGTATTTGGGATTAATTTTGACTTTCAAGTGTTATTATTTAAGAAATATATTTCAGCGGGCCTGTGAACCAGAGTATTGAGGTTCAATTCCCAGTCAGGGCACATGCCTGGGTTGCAGGCCAGTTCCCAGCAGGGGACGCATGAGAGGCAACCATACATTGATGTTTCTCTCCCACTCTTTCTCCTTCCCTTCCCCTCTCTCGAAAAATAAATAAATAAAATATTTTTTTTAAAAAAGAAATATATTTCATAAGCCCTGGCTCAGTGGATTGAGTGCCAATCTGAGAACCAAAGGGTTACAGGTTCAATTCCCAGTCAGGGCACATTTCTGGGTTGTTGACCAGATCCCTGTTTATGGGGTGTTCAAAAGGCAATCATGCATTATGTTTCTCTTACTCTCTTCCTCCCTCCTTTCCCCTCTCTAAAAATAAATAAATAAAATCTTTTTAAAAAACAGAAAGAAATATATTTTATAAGACTACAAGCTGCCATAGATAGTGATTCTGCTGATGTAAATGCAGAAGGGGAAATATAGCAAGAAAACTAGAATTATTTAAGTGAAGCCTAAAGATGTGACTGAATTACTGCAGACTTATGATAAAACTTTAACAAATGAGGAGCTGCTTCTTATGGATGAGAAAAGAAAGGGGTTTCTTGAGATGAAATGTATTCCGGTGAAGACTGCTGAAAAGACAACAAAGGATTTAGAATATTACATACACTCAGTTGATAAAGCAGCAGCAGGGTTTGAGACAACTGACTCCAATTTTGGAGTCAAAAGAAGTTCTGTGGGTGAAATGCTATCAAACAGCATCACATGCTACAGAGAAATCACTCATGAAAAGAAGAGTCAATCAATGTAGCAAACTTCAAAGGTGTCTTATTTTAAGAAACTGCAACAGACACCCAACCTTCAGCATCCAGCACCCTGATAAGTGCTATAAACATCAAGGCACCTCCACCAGCAAAAAAACTATTTATTACTTGTTAAAGGCTCAAATGATGGTTAGTATTTTTTGGCAATAAAGAATTTATAAATTATGTTATTACACACTTAAAAGACTATAGTATAGTATAAACATACTTTTATACACAATGAGAAGCCAAAAGATTCATGTGACTCATTTCAATGCAGCATTCACTTTATTGTGGTGGTCTAGAACCATATCTACAATATATCCCAGGTATGGATGTAGTACAGAGAATAAAGAATAATTGAAAAAAATCAAAACAAATGTTGGTTCTTTGAAAAGATCAACAATACTGATAAGCCTTTACCTAGACTGACTAAGAAAAAAGGAGGCAAGGTTCAAACTACTAAAGTCAGGAATGAAAGAGGGGACATTGCTACTAACCTTATAAAAGTAAGATTATACATAAGGAATACTAGGAGCAACTGTAAATCAATATATAAATAACTTACATGAAATGAACAAATTCCTAGAAATACAAAGTACTGAAACTAACTCAAGAAAACTGGCAACCTAAATAGACCTCTAATGAAGAAATGTATCCACAAGAAAAGCCCAAGTTCAGATGCCTTGACTGATGAATTCTAAGAAACATCTAAGGAAAATTAATGCTAATCCTTTACAAATTCTTCCATAAAATAGAAGAGAACATGTATCAATTCATTCTGTAAGTTCAGTATTACCCTAATACCAAAACCAGATAAAGACATTATAGAAAAATTAGAGACCAACATATTTCATGAACATAGATATAAAAGTTCTCAACAAAGTATTAGCAAACTGAATCCAGCATCATATAAAAAGTATGAAACTCTATAACCAAGTGGTATCTTAGTATGAAAGGTTGGATTAAATATCTCAACATTAATTACTGTAAAATACCCTATCAATAGAATAAAAACCAAAAGCACCACATGGTTATATCAACAGATGAAGAAAAAAGTATTTGACAAAAATCTGACACCTTTTTTTTTCATGATAACAACTCTCAACAAAATAGGAGTAAAATGAAACTTCTTCAAACTCATAAAGGGGATCTACAAAAGACCCACAGCTAAGATCATACTTAATGGTGAATGACTAAATGCTTTCTTCCTAAGATAGGAACAAGACAAAGATATCTGGGATGAGGAATGAAATACGGACGCCTACAATTATCACTTCAGTTCAACATTGTACTGAGAGTTCTAGCCAGGGCAACTAAGCAAGAAAATGAAACAAAATGCATCCAGATTAGAAATAAGTAAAACTATTTGCAGTAATATAATCTTGTATATAGAAAATCCTAACAAATCCATGAAAATAACTGTTAAAACTAATAAACAAGTTCAGGTGGGAAAGCGGATACAAGATCAATATATAAAAAGTAACTATTTCTATATGCTTACAATGAATAAGAAAACAATTCTATTTACAAAGGATCAAAAAGAGTAATATACTTCAGAAATAAACTTAACAAAATGAGTACAAAACTAATGCTCTGGAAATTACAAAATGTTTTTGAGGAAATTAAAGAAAATATAAATAAATGGAAAGACATCCCCATCATTGAAAGACCTAATACCTAACTTGCAGGATTGTTAAGGGATCAAAGGAGATAATACTTTTGAGAGAGCGGTTCATATTTTACTTGTTTTCAAGATTTTATTTACTTATTTTCAGAGAAGGGAGAAGGAGGGAAAGAAACACTAATGCGTAAGGGAAACATCAGTTGGCTGCCTTTTGAAGCCCTCAACTGGGGACCTGGCCCACAACCCAGACATGTGCCCTGACAGGGGAAATCGAAGCAGTGACCTTTTGGTTCCCAGGCTGGTGCTCAATCCACTGAGTCACACCAGCTTGGCAGGACAGTTCATATTTTAAAGTTACCAGTAATAGTTACTAACTCCAAAAGGTCCACGATCCGTACTTTTTTTTTCAACTAAGTACTCAAAGTATCACTAGGAGATAAGATTAGAATAGTAGCACATAGACAATAGTACAGTAGTTTCCCCTTTATCCACAGTTTCACTTTCTGCAGTTCCAGTTAACCAAAGTGAACAGTAGAACAAAAATATTAAATGGAAAATTCCAGGAATAAACTATTCTTAAGATTTAAACTGAACACCATTCTGAGTGCATGATGAAATCTCATGCCTTCCCATTCTGTCCCCTCCAAGATTTGAAAAAGGGCTGCATGAAGAATGGAGTGCCAGCGCTTTCACCTGAGGAATGACTATCCGTAGACTGACTAATGCAATTGACATTATCAGGGTTAAGCTGACTCCACAGCCGTTGAAATCCAAAGAGCCAGTGGTGCACAAGATGAGCACTGAAAAGAAGAGTCTCTCATTTCATGAAACCCATCAGCACTGTGACAACTATGGAAGCTGATGACCATGTAATACTCCTTTGATAAACCCGGGACAGAAACAAGAAGCACTCGCTTATCGAGGAACTGGTTCAGGAATTTGAGAAAGCAGATGCAAATCCTATGCCACCTCTCAGCATGAAGAATTGATGAAAAGGGACTTTAACGGTCTCGGCAGTAACTTTCTGTACAGTGTGACTGTCAAACAGAATTTACCAGAGTTTATGACATAAAAGAAATAAACAAGTCCTTACTCATTGATAGGAGACACACAGAATACCACAAAAAGAGCCATAGTCTGGCCTAAAATCCCACATCTTCACAAAAAAAGAAGGCTGAAGAGGTTTTACCAAAAACATTAAACAGTAATTTTCAGAAATTTACTAGTTTCTTTATTTCTTCACAAATACCTCCTCCTTTTTAGTTCCAGCCTCTGTTAACCTATAAAAACTTGTGGTGCATATTTATATTTTTAAACAGTTCTGTTCACAGAGGAAATTCTGAAGTAAAGAGAAAAACAAATACTTAAAACTATCAGCATACTATAAGAATAAGACTTCTATAAAATTAAAGAAAACATTACTGAGTAATCAATTGCTAATGTTCAGTATATAAAAGAAATGGTATGAGAATCATAAGCTTTTAAAAATGTTTATCAGTGCTTCCATTTCATCCTTCAAACTATTGGTTTATCTTATCCTGCACCAATGAAAACACAAATGTTAGTATGCTCTTCTGCCACGCACCAGCAGAAATTTCCAAAAGCTGCTTCACAAAAGCACCTTCCCACCTTCTCTGTAACTAACAATTCCTAAAGGCAATTTATCTCCTCTCTTTTACGGGAGTTTCTCCATGGTCGACAGTGTAAAATGTGTTAGTGCCATAAATCCTTAGGCTGTGGTCCTAGTTTACTGCTATTAAGCTCTAACAAGTTTCAGTCTGGTTTCTCCATGCTTTAAAGAGATTAGGCTCTAAAATTTTATAAATCACCTTTTAGCCTGATAGTCAATGAGAAATACTGTACACATTTACCAAGTGGTAAGCAAATGGTGTGGAAAGCATAAAGTAAAAACAGTCCTGGATTTAAATTCCCTCTGACGCCTATGCATTTTGCTTTGGGCAAATTATTGTTAGAGAAATGTTTTATATGCTACCTACCTATTATAACCAACAAACAAAAGAATATAAATAATGTATTGAAAATGCCTAGGCCTGAATAAGTGATCAGTACACTCTCAATAAGTAATCAGCGAGTTTTCACTCTTGAAAAGTTCTCCGGCTTTAATACTTTTTTTTTATTATTTCAAAATGAACTTCAGTGACTAGACAGGCATTTAGTTTTAAGAAATTAGAGGGCGACTTCATTCAAACACATTCATAACTACTTTATACAAAAGTATGCAAGATGGCAATTTAGAACTGGCAGAAAACGTATCCAGTGATACACACAGCTTAACAAGTTGTATATATACCCACGTACCACACAGAACTGAAACAGAACTTTATCAGAAGTGAAGAACATAATCTTTCTGCAATGTTCATGACCAAATAGAACATTAACTACAAAAGAGCCCCATCATTTTGCCAGGGGATACTGAAATCGTTTAAATCAAATGTTTTGACTTCTTTACTTCTTTGGTATGTCAGAGTTCCAATTACTGCTGAGCAAAATTCAACCCGAGGAATGTGAGATGTGCTTTCTTCCCCATCCACTGAAACCCCGAGACTTTCCTTTGAGGAAACCAAGTAGGAACACTCAAATATCCTTCATCATATTTATAATATTTAAATGACCCTTGCATAAATTATGAAAAACAGTCCAACAGAGTAAACTCTAGGATAAAAAGAAGTAGCATAATCATAAACTTGTAGCATTCACAGCCTGCTATCACAACCGCATTGCTCTGATCTACTTGTCAACTCTGGCACTTTCTCCCTGGAAGAGGGACTCTTCTATTCCCAAGTTACATCACACATGTAAAGACTGTGCACAAAGCAACATTATTCCTTTCTGGTACTGTAAAGCAGTAACCTTGCTTAAATTTAAAATATCTTTTTCTTAACACCCAAGAATCTTTTAAATACCCTTTTTGTTAACATCGTAATGTGTGTGGATATATAAACTGATCCTTTCTCCACGTGGAAATAAACTTAGCTATACTTCCCCAAGTAGGAGCCAGTGCCTCAAAGGCCTTCCAGAATATGCTGCTCCCGCTTTCACTGTGTCACGTAGGTGAAAAATTCTTTCCTTTATACATGTAAAGAAAAAACTATGCAGTAATGACTCAAAGAGGCTGTATCAATTGCCAAATCACTGTCCTGCGAAGTCTAGATTATGAAAGGCTCTCTTGGCTGAGTTATTTTTGTAAAGCTCCAGCAAGACGGCGCAATCTGCGCCTGTCACCGCTGGCTGGACAGATGGATAAACTGGAAAAGGTGATCAACATACCTGGAGGAAGCTGCAAATTTGCAGGCAACTGGATTGTTGTGGTGTTGGGGGCTTTCACGGTGACTATCTGAGGAGCAGGCAGCCGAGGGCCGCTGCTGAGTTTAGGAAGAGCATTGACAGGAGCCACTTTGGTCACTAAGGTCCCCACGGGGGACCGTAGGGGCTGGGACACCGTGGACTCCACGCAGACATTGACAGGAGCCTTAGTCACTGCGCCCGGGGCCATGGGAGTGCTTCCCACCCGGGCCGGCAGAGCCCCGGCAGGAGCCCTGGGCAGGGTCCCGGAGGAGCTCACACCAGCTGGGGGAACGGCGCCGGCCGGTTCCGTGAGTCCCGCGGACATCCCCCAGGTGGATCAGTGGCAGCTGCAGCGCTTGCCTTCCGGGATCACACGCGAGCGGAGGCTTGACAAGCGGCAGCCGACTCCAGTGAAGTTCCGGCTCCACAGCATCGCTAGGAAGAGGCGCAGCGGCCGCGACACAGAAGTCAATGACAGGCGCCGGCTGGGAAGCAGGACACACGCGTCCGAGACCTCCCTACGGTCCGCGTGGCCCCTCCGGCAGCAATACCTGCCTTGCCGCTTCCTCAGTGGCGCTCCCACGTGCGCTGCCTCAGCCCCGAGCCTCAGCCTCGGGTTCCGCGGCAGCAGCGCTCGAGGTTGTGCGGCTCCCGGAAGGGCGTCACTTTGGCTTTCACCTCCCAGCCTAACTCTGAGCCTTGGTTACCCGTCCGAAATTTCAAAACCACAAACCCGAGCAACCCAGAGAACCTCAGGCACGCTCAGCACTTCTCAGCGACTTTACCACGCCAGCCATGTTTATATAGCCACGCGGAGACCTCGCGCACGCGCACAGACCACCGTCTCCGCCCGGGCATTCCCCGGAATCCAGTCTCCCGATTGGCCAAACCCTGGGATCGCGCTCGTGACGTCGCTAGGGACCGCTCCGGACGGGCTTTGGAATCTTCCTCCGAATCTGGAGTCGGGAGAGGCCCAGAGCCGAAAGTCTAGCGTGTGGCAGGGGCAAGCCGCGCTTGGAAAACTGCCGCATCCGCGTTCCTTTCTTAGGTATTCCCAGTTGCTAGTATCGTAAAAGCCAAGACAAGACTTTCTACAGGATTCTACTTGTGGACACTGATTTTTGAAAACAGTAATTCAGTAAGAATTCGATCCCGCTTCTTCAGTGTTTTTCTGCTGGCTTTTCTCTAAAACGCTGCTAAAATTAGCATTACAATTGACATTGTGAATTTTTTAATGTCCTTTTTCCTTCCTTTTAAATGTTTAAGAATATTGCGTAGTCTGTAGGATGTGCCTATTTTTATGTAATTTTAGAGTTGAGCTGCCCCAAGGAAAATCTATTTTTTTCCTTCGTGCATTTCGAAGGGAAAAAGATTCGAAAGATTTTTGTCTTGAAAGATGGGACAGTGTCTTTTGACCTCTACATCTGCGGAACACTTAGATCTTAGGTGCAATCCTAGATACTCCTTGAGTTAAGTTAAAAGTGCTTACTGAATGAATCAATAGTACAGTCACACATGGAAAAACTTGCCCCTTACAGATCTCTACAGAGAAGATGTCTTAATTTCAGGCTATTGCAATAATATTACACGTTTGTAGGAACTTACACTGAACTGAAAGAGATTTTACAAGTACACAGGCAACCTGACATTTACAGCTTCTAATTTTCTTCCTCCTTGTTAACGCTGATGGACAAGATCTACTCAGTCTTTACAGGTTCACGGTCTCCCACATCTCAGTACGTCCAAATCAAGAACCTGTCTATGACCCAAATAGTCGCATCTTTCCTCATTCCATGAAGACTTAGCTTATCACTTACCTTCTAGAAAATTCCTCAAAGTGAAGCGGGGAGAAAAACTCAATTGATTGAGCACCTTTTAGAGTACTGATCACTAAGAGATACATTTACTCGTCTCTTTTTTTTTCCCAACCACCTCGCTTTACTATCTTAAAAAGTGCAGTTAAAACAGTAATATATCCAAAAAGCTGTATTCAAACCAGTCTGTATGTTGTCAAAGTACATCTCTTTCCACTACTCCACAAATGTCATTCACCCTATCCCACACGGCTCCTGACAAAATGCCTTGCACATAAAAGGTACTTAATAAGTATGTGCTAAATGAATTAATTAAATGGAGCCATGCAATATTTTCAGTGAAATGGATTTGAATCCTAGATCTGCTGTTCACTAGCTGAGCAAATGGTTTAGCTTTGGTATTTTTCTTTCCATATAAGGTAGCTCAATAAACACTGGTGGAAGGAAGACATAGTTAGGACTGAGAGCTCTCCAGTTTCAAACTTCCATTACACCACCACTCCCATCTCACTTAATTTTGTTTAGGTATGTAAATAACTTCAATCAAGTTGCAAAGAGGTGTGGCAGAGTATGCAGACTTTCTCTTTAAGGTGATCTAGCATATTTTTCTTATAATTGTTTTATTTAAAATTTGATTCACTGATGGAGATTTTAATTCTCTAGTTGCAAAATATACTCTTCCTTACTCAGCACAGGTGGTAACTGCTGTCTTGAATTTAGAGTTTAGTAATAATAATGTTTACTACACTTCTTTCTTATAGAAACCCATTAATAAAACAGAATATGTAAGAACGCAAAATACATTTTATCTCTGTATGTAACAAAAAATGGAAGAGGAAGATTATACCTTGATTTTATTACGGTTATCTGTTAAAATATCGGTAAAATGAAAGATAATTGAAAAATACTTATTTATTTACAATACCTTCTGTCTTAGTCCGTTTGAGCTGCTGTAACAAGATACCAGACTGGGTGGCTTATAAATAACAGAAATTTAGCTTACAGTTTTGGAGTCCAGAAGTCAGATCAGGGTGCCAGCATGCTGGTATGGCCAGGTGAGGGCTTTGCAGAATGAGGACTCGTCCGGGTGACCTCCCATGGAAGAAGAAGAAAGAGATTTCTCTGGAGCCTCTTTTAAAAGGTACTGATTCTATTTATGAGAGCTCCACCCTCAAGACTCAAGCACCTCCCAAAGGCCCCACCTACTAATACCATCTCCTTTAGAAGTTACAATTTCCTTATCGAATTTGGGAATGACACAGCATTCATACCATTAAACGAAGGACTTCATCAGTAATTGTCCAAATATTCTGTTCATCAATTTAGGTAGTGAAACAAAACTATAAGTAAATACAAAGTTTTTATTTCCAATATTTTACTATTTTACACACACACACACACACACAAACACAATTTAACTTGGGCAAAACCAAAGGCTTAGAGTCTAATTATTGGGTAGACAATGTAAATCTTTCTTATTATCCTTATGATTTTTAAAGTGCCTACAGTCTCAGAAGATAAATAAAAGTTTACTACTATGTAGAATTTAAAGAGGAAGCACTATTTATCTGTGATGACATTAGCTGAAAAATCTGCCTGAGAAGATATAACTATTTGGCTAAGATAGTCATGGCCTCAGCCTCAAAGTAATCCAGAAACAAATGCCTTCAAGTTTGATACCTTGAATATAGTCCAGTATCTGTGTGCCTTTGCATCAGAGCATTTAAAATTTTCTGCAATACAACACATTTCTACAACACCAATCTGTCATTTTGTTGCTTTTAAAGAGATGCAGCTTATACTTTTACAAAGTTTTGACTTTATTATTGACTTACCTTTTTAAATTTTTAATATTTTATCATATATTCTATCATTTTTATTGATACATAATTAATCTAACATTAGTTTCAGGTGTATAACATAATTAATATATGTATTAATGTGAAATCATGTTGATGCCTTCATTAAAGTTTTAATGAAGACTGAGACACTTCTTAAATTTTTTAGTATTTAAAACTAATGCTCCTAGAAAAACTAGATACAACCGATCAATCCTAACATAAGAGATCCATTCACACTCTGGAATACTAATCAGCCATTAAGATTTACACGTGTAGAGGTTCATTTATTGACATGGAAAATGATTATGGTATATATTGTTAAATAAAAATGAGATTATAATTATAAAAAGTATTTCAAGTATGATTTTATTTTTTTGTAAATAAAAAAAACTTTTCTCCAACAAGCAGATAAATATATGTTCATAAGAAAATCTAGGTTATATACCAAACTATTCACAGAGAACATCTCTGTTTGGAGACTTTGTAAGTGGTCATTTTCTTTTTATTTCTCTGTATTTTCCCATTTTTTTACAATGAATTAATAATATTTTCATAATAAAAATTACACTTTTTTCTTAAAATATGTATTCTTAGAAACATTTCTGTAAGTATAGCTAAGTACTCCTTAGTCTCCTCCTGAGAGCACGCAAGAAACCTCACTCAACTTTATGAAGCCGGGCAAATATATTAGCCTGCTCAAGTTATGCTAAGCAAAAGCTCACTACAAACACTGCCTTGACCTAGGAAAATGGACCATTTTCTAATAGTGTGAGTATTCACTTCCTTTAAAATAGACAAGGAAGCCACTGAAAAATTCAGTGAGGGATGATGGCTTAGACTAAGCTAAATGCCGTTGGAGGTGGTAAAAAGTGATATTCAGGGAATATTTTACAGTATCCAAATAATTTTCCTGATGGATCAAGTGTGAGGTATAAGAGAGGAGGTAAGTGTGTCTCAAAGGTTTTTAGCAAACTGGAAGTATGAGTTGCTGTTAATTGGAGCAAGGACAACTGCTATAAGAGTTGGGAAATGAGGTGCTTAATTGGAAACACGTAATGAGCCCTGGCTAGTATGGGTCAGTGGACTGAGCACTAGCCTACAAACCAGAGGGTCCCAGGTTCAATTGTCAGTCAGGGCACATACCTTATTTGTAGACCAGGTCCCGGTTGGGGGTATGTGAGAGGCAACCACACACTGATGTTTCTCTCTCTCTCTTTCTTCTTTCTTACTCTCTAAAAATAAGTAAATAAAATCTTTTTAAAAATAGAGTATGGAGTAGGAAACTGGGTATGCAAACCCAGAGTTCAAGGAAGAGGTCCAGGCTGAATATGTACATATATACATACATACATTCACAGCATGCAGAGAGTATTTTTTTAACACTGTTGAACTCACTATGATCATGGAGAAAGGGAGTTTAAATGGAGAAGAGAAGGGGCCAGAGTCTTAATCTAACCCATATCTCTTACTGTTTCTAGATTGATCTTCCTAAAATGCAAATCTACTTACGTAATTCTTACATTTACAGCTTTTTAACATATTCTAATTACTCACAGGACAAAATCTCAAATAGCTACCATGGTAATCAGGCTCATTACCATCTGGTACTTGTTCATTTGTCCAAGCAATTATCACTTTACTATGGGTCCATGGACACCTTCCATTGCCATTATAGATTACAGGAATTTCCCAAATATCCTAAACTCTCAACTTCATCCTTCATATATTGTTTTACCTCCCTTCAAAGACCTTTCCCTTCTGAAACTCATGTTCTACCTGGCCAGTTGCATTTTGGCCTTCAAAAGGCAAAAACCCACACTGGATGAATTCAGTGTCTCTTTTTCTTCTCCTGTAGCACCTTACCACAGCACTTATTATATTATAGTCTTCAAGTTGTTTTTCTTGTGTATCCTCTACTACTAAACTCTAAATTTCCTGATACCTGAGGCTGTCATGTTATCTCAGGATCAGAAGAGAGAACCTAATAGTAGATACTTCACTTCCACTACTCTTTTGTAGTAGTGGAAGAGAGAACCATTTGTATGATTCATAGCTCACTTTCAACTTCTGCACTTGCTACTAGGGTCAGGAAATTTGTCATGTCTGTATAACCCTGGTGTTTAATGCAATTCTCCATATAATAATAGGAGGTCAATATTTCAGTTTTCTGTTTCCAGGCCATACTTTCTTTGGGTGATAACTTTCTCAGTTACAGCTTAATTTCTATCTATGTAATTATTAGTTTCACGTTTATCTATCTTGGGCCCAGATTTCTTTCCTGGCCTCCAGATCTGTGTAGACAGCCGTTTACTATTTCCATCTGGATGTCCCACAGGTCCAAAACTAAGCTCGTTAGCTCATCTTCAAAACTGCTTTTTCTCTCATGATTCTCTCATGATTTCTCTCAGTGAGCCAGTCAACCTCCTTCCAGTTGCCCAAGATGTAAAATTAGGAATTGACTTTGAATTTTTCCTCTTTCTTTTTCACCCCTACTTAAAGAGTCATTAGATCCTGTTAATCCCTGTGTGTTATCTACAATATCTTTGGAGTCCATTGACTTCTCTCATTCCCCTTGTCACCCTTTTAGTCCATATTCAAGTGAGCTCACTTAAATTATGCTAACTGGTCTCCCTCCATGTCTCCAGCCTTGTTTCTCCTCCATTTTATTCTGTATTCTTTATTGACTTTTGAAAGCCAAATGCATTCAGAAAGGCATTTATTCAAAATGTTCGTTTAAGGCCCTGGCTGGTATAGCTCAGTGGACTGAGTGCAGGTCTGCGAACCAGAGGATCGCGGTTCAATTCCCAGTCAGGGCACATTCCTGGGTTGCAAACCAGTTCCCTGCAGGCCAGTTCCCAGCAGGGGACACACTAGAGGCAACCATACATTGATGTTTCTTGCCCCCTCTTCTTCCCCTCTAAAGATAAATAAATAAATAAATATTTTTAAAAAATGTTCGTTTAAGTGTTAACATTATAAATTTTATCACCACTCTTTGGTTTAGGATTATTTTTCTTTTTTTTACTGAAAGGAACCTAAAAAGACAATAATTTCTATTCTAACTATTTCTGATTTCATCATTCTGGCCAAATTCTCATTTTTTCAAATTACTGTCAAATCCTTGCTCATTATATATTGCTAGTATGTGAAGTGCATATTATGCATATTATTGCTAGTATGTGATGTGCAGATTGTGCATATTATTTAGAACTCAACTTTACCTAAATGATTTTCCATGCCTAAACATTTAAGTCAGATTACTTGCACAATTTCATATTTCTAAAATGTCATAATTATCATTTTATGCATGGTATTTAATAAATAAGAACACAGTGGTTTGCATATAATTACAAATTGTGAAAAGTGCTACAAGAGAAAAGACCAAGGAGTTTTAAAAGAGGATAATGCATGGGATCTAATTTAGCTAGGGAGCTAGGGAAGTGCTGCAGGAATTAAAAGAACGTCCATGGGACAGGGGCAGAGTGAATTAGAGGAAAAGTGTCCCGAAAGACTATGGGAGAGGCAGAGAGGGGCCTGACCCCTTCAGGGTCTTGTGTGACATGCAAATGCAAGCAATCGAAATGTTATAAGCATAGGAGTAAAATAAATTTATTTACATTTCTCAACATCTTATTTGTAAATAATTTGAAACTTAGGGAAGAGTTGCAAGAATCAGCACCAACAACTCCCATTTGTCTTCTTCATCCAGATTCACCAATTTCAATATTTTGAGTTGTTCATCATTTTTTTCTCTCATTCTGTATATGTGTGTGTGCTTGTGTACATGCACACTTGATCCTTGTTATTTGCAGATTCCATATTTGCATATTCACTTACTTGCTAAAATGTACTTGTACTCCCCAAAATCAATGCTCACTGTTCAAGGTCTTTTGCAGATATGTACAGAGCAGCAAAAAAATTGAGTTGCCAAAAATTCACATTCCCAACCGATGTTGATGAAGATGGTGCTGTGCCTTCTTGTTTTAGCTCTCATACTGTAAATCAATGCCCTTTTTGCAGTTTATTTAGTATCACATTTTTCATATTTTTGTGCTATTTTTAGTGATTTTGCTATTTAAAATGGACCTCAGTTGTAGTGGTGAATGAAGTGCTAATGTTCCTAAGTACAAGAAGGTTGTGACGTGCCTTACAGAAAAAATATGTATCAGATAAGCTTCATTCGGGCATGAGTTATAGTGCTGTTGGTTAATGAATCAACTACATATGTTAAATAAGGGGTCTTCAAACAGGAAAACACATAAAACCAGGTTGTATATGGATGGGTGGGACACAATGTTAACACTAAAGGCTTATAAGATCCTAACCCTGTATTTCCCCTACAAGCAATTGTTGAGTATTTACTCATTCATTCTGGCGACTTAGTAGAACATAACTATTGCAAATAATAAGAAGCAACTATATACACTGTTTTTTCCTGAACTACTTAAAAGTTGTAGATGTGCCCCTTTACTCCTGAATACATCAATATATATTTCCTATAAACAAGGACATGCACTTACAGTACAATTAACAAAATTAGAAAATTTAACATTGATATAATTATTTAGTCAATAGATCTTTTAATTTTTAGCAATTGTTCCAATAATGTCCTTTATAGCAGTTTTTTTTGTAGCCCAGGATCCAGTCCTGAATCATTCATTACATATAGTTTTTATCTCTTTAGTCTCCTTCAGTCTAAAATAGTTCCTCAGCCTTTCTTGGTTTTTCATATTACCTTTTTTTTTTTAATCTTCACCTGAGGACAATTTTCATTGCTTTTAGAGAGCTGGAGATAGATAGATAGATAGATAGATAGATAGATAGATAGATAGATAGATGATAGATAGATAGATAGATAGATAGAGAAACATTGATATGAGAGAGAAAAATTGATTTGTTGCCTTCTTCTCCTAGGTTCCCTGATTAGGGATTGAACCTGCAACCTGGTTATGTGTCCTGACAGGGAATCAAACCCATGACCTTTTGGTTGCTGGATCATGCGCCAACCAGCTGAACCACACTGGCCAGAGCTCATATTACCATTTGTTAAGAGAACAGGCCATTTATTTTGTAGAATGTTCTCAATTTGTGTTTCTCTGTTGTCTCTTCATAATTAATTTCAGTTATGCATTTGACAGAGAAACTGCATGAGTGATGTTCTGTCCTCTGTATCACATTAAGAGATACATGATGTAAGTTTGTGTAATTATTGTTTACATTAAATTTGATTCCTTGTTTATGATGTTGCCTGTTAGGTTTCTCACTGTGAAGTTTCTATTTTTCCTCTTTATAATTAATATGCAGTATGTGGGCATATTTCAGGAGTATGTAAATTTCCTATTGTTCATCAAGCTTTTTGACTTGTTAATTTTTGTATCCATTAATGAGTTTTGGCTGAATCAATTATTACTATGATGGGTGAGAAATGGTGGTTTTTCCTACATCATCATTTTTCCTGCATTGTTGTTTGACGCTCTACCAGAAATAGTTTTTCCATTCTAGCCTGTATGTATCAATATAAATTTATGCATTCTTTTTAGAAAATGAGTTGTGATCAGCCATTATCATAATTTATTTTGATTCTCAAATTGTCCCAGATTTGGACAATAAGCTCTTCTTTAAGTTGTCTCTTGTATTCATTTGATATTTCTGAATAACTTACATTCTTTTTTGAGTAAACTACATTTTTTGAGTAACTTACATTCTTAAAAGATCATTCTAGTTATTACATGGGAAATAGACTCAAGGAAGGCAAAGGAGGAAACAAACTAGTTAGATGGCTATTGTAATAAGAGATGAAGGTGGCTTGAAATAGGGTGAAGGCAGTGGCTATAGAAATGGGTGGTGGTAGTGGACTGATTTGAAGTATATTTTGGAGGTAAAAAATCCGTGGATGTTAGTGGTAGGTGGAATAAAGTACCTGAGGGAGTGAAAGTGTTAAAAGTGACTATTGAAGTTTTAGCTGGAGAAATATGAGTGGATGGTGATTACATTCACATTGACAGGAAAAATTGGAAATGGAGCAATTCTGATGAGAATGATCAAGAGTTCAAGTTTAAGAAAGATCAAATGGAACTTGAAAGTGAAACAGACTAGGTCTTACATCACTTTTCTACCTGCACTTCCTAACACAGTATAGATTATATTCGAACTAATGAGACTGGATGTTATCTCCTAGAGAGAAGGTACAGTAAAGAGAGAAGAACCCATGTCAAACCTCAGCATTTAGTGGTGGCATAGAAAAAGAAGCCAATAAATGGAGAAGTAGGGGAGGTTGGAGAGATCAGGAAAAACAACCCAAAGCAGTAAGTCAGGAAGTTAAGGTGAAAAACAAATCAAGAGGTAAAGACAGGAAGTCAAGATAAAGTGTTACCTGAGTGAAATGCTGAGAGATCAGCAAGATTTTAATTCGTCTCTTCTCAAATGATGTTTTATGTAGACAGGGATCTTTTTGTTGTTCAGTGCTATATTCGTATAGCTTGGAACAGTGTATGGCTTATAGTAGCTGTTTAATAAATTTTGGTGACTGAATAAATTAGTTTATAGATCATGAGTTTTTGTATTATTATTACATTAACTATATATAATCTCCATTAAAATGTTGAATAAAAATGATATGCTTCTTAGTCTTGATCTTGATATATTTCCTCAGGTGGTTTAATTGTTTAGTGTTTGCCTCTCTGAAACAAAAACGTGAGGTTTCTTCCATACTTAAAACTTTCCATGGCTCCCTTCCCCACTAGCCTCCTCCAATGTCCCAAGAGTAAAACCCAGCTCTGACTGGCATGGCTTAGTTAGTTGAGCATCATCCTACAAAGTGAAAGGTTGCTGGTTTGAATCCCAGTCAGGACACATGCCTGGGTTGCAGGTTCCCAGGGCCCCAGTCCCTGGTTGGGGTGCATGTGAGAGGCAACGTATCAATGTTTCTCTCTCTCTCTTTCTCCTTTCCTCCTCTCTCTCTAAAAATAAGTAAATAAAATCTTTAAAAAGTAAGAGTAAAACCCAAACATGGATGTCATGGTATCACCCTGCTTAGCATAACTTCTGGCTACTTCTCTCTTCCCACACCAAATTTCTTGTGACGTCATGCTCCCCTTGCCAGGCAAAGAGGTGGGGGAAAAGCTGTCCTCAAAGAAGTCTTCTTTGACTTCCTCCCCAACAAATACCCTCCATTGTGTTTCTGTTTTCTTCCTGGGATTTTCTCCTGTTATGTCCCTTATGCAGAGGACACAATTAGTGACAAGACTCTGAGTCAGGGGCCTGCTTAATGTATATGAGGAATAGCAGGGAGGCCAGAGTGGCTGTGGAATGCAGGGCAGAAATAGCTGGATCAGCAGTAGATAAAGCAAAGAGGTGGGGATAGGACATATGCCATAGTAGGGGCTACATGTAAATTTCTCCTAATTGCTGTCAACTTTTGGCACCATTTCAGTGTCAACAGGAATCCCCAATCTGGGGTGTGGTGAAGAAGGAAAATTCATTTGGTACAAAACAGCTCAATTGTGATATAGCATGGCTGCCGGGGGGCTTTGGGGCCAAGCATCCTTGGGGCCAGGCCACTTCCCTGCTAGACAGCTCTGCTCTTGGCTGCACTGGTGTTCTCTGCTCTATTCTGTTCTTGGGAGACATCTTTGGTGTTTTATCTTAAGTGTTTCAGCTCTAGTCAGGGAAACAAAGTCTTCAGTCTTTGGTGGAAAGGGAAAATGCTCTCTCAGAGCCAGAGGGGAACATGAGGACAAGCCAATCAGAGATAGAAGTCCCTGATTGGCTTGTCCTCATGTAAGTAAGGACTCCAAACCCTCAAATTTTATTGGTCCAGAAAGCATTGTCCTGACTTCTCAAAATAGATCGACCAATTGGTTGGTGAAGAAGCTGATAAAGATATAGCTGCCTGGCTCTGATTGGATATGGAAGGCCTCAGTTCTATTGGTTGAAGTAGGATCCCAGGAACTGCTTTATAAGGACTGGTTCAGATGGCAGGAACACAGTATGGGCAGGCAGTTCAGTGCAGAGACAGGTGGTTCAGTGCAGGTTTCTCCCTGAAGTGCAGTTTGCACGAGAGGCCCCTGTGCAGACATGCCCGCTAGGCTCTGGGGTTTGGGGAGTTTTTACTTGTTTGTTTGTTTGCTTGCTTTTTAATTTGGTCCGATTTAGCCCTTTTTAGTAAGTATTTTCTTTATCAGGGTCCACAATACTTAGCTGACAAGATCCAACACATTCCTAGTGTGTTAGTGCGTCCATCTTAGGCATCCCCTGGGTGCCTGACAGAAAAGACTCTTGGACTCTCCCCAGACCTGTTGGATCAGAACCTGCATTTTAACAATATCCTGAGAATCATATATACATTACAGTCTGAGAAGCACCAGTTTAGATTATGTAAGTAACTTTCTTCCACAGAGAAATAGGAAAATACAATTAGTACCTTTCCTTTAATTTTCAGATTATGATGGATTTTTCTATTCCTGCAAAAATATTATTAGGATTTTGAAAGAGATTGCATTAAATCTGTAGATTGCTTTGAATAGTATTGACACTTTAACAATATTAAGACTTCCAATCCATGAACACATGATATTTTTCTATTAATTGATGTCTTCTTTAATTTCTTTGAGCAATTTTTTGTAGTTTTCAGAGTATAAGTCATTCCCCTCCTTGGATGTTTATTTCTAAGTATTTTATTATTCTCGATGCTATTGTAAGTAGAATTTCTTAATTTTCTCTCTGGATTGTTAATTGTTAGTGTATAAAACACAACTACTTTCTGCATGTTGATTTTTTATCCTGCAACTTTGTTTTCTACTCTAAAGATTATATTTAGGCCCTGGCTGGTATAGCTCAGTGGATTGAGCACTGGCCTAGAAACCAAAAGGCTGATGGTTCAGTTCCTAGTCAGGGCACACTCCTGGGTTGCAGACCAGGTCCCCAGTTGAGAACATGCAAGAGGCAGCTAATCCATATTTCGTTGATCTATGTTTCTCTTGCACATCGATATTTCCTTTCCTCTCTTTCTCCCTCCTCACTCCTCTTTCTAAAACTAAAGAAAATTTACAAAAAAATGTTTACTAAAATACTTAGCATTTAAAGATTTTTATGTATTTAGTTGTTTTTAGACAGAGGGGAAGGGAGGAAGAAAGAGAGGGAGAGAAACATCAATGTGTGGTTGCCTGTGGCATGCCCCCTACATGAGACCAGGCCTGCAACCCAGGCATGTGTCCTCACTGGGAATTGAACCAGTGACCCTTCAGTTCACATGTCAGTGCTCACTCCACTGAGCCACACCAGCCAGGGCAAAAATCTTAGCACTTAAAAAAAGATTTTATTTTAAAAAATGTTAGGTATAAACAAATATCTGTGGACAGAGGCAGTTTTACTTCTTTTTTTCTAATTTGGATGGTTTTTATATCTTTTGCCTGACTAATAGTTCTGGCTAGGACTTCCAGTACTATGGTGAATAGAAGCAGCAGAAGTGGGCGTTCTTGTCTTGTTCCTGATCTTGGAGGTTAACATTCAGGCATTCACTGCGAAGTATGATGCTAGCTTTGGGCTCTTTTTAAATGGTCTTTATCATGTTGAGGAAGTGTCCTTATGCTCTGGCTGGCGTAGCTCAGTGAATTGAGCACAGGCCTGGGAGGCAAAGGGTCACCAGTTCGATTCCCAGTCAGGGCACATGCCTGGGTTGCAGGCCAGAACCCCAGTAGGGGACACACAAGAGGCAACCACACATTGATGTTTCTCTCCCACTTTTCCCCTTCCCTTCCCCTCTCTCTAAAAATAAATAAATTAAATATTTTTTAAAAAGGAACTCTCCTTCTATTTTTAGTTTATTGATTGTTTTTCATCACAATTGGGCCAACACAACTCTTTTTCTTATTCGCTAGCTAAATGCTGGTGGATACAGAAATCTTGGGAGTGTTTGAAAATGTTGAACTTGGCAGAATTACAAAATGAGAGGAGTAGTAGTTCCTAGATTTTTGCTTTGAAAACTGCTTTCTATCGCAATGGGATTTTTGAGAGATTCACTTCTATCCTGCAGGTTCATTTATTATTGTACCTAGCATCACCTTAATACATAAGCCAAGGGTGATTTTGAAATATATAAAATGGTCTTACAAATCAGTGAGAAAAATACCCAAACCCATTGGGAAAATTAGGCAAAGGATATGTACAATTAGTGGAAGGAAAATTCAAAAAGACTTCAAGCAAACATAAAGATGTTCAACATCATTTAGAATAAAAGACAATGCAAATCAAGTATTGGGAAACAATCTCAAGTCAAAAGTATTGAGATTTTACCTGTTTATTGTTCAAAAAAAGTTTCAGTCAGTATTATATCAGTTTGGGTTCAATTAGAGAAAACCGTTGTGGAAAGCAATTTTCTATGACAGAAGAGGCTTTGCAGAACTGTTGCCTGTGTGCTGGGCCTGATGGTACTGTGTTCAGCTCAGTCTGTGTTCAGCCCAGTCTGGCAGTCAGGAAGGTAACTGGATGGGAAGTGGGAAGGCGGAGGACAAACAGTACCCACATGTATTTCTCACCATTTGCAACCAGCATGATACTAGTGATCTGCAAGAAAAGCTGGTTTCCTTTACTGTGAGCTGCATGCATGTAGGCTGGGCCCTGTTCCCAAAGAATCGGAAGGAAGAGATCCAGCAGATCTGGAGTAACTGGAGTAGCTATGGGCCTAGCTGCCTTCCTGGACCAAAAAAGTGAGCCCCCTTCTACAGTGCTGCTAACCTATACTGAGCTGCTGCTTTTCTGCTTTTCACAACTTGTGCAAACTTCTCTTGTGGCCATACATACAGTAGAGAGAATTCTAGGAAATAGTTCCAGGTTAGTTGAGTGGACACCTCACAAAACTAGCACAACTCCAATGGGAAAGGTGTAGGGGAGGGATTCTCACTCACTGTCAGGAGAAATACAAATTTGTATTATTATATAACATACCTTTGACACTGCACTGCAATTCTAATTATAGTGGTTTATCCTGTAAACATACTTCCACGTATGTAAAATGACAAAAATGTTTATTCATTGCGGCATTATTTGCACTTGCAACACTGTGAACATAATGTTCATCAATAGAAGACTGGTTAAAAATTTAATGTTATATCTGTACATTGGATGGAATCATCCTCATATGAGAAGATCATCAAAGGCTTAAAAAATTTTTAATTTATTTATGTTTCAGGGAGAGGGGAAAGTAGGGAGAAAGAGCGGGAGAGAAACATTGATCGGTTGCCTCTCGCATGCATTCCCCAACTGGGGATTGAACCTACAACCCAGGCATATGCCCTGACCGGGAATGAAACTGGTGACCATTTACTTTGCAAGGGAACAGCCAACAAATTGAGCCACACCAGTCAGGGCAATCCTCAAAGATTTTTTTTAAGTAAAAAAGCAAGCTACAAAACATACATAGTATGTTTGCACTGAAAGATATATTCAAATTTGTACATCAATAGAGGTATTGCTTGTACATCAATAGAGATATACTAAAAATATCAGTGGAAACATACTGATAACAGTTCCTCCAAGAAGAGGAACTTAGTTATGGGGAGACAAAAGTGAGATTGTTACAGAACGGACCTGTGGCGAGGAACAAAATTCTACTACTGAATGGACCCCTCCTTTCTCCCAGGGTCACCCTGTATTAAATTCCCCTCGCCTGCCCCCAGGGAATTATAGTTCTCGATGTCAAAGATTGGTGAAAAGGAATTATTTATTCAGAAGTTATACAGACTTAGAGTAGTGACTTAAAGTCTTCATTAAGATCCCAAAGTCCCTTAAAACACCCACAAATGCACACAGTTTTTTCTTCCCCTCTTTACCCAGTCTGGGGTACCATATCTCAGGAAAAAAAATAGAAGCCCGTGACTCAGGTAGTCCCCAGTTCTTCCCAATAATCCACGCTCAGATGACAGACCTCCCTCGGATTGTTCCCAGCACTATCAGCTGTGTTGCTGCCACAATCTCCAGTTCTTAACCAAAACCCACAAGACACCTTCCCATGGCCCACCAGCAAGAGTCCTTTCACCCCTTTCTTTCCCACAGCATCTCTGCTGCATTCTTCCAAACTGCTAAGGGAGAGCTCTGCATCGCTGCTACATCTTGCTTTCCAGCTTCCTAAGCTGTGTGGCAAAGGAAGCAAGGAGCCCCAAAGCCCCATAGTTCTGACTCTCACCAAAGCAACATGATCCCAACCTAGCAAGGCTGCCTCGCCTGGGTTTGAATCCTAGTGCTGATCTTCCTCTGACTCCTCCCACAATTAGCTACACCTGCCAGCATTTCCATATTCTTCCAGCTTTTCTGGGCTGCCATAGTAATTCCAGGCAGGTGTGGCTCTGTGGCTTGGAGTGAATCATCTGCAAACTCTCACGCAGGCACTGTAACCAGGGGGAGTTGCCTCTCGGTTATGTCCTGGGTGGAAGTCACCCCCATCTCCCTGGCTCAAAGCGTGGCCACAGCTATTTAACATACCCATGAAACCAGTGAAAAGCTATAGATATGATAAATGACCATGCCTGAGATTAGTTGAAAAACTGTTGCTATGCAGAATAACTCTCAATGACCCTGCTCCACGTGTCCCATCCCCTAGTTCAGACTTGTGAAGGTGAGGACATCCTATATTTTTAAATATTTCCTGGACACCCTGAGTTCTGGACCCCATTACAAATCCCAATTTGGGGGGCCCCTGACTGCATCCTGTTGCAAGATGGGATATTTGACTATATAGTTTTAAAAAATAATGTATCATGTGAATGTTATTACTTATTAAGAGTAAGAATATAAAAATTTGTTTCAATTGGACTATTACATGCATTTCTTCACATTTATTTCTGATACATGTCTCTGAAAATCAAGATCTTAAAGGAAAAAAGCCTAGTTACCTGTGTTTTCTCTTATGTATGTAAAGCAAAATGTACCTTTATAACCCTTTATTTAAAAATACAGTGAAAAAAACTTCCTGTAATATTTAAGCAGATTAAGCAATTCTAAGACCTTTCAGTAACCATTGAAAATATTCGTGGAGTTATGATAAAGTAATTGCTTAATTTCTTTCTAAAGGAATCTCAAAGGATGTAAATGTATATGTGTGTATGTATGTTCAATTAAATTACATAAAGCATGGAAATACTTAGAATGAAAAGCCCTAAGGAAATATGAAATATGAGTAGATTAAGTAGTTTCTTTGTAGACTTGGAGAGTAGCTATCTCAACCACACCCTTTTCTAAAGATCAAGAAGAAAATTATTAAGCTCCAAAACTCTTTTATGCAGAGAGACCATGATGCCTGTGGAATGCAAGGAGATCTTCACAAACAGGGAGCCTCTTCTGCTAGGACTGAGTTTGGAACTGCAAGTGTAGATGTCTGATTCTATTTTCACTTGGACAGTGTCCCATAAAGAGCCTTCAATTGAACAAAAAAAAATTGCTCGGCTTGTAAACAATGGTTCCAAATGAACTGACATGTTGGGGATTCCAAGATGGCTTCATAGTAGATAGAAGCTGCTTCCAATTGCTCCTAGATGCAACCTGTCTTTACAGATGAATTGCAGACCAATCAATCTGAACAACCAGCTGAAACCTGGCTGACAGAAAATATTATAACCAAGGAGTATAGAAGATGTTACATAGAGGCTGATAAGAAGGGTTGAGACATGGAGAGGGAAAGCCTGTGCATGAAGATGCAGTGGCAGCTGAGAAACCAGAGAGATACTGTGGCTGTGGAACTCCTTCCCCCTATGAGCAAGGGGTCTTAACCACACACAGGGAACCCCAACCCATAGCAACAGAAACAGGAAGAGAAATGGTGTTTAGCATCTGGTGGTGGGAATCAGTGGGGATTCACCCTGCCTGGGAAACTAAGAGCATGCCCTCCTAGGATAGAGCACTGCTATTGTTGCAGCACCAGCCTTGAAAGTTCAGGGTATGGACTCTGACTGCTGGAAAGGCTGCATTGCCATACTCAGGTACTTCAGAGAGGTTTGCTGGCTACATCTAGCACTGCTTTTACCAGGCCTTCCAATTTCTGGGACGGCTTTAAGTGAAGACCTAGACTGTGACTAAATTGAGTGGCTTGGGAAAGGGGACCCAAGTCCACAAGTCCACAGTTGGCAGGACTTTCCCTACCTGTTAAGCCACTCCTGCTGCTGAGTTTGGCTGTGCAGAGGAGCCAAGCTGGGACTTTTCAGCTCCAGTCTGCTAGGTTAGGAGCCACTACAGAGCAGACTTTTGTCCTAGCCCTGTGAGACCAGCCATGTAGAGAGATTGGAGTGCCGCACAGGACTGGGATTTTGGGCTCTGTCTTGCTTGTTTTGGTGGCAAGTTAGGGAGCCCCACAGAGTGGAGATTTTCAGACTGTTTCCTAGGGAGGCTTCTGTCTGAGAGCCAGATGGGTGAGTGCTGGGCTGCTTGGTTACATTGCAGGGAAGCAAATCCTGTCTCCCATGTGAGTTCAGCCTGAAATAAGCCAGGAAAGGTAAGAAGTGTCCAACCCCTTCCTACAGGTTTGTGGGCACCATCACCAAATTCAAAACTGTTAAGATTATCCCACCAAACCCCAGATACCTGCACTGGGTTCAGTTCCACAAGTGGAAGGAAGAGCAGCTCAGAACATGGACTTTCAAAGCATGAGACCCTTGGAAGCTATTGTCTGGGAGCAAGCCAGAGAGCTTAGTTTTATTCTGTAGGCTGGACCAGCATCAGCCCCAAAAGGGGACTTTTTATCTATCCTCTTGGTCATTGTGGTTAAGCTCGTTCCTGCAAAGGGGATGGTTGGGTGGACAGACCTGAATCTGCAGTGAGCTCCCTAGGGAAACTAGTGTTGGAGACTCTAGCTGAGACTCAGGGGTTTGGCTTTGAAGCAGGAGTGACTTTCTTCACATTGAGTGCCTGACTGACTGTGTGACCCCTCAGTAGGGGACCCACTAGCCCTGTTTCAACTATCCTGGGTTCATCCTTCAGTCTTTCATTGAAAGTCTCTGGAGGAAGACCAGGTAACCTCAGGGAGGGGCAAAGTGGCTGAAAGGTAGAGGTAGATTTCTGGGAGCCTCAGGCCATTTACAGATCTGTCCCCAGCTCTAAGCAGGAAGAGGGTGACCTTTTTACACACATTGGCTTCTCACTTACACATGCAGGTCCAGTGGACACAAACATAAACAGTAACAGTGTGGTAGCTATAGCAGATAGCCCAAGGACAATGAAACTCAAAATCTAATGGTGATCTGTATCTGAACCCCACCCAAATGGACCCAGAACCAACAAAACCAGTGGTGTACTTCAGGCCACACCAGAACTCAACCCAACTAATTGCACAAGTACACAGAAAGGGGGATTCCTGCAGGCACCAAACCCTTCCAGGAACAATGCTGCCTCAGGGGCAGGTCCTACACAGTGTCTCACAAGTGGGGGTCGAGGTTTACCCTTCAGTCTCCCAGCTTGAAGGGTTAACAACCCACAAAAAGGCCGACAGCATTCCAGACTCACCTACACTAGTGAATGCACATAACCCACAAGAAACACTCCTGGAACATGAAATGCAGGCCACCTGGATGATTGTGACACTGAGCTTAAGAGACACTTTCATCATAAAACCATCCAAACAAGTTTGGGAGACATTGCATATCTACCTAACACACAGAGACCAAATGGGGAGACAAAGAAAAGATGTCACAAACAAAAGAACAAGAGAAATCCCCAGAAAAAATAATTTAAAGAAATAGATGAAATGGAAGAAACTCAAGTACCAGATCAGAGTTTAAAATAAGTTTATAGGAGACTGTTCTGCATGGCATGGGCCATGCTCCCACTCGGAGATGCACAGGACCCATGCCCACAGATAGGTTCTCCTGTGGGAAATCAGGCCTGCATTGTACCTAGACTGCTATGATACGTGCTTTTGCTAAACTCCCTCACCCTGAATTGAGGCACAAAAACATTTCCTGTATGTCTTCAAAGTAACTTTCTAAAATCCATGCTAAACCTTCCAAGGATGAGTATAACCAGTTCAACCACTTTTCCCTTTGCATTTGTGAATATCCTTCTTCTGTGATGTAATTACTGGCATCTTTTCCTTTGTTTTCTGTAAAAGGTAACTACATAAATTGAACCTGTGCATAGTAAATGAAGACCATCATTGCAATGTGCCCAGAAAAGCAATAAAAGCTTGTCAAGGCAAGGGTGTAGGCTTTCCTCCTCTTGAGAGAGAAGCTGCATCGTTCCTTTTTCTCCACAGGACTTGGTAGTCTGTGTGAATTTGTCTTCTGTCTCATCCACAATGTCTTGGACCTCATGAGCTGGAGTCCACATCAACAGTTATAAGGGAGAGACAAGATGGCAGAGGAAGGAACGGATGCCATACTAACTTCTTCCCAGGACCAATCTGGAATTACAAATAAATTGTGGAAAAATCACTTGGAACAAACAACAGAACCATAGCTAGAGAGAAGTCTTATAACCTCAGACTGACAGAAGAATTAGCTTCAGCCTAACTGACTGGTAAGGAGTGTGGTGGAGACATAAGAGGGCTGGCTGGGCAGCACCAGAGGGATAATTAAACAGCTGGTTGAATCCCCTGAAAAGAATGGGGTATAACCCCTAACCTGGGATTCCCAGCCTACAGCACCAAAGCCCAAAAAGTACACAGATAACAACTGGCAGTGAAGAGTGGCAGGGTTGCTCTCTGCCAGAGATGGGCAGCTGGAGAAGCAAAGAGCTGATTAAAGGGCCAACAGACAAATTTTCATGTGAAGCCACATACCCAGGGCTCTGGTAAAGGTGGGGAAAGACTGGGCTAAAGACACCTGAGGAGAGACTGGGGACTGATGCTTTGAGGATAGAGCTGAGAGAATAGACAGCAGGACCCCAGTGCCGAGTCATCCTCCATAAGGCAGCAGCCATCACACTCAGGCAGACCACTCCCCTTTGAGCAGCAGCAGCTGGAGGGAAAACCACAGCCCTGACCCCAGGAGAGACTGCACCCCAGCTCTCTGGTGCTTAAGCTTGAGTGCTAAGTGCAGAGTGACTAGACTAACAACTGAAGGAAACAGCCACAGACAGTAGATCCCTAGAAGTCTCAAACAGGCTGTAGAAGGTCATACAGGGTCAACATCTGACATCACCAGAGGTGGACCCACAAAGAAAAAAACTGGTAAATACTAGAGGCTACTGAGGTGAAATCCACTGTGGTCTTCCCCATAATTGTGATATTTTCTTTCCTGCATAGCTTTTTAACATTCATTTTTTGTCCAGCAAGTTTGTGTATATTAAGTCAGGTTGTGTATATTAAGTATATAATAAACTATACTATAGTTTATTTCTCTCCTTTCTTGTAATAGTCTTAAATCCTTTATACCCTTATTAATACTACTAGTTCATTTGCTGTTGATAGTGGGCTTGCAGCAGGGGTAGATATTTTTGCAGAAGTGGGTTTATTCCCTGGGCTTTGTGGTTTTGTTCAGGCAGCACCTTTACAACAGAATACAAGAAGTGGTGGGTGGAGTGACTCTCACTCAACCAGCTGGAAGGAAGGACCCAGAGAGCCAACATAAACAGCATAAGTGGCATCCCAAGAGCATGAAGTTCTTGGAGATCAAGGATAGTGCACTACTGAATCTCACAGGTCTCCTACCATAGAAGTTCACATCACAAACTCAGGAAGTCAAAACAGATCAATTTAAGAAGAGGCAAACAAGAAGAGTCTCACAAATAATGGGAAGACACAGAACCCTCAGACAAAAGGAAAGGAGGAATCCTCAGAAAGAATGCTACATGAAAAGAATGCAAGTCAACTATCAGATACTGAGTTCAAAAAAATGGTTATAAGGAAGTTCAATGAGCTCACTGAGAATTATCAAAAACTACAGAGAAACTATGAGGAACTTATTGCAAACTATATCAGCATGAAAAAGGACATAGAAACTATCAGCAAGGGCCAAGAGGATATGAAGAATAAAATTTCTGAATTGAAGAACATGGTAGAAGGAATCAAAAACAGGCTAAATTAAGTAAAAAAAATCAAATCAGCAAGCTGAAGGACAAGATAGAAAAAAACTCCCAGAAAAAGCAAGAAAAAGAAAAAAGACTCAGAAAGAACAAAGAGGTGTTAAGGGAACCACAGGAGAACATGACATGTATTTATATAATAGGGATACCAGAAGGAGAAGCATGAAGCAAAGGATAGAAAACCTGTTTGAAAAAGTAATAACAAAAAAAATTACCTATTTGATGAAAGAAAAAGTTACACATTCCAGGAAGAACAGAGGGTCCCAATCAAGAGAAATCCAAAGAGGCCCACTCCAAGACACATAATAATTAAAATGGCAAAATTCCAAGACGGAGAATCTTTTTTTAAATATATTTTATTGATTATGCCATTACAGTTGTTCTATTCCCCCCTTCATACCCCTCCACCCTGCACACCCCACCCCCACCATTCCCCCCCTTTAGTTTATGACCACGTGTCTCAAGTTCTTTAAATTCTATATTTCCCCTACTATTCTTGCCCTCACCCCTATCTATTTTCTACTTACAGTCTATGCTACTTATTTTCTGTACTTTCTCCCCCCTTCTCCTCCTCCCATTCCCCTGTTGCTAACCCTCCATGTGATTTTCATTTCTATGGTTCTGCTCCTGATCTAGCTGTCCTCTTAGTTTGCTTTTGTTTTAGGTGTGGTTCTTAATAACTGTGAGTTTGCTGTCCTTTCACTGTTCATCTTTTTTATCTTCTTTTTTCTTAGGTAAGTCCCTTTAACATTTCATATAATAAGGGCTTGGTGATGGTGAACTCCTTGAATTTGATCTTATCTGAGAAGCACTTTATCTGTCCTTCCATTCTAAATGATAGCTTTGCTGGATAGAGTAATCTTGGTTGTAGGTCTTTGGCTTTCATGACTTCGAATACCTCTTTCCAAGCCCCTTCTTGCCTGTAAGGTCTCTTTTGAGAAATCAGCTGATAGTCTGGTGGGAAATCCT
Organism: Artibeus jamaicensis; assembly: GCF_021234435.1. Lineage (NCBI taxonomy): Eukaryota > Metazoa > Chordata > Mammalia > Chiroptera > Phyllostomidae > Artibeus > Artibeus jamaicensis. The sequence continues at coordinate 11,844,767 of NW_026521803.1, read as the reverse complement.
TTGTAGGTGACTGTCCCCTTTTCTCTTGCTGCTTCTAAGATTCTCTCCTTCATTTTAATCTTGGGTAACTTAATGATGATGTGCCTTGGTGTGTTCCTTCTTGGGTCCAATTTCTTTGGGACTCTCTGGACTTCATGGACTTCCTAGAAGTCTATTTCCTTTGCCAGATTGGGGAAGTTTTTCTTCATTATTTGTTCAAATAAGTTTTCAATTTCTTGCTCTTGTTCTCCTTCTGGCATCCCTGTGATTCAGATGTTGAAGCACCTAAAGTTGTCCCATAGGTTCCTAAGCCTATCCTCATTTTTATGAATTCTTGTTTCTTCATTCCATCCTGGTTGGATGTTTATTTCTTGCTTTTATTCCAAATCATTGATTTGAGTTCCAGTTTCCTTCCCTTCACTGTTGGTTCCCTGTACATTTTCCTTTATTTCCCTTTTCATAGTCTTCCCTTTTTTCTTCATTTTGTGACCGAGCTCAATCAGTTCCATGAGTATCCTGATTACCAGTGTTTTGAACTCTGCATCAGATAGGTTGGCTATCTCCTCATTGCTTAGCTCTTTTTCTGGAGTTTTGATCTGTCCTTTCATTTGGGTCACATTTTTTTCTCTAGGTTCACCTGTTATATTGTAAGGAGGCAGAGCCTTATGTGTTTGCCAGAGTGGAGTAACCGTCTTTGCTGTGTTGTGGGGGAGAGGTCAGGGAGGGGACAATGCAGCTCACTGCACGCTAGCCCTACTTTTTAAGTGAGACTGGGAGTTTCTCCTGCCTTTGCAAATCCCACAGAATTTACAGCTGGAAAATTTGAATCTTTAGTTTCCCATTCAGCCAGCCCTGCCTTGCCCATGCTGTCTGCAGCCTTGCACCGGGTCCTCTCTGCTCAGCTGCCCATCTCCACCCCTCCTATTGGTCTAGATGAAGGTTTCTTTAGCTCCTTGGTTGTTGTAGTTCCATGCAGTTTGATCTTCTGGCCATTCTGATTGTTAATTGTTTTTAAATTGATTGTTACCCTTCTTTTGGTTGTGTGAGGAAATGAAGCATTTCTAGCTACACCTCCATCTTGGCTGGAACCTGTACAGTGTCGAAACTCTTACCTTTCACTACAAGATAGATGGGCCTGGAGAGTATTATGCTAAGCAAAATAAGCCAGTCAGTGAAAAATACCATGTGATCTCACTTATATGTGGAATCTAATGAACAAAATAAACTAATGAACCAAATAGACACAGAGGCATAGATAAATGGAGCAGACTGACAGCTATCGGAGGAGATGGGAACTGGAAGAACTGGAGGAAAAAGGGTGAAAGGATTAGCCAAAGAGCACACGGATACATCCACAGACAACATGACAGACTGTAATTATGCATGGTTTTAATTTTTCTGTGTGGTTCTTGAGGACAAGGTATGCATGTTTAAATTTTCTTATATTTTCTGCATTGAATATCTTGTTGATTCATAATTATGAAATGCGTAACTGCAGAGAGCTTACATATACATTTTAGAGAATAATGAAGTGAATGAACATACACCATGTGAACATGTGCTCACCGCAGAGCTTTACAAAACCATTACTGTTTCCTGTGCATTCCTCTCCAGGGCTCCCAAAAGAAGTACTAATCACTATCCTGAATTTTGCAACCACCATTCCTTGCTATCTTCAGTTTTACTTCAAACATTGTATCTTTTAAACACTATATTTAGCTTCGTAGGTCTTTAAGCTTTCTATAAAAATTCCATTGTGTATGCTCTCTCACAACTGGTTTTAACTTCTGCTCAATAAGCTGTGTTCGAGACATTAACAGGTTGATACATGTAGCTGTAGTGCTGTTTCCTGCATTATGGTATGCTACTGTGTGGTAAATCACAATTTATTCATTCATTTTGCTGTTGATGAGCATTAGGTGCTTTTAATATATTTTGCTCTCACAAATGATGCCTGTGTTCATGATTACTTTTATGCACATGTGCTAGTTTCTGTAAGCTCTTTCTTAGAGTGGAAGGGCATATGCCTCTGCTAAAAATACACATTTTAAAAAGAAATCTACATTTTCAGGTAGTTGAATTATCAATCTTTCCCTTAATGTTACCACTTTTTGTATCTTGTATAGGAACTCTATCCTTAAGCCCAAGGTCTTGAAGTTATTTTTCTTTATGGTCTCCTAAAAGTTGTATAGTTCTTTTAAATAGAAGTTTTATAGTTTTATGTTTAAGTCAGGTCATCTGAGATTGCATTTAGTGTAGAGGTCCAGTGTTCTTTCTTTTCAAGTGGAAAACCAGTAGTCGAATGACCACTTATCCTTTACCACAGATATGCAAAATGCTAGCTGCCATAAACTGAGTATCCCAGTAAGGGTGTTTCTGGGCTGTTGTCTCATTCTTAGTTTGCTTATTCCCTGTGCCAGTACAACCTCCTCTGGGGCAGAACCAACATCTGCTCAAATGCCTTTTCTGATTTTCAAGTCACTGTTTTTGGCCTCTGGTATTTCCTTTACTTCTTATGAGTTCTGTGTTCTGTTATACCTTTAAAAGGATGTTTGTTAGAGTTTGTCCAGCATTTCTCCATCTGCAGTGAGAACTATTTTTCAGAGTGCCTAGTTAACCATTTCTTAGTGATGGAAAGAGAAACTGTTTAACTGATTCCTAAAACCAAATGTTTGTGATGACCTCACCTTGAGGATATGAGTAAGAAAAGAAGCCCGAAGTGTTTCATGTTGGGAGTATTTCTCTCAGTAATAGAAGTAAAAATGAAACTTTAAATAGCTATGTTTAAGGATGTTTTGGTTAAAACTTCCTATTAAATAGTTGCTTTGTGTAGATCGTTGCAACCTGGCCAGAGTAATATTTAGGTTTCTGAAAGGAAACGAAGCAATCATTAGACCTTCATGCCTGTCACAGGAGGAATAAAGCCATGAGCCATAAAAGCTTGATTTGCATGAAACATCCTGGGGCAGAGAGTTGGGAGAAATGTGTTCACTTTGACTGACACCATTTCAATAGTGGCAAAGCACTAGAAGCATTAACATCATGGACATAAACTAGATAACATGTCCAATGAGAGTGGAGAGAATCAAATAAATTAATTTTTGTGAAGAACTCAAACAGGGCAACAAGGATCAAACAGTAGATAACATTTCAAAGAAATCTGAGGGCTTAGTCTTGGTCAGAGTCTGTCAGGAACAGAGTTTTAGGGTTTCCTGCTTGAACCCTTAACATATGAATGAAAGTATTCTTAGCAGAGCAGATTTCACAGGTTTATCAGCAAGTCTTTGTGATGCCAGATTTTTCCCCAGGACACGGATCTAGCAAGGCAAGGAGCTGCACCTCTCCCCATCAGGTATTCAGGCTTATGGGGATTAGAACCAGGAAGTGCTTCTCTGAGAGGGCATAGGGACTCTGGCTTTGTCAAAGCCATTGTTCTTTGTTGCAGCACCCCCAGTCCTTCCAGGATGGCCTCCCAAGTGGTCGTGTCTGGCCTAGGTTGCCCCTCCTCTGAGGGGTCTTACTTGTCAAGGACTTCCGACCATGCTTTGGGGGCAGGGAGGAAACTGAGGCAGCATTTGTTACCAGTGACAAGCTTTATCTCCTGCAGCTCACATTCCAGAGGTCACTGACTCCTCCTTAGCCACAGGGGGTAGAGTTACAATTCCTAGAACCAGGCAGCCCAGTTCACAACACCTGGAAAGTATTATGCTAAGTGAAATAAGCCAGTCAGAGATAGACGAATGACATATGATTTCACTTATATGTGGAGTCTAATGAAAATAAACCAAACAAATGGATTCATAGATGTGGAAATCAGAGGGAAGGGGTGCTGGGGAGCTGGGTGAAACAAGTGAAGGAGTTAAGCAAAACCAAACAAACCCCCCTAAAACTCATAGACATAATATGGTAATTACTAGAGGAAAGGGGAATAGTGGCAGGAGAAGAGGGTAAAGGAGGGATAAATGGTGATGGAACGAGATATGACTTTGGATGTGAACACACAGATGATATATTTTAGAATTGTACACTTGAAACCAATATAATTTTATTAACCAATGTCACCTCAATAAATTCAATAAAAACTAAAAACAACTCAAAAAACAGTGTCTGGCATGTACTATATGAGTACTAGTAAAAATAAGGAGTGGAATTATAACTCTATCATTTGGATGATGTGTTCCTACTCCCCCTAGATAAGAAGCATGGGATCCACACACCTGGTGACCTAGTGTCTTTGTGGGACACCCAACCGAACCACAATGGTCAGGGCTTACTAGAGAAGATTTAAATAAATCACTCCAGAAACCATTAGCAACATGCTCCACATTAAATTCACAGACTGTAAAAAAGATATACTTTCCATTATTCATATAACTTGTCAGAATGAGCTTATTTTTTCTGTAGTATGACCTCTTTTAAGCCAAGTCTGTATCTTGTTCAGTTCTGGTACCTGGGGAAAAAATGTTCAATCATTCATTCCCCTGAATGAATAGCAGGGGAGTGACACCTTCAGAAGGTTTTCCAGGGCCATCCTATGTTGCATAAGAACAAATTTCTTTGGGGGGGGGGACGGAGGTGGAAAAGGGGATAAGGCAGATAAATGGTAATGGAGAAAATACAATAAAAATTCCTGTCTTCCTGGAAGCCCCCCGCTTTATTAATCAGGGCTTGAATCCAGTTTTAGGGACTCTGTATGTAGTCATTGTCTATGTGTGGTGTCTTCCTACCACTATAATGTTAAATGAGGTCCAAAGAGATTAGGAAATTGACTTCTATACCAAATGAGAGATTAGACTATAGATGCTCCTTGATTTATGACAGGGTTTTGTCCTGTTAAAACCATCATAGACTGAAAACATTAAGTCGAAATGCTTTCAATACACAACCCATCTAACATCATAGCTTAGCTTAGCCTACCTTACACATGCTCAGAACATTTAAATGTCTGAGAAAAATCATCTAACACCATGAATACAATGGAGTATTAGTAGTTTACCCTTGTGACTGTGTGACTGATTTGGAGCTGTGCTTGCTGCTACCGCCCAGAATTACAAGGTAGTATTGTACGGCATTATCACTAGCATGGGAGAATTCTTAAATATGGTTTCTGTTGCATCATTAGCACACCATCATAAAGTCAAAAATCATACGTTGAACCATCATAAGTAAATTGGGGACTATTTCTAGATGATCTGTCTCCCCCTTCTTCTCAGTATCTGATATCTGCAGCTATCTGCAAGTTAACCCTGCTCAAGTGTGTATTAATGTCTTAACAACAGGCAAGCCGTGGAAACAATGATGAAAGAAATAGGGGTTCCAGCCCTGCTCCCTGAAGAGCAAGTTTAGTAAGGAAAAAAGATACAGAGTTTCACAGCACTAATCCCAATTGTGATTATAATTATTTGGGTGTAATATTTGCCTTCTTACACAACAAAGTAAAGAGGACAATAACTGAGTCTACTTTAATGCTATATCTCTAGCAAATAGCACATTGCCTGTCATTTAAGGCACTCAATATTTGTCCAAAAAGGTACATCGGACAGGTGATTTCAATATAGTATGAGTGCCAAGAGATATGGGGAAGATGCTAAGCCATGTATCCAGAGTATCAAGGACTTACAATGGCTTTACTGCAGTAGCACAATGTGAACGTCCTGCCCTTTCTGTGTTGTATGCATGTCATATTGAGACATATCTTCAGTGGGAGCTGATCTGATTGTTAAAAGTTGAGGGTTCCCCACCTCCCCGCCCTCTGCAAAGTGCTAAAATTTTGTTTAGTAAGCCTTCTGCTTGGGAAGCACCTTTGCTTCTCAATAGCTAAGCAGGGCCAGGAGATGACAGGAAACAAATATTCAGCTTTAATTCTAAGTTTTAAAGAGGAGGGGTATAGAGAGCCATGAAATTCCATGGTTCCAATGAAGTTAGCAGAGTGGAATACAGCTTGTACACTCCATCCTAGAAAATGCCCTACAGTCTTCACGTCAGAGCAAATGAGGTGCAGCACCAGGAAGGCACTAGAATTTGGTCCATGACAAAAACCAGTGAGGTGGCCATGTAAGTAAGGTCTTTGTGTCTCTCAATATTCTGATTTTGCTCTCCCCTTTGCTCTTGTTCAGAGCACTACAATCACCAAAGGATTAGACCTTATTCCAAACTGATTTAACCATCTTCTTTCAGCTTTCCATTCCTTTGCAAAAATTCAACCTCTCTTCCCCATTTTTAAAATGAACATTAAACAAAAGACAAAGCCCTGAAATAATAAAGGTAGATGGGCTTTTCTTTTTATACTTTATTAATATCGCTTGCTTTCAAAAACTGTAACTTCATTACAGGCAGTAAGCACATTCTTTTCATGGGCCATTTAGATTAAACACCCTCTGTAGGGAGGGATCATTTGTACATTCCTTTTGTTCCTTTCAATACCCTAGCACAATGTAATAAGCACTCATACATTTGATGGAACATGTTATATGAAGAAATGTAACATTCTGGACAAGTTATAGAGTATCATCTCAGGCTTACCTGGAATTATGAAGCTTTCAACAATTACTAAAATCTTTTCAAAGAAAATCTTTATACTAATGTATGTCTCTCCGTGTAATAAACTAAAGAGAGCCACAAATGTGGCATCCTCAAAACAGCACATTAACTATTAATGTAATGCCATAAATCAACTTATTTCCATTAGAACGTCACTTAATAATTCCAAGAAGTACAACAAAACATTAAAAGCTCCCAGTCTTCACACTAAAAGTTAGGCAGTCTTCTTTGATTTTTTCTTCTCTGCTTCTTCCTTTTCCTTTTCTATTGCAGTGACCTGTAATTCAATTTCTTTGGCACTGAACATCTGAAAAGCAAAAAGCGAATTGCAATTATACCAATAATTTCTAAATATTTACAATATAAAAAAAACCTATTTTATCTGATAAATGCCTGTTTTCTATTTACGACTTTATGGCCTCAAATATATAATGGAATGATCCAAAAGGCTCAACAGCAACATACTTGTAAGAGACCTATGACATTTCCACTATCACTGTGCCAAGAACGAAAGTTGGGTAAATGTGATACTGAATTATATATCCTATATAAAATATAACTCTAAAACCACTTTAATGCAAGATTTACTCTATTCAAGAGCAAATAACTCATCACTGAACTCCCTCAGCCCCACCCTGTGTGATTCCCGGATAGGGTTTTACTATTTTATCAGCTCACAGAATAGCCATAAAAGATAGGGAAAAGATAATTTACACTGCTTTTTTACAACTCCTTCACTAAACACAAAGCGAAAAGTTTTTCTTTTATTTAAATCGTTTTTATTGGATTGGCCATTAAGTTTGCTGTTTTTTCTGTATGTTACCTCCAGTAGTGCTTAGTTATCTTTAACTTCATTTGAAACAATTTTATTAGACGGTACTGTGACAGCCATCATATCAGCATGCATTTTTAAATTTTATTTATTTTATTTATTTATCTTTAGAGGGGAAGGGAAGGAGAGAGGGAGAGAAATATCAATGTATGATTGCCTCTCGTGTATCCCCTGCTGGGAACTGGCCTGCAACCCAAGCATGTGCGCCCTGACTGGGAACTGACCACTATCGTTTGGTTCGCAGGCCTGTGCTCAATCCACTGAGCTACACCAGCCAGGGTTCAGCATGCATTTTTAAAAAACCATAAAAATATGTGAATTTTAGTGCAGCCATTTTAATATTGAAGATGTAAGATACACATTCAGCATATTATGCTTTATTATTTCGAGAAAGGTAAAAATGCAACTGAAATGCCAAAAAAAGATTTGTGGACTGTATGGAGAAGGTACTGTGACTAATCAAATGTGTCAAAAGTAGTTTGTGAAGTTTCTTGGTACTACTGACATTTTGGCCAAATAATTCTTTGTTGTGGGGTTGTTTTATACATTGCAAGATGCTTAGCAGCACCCCTGGCCTCTACCCACTAGAAGCCAATAATGGGAGATAGCCGGCATACTCAAAACACTGAAATCAATCGAGTTACTGGTAAAAATGAAAAATGTCTTTTATTTTACAGAAAAAAACATAATGGACTTTTGGCCAATGCAATACTTTACTTAAAATAAAAAATGGGAGCCAACTGCTGAATGTCATACGAACTGATCTGCTAGAACTTAAATCCTGATCTATCTAATTCCAAAGCGTGTGCTCCATTCGCCACACAGCCTGTCCTGAAATATCATGTGGAAGGATAGTGGAGCTTCGCTGTCAGGACAAGTACTATCCTACCACTCATAAGTAAAAAACATGTATATAGCTGGGTGTGTGTGTATACGTCTATCTGGGTGTGTATATACGCATGCAATAGGGCTGGAGAGGTGACTCTGGTCTCAGTGGTTCTTTGTCCCTGCAGTGTTGGCACATGTGTACCCAGGCCCTTGGCAGCAGGCATGACAACCTGGCATAATTGCAATCTCCACATTCTGTGTTCAGCATCCTGATTATTTATGTGTGGCTGTGTAGGGGAAGATCCCATCACCCTGCCCCTATTTTGCTGATTCACTGAAACTTAGCAGCTGCCCTATCCTCATATCCCCATCCATTGGTTAACTAATACAATATGGGAATGTAGAGTCAAAACAAGTCCCTCCTCCAAAACAAAAACGAAAACCCCACTGCTCCACACTGCACTCATTTCACTACTTCTCCTTGAAATACTTCCCCGAAACAAAAGGTGTATGTAAAATAACTTATCACACTTTTCATATAGTTTCCTATGCTTTGAATGGTTTTATATACTCTCAACTGAAGAGAGTTGGTTGGCAAACTGCACTATAGAGTTCTACCTAATGAACTATAGTGAACCATGTTTCAAGTGTTCTTTAGCCAAGGAGTCCTCTATCATAAAATTCAGAACATTTTATTGTATTGTTCTCAACAATTTATTTTGTAGTCCAGCAGTTTTAATCCATAATGGATAATAAAAGGTAAGTAAATAATAGTGTTAGACTTGTCACAAAGAAATATAGAAGGGTCATCACACTAGCTGTTAAAATTTAAGTCTTAACAGTGGCTCAAGGTACTTTTATGTGGAAAGTGGAAAAAATAGATAAAAACCAAGAATGGGTAGAGTTTGGTTTTTTTCGACATAATGAAAGATAATACTATGTTAGAAGCTTGGAAGGCCAGCAAGTATATAAATGGCAGTTTAGTGGAAAGTATATCTTGATTTCAGAAGATCTAAAAATACAGGAAGAGTAACTAAAATCTCTCCATATGGTGCCAGGAATGAATCACCATAGGGAATATGCTGTACTGATCATACTAAGGACTGATTTAGTACATTTAGTACATGTACTTAAAAGAACATATACTAAATGTGGTTGGTCTATATCAGCACCTCTAGTTCTTCACAAAGGGCTAGAGATGGGTAACTGCTTGCATCAAGCACATACAAATCAGTATTGGCCTACAAAAACAAAAGAGAAATTGTCATAGTATTGACTGACACTTAGGGATGTTTAAGGCTTATAATGAAGATTCACAGGTGTCAATATTTTAACTCTTGTCACAATATACTACAGTTGTGTCTTCCTATTTGGTAAATGACTTACTTTCAAAGGTTGGTTTCTTCTTATTATAGCAAGTTCAATGTTTTTGCCACCAGACTGGACAACCTGATGTAGAACAAGTGCAATATTAGAATTCAAGAAATTCTGTGTTTTAATAAACAATTGAATGAGGGAAAAAACTATGCTTTTCTGAATATGCTTTGTTAGATCACTTACTTCTAATAAAGCTCTTATTGCTAATTTGATAGCTTCACTGTCATTTGCTATAGCATCTTCTGTGTAATTCTTTTCTAGAAATTCTCGGACAGTTTTAGCACTTCGGCCTATTGCATTTGCCTGGAAAAATAGAAAATAACCCTTAATATCACTGCAATATAAAGGACATTATGGTTACTAAATGAAGTTTAAAGGTTTACAGTTTATTCTAGTACTTCTTACCATGATTGCTAAAGGAAAACTGTAGATTTGAAAACTCAGCCAACATTTCAGCAGCTCATTTGGCCCTATGTGGATAATCTGTAGTGATGCCATGAGTAATTTTTCAAATATACCAGGTGCTTTATAGTGGCCAATGCTTTCTATTGCTTTAATGGCTCCCAACTTCTTGTTAGAGGAAAGAGATTGATAGACATGGAAAGAGCTGAAGCTCCAAAAGATGTGGAGAGGAAAGAAGGTATGACTTTGCAATATGGTGTGAAAAGCAGACAGACAAGAGGGGAAAAAAATCAACATGAACAAAGCTGTTTACATGAATAGGACTGTACAACATTTTCTTAGAACTTAAAGTATACTAATTATTAATTCATTATCTTCTTTGACTCTACAAGCAAGAAGGGCTTCTTGTGTTTCATTATGCGTTTTTCTATATTCTTCAGAATTTTTCATTAAATGAAGTAAAAGGCAAACAAACTTCCCTGGCTACATGGCTACAGGCAGTCTAAATTCCAGACTAGTACTAGTGATGATAACAGTAATTTACATTAACAGAGCACTTGTGTTCCAGGTAGTATGTTATGCATTTTCCATGAATTATCTCACCAAACCTAACCATCTTCAAAACAGTTAAAATAGGTAATACTACAAACTCAAATTCATGGATGAAGAAATAAAGGGCTGGAAATGTTAAAATAAGTTTTCTCAGCCTCAACACTATTGACATTTTGGGCCTGAAAATTCTTCTCTGGGAGAAGGTGGGTGGTGGTGGTGGTGGTTCTGTGCATAGTGTAGGATGTTTAGCAGCCTTGATCCACTAGATGTCAGTAGCACCACCTACCCTAGTTGTGACAACCACAAGTGTTTTTATATAATGCCAAATGTCCCTTAGGGGGACAAAATCACCCCTATTTGTGAATCACTGGCTTAAGTAATCATGCCCAAGATCACATAGCAGGTAAACAGAAGAGCTGAACTTGGAAACCAAATGGGCTTGACAATCCAAGCTTTGAACTCTATACACTGTGCTGCCACATACTCCTCTGCTATGATGAATCCAGAGAACCAGGAGAAAGGGCCCTCCTCTCGCTGAAGGATCCTGGTACTAAGGGGGAATGTTTCAGTCTCAACTGGTTAGTATTATGATTACAGGGAAGATTCTCAAAGAAGATGTTTAGGAAGTGAGTGCATCTTCTGTACTACATGAGAGCATTATTGTTTTGCTACTTCAAATAGTTTTTTCTATTTCTTTATATCTCCACAGCTTAAAATAAAATAGCTGTAAACTTTTAAATTGATTTTGTGGCCTTGAAATTTCATTAAGATCAAAGGCAAAACCTTCAGCTTGGTGATTTAGGAGTTTATTAGCTACTAGTTTTTTGGGGGGGAGGGGGTGAGGAAGTATCTAACTGGTTGCTCCCCACAGAGGAAGTATATAAGGTGTGGTTTAACCAAAGAAATCTGAGTCTGTACAGGTCACTTTGTAAATTCCTGGTGACTTTCCTGTCCACTTCTTCTAACTGCAGACGTCAAAATTCTTTAACCCTTACCTACTTGACTTGTTTCCTAAATCTAGCTGCTTCTTGCCACACTCATATCCCCATCCTCCAACTCCATCACTCCCCCAGCCCACTTCCACAGACTCTGATGGTTTTTTAATGTTTTCTTTTCTTGCCTATCTAATGATTATTTTCTTTGGCAAAGAATATTAGTTGCCACCCCCAATAACCATTCTTCCTTTGTGACAGGACTCTAGACGATGTTATTTCCTAGCCCCCATTATCAAAAGGAATCTGCAAGTGGAAGAAACCAGGTGGAATTTCTTGGGATCTTTGCTGCCTGGAATGCAGACATGTTGGTTGGAAGTCCAGCAGACACTGAGAGCAAGGGAAAAGAACAAGATGATAACAGAGACAAACACCAGCAAGTGCCTACTTTCAAACTTCTCATTATGTGAGAAAAATAAACCCCTATGTGTTAAGAACCATCACATCTCTGCTGGTACAAGTAAAAAACAATACCTCACACATATACCTCTCGGTGAATCTTGTGACACACACTGCCCCATCCCCCTTCAGAAGTGAAACCTTTATTCTTACAGGTGCTGAAAGCACCTATAATGGCAAAGAGCCCTCAGATCTTAACTTTCTTTGGGAGGTGCCTGGGTTAACAAGGACTGCCTCACTCAAGGTCATGCACTCTTTTTGAGAGGTGGCCAATATCCAATGACTGACTAAGTGCTATTAATGTCCAGTCCTCTCATTTCAACTTGGAATAACTTTGAAGAGCCACCCCAGATCCAGAGCTTCAAAAAGGGTCCATGAGGTCTTTACTGAGTCTATTCCCTCTGCCTAATCCTGTTCCCTTCCCTTAAACAAATGCTGATCCTAAAAAAGCACTTCCTAATATGAGGGGAGACCCCCCAAAAACAAAACAAAACCAGAATTATCTTCTGGACAGTGGGCTCCTTGTAGTACAGGCTTCCCCTGCTTATGTGAGTGTTCCAGAAACCCATCTGTATCAGTGTACCACCTGGTGGTGGCGTGAGAGGCTGTGTGTATGGCTGCAGTGAATTTTTTCTGAAGACTCAACACGTTTGCCCCTTTCATTGGTGATTTACGAGCATACCTGCCCACTTGGCACTGAGTGTTCAGCAGACTCTGGCTGAAAAAACGGTATGATGCCTGTGCCCCACCCTCCCTACTCACTGATCTTGTGCCAATCAACCTTTTGTTTTGTATTTCCTGGATGAAAAAGTCCTCAAAGGGAAATGTTTTGCTGATACGGAAGATATAAAACAAAAAATGTCAGGAGCACTAAAAGGCATCAAAATCGATGGTAAGTTCAAAAAGTGTTTTGAGCAGTAGGAAAAAAAACGTCTTGATAGGTGTATTGCAACAAATGGACAGTACTTTGAAGGTGACTGAGGTTTAAACATGGAAGAATGAATACACAATTTTTATAAATAAATTCTTTTTTTTGATCCTCCTCATATACTTCCTAAATATGATGGTTAAACAGCCTTTAAAAGTCTTTTCAGTCCTGAGGTTCTATGTGTCTATGGCAGTATTTTCCAAAGAATACCAGAATGGAGAAAGGGCTCTAAACTGAAGTAATCTTGGGGGGTTACTGCTTGGGCGGTAGGAGATGTACAGTGCTTTTTAGAAGATCCAGAACTTAATAATACTTAGTAAATTTCTTTAAACAAACATCTCCCAAAATTTGAGAGCTTATTTACTTTTACCAACTAACATCAAAAGAATTATTTTGAAAACGCTGTCTGAAGTATATATCATTAACTCTGTTCCTGTTTTGAAGTACTACTGACAAGAGCAAAACATAACTCCCAAAGCTTTACCATTGTTAGTTTTGTAATACTAAGCTTTGGTCATCTGAAAAATACTGCTTCACTGAATTATAAAGATCTTTCAAATACTGATTCATTTGATTTCTGTAACAGCAAATAATTATGCTTTTTAATTTCATGATCAATCTCATCAGAGAAGTCTTTACTGAGAAACTGTCAAGTTCATTGTGGCAAATATGTTTTCCAAAATTTTAATTTTTGTTTGAAAGCTTGAATTATCACTGGCTACAAATAGTGTCAGTTGTTTCCTTAAAATAAAAGGCTTGGATCATTCATTCTTTTTAAAAAAATATATTTACTTACTTAATTTTAGAGAGAAAGAGGATGAGACATTGATTTTGTTGTTCTACCTATTAATGCATTCATTGGTTGCCTCTTGTATATATGGCCTGACCAGCGATTGTACCAGCAACCTTAGCTTACCGGGAAGATGCTAACTGAGTTACCCGGCCAGGGTTTATCATTCATTCTTGAAAAGATGTCCTGCCAAATTTCCAAGTCTGAATAACCACAGTTATTCTATCTATTGTTCTACCAAGGAAAATGAAGTTCCATAAAAAATGGGCTAGTTCAGCTTACAACTCAAACAACTGCATAATGTTTTTCTTCAAAACCACCAGTGTACCTACAGTAGATGTGCTTTAATAAAGCATACTTCCAGTACATAACATAGAATATTCAAATGTGCATACTTAAGAATGGAATTTTTAAATAATGTTTAAAAAACTGAGATATAATTGACATATAACATTATATTAGTCTTGGGTATATAACAATGATTTGATATTTGTATACATTGTGAAATGATCACCATGATAAGTGGTTAACATTCATCATCACACAGAGTTAAGTTCTCTTCTTATGATGAGAAAAAAGATTGAGATTTAATAAAATTGATAATTTGTACTGTTTCATCAAAGACAGTTTTGTGGAAGTTGAATTTATTTACTACAAATGCATAATGGTAAAGAATACAACGAATCTAGCTGGGTGGTGTGGCACCAGGAATTTTAACCCCCAGTGCTCTTACACCATCAGTGCAAATGTCCACACAGTGAAGAAATCAAAGTATTGTCCTAGTTTTACTATGAAAATACTTTTTACCTCATGGATAGGCACCTGAAGACTACATTTTGAGATCTGCTGCTTTATTCTATGGCTATGTCCTGTAACCTTAAAAGGCCAAGAAACTCCTACACAATATAGATTCCACATAACCCACCTGTAAGTTTCTAACATTGTATCTTTTTAAATTAAAATAATCTGGGAAATGACTGGATGGCTCCTTGTTATTTAGTTTCCGTAAGTGTCACCTCCTTGGAGAAATGTTCCTCTGTACAAAATCTAAGTCAGCTCCCTGTTGTGCTCTAGGTCATGGTCCAGCACTTCAGTTTTATCATTACACTTACCTCTACTTAATGTCCAACTAAACAAAGAAAATTGTAAGTTGTAGAGTGATATAAATAATACAATAATAATTATATAAAAATTTAAAATATGCAAAACAGTGTCTATTATTTATAGATACTTCTATGTGCAGTGAAAGTGTAAAGTTATGCATAGAAAAGTAAACATCAAATTTAGGAGAGCAGTTTCCCGGAGCAGGTAGGAGGAGATGCAGTAGGAGGGGAATGAGAGAAGAAGGATACACAGGAAGCTTCTCTAGCATTCAAGCTGGCTGGTGGTTACGGGAGTGTTTTAAACATTATTTTCATTAGTCTGTACTATTCCACTTAAAAAGTGACTTTAAGCAAATATGGTAAAGTGCCACACCTATTTAAACTTGATGAATACATGCATTTATTTTTAAATTTATAATCTTAGGTGTATGTTTGAAATGTTGCACTAAAAACAGTGATTTATCTGAAAGCTAAAACTTGAAACTGTCCATGCTTCTCCCTAACTGCTTTCACATTGAGTTCCATGACTTGTACCTATTTAAAGTCTTTGCTCTTACAGCATGTTTCCACTTGCCTATACATTATCAAAATTTCTCTCTTCACTATATCATTTTCATAAATCTATACATATTCCAAAACATCTCAGCCATTCTTTCTCCTCTGTTTCACACCTTAGATCCATTAGGAAAGCCTCACACCACTCCTCATCTAGCAAAATGAAACTGAAATCTAATCACTTCTCACCATTTCTAGCACTTCCTTCTGCCTGCCTCAAATCACCTGGATTTTTATTACATTACCTGCATCCATCCTTTCCCTCTCTCCATGTATTTTTCTCATGGTAGCCAGAGGATCATTTTTTAAAAAATTACTTAATATTTCTGTTTTGCTATCATTGACTTCTGTTCCTGCTCAGAGTAAAATCACAATATGACAAAAAGTCTGGTATTTGTAGCAGGTAAATTCATAGCTTCTGATTACCAATAAGACTGTCTAGGTATCTTAAAAGAAGATGTACAGCTAACATGAGTATTCCGATCTTTGTGGTAAGAATATAATCCACTGTTTTTGCTGGTTTGGTTACTGGTTGATAAAACTGTATGAGGGTACTCAGCTCAAATCAAATACTTTAGTTAATACAGGCTTAGAAATCAAGACAATTATTTTCCAATTAATTTATCTGCTTAAAAAATAGTAAAATAAACTCTTCATAAACCTATTTTAAGGCCTAAGTAGTTAAACTTTTAATGGAGTCAAAATCACTTAGAACCTATAATGTAAGAACTCTCATATATGAGAATAACTCATTATTCTTATATATGAGAATATACAAAAATTCACTTCTGAAAACTGGTACTGGTTTTGCTAGGTCCTAGATTTTTGTGATATTAAAAACAGTTATTAGTTGAGTACTGAAACAAGAATAATGACTTAACCAAAAAACAAACTATATTCCAGGAATTATATGGAAGTAATTGCAATGTACTGACACATAAGAATAAATTCACAGTTTGTGGTGCTTTGACTCTCCTAGAATAGAGGATGCATTAAAGATTTCAGTATGGAGTTTATAAGCTCACTTAATCCTTTGTTAAAAGCTGAAAGATTACATACTTCTACTCAAAGCAAGCAACAATATGATGCAGCACTACTTTGGAAGAATGAACGATGAACAAGGAACTGGATATTTCTTTTATTTGGCCACTTGTATACACTTGGGTTTGCCACAGCTTTTCAAATATAAGGAGAAGACCCTATGATTAATAAGCCAAAGTATTCAATATTTCTCTATCTGCCAAAAACCATCATAATTGCTGACTAGCTAAATGGTTACATAAAGTTTCTACTACTATCAATATTTTAATTAAACAATTTTGTCATGTCCTTGAAAGTGATAAAGCATTTACAGTGAATACATTTTTTTCAACTTCTAAAAATACATTAAAAAATTCATGATTCACCTTCCAAGCATGATATGTACCAGAGGGGTCAGTCTGATATAATCTTGGGATACCATCATCATCAAAACCTACGATTAAGGCAGAAATACCAAAAGGTCTTCGTCCATTGCTTTGAGTATATTTCTGAAAAATAAAATGTTTTCATAATTACTTTCTGTATAGGTCCTACAAAGGCCATATTATTATTTATCAAGTAACAAATTCTAATAGTGAGGTATTCTTGCCAAAGTGATCTTCTTTACTGATTCTTAGTCTGTATATCATTAAGATCTTCTTCCTTAAATTTCTGGACTAACCTCAAATCCGTGATGAAATTACAAAAAAATTAATGTATATAGTCTATACAATAAAATCCTAATAAGTTTGCTGATATAGGCGCTTAAAGTTCTTCTCTTGTTGCTTCATATAAATTTTGGTCAGATAAACAGATTGCAATCTCTTTAACACAGCAAACAACTGTCTATGCCACACCACTTCGGTTCCTAGTAAAGCTGATTTTAGCAAATTGTACTTTGGGATCGTGCCATGGTTTACTTCGGGAGACACTACAATTGTTATTATTAAGTATTCTTACTTAACTATTATTACCATGTATATTCTGTCTATAATATACTAAGTTATCTCTACATAAAACCCCAATAAAACATTTCTTTCATTTCAAAAACAAGGGTATCTTTGTTTCTCTTGAAGAAAAAGCGTGTTTTTCCCTCACAGACAACAGGACACTGGAAACCAACTGTATTTTTTAGTTCAGTGCCGGGCACTTCCTGGACCTGTGCTCCAGAGAGTGGAATTCACACTAACCCTGAGACTGGTGCTCCTGGAAGCTGTGCAGTGGCAGCCTCGACAGGGGGCGCAAGACCGCATTTGTAGGCAGCTTTAGAAACTGTATGTGTGTAACTTTGTGGCTCGAAATAGCTCTATACCCAGCTTTCTTCCTGGACTCGTCTGTGTATTATCTTTTTTATTTTTACATTTCATTATATACGCATTTTAATAAGCCACTTCGAATTATAGATGCAAATAACTGGGTTACACAAACATAAATAAACTCTTAAAAAATAAAGAGTTTATGTTTTAACTTCTCTGTATCCCCTAATGTTCCTAGATCATACCAAACTATAAAGAAGATGCTTTGTAAATATACCTTAGAGGACAAACCCTATTTTAGTTTATTTGGTTAATTAACCATTTTTTAAAATAAAAAGTAATACAGGCACATGGTTAAAGTAATTTAAAAGTACCAAAAGTGTATCTAAAATATATAACTGTTTTGCCTAGAACTCAGGACACTCTCCAGTGGCAACTTCACTGTTACAGTTTTAAAATGTCTACTTCTGTAAATGTTCTATGCATAAACTTTATATTTCTAGAAGAAAACCTAAAAATTACAATTGGGAATCTTGTATACACAATGTTTTACACCTTCCTTTTTACTGGATAGCTTTATAACCTCTGGGAAAATCAAAGCAAATTAAAAAAAGCAGAAAAATGTAAAAATGTTGGATTTCCCAGCTCCATAAATTAAACTTAAAGAATAGACCAATTTTTAAATAAGTATATAATTTACAACTTTAATATAAAGAATATATGGTGTATAAAATTATCTCTACAGGGACAAATGGTAAAATCCATGCCAGAAAATGTTCTAAATGTTGTAAAACGTATTAAATCATTTAATCCAACTCAACAGAGGAGGTATTACTGTAATGCTCACTTTATAAATAACAAAATTGAGGAAAAATAGGCCAAGTAGTATTACGCCCGAAGGATTAACTGGGAAGCAGCAGAGCCAGGATTCAAATCCCAAAATTCTGGCTCCTGAGGATACATTCTTAACCACTGGAGGGCACATGTCTAAAGGGAAAATAGTTTATTTTAGGAGAAATGAAAATAATGAACCAATGTGAAAAAAATAAACTTCCCCAGAATTATAAAATATAATTTAAAACAACTATACAAGCACTAGGTTGTGCTTATTTGCAAAATAAAAGAAAAAAATGCTGATGATCCTTCAGGGATATAATTATGCATTGTTGGTTGCACAACAAAAATTGGTTCCATCTTTTTAGAAAGTAATTTAGCTATATATAACAAGAATCTTAAAACCAATTATAATCTCTAATCTAGTAATCCCATACTGAAAATTAATTTAACAATATAATTCAAAAAAGAAAAATAAAAGCTGTTTCAAAGATAGAGTAATGTTATTAAAGTAGCCATTTGAGAGCCAGAGAGGAAATAAGAAAATGAAAGAAACTAGAAACAACCTAAAGAATTACTGATAGCAACTAAAAACAAGAGGTCCCAGCCAAGATGGAGGCATAGGTAGAAATGCTTTACTTCTTTGCACAACAAAAAGAAGGATTAACAACCAATTTAAAAACAATAAACAACCAGAAGTGCCAGAAAATCAAACTGCATGGAACTCTGACAACCAAGGAGTTAAAGAAACATTCACCCAGACCAGTAGTGGGGGTGCAGATGGGAGATGGACAGGACCCACAGCAAAGTGGTAAACCACGCTGATGAGGTGGGGCTGGCTGAATGGGAAACTAAAGACTCACAACTAGCTGTAAAATACTGCGGGGGTTTGCAACAGCATGCGAATCTCCCAGTCTCACAGGGGCATTCAATGGAAAGTGGGGCTAAAGTGGAGCAAGCCATCAGCATTGTCCCCTCTATGGCCCCTCCCTCACAGACAGTGCCAGCAAAGAGGGTTGCCCCACCCTGGTGAATAGTTAAGGCAACATAACAAGTGTGCCAAGACAAAGAAATATGGCCCAAGTGAAAGTACAGATCAAAACTAAAAAAAAAAAAAAAAGAACTAAGCAATGAGGAGATAGTCAACCTATCTGATGCAGAGTTCAAAACACTGGTAATCAACTTCCACCAAGATGGAGGCATAGGTGGAGACGCTGTGCTTTCTCACACAACCAAGTTTAGAGACAACAAAATATTAGCAACAGAAAACAGCCAGAACACAGAAAATTGAACTTTTCGGAAGTCCGATAACAACGAATTCTCCAGCCTGACTAGTAATAGGGGCGAAACCAGCAGCTGGTGAAGCGGGGTTGCACAGGAAAACTCGGTCAGACGGACTCAGGCTCGCGGATCCTAGTCATGGGGTTGCAAAGGGCCGACCCAGTGAGTGACCTAGGGAGCGCGACCCAGTGAGCCACTGGCGGATCCGGGGAGGGTGAAGGGCGGCGGGTTGACAGTGCTGGCGCATTGCTGTGCAGATAGACCGGCGAGGGAGTGGGCAGTGAGACAGGACCAAGCAGGTCCCAGCGACAGGAGGCAGCAGAGATGGCCACCATTTCCTGGTTCTGACCCCACCCCCACATACAGCATCACAACCCAGTGACCTGAGCAACCCGAGCGACCAGAGCGACCCTGCCCTGGTGAACACCTAAGGCTTCGCTCCTCACCCAGCAGCAGGAAGCAGGAGAGGGGGACGCCATTTCCCCACTCTGAACCTGCCACCACATACAGCATTGCAACCCAGCGACCCCGCCCTGGAGGCTCCGCCCCGCCCCTAAGGCTCTACTCCTCATACTTAATGGGTGCGAAAAGACCAAAAATGGCTCAAGAAGATCTCAAAGCCCCAGAGCCCATAAATCTGAGTGACGAAGAAATAGCAAAACTTTCAGATGCACAGTTCAAAACACTGGTGATCAGGATGCTCACAGAACTGCTTGATTTTAGTCACAAATTAGAGGAACATTTGAAGGCTAAACTAATTGAAATGAAGGGAAATACACAGGAAACCAAGAGTAATGGAAAGGAAACTGGGACTCAAATCAAGGGAGTGGACCAGAAGGAAGAAAAAAATGACCAACCAGAAAAGAATGAAGAAACAAGAATTCAAACAAATGAGGAGAGGCTTAGGAACCTTCAGGACATCTTTAAACGCTCCAACATCTGAATTATAGGGGTACCAGAAGGAGAAGAGGAACAGCCATGAGTGGAAAACTTATTTGAACAAATAATGAACAAGAACTTCCCCAATCTGGCAAAGGAAATAGACTTCCAGGAAATCCAGGAAGCTAAGGGAGTCCCAAAGAAGTTGGACCCAAGAAGGAACATACCAAGGCACATCATCATTACATTAGCCAAGATTAAAATGAAGGAGAGAATCCTAGAAGCAGCAAGACATAAGGGGACAGTCACCTACATAGGAGTTCCCATCAGACTGTCAGCTGATTTCTCAAAAGAGACCTTACAGGCAAGAAGGGGCTGGAAAGAGGTATTCCAAGTCATGAAATCCAAAGACCTACAACCAAGATTGCTCTATCCAGCAAAGCTTTCATTTAGAATGGAAGAGGAGATAAAGTTCTTCTCAGATAAGATCAAATTCAAGGAGTTCATCATCACCAAGCCCTTATTATATGAAATGTTAAAGGGACTTACCTAAGAAAAAGAAGATAAAAAAGATGAACAGGGGAAGGAGAGCAAACTCACAGTTATTAACAACCACATCTAAAACAAAAACAAACTAAGAGGACAGCTAGATCAGGAGTGGAAACAGAAATGAAGATCTCATGGAGGGTTAGCAACAGGGGAGTGGGAGGAGGAGAAAGAGGGAGAAGATACAGAAAATAAGTAGCATAGATGGTAGGTAGAAAACAGATAGGGGTAGGGTAAGAATAGTATGGGAAATATAGAATCCAAAGAACTTGAGACACATGGTCATAAACTAAAGGGGGGGAAATGGTAGGGGTGGGGGGGTGCAGGGTGGAGGGGAAGGAAGGGGGGGAATAGAACAACTATTGGCATAATCAATAAAATAAAAATTTTAAAAAAACACTGGTAATCAGGATGCTCACAGAACTGACTGAACTCGGTCACAAAATGAAAAAAGTGAAGGCTATGAAAAATGAAATAAAGGAAAATGTACAGGGAACTAACAGTGAAGGGAAGGAAACCGGAACTCAAATCAATGATTTGGAATAAAAGCAAGAAATAAACATCCAACAAGAACAGAATGAAGAAACAAGAATTCATAAAAATGAGGACAGGCTTAGGAACCTATGGGACACCTTTGGGTGCTTCAACATCTGAATCATAGGGATGCCAGAAGGAGAAGAACAAGAGCAAGAAATTGAACACTTATTTGAACAAATAATGAAGAAAAACTTCCCCAATCTGGCAAAGGAAATAGATTTCTAGGAAGTCCATGAAGTCCAGAGAGTCCCAAAGAAATTGGGCCCAAGGAGGAACACACCAAGGCACATCATAATTAAAGTTACCCAAGATTAAAGATAAGGAGAGAATCTTAAAAGCATCAAGAGAAAAGGAGACAGTTACCTACAAAGGATTTCCCACTAGACTATCAGCTGATTTCTCAAAAGAAACCTTATAGGCAAGAAGGGGCTTGGAAGGAGTATTCAAAGTCACGAAAGGCAAGGGCCTACATCGAAGATTAGTCTATGCAGCAAAGCTATCATTTAGAATGGAAGGGCAGATGAAGTGCTTCCCAGTAAGATAAAGGTAAAGTATTTTATCATTACCAAGCCCTTATTTTTTTTAAGATTTTATTTATTTATTTTTAGAGGGATAAAGAGAGAAAAACATCAATGTGTGGTTGCCTCTCATGTATCCCCTACTGGGGACCTGGCCTGCAACCCAGGCATGTGTACTGACTGTGGAGTTGAACCTGCAACTCTTTGGTTCACAGGCCAGCGTTCAATCTACTGAGCCACAACAGCCAGGGGACGAAGCCCTTATTATATGAAATCTTACAGGGACTTAGCTAAGAAATAGTAGAAGATCAAACACTATGAACAATAAAATGACAACAAACTCATAACTATCAACTGAACCTGAAATCCAAAACAAAAACTAAGCAAACAACTAGAATAGGAACAGAACCAGAGAAATGGGGATTACATGGAGAGCTTTCAGTGGGGAGCAGGAAGGGAAGAATGGGGGGGAAGGTACAGGGAATAAGAAGCATAATTGGTAGGCATGAAATAGACGGGGGGAGGTTAAGAATAGTATAAAAAATAGAGAAGCCAGAGAACAGATATGTACCACCCATGGACATGAACTAAGGGGGCAGGTAATGCTGGAATGTGGGGGGGAGAGGGTGCAGGGAGGAGGAAGGATAAAGTGGAGAAAAAAATTGGGACAACTGTAATAGCATAATCAATAAAATATACTTAAAAAAGAATTACTGATAGCAACTAAAAACTATTATAGGTATACTTCTGAGATATTGCAGGTTGGGTTCTAGAGCACCACAATAAAGAGAATTTATCACAATAAAGCAAGTCATAATCTTTTTGCTGGTGGAGGGTCTTACTTTCAATTTGTAATAAATGTAACATCTATGAAGTACAAAAATGTGAAGCATAATAAGAGGAGATCTACCTGTATTTAGTTACATAAAGACTATGTTGGCATATATAAAAACACATAATAAATAGAAAAATACTGGTATCTATCACGATTATACTTATGCTAATGTACTTAAACTCAAGAATTCAGAGGTCACACCTGAACCTGATCAGCTGTGTTTAGGTTTGTTGGCGAAAGAATCATGGATACTGCTTTGGTAAACTCTAAAAAATGGTTCTCATTACTTTATCTCCAGAAGTGAAGAAATACCCTTAAAATATTATATTTCTTGCTCTTTTAAATTTTAATATAATTCTCAGAACCAATACTGATTGGGATGCCTACTGATCAAGTCAATTCATTCCACTGGAGTAAGAGTGTAAATAGGAAGTTTGGGAAAGATTAGGAATCTAGTAGATTTAACAGACTAAACAACTGAAGTATTTCCATGATTAGACCCATAATGATAAAGGAGGAAAATTAAAGCAATTTGTTGCTATATTTATTGGCTTACCTGTTTTAAGGTTGCTATGAAGCGAGTTATATATTCTACAGTGACCGGGTCCTCAACCGTAAGCTTATGGCTCTGGCACTCCACACGGGCTCTGTTTATGACTACTCTAGCATCAGCAGTCAGTCCTATAGAAGTAGTTGATACGTTACAAAAAAGAATGACTTCTTTCATTGTCACAAGCAGTTTAGCTACCATAAAATCTTTCTTACAATGTCCTTTGTGTTTTTAATGTACATCCATTATAAAGACTTTGTAAAATTCACTCATTTGACATTCTATTTCCTTCAGGCCTCAGTTTGATGAATTCTCATTTACTTTTTAAAGAAAATGGCTTTAAAGAACAATGTTTAAACCCCAATGTTAAGTAAAGTATTTCCCAAAGATTAAAATGGTTTTACTCACAATAGCTAGGCTGGTTATTTGGGTTTATTAAATATATATTTTTAAATCTTTGTAGTCATATTTTTAAAAACTTTTTTGGGGGAAGATAGCAATGGAAGATTGTTCAAAGGTTGATGGTTTATCTTGATTCCCAAACTAATATACTTATTACCTAAACCACAGAATAAGCTGCATTTCTTATTATGAAAACAATGAAATTACACTTCATTATCAAACACATATTCATTGAATTCAAACTTCATTCAATATAGTTGTGAAATATCTCTTCTTAGCTTTTTGTATAAGATTAAGGGTTTGAAAATCAAAAATGTTAAAAAAGAAAACACATTGCCTTACTTTTGTCATGCCAAAAACATCATGTAATTAATTCCTACCACTTCTGTAAGGAAACAAAATGTTTCAGTTAAAAAATAATGAAGTGACCAAAAAGTTAAACAGATGCAATTATATTAAAGACTTCTTTGCCATTTGACCTTTCCAAGGTCATTTTGTTTCTTTCCCCATGCTGTTAAAATCATTTTTCCCGAAAATTCATTCCCAAAGTCTTTGAAACTTCCATTTCTCATATACCCACCAGTATTTTGCAGTTACAAACTCTTGTTCTCTTACCATATCATTTCAAATCTTGTTTCTAAAAATCTGAAAGAATAGCTAGTCTCTGAAGATGGTTAATAACAGTCAACAATGAAGAAGCTGTCAGAATATGCTGCTGTAAGAATCACAATCAGTGAGTTAAGGAAAGAAAAACTGATTCTCTTCTTTTTGCACATGCTGTCTGAGATAAAGAAATGGAAAGAGATTGATTTAGCTTATCCTATGAATTAAAAGCTTTGCTCATTTAGAAAATATGATCAGAAAGGAGATTTCTAAGTATTTTCCATTTACAACATAAATATGATTGGAAAGTAGAGAAACATAAATGTATCAGACTTAGAAAGTAGTTCTGTAATTGATTCAAAGGAAAAAAATTAGTGATAAATTTGCCAAACCATATGAATAACATAGTTGTGTGTATGTGTCTGCTTTTAACATAGTAAGTGGCAATTATGCTAATCAATATTAAATGGCTAGGAAAAAGAGAACAAATTCTATTTAAAGGTAGCACTGAATATTGTAATTTCACTTTGTTTATAAATAAGTAAATACAGAAGAAATAAGTCCTCAGTCTAGTGCTCTTAAATTTATACCACAGTTTTACCTGAAGATAGCACAATGTAAATTTTATATTATTAAATGGAATTCCACCTGCTACATGAAATAATTTCTTTTCAAATTCTTTTATTTTTTTTCACCTAAGGGCTGTTTTCTGAACATCAAAAGAACAATATAACAACATCAGCAAAGAATGTAATTTTTTTTCAAAATGGAACTCTATTTCTTTCTGATATGTGCTGATAGTAAACTATTCCAACAGAAAGAATAAGAGGTAACATATAATTTCACAATGTATAAATAGAATTGTATCATACACACTTTTTATAACCTACTATTTCAAATATATATTATGGATACTTTCTCATGCTAATACATACAGATCCTACCACCTCCTTTTTAAATGGCCACTAAATAATAACAATGATGTAGTAGTAGTGGTAATAGTAATATTTGTTAAACACTCACATATGCCAGACATTGTTCTAAATACTTCTTATGTATTAACTCAATCCTTGTAACAAGTAGACACTATCAGATGACTAAACAGGGACAAGAAACAGTTACATACTGTAGGGAACTGCTTTGCATGGTGTGGAAATGTAGCCCAGCCTCAATGTGGAAAATCAGTGGGGAGTGAGCAGCATGCAGAATCATGCTCATGGAGAGGTTTTTCTGTGGGGAATCAGTCCTGCATTGTACCTAGACTGCTATGAAACTTGCTTTTGCTAAAACTCCCTTACCCTGAATTGAGGCAGAAATGCTTACTGTAACTTCCTAAAATCTGAGCTAAACCTCCCAAGTATGGAGTGTGACTGGTTTATCCACTTTTCTCTTGGTCTGCAACATTCTTCTCTTCCAAGTAATTAGCAACATTTTTCTCTTGGTTATCTGTAAAAGGTAATCACCTGCAGTGAACCTGTGCATAGTAAATAAGGACTACTCTCCATGTAATGTACCCAAAGAAACAATAAAAGCCTGGCCAGGCAGGGGCTGGGGCCCTCTCACCCTCTTTCTCACAGAGAGTGGCCATTTCGTCCCTTTTTCTCCACAGGACTTGTTGTCTGTGTGTATTTGTCCACTAGCAGCCACAACATACACAGATCCTGCAGGCCAGGATCTGCATCAATATACCTTGCCCACAGTCACAGGCACAGTGGACAATAGAATCTGGTATAGAATTCAGTTGGTATGATTCTAAAACCTGTATTTTTAAGCAATTGCTTGGATATACCATGATTTATTGCACCAATTCTCCAATAACATACATTTAGGTATTTTATAATTTCAAAAATCAATTGACATGTAAGGAAAATGTTAGTAAATGCTCATTTTACTCTCTAAAGAAGCTATATACACTAAAATTATCTTTAATGTATAGTTAAATACATTTAAATTATTTTTACATTAAGGTCAGAAAGATATGTTTACCAAAGTTATCATCCCATCATTTATATTAAGATGGTTACTTTAACAAAATCGGTAAGCCTTTAAGTAGACTTATCAAGAAAAAAGAGATGACCCAAATAAACACAATAAAAAATGAAAGAGGAGAGATTACAATTGATACCAAAGAAATACAAAGGATTGTAAGAAATTACTATGAAGAACTATATGCCAAGAAATTTGAAAACCTAGGTGAAATGGACAAATTGCTAGAAAAATATAATCTTCCAAAACTAGACCAATAACAGCAAATGAAATTGAAGCAGTAATCAAAAATCTCCCGATACACAAAAGCCCTGGACCAGATGGTTTCGCAGGAGAATTCTACAAAGCATTTAAGAATGAGCTAACCCCTATCCTTCACAGACTATTCCAAAAAATCCAAAATGATGGTAGACTCCCAAACTCTTTTTATGAAGCCAGCATCATCCTAATCCCCAAACCAAATAAAGACATAACAAAGAAAGAAAACTTCAGGCCAACATTGGTGATGAACATAGATGCTAAAATCCTCAACAAAACATTGGTAAAGTGCATTCGGCATATGTCTAAAGATCATACACCATGACCAAGTGGGATTCATCCCAAGGATGAAAGAATGGTGTAATAGTTGCAAATCACTAAATGTAATACATTGCATAAACAGAACAAAAGACAAAAATCACATGATCATATGAACAGATGCGGAAAAAACATTTGATAAGGTACAGCACCCATGTATGATAAAAACATTCAGCAAAGTGGGAACATGTAGAAGGAGCATTCCTCAAAATAATAAAGGCCATATATAAGAAACCTACAGCCAACATCATAATCAGTGGGCAAAAACTTAAAGCTTTCCCACTAAGATCAGGAACAAGACAAGGATGTCTGCTTTCACCACTCCTATTCGACATAGTATTGGAAGTCCTAGCCATAGCAATCAGACAAGAAAAAAAAATAAGAAAAGGCACCCAAATTGGAAAGGAGGAACCAAAACTGTCATTGTTTGCAGATGACATGACAATGTACATAGAAGATCCTATAGACTTCACCAAAAAACTACTCAACCTAATTAGTAAATTTGGCAAAACAGTGTGAGATACAAAGTCAGTTTTCAGAAATCAAAGGCATTTTTGTACACCAACAATGAAATATCAGAAACAGAAATCAGGGGAAAAAAAATCCCATTTTATATAGCAACAAGAAAAAGAAAGTACCTACAAGTAAACCTAACCAAGTAAAAGATCTGTACTCAGAAAACTGAATAACACTGAAGAAAGAAATTAAAGAAAAACAAACACATGGAAGCATATTCTGTGTTCGTGAATTGGAAGAATTAACATTATCAAAATGTCCATAATACCCAAAGCAATTTATAGATTCAACGCAATCCCTATTAAACTACCAGTGATATATTTCACAGATATAGAACAAATACTTAAGAAATTTATATGGAACCATAAACGATCCTGAATAGCTGTAGTAATTTTGAGAAAAAAAGAACGAAGTGGGAGAGATCACAATACCTGATATCAAACTATATTACAAGGCCATTGTAATCAAAGCAACCTGGTACTAGCACAAGAACAGACACACAGAACAATGGAAGAGAACAGAGAAACCAAAAATAAACCCAAAACAATGGTCAATTAATATCTGACCAAGGGGAAAGAAGCATAAAATGGAGTAAAAATAGTCTCTTCAACAAATGGTGTTGAGAGATCTGGACAGCTACAGCAAAAAAATGAAACTTGACCACCAACTTACACCATACACCAAAATAAACTCAAGGTGGATAAAAGACTTGAATATAAGTCATGACACCAAAAAAGTCCTATAGGAAAAGATATCCAGGAAAATCTCAGACACTCCATGCAGCAATATTTTCCCTGATATGTACCCTAGAACATGGGACATAGAGGAAAGAATAAACAAATGGGACCTCTTCAAATTAAAAAGCTTCTGCATGGCTAAAGAAAGCAGTATTAATGTGAAAAGAGAAATAACTATATGGGAAAACATATTTGCCAATGATACCTTGGACAAGGGTTTGATCTCCATAAAGAATCTACACAACTCCACTCCAGGAAGACAAACAACCCAATTAAAAAATGGGGTCCCCGGCTGGTGTAGCTCAGTAGATTGAGCGCAGGCCTGCGAACCAAAGGATCACGGTTCAGTTCCCAGTCAGGGCACATGCCTGGGTTGCAGGCCAGTTCCCAGCAGGGAACTCACGAGAGGCAACCATACATTGATATTTCTCTCCCTCTCTCCTTCCCTTCCCCTCTAAAGACAAATAAAATCTAAAGGAAAAAATGGACAAAAGACTCGAACAGACATTTTTAAGGAGGACATACGGAGGTCCCAGAGACATATGAAAAGATGTTCAGCATCACTAGCCATCAGAGAAATGCAAATTAAAACCACAATGAGATACCACCTCACACTGCTAAAAATGGCCATCATAAACAAATCAACAAACAACAAATGTTGGAGAGGTTGTGGGGAAAAGAGAACCCTAATGCACTGTTGGTGGGATTGCAGACTGGCACAACCACTGTGAAAAACAGTATAGAATTTCCTCAGAAAACTAAAATGGGAACTGCCTTTTGACCCAGCAATTCCACTGCTGGGATTATATCCTAAGAACACTGAAACACCAGTCAAAAAGAACATATGCACCCCAATGTTCTTAGCAGCACAATTTACAATAGCCAAGTGCTGGAAGCAACCTGAATGCCCATCAGTAAATGAATGGATCAAAAAACTATGGTACATTTACACAATGAATTACTATGCCGCAGAAAGGAAGAAGGAGCTCCTACCCTTTGCGACAGCATGGATGGCACTGGAGAGAATTATGCTGAGTGAAATAAGCCGGGTGGTGAGGGACAAATGCCATATGATCTCACCTTTAACTGGAACATAATCAACGAAAGAAAAAAGCAAATAAAGTATAACCAAAGACACTGAAATTTAGAACAATCTGACAATAGCCACAGGGGTGGAGGCAGGGGACAATGGGGAGAAGGTGGTAAAGGTTTTCAGGAACAACTATAAAAGACACATGGACAAAACCAAGGGGGCGTGGAAGCGGAGGAGGGAGGTGGGGATGGCTGGGGTGGGGGACTGTGGTGGGGGGTAAATGCAGACGACTATACTTGAACAACAATTAAATAATTTTTTAAAAAGATGGTTCCTTTAAAAATATTTTCTTTTATTATAGTAAATATACATATAATTTACCATTTTAAGCATTTTTAAGGGTATAGGTGAGTGGAATTAAGTACAGTTACATTGTTGGGCATTTATCACCATCCATCTCTAGGACTTGATCTTTCCAAACTGAAACTCTGCATTCTATTTTCTGTATCTATGAATCTGACTCTAGTTATCTCATATTCTGCAATTGGAATCATATAGTAATTGTCCCACTGTGAGTGTTCATTTCACTTAGTATAATGTCTTAAAAGTGCACATCCTTGACTTAGTCCTAATCTTAGAGTAAAGCTTTCAGTGTTTCATCATGGAACATGATATTCACTGCAGGTTTTTCTTATGCATACTTTAAGATGTTGAAATAATTTTCTTCTACTTCTAGTTTGTTGAGTGTTTCTATTATGAAAGGTATTGCATTTTGTCAAATTTGTTTCTCTCCATCAATACAGATGATCATGTAGTGTTTCTGTTGTTCTGTTAATGTATATTACATTGACTGATTTTCATGTTGAATAATTCTTGTACTTCAGGAATAAATACCTGTTAGTCCCTTTAATCCCTGTTAGACTGTTTATTAATCCCTTTAATAGCTGCTAAATTTTGGGTTGCTATTTTGTCAAGGATATTTACATCAATATTTACAAAGGATATTAGGCTACAGTTTTTTCTTGTAGTGTCTTTGTCTAGCTTTGTCATCAGGATAATGCTGGCCTCACACAATGAGTTTGGAAGTGTCCTTTGATTTTTTTTGCAAACATTTGAAAAGGATTGGTATTAATTATTTAAATGTTTGGTAGAATTCACCAGTGAAAACATCTGATCCTGGACTTTTCTTATTGAGAGATTTTTGATTACTGATTTATTCTTTACTTATTAAACATCTGTTGAGATTTTCTAATTCTTCCTGATGAACTTGAAGTAATATGTATGTTCAAGGAATTTGTCCATTTCTTCTGAGTTATCTCATTTGTTGGCAGGTCACTGCTCATAGTGCTCTTCTGATCTTTTTTATTTCTGTGAAATCATTCACGGAAATAAAATATCTCCTTTTTCATTTCTGATTTTATTTGAGTCTTATTCTTAGTCCATTTGACTAAAGGTTTGTCAGTTTTATTAATCTTTTCAAAGAATCAACTCTTGGATTTGCTGCTTTTTCTATTGTTTTTCCATTCTCTATTTCATATATCATTGCTTCAATCTTTCTTTATTATCTCTATCCTTCTGTTAGCTTTGGGTTGTTTGTTCTCTTTTTCTATTTCTTAAGATATATACAATGGAATACTATGCAGCGGAAAGAAAGAACGAACTCCTACCCTTTATGACAACATGGATGAAACTAGAGAGCATAATGCTAAGTGAAATGAGCCAAACAGCTAAACACAAATACCATATGTTCTTACCTGTAACAGGAACCTAATGAACAACAACAAAAAAACCAAACGAGCAAAACAGAACCAGACACATGGAAACAAGAAAGAAACTGATAGGGACCAGAGGAAAAGGGAGAGGGGGATAAGGAAGGAAAGAATCAGAAGAGTTTAGTTAACGAACAAGTATAAATGACCCATGGACATGGACAACAGGGTGAGGACTGACTGTGGGAGTGGGGCAGGGGAAGTGGGCAGGGCAGGGGAGACCTACAGGAGAAAATTGGGACAACTGTAATAGAACAACAATAAAAAAAAGATGTAAAATTAGGTTGCTGAAGTCTTCTTTTTTAATGTAAGCATTTATACGTAGGAAATGGCCTTTCAGCACTGCTTTTGCTGTATCCCATATGTCGTGTATGTTGTTATCATTTTCATTTATCTCAAGATGTTTTCTCATTTCTCTCGTAATTTTTTTTTTTTTTTGATCCATGGGTTTTTAAAGAGTATTGTTTAATTTCCATGTGTCTGTGGATTTTTCAGTTTTCCTCCTGTTGTTCATTTCCAGTTTTATTCCTTTTGGACAGAAATGATACTTTGTATGATTTCAAATTTTTTTCCTTTTTGTCTTCTCATAATGCCAGGTTTATGAAGGGGAGATCTCCCCAATAAGCCAATAGAGTCATATGCAGCTTACACACAGAGACGGGGAGCTTACATGATAAAAGCAAGCAGAGCAAGTATCCGGGTTAAGTCTGGATCTCTGATGGTGTCTGCGGATGAAGAGGCAAGTGTGGGTCTCAAGTCAGGAGCCCACAGGTCAGTGGCATCACGGGTCTGGTGGGATGGAAGTCCCACAGGGCTCACAGTGTCATCCTTGCTACAGACAAGTCTGAGCATTGGGTGGTGGGAGCTCTGAGTTCTTATTCAATCTTTTAAACTTTATTAAGACTTGTTTTGTGGTAAGAAAACTTCTTTTTTAAAACAGTAAGGTAAAGATTTTTTTTTTTTGCTCAACAAGGTTTTTAAACTTCAATATAGAATTATGACTTGAAAAAAAAAACGATTAAAAAAAGCATGCTCTTCCCCCCTGGGAACACGCCTGTGTCCCTCCCTTCCCCCTTTTCTTCCCTCTCAGGCGCCCATCTCCTAAACCCTAAAGGACCCAGGAGACTTGCAACCAAAGGAACAAAGGGCAGTGGCAGCTCATCTGGGCTAAGCCCCTGGGGCCATTTCCAAGGCCCCCTTTTCTCTGACTTCTCAGTGAGCCAAAGCAGCCCTGCCTAGGCTGATCTCTTTCCTATCACATTTCTAGAGAGCCAAAGCAGCCCCACCTCAGCTCTCTCCTGTAGCTACTTCTATTCTAAGCCCTTCCTTGTTTCACTGTTGTCAGCTTTAATAAACATACTCTCCAAAAAAAAGGAGAGAAAAAACCCTAACATGAAACATGTCTTATTTTCTATACAGATGTAAATAAGCACATGAAAATATGTTCAAAATCATTAACCGTGAGGCAAATGCAAATTAAACCCACAATGAGATATCACTACTCACCTATATAAAGGTCTAAAATAAAAAATAGTAACACCAAATGCTGCTGAGGATGCAGAGAAAAATGAATCACTCATGCACTGCTAGGGGGAATGTAAAATAGTACAGCCACTCTGGAAAACAATATGGCAGTTTTTTATATAACAAAGCATGTATTATCATATGACCCAGCAATTTTACTCTTGAGCATTTATCCCAGAACAATGAAACCTGTGTTCAGGTTTTTTACACAGAAAGTCTGTACATAAAAGTCTATTCCAACTTTATTTGTAGTAGGCAAAAGCTGGAAACATGTCCTTTACTTCTTTGTAAGAGTGTGGTACATCCATACTATGGCACACTATGCAGCAATAAACAGTAACAGACTATTGATATACGCAACGACTTGGATGAATTGCAATGGAATTATGCTAATGAAAAAGCCAGTATTAAAAGGTTACATACCATGTGATCTATTCACATAGCAGCCTCAAAAATGACAAAATTATAGAGATGCAGAAAAGATTACTGGTTGCCAGAGGTCAGAGATTTAGAAGAGCAATACCATGGGTAGCCTCGTGGTAATGGAAGAGTTGTGTATCTTGATTGTGGTCATGGCTCCATGGATCTAATAAAACTACACACACATGCAAATGGGCGCATGTAAAACTGATACAATCTCAAAAAAATCTGTGGCTTGTGACAATGTCAATTTACTGGTGTTTGAAGAAGTTACCAATGGAGTAAACTGGGTAAAAGATGAAGAGATCTACTTTGAGGGTTTTTTTTTGTAATTTCCCGGTCTTAATTTATTTCAAAATAAAAAATTAAAGAGGAAACAGCTACCTAAAATTACAATTAAGATAATATAATGGATAACTTCTGACATTTATGTCCATCAGAAATCCTGGTTTACAGAGTTATTATTTTCCAGAAAAGACAGGGTATATACTGTTTGTGTTTAATAAAAAACGAAGTATAACTGCACACGTTGTATAAATATAGCACCACAACAACTAGTGGGGCCAGATGTGTTACCCTACTACACCAAGACACTCTCTATCGTTATTGTACGTCCATAAGTACCTGCAAAAGCCATGCAGACGTGGTCGTCAAGGGCACAAATTTTCCTCACAGTTCTTTCGTCTTGAAGCTTGGCAACAGATTTTTTTTCCACCCCAAGTACAACTATATTGGTACCACGAATTCCAACCTGAAAAGTTAATTTTAAAAAATAAAGTTGATTGTCAGTTTCAACATTATATGAAATTATAAAACATGACTTACAGAAAAATGCTTTTTCTTAAACATTTAAGAAAAGTGAAAAAGTAGACTTCTAAAAAAACTCAAAGAAGACATAGTCTAGTAGAAACTGGATGGATATACTACAAAACCTGGAAGTATGAATACAGAACAATTTAAACC
Source organism: Artibeus jamaicensis (assembly GCF_021234435.1). NCBI lineage: Eukaryota > Metazoa > Chordata > Mammalia > Chiroptera > Phyllostomidae > Artibeus > Artibeus jamaicensis. Next base: position 11,810,705 of record NW_026521803.1, on the reverse strand, counting down.
AAAATGGCAGATGCTGGAAATCCATGTAGATTTCTTATTGACAAGGGCAGTACCAGTACTGGTGATAGCAGAAATAGTATAGAAGGTTAAGTAGATATATTCTGAAAGCTCTCCCATCTATCTCTTAATTTAAAGGGATAGGGATTGGAGGTCATAAGCAGCCAAGAGAAAGACTAAATGCCCTCACCCTAGATCACTGATAAACAAAACCTCAATTCAAACAAGAATAGAACAAGAATTGCTACTGCTCCTCCCTCCACACCTTCTTTTGGGAAGGAAGTGAAAAAAATCTAAAGAATAATGTACAATGGTAAAAGTTTTCAAACAGGGACTTCTGGGGAACATGGTCATATTCTCAGGGGTTAAGAGAAATCTGTAAGAATTCTTTAAAATATATTTTACCGATTATGCTATTATAATTATCCCATTTCCTTCTCCCCTTTATCCCTCTCGCCCTGCATCCTGCTCCCACCATCATTCCCACACTTTAGTTCATGCCCAGGGGTCATACATGTAAGTTCTTCAACTTCTCCATTTCCCATACCATTCTTAACCTCCCTCTGTCTATTTTACACCTACCATTTATGCTTCTTATTCCTTGTACCTTTTCTCCCTATTCTCCCTGCTCCCTGCTGATACCCCTCTATGTGATCTCCATTTCTGTGATTCTCATCCTGTTCTAATTGTTTGCTTAGTTTGTTTTTGGTTTTTGGTTCAGTTGTTGATAGTTGTGAGATTGTTGTCATTTTACTGTTCACATTTTTAATCTTTTTTTTTAGATAAGTCCCTTTAACATTTCATATAATAAGGGCGTGGTCATGATGAACTCCTTCAGCTTGACCTTATCTGGGAATCACTTTATCTGCCCTTCCATTCTAAACGATAGCTTTACTGGATAGAGTAACTTTCTATGTTCCTTGCCTTTCATGACTTTGGATACTTCTTTCCATCCCCTCAAGTCTGCAAGGTTTCTTTTGAGAAATCAGCTGCTAATCTCAGGAGAACTTCTTTGTAGGTAACTGTTTCCTTTTTCTTGCTGCTTTTAAGATTCTTTCCTTATCTTTAATCTTGGGTAATGTAATTATGGGTCCAACTTCTCTGAGCTTCTTTGGGACTCTTTGAGCTTCCTGGACTTCCTGGAAGTCTAATTCCTTTGCCAGATTAGAAAAGTTCTCCTTCATTATGTTCTCAATTTCTTGGTCTTCTTCTTCTCCTTCAGGCACCCCTATTATTTGGATGTTGGAAAATTTAAAGTTATCCCAGAGATTCCTAAGCCTCTCCTCATTTTTTGAATTCGTGTTTCTTCATTCTGTTCTGGTTGGATGTTTATTTCTTCCTTCTGGTCTAAACCATTCATTTGTGTCCTGCTTTCCTTCCTTTCACTGTTGGTTCCCTGTACATTTTCCTTTATTTCACTTTTCATAGCCTTCACTTTTTCCTCTATTTTGCAACAGATTTTCAACCAATTCTGTAAGCATCCTGATTACCAGTGTTTTGAACTCTGCATATGATAGGTTGGCTATCTCTTCATCTCTCAGTTATATTTTTTCTGGAGCTTTGATCTGTTCTTTCATTTGAGTCATAATTTTTTTGTTTGGTGTGCCTGTCACATTGTAAGAGGTGGAGCCTTAGGTGTTCATTAGGACAGGGCAACCCAGAGTGGTGATATTATCTGTGGGGAAGGGGTTCAAGAAGAAACAGTGCTGCTTGTTCAGCTCCTGGCTGGCTTTTAGTCACTTCTGCTGCTATTCAGGAGGAAATTGGAGCCTTCTGGTGCTGATTCCTGGATGGGTGGTTTTGTGTATGTTCTAGGACCCTGTGGGTTTCTCCGACAAACTCTCCTGTGAGCCTGAGAGTTTCTCCTGTTACCTCATCCCCCACAGGGTTTTTCAGTTAGAGATTTTGAGGCTTTATATCCCCAAGCTGGAACCCTGGGTTGCATGGTCTGTTACATTCCTCCTGATTTATCTGCATGCAAATGTAAAACCATCTGCTCTGCCAGCCACCGCCTTGCCGAGAGTCCTCTCCACCCCGGCTGCCTGTCTCCGCCCCTCCTACTGGTCTGGATGAATTTTTTTTTTTAATTCCCTGGTTGTCAGACTTCTATACAGTTTGATTTTATGGAAGTTCTGGGTATTTTTTTAAAAGATTTTATTTATTTATCTTTAGAGGGGAAGGGAAAGAGAGAGGAAGAAAAATGTCAATGTATGGTTGCCCCTTGTGCATTCCCCACTGGGAACTGGCCTGCAACCCAGACATGTGCCCTGACTGGGAATCAAACCGTGATCCTTTGTTTTGCAGGCCCACACTCAATCCACTGAGCTACACCATCCAGGGCTGGTTATTTTTGTTTTTAAATTTGCTGTTGTCCTTCTTTTGGTTGTGTGAGAAGGCAAAGTGTATCTACCTCTGCCCCCATCTTGGCTAGAAGTCCTCTATGAGAATTTTAATTTGGATTACAATGGTAATCTAAATATTTTGATATGGTATTTGTATTTGTGATTGTCTTGTGGTCAAGTGTGATTATGTTGTACTGTTTCATGCAACATAACGAAGAAAAGAGGCACATTCTGAATTAGTATTCTTGTAGTAAAAATACAGAACAGATTAAACACAGAACTATACATGAGATTACATCTTTCAATTAAATAAAACCTAGGCAATTTATCAAAGCTTTTGCTCCCTCACTGCATTCTGTCAGTTTATCCAAGAGGCCTTCCCTAACCACCATCCTATCTAATAGACACGGTGAAGTTCAGGCCCTATAGGGAACATGCGTTCTTATCAAGTCATGGGGCATTATAACAATTTCACATATATTAGGACTCAAAGAACATCTCAATATATTTCCTACACTGAAACGAACCAATTTAAATTCACTGATCACAAGACAATACAGTAATTTTTATAACTCTCATCTAAACAATTTTCAACTTAATAAAATTCAAACTGCCAACAGGTTGGGTTACAAGGTTGGGTACCTCTTCAAAGAGGTACCACCATAGCCCAGGAGTTGTGTACAGGGCTAACTTTGGGAGGGTTGAGTTACAGGCAGCCTATCTCATCCCAGAGATGGCAGGAAAGGGAGGGGGGAGAGAAGAAGGGAAGAAAACAGTAGGAAGAGAGGTGTAGATTTACATGACTGATTGGCCTCAGAGGGAGGTGCAGAAAGGCAAGTTAAACCTGCACTTGGGGCCCGACAACTCCCACTTCAACCCCTGCCCCCACCACCGCCTGCTGTCCCCATGGGCTACCCCTCTTCCTCTTCATCTGCCCCATCCCATTACCTACATAGCTGATCCAAATCCAAAGCATTTTATACACAGGGCCTGACACAAATAACACCTTTTTAATCAAAATCTTTTATTATAAAATCATAAGCATGTAATTCTATAACATACTATCACACTCAAAAACACCATATGACATTTAGGTAAAATGTTCACTTATAAATTATTACACCTATATTATTACTGTACCAACCACACTCAAGCAGGCACTACTTCTGCCAGACCCTGTGTATAATCTTTTTTCTTTTTAAAGAAAATGAAACAAAACAATCCTGCTAACACATACAATCTAGAAAATTATAGCCCCAAGTTAATAAATTTGAAAACCTGACTGAAAGGATAACAGAGTAGAAAAATTTAAAACAGCCCATACTCACTTAAGAAAAAGTGAGCCCATACTCACTTAAAAAATCAGCCCACACTCACTAACAAATATGGGACAATTTCCGAAAAGAACTATCCCACAAAAACAACTGTCAGTCTCAGAAGGTTTATGAGTGAATTTGTCCTAATCTTCTGTTATGGGTAATTCCCATGCTATTTACATAATTCTGTGATACAGATAAAAATGAAAATGTTCCTGTTTTTAGGAAAGCTATGTAACAATGTTAAAAGCTGGCAAATATAACATTTTCTAAATAAAGAAAACTACCAATGTTTTTTACTTAGGAAGGCTGATAATAAAAATTCAAAACAAAATATTTTATGGGTAGAATTCAGAGTTACAGAAAAATAATAATATACCATCAACAAGTATGCTTTATTCTAGGAATTTTAGGAACATCAATATAAGCAAATATTATAATATAAATGTTACACTGGGTAATGGAGAACTGTTACTTTTGACCTTCTGATTACAGCACTTTAATTATTTTTAGAGAAATACTGAGTCTTTAGTGGGGGCTGTAATGAATAACCCAGTCTAGCCAAACTGTACATCCTTAAAGTTTTACTTGAAGTGTTTGGAAGATAGGATAATTCTCTCTGCTGTGACAGAGCTGTGATCCTGGAGCCTAGGGTTATTTTTGGAATCAACATGTAAAGGAGGTCTTGTTTGAGAGTGAAAGTAAGAGAAAGAAAGATACGGAGAGGGAGGAGAAAGAGGCACAGAGAGAGAGACATACCACTTCTGTGGACATTATTTAAGACCCTAGTATTCATATAATTGAGTCTAAAACCAAGGTTTACCCCTGCTCCTTTTGGGTACTTGATTTATAGATTCACTTTTTTGCTTAAATTATTGTAAGTTAGATTTTCTATGATTCCAACTTAAACAGTCCTACCTAAAACAATTCATATTAAAAATTAAAAGTAAATGGTAAAAGCTACAAAGGCATTTGATCAAATTCAATATCCACTCCTAATTTTAAAACACTGGAAGATCAGGAAGAAGACTATTTTACCACTTGTTAAAAGTATTATAAACCAGCAACTAAAATCATGTCAGAAAATCAATCACCATCCACTGAATTGTTTAAACCAAAAACCCAGTTGTCATCCTTTATAGCTCCCTTTCCTACACCATCCATTGCCAATCAGTTACAAAGTTTCTGTCCATTTCACATGCAAAAGCTATCTATGTCTTGCTATCCCGACTCTAATACAAGCAACTATCATTTGTTGCCTGTGCAACCCAGTAAGTTTTCCAGTCTCTGTTCCAGTTCTTCACCTTTCCACCTCCCAACCCGACTCCCCCTACTGTACTGTCATCTAATCTCCACAGAGCAGTCATGGTGAGCACTTAAAAATACCAATAGGTTCAAATTACTCTCCAGTTTAATATCCTTCCGTGGCATTTCACCTTACTTAGAAAAATGTTTTCAGATTCTTTAGTCTCGCTTATAAAGCTGGGCACGATCTGGTCCCCGTGACCCTTCAATACTATGTCCTTGTTGTTAAGCAAGCACCAGCCATGCTACCTACCTTCTTTCAAGGCTTTCTCAAACACAGTTCTGTTTCCTTCTTCCAAGCATTCACATGTGACATTTCTTTGCTTGGAACAGTTCTCTTATTTAGGTCTCAATTTAAATCACACTTCAAGGAGTCCTTCTCTATTATTCTATAAGCAACCTGTTATGTTCTTGCAATCAGTACATTTGTTATTATTTATTTATTCATTGTGGTTACCTCTCTAAACAGTACATTCTGTGAGGACAAGGAAACAATTGGACAAATCTAGGAAGTGGGACACTCTACCCAATTAACCCTGTTTCTTCAAGACATCAAAAGCAGAAAAAAAAGAAGGGATGCTGTTCAAAAATAAAACAGGGGCCCTGGCTGGTGTAGCTCAGTGGATTGAGTGCAGGCCTGTGAACCACCCGATTGCGGTTCGATTCCCACTCAGGGCACATGCCTGGGTTGCAGGCCAGTTCCCAGCCGGGGACTCACAAGAGGCAACCATACATTGATATTTCTCTCCTTCCCTTCCCCTCTAAAGATAAATAAATAAAATCTTAAAAAATAAAATAAAATAAAACAGGGATAGATAGCTAACAGCAAAGTGCAAGACATGGACTTCAGATTCAGACTTAAATAAAATAACTATAAAAATATATTGTGTGAGCAATAAGGAAAAATAGAAATGTAGACTGTTATAAAATATTAAGGAATTTTATTAGTGAAATGGTTTTAAAGGTCATCTTTAATTTTTAGAGATGCATAATGAAATATTCACAGATGAAATGTTATCTGGATATAAAATAAGCAAAATACCTGGATGTAAAATAAATGGGGGTAAAGTACTCCACTGAAAAGTGAATTTTGACATAAACCTTACCAAAATTAACTCAAAATGTATCATGGACTTAAATGTAAAACCATAAACTTTTAGGAAAAAAAAACAGGAGAAAAATATTATGATCTAGGCAAAGAGTTCTTAGACTTGGTATCAAAAGCATGAACTCTAAGAGGAAAAACTGTTAAATTGAACCTCATCAAAACTCCAAACTTTTTTTAATCTGTGAAAGTTCCTGTGAATAGGATGAAAAGATGAGCTACAGACTAGTATGCGAACCATATATCTGACAAAGGGCTAGAATGTAGACTACATAAAGAACTGTCAAAACTTAACAGTAAAAATCCAATCCAATTAGAAAAGAGACAACACACATGAAAGACATTTCATGGAAATCTATACAGATATACAATGGCATACTGAACATAACATGCTCAACATCATTAATTACTAATGGCTAGTTTTGTTAAAACCATAAAGTACACTTATCAAAATGGCTAAAATGAAAAACAGTAACACCAAATGCTGGAAAGTACGTGTAGAAACTCAGTAAGTCATACACTGCTGAAAATGTACAATGGTACAGCCACTCTGAGCAACAATTCAGCAATTTCTTATAAAACTAAACATGCAATTACCATATGACCCAGTAATTGCACATTTGGAGATTTAAACAGAGAAATAAAACTTATGTTCACATAATCACCTGCTATGAATGCTTAGAGTATCTCTATTCATAATGGCTCCAAACTGAAACAATTCAAATGTTCTTCAACAAGTGTACAGTTAAACACTATGATACATCAATACCATGCACAGCATATGCAACTACTGGAATGAGCCTCAAGGGGAAAAAGCAAATCCCAACAGGGTTCAAACAGTATGATACCAAATGTAAAATAACATTTTGAAATGACAGCATATTAGAAGTGGAAGGCAGATGAATACTGCCAGAGGTTAGAGCTATGGCCACTGAGGGTGTAAGGGTGGGGGGGAGTAGTGTGCGTGTGGTTATATAAGAGCAACATGAGGGCTTCTTTTGGAGTTGGAAACTGTTCAGTATCTTGACCATGGATAGAGGAACATACACAGGCAATAAAATACTGTAAAATTTAATATACACACAAACACGCCCTGGATGGTGTGGCTCTGTGGATTGAGTACCAGCCTGTGAACCAAAAGATCACCAGTTCGATTCCCAGTCAGAGCACTGCCTGGGTTGTGAGCCAGGTGCGTGAGAAGCAACTGCACATTGATGTTTCTCTCCCTCTCTTTTTCCCTCCCTTTCCCTCTGTCTAAAAATAAAATTTTAAAAAATCTTTAAAAAAACTTTAAAATATACACATATAAAGGAAACAAGTAATTGGAGAACTATTAGGTGGCTTTTATCAATGTCGATATCCTGATTGCTAAATTAATGTCAGGATATTGTATCACTATCCTGATTGAACCATAGTTTTGCAAAATGCTACCACTGGCAGATAATGGGCAAAGCATACAAGTTTCTTACACCTGCATGTAAACCTAAAATTATCTCAATAAAATTTTCAATGAAAAGTATCCCACTGGAAAGGGGTAAAAGTTGGTAAAGTAAAAAGAAGACCAGTAAAATGCCGACAACTGTTGGAGCTGGGAAACTGGTATACAGAGGTTCATTATATACACTGTTCCCTCTATATACACTTTTTGTTTGAAATAGTCTATAATAAAATGTTAAAAATGAATCAAATCAACCTAAAAACAAATAAACCTCAACTTTATCTACTGGCTTTTTCTCATCAACATTGAAACATATGCTAAAGTCTCTCTTATTTAAACAAAATCTTAAAGACCTGCTCACTTCAGTCCTACCCCTTTCAGCGCTTCAAAAGCCAAATATTATCATCATCCCTCAGCTCGCAGCAACCTGATTTTTACCCCCACTCCTCCCACAGTTTAGCCAAAGTAGAGTATATATTAGTCACTAAGGTCCCTCAAGGTTGTAGGCTATCCTCTACATAGTCTATACAGTCTATGGTCTATATTTTGTCTTCTTGAGTGAAGAAGAGTAATCAAGAACACTCACTTACTTGACTGTCAACATAGGTTTCCAGAAGGGGTGAGAAAGAACACACTTCAAAATTACTGTCTCCAGTCCACAACAATCTCCTGAATTCCCAACATGCATATCCAGTTGCCTCACCGTCTCTGTGGGTTGGGAATCTGTACATATAGGCTAAGCCCTCTGGGTCAGGGTCTCTCACAATGCTGCAGTCAAGTTGTGCCCCTTGGCTATACTCAAATTAAGGCTCCTGGGTGGGGGGCGGGGGATACATTTCCAAACTCCCATGGTTGTTAGTAAGATTCAGTTTCTTGTGGGTTGTTGGACTAAAAACCTCAGTTCCATACTAAGTTTTGAATAGATGTTTCCCTCAGTTCCTTGCCACACAGATCCTTTCACAGGACAACTCACATGACAACTGGGTTCCACCAGTGTGAGCAAGTGACAGGGAAGATATGTCTCCATCTCTATGTAACTTAATCTCTGAAGTGACATCCCTGTCCCATCCCTTAGAAGCAGGTGGATAATTCTGCCCATACCCAAGGGAAGAGAATTACACAAGGGCATGAACACCAGAAGGTGGAGATGACTGTAGGCCGTTTTAGAAGCTGCCTACTACATTTCCCATAAGCATTTCAATCTCGGCAAGTCCAACTTCAGCTAGCTTCCCCTCAAACTCAGTGTTTGGTATTCCCTAAAATGGCAGTGCCATTTAGTGAGAGGCAAAATCCAGAAATGGAGGCACTTTGACTCCTCCTCTTCAATAACCTCTTTCTCTCCTTCCCCTGCCGCCAATATCATCCAAATAATCATTAAATTGTATAGGCTCTACTGTTAAAAGTTGTCTGTAGTCTGCCTTATTCCCATTTCTGCTGAACCCTGGAAAAAATGACTAGCATCTTTTACCTGGACCACTTTCACAGACTCCTATGTTGTCTCCCTGCTTCTAGTCTTGACTTCATCCATTTCACTCTCTGATCATACTATGGTCTGAGAATTCTTTGAAAAAAATAAAAATATGAAAAAAACCTGAATGTGGCATTCTTCTACTTAAAACCTGTATTAGTAAGGACCATTTTTCACTACAAAAATGAAGAAATCATAGAGCTGGCTTGGAAATAAAAGGATCTAAGGATTGTAATTTTATTCTTAATGCAGAGAGGTTTTCTCTATATGGAAAAAAAGATGGCCATTGGCAACCTGGAGTGACATCCTAACAGTCTCCCAGAGAAAAAAGCCACTTCTCTCTTGAGTTAAAAAAAGTCCTAAGAATAGATTTATATTGGCTAGATTTGAGTCACATGCTCATCACTGTGGCCAGGAGGATGGAAACTGATTCTGCCTGGATCATGGGAGTACCTCTGTGGTGGGACAAAAGCAGTCTGTGACTAGAAAAGCAGAATCGACCTAGAAAATGACAATAACTACACTGAAACTCTTCAAGGCCTATTATTCTCTTAAAGGTATTCCATGGCATGGCATGATTTTAGCTTCTTCTTGTCCCATTTTTCCATTGCTTTAGCAATCCTGAATGCCTTCCAGTTCACAGAACATGGTTGTTTTGGGGGGCTTGGTCTTCCCACATACCATTTCCTTTGCCTAAAATACTCTGCCCTCCTTTCCTTTCCACTTTTTAAATCTTTCCTTATCTCTCAGATGCCTACTTAAATGGTATTGCCTCAGGGGGACCTAACACCTAGAGTTCCCATGATGCTCCACACTCTCCTCACTGTAATAGTAATTTAGGCTTTGTTAGGACTATATATTTATCTAATATTCCTGTTACATAGTAAGCTCTCTAACGATGGGAATGGAGTCTTTCTTGCTTATGGTGAAATCCTAGGGCAAAGCACCACATTTGGCAGATGTTAAGTGTTCAGCTAAAATATCTTGAAATAATAATGAATGTGCTGGAAGAACTATAGACACCATTGAAGGGAAAAGAGAAAAAGAGATAGTAATAATAGCTACCACTTATTAAATACTTCCTGTGAACCAGACACTGTGGAAGATACTTAACACACATCATTACTTCATTCAGCTGTCACGTGAACCCTATGAAGCAGGTGCTATTTTCATGCCTATTTTACTGTTAAAGAAGCTGAAGCTGCCTTGACTGGTGTGGCTCATTGGGCTGGGTGTAGTCCTACAAACCAAAAGCTCACTGGTTCGATTCCTGATCAGGACACATGTTTGGGTTGCAGGCCAGGTCCCTGACTGGGGAACTGAGAGGCAACCAATTGATGTTTCTCTCACACATCAATGTTTCTTCCCCTCTCTAAAAATAAATAAAATCTCCAAACTAAAACAAACCTAAATGGCCTTGTATGATACATATCTGGGTTTCACATTCACAATAATGATAACCTAATATACAAATGTTTACTGAATAAACTGTATGACACTGCAAAGAGCAGAGGCTTTGGAACTTACAAATTTAAGTGTGAATACAGGCTCCATCACTTTTTAGCTGTACCTTCAGCAAACTTTGAAAGCTCTGAATTATAGAATCCACACATATTTTAAAAAGGGATTAAACACTGTCATTAACATTAGATAATACACATGAAATACTTGGTATAAAATAAGTATTACTTAAATGTTTGTTTACTTCCTTCCTAGCCTCTTCACTGTATACCATGCAGTGAAAATACAAAAGGAATTATACCATCTAGATCCTCAAAGATCTTACCATCCAGTTGGTGTGAAAAGACTGTTCAAGAGAATATGAGGCCAAATAGTAGATACTGTATAATGCTCTCTGTTACAGATTATAAATTCAGAAGAAGAAAAATATCCATGATGACTAGAATGGATCAGAGATGGCTTTATGAAGGAGAAGGAATGTGTGATCTTGGAAAAAAAGTCAAGATAAAGAGTGGCAGAAAGAAAGGTAATTTCTCCTCTCCCCTCCTACAAGGGCAGAGGCATATATTAATGAAACTATGAAGCTGCCCCCTTAATTAAAGGGGGTAGAGAAAAATTATGAAAGGCTTTGATGGCCAGACTGTGAAGCTGAGATTTGATAAATCAGGAAATATGGAGCTAATAACAATTTAGGGTCAAAGAAAGGACAGAAGGAAGAATAATAATAAATCCTATATTTTTCATGAGAATATCACAAAAGATTCATATTTTTCCCAAAAGAAAGGTATTACCTCTCCAAAGTTTTACTCAAAGATATTTTTCATTTATAGAAAACTAACAAAAAAACAGGTCTCTTGTCTCGCTTCATGCTGTAAAATAATCATCAAGAAGGAGATAAAACCCAAGGCCTCTAATTGTGGCCCATATAACTTTCTGAATTGCTATCATATTCACATACTGGTCAAAACTGGTCAACCTTGGCTTATTTATAACTCATATCAGATATCATTTATAGACTGATTATTTTGTGACATATTTTAATAAACAGTGCCACTCTAAACTTTATCCCATGAAAAGGTCATAGAACCCTCATGGAAACACAATCAATAACTCCATACAAAGATGCAAATTATAATTTCAGAATCCTGAGACAAAACTGTTTTATCCTTCCAATGTATCTTTAAAAATGCCCGCTATAGGTATTTTTATATCCTTACCCTTTTACAGCTCATTACAAAGGAACTATCAATCAATTCTATAGTGTTCTAAAACATTTTAAATGAGCCAATGTGGGTTCTTATTATACCCCAGTCTTCTCCCATTACTCTCTTTATTTTAGGCTCTAAAACTTGGGCATTATTTTCTAACCATATGCTTCATGCCAAGCTGGGGATTATATAACTTTTTGTTGCTATCAAAATGGCACCCTTTCGGTTTAAGCTACTTCAGGCTTTTCTTAAATTTACAATTCTAAAAAAATTACTTACAAAACAGAAGCAAAACAAGTGGGTCCCATTAAATAGAAAAATACTTTTAAAATGATGATTCTTTCCAGTGTTTTTTTTACTTGAAATTTGATAGATTTATAATACAGGTGAACTATTATTTCCTTTCATAACTAAGTTAGCATGGAAGGTGAGAGAAAATACAGCCAGTGCTACACTTAGAAATGAACTGTGTACCTCATAGCTGGTGTCTAAAACTCTACAACAAACTGGCTCATGAAATTTGAGAGATTAAAAAAAAGATCATTCTGTATCAAACTTGGAAGATTTGAGATAATCCATCTTTGGCCATCAGAGTATTTTCGTCATTTTTATTTTTTATAAACCATAAAATTATTAAACATAACTAAAACTTGGCAGCAGTAACACAGCTACCCTATTTTAAAGTTTTTCAGAAATGTGGCTAGGTAAATTTAAAGTAGGGTACAATCTCTACAACAATTTCAGTATTATTTAAAAACCAAACCAGAAAAAGAAAAAGACCTGGCCAAAGACATTCGGAGGTTCTTGGGGCTTAGAGCCCCTAAAAGATTGCCAAATATTCGGGTGCAAATAACAGTACAATAATCTTTAACAAGTGAACGTGTTTGATAAGTGGTTTAGCTATTTTAAGTATATCCTCACCAACAAGGATTTAATTTTACATGGATTTATCTGTCTGTATCTCAGGGACAGGCATGATCAATTTTTAATTTTTATTATAATTATGATTAAACAACGTGAAGAAACAGTTACTTTTTTACGCATATGTGAATTCCTGATTAAGTGGACCAAATGCATACAGGTATGCTGTTAAGAGGCTGAAAGAAATCTTTTTTTCCCCCGTTACTGTCAAAAAAAGCGTTAATATCTACTGTCAAGGCGCCTACATGCACACACACATTTTGCACCTGGGGCTATCGTTAAACGAAGGCAGCTGCACAACAGAAGCCTATGAAACCCACCAACTTTTACTCCATTGCTTCCAGCCCAAACTTCAGTCATCTCCCTCAATAAAAGGAACTTGAAGCAATGTTCACAAGTGGGAGACTCCAGTTTCGTGCCCACCTACACCGACAGGTGGGCTGGACAGCGGGGTACGGTGGGCTGACACGGGGGCAGGGGGCGGTGGTCAAGAAGTTGCTTGCTCACCGCGGTGGATCCTTTCTTCACTGCTTCCTGGGCATACTCCACTTGGAAGAGGTGTCCATCGGGGGAGAAAACAGTGATTGCCCGGTCATACCGCGACGCCATCTACTGCGATTTTCACTGTGTGTTGGACTCTACAACAGCAGAGGCCAAGAGAGGAGTCGCCCCTGCTGCCACGTGCTACCCGGAAGTACTTGGTTTCGCACGTGGAGGTGCCGCCCGGAAGTGCGCGCTAGGGCTTTTCCACCAGGCGTGCTGATGTCATCAATCCCGCAGCGCCAGCGGAGACAGAGTCCTCGTGCTTGCCTACCCCAGCAAGGCTGATTTTGCAGTTTGGTGGAATTCTTCCGCTGCTCTTAGTGCTTGATCCGTAAGTTCCAATTTTTCCACTAGTGTTGCCCCAGGGGTGGTGTCGCATCACTCTAGTTATAAAAATGATATCAAAGATTAGGGCTTAACAATGAGAACTTCAAAGAGCAGATTTTTCTGCTTTTGCAAACCTGTGGTGGGCTAAATTCCTTTGGCTTTAAATTCTACATTTTCTTCCCTCCCGTTAGCTTGTATCGTTTCAACATAATGGAAAGGCATTTTCAAAATAGTGTTCTGTTTTGTGCCTTGTGATAAAAATACAGTAAATGAAAATAGTTCTTTAGTGACTGGAATTAAGATGATACTATTTTAATCAAGTAAGTGTTTTAAAAGCCAAAAATATACTACTTAAAAGATATCTGCAAATTTAAGTATAGTAGGAAGCTAACCTGGTGCAATTATTATTACCTGTGAAACAACTCTTGTCTCTGTCCTCATCAATAAAATAGGAATATCTAAAAATTAATAGCAAAGTGTTTGAGGCTTCAATGTTTTTATAGGCACGAATAATTCAAAATGGTGCCAAGTGGATAGTATTATACAGCTAGGTTGAACTATTATTATTTCCATGTATTGTTTAATATATGTTATTTTTCCATTGGGAAGAATCTTAATGTTGGTGAAACCAATCTTAACTAGAAAAGAAAAAAAGAATAATTACCCCCAAAAGAGGAAAACTCCATTCCCTCTATTCCAAAATGTTGGGAGCTGCCTGCCTGGTTTCAGGAGCTATAAACAACACCCCCCCCCATCAGTGGCTAAGGCTGAGTGAGTGACTTGTGGACCGTAAGCCACTAAGGAGACAAAGCTTATCTCCCTGGCAGGAGCTCCGCTTCTGCTCCTTTTACTTCATCCATAACTGGCCCCCAATGCTTGGTTGGTTAGCCAATAACTGATAAGATTCCTCAAGGGAGGATTGACCTAAGACAGGCACCATCACATGGAGGCCCCAGGGAAAGACTTGGGGGGACTACAGCAAAAGGGGGTGATGGAACCTTGCCCTTCAGCTCCGAAATAGCCTAAGTCTGCAGCCTGTCTGCGAGAAGTCTCCTAATCTCTTGGCTGCCTTACTTCCCTGTCTGACTTAAGCCTGAAATAATGACAGAGGGCAGTGCAGCCCTGTGCTGGAAAGTGGGGGCTCCCCAGGTGATCAGGCCTAAGAAGAAATATGTAAAATCCTGTGAAACCTGCCTTGCTAAGGATGCTCTCAATGAAATGATAAGGGTCAGAGCAGGAAATGAGTTTGTTTCCCAAAGTTTTGTAGCCCTTTAGCTAACAGACCCAGATTCAGAATAGGCCTTTAGCATTCTTTGTATGCTGTTGTTTGATCTTTACTGCCTGACAGTAATTAATGAACTTTACCTGTATTCCTGTGCTAATCGAACCCAATAAAAGCCTGTTGGGGCAAGGGTCGGCGTGCTCCCCCCTTGAGAGAGTAACTAGGCCGCTCTGAGGCTCTCCCCCCTTGAGGGAGTAGCCGAGCTGTCCCTTTTCCTCCACAGGACTCGATAGTCCGTGTGAATTTATCTTGTGTCTCATCCATGATGCTGTAGACACTGGGGGCTGGTGTCCACATCACCAAAATACTTAATTTACGATTTTAGTTGACTACTGAAAGCAATTTGTATACATATCCCATCCTTTTTGTTTAGTATTAGAAACTTGAAAATTTTGGTTCTCCTGAGAAAAACAGTAATTCCTAATCAAAACAATTCACTCTGAGAGGTTATTGTACAATATTATAAGAAACCAACATTTATAAGAAGCTGTTATTTAAGAAGTGATTTAGTGTTCTTGTTAGGTAATTATAATTTCTTCTTTATTTTGAAATAATTACAGATCACAGGAAGATCCAAAAATAGCACAGAAGTTCCCTGTACCCTTCACCCAGTTTTTCTCCAGTGGTAATTTCTCATATAACTACAATAACAAACCATGAAATGATATTGGTACAGTCCATAAAGCTTATTCTGATTTTACTAGTTTTATGTGTACTTGTTTGTGTATGTATGTATAGTTCTGTTCAACTTACTATGTATAGATCGGCAGAACCAGTGCCACAATCAAGATAAAGAAGTGTTCCATGACCACAAAGCCCCCTTGCATTGCCCACTTGCAGTCATACCAATCTCTCCCCACCACATAGTCCCTGGAATCCACTAATCTGTTCTTCATATGTATCATTGAATTAAAAAAAATTATATCGTAAAAGTTCTCACTACAAGAAAAAAAATTTGTTATTATGTATGATGATGGATGTAAACTAGACTTACTGTGTTGATCACTTCCCAATATATATAAGTATCCAGTCATAATGTTGTATACCTGAAACTAATATGTTATTTGTCAGTTCTATCTCAATTCAGTTTTATGTAATGGAACCATATATAGTATGTAACTTTTTGTTTAAAAATAATTATGTAAACACAGGATATTATAATGCTAGTATAGAGTGGCCCCTTGTACCCTTCTTAGTTTACCCAACTTGTTATATCTTAAATAAGTATAGTGCAATATCAACACTAGGAAGTTACCATTAATATAACATTGTGTATAAATTTGATTGAAAGGCATTTAAAAAGTGTTATGATATATTATAACCTATTTCAGATATATGATAGCATTAAAATGAATATTGACAAGGATTGACACAATCAGGATTCATACTGACAATGCAACTTAACAGTGTGACTTTGGTTAGCTATATTTCACTTCATTAAAACTTCATTTCCTGACTTGTGAAAAGAGAGTAAGAATACCTCCTTCACAGGATGTTGTGAAGAACAAATGAAATAATGTATTAGTGCATCTAGGGCAGTGCCTGACACTTGAAAAATGTTAAGTGTTATTATCGATCATTTAGTTAACTAAAAAGTTACGATTATTCTATAAATTAGGAAATAAAAATAGCATGAAACCCTTGATATATTTTGAAATGTATATATATACAAATATATATTTCTAAATCTATAGGGAGGAGAATAAAAGGACATACACCAATTTGACAAAAGTGGTTTTCTTTGTAGGAGGCCAGGGAAACTGAATGGTGAGACATGGTAGGGAGAGAGAAGTTATAGTTTTAAATTTTATATATCTGTATTATTTTAAAAATTTTACAACAAGCATAGTTTGTCTTTATACTTAAATAGTAAAAACAACATCAAAGAACTGTTTAATGTCTTGAGGCTTCCAGAAATGGCAATCTTGATGGTTTAAGCCAAATCTCCTACTGAAAACAACTAGAAATATTGGACAATTAAAAAAATATATATATATATGCTGAGTTCAAAAAGGAAAGAGGATTTGTGGTATCAAAATTCAGAAGAGAAGAAAAAACTTCATAGGGGTAAGCCTAGTATTTTCTCCTTGAGGTAGTTAATGCCTATTTCCAATGCCTAGGTGAAGCAGATCTTTGACAGACAAAGATTGGAACTCAAAGCCTGTCAAGGTGCGAAGGTCACAGAAAACACCTAGGCTTTTGTTTTGGACCCACAGGGCCACAACCCAGAAGTAAAAGTGAACCAAAAATAGACCAGCTCTCACAGGGACTAAGCCCAAGTTTTGAATGATCTCAATCCATGATTGGGGTAAAGCAGTGTTTCTCAAACTGTGGCCCACAGATCTTTGGAGGTATCCCAAAACCTTTCAAGTGATTCACAATGTCAAAACTATAGTGATACCATCAAAACAGTATTTGCCCTTTCACATTGACAGTGCACAAGAAATAAGTGAAACTGCTGGAATCTTACCATGAATCAAGGCAGCAGTAGTACCAAACTGTACTAGTACACATGGTATTCTTTACCATACTGAGCAGTGATGAAAATATGCCAATTTCATTTTAGAATATCATTGACTATGCAGTAAAAAATTAACTTTATTAAATCTTGACTCTTGAGTACCTATCTTTGAAATTCAGAATAACAAAGTAGGAAGTACTTGTAAGGCACATCTGCTGGCTTCAAAGTAAGATGATTGGCTTAGAAAAGCACTTTGGTAAATCTTTGAGTTGCTGGCTAAACCAGCCCTCGTGTTTTCACGGAACACCATTTATAAATGAAAGAATGACCAACACAGTGGTTATTGAGAGTTAGATATTTGGGAAGACATTTCTTAAAAGTGAGCACAATTAGCCTGCTTATTCAAGAAAAGCAATAGGCATTATGTGTTTCTGAAGATAAAATTAAAGCTTTCAAGCAAAAATTAGAATTTCGGAAGACTTGTATCCATCACCATGAAATTGACTTCTCTACAATTAACCGATAAACTTTACTGATAAGACTGGTGTTGATATTAAAGTGTGATTTTTAAAAATATAGTGCTACATTTGGAAGATATGCATAACTCAGTGACCAGTATTTTCCAATGACTAAGCATGATATACAGTTGTGCATAAATTAAAGAGACATTCAAAGTGCTACACAGACCAATGGATTTTAATGTAACAGAGCACTAAAAATTCATTGACATGATTTTAGGCTATAACTTTTAACTTTAAGAAAGTACCACCTTTTGAGTATTGGTCTAGTATCAAAGAAAATGTAATGATTGAAATCACTGAATGATTGATCTGAAGTGATCTAAAAGGCTATAAAAATACTTCTCTATATTCCAATACATACATTTGTAAGTTTTTCCCCTATACTTCAACCAAAGTAACATATTGTAACAGTTGAATGTAGAAGATGTGAGAATCCAGCTGTATTCTCTATTAAACCAGACATTAAAGAGTTTTACAATCTCATTCTTCTAATTATTTTAAAATTTGGAAAGTATAGGTTTTTAAAATAGAAATATGTGAAATATGTCAATATGTAATGAGTTTAATATTTTTAGCATGCTAATTACTAAAACACTTTACTTTTAATATGGTAAATATTGATATGTCACATAAATAAAAGCTAAAAATTTTTTTGAGGTCTTCAATAATTTTTAAGAGGTTAAAATTGTTTCTAAGGCCAAAAAGTTGGGAAGTACTGGGATAAAGTATTGCTAGTGCCTCTGGTTGATTAGCTGCTTGCTAGGAGCAAAAATAAATCCTCTGTAGAGGAAGATAAATAATAACATGCAGAACCTCAAATAATTGTTGTAGTTTCTCATGTGTAATAATATCCTGTGCTCAATGAAAAATTAAATATTCACACAAAAGAAAAGGTGAGACCAAAGAACAAGAAAAACACCAGGCATTGGAAACAAACTAAGATCCAGGTAATGGAGTAATCAAATGCAGATTTTCAAAACAACATAATTATATTCAAGTGATTAAAAGCAAGATCAAGATTTTCAGCAGTGACTGGAACTATCAATAAAACAGCTATTGGAAATCATGGAAAGGAAAACCACAGTAATTGAGATTGAGAGCTTGATAAATGGATTAATTCATTATGATCAGCACCACAGCTCTCAAACCAAATGATCTAATTGGCCACTCTAAAATCCATTATCATCACATTAGACTTAGTTGAAGAGAAAAGTGGGGAACTAGAAGTTTAAAGAAAGAAATACACACACACACACACACACACATATATACAGTATGTATACATAATCTCCACATCAAAGCAGAAATACTTGTCCCAGGGGTTTTATCCCTTGTGACTCCTAAGAAAGAAGTAACACCAATCTGTATAAAGGAACCATGGACAAAGACAACAGGGGCAGGGGAGGTAGCAGGGAGAGGACTAAATGTGGGAGGTGAGGGGCGGGTAGGGCAGGGGAGAGTAATGAGGGGAAAATGGGGACACCTGTAATTGAACAACTAAAAAAAAAACAACCAATCTTATATAAAACCATCACAAAAATAGAAAGACTGCTTCCATACTTCTTTTATGAAGCAGCATAACCTTAATAACAAAACCTGAGTATAAGAAAGGAAAATTGCAGGCCAATTTTACTCATGAACAAGTATACAAAAATCATAAGCAAAAAAATCCTTAACAAATATTCACATCACATGTATATCACACCAAGTTGAGTTCATTCTAGGAAGTAATCAATACAATCAATATAAATCAATATTTATTACCACATTAACAGATTTAAGCAAGAACTATCAGACTACCTCCCTGTGACCAAATCTGGCCCACTGCTAATCCTGTTTTTGTAAATAAAGTTTTATGCAAACATAGCTATCTCCGTGCATTTCTTTTAAAAAAATAATATTTTATTTATTTATTTTTAGAGAGAGGGGAAGGGAAGGAGAAAGAGTGGGGGAAAAAATCAATGCGTGGTTGCCTCTCATGTGTCTCCTGCTGGGGACCTGGTCTGCAACCCAGGCATGTGCTCTGACTGGGAATCGGAACAGGCGACCCTTTGCTTCACAGGCCCGTGCTCAATCCACTGAGCTATACCAGCCAGGGCCCATGCATTTCTATATTGTTTATTACTGCTTTCCTGATAAAATGAAGAGCTGCCCAAGTGCAATGGACCCAGGATGGCCTGAAAAACCTAAAATATTTACTACTTGGTCCTTTATTTCTATAACTTTGCTGACTCATGAAATGGAAAAAATTTACCTCAACAAATGCAGAAAAGCATTTATTAAAATTCACCTCTCTTACAACCTCATTGATTTATAATCTAAAAATGGAAAAATTTTCTTTTAAAAATTTTTTTTAAACTTTTTTTATTGATTATGCCATTACATTTGCTCTATTCCCCCCTCCATTCCCCTTCACCCCGCATACCCCTCCCCCACCATTTCCCCCTTTAGTTCATGAACACGTGTCTCAAATTCTTTAGATTCTGTATTTCCCCTACTATTCTTACCCTCCCCCTATTTTCTATCTACTGTCTATGCTACTTATTTTCTGTACCTTCTCCCCCCTTCCCCTCCTCCCACTCCCCTGTTGCTAACCCTCCATGAGATCTTCATTTCTACGGTTCTGCTCCTGATCTAGCTGTCCTCTTAGTTTGCTTTTGTTTTAGGTGTGGTTCTTAATAACTGTGAGTTTGCTGTCCTTTCACTGTTCATCTTTTTTTCTTCTTTTTCTTAGGTAAGTCCCTTTAACATTTCATATAATAAGGGCTTGGTGATGATGAACTCCTTGAATTTGGTCTTATCTGAGAAGCACTTTATCTGTCCTTCCATTCTAAATGAAAGTTTTGCTGGGTAGAGCAATATTGGTTGTAGGTCTTTGGTTTTCATGACTTGGAATACCTCTTTCCAGCCCCTTCTTGCCTGTAAGGTCTCTTTTGAGAAATCAGCTGACAGTCTGATGGGAACTCCTTTGTAGGTGACTGTCCCCTTAGCTCTTGCTGCCTCTAGGATTCTCTCCTTCATTTTAATCTTGGCTAATGTAATTATGATGTGCCTTGGTGTGTTCCTTCTTGAGTCCAACTTCTTTGGGACTCTCTGAGCTTCTTGGATTTCTTGGAAGTCTATTTCCTTTGTCAGATTGGGGAAATTCTCCTTTATTATTTGTTCAAATAAGTTTTCCACTGGTGGCTGTTCCTTTTCCCCTTCTGGTACCCCTATAATTCGGATGTTGGAACGTTTAAAGATGTCCTGGAGGTTCCTAAGCTTCTCCTCATTTTTCTGAATTCTTATTTCTTCATTCCTTTCTGTTTGATCATTTTTTTCTTCCTTCTGGTCCACTCCCTTGATTTGAGTCCCAATTTTCTTTCCATTACTATTGGTATCCTTTGTATCACCATTCATTTCAATTAGTTTAGCTTCCATATGTTTCTCTAATTTGTGACTAAAATCAACCAGTTCTGTAAGGATCCTGATAACCAGTGTTTTGAACTGTGCATCTGAAAGACTGGCTATTTCTTCATCACTTAGGTCTATCGGTTCTGGGGCTCTGAGTTGTCCTAGAGCCATTTTTGGTCTATTCGTGCTGTTAAGTGAGCGGAGCGAAGCCTTAGTTGTTTACCAGGACGGGGAGACCCAGGTCGCTGGTTTGTGACGCTGTGTGTGGGGGCGTGGTCAGAGAGGGAGCAATGGCGGTCCTCGCCGCTAGCCCAGTGCAGCCAGTCACTCCACACGCCTGGGGCTTGTTTATCTGATCGGAATTGTGCGAGCCTGCTGCCCCGCACCGGCTTCCCTTCTCACTGGTTTCTCCACACGTAAATGCGCGCAACCGACCGACCCACCGCGCCTCTTCCCTGTGCGCTCAGGCAGCCAGCTTGCTCGCGATCAGCGCCCTCGGTTGCCTGCACGCACCGCGCACCGCCCCGGGAATTTTTTCTTACTAACCTGCTCCGCTGCTGGCCTCGCTCCTCGTACCGGTCCAGCTGAGTATCTAGTTGTCCTTTGGACTCCGTATTGTCGATTTTCTGTGTGGCTTGGTTGTGACTGCTGTTAAAAATAGTTGTTCTTAGATTTGGTTGTGCACAGAGGCGAGGTGGTTCCTCCACCTATGTTTCCATCTTGGCGGCTCTCTTTTAAAATTTTTATTATTTTTTTTTAGAGAGAGGGTAAAGGAGGGAGAAAGAGAAACATCAGTGTGTGGTTGCCTCTTGCAGGCCCCCCACTGGGGACTTGGCCTGCAACCAAGGCATGTGTCCTAAGTGGGAATTGAACCAGTGACCCTTTGGTTTGCAGGCCAGCACTCATCCACTGTACTATGCCAGCAGGGTGGAAAGAAATTTTCTTAATCTGCTAAAGGGGGTCTACAAGTAACTTCCAGAAAACATCATCCTTTATAGTTAAACATTGGATCTTTTTTCATTTGAGATCAGTGCCTGCTGTCATCACTTTTAGTCAACTTTGTACTGCAGATCCTTCTAAGCACTATAAAACAAGAAAAAAGAAAAACTTAAAGAATTGCAAAGTAAAAACTAAAAGGCATGTTGTTTTTACATGACTTAATTGTGTACATAATAACGATTCCAAAATAAATTACATATGTTACTACAATTAGTAAGTGAAACTAGGAAGCTTGAAGGGCACAGGACTGCTATAAAATAAATCAATTATATTTCTGTAAACCAAAACCAGATAATTAGAAAATTAAAAAGATATCACATATAATAGTATTCTTCTAGAAAAAACATATAGGCCTCTACACAGAAAAACCTAAAATATTATTGGAAGAATCTAAAAAAGATCTGTGTAATAGAAAGTATGTATCAAATTCATGACTCAGACAACTCAAGTTGATCTAGATATTTAATAATACAGTATCAATAAGAATCCTAATACTTTTTCCCTTCAGGATTACTTTCATATTTAGATTTAACACAATATAATGAGTTTTTACACATGTAAACACCCATATAACCATGACCACAATAAAAATATAGAATATTTTTAGCATCCTTCCAGATTCCCTTGTACTCCTTTGTAGTCAGCATGCCCTCAGCCCCAACCCCAGTCAACCAGGATGTACTTTCTGTCTCTAAAAATTCATTTAGCTTTATCTAGATTTTTAAAAACGATTTTACTTATTTATTTATCTTTAGAGGGGAAGGGAAGGAGAGAGGGAGAGAAATATCAATGTATGGTTGCCTCTTGTGCACCCCCTGGCAGGAAGTGGTCTATAACCCAGGGCATGTACCCTGACTGAGAATGGAACCGCGATCCTTTGGTTCACAGGCCCGCACTCAACCCACTAAGCTATACCAGCCAGTGCTTTATCTAGATTTTTACATAAATAGAATCAACAGTATGACCCCTCTTATACCACTCATTATTTTTGAGATTCATCCATTTTGTTGCATGATTAATCATTCGGTTCTTTTAATTTCTGAGAAGTGTTCTATTGTATGAATGTATCATAATTTATTCATTTATGTGTGTTGAATATTTGGGTTGTGTCCAACTATATATTATTTTTATGAAACGTGCTATGAATGTCCAAGTCTTTGTGTGGACATTTTCGTTTCTTTGAGGTAAAAGGTAAAAACCCAAGAGTGCAATTGTTGGGTTATGAGCTAAGTATGTTTAACTTTATAATAATTGCTAGTTGTTTTCCAGAGTGGTCATATCATTTTGCACTCCCACTAGCAATGTATGAATGTTCCAATTATTCCACATACTTCCCGTAGTTTGATGTTTCTTTAATTTAGATCACTTTAGTCAGTACGAAGTGGTTTTTCAATGTGGCCTTAATTTTCATGTCTCTGATGATTAGTGACAAAGCAACCCTCATGTAGTTATTGGCCACTGATGTATCATTGTGAAGTGTCTAAATCTTTTGTCCATTTTCGTTGATAGGGTTGTTTATCTAATTGAATTATAAGGGTTCTTTATATATCCTAGATAAAACTTTTTTTTAATATTTCATAAGTTTATGTTTTCTCCTAGACTACGTCTTGACTTCTCATTTTTCTTACAATATCTTTGAAGAGTAGATTTTCATTTTAATGAAATCCACTTTATCAATTTTTCTTTTATGCTTCTTGTGTCATATCTAAGAAACATTTGCTTAACTCAAGGTTATGAAGATTTTCTACATTTTTAGTAGAAATTTTAAAAGTTTACTTTTTATTTATTTATTTTTAGAGAGAGAAAGGAGGAAGAGGAAACATCAATGCACGGTTGCCCCTCAGGCGCCCTCTGCTGGGTGCCTGGCCCACAATACAGGTTTCTGCCCTGACTGGGAATTGAACTGGTGACCCTTTGCTTTGCAAAGGCACTGAATACACTGAGCCACACCAGCCAGGACTAAAGTTTTACTTTTTAAACTGAGGTCTACAATCTATTTCAACTTAACTTTTGTGTTTAAGTGAGGAAAAGGTCAAAGTTCATTTTTTAAAACAGGTATCAAATTGTTCCAAAACAATTTTCTCCATTGAATTATATTGGCCTCTGTATTAGTTTCTTATGGCTACCATAATAAATTACGACAAATGTGGTGGCTTAAAATAACAGCCATTTATTTTCTCACAATTCTGGAGGCCACAAAGCTGAAATCATGGTTTCTACAGGACTGCATTATATTATGCAGTTATTCTTGTTTTAAGAAAATGTATAATAAATGTGATTGTTAGGTTAGTTTAATATGTATTAGGACAGTAGTTCATAACATTAAATGACTTCATAATATTTTAGTGGATATTGCCGAATTCAACCATAAATATTAGTTGTATTAGTTTCCAATTGCTGCTGTGAGAAATTATCACAAACTTAAGGGCTTAATACAACAAAAATTTATTATCTTACATTTTGAAGGTCAGATGTCCACAGTGGGCCTCGTTGAGTATAATTAAAATTTTAGCAGGATGGTATTTTCTCTAGAGGCTCTGGGGGGGGCGGAATCTACTTCCTTGACTTCTCTAGCTTCTAGAGGCTATCTATCCACATTCCTTAGCTCCTGATCTCTTCCATCTTAAAAGCCAATCAAATCTTTCTCAAGATGCCATCTGATTATGGCCCTTCAACAACTGTTCCTCATTTAAGGATATTTGTGATTGCTTCGGGCTCATTCAGATAATCCATGTTAATTTTCATATGTTAAAGTTAACTGATTTACATCCTCAATTCTATCTGGAATCGTAATTCCACTTTGCCCTGTAACCTATCATTTTCACAGGTTATTTGGAGTGGGAGGTGGCCATCTTTGTGAGGATGAAATTATTTTACCTACGATATCCATACATGGGAAAACTAGCTAATTCGTAACAGTTCTTAGGGTAATTAGTGTTTTATAATCCTCTGTATAAATTGCGAAGCAATTAAAGAACAGTTACTATATTCTTTTACTAAACGGTATAGTCACTTCTGTCAAGATGGAGGCATCGGTGGAAGCACTTCACCTTCTCACACAACCAAGTTTAAAAACAACAAAGTTTTAGCAACAAAAATGCAGCCAAACCACAGAAAATTGAACTACACGGAAGTCTGACAACAACGAACCCTTCGGCCAAACCAGTAAGAGTGGCAGAGCCAGCAGCAGAGTGGGGTAGGGCAGGAAAGATCACCTGACCGACCCAGGAGCGCGACCCAGGTGCACCAGCAGCCGTGGGCGGATCCCAGGTGTGGAGAAGCGGGTGGACCCACTGAGGACTAATCGCGGTCACACATTTGTGCGCAGATAAACAGGTGAAAGAGCTAGCAGTGAGATGGACTGCACAGGCCCCAGCAGCAGGAAGTGGCAGAGAGAACCGCCATTCTCCCGTCCCCACAGACAGCGTCACAAAACAGTGACCTGGGGGGCCTGACCTGGTGAACACCTAAGGCTCTGCTCCTCATACTTAACAGGAAAGAACAGAACAAAACATGGCTCAAGAACAACTCAGAGCCCCAGAGCTGATAAATCTAAGTGATGAAGAAATAGCCAAACTTTCAGATGCACAGTTCAAAACACTGGTGATCAGGATGCTCACATGACTGGTTGATTTTAGTCACAAATTAGAGGAATATATGAAGGCTAAACTAATTGAAATGAAGGGAAATGCACAGGAAACCAATAGTAATGGAAAGGAAACTGGGACTCAAATCAAAGGAGTGAACCAGAAGGAGGAAAAAAATGACCAAACAGAAAAGGTTGAAGAAACAAGAATTCAAACAAATGAGGAGAGGCTTAGGAACCTTCAAGAGATCTTTAAACACTCCAACATTCGAATTATTAGGGGTACCAGAAGGGGGAAAGGAACAGCCACCAGTGGAAAACTTATTTGAACAAATAATAAAGGAGAATTTCCCCAATCTGGCAAAGGAAATAGACTTCCAAGAAATCCAGGAAGCTCAGAGAGTCCCAAAGAAGTTGGACCCAAGAAGAAACACACCAAGGCACATCATCATTACATCAGCCAAGATTAAAATGAAGGAGAGAATTCTAGAAGCAGCAAGAGATAAGGGGACAGTCACCTACAAAGGAGTTCCCATCAGACTGTCAGTGGATTTCTCAAAAGAGACCTTACAGGCAAGAAGGGGCTGGAAAGAGGTATTCCAAGTCATGAAATCCAAAGACCTACAACCAAGACTGCTCTATCCAGCAAAGTTTTCATTTAGAATGGAAGGACAGATAAAGTGCTTCTCAGATAAGATCAAATTCAAGGAGTTCATCATCACCAAGCCCTTATTATATGAAATGTTAAAGGGACTTACCTAAGAAAAAGAAGATAAAAAAGATGAACAGTGAAAGGACAGCAAACTCACAGTTATCAACAACCACACCTAAAACAAAAGCAAACTAAGAGGACAGCTAGATCAGGAGCAGAACCGTAGAAATGAAGATCACATGGAGGGTTAGCAACAGGGGAATGGGAGGAGGAGAAGGGGGAAGAAGGTACAGAAAATAAGTAGCATAGATGGTAGGTAGAAAATAGATAGGGGGGAGGGCAAGAATAGTAGGGGAAATATAGAATCTAAAGAACTTGAGACACGTGGTCATAAACTAAAGGGGGGAATGGTGGGGCCTCTATTCTAAAGGGGTATACAGGATGGAGGGGATGAAGGGGGAAATAGAACTATAATGGCATAATCAATAAAATAAACAAACAAACAAGAAAGAATTTATGGCAGCAAAGGGGCTTCAAATATTAGCAAATTCGATAGTATGTATATTCCATTATTATGAAACAATAAGTATTAAATTCTTGTATCAATATCTGCATATCTTTTTTATGGATTATGATCATTTTAATGCCATCATTATATAGTTTCACTAAATATTGAGCATAATCCTGGAGCACTTCATCAGTTTGGTGAAATGTATTTAAACAACACAAACAAATTCAAGTAGATTAGAGTTTGAAACATATTTGAAAATGTAACATGGATGAATTTCCTAATACCTTTTTGGGAATTAAATGTATCTACACTCACTGGTGTGAATAATCAAGAATTAATTGTTCATGCAAATATTTTACTAAGTCTGAGCCATTGTATATGTTCTTCCATTAGGATTATTCTAAAACAAACCTTTAACCTCTTCCTGATGTGACCTCAATTCGTTCTTTAGATGTCTCAATACAGAGCAGTCTAAATAATGGGACTGATTTTCCTGGTGGAGGAGATGGTTGCCTGGATAGCTCATTTTTAAGTTCCCAGAGTAATTTCTCAGACATGGCCAACTTCTCATTTTTATTCTCCAGTTTCTCCTTTATAAAATGCTGGGGTTTTTTAATTCTCCTTTTCCTCCCAGCTCTACTACCACTCAGTCTGTACCTGGGGATTTCTTTCTTTTTAAAACTAATGGTGAAGTGAGGAAGGATAATGGTGCTCCTCACTATCGAGTTAGCCAAAAAGTTTGTTTTTTTCATAAGGTGACTGTAGTAGCATTTAGTTTTAACTTCATTCAAAACACTTTTGTTAGACTGTATTGTAACAGCTGTCATATCAGCATGCATTAAAAAAACTTATCAAAATTGGTGAATTTTTTTGTAGCCACTTTAATATTGAAGATGGAAGAAAATAAGCAACAATTTTAATGAAGCATATTACCCTTTATTAATTGAAGAAAAGTTAAAAAGCAACTGAAATGCAAAGAAAGATGTGTGGAGTATATGGAGGAGGTGCTGTAACTGATAATGTATCTAAAGTGGTTTGTGAAGTTGCTTCTCGGTAAAGTAGACCAGATCAAGTTGGTAGGGACCAAATGAAGACATTGAGAGCAATCAACATTATACCACATGTGAGATAGCTAACATACTCAAAATATTCGAGTCACTTGTTATTGGCGAAAATGAAAAATGTGTCTTTTATGGAAAAAACCATACTGAATTTCCAAAAATTCAGGAAAATAAAGGAAAATCCATTATTTTCCTTAACTCAGGGCTCTTAACAGTAATAAAGGCTCCAAAATTCTAAGAAAGTTTCTCTAGGCTGCAATCTTCCCTCTCGCTCTTTGAATCTTTTACATTTTCAAGTTAAGCTTGAGAGTAAGATAGGGTCCTTTTACAGTATCTTCCCATAGGGAGATGGTTTGTATTTCTCGCTGGACTTTGCTTCCAATGATTCCTAACAGAATTTATGTGAAGGCCACATAGGAAATAAAAATGGCATTTTTATGGCACACAGGATATTGTAGAAAAGACTGTGGTCATCCATGCTACTCTGAAGGAGTAAACACCATGGGCTGACCTGGTACCTGTTTTCACTTGATTTCCTTTCTTGTTGTTGGGGAGCAATGATTTAAACAGAGGAGGCACCTCCCTGGAATGTAAGTTCCCTTGGCCCCCTCTTAGTAGAAATTCAGACTATTCCTACTAGTTCATGTTGCTGTTTAAGATTTCGTTGCTATCTATCAAGCAGAACTGGAGCACTAAGACTATTTTTCATTTTTCCTACTGAAATATTGTTCTCAACTACTTAGGTACTTTTATAATAAGTGAATTATAAAAGCCAGGTGTTAGACATACAGTGTTAGTGTTGGACAAGACTTGGTTCTGAGTTCACAGAAGTTTTTCCAATTCGAGGTCATTACATTAAATCCAGATATACCAGAGTGTTTTTTCCCCCCCAATGCTTAGGATAGTGAAAAACAGTAACTACTACTAGTAGGAGTGTAAATTGTCTTCTCTTTATTCTTAGGATGGCTTGAGTTTTCTCATCATTTAGGTCTCAGTTTAAAAATATAACAAAGACTCCCCATCCTAACTCATGTGAGGGCCCGTTATTCTTCCAGTCCCTTGTTTGCTAGCCTTTGTTATAACTTATTTGTTTCTCATGTCAGCCCTATCAGAATGTAAGCTCGAGAACAGGTCCTGGGTCCAGCTTGTTGAGCTCTATCGGAGGTTGCTTAGCACATAGAATACACAAGTTTGCTCAATTAATTAAACTCATGACTTTTTTTTGTGAAAATAATTTAAAACAGAAAACTGTAAAATACGATTTATTTTTCCAGTTTATTTTATATAGAACTGAGAAACTGATTTTTAGCCTCATTAATATATAAACTTTTCCTTTGTGTTATATAGAAAAAAAACCCACACCAACACATTACCCACATTTTTCCATGGTCCTTCGATAAGTTGAGAACTTTGGTTTTTCTCCTCACCCTGATTTGAAGCCTGACAGTTTAGACCTAATTTACAAGGCATTAAACAATTGAAAAAGAAAAGAGGGTGCCTTGTTTCAAAACTTAATTCCAAAGCGCCAAGGCAGATGCATTTGACCTCACATTTCTACTAAGGGTTTGTCCCAAGAAGCGAACTCCTCTCCTCTCGCTCTCTAGCCAAGTTGGCCGACTGCCCATGAGTACTGGACACAGCTCTTCTTTCCCGATTTTGGGTCAAGCTTACTTCCAAATGGTTAGGCACGACTGTGTGCGTGCAAGACTTGGGGCTCCGAAGGGCGCGTTTGGGGGCGTAGCCGAGTCGTTTAAACTAGCGAATCCGCGTTTACCTAGTCCTTCCACCTTTGCCTTATCGCGGCATAGGCTCCACCGGTTGGCACCAATTCCCAAGTCCTGGCCTTCTTCCCTCCCTCTCCCGCGCAGCGGGACAAGTTCGGGCAGCCACTTCTTCCAAGGAGGGGTGAGCATAAAGTTGAAAAACTGAACTAGATCCAGAGCGGAGCGCCGAAACACAGTTGGAGGGACGCTGCCCCGCGTAGGCGAGGGAAGCAAGTTGCACCCGCGTGAAAGGGGCGGGCCGGCTCGGGCAGCTCGCATTTCCTGTGACAGCGGCAGCCCTAGCCTCTCCCTCTCCCGCGGCGGCGGGACCATTTCCTGAATCGCTGAAGCGGAGGGAGGACCGGAGAGCAGCCCTACCATTAGCTCAAAAG
The DNA here is from genome assembly GCF_021234435.1 of Artibeus jamaicensis. Classification (NCBI taxonomy): domain Eukaryota; kingdom Metazoa; phylum Chordata; class Mammalia; order Chiroptera; family Phyllostomidae; genus Artibeus; species Artibeus jamaicensis. The sequence continues at coordinate 11,780,653 of NW_026521803.1, read as the reverse complement.
GACGGGGGAGGCGGAAAAGTAAAGATTGAGGGGCAACAGGTCAACAAAGAACAGGGAAGTTCTTTGGGGACTCTGGTTCTGGAGGCAGGTGTCGAAAGAATACGTCTATCGGCCAGAATTGCTCCGTTAGGCCATCCAGGCAGCCTGTTTGTTCGGCACTGGAGCATCCCCCCTCCCCGCTTTTCTGAGGTGGTTCAGTCCGAGAGGCCGGCGTCTTTCCCCCAGTTTGCTTTTCACCCGGAGCGCTCGGGACTTGCCGATAGTAGTGACGGCAGCAACATGTCCGTGGCGTTCGCAGCCCCGAGACAGCGAGGCAAGGGGGAGATCACTCCCGCCGCGATTCAGAAGGTGAAACCTGGCGGGGACGGGGATGCCAAGCCAATCCTGCCTTTGGGAGACCCGAGGAGCTGAGCTAGGAGTCGGCCGGGCCGGGGGCGGAGACGGGCCTGCTGGGAGGCGGTTGAGTGGGACTCCGGAGCCTCGGGCTGTGCCTGAGTAGGTGGCTTAAGAAGGCGAACCGGTCCTCTCGCGGAGACCTTCACGCGTTGGAGCTCTTTCCTCCAGGCACAAAAGCCCTAGTAACCGCCGCCGGATTTCTCTAGGGATGGGGCGGTGTTCGGCGGCGGGGCGCGTGCGCCCGGTGGTGGCGCCGCGCTGGGAAGGGCTGTTTAGCCGAGCCGGCGCCCCCCGCCACCCCGCGCGTTGATCCAGAGTTACTTTGGCGTCGCCCCTCCCATCGCGCCGTGGCAGCTTCGTGTAGAACAGACCTGAGGTCGCGGGAGGCGGAGGGGAAGTTGCTGCCCGCCTCCGTGCTGCAAACTCTGGCGGAGTTGGGGAGCTCCCGGGAGAACTTGGGGGACGCTGCAGAGAGCCTTAGTGGAGTCAAAGCGGCGGGCGAGGGAGAGTCCGGTGGACTTGGCAGTTACCTCCGAGTCTCCTCCATCCCAGGTTCACCCCATGTCCGTTTACATCATTGAGTTCCAAGTCTAGGCTGTGAGGCTGCATTGGTGAGCCATGGGCCCTGCCTTCAGGGAGCTTACAGTCTGGTGGTGGAGGCAATCTGGTAATCGTGACCAGAGTCGTGATACCCACGGAGCTGCGTTCCTTTTAGAGGATGGTGTGTTGCCTCTTGCTGTGTTACTGCGAGTTAGGGACACAAAGGTTCTTTATTGTCTTTACCTTTTTGTTGCCGACGAGCAAGGCAGCATTCCGAATTTTATTCAGCCAGACTTTGAAAAGTTACTTGCTCAATTTCAGTTTTGTTTTATGCCCTGGAGCAAGGATGAAAATTAAAGAAAAGTCAACTTTTGGTTTTAAGGCCATTCTATGCCCAATAGATTTAACATTTTTTAACTGAATTCATTGGGGTGACATTGGTTAATAGTTATATAGCTTTCAAGTGTACAATTCAATAATAAATCATCTGTATATTGTATCGTTTTCACCACCCAAAGTCAAGTGTCCTGTGGTCACCATTTATCTCTCCTTTGCCCTCCCCACACCCCCCTGTTGCTCTGGTAATCACCATACTGTTTGTCAGTGTCTTGAGTGAGTTTGTTTTGCCTAATCCCTTCATCTTTTCATCCAGCCCTCCACCCTCTCTCCTCTGACAGCTGTCAGTCTGTCCTCAGCTCTGTTTACTGTAAGATTCTTTGTAGTGCGGCATTTGATATTTGCTTGCTGCTTTATTTTATAAACTGAGCGGCTTGGCAGTGCCTGAATATGCAGTGTTTTCATTAGTGCATTGGGCTAAGTTTGCAGTCTGGCTAATAGCTCTAAGTACATACGGAAACATATTTCCTGCCGGTGGCTGGGGGCGGTTAAATTTTTATTTTTGGACTGTTGGAAAGTTCTTAGATTTTCTTTTTTTCTACAGAGTTATTCTTACATCTTAAGATATTTCTCATAGGTGATTAATTCTGGAGATGCTTGCTGATCAATTAGTTTAATCCTCAGATGAGAAGGGGAAATGGATTTCAAATTAACTGCCTCATTCTATAGTGTGAGGGGTTGATTTTAGATATGAGACAGATAATCCTAACGATGATGTTTCTTAGGTTGAGGAATCTACTGAGAAGATATGTTGTAAAATCATTAGATTGGACTAATACATCTTAAGGACAATTTTTTTTGGCATTTGATGGTTCTAATTTAAGAAATAACTGCACTTTTTGGAGGAGCATGTTAATGTAATTTTTTCCTGCAGAGGAAGATGATGATTCATGTGCACAAAAGAAGTTATAGTTAATGTTAAATGCATCTTTTATAATTGAAAGCCTTGCATTAACTAAATTACTGAAATGGAGTGATTATGATATTCTTCATGTTTTCATGGGAGGGTGGGGCAGGTACATGAGAAACAGTTACTTCTGTCCTTTTATCTAATAGATAAATCTGAGACCCTGAGATCTTAAGTGGTGCTGTACAGGATAGCAAGGCTGGCACTAAAATTAACTGGCTTTTTGCTACATTTCTTTTTCCTCAGTGTCACTTTGCTTAGGTGAATTATTTAACCCTTAAAGCTAACATTGCCTTCAGTTGTTATAAGATGATAGAATGATAAGTTGATAGGCTTTTGTTTTTAAACTTTTGGGACAAGTAAATTATAAAGTAAGCTCATAAAATCCACAATAAATACGATACATATATAGAAAATATTGTGTTTGATTCCATATTTGGAGAATCACAAAACCATACTGTGTAAAACTTGGAAAGTAGCTAGCTATCCCCTCAAGCCTCCTGGGCTGAAGTTTTCAAGTATTTTCTTCATTCTGGATGAGGACAGTTTTTCTTTACTACTAAAAAGTGTTAGAATGATACAAAGCCAACTTGGACTCAACTTTTAGTCTTAACAGGCCAAAGATTCTGTTAAATATAGCAGAGGTAATTAAGTGTTTGAATGCAAAAGAAACTCCATATTTTTCCTTCTGGGCTGCAGGTAATAACTCAGAGGGAGAATAATCAGAATAATTAAAAAATTGTTGATTAAACATACCATTATTCTGGAGGTGTAAAATAAGATTTAAAAGACCTGAGTGGTTTCAGTTTTTGTATAGATAAACATTTCTGAAGGGATTTTAAAACAATTTTATTTGATTTGCTAGATTTATAATAAACTTTTTCTAATTTTATTTCAGATGTTGGATGAAAATAACCATCTCATTCAGTGTATAATGGACTATCAGAATAAAGGAAAGACTTCAGAGTGTTCTCAGTAAGATTGACACGAAGTTTTTAAAAATTTTTCGTTTTTCTGTGTTGGTTAACTTTTTACTTTTCTTTTTAATAGCAGCTTTATTGAGATACAATTCACATTGCCATGCAATTCACTCATTTTAAATTATATAATTCAGGGTTTTTAGAATATTCATACAGATGTACTACTGTCACTTCAGTTAATTTTCATTATCCTCAAAAGAACCCCCGTGCACGTTAGCAGTCACTCCGGTTTTCGACACCTAATTCCTCACCCCTGACAACCACTAATTTTTCTGTCTGTGTAGATTTGCCTGTCATTGACATTTCATATAAATGGATTCATACAATATGTGGTCTTTTTTGATTGACTTCTTTCACTTAGCATATTTTCTAGATTCATCCATGTTGAAGAATGAATTAGTACTTTTTATTGCTGAAAAATTTCAGTTGTCTAGATGCTGCATTTTATTTATCCATCAGTGATAGATATTTAGATTGTTTTAGCTTCTTAGCTGCTATTAGTAATACTACTGTGAATATTAGTGCACAAATTTTGTTTGACTTTTCTTGATATTTACAAAAGAAAAATTTGTTCTCGGGTGGAGTGGGCATTAATTTTTTCTTATACTACTTATACTGCATTACAAAATAGTGACTTCAAATTTGTATATGGTCTGATTTGTGAAAAAGTTACATCTTCATCTTAATGTATATAGGATATATAGTTATATCCATGTATGTGGTTGTGAAAGCATAGGTCATATATACTAAATAGAGAATTGGCCATCATGCCTAAGAATGCAGTTGGTTAATTTGAAGTGTTACGTCTGAAGTAAACAGTATTCCTTAGTAAAATTTGATGGAGAAGAACAAACAATATTTTATCAAATCTCTAGAACACTACCACCCAGTAGAAATATATTGTGAGCCACATAGGTAATTTTATGTTTGCTTGTAGATGTATTAAACACGTAAAAAGAAACAGGAGAAATGAATTTTTAAAAAATATTTTATTTATTTATTTTTAGAGAGAGAGGACTAGAAAGAGAAAGAGTGGGAGAGAAACATCAATATGTGGGTGCCTCTCATGTGTCCCCCACTGGGGACCTGGCCTGCAACCCAGGCATGTGCCCTGACTGGGAATCGAACCAGCCATCCTTTGCTTCACAGGCCCATGCTCAGTCCACTGAGCTACACCAGCCAGGGCAGGAGAAATGAATTTTAATAATGTATTTTATTTAACTCATTATTTTTAATATAATATCACTTCAGTATATAATCAATATAAAATGTATTAATGAGATAGTTTACATTCTTTTGTTTCATTCTTTTATTACGTTCTTTTATGCATCTTTAATACTAACAATCTTTTGGACTAGTCACATTTCATTGTGCTTAGTTAGTGGCTACTGTTTAAACGACATAGCTCTAGAATATTTTATTCTCACCATCACATTGGGGCACGTATGTCTTTTTAGGGGTCTTACTGGTCTGCTCTCAGGTATATTAGATAATGCATTTAGTTTTCATGGGTCTTGAATATATTTTCATCTGGAACTGATCCTTACTGTTTCTGTTATCTTTAATGATACTGCTGATGATGTTGAGTATAGAGCAGTAATTTTGTGGAATGTCTCTTGTTTTGGATTTGAGAGGTATCTCCTCTTGATTAGATTTATATTGTGCACTTTTGGCAGGAGTGTCACATACGTGATGCTGTGTCCTTAGTGCATTCTGAGATAGCCTCAGATCGCCATACGATTTGTCTTGGTATTTGTCCCAGTGTTTGTGAAAACTTTGGTCACTAAGTTAAGGTGGTGCCTGCCAGTTTCTCTTGTAAAGTTGCTGTTTTTGCTTTATAAATTTTTAGTTATCTTGTTGGGGAACTACCTTGAGACACACATATGCTGTTTCTTATCACACTTTCTCTTATATTAATGTTAGTATCCACCAGTGATTCTTAACTGAAACAGTTATTTCCATGGTGGTTGCCAAATGGTGACTAAATCCACCATTTTTTCCACATTTATTTGGAATTCTACTGTAAGGAAGAAATTTTCCATCCCTTGCTCCCATTCATTCTTTCATTCATTCATTTATATTTGAATGGACTTAGGGGTTTTTACTGTATTCCATAGGTTATAATCTGTTACTCTATATTTTCTTTCTGAAATTATTTCTGATGTTGGCTACTGGTAGCCCCTCAATTGTGTTTGTGATGTGTCTCTGTTATTTTTTGACACTTTTCTTTTCTTATTTATTTATCTTTAGAGGGGAAGGGAAGGAGAGAGGGAGAGAAATATCAATGTATGGTTGCCTCTCGTGAGTCCCCTGCTGGGAACTGGCCTGCAACCCAGGCATGTGCCCTGACTGGGAATTGAACCGTGATCCTTTGGTTCACAGGCCCTTGCTCAATCCACTGAGCTACACCAGCCAGGTGGTGACATCTTTTTATATATTGCACTATATATCCTTATCTGCATATACATGTGCATACACTCACATACTACATTCATATGAGTCAGTGAATCAATTGTGGGGCTCATAGGCACAGTCTTCCCTTTTAAGTTCTGATAACATGAAAACGAAGATTGGTCTTTTGTGATGTTTGGTTTGAGTGTTTTCTAAATCAATCTATTTGTTTGCTTAAATATAAATATCTCTTTTCTATTTTAGAATGAGGGCAACTATTTTAGAGTGTACTATCAATAGTTATCAAGCAAGAAATTTCTCTTCATAATATAAAGGAATGTGGTTTTAAATCCCTACTTAGGAAGGTGACTTTTATTCTGTAAATTGTATTTCTGTTGTTTTAAAAACACAGTCATCATAGCTTCTAGGTAGTTTCTTTTTTAATGAAATTGATTTTGGATTCATTTTTAAATTATATCAATAAATTTAATAGTAGTTATTTTATCTTATTCAAGGTGATATAGTTGCTCTTGTGTAATCTTCGGGAAGTGAACTAACTACCTCTCATTTAATAATAGGTTAATAGTGATGGGTATTTTGGAATCATCAAACAAAATGTTGAATATGTTTTGTATCTGCTCTTGGCTTATATACTCGATTTTATTTTATTGATGGAGACTATTTTAGAAATAACCAACCATACACATTAATAAAGTAAACTGTTTCAGTGACAAATGTAATATTATTTACAGAAAAAACAAAAAGTTTCTCAGGAAAATGTTTTTTTCATATTTGTAGGAGAATCTACTTTTTATTATCATTTCAGCAGTCTTGGCTGAAGCCATATTTTTCTAGCATATTTGCAAATCTTTTTAGGTGACACACAAACAAACTTACAAAGTATGAGTATACAATATTTTTATTGATGTTCATTTTTGAGCCTTAGATAAACTTATTTGAATGCTGTTAAAATAACAGATTGGCACAAAATACAACCCACTGCAGTTAGAAAAGACCAGTTAAAAATGATCATTTTTACCTACTGCCTTACATTAGGTAAAAAGATTTGGTGCTTTTGGGACAATTGGAGAAATCTAAGTGGGTTCTATGGATTAGGTGGTAATACTGAATCAGTAGTAATTTCCTCTTTATAGTGGTTGTACAGTGGTTATATAGGATATACCTTTGTTTTTGGGAAATTGACACTGAAGAATTAGTAGTAATGAGATATTATGTCTGTAACTGACTCAAACAGTTTTGGGAAAAATGTGTGTGTGCTTGCGTACATGTGTATGTTGGTGAGTATGGTTGGATGGAATAAGACATGGCAAAATATTAACGATTGTACAGTGTAGGAGGAAGATGTTTAGGGTTCTTTTTATCTTTAAAATTGTAAGCTTAAAATTTCAAACTTAAAATAGATGGTTGGGGAAATGTCTTAAAATTAAAGTACTCAATACAAAATGCTGTAATTGTAGATGTTTAGAACCATAAGGAGCTTTGAGATCAACTTTAACCATTATTTTACAAATGAAGCCTTAAGAGCATGACAAATAAGATTTAACAGTATTTTAATATTGACTTACTAAGTACTAATTAGCATGACTAAATTTTTTTCTTGAAGTGTCATGAGTAAACATAGTCTTTTATTAGGTTTGGATTTTTATTTTTGATAGAATGGTCAGCAGATTTCATATCTGAGTATGTTGCAACCATACTTATACTCAGAGAAGAAAATAAAACTTGAAGGAATAGATGTTGAAATGGGTTTTATGTTCTTACTAAAAATAGCTGGCTGGTTTTTGAAAAATGGCAAGATTGTGGAACCCCATATCTTAAATTTTATTTGCAATCTCTATAGAATAATGAAGTAGTTTCAGCTACTGCTGCCTGTTAGTGCTGTTTGAAGAATTTTGGCAGCATAATTAACCGTTATGAGTAAATCAGGATAATATAATAATTCTTGGTCCTTATTTATATAAGGGTCACCATAACAACATGTCACATTCTGATTGAGCAACAATATAGTGTAAATAGGAGGACCATTAAGAGCATAAAGTTTTTATAAAGCCAAAAGAAAACCAAAGGGAAACAAGGGAACTTTGGGAAGTGTTGAATGTCTATTATTGATACTTTGATTGTGATGATGGTATCACTGGTATTTGCCTATGTCCAAACTCATCAAATTGTACACAATAATGTACAGTTATTACCTGTTATAATAACTGTGTTCACTATAAAAGTAATCCTTAATGGTGTTGGTGTACTATTATTTCCTCCATCTCTAGCATATTTTATATATGTATATGTAATTTGAAACACCCATTCATTGTCTTAATAGATGCATACTATAAGCACCACAGGTGATAATTGTACAGTAATGTACAATTATGTGTGGTTCTTTGTATATCAGTTATACTGGAATAAATCTGGAAAAATAAACAAAAAGCATAACTTTATTAGTGAGGAAGCTTTAAGGTGCTCACTAGTAGTGCGATACAACGTTTTTCCCCCATTAAGAAAAAAGCAGTGAAATCAGTTATTTCTAATTGGAAAAGAATAATGCAGCAAAGAATTTACCCTTGCCCAGCTGGTGTGGCTCAGTGGATTGAGCGCCTGCCTGTGGACCAAAAGGTTGCTGATTCAATTCCTGATCAGGGCATATGCCTGGGTTGCAGGCCAGATTCCCAGTTGGGGGGCATGTGAGAGGCAGCCACACATTGATGTTTGTTTCTTTTTCTCTTTCTCTTTCTCTTTCTTTCTCTTTCTCTTTCTTTCTCTTTCTCTTTCTCTTTCTTTCTCTTTCTCTTTCTTTCTCTTTCTCTTTCTCTCTCCCTTACCCCCTCTCTAAAAATAAAATAAAATCTTTTAAAAAAGAAAGAATTTACTCAGATTCCTTTTATGGAGTATGTTTTAGAAAATTACTTCATCTGAGATCTATATTAGAATACTTTATTTGGCTGAACAAAATGGACTTATTTGCATTAATTTGTAGTTAATATTTCTCAGTAAACAAAATTCTAAAACAGCTGAACAGTTTGATATAGGATATAAGTTTGTATCTTGAGGGTTTACAAACACTAGTAATTGGATCACTACTAATTTTAATATGGTTTAGTCTTAGTTAGTTTTTGAAATTATGAAGAGTCTCTGGCTGGATATCTCAGTAGTTCGGAGCATCATCTCTGCGCTGAGGTCGTGGGTTTCCTCTCCAGTCAGGGCACATGCATGAATCAACCAGTGAAGGTGTCAGTAACTGGAATAACAAATCAGTGTTGTCTCTCTCTCTCAAATTAATAAATTCAAACAATTATAGAGAGAAATTTAGCGAAGCTGATTCATAAGCAAGAGCACTATAAATGTGTTTAACCATTTCTCTCCAGTAATGAGAATCTGCTGTATTTTTAAAAGTGTTTAAAATTCTTTAAATTTTATAAATTGTTGATCATGGCTACAAGAGTGGGAAGGAATAAAAAGTGTGGTTCCCACCTCGTTTCTGCATTTTAGCAGAGCATGTCGACTGTTCTTGGGCTTGGGGTTTTTGACAACATGAAAATGGCAGTGGGAAGGGAATAAGCACAATAAGTTTCATTGAATTCATTCTAGACCTCTTAGAAAAGCATGTGTACTATATGTGGAGTCAGGCCATATCTCAAGTTACTGAATTCACTAAACTGTAATCTTGTACAAGGTACTATCCTTTCTAAAACTGTTTTCTCATCTGTATGATGTTGAAAATAAGAACATAATAAAGGTGTTGGTTTGAGCATTAAATGACATATACACGCATAAAACTAACCATAACAATATTTAGTGCATGGTAACACTTCTGAGTTTATCATCATCTTTTAATGTAGAAAGTGGGATTATTTTGCAGAGGAACTAGGAAAAAAATGAAATGCTGTTGATGTTGAGGTAACATAAATCTTTTCTTAGTCTCAGGAAATTATTATAATACTGTTTGTATTTAAGCTGATAGGAACAGAATTATTTTTCAATATTGATACTTGTTTTATTTTAATAGGTATCAGCAGATGTTGCATACAAACTTGGTCTACCTTGCTACAATAGCAGATTCTAATCAAAATATGCAGTCTCTTTTACCAGCAGTAAGTACTTTTAAAATACTGTGAAGTAGACAATCTTTATAGACTCATGTATGGCATAACACATTTTTGTTTAATGGTCTTTGAGATTTGTTTAGTAAATCCCAACCCCTGCTGAGAACATGAAGCTATTTACCTATATGATCTTAAAATGTTTAATGTTTTGCCTTCATATTTAATTTGAATTAATTCACCTAGAATTGATCCCTTCCCAGAGGATGTCATATCTATTCCCCCACACACCTGTCAATCTACCTATTTGGTTTAATCTTTAATTGTATAAATAATTTATGAATAAATCTGCAGTATTTCAAAGCAAATCCCTGATATCTTATGTTTACCTATAAATACTGTAGTATGCATCTTTGTCAGATAATTACTGTCATCCTACCCAACAAAATGAACCAAAATTTCTTAATGTCTTATAATACCCAGACTCTTTTCAGTCTTTACTAATTATATGGAAAAAATGTAAATGTTTTAATGATTGCTACAGAATCCAAAGACCTCATGTTATATTGATTGATGTCTTAAGTCGCTTTCAATCTGTATCAGCTTACCTTTTCTGTTCTCCATTTATTTGTTGAAGAAACTGGGTTATACATTTTGTAGAATTTCTCACATTCTGGATTTGCTGATTTTATCCTTATGATCCTTTAACATGTTCTATCCATCCCATCTCTTATTTCCTATAAACTAATAATTAGAGGCTTTATGAGAGTTAGGTTTAGTTTTTTATTTCTTTGGTGGTGCTGTGTATTGCCTTTTGTACCACATCAGGAGGATGGAAAATCTAATACGTTTAAATCTATTGCAGTCATTCTTTGATACTTAAGTTGTCTCATATTTGGTCAGTGGGAGCCTTTTGATTTGGCTTGTGTCCTTCTGATACAATTCTAGTATTCTTGTGGAGTGTCTTTGCCTTCAGGATCTGAGAGATATATGATGTTGATTATATTATTTGTCCTAGAACTGTTCTGCTGAAGCTAAGTTTTCCAATCAGCCCTTTTATAATGGGAATTGATATTTAGAGACCACAATTTGTACATTTGGGGTATTCTTTATTACTAGGTTTTCATTCGTGCTTAGGTGTTTTGGTGGACAGTACTAGTAAACACATTTTTTAGAAAAAGAAATAAAATACTGGATTAGTGATACTTGCTCTTCAGGGAAGTTGTGTTTTTACTTAGCTTTAATGTTATGTAGTAGTATCTCTTCTGTCTTACTCTGACATACTTAGTGCCTTAGTGACTTTATTATAATTGTTTATTTGCTATATACTGTTGTATATAAAAATAATTTTAATATAATACTATCAATACTAACAATATGATGCTGCTTCTTAAGATATGTCCTATTAAGGATATATAATTAGTAAATTTAGTTTTGAATCCAAAATAATTTTCATGTGATTATTGACATCAACTTGGTTACCAGCTAAGTAGAGTTTATTTTTGCTAATAATGTGAAGAATAAGTTTGATTTCATTTGTTTTCATTTGGATAGTTCTGTATTCCAACAATATCTAGTAGAAAAACAAAAGTATCTTTTCTCTATTTTGTCATGCCATCTATATCAAATACCAGGTATCCATTTATATCTCTTTCTGATCTCTCTATTCTTTTTCATTGGTTTGTTTTTATAAATTCCACTATCCTGTCACACTTATCATAAATATAATAAATCTTAATATGTATTACAGAAGTTCTTATTCCTTTTTTTTTTCAGATTAACTTGGCTATTGGTGCTTTGTGTTTCTATATACACTTAAATTTCAGCATATCCAACACAATCCCATTGTGATTTTCATTGAGATTGCATTAATTCTAAATCAGTTTGGGGAGAATTGATCTTTCTACATTATTGAGTCTCTCTCTCTCTCTCTCTCTCTCTGGCCAGGAAACTCAGTTCATGAGAGCATTGTCCCCATAGGTCAAGGTTGTGGGTTTGCTCTCCATTCAGGAAACACGCAAAAGTCATTCAGTGAATGCATAAATAAGTGGAACAACAAATCCATGTCTCTGTCTCTCTAAAAAATTCGGTTAATAAATAAAAAAGTAAAAAAATATTGAGTCAAATCATGATTGTCTATATTTTCATTTATTTAGTTCTTTAATATCCACCAATGAAGTTTTATGATTTTCCCTGCAGAGACTTTGTGCAACTGTCATTGGACTTGCTGCTACTAGGTACTTCATGTGTTTTGAAGCAATTAAGTGAAGTCTTTGTGGTTTAAGTTTATTTTCTCTGCTGTTTACATGGAAATCCAGTTGATTTTGAATTTCACAGAGTTGTTCAACTCTTATTTCTAATAACTTTTCTGTTGATACTTTTACTTTTCTATATTGATGAACATATCATTTGTGAATAATTGGTTTTGTTTCTTGCCAATCCTTATACCTTTTATTTCTTTCTCTTGCCTTACTTCTCTGAAAGGACATCCAGTACAATACATTCCTGTTTTTTTTTTTTTTGGTGATAAAGGAAAGAAGTCTTTATTCAAAACTATACAGTGTTGGAATAACAGTCTTCCACATGCATTAGTCATTTAAGCCTGTCAATTAAGTCTAAAATCTTTAACTCTTTAGTTACAGCTTTAATTGCTTAAGCTTTTTGGTTAAGGCTAAACTCTTTTTTTAAAAAAATTTTATTGATTATGCCATTACATTTGTTCTATTCCCCCCTTCATTCCCCTCCACTCTGCACACCCTCTTCCCCACCATTCCCCCCCCTTTAGTTTATGACTACGTGTCTCAAGTTCTTTAGATTCTATATTTCCCATACTATTCTTGCCCTCCCTGCTATTTTCTACCTACCATCTGTGCTTCTTATTTTCTCTACCTTCTCCCCCCTTCTCCTTTTCCCACTCCTCTGTTGCTAACCCTCCATGTGATCTTCATTTCTATGGTTCACTCCTGATGTAGCTGTCCTCTTAGTTTGCCTTTGTTTTATATGTGGTTCTTAATAACTGTGAATTTGCTGTCCTTTCACTGTCCATCTTTTTTATCTTCTTTTTCTTAGGTAAGTCCCTTTAACATTTCATATAATAAGGGCTTGGTGACGATGAACTCCTTGAATTTGATCTTATCTGAGAAGCACTTTATCTGTCCTTCCATTCTAAATGAAAACTTTGCTGGATAGAGCAGTCTTGGTTGTAGGTCTTTGGTTTTCATGACTTGGAATACCTCTTTCCAGCCCCTTCTTGCCTGTAAGGTCTCTTTTGAGTAATCCACTGACAGTCTGATGGGAACTCCTTTGTAGGTGACTGTCCCCTTATCTCTTGCTGCTTCTAGGATTCTCTCCTTCATTTTAATTTTGGCTAATGTAATGATGTGCCTTGGTGTGTTCCTTCTTGGGTCCAACTTCTTTGGGACTCTCTGAGCTTCCTGGATTTCTTGGAAGTCTATTTCCTTTGCCAGATTGGGGAAATTCTCCTTTATTATTTGTTCAAATAAGCTTTCCACCGGTGGCTGTTCCTCTTCCCCTTCTGGTACCCCTATAATTTGGATGTTGGAGCGTTTAAAGATGTCCTGGAGGTTCCTAAGCCTCTCCTCATTTTTTGGAAATCTTGTTTCTTCATATTTTTCTCTTTGGTCATTTTTTCCTCCTTCTAGTCTGCTCCTTTGATTTGAGCCCCAGTTTCCTTTCCATTACAATCGGTTTCCTGTGCATTTCCCTTCATTTCAATTAGTTTAGCCTTCATATGTTTCTCTAATTTGTGACTAAAATCAAGCAGTTCTGTGAGCATCCTGATCACCAGTGTTTTTTTGTTTTTTTTTAAATTTATTTATTGATTATGCTGTTACAGTTGTTCTATTCCCCCTTTCATTCCCCTCCACCCTACCTCCCCATCCCCACCATTACCCCCCTTTAGTTTATGACCATGTGTCTCAAGTCCTTTAGATTCTATATTTCCCATGCTATTCTTGCCCCCCCACTTCTATTTTCTATCTACTATCTATGCTACTTATTTTCTGTACCTTCTCCCCCCTTCTCCTCCTCCCACTCCCCTGTTGCTAACCCTCCTTGAGATCTTCATTTCTATGTTTCCACTCCTGATCTAGCTGTCCTTTTAGTTTGCTTTCGTTTTAGGTGTGGTTGTTAATAACTGTGAGTTTGTTGTCCTTTCACTGTTCATATTTCTTTAACTTCTTTTTCTTAGATAAGTCCCTTTAACATTTCATATAATAAGGGCTTGGTGATGATGAACTCCTTGAATTTGATCTTATCTGAGAAGCACTTTTTCTGTCCTTCCATTCTAAATGAAAGCTTTGCTGGATAGAGTAATCTTGGTTGTAGGTCTTTGGATTTCATGACTTGGAATATCTCTTTCCAGCCCCTTCTTGCCTGTAAGGTCTCTTTTGAGTAATCCACTGACAGTCTGATGGGAACTCCTTTGTAGGTGACTGTCCCCTTATCTCTTGCTGCTTCTAGGATTCTGTCCTTCATTTTAATCTTGGCTAACATCATGATGATGTGCCTTGGTGTGTTCCTTCTTGGGTTCAACTTCTTTGGGACTCTCTGAGCTTCCTGGATTTCCTGGAAGTCTATTTCCTTTGCCAGATTGGGGAAGTTCTCCCTTATTATTTGTTCAAATAAGTTTTCCACTGGTGGCTGTGCCTTTCCCCCTTCTGGTACCCCTATAATTCGGATGTTGGAGCGTTTAAAGATGTCCTGGAGGTTCCTAAGACTCTTCCTCATTTCTTTGAATTCTTGTTTCTTCACTCTTTTCTGTTTGGCCATTATTTGCTTTCTTCTGGTCCACTCCATTGATTTGAGTCCCAGTTTCCTTTTCATTGCTGTTGGTGTCCTGTGCAATTGCATTCATTTCAATTAGTTTTGCCTTCATATATTTGTCTAATTAGTGGCTATAATCAACCAGTTCTGTGAGGATCCTGATGACCAGTGTTTTAAACTGTGCGTCTGAGAGTTTTGCTATTTCTTCATTGTTTAGATCTATGGGCTCTGGGGCTTTGAGCTCTTCTTAAGACATTTTTGGTCTGTTCGTGCCCTTTAAGTGTGAGAAGCGGCACCTTGGACTCCCAGGTCACTGGGTTCTGAGGCTGTATGTGGGGGCGTGGTCAGAGTGGGGAAATGGCAACCCCCTCTGCTGTTTCTCACAGCTGGGTGAGGATCTGCGCCTTGGGTGGTTCACCTGGGCCGGGCCACTCAGAGTCGCTGGGTTATGACGCTGTATGTGGAGGTGGGGTCAGAGCAGGGAAATGGCGGCGCCCTCCACTGCCGCTTGCCGCGGGGAACCCACGCGGCCCCGGTCCAACCGCCCACTCCCTGGCCTGTCCGCCTGCGCACAAATGCGCGACCATAGTCAACACGCAGCACCGCTCCCCCGCTGTCTCCCCCGAGGTCGCTCGCCTGGTCGCTCCCTCGGTCGCTCACTAGGTCCAACCCTGCGCCTGGATTCCGCGCGTCTGGATTCCGCTCCTGAGTCCGGCTGACCGAGTCCTTCTGTGCAACCCCGCTTCACCAGCCGCTGGTTTCGCCCCTTACTGGTCAGGCTGAATAATTTGTTGTTAACGGACTTCCGAAAAGTTCAATTTTCCGTGTTTTGGCTGTGTTTTCTGTTGCTAATATTTAATTGTCTCTAAACTTGGTGTGTGAGAAGGCACGGCATATCCACCTATGCCTCCATCTTGGCGGAAGTCCCCATTACTCTGATCACCAGTGTTTTGAACTGTGCATCTGAAAGTTTGGCTATTTCTTCATCGCTTAGATTTATCAGCTCTGGGGCTCTGAGTTGTTCTTGAGCCATATTTTGATCTGTCCGCGCCTGTTATGTATGAGGAGAGGCGTCTTAGTTGTTCACCAGGGCGGGGCTGCCCTAGTGGGTTTGTTTGTGACGCTGTATGTGGGGGTGGGGTCAGAGAGGGAGCAGTGGCGGTCCTCTCCCCTCGCCTAGTCCACCTCACCACTCGCCCCCGCCTGCTTATCCCAGCGCAAATGTGCAAGCCTGCCACCCTGCGCTGCTGGGGCCTGTGAGATCTGTCTCAACGCTCGCCTCTTCACTGGTTTATCTGTGTGCAAATGTGCAACCTACTGCAGACAGCCAGCTGCGCCTCTTCCCTGGGTTCTGCCTGTAGCTAGCCCCGACCTGGGATCCATGCCCTTGGCTGCCTGTGCACTGCCTGGGAGAGGGATCTTTTTTGCCTGACTCGCTTAGCTACTGGCTTCGCCCCTCTCACCGGTTTAGCTGAGTGTTTCGTTATTTTCAGACTCCGTATTCGATTTTCTGTGTGGTTTGGTTGCGTTTATTGTTAAAACTTTGTTGTTTTTAGATTTGGTTGTGTGAGGACACCAAGTGTTCCACCTACACCTCCATCTTGGCGGAAGTCCCTGTGCTTTCTCTTTTTAAAATATATTTTGATACTCATGCCAGGTATTTATCATATATTTTTTTCAGGTCTTTTAAAAGGATCTGCTTTTGGTTTTGATCTTTCTCTATTGCAGCCTCCTCCCACCCCTCTTTCCCTCTGATAATCGTACTGTTTCTGTGTCTAGGAGGTTTTTTCTTAATCCCTTTACCTTTTGCTTGTAGTCCTGCAACTCCCCTCCTATCTGAGAGCTGTCAGTCTTTATCTAAGCCTATTTCTATTTTGCTTCTTGGTTCAATTTGTTCATTAGATTCCATATATGAGCGAGATCATATGGTATTTGTCTTTCTCTGACTGGCTTATCTCACTCAGCATAATGCTCTCTTGTTCCATCCATGCTGTTGCAAAAGGCAAGATTTTCTTATTTTTTTATAGTGGAGTAGTATTCCATTGTGTAAATATACCACAGCTTTTTTATCTACTCATCTATTTTTTTTAATTTATCTTTAGCGAGGAAGGGAAGGAGAGAGGGAGAGAAACATCAATGTATGGTTGCCTTTTGTGTGTCCCCTGCTGGGAACTGGCCTGCAGGGAACCAGCCTGCAACCCTGGCATGTGCCCTGACTGGGAATCGAACCGTCATTGTCTGGGTCGCAGGCCCGCGCTCAATCCACTGAGCTACACCAGCCAGCGCTATCTACTCATCTATTGATGCACACTTCGGCTGCTTCCAAATCTTGGCTATTGTAATAATGCTGCAGTGAACATAGGGGTGTTTATGTCCTTTCAAATTAGTGCTTTGGATTCCTTTGAATGTGTTCCCAGAAGTGGAATTCCTGAGTTGTAAGGCAGTTAATTCCATTTTTAATTTTTTGAGGTAACTCCATACCTCTTTGCACAGTAGCTTTACCAGTCTGCATTCCCACCAGCAGTGTGTGGGGTGGTCTCTTTTCTCTACATCCTTTCTAACACTTGTTTGTTGATTTATTCACATAACCATTCTGACAGGTGTGAGGTGATACCAAATGGTGGTTTTAATTTGCATTTCTCTTATAAGTAGTGATGTTGAGCATATTTTCATATGTCTGTTGGATATCTATAGTTCTAGTTAGAGAAATGTCTATTTATGTCCTTTGTCCATTTTTTATTGGGTTGTTTTTCTTTTGGTTTTGAGTTTTATAAGTTCTTTATAAGTTTTATCATATAAGAAGTTTTAGGCACCATTAGTTTAGGAAAGAATTATGAGGACAGTTTAAATCACAAAAGTTTTTATTTGTTAACTTAATTTTTCTTTGGGAGAAACTTGAGAAAATAGTCTTGGTATTGTGGTAGTTCATTTTAAGACTTACAGTTTAGAAATATTTATTTATATAGAATTAGAAACTTTAGAGCTGGAAAGAACATTAATAGTTACATAGCCTAGTGATTCTGTACTTTGACTACACATTTTAAAAAGCTTCCGAGGTGATTCTACCATGCAGCTAGGAATTAAGGACTTTGTATTTTTATGATTTTTCAGTGCAATATTTAGTGATATTCTGAGGATATGCAAAACTTCAGGAAAATACGGTTCTTATTCCTGTAATATCAACTTCATCAGATGTTGTGTACCATGAACTACTTTCACAATATCAGAAAGATAATACTAATTATATAATGTTATGGAGATTATGTAAGTTATGGTTTCCAGCATGTAGGAGGTACTCAGTAAGTATTGATGGTGTTGAAGAGGAAGGTAGTGTACAGTTGGAAAGTATAAATGGAAGGAGAAATCAGAGTCAGGAGTGTTTGAAGCAAGACTAGCAGGATTCAGACTGATAGTGATGCCATTCATTAAGATTGAGTGTATAAGCATGTCACTTAATTTTAAAAGAAGCCTGAAAGCTGATTGGAATTTCTTACCTGGCTTTCACTTAATTTATTATGAGTATAAATTTTTAAAAATCCCTAATTTAACCAGATATACTTCTTAAACTTCAAATTTATGAAAGATAATTTTTGTTTAGTAAATGTTCTGCACACAGAAAGTCTATACTATTAGTAACAATTGATTTATAGTAAGTTTTACATATTTCTTATTTTCTAAATTGCATTTTTTGGTGATACCACTGACACTTGATGTTTTGAGCAACCCTTGGGCGGCACTTGATGAACCTTTCATTATACAAGCTCCAGGAAAAATGATAACAGGTTAGTCTTCAGGTTCAGTGACATCTGTTAAGGCAGGTCATCTGTTAAGTATTTTAGTGACTAAAATTTGATACTGTAGAATCTACTGTTTACAGGTATGATCTAAATTAAGTGAAGGAGCACATGCTTAGAGCTGTGGAATATCTTAAAGATAAGCAAAATATATTTCATTTATAAATATTTTTCATTTATAACTTTTAACCTAAATTTTAGCATAGGTAATATTTTGATATGGGTAGAACATTAAAAATTGCAAAAAAGTAATACAAGGCATACATACCACCATTTCCATCTTCTACCTTTATTTTTTAATTGTATTTTTAAAAAGATTTATTTATTTATTTTTAGAGAGAGGGGAAGGGAGGGAGAAAGAGATGGAGAGAAACAGTGCGTGGTTGCCTGTAGTGCACCCCTTACCACGGACCAGCCTGCAGCTCGGGCATGTGCCCTGCTTGGGAATCCATCCTGCGACCCTTTGGTTCTCTGGCTGGCGCTCAGTCCATGGAGCCACACCAGCCAGGGCTTCTACCTGTTTTTTATGCAAATAGAAGCCAATATAAATACAGGGGTGAGCAAAAGTAGGGTTATAGCTGGGAGTATGTGAAACACAGAGTTTATTCTTACATTATTATTTATTAATTATCGTATTATTTTCCATATGAACAACTGTAGAACTTCTTCTGCCTCATCCTGTAGTATAAACTAAGGCATCAATTATTTGTCTCATTTTGAGGTGAGGAAGGCTTTGTTGAGAAAAAGGGGAAAACTAAAGAAGATGTTGATTTAATTTCTTAAAAAATGTAAAATAAAATGTTTAATAACATTTTATTAAAATGTAAGTTCTATAAATGAAATTAAAGACATCTCAACATATGGTATGACACATGCCATTTAGAACACTGTACATCTAGGTACACTTTAAACGTAGTAGAAAAAGTCATTAGTTAAGTGTTAGGGAAAGTTTCACAAGGGAGGTAACCCTGTGTGGTGTAGACAATTGATTTATGGGGCTCATATGTCCAGATTGATATACAATATTATAGGTTGCATTTTGCCAGAATTGTTGCCTATCTTGTCCTTTCAGAGTCCTATAAAAAGTCATGTTAACTGTTTGCTGGAGAATACATATTATATGAAATTCAGAAGACTATCTAGAGTCCAGATATGTAAAGAGATTGGATACATCTTACTGCGAGAAATAAAAATGTTAGTGTGTATGTTTGTATGTATGTATGTATGTATCTGAATTTTTCTCAGAACTATTAAATCAGTGAAAGTAGCTTTTTAATGTACTAAGGAACATAAGGGTTCTCCCTTTGTCATTAGTTGAAAATATTGTATCTAGCTCACCTCTTTAAGGAGCAGAAGAATTTTTGCTGTGTAGGTAAGAAATAAAAAGAGCCAAAATGTTGAAAATTATTTAATTCACTCTTAATTTGCATAGAATTAAGTACAGAAAAGTATTTTACAGGGCTATTAATTTAAAACATTGTTTATATTAGAAAAGACAAAGTAGGAACAAGTGTCAGTTTTGAGGGTGGGTAAAAACTGCTATAGCTTATGCAGTTGAATTCTACATTTTTGAATGAGGTTGAATTAGATACTGATAATGCTGACAGAATAAAAGAAATCACAGAATAGTATGATCCTACTTTCAAAAAATAAATACAAATTTTAAAGAACTTTCTGAAGTTTGCGTATGAAGCTTTTAGCAATGGTTCCTATTTTTGTTTTTATAATGATTACACATTACTTTTGTAATTTAGCCAGATTGGTATAGATATAAAAATAATATAAAAAATACAATCACGATTAAGCCAGTGTATTTCTTGGTTGTTAATGGGCTTAAAGTTTATCTCCCCCATGTTTCAGAGTGGATTGGCTTTTAAATTTTGGAAATGTATTCCAGAGAATTCTGATCTGGGAAGAAGGCATTTACTTTAAAAAAAAAATCTTCACCGGAGGATATAGGATATGTTTATCGATTTTAGAGAGAAAGAAGTGGGAGAGAGGAAGAGAGGAAGGTGGGGAGCAGAGGGAAAGAGGAGTTTTGATGTAAGAGAGAAACATCAATGATCTGGAAAGGAGATACTTACTTTTTTTTTTTAAATCTTCACCATAGGATATAGGATACATTTACTGATTTTAGGAAGGGAGGGTGGAAGAATGGGAGGGGGGAGCAGAGGCAAAGAGAGAAGCATCAATATGAAATTGATAGCCTCCTATACATGCCCTGAGTGGATATTGAATCTGCAACCTCGGTATGTGCCCTGACCGGAAACTGAGGGATTCAAACCAGCAACCCTTTGGTGTTGGGAAGACTTTCCAACAAATCACCTGGCCAGGGCAGAAGGCATTTACTTTCTGTTTTTTTTAGATTATGGGTCTAGAGTGACTGTTTGGTGATTAACAATATCATTATAGTATTTCAGAGCTGAGGTAGTTTAATGTTAGAGTTGCAGTGGGAGTGTTTGCTGTTCCATAACAGAAAGATTGGATTTAATAGGTATCCTATTACTAAAACTGGGGAGAGTAACATTAGTAGGTGAATCATTTTGGTTCCTAATTTCTTTTTTTTTTTTTAAGATTTTATTTCTTTATCTTTAGAGGGGAAGGGAAGGAGAGAGGGAGAGAAATATCAATGTATGGTTGCTTCTGGTGCATCCTCTGCTGGGAACTGGCCCCTGCTGGGAACTGGCCTGCAACCCACGAATGTGCCCTGACTGGGAATCGAACTGCGATTGTCTGGTTCGCAGGCCCTCACTCAGTCCACTGAGCTACACCAGCCAGGGCTTGGTTCCTAATTTCTTAGAAAATTTGGAGAATCATCAGGCTGTGAAAACAAGTGGGAAAATGATTAGTTATGAAACTTTAGCTCATCAGGTTTTATAGGAGGATTGAAATCTTTATTAGCTATTGGGGCGGGAGTGACAAGAAGACATGACAATTGTTGAGATTATTAAATTTAGGGAATAAGTTGGTAAAGTTGAAAGCCTGGATGAATTCAAAGCTACCTACCCATGACTGCATCCTGAAATTTCATGAGGGAGCGAATGAGGAGTCAGGGAGATCTTCCTCAACTTGCAGATATGTATTGAAATATCTAATTTTTGGGAGATTGATTTAGGAGCTAATCAAGGCTCTTTATTTGTGTGTATAGAAGTCATCTCTTTTTTAGCTTTTGGTAGTGTCGTGTATATATATCTTCAATTTTGAATAATCTTATATTTAAGTTTCTTACATCTGTGTGTCATTTTAGTGCCTCCTTGTGGGGAACTTTGTCAGTAACCGCTATATAGTTATGGAATAACAGCTATTAAACTAAAAATTATACTTAGCAGTTATGTTTTTATATTTTAAAGAAATATTGTCAGAATTTTAAAAAAGATTTTATTTAGTTATTTTTAGAGGGGAAGTGAAAGAGAAAGAGAAGGAAAGAAAGATCAATGTGTGGCTGCCGCTGGTGTGCCCCTACTGGGGACCTGGCCTGCAATCCAGGCACATGCCCTGACTGAGAATAGAACTGGTGACCCTTTGGTTTGCAAGCCGGTACTCAATCCACTGAGCCATACCAGTGATGGGAGAATTATTTTTAATTTTGTAGTAAATGACTTAAATTGAGAGTTCATTAATTTAGTTACTAAATAGTAAGTATCTGCTATGTGACAGGCAATAGTTAGGTACTTAAATTTTTTTCTTATTTTAATTGTTGTTCAAGTACAGTTTTCTGTCTTTTACTCCCATCCCACCCCCCCACCCCAGTGCTCCCCACCTCCCTCCCATTTTCATGCCCCTTAGTTTTTGTCCATGTGTCTTTTATATTTGTTCCTGTAAACCCTTCCCCTTTTCCCCTGAAATTCCCTCCCCTCTCCCCTCTGGTCACTGTCAAGTCTGTTCTCTATTTCAGTGTATTTGTTATATTTTGCTTGCTTGTTTATTTTGTTGTTTAGGTTCCTGTTAAAGGTGAGATCATATGGTATTTGTCTTTCACCACCTGGCTTACTTCACTCAGCATAATGCTTTCCAGTTCTATCCATGCTGTTGCAAAGGGTAGGAGATCCTTCTTTCTTTCTGCTGCATAGAATTCTGTTGTGTATATGTACCATAGTTTTTGGATCCATTCATTTACTGATGGGCACTTAGGTTGCTTCCAATTCTTGGTTATTGTAAATTGTGCTGCTATGAACATTGGGGTGCATAGGCTTTTTGAATTGGTGTTTCAGGATTTTGAGGTTATAATACCAGCAGTGGAATTGCTGGGTCAAAAGGCAGATACATTTTTAGTTTTCTTAGAAAATTCCATACTGTTTTCTGTAGCGGTTATACCAGTCTGCAGTCCCACCAACAGTGCACTAGGGTCCCTTTTTCTCCAGAACCTCTCCGACACTTTTTGTTTATGATGGGCATTCTGATTGGTGTAAAGTGGCATCTTATTGTGGTTTTAATTTGCATCTCTTTGATAGCTAGTGATATTGAGCATCTTTTCATGTGTCTCTGGGCCCTCTGTCCTCCTTGGAGAAGTGTCTGTTCAGTTCCTTTGCCTATTTTTCAATTGGGTTGCTTGTCTTTTTAGAGTGGAGTCATGTGAGTTCTTTATATATTTTAAAGATCAAATCCTTGTCTGATGTATCATTGGCAAATATGTTTTCCCATACACTTGGTTCTCTTTTCATTTTAGTGCTGTTTTCCTTAGCTGTGCAGAAGGTTTTAATTTTGATGAGATCCCATTTCTTTATTTGTTTCTTTATGTCCCTTGCTCTAGGGGACATATCAGTAAAAATGTTAGTGCGTGAAATATCTGAGATTTTCCTGCCTATGTTCTCCCCTAGGACTTTAATGGTATCAAAACTTATATATTTAAATCTTTTATCCACCTTGAATTTATTTTTGTATGTGGTGTAAGTTGGTGGTTGAGTCTCATTTTTCTGCGTGTAGCTGTCCAGTTCTCCCAGCACCATTTGTTGAAGAGGCTATCTTTACTCCATTTTATGTTATTGCTCCCTTTGTTGAGTATATATTAACCGTAGAGACTTGGGTTTATTTCTGGGCTCTTTGTTCTGTTCCATTGGTCTATGTGCCTGTTTTTATGCCAGTACCAGACTGTTTTGATTACGGTGGCCTTGTAATACAGTTTGGTATCAGGTATTATGATCCCTCCTACTTCGTTGTTTTTTCTTAAAATCGTAGCTGTTATTCGGGGTCGTTTATGATTCCATATAAAGTTTTGAAATGTTTGTTCTATGTCTGTGAAATATGCCATTGGTACTTTTAATAGGTATTGCACTGAATCTGTAAATTGCTTTGGGTAGTATGGACGTTTTGATGATGTTGATTCTTCCAATCCATGAACATGGTATATGTTTCCATTTGTTTGTGTCTTCCTTGATTTTTTTTTTTCAGTGTTGTGTACTTTTCTGCATACAGGTCTTTTACCTCCTTGGTTAGGTTTATTCCTAGATATTTTATTTTTCTTCTTGCTATATCGAATGAGATTTTTTTCTTGATTTTTGCTTCTTCATTGTTAGTATACAAAAATATCTTTGATTTCTGGATGTTGACTTTATATCCTGCTGTTTTGCCAAATTCACTTATTAGGTTGAGCAGTTTTTTGGTAGAGTCTGTAGGATTTTCCATGTACACTATCATGTCATGTGCAAACAGTGACAGTTTTGTTTCCTCCTTTCCTATTTGGATGCCTTTTATTTCCTTTTCTTGTCTGATTGCTGTGGCTAAAACTTCCAATACTATGTTGAATAGAAGTGGTGAAAGTGGACAACCTTGTCTTGTTCCTGATCTTAGTGGAAAAGCTTTTAGTTTTTTCCCATTGAGTATGATGTTGGCTGTAGGTCTCTCATATATGGCCTTTATTATATTGAGGAATGGTCCCTCTATTCCCACTTTGCTGAGTGTTTTTATCATAAATGGATGTTGTACTTTATCAAAAGCTTTTTCTGCGTCTGTTGGTATGATCATGTGATTTTTGTCTTTTGTTTATGTGATGTATTACATTTACTGATTTGTGAATATTGAACCATCCTTGCATTCCTAGGATGAATCTCACTTGGTCATGGTGTATGATCTTTTTAATGTATTTTTGGATGCAGTTTGCCAATATTTTGTTGAGGATTTTTGCATCTATGTTCATCAGCGCTATTGGCCTGAAGTTTTCTTTCTTTGTTGTGTTTGTATCTGGTTTGGGGATTGGGATGATGCTGGCTTAATAAAAAGAGTTTGGGAGTCTTCCATCATTTTGGATTTTCTGGAATAGTGTGAATGAAGGATAGGGGTTAGCTCTTCCTTAAGTGCTGTGTAGAATTCTCCTGTGAAACCATCTGGTCCAGGGCTTTTGTGTTTCGGGAGTTTTTTCATCACTGATTCAATTTCATGTGCCGTTATTGGTCTGTTTCGGCTTTCTGCTTCTTCATTGAGTTGTGGAAGATTATACTTTTCTGGCAATTTGTCCATTTCACATAGGTTTTCAAATTTCTTGGCATACAGTTCTTCATAGTAATTTCTTACAATTTTTTGTATTTCTGGCTAGGTACTTTTGGAAACATCACTGAACAAAACAAATACTGCTCATCTCTTTGGTTTTATATTTTAGCAAGGAAGGCAGGCATAATAAATAGTTCAGTTATAATATATAGCTTGTTTGAAGACAATAAGAGTTATGGAAAAGGAGCAAAATAGAGCAAGGAGAGGTATATTGGGAATGTTGGAGGTAGAGATGAAATTTACAACATGAAACAGAGTGGTCAGGACAGATATCCTTGAGAAGGTGACATGTGAGCAAATAATTGAGGAAGAGTGTTTGAAGAAGAAGAAACAAGTATTGGAAAGGTCCCAAAGTCCAACTGTGCCTGCTTGTTAAGGAACTTGAAGTTTTTTTATGATTGGAGCAGATTTCCCCCTCTTTTGTGTGGACAGGTCCTGTCTTGTAAGCTTTTTTCTTTTTCCCTTAAGTCTTGTAAGGTCTTTGGTTTTTACTCTGAAATTGGAAACTCTTGGAGGACTTTGAGCAGAAGAGCCAACCAAATACTTATCAGTCTCCATGAAGGGCCACTGGTCCTTTTTTTCCCCCCTGAAGTTTTAAAATATGTTTGTTTATTCATTTGAGAGTGAGAGAGAGGAAGGGGGAGAGAGAGGACCATTGATGTGAAAGAGAAGCATTGATCGTTTGCCTCCCCTATGCATTCTGACTGCAAGTAGGATTCCCAACCTTTTAGTGTATGGGACGATGCTCCAAGTGACTGAGCCATAGTAGCCAGGGCTGAGTTGATATATTTTAACCAGTTTTTTGTGATTACTATGTGGAGAATTTACTATAGAAGAGATGAATTGAATAGGTAGTCCAGTTGGGAGGTTGTTGCAGTAAGTAACGTGAGAGATTATGTAGGTTTATGCCAGGGGTGGTATAAACAGAGGAGGAGGTAATAGAAGTGATTAAATTTCACACTTGCTAAAAAATGCAAAAAACCTGTAACAGTTTTACTTCACTTATCCTTACTGAGTTATGATGTTAGTCTTATTGTATATTTATACTTACATATATGTTTAAACCATATAAGTCATTGTTACTGTTATTTTAAATATCAGTACTAATTTATATTTATCTACATTCTTCTTTCTATTAATTTCTCTAGTTCTCTGCTTCCATCTGGGGTCATTTTCTTTTAGCTACATGAATTCTCTTTACTTGTAACAAGTTCTCACAGCTTTTGTTTTCCTGAAACTATTATTTCATATTCATGTTTGGAGGATATTTTCTCAGTGTAAAACTCGAGATATATTGGTTTATTTTCTTAATTTGTTTTAAAAAAGTTATGTTATTGTATTGTGGTTTTAAAAAAGTTATGTTATTGTATTGTGTTTTGCTTGTTTATAATAAAAAATTTTTAGTCTTATTGTTGTTGCCCTAAAGACAAAGTATATTATTTTTCCTGGCTACTTTTAAGATTTTCTTTTAGGCTTTGGTTTTTAGGACTTTGATTCTGATGTTTCTAGATATCGTTTTCTTCGTATTATCCTGAGGTTTATAGAGCTTCATACGTTTGCTAGAGACATGTCTTGTTAGCTTAGGAAAATTCTTTCCAGTATTTTTTTGATATATGGGTATTTAATTTTCTCTGCTTTTATAACTCCAGTTAGATGTGTATTAGACCTTTTCACCATGTTGTACATGTCTTTACTCTTGTTTGGGGGTATTTTATCTTCTTTATTTTCTCTTGGTGTGTCATATTTTCGACACATTTTTTTCAGTGCACCAGTTCTCTTTTTCTTTCTAACTAATGAGTTTTTAATTTCAGTGATAACATTTTTCAATTCTGGAATTTCCATTTGACTCTTAAAAAGTCTATGACTTTGCTGAAGTTCTCTGTCTTGTAATTTTTCTTGAATAGGTCAGTCACAGTTATTTTAAACTCTTGCAGATAACTCTAAAATGTGAATGACCTATGTGTCTTTTTCTATTTTCTATTCCTGTTGGTTGTCCCCTTACTCTCTTTTTAAAATACTGACTTGAAATTCACATAATACGAAATTCAGCATTTTAACTTCGTAAAGTGTATAGTTTAGTGGTTTTTGATATATTCACAGTTCTATGAAACTACTATTACTATCCAAAATTCCAAAACACTTTTAACACTTCAGACTGGTTGACAGTCAATCCCAAATCTCCCCTTTGCTCATCCCCCAGTGATGAATCATCAACCTGTTTTTTTGTTTCTGGATTTACTTATTCTGTACATTTCATATGAATGGAATTATATAATGTCTTTTGAGTCCATCTTCTTTTTTTTTATTTTATCGATTATGCCATTACAGTTGTCCTATTTACCCCTTCATTCCCCTCCACCCTGTACACCCCCCCCACCATTTTCCTCCTTTAGTTTATGAGTACGTGTCTCAAGTTCTTTAGATTCTATATTTCCCCTACTATTCTTGCCCTCCCCCCTATCTATTTTCTACCTACCATCTATGCTACTTATTTTCTGTACCTTCTCCCCCTCTTTCCTTCTCCCACTCCCCTGTTGCTAACCCTCCATGTGATCTTCATTTTTATGGTTCTGCTCCTGATCTAGCTGTCCTCTTAGTTTGCTTTTGTTTTAGGTGTGGTTCTTAATAACTGTGAGTTTGCTGTCCTTTCACTGTTCATATTTTTTCTCTTCTTTTTCTTAGGTAAGTCCCTTTAACATTTCATATAATAAGGGCTTGGTGATGATGAACTCCTTGAATTTGATCTTATCTGAGAAGCACTTTATCTGTCCTTCCATTCCAAATGAAAGCTTTGCTCAATAGAGCAGTCTTGGTTGTAGGTCTTTGGATTTCATGACTTGGAATACTTCTTTCTAGCCCCTTCTTGCCTGTAAGGTCTCTTTTGAGAAATCAGCTGACAGTCTGATGGGAACTCGTTTGTAGGTGACTGTCCCCTTATCTCTTGCTGCTTCTAGGATTCTCTCCTGCATTTTATTTATTATTTTTTTAAAAAGGTGTTATTTATTTATCTTTAGAGGGGAAGGGAAGGAGAGAGGGAGAGAAACATCAATGTATGGTTGTCTTTCATGCATCCCCTGCTGGGAATTGGCCTGCAGGGAACTGGTCTGCAACCCAGGCTTGTGCCCTGACTGGGAATCGAACCGCGATTGTCTGGTTCACAGGCCCGTGCTCAATCCACTGAGCTACACCAGCCAGGGCTTGCATTTTAATCTTGGCTAATGTAATGATGATGTGCCTTGGTGTGTTCCTTCTTGTGTCCAACTTTTTTGGGACTCTCTGAGCTTCCTGAATTTCCTGGAAGTCTATTTCCTTTGCCAGATTGTGGAAGTTCTCTTTTATTATTTGTCGAAATAAGTTTTCCACTGGTGGTTGTTCCTCTTCCCCTTCTGGTACCCCTATAATTTGAATGTTGGAGCGTTTAAAGATGTCCTGGAGGTTTCTAAGCCTCTCCTCATTTTTTCGAATTCTTGTTTCTTCATCCTTTTCTGTTTGGTCATTTTCTTCTTCCTTCTGGTCCACTCCCTTGATGTGAGTCTCAGTTTCCTTTCCATCACTATTGGTTTCCTGTGCATTTCCCTTCATTTCAATTAGTTTAGCCTTCATATATTCCTCTAATTTGTGACTAAAATCAAGCAGTTCTGTGAGCATCCTGATCACCAGTGTTTTGAACTATGCATCTGAAAGTTTGGCCATTTCTTGGTTGCTTAGAATTATGGGCTCTGGGGCTTTGAGTTCTTCTTGAGCCATGTTTTGCTCTGTTTGCACCTGTTAGGTACAAGGAGCAGAGCCTTAGGTGTTCACTAGGGCAGGGCCACCCAGGTCGCTGGTTTGTGACACTGTATGTGGGGGCAGGGTCAGAGAGGGAGAATGGCTGTTCCCTCTGTCGCTTCCTGCTGCTGGGGCCTGCACAGTCCATCTCACTGCTAGCTTCTTCACTGGTTTATCTGCTCGAGAATGTGTGACCGAGATAAGCCCTCAAGTGGGTCTGCGGCCTTGCACCCTCAGTGAGTCCGCCCGCTACTGCACACCTGGGATCCGCCCACCGCTGCCTGGTCACCTGGGTCACACTCCTGGGTTGGTCCAGTGGATCTTTCGTGCCCAACCACACTTCGTTGCTGGCTTCGACCCTCTTACTGGTCTGGCTGAAGGGTTCATTGTTGTCAGACTTCTGTATAGTTCAATTTTCTGTGGTTTGTGTTTTTGTCGCTAAAACTTTGTTGTTTTTAAACTTGGTTGTGCGAGAAGGCACAGTATTTCCACCTATGTCTCCATCTTGGTGGAAATCCCCAACTTCTTTCATTTAGTCTTTTTAAGGTTTATCAGTGCAGTAGCATGTGTCAGTACTTCATTCAGTTTTTGTGGTTGAGTAATACACCCTTGTATGGATGTACAATGTATATATATATTACATTTTTTATTTGAGTTGATGGACATCTGTGTTTCTCCCTACTTTTTGGCTGTTATGAATGCTGCTATGAACATTTATGTACAGGTTTTATGTGAATGTACATCTTCCATTCTCTTGGATCTATACAAGGAGTAGAATCACTAAGTCACATGGTAACCGTAACTTTTTGAGGAGGTGTGAAATTGTTTTCCACAGTAGCTGTTTTTACAGTCCCAACAGTGTTTATGAGAGTTTCCTTTTCTCTACATTCTTGATAATACTTGTTATTTCCCGTAGTTTTTAAAATTGTTATAACCATCCTAATTGGTATTGGCCATTTATTTATTTTTTAGAATGCCTTGTAATTTTTAATATAATGTCGGACATTATAAACAAGCAGTTGTAGGGATTCTATTTGCTGTTGTTTTCCTCCAAAGAGTTAAGTTTTACTTTGGTAGGTGAAGTATTAGGGGATCACCCTGAATTTTTTGAGGGTTGATTATAAAATGTTTTAGGGTTGATCTCTTTCAGTTTTTACCTCAATCTGTGCAGAGGCTTTTTTTTGAAGTTTGAATAGAGAGCTTGAGCTGTTTGTGAATGCCCTTCTATTTTGGTGCGACCTAAACTCTCATCTTTGTCTCCCTAGTACTGGGCAGAAACTAAAATTTCTGCTTAGCTTTTTAGCTTCCTGATGGCTTTTTTCTTGAATTTTCCCCCTCTTTGTGATTGTTTCGTTTCCAGCACTGTGGTGGTCCCAAACGGACTCTCTTCTACATAGTCCAGTAGAACTGTCACTTCCTACTTGGACTCTATTTTCCTGTTAAACAGGAAAGTTATGGAAAAAGCCAAGGCGATTATGGAGCTGATCTGTGTTTTGCTTCTTCCAACAGTTGTAACCTTTCCTGTTTCTCTTCGAGCATTGCTTTTTAGTGTTTTCAAAGAGTTTTTACATTTGTCTAGATAATGTCTTTTGGGAGAGTGAGTTCCATACTGGGTACTCTTATTATGATGGTAACCAGAAAAACTGATTTTTATGAATTGAATCACAGGAAATGAAAAACTTATACCTACTGAGAGTGAGAATATTAATTTTCAATAGAAAATTTGGACATGAATATATAAGGAAAGATTTTAATTTTCAAACCAGGGTTGAGGTCAGCTATGTTTGAGGGATGATAAAGGATAATTTATCCATTTACCTACTTGGGCTGCTTGCAAATCTTGGCGATTGTAAATAATGCAGCAATAAACATAGGGGTACTTACATTCTTTTGAATTAGTATTTTGGGTTTCTTCAGATCAGTTTCCAGAAGTGGAATCACTGGGTTATAAGGCAGTTCGGTTTTTAATTTTTTGAAGTATCTCCATACTGTTTTCCATAGTGGCTTCAACAACAGTGTAAAAGGGTTCCCCTCTTTTTGCTTCCTTGGCAGTACTTGTTTATTGATTTATTTGTGGTAGCCTTCTAACTGGTGTGACGTGATACCTCACTGTGGTTTTAATTTGTATTTCTCTGATTATTAGTGACTTTGAACATCTTTTCATATGTCTGTTGGCTAACTGTATGTCCTAGTTGCACAAGTTTCTATTCAGGTCCTTCGCCCATTATTTAATTGGATTGTTTTATGTGTGTTTGTGTGTGTGCATCGAGTTTTGTAAGTTATTTATAAATTTTGGATATTAACCCCATATCAGATGTATTGGCAATATGTTCTCCCATTTAGTGGGTTGTCTTTTTATTTTGTTGATGGTTTCCTTGCTGTGCAAAAACTTTATTTTGATGTATTCCCAGTTCTTAATTTTTTTCTTTTGTCTCCCTTGCTTGAGGAGATGTATCAGAAAAAATATTGCTACAAGCAGTGTTCAAGATTTTACTGCCTATGTTTTTTCTAGGATTTTTATGGTTTTGGGTCTAACATTTAAGTCTTTAATTTATTCTGAATTTCTTCTCTCGTAATGGTCTGCTCTTATTTTTCTGCACCTGTCTGTTCAATTTTCCCAACACCATTTATTGAATAAACTTTTTTTAGTCCATTGTGTGTGTGTCTTCCTCTTAAATATTAATTGACTATAAAAGTGGACATTTACACAATGGAATATTACTTGGCTTTATAAAAAGAAGAAAATTTTCCCATTTGTGACAGCATAGATGGACCTGGAGAACATTATGCTAAGTCAAATAAGCCAGTCAGAGAAAGACAAGTATGTATGATTTCACTCGTATGTACAAACTGAACTAGCAAGCAAAACAGAGACAGAGTCATAGACAGACAGCAGGCTGACAGCTCTGGGAGGGGGGTTTGGGGTTGGAGGCATAGAGCAAAAAGGGAAAGGGACGCATGGACACGGACAACAGCGTCCATGTGATTGCAGGGGGGAGGAGGCATAGGGGGATAAATGGTAATGGGAAAAGCCAGAGTAAAAAAATTATTTTAAAGGATAATTTAAAACTAAGGTAGGTGAACACTGAGTTGATGTTTGGTAATATTTTTTGAAAATTGGACAAGATTATTAAGTGTTAAAGACTACAAATTGAAAAAAGAATTTAAGATGAGAATTAAAGAGAAAATATTTAATAATAAAGGACAATTAATATTTGGATTTAGTAGGAAGAAATTTAAAGATTATGAATTTAAATGAGTGTTATTAGAGTAGTACTTGGTTGTTTTTATAAATGTCAGTGATGATTAAAGGGTTGTTGATTTGAGTGTTTACATGTGATAGCTAAAGAGCAATGTGTATCTGTCAACTGTGCCAGAGTGGTCTGTGTTCACAGTATCTGGGTGGTACACTCAAAGTCACTAACTGACTGCCTAGAAATGTGGGAGAAATAAAATAACTGAAGTTGTAGAGGTAGACATTATATTTAGAGCATAAAGAAGTAGAGAAAGAAGGCAGAAATAAATTTGTAGAGAATAATACTGTACTGTCCTTCTGCAGGCATAAAAATTGGGGTTTGGAAGGAAACTAACCCTTTGCTTTCTCCATCAAATTATCCCCAAGAAGGGAGCCAGGTGTTGCAGACCACCTTGTATCTGTGTTTTTCCTCTCGCCCTTTTCTGAACTCTCAAGGTTAGTCAGTGATTTTCTTCACACTTTCATTAGGAAATTTGCCAAAGGCATCCTTTTGAGGCAGCTGTCTCTGTACCCTTGGAGGCCATCAGTAATGTTTCCTATCTGTAGGAGCAGTCGGCACAAAAATGTTGGGCTGAACTGAGTCTTGGTGATTTAAAACATTCCCCCCATCAAAACTATTCCTTCCTCACCTTCAAACAGCATAAGGCATATTAGATTTTGGTACTTCTAGTTCTTTAGTAATTTTTTTACAGTATTTTTTTCAGGCATAATCCATCAGTAATAAATACACCCAAATATAATAATAATGAAAGGAGACAGTTTTTAAACTTAATTTAAATTACAGCTGTAATGGACACATTAGAAATCTCTATACATAAATAAATGAAAATTCTTTTTATACAGAATGTTAAAGTTTTTATTTTCATCATTGAGATTTTATAAACTAAAATACACTTATTGTGTTGTTTTTGTCTAAGGTGGTCAGCTGATATACTCATGCTAACGATATGAACTTTTGGGGGCATATAAAATATGACATTAATAAGTCCATGATTAAAACACATTAAAATAAATTTTGTTTCTATTTAATCATATGGGCAACTGTTACACCATATGCATCTTTAATATATTGTATAACTGCTTCTGTTATTTTACTGAACTGTCTTCTTCCAGCCACCCACACAGAATATGCCTCTGGGTCCTGGAGGGATGAATCAGAGCGGCCCTCCCCCACCTCCGCGCTCCCACAGCATGCCTTCCGATGGGATGGTAGGTGGGGGTCCTCCTGCACCACACATGCAGAACCAGATGAACGGCCAGATGCCTGGTAAGTTTTTCTCCTCTAAGACATTAACACCAGAGTTGCTTAGCAACTGAAACGACATGGGGGCTCAAGGGATACTAGATTGTTGATGACAAAACTGCTTTGAATGCCCCCGAGTACAAGCTCTCTTAGAGTTTGTTAGCTACAGAGCTACGTGACCTGTATTCAGTGTTTATCAGGCTGCCCTTGGGCTTTGATGTAGCTGACACACAGCATTCCTCTGATGAACAGGACTGGCTAAATTTAGTCTGTCTGAAACTATGCAATACAGCTGGTTTTGGAAGCTTTTTGGAAAAAAGAAGGCATTGTGCCCTGGCTTAAGAATTAAAATCTCTTTATAAAAAGATATAACGTTGCCCTGAGTTTTTGTATTACAGATTTATTGGACTCAGAAGTGGTAATCCTGGAAAACACATAGGGAAAAGAAACAAAACAATCTGTAAAGTGCTAATATATGTTAGTGTTTTCTCATTGATACTGTTAAAGCTGGGTATAAATTTGTGTTTAACATAATATAAATATGGAAATAGATATTAAAGCACAATTTAAAACTGAATGATATGTCAGCTTTCATATATAATGAGCCATTTCCTTTACTGTTTATCCATTTTAAGTTTAGAGCCACCTAGGATATATTTGAGGCTGTTGGAGACTTACTTAGTTACCTTTGCTGGTTTGAATTTTTAATTTGAAAAGTATCTTTAAACTATTTTGTTTTGTAACAGCCCATACCCATAAATAAATGTTGGGTGTTTTCTACATTTAATAAGATAATATTTTCACTTTCTAATGATGAAGATTATTTTCATTAATAAAAAGTATTATACAAATAGTAATAATGAAAGTATATTAAAATAACAGAACAATTTATTTTTTAAATTATTAATTAGCATCCTTTGGAGAGTGTCATCTTAGCTGATTGTGTTAGTTGCTAGCATCAGTGACCATGGGTGATAGGTGTAGACAATAAAGTACAAAGAGACCACAGAGCTAAGGAAGACAGGCATTTATAGAAGATTCATGTGTGACTGATCAGGTAGATGGGCGATGGGGTTTCCATGGCTGTCTTCTCCTTGCTAGAGCTTGCCATGATCAGTGGCCCATGTGGCACACAGTGATAGGGAGTTAGGAATAAAGACATAATTACTTGTCAGGTTGTAGTCAAGAGGAATATTTTTGCTGAATCAACATTTGGCTCATTGAGACACTGTTTTTAAGACTGGAAAGATAGTGCAAATACAGGGTAACAAGTGAGAAGTTTTGTGATTTGCTATGTTTTGTTTTTACGGTGGTACCTATAAGTAGGATTTTGACTTAACCTCTCCATGAAACTCAAGCCTGAGGCCAAAGGGCCAGTTGAGCAGCAGTATGATTGTTAACATGACATTTTGGTTTTCTGTAAGGCCATCTGGAGGGGTTATAATTTTTAGAAGCCAGAGATTTTTCAGCTAGGTATGACGTAGGTGGTCCAGAACACTGTGGAGCTTCCCAAACAATTTGTAGAGAGGTAGGTGTAAGAGAAGTTAGAAGTCCACTTACTTGTATTTTCTTTATTTAATAAGTTCTATATAGTATTTATCCAACTTTTGTGCACACATTTATACTAGGCTATTTGTTTACTATTTTAGTTTTGTTTTTAATATTTTACAATCTAAGTTGCAGAGCTATTTATATACTGCTGTTCTTGGTCAGATAACTTTTCAGTGTCAGGCTCCTTTTCAAAAAAAAGTTAACTGAGTTTTAGAAGAAGACTAGACATCACATGCCTGTTGTACCAAAATCAAACGATACCAAAAGGGATATATATAGTCTTGCCTCTCCAGACACTTTGTTCCAGAGTCAGTGGTGCCTAGTTGTCCTTCAGGAGATATTCTCTGCACCCTTGCCTGGTGTGGCTCAGTGAGTTGGGCATCATCTCGCAAACTGAAGAGTTGCTGGTTTGAGTCCTTGTCAGGGCACATGTCTGGGTTTCAGGCCAGGTCCTGGGTTGGGGGCCTGTAAGAGGTAACTGATCAGTGTTTCTTTCCTACATCTATGTTTCTCTCTCCTTCTCTTTCTCCCCCTCTCTCCTCTCTAAAAATAAATAAAATATTTTTAAAAACCTGTTAAATGAGATTCTTTGTGTATAAAACATATGCATATATAGTTTTAATTTTTTCTAAAAAGTAGGAGTATATAGCATTCATTAGATAGAACTAATATATCATTTTTTTCTCTCTTCTAAGGTGTATCTTTGAGACTATGAGTATATATTTTGGAGACCACTCAGTGTGTAAATAGTTGGCTCATTCTTTTTGGTGACTACATTGCATTCTTTTTTTGGATGCTTGTAATTTACTTGTTCTGATAGAAATACAGGTTATTTCTAGTCATGGTATTAAAAATTATGCTTCTGAGAATATGTCTATAAAATAAAAATAAACAAATAAACAAGAAGACATACTATTTTGTATGTGTACACACACAAAACTTGTATATTTATAAGATACATTCCTAGAATTGAAATTGTTGGGTTAAAATTATATGCATTTTAATGTATACATTCCCTGGACAATGAATGAAGAAGGTACTTCTTTCTTTATAATAGTTTGGGTCAAAATTTTTGATCTTTGCCAATGTGAAAGATAAAAAATTTGTCTCATAGTTTTAATTTGCCTTTCTTTATTGTAGGTAAAGCACATAGTTTGATTATGTTTATGACCTCTTGTAGTTTTTTGTGTGAACTGGTCATTCATGTCCTTTGCCCTTTCTTTTACTGCTGGCAGTATTTTATTTATGTTATATTTTAACTAGTTTGGTTTGTGATGTGACTTGTAAATAATTTTTTCCCACTTTATTTCTTAAGTATTTAATTTTGTTTGGATGTTGTTCAACTTTTTTTCCATGTAGTCTGTCAATCTTTATGATTGTGGATTTTCCGACATATTTAATAAGGCCCTCCCACTCCATTATTATTTTTGAAAAAATTTTTTAAATTCTCTTTTATGGTTTCTTTTCTTTTTCTCTCTTCTTCCCTGCCCCCTCTTCTTTTTTAATGTTTAATTTTTAGTCATTTGGATTTAGTCTTCATGGAAGTAGTGTGGAAGGGGTCCAACTTGTTTTATTTCCAGACGGCTATTTAGTTGTCGGAACACCATTTATGAAATTATCATTCTTTTACCCACAGATGTTTAGTGTCATCACTATAATTGTTTACTAACTTACCCATTTGGGTTGGTTTTTAGACTCTGCTCTGGGTTCATTGATCTGTTAGTTTATTTATGTGCTAATAATACTTCACACCTTTAATTACACCAGCTTTATGTTTTGCTCTCTTATCAAACTAGTCCTCCCTCATTACTGTTATTTTTCACAGTGTTCCTGGCTTTTCAGAAGCATTAATTTCTTAATCTATAAAATGGGATCAGACGCGTTCAGGGTGGTATGGCCGTAGACGGTAGAGGCTGCAGGCTAAAATGGGAATAATAATATTTACCTGATAGTATTCGCTATCATTCATGTAAAGCATTTTCTTTGTTTGCTATTGATGAAATACTGAAGTTATTGTTTGGTATTGTTATTATTATAATGTAAAAAAATAAAAAAATCTTTTGAGGTACTTTTGTACAGACTATCTGTTTAACTTTTGTATTTTGGTTCTGATCATTTCTCTTCAAAGGTCCTAACCATATGCCTATGCAGGGACCTGGACCCAATCAGCTCAATATGACAAACAATTCCATGAACATGCCTTCGAGTAGCCATGGATCCATGGGAGGGTACAACCATTCTGTGCCGTCCTCACAGAGCATGCCAGTACAGAATCAGATGACAATGAGTCAAGGCCAACCCATGGGAAACTATGGCCCCAGACCAAATATGAATATGCAGCCAAACCAAGGTAAGTAAACTTTGTTATTTTTGACTAGAATGCTATGTCAGCCTTTGAAAATAAAACAAAATTTTCAGATTGTTAGCTGATGCATAAATGTGTAAGTTTGAAGTGAGTAACAATTATATATATAAAAGGAATGTTGAGAAACCAGCTTAAGGAATCGGCTTAAAATACTCTTTTTTTTTTTTACATTTAAAAGTTAAATTCCTTAAGTTAGCTTTTTTTAGCTTACTTATTTTTATGTCTTTTGGATAGTTTATTTGAGGGTCTGTATTAATTTGGATTTTTTTTTCTGACTCAACTAATCAGTGAATAAGCAAATATTTTCTTTAGAGCTAGAAAATTGAGAAAATATAATTTTATAGTTGCAAGTACACCCCTTAAAAATATTTACTCTGTGGTTCATTTTACTTATTAAGGATATATTAATTTATGTGAATTTCCCTTGATTTATGTGGAGGTTTTCTGATTCTGAGTTTCAGCATTTAAAAGGTAATAGTATAATTTGTTGTTACAGCATTTAGTGGAGGTGCTGCTATGTTATTGTATTAGAGTGGTGTGAAAAGTTTATTACCAATATCAGGAAATGAACTTGTGACCATGTTTCTCTGTTGAATATTCTTGTGAATAACAGCTAAAAAACGGTAAGTGGGGATCTGTTCTCCTAATTGCCTGTTAAAACATGTGACATATTGCCAGCCTAAAGCTTTTTCAGTTATGAAATGTTGTGCGGTTAAGAGTATAAGATAGATTTAATGTATTTTTGGCAAAAATTGCCAGATTTTGTTTATGAAAAACAAATCACTGCAGAGAATCCAGATTAAGGGAGTCAGTGTTAATCTGTTGATAATTATGATAAATTAATATATTCAGTTTTAAATATTAATATTGATATTTTCTGTAATTTTGGTGACACACACCAAAATTGTATGAAGTTGTTTAGTGCTATTATTTTCTTTGTTTTTTTAGGTCAGTTAAAGGTTCAAACCAATAGCAACATACAATCATTGTTAGATCAGAGTGGAGTTCAGATGTCTTTCCACATAGTTGGTTACCAAAAGAGAGGGCAGAAAGTTGATAGTGATTCTGATAGTAACTACAGTAATGATGGCACATATTCTAGAAACTAGTTATGAAAAGTTAGGGTGTACACCAAAAAAATGGATGATGTTGCAGCATAATTTGATTTCAAGAAGAAAAAATATGCTTGTAGCAATATATATCTAAGAAAATAATTACTGTTTTTGGAGAAAGGAACTGATTTTATAGAAATTTTTCATTTTAAACTTAAGGGCCAACTATTCTTTTAAAAAGTGTCATCTTTTGTACCTGGTATGTACCCTGACCGGAAATTGGACCTGCACCCTTTTGGTGCACAGGAGAACACTCCAACAAACCCAGCCACCTGGCCGGGGCTGTGGGGGGACTTCACCCGCACATGATCTGCTTGGGAGGAAAGGTGGCTGATCTTTCAAAGGAGAAGGGCGAAGAGCTTTTTCCTCAATGGGCTTTTATTGGGTTCAGTTTGCACAGGAATACACGTAAAGCTCATTAATCATTGTCAGGCAGTAAGGATCAAACAATAGATAACATAAAAAACTATGAGGGCTTTTTCTGAGTTGGGGTCTGTTAGCTAAAGGGCTACAAAACTTTGGGAACAAACTCATTTTCTGCTCGGACCCTTATCATTTAATTGAGGACATTCCTAGCAAAGCAGGTTTCACAGGATTTTATGTATTCTTAGGCCTGGTCACCTGGGGAACCCATCCTTTCTAGCACAGGGTTGCACCATCCTGTGTCATTGTTTCAGGCTTAAGTTGGCAGGGGAAGTAAGGCAGCCTAGAGGTTAGGAGACTTCTTGCAGACAGAATGAGGATTTAGGCTATGTCAAAGTCGAGGAACGAGGGTCCATCATCCCCTTTTGCGGTAGCCCCCAAGTCCTTCCCTGGGGGCTCCCCATGATGATGCCTGTCTTAGGTCATCCCTCCCTTGAGGAGTCTTACCCATCATTGGTAAACCAATCATGCATTGGGGGCCAGGCAGGTTGAAGTAAAAGGGGCAGAGACAGTGCCTCTGCCAGGGAGATAAGCTTTGTCTCCTTAGTGGCTTATGGTCTGAAGGTCGTTCACGCAGCCTTAGCTGTGGGGGTTACAGCTCCTGAAACCAGGCAGGGCAGTTCCCAACACAGGGCATGTACATATTTTACATGAAAAATTTTCTGTTTTGATAAATAAGTGGAAGAAATTCGGGGAAACTACATTGTAAATACTGTCTTTAAAGAAAAGCTTGAAAAATAGCAAAATTTCATAAAAGGAAAACACTTGACTTTTAAAAATTTCTTTTAATGTTTATGGAGATATTATTAGCTGTTCTTTGAGTTAATGACAAACTGTTGGAATCTTTTGACTATCTTCATATTCTTAAACATATCTCTGTCAAGAAATATTGAACAGTATTAAAGCTAATTACCATTTTTAATAATAGGGTATATTAGTCAAGAAAAAATATTTATGGGATTTCTTAGATTAAACCTCTGTCAAGTGATAAAGAAAGTGGAAGAAGACTAATTCCGAGATTTTTGTTTTAAAAAGGAACAATTAAAAGGCAATTATTATTCTTTAAGTGGCATATTTGGGAACTTTAACTGGTGATATGGTAGCAGTTTTCTAAACAGAACATTGCAGGTCAAAGTCTAGATAGATTTATTT
The DNA here is from genome assembly GCF_021234435.1 of Artibeus jamaicensis. Taxonomy (NCBI): domain Eukaryota; kingdom Metazoa; phylum Chordata; class Mammalia; order Chiroptera; family Phyllostomidae; genus Artibeus; species Artibeus jamaicensis. The sequence goes on along the minus strand of NW_026521803.1, from coordinate 11,741,053 downwards.
TGGTAGTTTTTGGAGTGACATTTTTACCCTCCCTTCCTTCTCTCTCTCAGCTTTGAAAATGAAATGGAGGGGAAAGTAACTAGTTTAAAACTCTTGTCATTGTAATTTAGGAATCTGGTTGGAATTAATACAGGGGACAGATCCCATACATTTACAATTTATCATATTGACTCTTTAAGAAAGTGAAGAGGAATATTCTGCTAATTTATAGTACTACTTGCAAAATAAGAAGTCACACTGTGTACCAGTAAACTCACCTCTCTTCACTGTTAAGTAGGTAAATCACTACAATATGTCTAGTATTGCAGGTTTTTGTTTGTTACAGTTTTAGGAATATACAGCTACATTGTAGTTCACTTATACATATGATAAATATTACTATTTTGAATGAGTTTTTCAAGGTTGTAATTTTTTCTTCAATGATAACATTTTTTGGTAATACAAATTGTACTTAAATATCTGGAAAATGCGAAAATGCATAGAGCATAAAATAAAAAAATTATCTATAATTTTGCTCTGTAAGTTTTAAATTACTCCATAGACAAGGTACGGTACATTTATGTAAGGTTATATTCCTGTACTTAGACACTTTGTGGCAGCAGTTTGAGTACTTGTTAATTACATACTTATTTGTAAATTTATGTTATTTTTCTCTAGACTCAACATTTTATGAAATTAGGAACTGTGTCTTGTTTTTTTCATCACTACATTATCCTATTTGTTGATAGCTAGATGAGCTAGATTTTCTTTTTATAACAAATTAGAAAACTAGCATCCTTCTCTGTGGTATTGTTATCATCAACTGTCATTCCAGGAGTGAACCAAAAAAGGAACTGTCAGTTATACCAAAACCTTTTGGGTTTTGGAGACAAAATCCTGGTGTGTTTCTGTCCAACAGATTATAAATTCAGTTTTATTACAGTTTATTTTTGAAAACTTTTTATTTTAAAATAATTGTAGGTTTACCAGAAGTTATAAAGATCCTGTGTGTCCTTCCTCAACCATCTCTAATCCCCAGCAACCACTGTTACTTTTCTTTCCATTTCTATAACTTTGTCCTTGTTGGAATGTTATAGAAATGGAATCATACACTGTGTGACCTTGTCCGATTAGCTTTTTACTCAGCTTAATTAATATTCAAGTTGTTGCATGTATCAGTGCTTCATTACTTTTTATTGCTGAGTAATGTTACATAGTATATAGTTTTACCGCAGTTTGTTTAATCAATCACACATTGAGAAACATTTTGGTCATTTCTGTTTTAGGCTTTTACAAATAAAGGTGCTATGAACAATCGTGAACACATTCATGTTTTTGTTTGGACATAAGTATTCATTTCTCTAGGGTAAATAACTCAGGAGTGCAGTAGCTGGGTCATATGATAAGTGTATGTTTAGGTTTTTTTTTTAGAAACTTCCAAACTGATTATCAAAGTGGCTGCACCATTTTACAGTCTCACTAGCAATTTATGAAAGATCTGCCTTCTACAAATCTTTGCCAGCATTTGGTGTTGTCAATATTTTCTTTATGGTAGCTGTTCTAAAAATGTGTAGTGATATGTCTTTGTGGTCTTACTTTGCATTTCCCACATGGCTGCTGGCATGAACATCTTTTCATGTGCTTACTTGCCATTATGTGTCCTTTTTAATGAAATGTCTCTTCATGTCTTTTGTCCTCTTTCTAGTTGGATTTTTTCCCACTGTTGAGTTTTAAGAAATCTTTATATATTATTCTAGGATTAATTTAAAATCTCCCAATATTTTATGTGAAATTTCAAACTTAAGAAAAGTTGAAGGAATTGTACCTGCATAGTTGCCACCTGTATTCTACAGTTAACATTTTACTAAATTTATCTTCCATCTGTTAATTTACTCATCCATCAATGAATGTTATTTTCCCAAATGCATTTCAGAGTAATTTGCAGATATCTGTACACTTTACCTATAATACTTTAGCTGCATATTATTATAAGTCAACATTTTAAATTAAATTTAGATAACATTTACTTAGAGTGAAATCTGTAAGTATTAAGTGTATGTATCAATTCATTCAGTGAGTTTTGGCGTGTTTGTAAAATAACTCTTTTGGATTCATTTTATAGCTACCATCTTGCCCTAAGTGCTCTGTGGGAGGCAGTCCTACTCCAGTATTAGACATTTTATATACACCATAATCTATAGCTTCTTTCATAGTAAAAGGGGTTGACCGGTTTTTCTTTCCCTAAGAACTCTCTCTCAATGTGTAGTTCTAGGACTACCTGGATCAGAATCTCCAGGAATACTTGTTAAAATAAGATTTGTCTGCTCTACCAGAGTCTCTAGGGGTAAATTTTACGAATTACATTTAACAAATATTCGATGGCATGCTTATTTATAGCCCATTCCCTCAGAATTTTTCTGGGCTGCATAATGTCTTCTGTGTTGGATGGTTCATCACTTTGCAGCTCTCATGCCAAGTGACACCAAACTATATGTTCTAATGTAGCCCAACTCCATCCATGGCTTTCTACTTGGGCAAGATAGGGTCTTTACTTTCACAGCAGATTGTCACTTGTACCACATAGATCTAGAGCTTTGGGAGTTTGTTTTTGAATTAATATTATATAGTATAGCTGAAACTATATAAAAGAGATGGTCTTAATCTTAAGCATCTGTGTAATGTTTTATTTTGCTGGATTTGTTAAGCCATAACATACTCCTTTTCCATTTTTTTTTTTTTTAGTCACCAGAAAGCTAAATACATCATTTAAATCCTAGATTATTTGTAGAGATGCCTATGATGTACAGTGTCCTTCAGATATAGGATTTCTTGGCACTATTGCCACTTTGAGCTGAATAATTCTTTATTTTGGGGGCTTGTCCTGTGTATTGAGATTTTTAGCAGTATTTCTGTCCCGTATCCACTAGGTGGCAGTAGCACCCCCATGCCAGTTGTGTCAACCAAAATCTCTGCAATCTGCTAAATGTCCTTTTGGGGGCAAAATCTTGCCCACAGTTGTAACAGCTTTAAGAAGTGGTTAATGTAAGGAACTACAGATAAGGATGGTCTGTTATTAAAGAAACAAATGAAAATAACAAAAATTGTTGATACTGTTAGGTTTTAGTACTTTTTAATATGTTCATGAGAATTTTTCTAAAACATTTATGTTATAAAAAATTTATATCAATGAACTTCTACCCGTTTTACTGGCTAAAATCTTTCGTGGTGCTAACCCTCACTGTTGTGTTTCAGTTGCTTGGGCGTCATCTGGCAAAGTGAAAGGTCACTGGTTTGATTCCTGGTCAGGGCACATGCCTGGGTTGTGGGCCTGGTCCCTGGTTGGGGGGTGTGTGAGAGGCAATCAATTAATATTTCTCTAACACATCAGTGTTTCTCTCCCTTTTTTTATCCCTACATGCCCCTTTCTAAAAATAGATAAAATATTAAAAAATAAAATAAAATGAAATCTATCATGGTTCTAACTTTTCATTGATTGCTTAGAAACTTAAATTTGTACTAGTTGCAATGACTTTATTAAGCTTTTAGGGTTTTCTTAGTTGCTTGGCTCTTGTTCTTTTATCCTTACTGTTGTATTTATAATTTTTTATTATGAACTGTTTAAAACTCTTGATGAGCACAGGTGTATGTTTTTAAGTAAAGAATCCTGTCATTTAAAATGGCTGTTTAATAGGTAGTTGGCTAGGTAATAGTTTGTTAGAGTACAGGACTTTTTTTTCCTTGCCAAAGAAAAAAATCCTTATTAATAATAACTTTAAGTGAGAGGTGTACATGTTACTTTGAGATTGAATTTTCTTAAAGCTTATACTTATTTTTTAGGGAGAGGGCAAGGGAGAGGGAAAGAGGGAGAGAGAAACATCAATGTGCGAGAGATACATGGACTGGTTGCCTCTTACATGCCTTCAAATGGGGAACCCTAGCCCACAACCCAGGCATGTGCCCTGCCTGAGAATCAAAGTAGCGACCTTTTGGTTCATAGGCCAGTGCTAAACAACTGGTATTGAAATGTGACCAGTATGTAATGAAATATGAGCGAGAAAATAGGCTTGGGGAGGGTGTCATCTCTGAAATTTCATAGTCTAATTCTCATTATAACATAGATACCGGTGGGATGAAGAAACTTCTTATATTTTATCATTTTTGTATTATGGTGATGATGTTATATAGAACTGTTTTCCTGAGAGAAGGAAAACATGGGAGAAGTATGATTTGAAAGGAGGTACATGTAGTGGTTAAGAGCATGGCTGTAGAGTTCTTACCTTTTACTAGTTATGCATCTTTTGGTAAGATTTGTAATGTTTGCAGTGTTAAATGTTCTTACCTATAAATGAAGTTGGTAATAATTCTACCTGTTTCATAGGTTTTGTGGTAGATAATAATAAATCTAAACCTCTTAGCATAGTAAGCCTGGCCCATAATAAGTGCTCATTAACCCCTAGCTGTCATTTTAAAATTTTACTTAAAATAATTTATAGATTAATGATATTATGTATAGAGTTATGATGTATAGGTTTGCATCAGAAGATGTGAACATAAATGTCTGTATGTGGATTTAAAAATTATATAATTCTGAATTATTCATATATTAATGAAAATGTTATCTCTATATTTGAGTTTTAAAAATTTGACCAGTAACTTGAAATATAACTATGAACTGTGCCATTGGAGTAAAGAATTCTAGTTATATAAAATATGGTGATTTGGGATTATTTTACATGTGTTTAAGATACAGGATGTTTCAATAGAGTATCTGTTACAGTATAGAACTCAAATAATGTTGATGACGAACATTTGTTATATAACTTTTTAAAACACATTTTCAAGAACATATTAGATAATGAAGATAGTAGTAGTATCTTTGTGTATGTAATATCACACTTTGTAGTGTGCCTTAGCATCCAAATGATTTTTGTGCAAGATGAAGTAAATCTTTAAGCATAAAGTAATGTGTGATGTTATTGTTTGTAGAAATTGGTTTTTATAGTCTTACTTTATACTCTTACTTCACTCTGTAGTACAGATTTTTGAAACTTATTTGGGGTAACCTTGTGAGACTTAACTCTTATTTTTATTAGTGTTTCAGGGAATAATAATATTCACACACTTGCCAGTATAGCATATTTCCTTATCCTAGGAAAATAATATGCTTCCTAAACAATCAGAATTGAAGTCACAGTTTTTTTAATAGATAGGGCTTGAAGGAAAAACACAAAAAACTTTATTTACAATACCCAAAATTTATAAAGAACTCATACAGCTCAACACCAGAAAAAACAAACAGCTTAATTAAAAAATGGGCATAGGAAATGGGCATAGGACCTGAATAGACATTTCTTCAAGTAGGACATACTGATGGCTAACAAATGAAAAGATGCTCAACGTCACTAATCATTAGAGAAATGCACATTAAAACCATAGTGAGATAAATCTCACACCTGTCAGGATGGCTGTCATCAGTAGCTCAATAAACAACAAGGTGAGGATGTGGAGAAAAGGGGACCCTCGTGCACTGTTGGTGGGAATGCAGACTGGTGCAGCCACTGTGGAAAGCAGTATGAGGTACCTCAAATAGTTAAAAATGGACCTGCCTTATGACCCAACGATTCCACTTTGGGGAATTTCTCTGAAGAAACCCGAAACACTAATTCAAAAAAATATGTGCATCCCTATGTTCATTGCAATGTTATTTACAATAGCCAAGATTTGAAAGCAGCTTAGTGCCCATCAGTAGATGAGCAGCTGAAAAGGCTGTGGTACATTTACACAACAGAATGCCACTCAGCTGTGAAAAAGGGTTATCTTACCTTTTGCAACAGCATTGGTGGAACTGGAGAGCATTATGCTTAGTGAAATAAGCCAGTCAGAGAAAGTACCGTATAACGATTTCACTTAGGGGTAGAATCTCAGGAACAAAATAAACTAAGATACAAAATAGAAACGGACTTTAGAGAACAGTCCGAGAGCTGTCAGAAGGAAGGGGTTTCAGGTGCTGTGTGAAGCAGGTGAGGGGGTTAGGCAAAATAATCCCAAAACTCATTGAGAGACTACAGTAGGAGGATTATTAGAGGGAAAGGTGATGGAAGGAGACTTCACTTGGAGTGGTAAACACACAATGCACTATACATGTGGTATGTTATAGAATTGCACACCTGAAACCTGCGTAATTTTATTAACCAGTGTCACCTCAGTAAATTCAATTATAAAAAAAACATGGAAAACATGTTTTAGTACTGCTATCCTCCTCCATTTTGTTTGGTTTTAGACTTGATCCTGAATAATGGTAAGGGTCCTCAGAGGGAGGGAAGTGAAGAATAAAAGAAGGGTGGTGTTTGAGCTCTTTGTCACAGGAACTGCTGATAGTCCCAGAGATAAAGCACAGGTGGTCTTTCCTACCTAGGACTTAAGCTAGAAATACTTCTGTCTTTTAGAGCAAAGCTTAGAATTTTGTTGTCATTGTATCCTTTTGGATTTTTCCCTTAGCTATTATGTTTTTGCTCCCTTCTTTATTTTTAATTTTGATTTTAATGCACATAAATGTTTTAGTTTTATAGTTAATTTTGTTAAGACAAGAGGTCTTTCTTTAATGGGTGTTCAAATGGAACACTTGGTTTGACTACTGGTTTGCTGTGTAACTTTGTGGAGTTTACTTTGTTTTGGTATATTTTCTTGCATAGCATAAGGGTTTTCTGTCTTTTCTAGGTAGGTTATATTCATAGTTACTATATAGTACAGAGTAAAAAATACATTCAGAATGTTGTATCTACTCATATATTGAGTATATTGTATCATATATATCATATATCTCATATATTGTATCTACTTTATTTTTTAAAAAAATTACAAGACTACCCCTCCAATGAATTTCAGATCAGCTATCATGGATTGCTTGTTTTCCCTTGTTTGCATGTTATAAAATTGCATAAAGTCAATTTTATTATAATAAGTTATGTATTTGGGGGTTATATGATAATGAAAGATTTTGTATTTCTCTTAAGATGTTAATATTACATGTAACAAAAAATCATGTGCATAATGTTCTGTCTCTTTTCAGGTCCAATGATGCATCAGCAGCCTCCTTCTCAACAGTACAATATGCCACAGGGAGGTGGGCAGCATTACCAAGGCCAGCAGCCACCAATGGGCATGATGGGTCAAGTTAACCAAGGCAATCATATGATGGGTCAGAGACAGATTCCTCCTTATAGACCACCTCAACAGGGTAAAGTTCCATTTGGAAAATTTCCTGCTTAATGTAAATAACAGTAGTGGGGAGGCCTTCCATTTTATATATATATATATTTTCCTGAATGGTAGTGGATATGGGAGGTACAAAGGGTCACGAATTGGGTAGGAATTTCTTGGTATTCAGCTTTCTTTTTTTCTTTTTCTGAGAAAAGGCTACACCATAAAATATTATAGCAAAAGATAGTTTATAGCAGAAAGTACTATTTTATTTTTGAGAAGGTACTAAATAGATGGTCAGAAACAAACCTGAATTTATTTCAAACTGCTCTAATATCAAAATAAAAAGAAAATTATTCTAGTTTTACCCTCTTTTTAAGAAGTTAGTGTTTTGTTTTGTTTTGGAGTTGGTATTATTTGATATTGCATGTATAGAGTTAACATTAATTTTTGTGAAATGTGGTGTTTGGTGTTGGCTGTGTATTTATGTATGTTCGTATAAGAATAGTTAAAAGTATATGAAATGCCAAAGCATGAGAGAAGAATCTAACAGCTGAGAAATAATCTCTCATAACCTGAGATAGAAAGAAAACCTTTGATAACCTAGTGAACACATTGTTTACATCTTGACTGGTTGTGGTTTTTCAGGCCCACCCCAGCAGTACTCAGGCCAGGAAGACTATTATGGGGACCAATACAGTCATGGTGGACAAGGTCCTCCAGAAGGCATGAACCAGCAATATTACCCTGATGGTAATCTCTCCTAATGTTAACTTTCCTATTTTCTGTCCCTGCCCAATGTTCATGTAGATAGCTATTCAAGCCAGTTTATTGTGGATAGAAGAAACTACCAATATGTTTCTTTTAAATTGGGAAAACTTCAATAATCTAAAGCGTCAGTGATAGCATTAGTATATAATCTATTTCAAAGTATATTTTATTTAGATATTCCATATTAACACCATCAGGGATCCCGTTCTGGCACTGGAATCTTTTCTTTTATAAAAGAGGACGTTTTTGCATTTGAAATTATTTATTTCAACCAAAGCCAATGTTACTGATTTACTTTTTTAAATAACAGCTTTATTGAGATAATTCACACACCATAAAGTTCACCTATTGGTTTACTTTTATATATTGTATAAATACACAGAATTTCTCAAGTTTTTTTGTATGTTTTATTATTTTAGTTAATGTTGCATACTTCTTAAAGAACTATGGTTTGTATACATTAGCATTTGCATTTGTGAAAAATTTTTGGAGGCTAAATTATATTCATAATATAGTTGTATATAGACTTAGTGGAATAGGAAAGGCATTTGGAAAAAACATTTCAATTTTAGTTGTTTAGTTTAGTGGAATTTTTTTTTTTTTTTTTTTAGTAGGAAGGTGGCATGTAAAAAACTGGCATGTAAAGATGAGTTGCACTTAGTAACAATCCAAGCATCCAAATAGGCTGTCACTGCATAGTTCCATTTTTCTCAGTTTTTCTGTATGTTTGAAAAATTAGCGGGGGGGTGGGCTGGGATGGGAGTAAAAAACAGAAAACTGTACTTGAACAACAATTAAAGAAAATAAATAAATTAAAAAAATTTATAACTCAGTGGTAGAGCAGAAATAATTCAAACATATAAAACTGATAAATTAGAGGTGGTTAGTCACCTCACACAATTTGTCTTTTTTATGAAAGGATTTGCCAGAGTCTTCATTTATATAGTAAGCTCCTGTGGTGTATTTAAGTCGAACTATTTAAAAAAGAGAAACAAGGGGAAACTAAGATTGAAGTCTTAAGTGTTTGGAAGCTAGTTTAAGCTAGAAAGAAGATACAATTTGATGTTTTTAGAAAACCATTTTGCCTGCCATTTTTCATCAGTGTATAGAACATAAAGGTACCTTGGTGTAAGGACATTAGTTGTATTGCAGAGGCTTTGCTCATATGTAGGCACCTGTAGAATGGTGCATATGATAAATGTTTGTTACTTATAGTGATAATATGTATGGATAATTCTTGTTAGAAAATGACTTATTAGTATTAGTTTATAACATTAGGTTTTTCTTGCCCTAAATTACTAAGTGCTGTGTTCTTTTTTTCACGTGTAGACATTGTATTAAGTAAGTTTATAGACTCTATTTTTAAAAGGTGAAATCTAGGTTATTAAATTTTATTAGGAAGTTAGCTAACTATAAATGATTGGTTTGATTTTTAGAATACATTTCAAGTAATTGAGGTGAATTTGATACTGTTATTTTGGGTCTATTTCCTGAAATGTGAAATTTGTATTTTTATAAGGAGGATCTTTCTATTCAAAATAGATGTTATTTTTGTAAATGTCAGAACTTTAAAGTTCTATAAATAATTTATCTTTACCACATTGGGATGTAAAAATTTAAATGGTATCATTTTGCATAGGTGTATATTAATATATTTGTCTAATATTTACATAAAATAGTCATTCCATTTATAATAAATATGTAGATTAGGAATTGGCAGACTTCTTTTCTATAAAGAGCCAGAGAGTAAATATTTTAGTCTTTGCTACATGGTCTTGATCTCAACTGCTGAAATCTTGTAGCATGGAAACAGCTATAGAAAATATGTGTGCACAACTGTGTTTCACTAAAACTTTATTGACAAAAATAGGCCACTGGCTGTATTTAGACTGCAGGCCATAGTTTGCTGACCCTTAATGTAGGTATATGTGAGATAGTTTTGGAGCATTGGAATACTAGAGCATTGAGTATAACGTTTATTTATAACTGTATTCCTCCTTCCTTAGTTAGACCTTCTACTAAAATGGAGTTCAGATTTTAGCTAACTGAAAGGTATTTCTTGCATTTTCTTTGTGTAATTTAATTAAAAGGACTAGAGTATCAATTTTCATTAAAGTCCAGTCATCTTGCAGGTGAAATTTATCGTGTCTGAAAAGTAAAGGTGTACTCTAGCACGTAATACAATATTAATTTTATGGAGGTGTATGTCCATGTTACTGTGGAGGTATTTTCTTAGGTTTCTAGAATGGTAGCACTAAGCAATATATTTTTGCATCTAAAAATATTTTGAGGTACATGTATTTTATTCAAGTAAATAGAATGTGAAAAATTTGTTTCAGTTTTTTTCAGGGGCTCTTTTATATTTTGCATTGTTTAGCATATGCTGTGGAATTGGCGACCAGCAGAACAGGTGTTTGACAAAATATGATAATTGCTTCCTTTGTTCATTCTAATTTAATTCAAGTTATTTACATGTGAAAGGCCTAAATGCTTTCATTCTCTGAAAAAAATAGAAGATAAAGTTTTTTTCCCCCTCAATGAGGATTATCAGAATTAAGACTAAGTGTAATGTTTCTAAAACTACTGTTTTAAAAAAAAAATTGCTCGTTATCTCAATATGAAAACAATCACACTGGTAAATATTTGGCTAATGCAACTGAAATTATTTTTCATGTATTTCCATTTCTTTTTTTTTTTTTTTTTCAGTTTTATCTGAACGTTTAAATATATTTAGGGTTTTCACTCAGTGGCCATTAACGTTTCTTCCTGTCTCTTGTCGAATTGATGTAGGTCATAATGATTACGGTTATCAGCAACCGTCGTATCCTGAACAAGGCTACGATAGGCCTTATGAGGATTCCTCACAACATTACTACGAAGGAGGTATCTATATACCTTCACACACATACACATATATATCCCCTTCTACAGGAACGAAAATTCTTGCATAAGACAACTTCTACCCGTGCAGAGCTCTTGTAGAATGATAGTTGCTGGCTGTCTTGAAAGTTACAGGGAGCCCAGAACAATCAAAATAATTTCCTTACAAATATTTAAAATATGTAACCATGACTTGCCATTTCTAACAACAATAAAAAGACTAAAACACTTAAAAATTATTTTTCCTCAGTGGAAATTTTCTATTTGAACTTAATTCCATCGATCCAGTTTTTTTGTGTGTGTTTACATAAGTATAATTTCACATATAAGTAGAGTGCCTTTAGGAAGCAGCTTGCTGATCTTGTGTAGCTAGTGTGTGCTCTTGTAGCTGTCTTTAATTTTGTCTTTTTTATTTTATTTAGCATAGTCATGATCTTATGACTGTGATGTTCCAGTAAATGTAATGCTCGTATGGCAGAGACGCTGAAAATGCTGCAGTTCAACCTTGCAAAATTGGCTTTAACTGCAGTTTGTTTGGCCGAAATCCTTCTGTTTGGTTTGAGTTTTTTCTTTGTTCTGTTAACTTTTAAAAATCAATATGGCATTTTTATTTTGTTCTTGTGTTGTTGGCTATGCATCTTAGAGGAAAAAGTAAGTTAAGCAAACTTCTCAGTTGTTTTTTTTTTTTTTTACTCCAATTATCCTGTAGGAAATTCACAGTATGGTCAACAGCAAGACGCTTATCAAGCACCCCCTCCTCAACAGGGATACCCACCCCAGCAGCAGCAGTACCCAGGGCAGCAGGGCTATCCAGGACAGCAGCAGGGCTACGGTACTGCATCTTATTGTTACCTTCCCCAAACAAAGTGACTAATGTTTTGAAATTTGGAAGTAGATACATATTATTTTTGAAAACTCAGTTTTACCTCAGTCTCTTACTAGTGTTTATTTAAAATGTTCTTAGATAACCCTGGCTGGTATGGCTCAGTGATTGAGTGCTAGCCTGTGAACCAAAGGATCGCGTTTTGATTCCCAGCCTGGGTACATGCCTAGGTTGCTGGCCAGGTCCCCAGTAGGGGGCGCGTGAGAGGCAGCCACACATTGATGTTTCTTTTCTTCTTCCCTTTTCTCTCTCTAAAAATAAATAAATAAAATCTTTAAAAATATTCTTAGATAAAGTATTAATCATTTAAAAATAAACAGAAGCTAGAGATGGTTCATCGACTAAAGATATGCCTTGTAGTCATGTAAAGTACAAGATATGCGAATTTGTAAGGTAAACCTATTTGACATTTATGACCAGCCACTAGTTTTGTAGGTTCTTGGAAAACTGATGAATTGATTGTTTATTAACCATATCTACATAATCCGATTAGCAAATTTGTTTCTAAAACTAATGACTGTTACTATGAAAGGTAATACTGATTTTTAAAGTACAAATGTGACTTACTCGGAATGCATAAAGAAAATGTTTTTGGCTTTCTCTAGGTTGCAGCATACACATCCACAGGGGTACATTTATTGTAGCCGTGTATCTTACAGAGTTTGGGGGAATTTTAGCTATATTTCCTGATTCTGAACTCGCTAAAATATCTTCTAGGTGCATATCTGACTTTAAATAACTTTGTTGGGTAAAGGAGTGGGGTATAAGGACCTCATGTCTCAGTATTAAGTTTCAGGCTACTATAATAGTTTTAGAAATAGGAAAGTATGGTTTTAATGAAGGGGAATTAGCTGTTTATTAATCTGACATCACCTCTTGCTAACACGGTCTCTTATATCCATAATGTCATATTACTTTTATTCATTGATTTAAGCTCTGCTATTACTATGATACTTCCCTCTACTATAATAGCAAATCTAAGAACTGAGGTCAGGCTAAAAATTCTCTTATGCCTTCAACAAAGGTATTGAAATTTAATCAGGTATTGGGGGATCAGGCATCTTCCTTAAAATGCTAGGTTCTATTTCCTTATTTCAGCTATGAGTTTAGGAATATTCCATGGATTTCTTGTTTTTACAGAGAGACTTTCTTGCTCTTCTCAAATGGCAACTTTTAATGACCAGTGAATATTTGTACTTTGAATAAATAGAATGTTCTGTTTTTATTGTATTTGCATGGAAACAAATATATACCTAAATCAGGTAAACTTACTGATTTAAGAGAAGTAATTATTTTAAGTAGGAAGAAAAAGTAAAGGAAATTAAATATTTTTTATTTAAGTAGCTGAATGTGGTTTCATTAGACATTCGGAATCCTAAAGAAGTTCCCATTTTGCTTATACATTGACTTCAGCTACCAAACTTTCTTTGAATAGAAAATTCAGAGTTTTAATAATTGAATATATAAGTAAATAAAGTAATAGACTCTTGGAATTTATTTAAGCTTAAAAATTTATTGTTCTCTTTTGGCCCTTTCCTCTGCAATCTGTTTTTTTTTTTTTGGCAGATTTTGAATGACTGGGACAGACATTTATAAGTATCAAAACTTTTTAGCTTATGCTCTATAGAGCATGCTTTATAATAGGCAATGTAGAGTTTATCAAATAGACATATTTATTTGATAAGCCATATTAGTCTCTTGCCATATTTGACATTTGAAATAATTTTTTATAGGTTAATTATTAAAGGTGATTGGTACACAGCCTGTAATCTTAGAATCAAGCTTTCCTCATTCAGCTTGTAGTTTCAAGTTGCCTTTATTTTTCTGTTGGAAATATTGTGATGTTTGTCAATGTAGACATGAACAGTGTTTTTGGTGATTAGAAATATAAATCTAGAATTTACATGTAAAATCTTTTTTTTTAAAGAACATACCTTTTTTTAAATTTTATTTTTTATTGATTATGCCATTACAGTTGTTCTTTTCCCCCCTTCATTCCCCTCCACCCTACCTCCCCGTCCCCACCATTACCCCCGTTTAGTTTATGACCATGTGTCTCAAGTTCTTTAGATTCTATATTTCCCATATTATTCTTGCCCTCCCATCTATTTTCTATCTACCATCTATGCTACTTATTTTCTGTACCTTCTCCCCCCTTCTCCTTTTCCCACTCCCCTGTTGCTAACCCTCCTTGAGATCTTCATTTCTATGTTTCCACTCCTGATCTAGCTGTCCTTTTAGTTTGCTTTTGTTTTAGGTGTGGTTGTTAGTAACTGTGAGTTTGCTGACCTTTCACTGTTCATGTTTCTTTAACTTCTTTTTCTTAGATAAGTCCCTTTAACATTTCATATAAGGGCTTGGTAATGATGAACTCCTTGAATTTGATCTTATCTGAAAAGCACTTTATCTGTCCTTCCATTCTAAATGAAAGTTTTGTTGGATAGAGTAATCTTGGTTGTAGGTCTTTGGATTTCATGACTTGAAATACCTCTTTCCAGCCCCTTCTTGCCTGTAAGGTCTCTTTTGAGAAATCAGCTGATAGTCTGATGGGAGCTCCTTTGTAGGTGACTGTCCCCTTATCTCTTGCTGCTTCTAGGATTCTCTCCTTCACTTTAATCTTGGCTAATGTAATTATGATGTGCCTTGGTGTGTTCCTTCTTGGGTCCAACTTCTTTGGGACTCTCTGAGCTTCCTGGATTTCCTGGAAGTCTATTGCCTTTGCCAGATTGGGGAAATTCCCCTTTATTATTTGTTCAAATAAGTTTTCCACTGGTGGCTGTTCCTTTTCCCCTTCTGGTACCCCTATAATTCGGATGTTGGAGTGTTTAAAGATGTCCTGGAGGTTCCTAAGCCTCTCCTCATTTTTTTGAATTCTTGTTTCTTCACTCTTTTCTGTTTGGCCATTATTTGCTTTCTTCTGGTCCACTCCATTGATTTGAGTCCCAGTTTCCTTTTCATCGCTATTGGTTTCCTGTGCAATTCCATTCATTTTAATTATTTTCACCTTTATGTGTTTCTCTAATTTGTGGCTATAATCAACCAGATCTGTGAGCATCCTGACACCAGTGTTGTAAACTGTGCATCTGAGAGTTTTGCTATTTCTTCATCGCTCAGATTTATAGGCTCTGGGGCTTTGAGATCTTGAGCCATTTTTGGTCTGTTTGTGCCCATTAAGTATGCGGAGCGGAGCGGAGCGTTGGACTCCCAGGTAGCTGGTTTGTGATGCTGTATGTGGGGGCGTGGTCAGAGCGGGGAAATGGCGACCCCCTCTACTGTTTCTCACCACTGGGTGAGCAGCAGAGCCTTAGGTGGTTCCCCAGGGCAGAGCCACTCAGGTCGCTGGGTTATGACGCTGTAGGTGGAGGCGGGGTCAGAGCTGGGAAATGGCAGTGCCCTCTGCTGCCGCTAGCCGCTGGGGTGTGCTGGGTCCCGTCTAACCGCCCAGTCCCTTGCCGGTCTATCTGCATAGGAATGCGGGACCACAGTCAAATCTCGGCCCTGCTCCCTTGCTGGTTCCCTGCGGTCATTCGCTCGGTCGCTCACTAGGTCCACCTGTTGCAACCCTGCGCCTGGGTTCTGCGAGCCTGAGTCCTCTGACCGAGTTTTCCTGTGCAACCCTGCTCCGCCAGCTGCTGGTTTCGTCCCTCTTACAGGTCAGGCTGAAGAATTTGTTGTTATCAGACTTGGAAAAGTTCAATTTTCTGTGTTCTGGCTGTGTTTTTTGTTGCTAATATTTAGTTGACTCTAAACTTGGTTGTGTGAGAAAGCATGGCATCTCCACCTATGCCTCCATCTTGGCGGAAGTCTAAAATCATTCTTTTTGATTCTGTTGGTGATTGTAGGTTTAGATCTGGAGTCATAGAGCTATAAATATTATTAATTCCCAAAGTTTATTCAGAAGTTGTTTCACTGTTTTTGATCTGCTTCTTACCTTTTTTAAAAAAAAATTAAATCTCTTGCTTATACTGGTTAACTTTTTAATACGGGTATAGGTGAATTTTCTTAATATGGCACTAACCTGCCTTACAACTTCTGAATCTCTTTTACTCATTTTGACATAAATTTTTAGTGGCTAATACAAAGTATGATAGTTACACTGAATCAGAGTATCTGGTGTACAGTGGTATTCTTAACATTATTTTCACTCTTACAACCTTTGGAATTTATTTGAAAAAGCATTTGAGAAAATCAAGATATCAAACTATTCTTTTTCTTTTCTTTCCTTTTTTAAAAACATGTTTTTAAAAATTTTTGTTAGATTTTATTTATTTCTTTTTAGAGAGAGGGGAAGGAAGGGAGAAAGAAGGAGAGAAGTATCACTGTGTGGTTGCCTTTCATGTACCCCATGCTGGGGACCTGGCCTACAACCCAAGCATGCATTCTGACTGGGAATTGAACCAGCAACCCTTTGCTTCATAGGCTGGCCCTCAATCCACTGGGCCACAACAGTTGGGGCTATCCTTTTTAGTTTTGATATAAAAATATAACGTCTAGTTTTAAACCTCTTCTAGACTTTTAGGGAATAATATTTTTTTCTGGGCTCTTGTTTATGTTACTTATTTTGCAGGTCCTTCACAGGGTGGTCCAGGTCCTCAGTACCCTAACTACCCACAGGGACAAGGTCAGCAGTATGGGGGATATAGACCAACACAACCTGGACCACCACAGCCACCACAGCAGAGGCCTTATGGATATGACCAGGTAAGTTAACTGGCCAACTGCGTGATTGTTGCATTGTTTGTGCATTCTCGATTAGGTTAAATATTTTTACTTGAAGGCTTATTTTCCCCTTCTTCCATTCACAATACACAAGTTAACCAACAGAAACCTATTTACTTTTAACTTCTTTTCATAGAAT
The DNA here is from genome assembly GCF_021234435.1 of Artibeus jamaicensis. Classification (NCBI taxonomy): domain Eukaryota; kingdom Metazoa; phylum Chordata; class Mammalia; order Chiroptera; family Phyllostomidae; genus Artibeus; species Artibeus jamaicensis. Next base: position 11,724,482 of record NW_026521803.1, on the reverse strand, counting down.
TCTAGCACAGTGGATCATAATTATACTAATGTGTAAAACATTGTCTTAGCATTCATTCATATTCTTTCATTCTCATTCCTATTCTCTTTATCTCTTTCTTCTACCTCACTGCATTTCCTTCACATCCAAATGATATTCCTTCCTTCTAAATTCATATTTATTATCTGTCTCTGTTGCCTCTTTCATGAACATATCCATTATCTCAAGTCTTAATACACTTTCTTTTTATTACCTTTCCTTCTAATTTCAAATAGTATCTCTAAGATAATTGTATTCTCTTGACCCTAATGTTTATTTAGGTCTCTTCTTTTCAACAGTAAACTTCTCAGACTTAATAATCTGTGTCACAGTCATACTTTTGTGGATCTTCTCAGACATACTCTGAATAATAATAGAAATGATTTATTACATTGGCGATTTCTTTAGAGTGATTTCAGGTTTGCTAATGACTTTCTGGTGAGGCTAACCTGGCCCATTCACTACTTAAGCTACCTAGAGTAGTTTTATTTTTTGTAAGTTAGGGTTTCAGAGCCAGGTGATCTGGTTTGACGAGCAACTCATATGTGGTGTTAATGAGAAATTGAGGCATGAGCATTCTGTTACTAACCGTGTTTCAAGCATACCTCTTCTTACTGACACTTTCTATTTAAGTGACAAAGATAAAAGAGACATAAGAGACTCAAACTAAAAGGCTAAGGGTAGATGACTAATACTGTCAAAGGATTAAGAAGAGGATTTATTAAATTTTTAAAGCACAATAAATCTTGGCTCCTGAGTATTTAAGGGCAAGATTCTTAAGCAGGTAACATTTAGGCTCATTCTAATCCACAAGTTAACTTTTTAAAAAGTGAGATTCTGGTCACTTACTCCCCCGTTCAACAAATATTTCATTAATTTTTGGTGCGTTGAACACTTTATTAGTTCCTAGATAAGTGAAAGAGTCACGTCCCTATAGCAAGTGAGCTATTATGTTGATTTTTTTTTACCTCGTTTTGGCATTTAACACATGTTCCTATTTTCATTCTGTCAATCCTTGGCTCAGTGTTTTTCTGTACTTACCCTGTCTTATACACGGAGGGCCTCCAAAAAAAAAAAAGGAATTGTTTTCTGAAGGGCGGGCCTCTTGTAGTACAGGCTTCCCGTGCTAGGCGAATGTTCTAGGAACCCGTATGTATCAGTGTACCAGCTGGTGGTGTTGGGAGAGGCTGTGATCAGGGAATTTTTTGGAAAACTTTCAGTGTGTTTGTCCATTTTGTGATGGGTGATTTATGAGAGCACCTGCCCACACTGCACTTAGCGTTCAGCAGCTTTTGACCAAAAGTGGCATGACCCTCCCCATTCACTGGTCCCATTCACTGGTTCTCACGTGTAGCAACTTTTTTGTTTCCCCGGATGAGAAGAGTACTCAAAGGGAAATGTTTTGCTGATCTGGAAGAGGTGAAACAAAAAAAATGGCAGAAGTACCAGAATGCATCAGAATCAATGAGTTAAAAAACTGTTTTCAGCAGTGGGGGAAAATGTCTCAATAGGTATATTGCGTCAAATGGAGACTATTCTGAAGGTGACTGAAGTTTAAACATGTAAGAATAAATACACATTTTTTAAATAAATAAATTCCTTTTTGGGGAGGCTCCCGTTTTGTCACCCCTTTTATTTTCAGTATCTTTTTTTTTAGATTTTATTTTCAGGGTCCTTAGCTAATCCTTCTCAACCCAACTTCAACTCCATCTTTCCTCCTATGTACAACACATCTCTCTTTTGGTGTCTTGCCATTTTCCTCAACTTCAGCGTGTCACGGACTAAGCTAACCATTTTCTGTATAAATCAATGATTTTCTAAATACCCTAAACTTAACATCATTAAGTAAATGTTTTCTTGAGCAACATGGACATGCCACGTACTAGCATTGCAGTATAGTGGGAACTAAGATAGATCTGTATTCTGCCTTTGTGAACTTCTAGATGGGGTTCAGAACTAAGCAGATGACATAATAATATAGTATGAGAAGTATTTGGATGAGGAAAGGCAAGATTTTTGTAGAAGGAAGCTTCTAACCCAGTTAGAGGAAAAAAATGTTCCTCGGGGAGTATTATATAAGTGTTAGCGACTTACTATGTAAGCACGAGAGCCAAGGATGAGTAGATATTAGCAAGGTAGACATAGTGGGGAAGGAAGGGTATTCTAGTCCAAAAAAACGTGTAATTGACAGTGGACTATGTTGAGACGTGTGGTTCCGTAAAGCAGCAGCACAGGGAAGAAGAGGCCAAACTGGAGAAATAAATTGGGGTAGATTAGGAAGACTCTTCCGATATTAGGCCCTTGGTAAACATTACATATGGTATTATGTTTGGTATATGATAGATACATGATGTACAGCTACCCTTGAACAATATGGATTTAAACTACATGGACCCAGTTATAAGTGGAATTTTTTCCAGCTGACTGCAGTTCAGTTGAGCCACACAGTTGAAACCTGTCTTGTTGGTAATCCACCTATGCAGAAGGCTAACTGTAGTTACATATGGATTTTTGATTGTGCAGGAGGGTAGTGCCCCAACCCCCATATTGTTCAAGGTTTAACTATACTTCTTTGGTCATCATGATTATTCTACCCCTAATGTCCTTAGGGACTTGGGACTACACTGTAGATAAAGACCAGGGATGTTTGTGTGATCGCCAGCCACATCTGCTTCCCCATGAGAAGAGGCTGTGAGGCGGGGAGCACTTCAGCTACTCTGCGTCAGTAGTCTCTCCACACCGGTTTGGGTTTCACCTCGTCTGTAGTCCTCAGCCCAAACGCCTGGTGGCTTCTTTATTTTAGGTGGAGTGGTTACTTCTTCAAGATGGTTAAGACAATGGAAAACCAATACAGATTGTTAGACTGAATAGTAACATAATTATGGTAATGGCTTAGGTAAATGAATCCTGTAGCAATGTGCAAGATGAATTAAAAACAGGAGAAAATGAAGAGAGAAAGCCTTGTTAGGGGGCTGCTGGTTTCTCCATCGCACTCTCGGTGAACAGCGGGTATATTCTTCCAGTTCTTCAGGTTAAAAGCCTGAGTAATGCTTGACTCCCTTCTTTTTTTTTGCAAATCATTCATTTTGTCAAGCGGCAAATCTCATCTCTACCCTCAAAATATATATAGGCACACCTGGCTGGTGTGGCTCGGTTTGTTAGAGTGACTAAAAACTGAAAGATAGTGGGTTCGCTTCCCGGTCAGGGCACATACCTAGGTTGCAGGTTTGGTCAGGGTCAGGGTGTGTACAAGAGGCAGCCGACCAATACTTTTCTCTGGCATTGGTGTTCCTCTCCCTCTCTTTTTCTCTCTCTGAAATTAAGAGTGTCCTCTGGTGAGGATAAAATACATATCTAGTATCTACTCATTTTTTAAAAATTTTATTTTTCAATTACAGTTTATATTCAGTATTATTTTATACTAGTTTCAGAGGTAGAGTGGAGTGGTTAGACAATCATATCCTGTGATATTTCAAGTACTCACCTGGCACATACCTCATTTTTATGATATTCTTCACCATATTGCCTATTTTGTACTTTATACCTCTGTGACTATTTTGCAACTACCAATTTGTACGTCTTAATTCCTTACCTTTTTTATAACCTCCTGCCCCCACTCAAGCCAGAGTCACAGCCATCACTTACCTGGCCTGTTGCAGTAGTATCTTCCTGTTTGATCCTGGCTCCCCTGCAGGGTGTGCTCTACATAGGACCTGTGATCTTTTAAAAACACTGGTCAGATTGTGCCCCCCCTCTGCTGGAAACCCTGTGGTACCTTTACTCTCACTCGGTCTAAAACCCAGACTTCGTAACAGCCTGTAAGGCCCTGCACGACTTGTGTCCTCGTCTCCTAGCCCACCACCTTACCTCTGTTCAGACCCTGCCCCGCTCACTGCCACACTCACTCCACTCAGTCACGTGAGCATGCGTGCAAGCATGTTTCTGGCTCACTCCCTTCGTATTTCCTGCTCCCTCTAGAAACTCCTCCCCTTGCCTGTAAAACCTGCTTCCTTACTTTCTTCACATCTTTGCTCTGGTAGGTCATCATATAATATCAAGGAGTTCTTCAGTATTTATCTATCTAAAACAGTAATACCCTCAATTGCCTTATTCTGTTTTCTTCTTAGTATAGTATAATTGACGTACAATAAACTGCATATATTAAAAATGTACAGTTTGGTATACTTTGACGTGTATATTATATACTCATGAAGCCACCATCAAAATCAAAATAATGAAAAATTCTTCATTCCCAAACGTTTTTGTGCCCCTTTGAAATTCTTCCCCTTACAACCAAAGTTTCCCTTGATGACCACTAATCTACTGTCTTTCACTATAGATTAGTTAACATTTTTCAGAATTTTATTTAAATTGAATCATACAGTAGGTGTTTTTTTGTTGGGTTTTTTAGTCTGGCTTCTTTAACTCAGCATGATTATTCTGATGTTTGTTCTTACTGTATGTATCAACAATTCCTCTTTATTGCTATATTCCATCATTATATGGATATACCACAATCTCTTTATCCTTTGAAGTATAAATGGAAGTTTCAGTTTCTATTTTGGGGCTCTGACAGATTTAGTGCTATAAACATAAGTGTATAAATCTTTGTGTGGACTTTCATTTTTCTTGGATAAATACGTACTAGTGGAATGTTGGGACCATGTAATAGCATATGTTGAACTTGTTAAGAGGCTGCCAAATTGTTCCCAACATGATGGTACCACTTTACATTCCCATCAGTAGTGCATGAGTGTTTCAGTTCTCCCCATCCTTAGTAACACTCGATATGGTCAGTCCTTTTAATTTTACCTATTCTAATACATATATGTATAACGATGTATCATTGTGCTTTTATTTTGCATGTCTTAAGGACTGGTGATGGTTGACCATCTTCTTACAGGCTATTTTCTGATCTGTATAGAATCTTCAGATCTTTTGTTCATTTAAAAATTTGGCTATTTTTTTTACTATTTAATATTGAGGGCCATATATTCTAAATACAAGTTCTTAATCAGATATAATTTATAATTTTTTAATCAAATCTGTGTCTTGCTTTTTAATTCTCTTGACTGTCAAAGAGAGGAACTTGAAAAGTTTATTGAACTCTAGTTTATCAAGTTTTTCTTTTACAGCTTGTGCTTTCAGTATAATATGTAAGAAATCTTTACCTAGCCCAAGGTCACAAAGATTTACATTTAAGTCTGTGGTCCATTTTGAGTTAATTTTTTTGTTTATAGTGTGAGGTACAAATTGAAGTATGTGTGTTTTATTTTCTTTCAAATGGATAGATAGCAAATTTTCTCATCACCATTTGTTGAGAAGACTAATCTTTCTCTAGTGAATTATGTTTGAGCCTTTGCTGAATCAGTTATCTATAAAAATGTCAATTTCTGGAGTCCATGCTGTTAAAGTCATCAATTTATCTACCTTCATGGTGTCTTTATTACTACAGTTTTAGGTAAGCCTTCAAATAAGGTATTGTTAGTCTTTCAATGTTGTTCTTTTTCAGTATTGTTTTGGCATTTTAGGTCTTTTTCATTTCCATATGAATTTTAGAATTGGCTTATAGGTTTCTACAAAAAAAGGCTGCTGAGGTTTTCATTAGAATTGCCTTGAAACTGTAGATCAGGTTGGGGAGAAATGATATTTTTTCAGAAGTATTATGTTTTCAGTATACAGGTGTTAAAAAGACAGCTTTTGTCAGATTTATTCCTAAGCGTTTTGAATTTTTTGATACTATTGTAGATTAAAAAAAATTTTAATTTCTATTTGTTAGTTTCTAGTTATATATAAGTATAATTTATTTTTATATAATGATTTAAACTGTAACATTACTGATCTCACTATTTCTAGTAGCTTTTTTGTAGATTCCATCAGCATTTCTACATAGAAATGATGTCTCTGAATAAAGACAGTCTTCTTTCTTCTTTTCCAATCTGAATGCTTCCCCCTAACCCCACTTTTATCCCTGCTGCTCTTCACCCTCACTAGAACCTCCAATCCAGTATTGAATAGAAATAGTGAGAGTGGATATATATATATATGTATGTGCAAGAGTGGACAATTACCTTGTTCCTGATCTTAGGGGGAAGCCACCAGCCTTTCATAAGATGTAGGATTTTTGTAGATGTCCTTCATCAGGCAGAGGTTGTTGCTTGTATTCCTAGTTTGCTGAGAATTTTTGTCACAATGAACATTGAATTTTGTCAACTGATTTTTTCCTTAGCTATTATTAAGAATTATAGTTTTCCTTTTTTAAATTTGTAATATGTTAAGTTACATTGTATAATTTTCATATTTTAAATCAACCTTGCATACATAGGATAAATTCCACTTGATCATGATGTATATGCTTTTTAGATATCATTGGATGTGATCAGCTAATACTTTGTAAAGAATTTTTGCTTCTGTTTTTTCCAGGGATATTGTACTCTAGTTCTCTTTTCTTTCAATGTCTTTTGTTTTGATATCAAAGTAGCACTGAGTTTATAAAGTGAGTTGGGAATAATTTATCTCTCCTCAATTTTCTGGAAGGATTTTGTGTAAAGTTGGTATTGTTTTTTTTTAAATGTTTAGTATACTTCACCAATGAAGCCATCTAGGCCTAGAGTTTTATTTGAGGGAAGGATTTTAATTACCAAGTTATATTAATACATATGGAGTATTCATGTTACCTATTTACCATCTTTCTGTCTTGTTTGGTGAGTTGTCAAGATCTTTGGTCCACTTTTTAATTGGGTCGTTTATTTTCTTATAGTTGAGTTTTAAGACTTTTTTGTATATTTTGGGTAACAGTCCTTTTTCAGATGTGTCTTTTAAAAATACTGCATTGTCTTCCTGCCTTGTCTTCTCATTCTCCTGACCCTGTCCTTTGCAGAATAGAGAATTTTAATTTTGATGACGCCTAGCTTAATAATTTCTTTCATTTATCATGCCTTTAGTGTTACATCCAAAAAGTCATTACCAAAGTCAGAGTCACCTAGGTTTATGTCTGTGTCATTTTCCTGGAGGTTTATAGCTTCGTATGTTACATTTAGGTCTATAATACATTTTGAGTTAATTTTTCATTAAAGGTATAAGGCCTCTCTAGATTTTTTTTTTTTGCATGTCGATGTTTTGTTGAAGCACCATTTGTTGAAGACTGTCTTTGCTTCATCATGCTATGTTTGCTTATCTGTTGAAGATCAGTTGATCATATTTGTGTGGGTATGTTTCTGGGCTCTCTGTTCTGTTGCATTGATTGCTCTATTTGTCTGTTCTTTCACCAATACCATGCTGTCTTGATTGCTGTAGCTTTATAGTAAGTCATGAACTTGGATAGTGACAGCCCTCCAGCTTTGTTCTCCTCCTCCAGTATTGTATGACCATTCTAGGTCTTCTGTCTTTCATATAAACTTTAGAATCATTTTGCCAATATTCACAAAATAGCTTGCTGGGATTTTCATTGGGGTTGTGTTGAAGTTTTAGATCAAGAACTGACATGATGGTATTGATTTTCTTATGCATGAACGTGGAACATATCTTCATTTATTTAGTTTTTTATTTCATCAGTTTTTTATACTTTTTTCTCATATAGATCTTATATGTGTTTTATTAGATTTGTACCTAGGCACTTAATTTTGGGGAGTTCTGTTCTATATTGTATTTTTGTAATTTCATATTCTACTTGTTCACTATTGCTGTATAGAAAAGTGATTGACTCTGTATGTTAATCTTGATCCTATAACCTTGCTTATTAGTTTCAGGAGTTTTTTGTTGTTGTTGTTATTCTTTGGGATCTTTTTCCTTGATAATTATGTCATCTGCGGACAAAGATAGTTTTATTTTTTTCTTCCTAATTTGTGTACCTCTATTTCCTTTACTTACTGCGTATGCTAGGAATTCTAGTGCAGTGTTGAAAAGGTATAGTGAGAGGGTACATCCTTGCCTTTTTCCTGATCAGGTTTCATTAAGTATGATGTAGATGCTTTGATTTTTTTGGCACAGCATTTGTCTCCATATGACAGTTTATGTAGTTATTGTTTATTGTCATGCTGTCTTCTCATAATATGTCAGTTCTTTAAAGACATCACCATATGTTTTTATCATTGTTGAGTCTCCTCACTTAGTAGAACGTATTAGTCAATAAAGTATAAATAAGGACTTGACTTCCTAGATTTGAATGGTGATCATCGGAATGGAGAGAGAAGGAACCCCCTAAAAAAGTATTGTGGCAGAAAAATTTTAAGACTTTTATTTGATTAGATCAGTGAAAGAGAAATGTAAAGGTTTGTATTGCTTGGGTTTCTAGTCTAGGGGTCTTCTCATTGAGTGTACTTTAGAGTATACTGAAGTAATGAGTAATGAGTAGAGTATACATGAGTAATGTATTTACTTATATGGTTTCAGTTTCCCATGCTGTTGGCTGTTGTATCTCTATTTCTAGTTTAGTTCCCTCTCTGAAAAGAAGATACCTACCGGACATCTAACATAACCAAACTTATAATTTTTCTGTCCAAGACTATTCCTTCTTTCTAAGTATTCTTTACCAAAGAGAGAATGTACTATCACCTAGCTAGAATGCCAAGTGCCATATCTGATATTTTAACCTTTCTCCCTCTCCCTCTTTCCATCTAGTGAAGGATAGAATCTTGTAATCATTCTTCTTGAAATAACCCATCCACTTCTTTTTAACTGCTGCCTTCTCTTAGTTTAGACCATTAACATTTAGCTTCATCATGGCAGGATCCTCTCATACTGTCTTCTTACTTCTTTCCCCTTCATTCTTTACACTCTAGTCGGAGGAATTTTGTAATAAAAACAAAAAAAAAATCAAAGATGGAAACAGAGACAGAGAGAGAGAGGCATGCTGGGGTTTAGAGAGTTGGAGTGATTCACCTGAGACGGTAGAGCTAGGAGGTGGTGAAACTGGGTGGCAAATTCTGAGAGACTGGAGCCTCCAGTAACTAGAGGCTTTACTGTACTGTGCTGTCTACAGTACTGTCAAGATTACTTGAGTAGTTTGCAGAGCATTTTCAGGTTTTTCTTCTTTAGTAAATTTTTGAGGCAATGATTATAATTACCCTCACTAGTCAGATAAGAAAATAGAGAAAGGAAGGTTAGTTAACTTGCTCAAGGCCAAGAAACTCTTGCATGATGGAGTTGTAGTGGTACCTTGGTACTCGTTAATTTGTTCAGTCACTGTAACTGACGAAGACCAAAAGATGGAGCATTTTCTCTTGCAAAGTGGCATTGTGGCTCATACAAGTTCTGGCAAGTGCCCTCTAGTCCTGAGCAAACACCAAGCACTGAAACATTGTTTCTTGTCAAAATGCGAGGAGTCCAGAGTCTGACAAGTTCTGAAGTTACAACTGCACAGCAGTTTTTAACCTCCCTTCAGCTTTACAGTATTCATGATATGTGCAGTCACTTTCATCATTAATATCTCATTTGTACACATTTATTGGGGGAGCATTTTCCTTTAACATTGAGACTTGCTTATTTATAATTTATAATTTTTAAAAGCCCCTTTCATGTCCTCTCATTTAATTTCTGTCCTAACAAATGAGGTAGGAAATAATATAGCCATGAATAGAAAGAAAATTGAGATCCAGAGATGGAGGTGTTATAGTCCCACCTTATAAGTGAAAAAAAATGAGTCTTGAAGAGTTTTTAGACTCAAGTAGAAAGATGATAATTGAGTTAGGACTTAACAGTTGAAAAACAAGCTCCTGTATGATAAGCATTGACTCATGTTTCTTATTTTAAACTTTGTGTTACAGTAATCTTTAAACAAATACTAAAAAGGTGTGTATAACATGAATTCCTGTGTACCCCCCAATCAAGTTCAACAGTTATCAGCATTTTGCCAGTATTGTTTCATACACCCTCACACTAATTTTCTTCTTTTCAGAATATCTTAAATCCTAGATTTAATACTCTACCAACCAGTATTTCAAGATGAGCATTGACTTTAAATTATACTGAACATAACTATGTAAAGTACATTAATATTTTTTAAATGTTAATTCTATTTATGGTACATTTATCCATTAGATGTCTAGTGGCATTCAACAGATTTTCAAGTATATCTACTTTTGTAATGTGTAAGTTTTTAGAGTACTACTTCCTATGGTACACTGTTGATCTAAAGTAATTAATGTGACTTGAAGGGAGAAATTCCCTTTTTTAGAATAGGTGCTTTTATGAACATTTATTTTAAAAACATCTAAGAAATTTTTGATAAAAACATGTATTTTCTATTACAATATGTTTTTCTTTTCTTTTAACTTTTTTCTTCTCTTGTAGAGGAAAAGGTGTTTCTTCTCCAAAAGCTAAACTTAATAGTTGTACACTGGACATTATTTATCTCCCTTGTAGAATTTTGCTACTTCATATTCTTTTTGATATCTGTACTCTCTCTTCTCTCCTGTTCTGTCAGCCTACAGGCTTTCAAGTCTACTTTAAAAGCAACAAAACAAAACAAACTTCTCTTGATTTTATGTAACAGTATTGTTGGCCTTAGAGAAAGGCCCAAATCTTTAGAAGGGTTTTTTTTCTTTATCTCCCAGATATCTTTTCATTTTTGTCACTTATCCCAAGTACTTTTGATGTTAATTCATAATAGTTATTATGAGGTAAACAGCAACAAAGTTGTTACACTAGCATAAAATTTATATACTAATATATACTACACTGGAATTTAGAACCAGAACTTCTTCTTACTTATTCTTCCCCAAATCAGTTCAACAAAATTCACCAAACATTAAAATTTCTGCTGTGTGACAGGTACTATTCTATGCTCAAAGACCCTGAAATACATTTGCAAGTGAATGTAGTATTGAAGCAATTACAGAGGTACTGTGCACCTAAATATATAACAGTTTTTGTTTGTTTTAAATGCAGTTGCTTTTGTAGTATGGCAGTATTAAGGTTTATTTATAATTTTCTGTGCCAAACTATTTGATCAAACTATTATCTAATTGTATTTTAAAATTTATCTTTTTAGGGACAGTATGGAAATTACCAGCAGTGAAAAAGTACTTACATTCCAATAGCCAGTATCTGTTAGCAGCCATATTATCACCTCAGCACTGTGGACACCTCCCTGTGAAGAGATCCTTCCATTCCATCTAGTTTTTGGAAAAACCTTGTGGCTAAGTGGCTGTTTCTTCAGTAAGCAGCATTTGTGGCTTAGTTGTTTAAAGGCTTTAGTAGCTAAAAAATACTCTTAATTTCACATTTCTACTCTAGATGGCAACATTGGACAGAAAATACGACATAACCAATTCGCAATGAATTTGGAACTGTGTTTCAAATGGACTGTTACAGACTGAAAGGTGTGAACAGCTTTGTATGTTTTATGAAGGTTAAGGGAATGTAATACTTTTCCACAGATTCTTTTGTAAGGGGAAGAGGGAAATGTACACTTTTTACAGTAGTAATATTTTGTATATTATGTTTATTTCATGTGGTAAATATGCAAGGCGGTACACTACGTATTGGACAGAATCAGAAATCCTCTGTTAATGTGGATTGGAACATGGTGTATGCTTGACTGGGTTGGTCTCAAAATGGTGCACTCAGATCAGATGAAGGTGAAGGTGAGGGAGAAGATAAAGCACACCATATGTCCAGTGTTAGTGTTCTTTAGGGGAAATTCAGATCCCTTTTATCTGTTAGATAATCAGGGGCACTGTGAGAGAGTTTTGAGTAAAAACACATTTTTTAAAGCTTTCAAGTTTTGTGGTTTAAAACCTTTTTATAAGGATCATTTATAATACAGTTTTAAAATGTGAGGCAATAAGAATTACTTCATGTTGAATCTGAAGAATCTTGGTAACAGTTTCAATTATATGAAATGGTAATTCTCTCCTAAAATAGCAATAAGTGAAAATGGAAGTGTTAATTTTACCTTGTTTGAGTAATCAGGTAGTAAGTAGTATCCAAATATTTTTTAAACAATATCAAAGAAGTGTCAACATTGATTAATTTTATTTTTAACATTAGAAGGTTAATTGGTTTATATAATAGAAAAATCCAGGAGACTTACAGACTTTTATTTCAACTTTCTTAACTGGAAATAATACCATTTATAAAGGGACACTTTTAAGTTTTCCTCTTTTTTATGTTGGTTAATGTAACGCAAAAGAATGTTCAGGAAAATGCTTATTGATGAGGTTAATTATGATCTGTATTAAAAGCAGAGAAGCTGCATTCTAGATCACTTTGTTCATTAGCATTGAGTATTTAGTCGTGTTTGAGACTGTCCTGTGCCTGATTATTTTAACTCAATTCAGGGATATTGCATTAGACAGGAAATCATGCATTGAGAAGTTTATAACCACAATTATTTAAGCATAATCTGAAAACATCTAGCCCAAAGGTAAGTTGCTATTTTCATAACAGTTGCCTATGCCCAGGGAATAAAATGTATTCTCTGTAATTGAATTGGATTTTCCCACTTCTAACTGGAAATAAAACAGAGGGGGTGCCATTAATTTGAATAAGCAAAACATACTGTTCTCAACATACTGTAATCAAAAGGAGGACTTTCAATGTGTCTACGTGTATGTATGAAAGAGAGTGTGTGTGTTTTAAGGGCAGAATAGTTTTGTTTTTTTCTTCAACTTGGTCAGTAGAAAATGGACATCAAGTTTGAACAGACAAAGCATGGACAGCCTTGTTGTGATTGAAATGCTTAGAGGTTCTGTGCCAATTTTCCACCACTGTGTACTTCATTGCTATTTAAAACTGTATCAACTCTAACGGAAGAATAAATTATTTGTGATTTTAATTTTCTCATTTGTTTCTTTAAATTAGATCTCTTTGACTGTCTTGTTTTGTCTGGAGACTATGCTGTGGGTATTTCATATAAGTTAGTCCAGTATAAGCAGACTATATTTGTATTCTAGGACTTTATCAAAATTCTCTTGCCATGCCCAAGTTAATTAGAATTAACTGTTCAGTAATCAGCATGTTGTGTGGGCTGTTTGTTACAGAATTCTTTCTCTGAAAATGAAGTCCAGGAGGCTATAATCAAGATGACTGAATTAGATAAATGAGTTGAGGAGACAAAATTGTACTAAACCCAACCTGGTCTAGATACGTTATCTCATTTGAAATAAGCTCAACTGACATTAAGAAATAATTTGTCTTGCCAACCCATCTTCTGTTGTCTTACTCTCCTTTTAATGGAAACTAAAATTGCAATTTTAATAAGCAGAATTTCCTCCAGGACTTTCTTCCTGGAGACTAGTGCATTTGCAAGGTTTAATTGTTTTATAACAGTCTTACTTCGTAAAAGTTTTAATTGGTGGTGACAAAAATTACCTACTCCTTTGTTACCTAGGAAGAATTTACCAGCACCTTTCTGCCACATTTGTCATTTCCCATATAGACTATATATTCTAAAGATAAAATTTTTATTTTATCAAAATGTATATTATTATGAAGAAGAAATTATTCAAGCATCCCATAACATTCCAGGAGCAATATATTAACACAAATGCAGGGTGGTTATTGATTAACATTTAAAAATACTTAACTGTGCTAGTTTAGTTTTTTAAGAATATGTTAGTATTATTTTGAAGAGTTGTGGTGACACATTGTTTTTGGTTTCATTTTTAATTTTTTAATGGAATTTTCAAACATACATCTAAGTGGAGAGAATGGTATAATGAGCCCACATACCAGTGACTGACTTACCCACTTAGCATCTCATGACCAATCTTGTGTTGTCTGTACTCTGACCCCAAAGTTGAAGAATACACTATGTCCTTTAATTATTGCAGTAAGTATCTTTGTAGAGACAAGTACTCTTTTAAAACTCACCATGACATTTAAGGACTCTTCCTGTTACTGAAATTTTGTATTTTCAGTGTTAACAGTGAATTAGAAAGCCATCTGAGAAATTGTATGAATTAATGACTGTGTTTTATTTTAAATAGTCATTTATGTTAAATACGTAAGTAAAAATAGATTATACAGAAAGCAGACATTCTCCATAATTTTATTTCTTAAAGATAACAATAATTTAGAGGTTTGATATATTTCTTCCGACTATAGTTTACACACAGAAGCTAACATACGAGGTGTGTCCAGAAGGTATCCAGCCATGTAATATGAAACAGATTTATTGAAGAAGGTACAAGATACAAGAAATATTGTCTATATGACAGTGGTGCCTCAGGCCCCTTCAAAGTAGGCACCTTGAGACCTCACACAGTCCTCCCCGTAGCCATCAGCTGCTGCATTGTATTTTCCTGAATCTCAGCGATGGTCTGAAATCTCTTCCCTTTCAAAGGTGATTTTAGTTTTGGGAAAAGCTAGAAGTCTCATGGTGTCAAATTTGGGTTGCAGGGGAGCTGAGCTGCCTGGGTGATACGATGTTTCACCAAAAAATTCTGCACGAGATGTGATGCATGAGTTGAGTTTGGTGCATTGTCATGACGAAGTTGCCAATCACCAGTTGCCCATAGCTGTGGCCTTCTGAATCTGAATAGTTTCTGTGGAGGAATATTCAAGCTTAAGGCAAATATGATGCAGATTCATTGCTTTACTCATTTAGTCATTTTGAGTGTGACAGCCACACAGTACACATGCTTACTCAGTGGCGTCATTACACTAATACAGTGAAGTCGTCATTGTTCATGCATGCACATTCCAGTCCACTCTCTTTGGCTGCCAGGTTACCATCAGGGTGATGCAAATCATTCTTGTTATATTAACAATGGCTGGATTTTTCTGGACAGACCTCTCACACATTCATTTGTCTCCTACATATTGCACATCTTTTCATCCTCTTCAGTATTTTTTAACTTTGGCATATGATGTATAATGTATATCTATACTATATTAGAGTTTTAAGATTTTATATAGTCAAAATTTTATAGCTTGTTGCAACCTCCATACTTAAAAATTTATTAAAATATTCCCGCATTAGCTTATATTTTAAAAAAATTTGTACATGGTATGATTTAGAGCCTTAGTTGTTTTTTTTTATGTGGATACAGTTTTATATCACGTATTGAATAAAGCAATGATTTGAGGTGTCACCTTGTTCTGTTTGTTTTTAATATTAATTATACTTAAAGCATGTTTGATTTGTGCTATTTCAAAGATTAGTTGGATTTATTTAAGTATAACTTCATTTAATTTACATAGATTTGTGAGTTTTTTCCCCTCCAACAATAGGTGAGAATTAACTGCAAAGGGTATACACAATGACTGGCTTCTTAATAGAGAATTAGTGAAATGTAATTTTATATAGAATGACTAGAACATATTGGAGATTATTGTTTGTTGAAGGTTTCAAGCTTTTTAAATTGTTTGAGCCCTACTAAGTATCTCCATACCTGCCCCCAAATATCTCAATTTGATTACTACCAAAAAATTAAATCAATAACAAATCATTTTATCATTTAGAACTCTTAAGTCTCAGAAGTAGACAATGCAAAGTACTTTTTGTATTAATTCAATAAAAGCCTATGAATAGTGTGATCCTGTAATTTATTGCTCTGGGAAACTTGAGAATCATAGTGGCTATTACATACACAAAAACATAACACATACATGTATATACATATACATGCATGTATATGTGTGTTATATAGTTGTGTCTGTATGTGGGTAAATGTGTATGTGCTTTTTAATTTTATTGTCCTGATAGGGAGCCATAGTTTAAGAACTTAGATACATGAGTGATGCATTTGTGTTCGCAAAGGCTGTAATTTTTTACTGTGATAATATACTGTGAGGTTTCTCATGAAGCAGTACATTAAAAAGAATTATTTGAAGCTAAAATAGATGAGTAAAACAATTCTGAATATCTTGAGAGATTTTCATTATTTTTAATCTGTCAGGGAATACTGATTATTCCCCAGTATTACCTTTTAAAAATAATATCCAAGTTTTGGGTGGGCACGTGGCTACCTACCTAGTTACTACATTTTACAGCCTCTTTTGCTGTAAAATACATGGTGATGTGACTGTAAGTTCAGCCAGTGAGATGTGAGCTAGAATAGTGTGTGCAACTACTAGATCACATCCTTCAAAGTGGGCTCCGTTTTCTGTTTACCAAGGGCTGCAACATGGTATACTAGTGGTGAACTTTGTTCTTGTGGATTGGGAAAATATTCTAGAGAATGGCAGTGCAATCTTAAAAGTCCCTTGAATTGCTTCATGAAGTCCAGTCTTGTGCTGCCTATCAGCTTGGACTTTGACACAACAGAAATAGCACTTCTGTCTTACTAAAGTCTTACATGTTACAGCAGCAAAGCCTGTACTTGATTGTTAAGGGTCACGTAGTGGAGAGCCAGTTCATACTACCCTGCAACGTATTTATTCTGTATGGAGTTACAGTTTTTAGGAATGACAAGTTAGTGTATTGTATGTGTAATGCACTTCATAATCATTCAGTTCATGTTCCTGACTAATGAAGTATGACAAAATTCTTTATTTTCCTGCAAGATCATCCTTTTCCATCACTTGAATGAATTGCCTACAGTATTTAGTAACAATTTAGTTCATTTAAAAAATTGGTTAAAATATACTTAGTATTATCTTTTTGTCATCTGCGTAGTTAAAAATTTTATAAGTAACATGTTTTCTAAGTACTCCTTTTGAGAAGTACGTTAGGTAGGACTTCATAAAATCTTTTAGGTTTATAACTTTATTTTGGCTTCTATCGCTTTAATTTGTTCTTGGGAATTTTTCTCATTTGTTTTCTTGTCATTTCCTTAGTTTTCTGACTTTCACTATAAGAAGTTTATACTTTGATTCTAGTTCCCTGCCAACTTTTCTTTTTGGTGGGGAAAAAAAGATGTACTAAAAGCATTTTGATTTTACATGTATAGTGGCTTTTATTCAGCCTAGGTCAATATAAAGAATTTTATATCTACAGAAAGTGTATCTATATTAGCTATGGAAGGGTATTTTGGAATAATGATTGTTTTTCATATATTATTTAATACACATCAATTTTTAAAAATTTTTTCAGAACTCCTGATGTCCGTGCTTCAAAGTGCTGTTTATAGCTATCATGGATTTTATATTCTGTTAATATGACTCTACTAGGGAATTATTTCTGTTAATGCTTAGTATTAATAAATTAAGAGCAAGGAAGTGTGACTGTGGCTTCTTTTCAGTACAGACATCAGTCTACCCATGGAAATCCTGTCTTCTGTTCAATAATTTCAGTATTTAATTCTTTCCCAAGATTTCGCTTCACAGCGAGGTTTTGTCCTTCCAGCTCTACACGTTAGTGCTCAGTCCTCATTCCCACATAAACACGACCATTTTGAAAACATGAACTGATATTAATTACCCCCTTGGCACCCAAAAGTCAGGATTTCCTGATGCGGCACGCTAATGTAAAATGCATTAGTGCCGATGCTGGCTCCAAGGGGTAACACTCTCTAAATAAACAGGGCGATGTTTTTCTTTATTCACGATTCTCAGGCTGTTCTGAAAGTCATTCATCCTCCATACCCCCCCTCCCAAAGCATTTTGAATTTTAATAAGTTATAACTGGATTTTCAAAGAAAGAATTGAATTGCAAGCTGCAAATCAATAACATTTAACTTCGGTTTTTTGAAATAAAATCTACCTATATTGAATGGCTTTGTACCATAATTTGCAATAGTCTGTTGGAAGATAAATCAGACTAGTTCAGCCAGTGACGTGTGAGCTGTGTTTAATGATTGGTATCACTAAAAGTCTCATTTTTGACTAGGAATTTTCCTTCAAAATACAAAATGGACAAGGAGGCTGGTGACTTACAGCCAGAAGGAATGTGTATGGGGTTTTCTGTTTTGGGGTGTGTGTCTGTGTGTGAACATTCCATGTAGACCAGTGGTCAAGAAGGCCATTATTTTATGCTCTGGTGCACCCTCTTGAAACACTACTGCTACTAGATAAAAGTGAATAAGGCAAAGAGAGCCAGCTTCAAACAAGGGTGAGCGTCTCTAGGCAACAAAAATGGGGCAAAAAAAAAAAATTGGTGAGTGATGCCGAAAGCACAGCCTTCCAGGTTCTGAGTCTAGAAGCTGGCAGTGGTACTTGAGAAATTGGCTTCTAAAAAAAAGCAAAAGAAACCAAAAATATTACCCAAGATTGGATATCGGGGCCAGGCTTACTGCTTAAAGTCAGAGGCTAGAATGTAACTCTACCTGACTGTTCCCACTGAGGTGTCAAAAAGCTTGTTCCTGATTATCACTACCTAGGACCTTGTTTTGAGAAAGCTGAAGATAATGATGCTAGGAGATGCCTCTTGATCTGGAGCTGAACCAAGGTATTCTGAAGTTTGGTATTTACAGGTTTACAGTATTCCTAAAATAACCATTGCAGGGAGGAAGTTCTCAAAGATTTGGTTATGGACTCGATATAAGGGTCCAAGGGTAGAAGGGGAAGTACAGAATGGAAAAAGGGTGGGGAAGAAAGAGGGAAAAATAGTAAAACCTCCTACTTTAAGCCCATGAACTAAAAGTTTAGAATACATCAACAAAATCACTTGACAGAACATGTATTGCCACCACATAAAGTTAATTTTGTAGAACAGTCTGACATTTAAAATGAATGTTGGGTGGCCAGTTAGCCCAGTTGGTTAGAGTGTGGTGTTTATAATAAAATTATGAATGTTTAGGATGCTCAAGGAAATTGATTAATTCACAGATCCTCAAGTAGATATGAAATAAACACATGGAGAAGTAAAACAGGTATAAAAGTTAGAAATCTTACATGTGAAGAACAGTCATCACAGTTATTAAGAACCACATCTAAAACAAAAGCAAACTAAGAGGACAGCTAGATCAGGAGCAGAACCATAGAAACGAAAATCACATGGAGGGTTAGCAACGGGAGTGGGAGAAGGAGAAGGGGGGAGAAGGTATAGAAAATAAGTAGCATAGACGGTAGGTAGAAAATAGACGGGGGAGGGCAAGAATAGTATGGGAAATATAGAATCTAAAGAACTTGAGACACATGGTCATAAACTAAAGGGGAGGAATGGTGGGGGAGGGGGTGTGCAGGGTGGAGGGGAATGAAGGGAGGAAATAGAACAACTGTAATGGCATAATCAATAAAATATATTACGAAAAAAAAAGCCCAATTGGCAGAAACAGGCTGGACACAGTTAAAGAGGTTTGTGAATTAGATGGTAGTCTAAGAAATTGTCTCATATCAAAGAACAAAGGAACAAAAAGATTTCAAAAAATACGAACCTTTAAGAGAGATGGAAATGAATGCAGAGTTTTAATAAGGTAGTTCCAGGAGGAAAGGGAGGGATTGGTAGAAAATGCAATACATTCGAAAATGAAAAAGAAAAGCTGAGAATTTTCCACAATTGAATCTATGAATACTCAGACTGTAAATTCACACTGAATTCAATCAGGGCAAAGCAAAATGAATTCATATCCAGATACATTATGATGGTATTCAGAAAGAAATCTAAAATTTAACTACTTGAGAGAAAAGGTACATTACCTATAAAATAAAATTTAGGAGGATTTTCTGCAACAATTGAAAGGGGATTGAGGTATTGAGGGAAAATAAGTCAATCTAAATGTTACACCAGGTAAACTATATTTCTATAGTGAGGGCAAAATAAAAAGTTTTCAGATTTAAAAACACCAGGAGAGCTTGTCACCCAAAGGTGTATTTCAGCAAAAGTAAAGATCAGAGGAAGGTGTAGGATCCGTAAAAGAATAGAGATTACATAAAATCTGTCACATAAAATTTATAGTAAACACTCATTTGGGTGCAAAAAAAAATAATAGGTTGATTGCATCATGACCTCAGTTCTTTACCTCTCCCTGAGTTCATACCTTTTGTCAAGTGATTTTGCAGTTTCTTTCACTGAAGAGGTAGAGTTAACTTTTCTGCCCCTCGATTCTGAGTTTGGCCATGTGACTTGCTTTGGCCAGTGGGATGTTAGCAGATGAGACTCCCATACAAAAGAATCTTATAAAAACACTGCCTCTACTCTGTACCTCTGCCTTCGCCATGGAAAACTGCCCAGGCTAACCTGCTGAAGGAATGTGAGGCATATGAGGCAAAAAATACCACAATTGACACCAGCTGACTTACAGGGACGATCAGAAGATCCACCAAGCCAACCAGCCAGTTGACCACAGGTGCGTAAGCACGTCTAATCTAGGTGAGCTAGACTGCAGGCTCTGAAGCTAATTGCATGCTTAGTGTACATCCCTGGTTTTTGAGTTCGTTATGTAGCATTAAGTAGGCAGTGGATATGACAAGGTACAAGTGAGGAAGCATGGTGGTGAATCAATAAGGTGTGCTAAGGGACTTTCGTGGTCAAGAGAATAGACTGAAAAGCATTAGACTTTTTTTTGGAAATTTTTAGGTGAAGTTAGAGTAATATTAAAAGTGTTAGCATAAAAAGTGTAAGGGCCAACATTAAAAAATAAATGCAATTCATGGATGGAACTGGAAAGCAATTCATTATGCCAAATGAAATAAGCCAGGTGGTAAAAGACAAATACCATATGATCTTACCTTTAACAGGAAGCTAAACAACAAAATAAGCAAGCAAGCAAAATATAACCAAAGACACTGAAATAGAGAACAGGGGGACAGTGACCAGAGGGAAGAGGGGAGGGAATTTAAGGGGAGAAGGGGAAGGGTTTGCAGGAACAAGTATAAAGGACACATGGACAAAAACTAGGGGGGGTAGAAATGGGAGGGAGGTGGGAAGGACTTGGGAGGGGTGGGCTGGGACGGGAGTAAAAGACAGAAAACTACTTGAACAACAATTAAAAATATAATATATATATATATATATATAAAGAAATGTCAGAAAAAATTTTAAAAAATCAATGCAGTTCAGAAATTTAGAGCCAGAAAAGAGGGAGGGAGAGGGAAAAGGGAGAAGATGTAGAGAAAATGTAAGAATCCAATGAAAGGAAGGGAGTAAGAGAAAAAAAGTAGAATATATTACGAAAAAAAGATGATAAGAATTGTATCTAGATATGTCAGTAGTGACAATAAATGTAAACAGATTAAACTTATTAAAATACATTAAATTGGGAGGAAACTCAACTATTCTTATTGAGATTACTAAAACAAAATATAACAAAAGTAGAAAATAGATGCAGGTATATATGATAATACCAAAGCAGAATTTAAAGCAAAAGCAGTAAAGAAAGAGGAGGATCCTAAGTAATAAGTAGAAAAACCATTTACAGTATCACAACTTTGGAGTACAAAAGCAAAAATGGAGAATTACAGGCAAAAATGTAAATCTCCAAAAGCATAGTGGAAATTTCAAGCTACTTCTAACAGAAACTCAGAGTATAGAATCGTTCTGTGTAACAAAAATATAACACCAGCCCCATATGTGATTTAAAATTTATTTTAGCTATATTGAAAACAGAAATAACTATTTTAATATATTTTACCACTATATGTAAAATGCTATCTCAATACTTAGAAAATTTGTGAGACAGTATATATATTTTTAATATTGTCTTAGAAATCTAGTTATTATTTCATACAGTCCATCATTAGTCACATTTCAACTGCTCAGTAGCCACATCTGGTCAGTGGCTACCATACTGGATAGACTTGATGTGGAAAGTCTAATGGATAACAACTAAAAAAGTTTTTCTTTACAGGACAGTATACATTATTTCAAGTACATGTATACTTGTACATGACAGTATACATTACTTCAAGTACAAGTGATGTTTCCAGAATTAACCTTATACTAATCTACAAAAGTCTGATTATGATTTAAAGGATCACTGTTATATAAATAACTCTGACAACAGGAGCATGTGCTACTGAGGTTTAAATTATTAATAACATTAATACATTTATTAATAAGTAACTTGAAGTTAAAATAATCAGAGTGGAAATTTTAAGAAATTAGAACTAAACTACAACAGAAGTTATCAAAAATTGCGAGATGCCAATATAACAGTTCTTAAAAGTAAATTAACAATCTTAAATACTTTTGTATAAAAACAGAAAAGATGGAAAGTAAATTTAACTTAGGAATATTGATAAGGAGTCAAAATTTAAGTGCAAATAAAAAATGTAAGGAAGGATTTTGAAGGCAATAATAAAGTTAAGAGAATAAATGAATGAAATAAAAAAAGAGCTTTACCAAAAAGAAATCTGGTTTTTGAATAAATAAAAGCCAAAAATAAAATAAAATATTAAGACACAGTAAGCTATTCTAGAGAGAGAAAGAAGAAAGAGACTGTAAATATGACATACATTCCAAATCTCAAAAGTATACTATAAAAGAACGGCGTGGCAAACCTCATGAACTACTTACGTTTTACATTCATGGGAAATAATGTAAATAGGTGTGACATGAGATGTAGTCTGGCCTTTTTAGGAGCCATGACTAGGTGTAGGAATCAGGTCTTTAATCACTGGCAGCTCATTTATGAGTCACTCTCATATATGACAATGACCACCTTTCCTCTGTGCCCGCAGGTAGTCATTGTCAGCCCCTGAAGGCAGGGACTTTGTTTTGTCTTGCTGGCCACGCAGTGCCTAGAATGATATTCAGTGTAGGAGGAGAGTTCTGGAAATTTTGGTTGGAAGAAAGCATATGGGGAATGTTGATTATGAATTAGGATGTATGCAGAAATTTAAGATTTATATATTGTAAATGAAGTAAAAAAACAAATGGATTAGTGACTTTGAATCGACACCTTCTCCATGATTCTATAATTCTGACCTGTCCTGACGTCATTGGGCTGCAGAATCTGGCCTGACCTATGGTGAGGTTAATATAATGTGTCTGTATCTGACTTGGATTCCCTTGGAGGTGTCCTGTCACATACAGTGTATGCACATATCTGGCCCTAGGAGTTTTGGATAAGGGAGTGTGAGCCTGTGTAAATGTCTATACTGAATTTGTATAATAGAATAGATTTCCTATTTAAGTGAGCCAGGGGTAGTTTGCCTGGCCATACTGGTGATTTATTAATAAGTTAAAGCACTGCAATAATTTATGGTTAAAAACAGTAAGCATGGAGAAACTTTGTACTGCTTCCCTTTGTTAACCAAAAAAGTTTCCTTGGGGGAGTAAGTTTTATATGGGAGTGCAGATGAAAGAACAGTGACACCGATGACAACATTCCTCTATTTTGGTCTCTTGTCCTCTATTTTGTGCCCAGAGAAAAACAATTAGGAAGGATTCTACAACTTGCTGGGAAAAATATGTGCTATTTTGCTCCTTCATCAATGTAGCCAACTGAATGATACATATAATACCTCCCATCATGAACTTCTGCAGCCTTGCCTCTTCACATCTCATGATCTTGGCTGCATGCCCATTCTACTGCTCAGTGCTCCCAGTGTTTCTTCTCCCTCCCTCTGTGCCACCCCTCCCAGACATTGTTCCATTTCAAGTGGCTTTCCTTACTGTATAATATTCACTCAGCCATGTTCAATCAAGCTGCCTGTTAATCCTGTTTCGTTTATCAACATTTTAAACCTTCTAAGCATTTCCAACTTCATCTAGTAGCCAGATTCTTTACGCGAGGGGTGAAGGGTTTCTGGCCTGGTATATGTAATTATTAGTAATAATTTGTCTTCTATCAAAAATGGGTAGCAAGAGCACCTTAGTAAGCCTGTGTGGGACCTGGACACTTGGACTGATGTATCAATAAGTTTGACATAGCACAGCAAAGAAGATGTGTGAAAATTCAGGCTGAAAAGGATAAGCCGTATAATATCTCTTCTTATTTGGAAACTCAGATCTAAAATTATCTTGAGAAAGAAATACTACCTCCTAGGTTGAACTAAATATATTGTATCTTATCTCATCTAATTACATCGCTTTAACTTTACTCCCTTTATGCCCTTAAGGTTGGGTTGGGAAAAAGTCTTAGCAGCTGCTTCCTTAGCAAACCCTGTTTAGGTGGGTTAACGCCTTATTTGGAATGTGTTTTGAACCTCAGCTTAAAGTACCAAAACGTTCCACTTTAATAACCTAGATTTCCAACCTCTCCAGAGTGATCAACAAAAATTAATTCTCTATAAATGTTGAATGAATGAACCAATGATCTCTTAATAGATAATTTTCATTCTTTGTGATTGCCTCTCAGTATCATTCCATATCACTGTCTACTCCCTCTTTCTTACATCACTCTTCTCCCTGGGTGCCTCTCATGGCCCTCGATAGCCTCCATTTTTACTTCCTCACTGGCTTTTTCTCATCTTCTCCCCATCCTCACTTTTTACTGCCTGCCCTTTAAATGTGGGTTTCCTCCAGGGTTTCATCCTCACTGCCTTCTCTTGCTATCTTATTAAATATGTTCTCCCTGGGGGAATTCTACTCATATCCCAGGTTGACTACTGCCTGTGCACTTGATGCCCCAGCCCAGACCCCGGCACTTCACGCTGGACCAGTGGTGTGCTGTGGCCAGCTTGCACCAGCTCGTGGGAGCCAATTGTTGAATTTGCAGGAGTTTTGTGTGCCAGTCACTAAAGGTGCTATTACTGAAATTTTGTGAATTTATAATTAAATATAGTAAAAATAAAAGTCATGCTGAAAAGTCATTATTTTCTAACAATTTTGCTATGTTTTTCTGATTATCAATGATCTTGAGGTAGTGTATATCTTATATTTGTATGTTGGAAATACAGTTGACCTTGGAAAAACAGGTTTGAATTGCGTGAGTCCACTTATATATAGATTTTTTCCAGTAAATACTGTAAATGTATGTTCTTCTCTTTCTTATGATTTTCTTAAAATTTTCTCTAGCTTTATTATAAGAATACAGTATATGCTACATACAGTATATGAAATTATATGATGTTTATGTTATCAAAACAACAGTAACTATTTCCCCACTACCCCAGATCAATCGTTCCTAGAGATAACTAGTTAATTGCTGTTAACAATTTGATACATAGTTTTCACAAATCTATAAGTACATTTGGAATTTACTTCCAAAGTAAATTGAGGTCTGTCCAGAAAAAGTCCAGCCATTGTTAACATAATGAGAATGGTTTGCATGACATTGATGGTACCTGGCAGTCAAGGAGGGTGGTCTGGAGTGTGCATGTGTGAACAGTGATGACTTCACTGTACTAGTCAGTGGGGCAGGAGACACTGTTGAGTGAGCATTTGTACTGTGTGGCTGTCACATTCAAAATGGCAAAGTGAGTAGAACAATGGATCTGCATCAAATTTTGTGTGAACCTTGAACATTCCTCCATGGAAACTACTCATATGATTCAGAAGACTGAAGCTATGGGCAACTGGTGATTGGCAGCTTCATCACAACAACATGTCTGCTTATGTGTCACGTTTCATGAAGAGTTTTTTTGTGAAACATCAAATTATCCAGGTGAGTCAGCCCCCCTGCAGCCCAGATTTGGTGCCTTGTGACTTCTGGCTTTCCCCGGAAACTAAAATCACCTTAGAAAGGGAAGAGATTTCAGACTGTCAGTGAGATTTAGGAAAATATGACAAGGCAGCTGATGGCGATTGGGAGAACTGGGTGAGGTCCCCAGGTGCCTACTTTGAAGGGGACTGAGGTGTTATTGTCTTATGTACATTTCCTGTGTCTTGTATTTTCTTTAGTGTCTCTATTTTTCATATTACATGGCTGGATACCTTCTGGACAGACCTTGTATATATAAGTGTATATGCAAATATTATATATAATATTCTGGTATTTAACCTGCTATTTTTTAGTCAATAATATGGCTTGAGTATATTAACATGATTAGTTTTGCCTTTTTAATAATTATTTAATATTCCATGGTATAGAAGCACCATTACTTATTGAACAAATTTCCAAATGAAAAGAATTTAAGTAGGTTCAACATTTTTGTTATAAATGAGGAAACATTCTATGTGTAACTTATTCTGTATTTAGCTAATTATTTTAGATAAATTTCTAGAATTGGAATTCCTAAGTTTAAAGATAGGACATTTTCATATACCATTTAACTGCTTCACATTTCTAGACAGCTTTCCAAAAACTTGCATAAATTTACTCCCTAGCCAACAGTGTGGAAGAGTGCTTATTTCTTTACCAACAAAGAGTTTTATCAATATTTCTATCTGATTAAAGTTACATTTTAAGAAATTATTTGTAATAATTCCGGTGATAAAAGATGAAAACTTATACCAAGACTGTTGATATTTCAGATGGAAAATATTCTCTGAGTAGGTTTAGTTCAAAAATGTGTTTAGTAGTTAATTGTTTTGAGAGCCTGTTATGAGTTTATTGAGTTGATTAAGAGGGTGTAGAAATCCTGGGGCTGCTTCCTTCATTCCTCATTTAGTTTCAGACTCCATGGAGGTGAAATGTACCTCTATGGTTTACGACAGTAACATGGTAGAACCCAGTTTAAGAGTTCACTGGTGATATGTAGAAATGGCACTCTCAAACCTTCCAGTATATGGGGAAGGCTTCTCAAAGAAGCTAAGTTCTCCATATTCTAGAGCCATTATAAAATTCTTTAAGAAGAAAATTACCTTACATCTTTCATCAGTAAGGAGAGTAACTTAATGTCAGCTATTAGAATTACAAGTGAAAATATACATTTAGATGAAAAGGAAATTGAAAGCATCATCATTAGAACAAATATTTTGCTAGAAGTTTATGTTTTGTATCTCATGTTCATCTTGATCTCTTTTACTGGACCATATTCCCAGAGGTTTTTTTTTGTGTGTGTCTGTAACTTTGAAACAAATGTGATTTGAATTTTTTTGGCTCAGGATCCTCATGACATGGATGTAGTGTACTTCCCTGCTACTTGACTTTGGCCTTGGCAAAATTCTTTGCTTTGGCTAACAGAATAGGGTGGAAGTTTTACTTTTGAATTTAGATCTGTGAGATGAACATGCCCTGGGCAGCCCAATGCTTCAAGGATAATGAGAGATGCATGGCCAGATTCAGTCTAGTATGTGAAGCAGTACCACCCCCACTGATTCATAAAACCATGAGAACAAATGCTTAGTGTTCTGTGTCACTAGTTATTGTGGTTGGTTGTTATGCAGCATTGTTTTGGCAGTAGTTAACTGATATACAATTAAAAAAAACAGTTCTTAGTACTTCTAAAGTGTTTCCACAGAAAAATTCAGCACACTTACTTCCAATAGGTTTTGTATTTGATGGTTAAGTCTTTATTTTGTACAGTGTTTTCTTAGATTAACAGTTCAAGAGAATATTCACCCAACTTTGTTCCTCATATACTTGGTAAAAATAAAAGCAAACTCAATTTTATTTTCCTCAGATTTCTATTTAAGTGTAAATAAACTTTGCCTGTCCTTTTCATTTCTATGCTAGAGTCATGACAATGAGGAATGGATACTGAAGTTATTAAAGTGTTTCTTTTTTGCATTCAGTTTTCAGAATCCTCTTTATGTCATGAAGGTTTGAAAAATTAAAAATAACTGTACCTCCAGAGATGACTTCTGGAGAAGTATTCTTCCTTGGGATTTTCTAAGCTTATCCTATCCAAACTGGGTCATCATCCTTGCCTAATTTAAAAATCTCCCAGATCCAGTGCTCTGCGAAAATCAATGAGATCTCTCCCACCAGATAATCCCAGCAGCCACACATTATATTCTCTGGTCTGATTCTGCATGAATTTGATTTTATATACTCTATTGTAATAATTTATTAACTTGATAAAATCTGCTGACTCCTCGTGGAAAATATTCTGTTTATATTTTATTTTCCTCTAGCTTTCTTTTTATAGCCTTTATTACTGAGTATTTACATGAGAATAGGGCCTTTGTTTTTTAAAAGTTCATTTGTGCCTGCTGTTTATTGTCTCCCCCGAAGTCACAGCTCTCTGTTTGTGACATACATCGTGCTTTTCATTTTGAAAGCACTCAATGGATCCTGAATAATTAATCTTCTCATCGTGTCCGTGAGTTATCTGGGTGAGTTGAATTAGCCCCATTTTTCTGGCAGGGCAACCCCAAAAGATATAGAAGGTGATCAGCTGAGGATGTCCAAGTTCGTGTGTAAAGCCCCAAATTCTTTTGTACTAGGATAAGCTCCTCTCCTTGGTATCAGTTCTGCTGGTTTATTATCACATATATCATATCATGCCTACCTTTTCTCTGCAACATTTCCAAAGGAAAGATGTATCATCAAGAAAGGAAAGATGAACATTGGGCAATGAAAATTCCCAAATAAGTACTCACTCCACATATTTCTCAGAGGAACGGTTGCTGGATCATCTGTTGGTAAAGTTGGGGCAGTAGCCATATGTAACAATATATTTGCATAGTCTGAGGAGCAGTTTCAGACTTTAGCCCTCCCTACACATTGTTTATTTCTGAACCACAACTCTGGGGTCAATTGGGAAATAACAGAGTAAATCATAAATAGAAGACCTAGTATATTCACATTAGCCACTTAACTACCTTGATTTATTCAGGTTCTTTTGATTGAAATGCCCAGGTAACATTAAGAATTTGCATACTGATTAGTGATTAATAGCTGTGATGATGAAAATATAACCAAATTTTAGGAGACTTCCGCCAAGATGGGGGCATAGGTGGAGATGCCGTGCTTTCTCCCACAACCAAGTTTAGAGACAATAAAATATTAGCAACAGAAAACACAGCCAGAACACAGAAAATTGAACTTTTCAGAAGTCTGATAACAACTAATTCTTCATCCTGACCGGTAAGAGGGGCGAAGCCAGCAGCTGGCAGAGCGGGGTTGCACAGGAAAACTTGGTCAAACGGACTCAGGCATGCAGATCCCAGGCATGGGGTTGCAACGGGCGGACCCAGTGAGCAACCAGCGTACCCAGCGAGGGTGCAGGGCAGCGGGTTGACTGTGGTCCCGCATTCGTGCGCAGATAGACCAGCGAGGGAGTGGGCAGTGAGACTGGACTGAGCAGGCCCCAGCAGTGAGAGGCAGCAGAGGGGACTGCCATTTCCCCACTATGACCCCGCCCCCACATATAGCGTCACAACCCAGCGACCTGGGCAGCCCCGCCCTGGTAAACACCTAAGGCTCCACTCCTCATAATTAATGGGCATGAACAGACCAAAAATGGCTCAAGATCTCAAAGCCTCAGAGCCCGTAACTCTAAGTGACGAAGAAATAGTAAAACTTTCAGATGCACAGTTCAAAACACTGGTGATCAGGATGCTCACAGAACTGGTTGATTTTAGTCACAAATTAGAGGAACATATGAAGGCTAAACTAATTGAAATGAAGGGAATTGCACAGGAAACCAATAGTGATGAAGAGGAAACTGGGACTCAAATCAAGGGAGTGAACCAGAAGGAAGAAAATAATGGCCAAACAGGAAAATATGAAGAAACAAGAATTCAAAAAAAGGAGGAGAGGCTTAGGAACCTCCAGGACATCTTTAAATGCTCAAACATCTGAATTATAGGGGTACTAGAAGGGGGAAAGGAACAGCCACCAGTGGAAAACTTATTTGAACAAATAATAAGGGAGAATTTCCCCAATCTGACAAAGGAAATAGACTTCCAGGAAATCCAGGAAGCTCAGAGAGTCCCAAAGAAGTTGGACCCAAGAAGGAACACACCAAGGCACATCATCATTACATTAGCCAAGATTAAAGTGAAGGACAGAATCCTAGAAGCAGCAAGAAATAAGGGGACAGTCACCTACAAAGGAGTTCCCATCAGACTGTCAGCTGATTTCTCAAAAGAGACCCTACAGGCAAGAAGAGGCTGGAAAGAGGTACTCCAAGTCATGAAATCCAAAGACCTACAACCAAGATTGCTCTATCCAGCAAAGCTTTCATTTAGAATGGAAGGACAGATAAAGTGCTTTTCAGATAAGAGCAAATTCAAGGAGTTCATCATCACCAAGCCCTTATTATATGAAATGTTAAAGGGACTTATCTAAGAAAAAGAAGATAAAAAAGATGAACAGTGAAAGGACAGCAAACTCACAGTTATTAAGAACCACACCTAAAACAAAAGCAAATTAAGTGGACAGCTAGATCAGGAGTGAACCATAGAAATGAAGATCACATGGAGGGTTAGCAACAGGGGAATGGGAGGAGGAGAAGGGGGGAGAAGGTACAGAAAATAAGTAGCATAGACAGTAGATAGAAAATAGATAGGGGGGAGGGTAAGAATAGTATGGGAAATACAGAATCTAAAGAACTTGAGACATGTGTTCATGAACTAAAGGGGGAATGGTGAAGGAGGAAGGGTATGCAGGGTGGAGGGGAATGAAGGGGGGAATAGAACAAATGTAATGGCATAATCAAAATAAAAATATATTAAAAAAGAAAACATAACAAAATTTAAAAAATCTATGAGCAGTTTTTAATATTCAGTTTGGTTTCTCAGAAAAGGGTAAGTTGTGCAGTTCCTGTAGATTGAAGTTCAGGACCATGGGCAATGGCATGAGAGGGTCCCTTGTTCTCCTGCCCTCAGGTGTCCTCCACAGCTTCCAGGTCTTGCTCCCCCGATATAGCCCTTCAAGAACCTTCTCAAATGCAACAATCCCTATCTCTCAATCCATCTTTTGCTTTTGAGTCCATATTACAACCAATCTTTTTTTGAATCCATGTTTATATTTTGCTTGAATTTTTCTTATGTAAGTTATCATTGCCCACTGTCTTCTTCTCCTGGTAGAGTATACATTTCTTGGGGGCATGGACTGTAATGAACTCATCTTCATATTCTCTGATGGCCTAGGATTCCAGTGGCATTCTTCTATTCTTAGTATTTGAATAGTGTTCAAGTCAATGTTAAAGTAACTCATGAAAAGTAATACTTAAAAAATATATATCCCCTTCCTCCAGTTGGGTTCAATTTGGATGGAGAATCTAGTCTCAAAGTAAACCACATGAAGAAAACCAAACATTAACAAATAGTTTGTTATAATAGTTCTGTTATTACAGCTTACCTGAACCAAATCCAGGATTGCTGTTTCGGTGAATTTCATAGTTTTTGTATTTCATGTACTAGAAACTCCAAAAACATTTTAGTCCAAATTTTCTTTTGAAATCAGGAGGCCTCAGTGAGAAATCGGAAACTGAATGGAAGCTCTGCTTTAGTGTGATGTATAAGAAAAAACCACGATGGGATGTAAGTAGGGGAGAGCATGTTCTCATGTGTACTCAAGAATTAATTCCAGCTCTAGCTGGGTCGCTCGGTTGGGGGGGCATTTTCCCATACACCAAAAAAAGCTGCAGGTTTGATTCCTGGTCAGGGCACATATGTACCTTGGTTGTGGGTTCAATCCCCAATTGGAGTGTGTACTAGAGGCAACCAGTTGATGTTTCTGTCTCACATTGATGTTTTTTCTTTCTAAAATCACTAAAAAACATCCTTGGGTAAGGATTAAAAAAGAATTCCACTGCTATTCACCAATCTTTAGGAATTTGGCTATTTGTGTTAGAACCGATGTAAAATTAATCGGTCTAGCTAATTAATAGCACCAGGTCTGCCTTGGCCAGTGAAAGATTTTATATAGTTCTCCCAAAACAGGAATGATTTAAAAGGTTTCCAAATCACGTTATGAGTAGGCTCAGATATTGCCATTGTGTGATATCAACTCATGTTTCTCTTCTTGGAATCATTTTTACCTTCTCCCAGGAAACACGAGGTCAATTTCCTCCCTAACTTGCCCTTCCTGGAAGGCAGTTTCCTTGCCCATTACATCAGTGTCCTCTTGGAAGGCTGGGTAGTAAGAACAATGCATTTTACCTGAGCAGCTAGCTCCTCAGCTGCTCTTTGAGAAGAAAGAGCCTCTTTCACTGGCAGGACTAAGCAGCAGGGGATGGCCCTGTTGAATTCAGAGAACACAGATGTACCCTGAGAGCCCTGGTATTGGAAGCAACATGCCTCCTAACACTCTTCTGCTTGCCTGCCCTTTTGCTGCTAAGATAAAAATGGATATAAATTATTTTAATAAATATTCTTGATTTCTAGTCATCTTCCAAGATTGAGCTATATAGGGAGTTGTTAATTAAACTGTTAGATGAGAATGACATTTACTATTCATGAAATGGATTGAGAAAACCAAGACCTTTGTACAATGCCTTTCACCTTGAGCAGAGGACCTCAGTGTGAGTCCTAGCCTCAGTATTTTCAGAACAATCCCACCCAACAGCCAGTAAATATAAATATTGGACAAGTGAACAGCTCTGGCTCTGTTGCTCTGTGGCGGTTATCCAGAACTCCCCTTGTTTGGTTTAAGTTCACATTCTCCCAAGCATCTTATTTTTATGTCTTGTTCCTCTCTCAACTCTCAGCATTTATTTATTTTTTTTTTAGAGAGAGAGCAAAAGGGAGGGAGAAAGGGTGGGCAAGAGTGGGAGAGAAACATCGATGTGAGAGAGAAACATTGATTGGTTGCCTCTTGCACGTGACCTGACAGGGGATGGAGCCTGCAACGCAGGCATGTGCCCTGATCTGGCAACCTTTTGTTTTATGGGAAGTTGCCCAACCAGCTGAACCACACCAATCTGTGCTCAGCATTCTTTAGAACCTAAATTCAAACACACTTCACTGCAATGCAAAGTCACTTCACTTTTACTGAGTTCCTGTCTTTTACCTAAGTTATCCAGCCCTAGCACCAGTCCTTGGTGGCCTGGTTTCTGCATTGGCTTGCCCAAGACCCTGTGAAGATGGAGTCACATAAATTCTCAGAGTCTCAGGTTTCCTCATGTGCAGAATGGAGCCTAAAACCTACCTCCTGTGGTTTTGTGATGTTAAAGCACCACGTTAGCTCATTTTATTTAACAAACTTACTAAGTACTGCACTGGGCCCTGGGATCTACAGATGAATAAGCTACAGTTTTTTGGTGAAGACAGGCAAGAAGTCATGGCTATAGAGAACAGGAAAGGAAGGTGTAGGAAAGGGGGATAGCTCAGAGGAGTGTCATTTTATCGGCTTGGGTAGGAGAGCAGGTGCATCTGTAAAGGCTTTGAAAGAAAGTCACACTTGACCTGTGTTTCAAAGCACATTTTGGAATTAGACGAATGTGGAAATAGCTTAAGACCCATCTAGAAAAAGGAAACAGATTGGTGTTCCTTAAAGAAATGATGGCCGTACCAGAGAGAGCTGGTCTCTGTGGTCCTTAGCAAGTGGCTTAACCTCTGTGAGCTTTAGTTGCCAAAACTAAAGAAAAATGGGTCGAGGGGCTTATTTATGATCATGAGGTATTGGTTATTGTTATTTCATATGTCTTTTTCTGTTCTCATTGTAACTGTAGCTCACTTTGCTTGGGAGAAACCCTACACATCTCATCTGTGGGTGAGCCTCCTGAGGCAGAGTTAACTCCTCACTTCAAGGGGAGGCATGTGTCTTGGGCCTGGGCCTCCCAGTGCCTTGCATCCTCACAGTGGCAATGGTTGGTTCAGGCATGAGCATGTGGGAACCAACAGAAATCAATTCTGAGACTTTTGAGTTAGTTTTTTTATCTGGGAAGTCTTGGCCCTGGAATAATATTGTGCTAGAACTTCCACACCCAACTGAATCCCACAGAATGCCAATATAAGCAAAGCAAAGCTCGGAAGTGGGAAAGGGAAACTGGACCCCGAGGTCATCACTGTGAGGCCAAGCCTGATACCACTTTTATTCCTATATTCTTTTATAGAACCAGATCTCTGTATGCATAAGCTAGTTTCTGTCCCTTGCCCTAAAACCAAAAGATGTGACTAAGATAGGTTATTTTGAGGACTGAGTGAAATAATATATTAAAGTGTCTGGTAACATGTTTGACCCATAACAGGCCAAGAAATGCTAGCTTCCGTTATGAGCAAAAGCCAGAATGTTGAGAGCATGTGGAGCAGTTGGGGAATTGCTGGTAAATTGCTTTGGTGGGAATGAGTTGTGCTCATGGGGAAGTGGTGGGAAGGAAAAGAGAGAGGGGGCAAGGGGGAAGGCATAAAGGAGGAAGGAAAGAAGGGAGGGAGGGAGGGAGGGAAAGAAAGAAGAGAAGAAGTGCAAGGTTGTCCATTTGGATTTAGCAGTCGTGTGAGAAGAATCCCAGTGCTGGTGTGTGGCATGGTGGGGACAGATTCCAGACCATGGAGTTGAAGAGGGAGCCTGTTGAGGAAATAAAGGCACAGACGAATCACATAAGAGACTTGACTTATTACTTCCAGTAAAGTGTAGGGTTCAGGAAATGCATTTTTTCTCACTTAAAACTTTTCTATGGAGATGAAAGCAGATTAAGAGGAACATGAAGCACAGGCTCAGTCCTATGAGGCAAAGTCTAGGGGAAAAGGGAATATGGGAGCATGGACTTCACACTGATAATGTGGTGGTGAGAATGTGTTTATCTGTTTGTTGTTTATGGATTTTATATTCATTTGCTTATTTAACAAATATTTACCATGTCTCTCTTTGTGCTAACCTGTTCAAGAACAGGGGACACAGGAGTGAACAGAAATGACAAAAATTCCTTATCTCAAGGCACCTACCTCCTAGTGGTGTGAGTGTGTGTGGTGAGTGTGTGTGCGTGTGCATGCAGTGGCTCTGGAGAAAAAAAATAGGGAAGGAGGGTAGGGGTTTGGGAGTGGAGGGGTTATAATTTTAAATAGGCGACCAGGGAAGTCCTCTCTGAGAAGGTGACAATTGAGTGACTTGAAAGAATTGAGGAAGTGAGCCCTCATGCCTTGTGCTGGACAGACTTTTGAGGGCAGAGGAAACATCATTGTATGAATAGCTCAGAGTTTTCTTTTTTCAACACTAGCTAGTAGAGCCATTTCCTGTCTCCTTGAGTCACTCTGCAGAACCAACAGAGGGGGGGTGCATATGAAGCACTCTAAGAAGAAATAGTTCGAAACTGGTCATTGGGGCCGCTTAGTCATTGCTTCCCGCAGTCAAGTATATGGGCCCAGTGGGATTCTGGGCCTTAGACTGACCAAAAGAGAGAGGCCCACTCACCCTGAAAAGGTTAGGATAGCAACTGTAGAGATTGGTGAAATTTATAATATAAATTTCCCCTTCAACTTTTATGTGTGAATTTACAATTATGTTTTCCTAAGTATAAATGAGTTCATTTTGCCTTTGCCAGAACCACTTTACGAGGGAAACGTTACAAATCATCTTTTTATATTTGCTGAATCTGGACCTAATTCCATTTTCAAGAAGTTGTGTTTGCAGAAATAAGGCACATGGAAATGAACAAATGATGAAAAATAGAATATAAAACAATGCCTGAAGTCCTGGCAAATTAAAACTTTGTCAGAATTATTTATAAAATGAGCATCAGTATCCAAAAGTATTTATAATTTGCTCCATGGCTTGTAAAATCTGGTGCAACCCAAACATACTCGGTAGTTCCATGAGACCTAAAACATGTTTCTGAAATCATGTGCTCAAGTCCAATGCAAAGCAAAGATCCCCATATGGTAGGATCCTAATCTTGACATGCAAAATTCTTTAGAACTAGAGACCTTCAGAAGCAGTCAAAAGAGAAGTTGAATTCTGCATGTGACTGGGTTACTCCTGTAGTAAGTCTGTAAGTATAGATGAATATTCAATTTCTTATGACTCAGTGAAATTGGCGCAAAGTAGGGGGTCAGGAATCCTGAATTTGGGCTTGGCCAGGGTGAGGGAAGCTGGATTGTACAAAAATCATTATAGAGAAGAAAAGTGAACAGAGATCATAAGACCCTTTGAAATACAGTTATTGTAACACTAAATAGTCAAGTGATTTATTAATGTTTGAACGATGGAGAATCAGCTCAAGCTTTAAAAGTTCCCCAAAGTATAGCAGTGTTGGGAGGGACACCACCAAGGGATTTTGCTGTGTCCTCCATCACACATCCTCTGCTCCTGTGGCCATTCAGATGGTGGGAACACAATGCCATCCCTCTGTACCTCTTTGAAAACAACAATCTTACATTCAAGCATCTATTTTAAACGGTGGCTACAAGAGCCAACTCTTGCTGCTAGCACAAGGTCTCACAAGGCTGTTAATCAAGTACTGATAGCTACTGTTCGGTCTTGGATGAATACCAATTAGAGAACTGGGGCGACCTGAGGAATGGAGAGGAGAGAGCAGTGGGGGACTGGCTTTGTTGTTTTGGGGAGGGGTTGCCAAAAAATATTACCTGGGGCGCCAGTGCTTTTCTCACCAACCCTGAGGGGCGACTGATGCGAATGGCAGGCTAATTTACAAAGTGTGAAGTAGGGGATGCACCAGAAGCATTATATTATTATTAATAAGGTTTGTTTTTTTAGGCAGTGATGGCTGAATCTTATTTTCTTTTAATTTTAGAGTCAGGCAACATTTGTCTGAACTGTTTTTGCTTGTGTTTTCTCTTATGGTGTCTCCTAAAAGAGGCTGTGTGAAACGCCAGGGAAGCTTCCAAAGAAAGGTTCTGGGAATAAAAAACTTACCACATACAAAGGACGAGAATTTACTGGGGAACATTTAGGAAAACAGAATGAAGAGTTCTTCCAAGTTAAAGAACATTTCAATAGGAAAACGACCCAAGTTGGAGCAGGTAGCTTAAGCCAGTAGGGCTTTCTTCAAAATGAGCTTTAATTTGCTCGCGCACATCTTTCCACTCAGCCAGTGACGTAGGAATCTGGCAATGCAGTGCAGAGAGTTGGTCTCTTTGGTGCCCCCTCCTCTGTCCTGTGCACATCCTCATCTGCTATCAGAAGTCTCTCAGCACCTTTGGATGCATCTTGGGGACAGTGATTCTCAGTAAAATTATAGGGTTTTATGACCGGCTATTCTATCAAAAGCAAACTTGTTGAGAACCAACCACATAGGTGGGAGTAGGGAAAGGGAAGCAAACGTATTTTCCCTGAGTTTGTTTTCGAGTTGTCTTCTACTGTCCCAGAGTGCTGCGAACACAGCATGGAGCTGCTCAGAAA
This sequence comes from Artibeus jamaicensis, assembly GCF_021234435.1. Taxonomy (NCBI): domain Eukaryota; kingdom Metazoa; phylum Chordata; class Mammalia; order Chiroptera; family Phyllostomidae; genus Artibeus; species Artibeus jamaicensis. The sequence continues at coordinate 11,687,679 of NW_026521803.1, read as the reverse complement.
ACCTGATTAGGTCCCAGAGTGCTCAGCACACAGAATTTCAAGAGGCTGGGAAATTGTTACCATTGAAAGTAGTATGAAAAATGGCCCATGTGGGGGGAAGACAAAAATTAAACTGAGATGACTAAGAAACATATTAACTAAAATTATATTTGATTTGCCATCAAGAGCTCTCTCTTCTAGATGCTTGGGAGAGTGCCTCTGCAGGGAGTTGAAGAGCGTTCACGGCCTCTTCTGAATTGATATTGCTCCCAGGGCTGATGTGAGCAGTTTCGGAGCAGGCGGGGCCACGGGGACTTTTCAGTTTGCTGGGAGGCCCCTGTGGTGGATCTGAGGAGAACAGGTTTGTAGAATTAATAAAAACCATTTAGCTATAGGAGTTGTTCCTTTGTTCTCTTGTTCCTTGCTTATAGTAGACATAAATAGATATTGATTAAGTAAAAGAATGTTTATTTTAACATGTTAAAATAGCATAAAATTTGAAACCACATGGTGAATCTGACCAGATACTGTTTCTCAGATGACTAGGAACACTTCACTCCGTGTGAGAATAATCAGAAGACAGCTTTGTAGAAATTTCCCTTGGATTTAAGCTTTTTGGCTCATTATTACCTCAAGTGATCCATGATCTTGAGATTGTGGAAGCCATAGCAATACTGAAATTGCCAAGTAGAAATACAAGCAAACCTTATGCAGCAAAGTCTTGTTTTAAACATAATCATGGAGATAGCTGACAAGCAAGGAGAAGGATCTACAGAGGCTGCTTCCTGTATAATGCAGACTTTAGCCTTTTGGTTGATATACTAGTTTCCATAGTGATTGATGGGACTTTTTCTGCATTAAGTCCTTTTGTATCTATATGAAAACTTGATACAGTGGGCCTCATGTATCTAGGTGTGTGTTTTTGTTTTTCTCTTTCCTTAAAGATCATGAGAGGGTATATGTCCTCATGTATTGATGTCCTTTGCAACCTTCTAACAGAGCCAGAGGGAATGGGAAACACTTCCATTGCTCTTGATAGGGTAGGATGAAAAGGTGGGAGCCTGAGAACTCCAGGGAAGAAGGCCTTTGGGCTCATTCTAGGAAGGACACACTCCTGATGGACTATATCTTCAAAGGACAAATGTCACTCAACAAAGTGTGTCCTTTTGCATAAAGACTATCAGATCAAAACCAATTAAACTCAACGAAGAAGAAAGGCAGGGTAATATCTGAAGAAGAAAAACTGGAAGGAGAATAGAAAACTTCATAAACTTGGGCTGCCAAGTTGCAGCAGATTGTGAGATCAGGGGAGACATATGTCAGGCATGGGGAGAAAAGCAATCCATCCTAACACCTATTCAGGTGCAGAAAGATCAGCCTAAGAACTAAGCTGAAAATACATAGCGCCAGTATCTTGTTAACGTTTCTGTGAGGCACTCAGTGAAAGCCGCTCTTGTGAAAAGAAGAGTGGAGATTCCATCCGCTGGACCAGTGATTTTGGGGGAGAATTCTTGGAAGCTGTCAAAGTGGAATATGACTCTTGGGAGTTCTGCCATGTCATGAAAGTCAGGGAAGTGATTGACAAGCAGGAAAGTGGAGGAAGGATGGAGCTGTCCTGTGACTAGTAAGCTTTGTGAGTTTGGTGCCTGGAAAACTGTAGAAAGCAAAGGTTCTAGATCAGTGCTGCTTAAACTTAAATACATGAAGGAATTATCTGGGGATCTTGTTAAAATGTAGACTCTGATTCGGTAGGACTTGGTAGAACTAAGATTTAGCAATTCTAACAAATGCCTAGCCTGTACTCATAATCTGTTTCAAAGATCATACCTTGGATACCAAGGGGCTACTTCCAAAGACCATCTTGAGTAGCTAGTAGCAAGGGACTGAGCCATTATGTCTTAGTTTGGTCAGTATGAATTGTTGTCAAAGAAGAGTTTAGTATGGTGCCATCTTCATGATTATATGTATTTTAGTTTCATTGGGCAATGACTTATCATGTTTTAATTGTTAATATTATAAGTATATTGGATTAGAGATAGTTTAAGCTGCCTTTGGTAATGACTATTGTATTAGTATCCTATTCAGATTACTGACAGTTTGTATTTTTAGTTGTTGGGATTTGATAGTCTATCTCCAAATATTATTATGCAGAGAAAGCTCTGAGAAGTGTCATTACCTTTATCTAACTCTAACTGCAACAGGATGTGCTAGAACTCCTTTCTTTCTCTTGATTTCTTTTTTAACCAATACTGAGTTCATGGATCTCAGCCAAGTCCCTGGAAATACTCCAGACCTGCACATTTCTCTTGCCCATTACAACTGGAACGGTAGTAGCAAAACAGAAATAGCTCTATTTACTAAAACATTTTCCCCCTACAATTTAAGACTATAACTGGCATGCCAAATCAATATTAGGGACATGTTTAATACACTTAGGTATTTTGAGGGTGGGGAATAGAAATAACACCTTTTATTTCAAAATCAATTTGAAGGGAGCTGACTTCATGCACTGAATAGAGATCTCAGCCCATAATCTTGGGTTCCTGAGCACATAGCACCAGTTTAGCTTCTAATTTACTCTCGGGTGACTTAATGGTATTGCTTAATTATAACAGTTGCAAATTCCATCCTCCAAAATACATCACAGGCAGCCAAACATCTGCGGGGTTTTGTAGTAGCGAGGATGCCAGAATGAAATGCTCATTTTTTGTATTATTTTGCTTTTATTAGTTTTTAATACATATATGTACTAAACAAGATGAGCAAGACAACACTTAAATACGCACCAATGGTAATCAAATGTAAGATATTAAGTTGCAAAAATGCCCGTTCTATGGAAAGGAATATGCTCCTCAGGAGAATCTGGGCGGTGACAGGGGACATTTTAAAATAACATTAACTTTTCAGTGATAGAAAAGAAGTGGAAGCCTTCTCAACGTGGGAAGTGCAGCTCAGAGCTGGAAAAAACCTGCAGAATGTACTGAACGTCAGCCCCCAAAAAAGTGTTTTTGTGTGAAGAAGAGGACTAACCGTTGACTAATTGAAACACCTCCATTACTTAGTCCCAGCTTTTAGGTTATGGAGATGCAAACTAGTGTCAACAAACTCAGAAAGTTAAGAATGGAATTAGTTCTGCTTTGTCTCAAGCTTGTGACAAATAATAATTAAAATAACTCTTTTTTTCAATAAAAGAAAAGATGTTTTCAAGATAAGCACATAATATATAATGATCATTTCTAGGAATGATGTAATTTCACATACACAATATTTGAAAACATATGTTAGAGCTCATTTTTCTTTATTTTGTTATTCAAAGATATCCCCCATCATTCAAAATATGTATATGTTTCTAAACTGTCTCAGTCTAAAAAGGGAAGAGTGTTCTTTATAGTGATGTCTGCAAATTCTCCTAACAAAACTTCAGATTTCACCAATGACTTATCTCCGTGGTACAATGGTATTTGTGTACATTTAAGCAGCGAAAAAGAAAGAAAAGTACAAAATATAAAAAAATAGCCAATTAAAAAAATTGCCTCTGTGTATGCTCAGCAGGGATCTGGTAAAAATTAAGCTGAGGCTAATGAAGCTCCAAGCCCCTGCATAACGCCACAGAGGGAGGAAGGCTGAATATTGCCTGCTATGAGGCAAACTGCTTAAGGAGCTCTGGGAAAGTCTCACTGAAACCGACTTAGGAAACGCTCCTGTCCCCCAGCCTTTATGAAGATCAGCTCCAATCAGCCAATATTGCTGTCGCCACGGAGCTAGGTGCGACTCCAGTGCGTGCTTAGCGCTTAGTCACCTCGGTGAGATGTTAACTTGAAAGTCAAGGGAGCCTGGTAAGTGGGTCTTATTAAACAATCCTGGGCTCTAGGCTCTTACCAGAGCCCAGGTGGGTGCTAAGCATATAGATGGCTTATTACAAGACTCACCCATTCCCTTTGCTGAACCCGGCTTTAAACATTCCCTTCCCCGCCCCCAACCAGGCAGCTTCCAGCAAAACAGAGTTTTGGTGCCCCGCAGTTACCTCCCACAGTAGGAGCCCCCCAAGACCTGGCCTTTCTGAATCTGGAGCTCCCGCTGAAGTCTCATGGCCCCCCTATCTATGCCTGTGTTCTGTTCCCTCTGGGACACGGGGGTGTCCGACCTGTGGCCTGTGGCCTGCATGCTGCTCAGGATGGGTAGGAATTTATACAAAATCATAAATTAACTTAAAACATTATGAGGTTTTTTTGTGTGATTACCTGTCACGATGTATTTAATGTGTGGCCCAAGACAACTCTTTTTTCAGTGTGGCCCAGAGATGCCAAAAGTATGGACACCCCTGCTAGGTCTTGTCTGGAGACCTGGGTGCTAATTTCAGGCAGACCACTCAAAGCTTGGTCCTCAGGCGAGCAGCACTGCACCTGAGAGCTTGTTTGAAATGCAGAAACTCGGGCCCCATCCCCAAACAGCTGAACCTGAAGCTGCTTTGTCCCGAGCACCCAAGACAAAGGCGGTGCACAGCCCACTTTTTGGAGCCCTGCTTTGATGATGACCGAAGGAAGACCTACCCAGGTACACTGGCATTAGAACAAGGGACTTCCTGTGAGGCAAAATTTTGTACGAAAAGAGAAAAGTGTGTGATAAACAGGAAGGTGCTGCCACAGCCACTCCTCTCCAAGCTCCAACTCCTAAAGCACCCTTGATCCCACCTCAAGGCCAAGTCTTGGGAAAAGCCATGGCCAGCCATAAGATAGAATTGAATGCATTTTCCTCGAAGTGTGCATCTATTTTTCTGTGCAGCAGGAGATTAGTGCAATTATTCAGCAAGTAGTTATTAAATGTAGGGCCATAAGAACCATAAGCAGTGTGGCAATGGCAGCAATAACAGTGTGGTGGGAATCCAGAGACAGTGTCATACCCTGTTGTTCTGGCCTCTTCTCCTCTCCCACTTCTCTTCAACCCTGACAGGGCTGAAGTCTTAGCTAGAGCTGAGTTGGGTAGGGTGGGGAGGGGAGGGGTAGTGCTGGTAGAGTCAGTAAGCTAGTAATCATGCTCATTTTGCCACTGTTGATGTTCAGCCTGAATCAGGCCTCGTGGCAGAAGGGAAGAACACTTTAAGTGTCATTGGAAACTTTGACAAGTTTCAATGGTGGAAGATTTCACCGATGGAAGGAGAGTGGGGGACTGGAGTCCCCGCAGGAAGTTTTGTTACCTATGTGTATCTTGGAAAGCAATGGAACCCACCCTAATTTTTATCCAAAGAGGTGGGGAAAACTATCTCCAGACAGGGCTGATTTAAAGGACAGTGGGGGAAAAAATAAGAGAGAGTGGAGAACAAAACATACTCCCCATGGCTTTATGACCACTGGTCATATTTGTTCAATGTTTGTCCCTTCTCATATGTTTCCTGGGCCATTTGCATATATATATACATATATATGTATATATACATATATATGTATACATATATATGTATATATACACATATACATATATATATGTATATATACATATATATATATGTATATATACATTCTTCAGATTCTGTACACTTTGTTCTTAAATAAAAATAGTAAATGGCCAAAGGCATGAGCTGAAAAATTCGTGATTCATTTATAAGAGAAAAGTTCTAAGTCCTCAATTTTAGTAAATAGTACCATAGATTGCTCTTTCTGTTTGGGCTATTTGTCTCACTTTGTCTTAGGTAACAGATAGGAGTGAAAAGATGCTAGTCAAAAGTTCAGGAGAGATTTAATAGATAACTCAACTAGTTCACTGAAAAAGTCCGGAACAATGTACCATCAACTGAAAGCCTTTTTGAGGGACAGCTAGCCCTGTGCTCGCCAGGGACTCTTTGGCTCTTTGTTTCAAGACTCCTCTTCTCCAGTCATGTCTTAGTTTTGGTGAGTGTATAACATTTAGGTCTGTTAGATAAACATCACTTTCTGTGTACAACAGTGTAGGATTATTTTTGAGTCATCAAATCAGGCTTTGAAATATTTATTCCTTTTATTTCATTAAATCCATTGGGGTGACCTTGGTTGATAATGTACGTAGGCTTCAAGTGTACAATTCTGTAACACATAATCTGTGTGCTGCGTTGTGTGCTCAGCCCCAAAGTCAGGTCTTCCTGTCACCGTGTATTTGATCCTGTTTACCCTCTTCAGCCTCACCCCATCCCCCTCAGAAGTTCAGTGAGGGCTTGAGAATCAACATTCTTTCTGCTCTACTGCAATAAATAAGCTGAAACATAACAATTATTTCAATAATCATGTCTCTTCTTGGAAAGCATATTTTTATTGTGGAGCTGAGGAGGGGGCTAGTGGCTGATACAAGTTTGGTTGTTATTATATTCTTAGGATAACATATGAGCATAAAGCCCTTTCCCACTGAGATGAAAATTTACCTCCCAGGATACAATAAATTGATTTCCTCCTTTCTTTTTCTTTCTTTTTTTTGGAAACCAAAGGAAATGGTGATAAATAAATTTTCAAAACACAAATAGCGAGTGACATTCAAGCCCCAGGTAACTGTTGACTTTGGTAGAACTGTCAACCTGCCATGAGGAACGTCTCTGTCCTAGACCTTCCGTAGGCCAAGTACCTCTATGGTCATTGGTTCCCTCTGGTCAAAGACTCCTCCATAACAGCAGTCAGTGTAGGATTTATTGGATTACTGTCTCGAAAAACAACTGTAGTCCTCTTTGCCATTATAAAATGTGACTGGGCACTTAAAAGGCTGCATTTCTGATGAAAAAAAAAAACCCATGGTACACACCTTTTTAAAAAAATGTATTCTTTGCAAGTGAAGTGATTAATGTTAGAATTCTCTAATTGAGCTCAAACATTGCAGAGCTTCTCTTCCAGACAAATCAATGTAAAAAAAAAGCAACCCAGAAACCCTTTGTGCTCTTGTTAGTTGCTACCACCTGCCTTCTAGAGGAGCATGAATTATTATTTTTTGGTGGTCTTAATATTTACCTGATTCTGAGCAACAGTAGGTTAGTTTGCCACTTATTTACTTCTCTCCAGCTAATGTTGTCCAGAATTTTCTTGCCGAATCAACTTGTTGAGCTCTCAACTTTCTCTTCAGTCGACTTACCTCTGTGGCTGATCTGTCAGGCCTCGGGATGCAGCTCTGTGGCACCAGCACACACTTCAGAGACATTTCAGAATTCACACTTCAAAATTAAAATACACATTTTCTTTTCAGTGACTGAGCCAGGAAACAGAATCACATGGGATAAGGAAGTGGTAAAGTAGAACAGAAAAAAAAACTACAACATAGATGCAAGCACTTCCCAGGGAATTAACTTTCTCAAACATGTGTTTCCCAGAGCTCACAAAACACTAATTTCTGTGTCGTTGGTATTGTTTCGTTGTTCTACTCTGCCACTTCCTTATCCCATATGATTCCATTTCACACCTCAGTCACCATGTAAGAAAATGTATATTTTAGGTTAGATTTTAACTTTAAGCACATGTTTGAAGTGAGCCCCCAGTACTAAAAATGTTAGCACTGGGGGTTAGCTGGAAGCTGGGTGCTGAGATCTGAGAGACGCCTCACAATCAGAAAAACAAGGGTAAATTCACTGCCTGGAGGCAGAGACTACAGCTCCCACTTCAAGCTGTAGACCATTTAACTAGGGTTCTGTAGGGTCCAATAGAACCTTGGCTCCCGAGCTGCCCAATGTCGGACATGGGAAGGTTCCACATTTCAGAACACTGTACAATTGTGAGGCTGTTCTAATGGGGATGATACATCCCACTGCTGTGCTGATGGGTGGCTGCTTTCATATGATTCCATAGGTGCCTGCCTGTTAGGGGCTTTCCCTTCCTACCACCATCCTGAAGGTGATGATGTTCACCCTCTATTTTGAGAGAAGATTACTAAAGTCCTGGGCCATCATGGGATGAGGGTTATGTAAGAGAATGGGTGGGGAAAATTCTGGTGCCTTATGACGGTCACTCCAACCCAGGACTATCCAGGCAATCAGCTGGCTGCTGTCAGGGGAGCCTCGAATACAGGAGTGAGAGGGTGGGCTCAGTGTGCTTCTCAAACACTCCTGCAGCATGCTGGCTTTCCCTTCTTTTCTCCCATTGGAAGCTGAATGAGAACATTTTCTCATTTCTAAGAAGAGAAAAAGCTACTTGGCAAGTATGTATTTGAATCTTTCTCCTTGGATTCAGATGAGAAGATTTCCCTCCCCTGCCCCTATGGTTAAGTGCCTGAAGCTTGTTCTTCTGGTTCTAGTAAAGAAAACAGAATACTCAATGACATTTTTAAAGATGGTAAGGCAGAGTTTATTCAGGACCATTGTGAGAGATATAGGGACCACTACAGTAGGATTTTACAGTGGCAGGGAGAGATCGAGCTCAGCTCTAAATACAGCATGAGTAAGTGGGAGTTTATAACCAGGGAGCAGAGTAGGGGGTCAGTGGATGGAAGGTTACTGGGAGGAACCGTCGGTGCTAAGGGGAGGTTCTGGTTACCAGGGGTTTCCAACCTGTGGCCTGTGGGCCGCATATGGCCCACAATAGATACGAATGCAGCCCAACACAAAATTGCAAATTTGCTTAAAACCTTTTTTTTTTTGCTCATCAGCTCTTGTTAGTGTTTGTGTATTTAATATGTGGCTCAAGACAACTCTTCTTCTTCCAGTGTGGCCCAGACACACCAAAAGGTTGGACATCCCTATAACTGACCTGATGGGATTCTTGCTGAAGACAGAACAAGATGATCAGACATTCAGACACCACCTGGAGGAATGTATAGGGTGAGGGACCTAATCAGATATCAAGGCGATAAGATATTGAAGATGAGGTGTTCTGCCTAGTCAGAGTGAGCAAGACTGTTGCTTAAATTAGATTTTACAAGGAAGTACACAGATGGAACTAGGAGAAGGCTTAGGAGCCGGACTACCTTTTGGTCAAGCACAGTCCTTGTCAGTCTGTAGCAAGAGGCTTTGACCATGAGCTGAAGAGAGCAGAAGGTCTCAGTACATCAGTGAAAGAATTCAGTGCATTTGTGCTGGGAATGGGGACAAGCAGGCAACAACAGCGTAAATATTTCAAATCTTTTTCCTTCTATATATTCTGTAACATCACTGAGCAAACAATTCTCCCTTATTCCAACTTCTCACCAATGCAAGTCTTGCATTCTAAAAGGTTAACTAGCATGTCTTAAGAATGTAATTTGAAGTATGGTAGATGGCACTGGAAGTACGAAGGCCTCAGGGAGCCTGGAAAATTCCTGCTGCAACGCTTGGAATTTTTCATCAGGCCTAAAACTCTTGTGTAGGTAGTTCAACAAACCCTAATTAAGCCCCTAGAAAATGGTAAGCCCTTGTTTAGCTTTGAGGATTACAAAGAGGGTAAAAATCTGTCTGTGGAATTTAGAGTCAAGCATGAGAAATAAATACATGAAATGCTACAGGTAGTAATAAAGTCTACACAAAGTGAAAAATAGTCCTGAACTGGGCATGATTTATTCTCATGGAGAGAAGAAATTTTTTAGGGCAGTCTTTCCAGAAGTGATAATACCTTCCCTGAGTTTTGAAGGATGAATAAGATTTTGACAGATGAACAAGAAACAGGCAGGTCCATCCAGCTAGAAGGAACATGTACAAAGATGCAAAGGCCCATCCCAACCTTTTATCCTGATTCTCTTGTTGGCTGCATATTGGATCTTTGAGGCCCAGAGTGATTTAGGGAAAGAAGTTTGGGGGCTTCTGGTGCTTTCTGCATCTGCTTTGTGGATCTAGGGCAGTCTGGAGATTTCTCAGTAAGAAGTGAGTTCTAAATCCTCCAGAAAATACTTGTGTAACCAAGTTTGGAGAGCAGTTATTGGAATCCCGTCTTACTCCAGGAGGTCCACCTTTGGTCTCTGAGGTTGCTATTCTTTGAATAGCACTGGGTACTGAGCACTGCTACTCCTTTCTTAGGGATGAGAAGCTAGGTAGCCCTTGGACAGATGTCTAGTGATCAGAGTTGGACCAAGTCTGAGATGTCGAAGGGACCAATCAGCATCTGTCCAGAGAACTAGAGGAAACCATGTTCTTGAACTTCTGGAGAGAGAATAAAGCATCAGCAGCCCTGGTCTGTCATATAGCACTCTGGAATGAGCCTGGTCCATTGGGAAGGTTATCTGATGTTGCTAATGGCTTTTAGTGAAGTTCAGGATGAGCCCATTGAGTTCAGAGGCTGTTTTTTTAAAAATTTTTTCCTTTTTATTTAATTATTTTATTTTAAATATATTTTATTAATTATGCTATTACAGTTGTTCCATTTCCTCCTCTTCATTCCCCTCCACCCTGCACACCCCCTCCCACCCACATTCCCCACCTTTAGTTCATGTCCATGTGTCATAAGTTCTTTAGCTTCTGCATTTCCCACACTATTCTTGCCCTCCGTCTGTCTATTTTACTATCTATGTTACTTATTCTCTGTACCTTCTCCCTGCTTCTCCTCCTCCCACTCCCCTGTTGATAACCCTCCATGTGATCTGCATTTCTGTGGTTCTGTTCCTGTTCTAGTTTGCTTAGTTTGCTTTTGTTTTAGGTGTGGTTGTTAGTAACTGTGAGTTTGCCAGGCTGTCTTTTTTACTGTTCATTTTGTTCATATTTTTTATCTTCTTTTTTCTTAGATAAGTCTCTTAAACATTTCATATAATAAGGGCTTGGTGAACTCCTTGAACTTTACCTTATCTGAGAAGCTCTTTATCTGCCCTTTCATTCTAAATGAAAGCTTTGCTGGATAGAGCAATCTTGGGTGTAGGTCCTTGCCTTTCATGACTTGGAATACTTCTTTCCAGCCCCTTCTTGCCTGTAAGGTCTCTTTTGAGAAATCCGCTGACAGTCTGATGGGAACTCCTTTGTAGGTGACTGTCCCTTTATCTTTTGCTGCTTCTAGAATTATCTCCTTCATTTTAATCTTGGGTAATGTAATTATGATGTGTCCTGGTGTCCTGGTGGTCCAACTCCTTTGGGGCTCTCTGAGCTTTCTGGATTTCCTGGAAGTCTATTTCCTTTGCCAGAATGGGGAAGTTCTCCTTCATTATTTGTTCAAATAAGTTTTCCACTTGTTGCTCTTGCTCTTCCCCTTCTGGTTCCCCTATAATTTGGATATTGGAACATTTAAAGATGTCCTGAAGGTTCCTAAGCCTCTGCTTACTTTTTTGAATTCTTGTTTCTTCATTCTTTTCTGTTTAGTTGTTTCTTTCTTCCTTCTTGTCTACTCCATTGATTTGAGTCCCAGTTTTCTTCCCATCACTATTGGTTCTCTGTGCATTTCCCTTCATTTCACTTAGTGTAGCCTTCATTTTTTCATCTAATTTGTGACCCAAATCAACCAATTCTGTGAGCATCCTGATCACCAGTGCTTTGAACTGTGTATCTGATAGGTTAGCTATCACTTGGTCGCTTAAAAATATTGGCTCTGGGGCTTTGATTTATTCTTGTGTTTGAGCCATTTTTTTGGGGGGGGGTTCTGGTCAGTCCTGTTACATAGTGAGGGGCGGAGCCTTAGGTGTTCACCAGGGTGGGGTAACCCAGTGGCTGGATTGTGATGCCGTATGTAGGGGTGGGGTCAGAGAGAGAACAATGGTGCTTGCTCCACTCTCTCTTGGATTTCAGTATCCTTTGCCACTTCCCACAAGCAAATTGGGCCCTTCTGGTGCTGGTTCCTGGGTGAGTGGGCTTGTGTACATTTTAGGACCCTGAGGGTCTTTCCAATGAACTCTCCTATGAGGCTGCAAGTCTCTCCCAGTGCCTCAACCCCCACAAGTGTTTACAATCAGTGCTTTTAGGTTTTATTTCCCAGCAATGGGGCCCTGGGTTGCAAGGTCTGTCTTGCTGCCTGTTTTCACCTGGTTTATCTGCGTGTGAATGTGTGACCATGGTCAGCCAGCCACCTTGCGGGCCTCACTGGGTCTGCTCTTTGCCACCCTGGGGTCTGCCAACTGCCACTTTTTCTTGCAGCAACCCCTCTCCTCCAGCCACCAACTCTGCCCCTCTTACTGGTCTAGATGAATAGTTGTTGGATTTTCATATAGTTCAGTTTTCTGTCTGTTAGTTGTTTTTTTCTAAATTTTTGTTGCCTTTGATTTTGGTTGTGTGAGGAGGCACAGTGTGTCCACCTACGCTTCTATCTTGGCTGGAAGTCCAGAGGCTGTTTCTTTCAAAGAACTCTTTGTAATCCTGTGTACTAGTACTTGGTGGACTGGTTTGTCTTACGTTGGCCAAGTAGTCATTAAATGTTGAATGAGAATTCAGAGTACCCCTCAAAATCTTGTTGTGAAGTTCCAGGTTACACAATATACGTGTGCCAAGTGACAGCATAGTTGGGTGGGCAATTGAGTTTAGGACATTCAATTTACAAAAGAGTCTTTAGGACAGGATCTTTATTCCTTCTAAAAATAGGTTTCTATTGTTAGCAGCCACATTATATTAGATGGTCCTACACAGACTGTAATTTGATGATATACTTTGGTGTTTTATGAGCATTGTTTTAGGTATTTATAAAATCTGCTCTTGAATATATTCTCATATTTTTCAAAGTCCTTTTCACAAAGATCTATACAATAAGTTCTCCTAAAAAATTATAAAGAGATCCTGATAAACTGATATTCTTTTTTTAATCAGTTAGTGAGAATGCTGTAACCCAGGATGTTTTACATTTTGCCTTAGCTACCATGATGCTCAGAGATAAATACAGTTCAGTCCTAACTTTATGTAGTCAACTCATAGGTTGTTGAAACTGTGGCAAAACATTTAACAAAACCAATTTTCCCATAGGCCTACTGATATAAGCAAGAGTTAAGCTCCTACAGCATCTCATCAACATAATGAATGATATTGAACAAAACAACATTATCTGAGGACCTGTTCTATTTTCATCAATTCAGTCATGCTAGTTTTTACTGTTACTTCTCATGCTGTTTTACCATTTACAGAGTCCTCTTATTGTGTAGATGTTTTTCATTACAAGTGATTTCAAATCCATTTCTTTGGAAGCAGTAGGGTGTAGAAAATAAATATGTGCAATGAAACCATAGCATTTTATTAAATGGTATTGTCTTACTTTCTAATGAAACATACATGTGTAAACTCTTTGTATTTAGCACAAGTGATGGTTCTGATTGTGGCTGTTATTCACTTGGAAGTCTTATTGACAGGAAAGCACTCTCATTCCTACTGGAGTGCCTATGTGGGCATTCCTCTGCTAAACCCTCCTAGATTAACTCGCTCATCTCCAGACACTCCTATCACTCTAAGCACCCCTAAGCATTCGTGTATATGTGTCTGGGTAACCATAACTGTCATTAGTTATGTATTTCATAGAACATAGAAATTTAGAGCTGGAAGGAATGTAATCACCCAAATCCCATTTAGCTAAAACGATAGATGGGCATTTTGCAACCACTAAGAGATTACAACAGAAGTTAGTGCATTGTAGGTTATTGCATGGGCTCTATGGGACTCTCTTCCAAATGTGAAGACTGGGCCTAAGAGACTCTGGGTGGTGTTTGCATTGTTCTTCCTTGAATGGCAAACAGAAACTTGGCTTTGGGACTTCCTTCTTGAAAATAAATTTTCATCTAGTTATTTGTTTCTGGTTCCTATTTATACATTACTCTCTTCCTTGCTGGAAGGAGTAGTCCTCAAGGGCAGGGACCATATTTCAGTCATCCCTCTGTCTCTGGCACCAGCTCAGATCCTGGCATAATGCAAACACATAATAAAAATTGACTGAGTGAAAGAATGAATGAATGAATGGCATACTCTTTCTTTGGTAGGGCTTTACATTCATTTAAGTAAGGTCTTACCCCACCATTTCTTTTCCTTCTTGTGGGATGACTGGCTCACAGAGAACACAGTGGACAGTGACTGACAAAAACAGAAAATACAGCCAAGACACCAAGACAGTGAGCAAAGCATTAGCTTACAAGGCTGGCAAGTAACTTTAGTTGCAGCTGTCACTATCACTACCAATCTGATAGTTGCTCAGGCAGAGTCAAGGTCAGAGGGAAGAGCCAAACATGTAGTGGTGAAAGAATCAGAAAGATGTTGTGAAGGATTTGCTGTCTGATGACAGAAATGAAGGATTTGCTGTCTGATGACAGAAATTTGGCATCTTCTTAAAGAAGATGCCAAATTATGAGTAGTTTTATGTTTCAGAGGGTAGTAATGTTGCACCTGGAGACTGGAGAGACTGAGAGGCAGAAAATTTGGGGTGGGGGGAAGAAAATAATTTCTGAGCCCTTGTGCAGAGTTGTCAGGAGTTTGGTTTGCCTCCACTTCCTTAGGGTGTAGTCCTTGCCTGTGTGGTCCAAAATAGCTGCCAGGGTTCCAGCTGTTGCAGTGGAGTCTGGCATCAGGATGGAGGAGAGGGGCAAGGAGAGGGCAGAAAAAGGCCATGAGTGAAGACTAGATTGTAAAGAGGTTTTTTGGCAGCCACACACTTGTTCTTAAATCTTATTGGCCAGGACATTGTCACATGGCTATATCTAGCTATGAGGGAGTTTAGAAAATGCAGTGTTAAAGTTAAAAACATGGACTTCCGGCCAAGATGGAGGCATAGGTATACACACTGTGCCTCCTTGCACAACCAAAATTAAGGACAACAAAAATTTAGAAACAAAAAAACAACCAGAACTGACAGAAAATTGAATTGTATGGAAGTCCAACAATTATTCATCCAGACTGGTAAGAGGGAAGGAGTCGGTGGCCAGTGGAGAGGAGTTGTGGCAGGAAAAAGTGGTAGCTGATGGACCTGGGCACAAGGAGGAAATGAGCAGACCCAGTGAGGTGCCCAAGGTGTCTGGCTGACTGAGGTCACACATTTGTGCCCATATAAACCAGACAAAAACGGGCAGCAAGACAGACCTTGCAACCCAGGGCCCCATTGCTGGGAAATAAAAGCCTGAAAGCACCAATTGAAAACACTTGTGGGGGTTGAGGTCCTGGGAGGGACTCCCAGCCTCAGAGGAGAGTTCATTAGAGAGACCCACAGGGTCCTAAAATGTACACAAGTCCACCCACCCAGGAACCAGCACCAGAAGGGCCCAATTTGCTTGTGGGAAGTGGCAGAGGGCACTGAAATCTGAGAGAGAGAGAGGAGCAAGCACCATTGTTCCCTCTCTGACCTGCCTGCACATATAGCATCACAATCCAGCCACTGGGTTACCCCACCCTGGTGAACACCTAAGGCTCCACCCTTCGCTATGTAATAGGCCTGACCAGACACCCCCCCCCCAAAATGGCTTAAATGCAAGAACAGATCAAAGCCCTAGAGCTGATACTTTTAAGTGACCAAGAGATAGCTAACCTATCAGATACACAGTTCAAAGCACTGGTGATCAGGATGCTCACAGAATTGGTTGATTTTAGTCACAAATTAGATGAAAAAATGAAGGCTACACTAAGTGAGATGAAGGAAAATTCACAGGGAACCAATAGTGATGGGAAGGAAACTGGGACTCAAATCAATGGAGTGGACCAGAAGGAAGAAAGAAACAACCAAACAAAAAAGAATGAAGAAACGAGAATTCAAAAAAATGAGGAGAGGCTTAGGAACCTCCAGGACATCTTTAAACGCTCCAACATCAGAATTATATGGGGGTACCAGAAGGGGAAGAGGAAGAGCAACAAGTGGAAAACTTATTTGAACAAATAATAAAGGAGAACTCCCCCATTCTGGCAAAGGAAATAGATTCCCAGGAAGTCCATGAAGCTCAGAGAGCCCCAAAGGAGTTGGACCCAAAGAGGAACACACCAGGACACATAATTACATTACCCAAGATTAAAATGAAGGAGATAATTCTAGAAGCAGGAAGAGATAAAGGGACAGTCACCTACAAAGGAGTTCCCATCAGACTGTCAGCGGATTTCTTAAAGAGACTTTACAGGCAAGAAGGGGCTGGAAAGAAGTATTCCAAGTCATGAAATCCAAAGACCTACATCCAAGATTGATCTATCCAGCAAAGCTATCATTTAGAATGGAAGGACAGATAAAGAGCTTCTCAGATAAGATCAAATTCAAGGAGTTCATCATCACCAAGCCCTTATTATATGAAATGTTAAAGGGACTTATCTAAGAAAAAGAAGATAAAAAAGATGAACAGTGAAAAGACAGCGAACTCACAGTTATTGACAACCACACCTAAAACAAAAGCAAACTAAGCAAACAACTACAACAGGAACAGAACCAGAGAAATGGAGATCACATAGAGGGTTAGCAACAGGGGAGTGGGAGGAGGAGAGGGGGGAAAAAGGTACAGAGGATAAGTAGCATAAACAGTAGGTAGAAAATAGGGAGAGGGCAAGAATAGTGTGGCAAATGTAGAAGCTAAAGAACTTATGACACATGGACATGAATTAAAGTTGGGGAATGTGGGTGGGAGGGGGTGTGCAGGGTGGAGGGGAATGAAGAGGGGGGAAATGGGACAACTGTAATAGCATAATCAGTAAAAAATATTTTAAAAAGCTTTGCAGAAAACATAGTTAAACATATGCCCTAAATAATACTGGGAGGCCTTTTACTATGGAGAAGGTAAGGCTGAGTACTAAGGGGCCACAAATAGTCGGTGTTACATAAATATAGACATGGAACTTGGTCTCAGACTCCTAATCCAGTGCTCTATTAACTCTACTACACAACTGAAAATGTGAACTCTGTATCATGGAGGAGGGATATGGGACTGAGAAATGCTCAAGACTTAGTGGTCACTATCCTACATCATTTCTTTGACTCCCTGATTTTACATCTGTAAAATGGTTCATTGGATAAAATGGTCTCTTAATTTCTATCAGCTAAAATGTCTTATCTCTAAATTTCTATCAGCTAAAATGTCTTACGGGTTTTAAAAAGCAATGGGAGCTGCAACGGAGTGAGTGATTGACCACATGGAAGGAGTCTGTGTAGTTCTCTCATGAATGGCCATTCTGGTTTGAGATCCATCATGGAGCTCCAGGATTAGGCTGAATTATAAACCCACGTCTTCTCTTCAGAGACTGTTTGCCTAAATGAAGGTTAAAGTGGTTGCCTACTCAACAATGACTTCTTCGCTTATTTTCTTGTCAACAGGATCCAGTTTTATTTGAATGTTGGTCAGGAATACTGTGGTAACTTGACTGTAAAGATGGCTGCCACCAATTCCTTCCCTCCCTGTGCATACATGCTGCTCCCCTTGGCCCCCCACTGACTAGTGGGTTCTCAAACCTGGGCTGGACTGGATTGACCCAGAGAATATGGCAGAAGAATGTGACATAGTAAAGGTGGCTGGTTCTAGGCTTAGCTTTAACGATGACTGGAAAACCCTAACATGCTTTCCCATCATTTTCCTGAACACTTTCAAACACACACACACACACACACACACACACACACACACTTTATTTTGTTTATTTTTTTGTCTTTAAATTAAATGGGATTCTGTTGCCCCGCAATTTGATTTATTCACTCAGTGTCTTCTTCCTATGACAGTAGCTACATTTGATCTGATATAATGCAATAAAGTGTCCAACATTCTGCTTAGCAAAGTTAGCACTTGATAAATATTGATGCATCAGTACATGGAGCATGCGGGGCTATTATCAGAAAACAATTGCTGTCTCCTGACCATTTAAACTTTACTCAGTGGGGAGTGCTTTTGCTTTCCCCCAGCTCCTGGATGAAAGTCCTGGAGTCCCACATCTCCTCTGAGCATCTTTAGGTAACACACATTTCTAAAGTCACTTTAAGTTGTATATACAGTGTCAGTTCAGAACCACATGTGAAAGAAACCTCTCAACTTGATTTATAATTAAACTTCAAACTTCTCATTTAGCTAGGACCTGCTGTAGGTGGGAAGCCTCATTCTGGGAAAGGTGGGTGGAGTTCAAGTTCTTTTTCTGCATCCTTTCTCCATCTTATCCTTGTACCCCTCTTCTGACATCTTCCATGCTCTCTGACACTCCAGGGTTGAAACAGGAAAATAAGTTGCTATAAGGAGGCAGGGAAGTTATTTCATGGCTGGATGATTTTGTGCTTTCTGAATCTGGCAGCTTTTAACAATGAACTCTTTCTTATGAATGTTTGCATGGGTTCTTTTGGGATATCCCTAGCCACTAGGGACTTCCCACCTGTATTTCTCTTGAAAAGAATGATGGACTGGCTTCCAGCTGGCTGCTTTCCAATTACGCATTCCCTCGAAATACATTGCTACCTCCAGCTTCTCTCTGCTGAAGTCTGTCCCCTCTCTCAGCTGGCCCAATTGGACAGGCCCCAAGAAGACATCAAACTGTTGACTCTTCCCAACAACCCACATCTGGCCCCTGGAAATCACTCAAATATTGCTTCCATAAACTCTTGCAGTGCAGGCCACCCCAACACAACCCCACCTTGCCTTCAATTCATCTGTCAGTAGTGGACAGCCTGCCTCTGCTTTTCAGTTTTTTACATGGGCTCAGACATTAGGTTCACTCTGTCCCTGGTCCTCTTACCTACAAGGATGTTTCTTTCTTTCTCCGAGTGGTGTCTCTGGAGCTTCTCCCTCTTAACGTGGGGTAAACAGGGAGCACCCCAAACCCTTCCTACTTGGTGAAACTCCGAGTACAACATAGTCTTCAGTAGAGAAGTGCTCCTGACATCCTCTTAATTTCCTATAAGTGGATATTTTTGTATCTTTGAATAATAGAGTGAGAGGTTTAAGAGTTCAGCAATAGGCCCTGGCTGGTGTGGCTCAGCGGACTGAGTGCTGGCCTGCAAACCAAAGGGTCACCAGTTGGATTCCTAGTCAGCACACATGCCTGGGTTGCGGGTCATATCCCCAGTTAGGGGTGTGAGAGAGGCAACCAATCTCTGTTTCTCTCCTTCTCTTTATCCCTCCCTTCCCCTCGCTCTAAAAATAAATAAATAAAATCTTAAAGAAAAAGTGTTCAGGAATGGGCCGTGTTTATATTGCACCTTCATTCCTCAGTGGGAACTTCTAATTTAGCATCCTCTTACATCAGCTATTACTTTTATGGTTGTTTTTGTTGTTAGCTACTATTTAAAAAAATAATCTCAGTGTTTCAGTATGAGTGTTATAATTTATTTAAATCTTCTAGCAGCCATTGAGGTGGTTTCCAATTTCTCTTTATTAAAAGTCATGCATTCTTCTTTTGCCTGCGGCAGCCTGAGTACACTCGGGCCTCATGAGGGGTTTGTCTGCAGTGTCCTCTGCTGTGACAAAAAGAAGTCTGGTTGGTCCCCAATGAGACCAATGATATTGCCAATGCCACCTCCTGTCAGCAGATTTGGAAGCTGATCAAAGATGGGCTGGTCACCTGGAAGCCTGTAACTGTCTGTTCCCGGGCTTGGTGCCAGAAAAACACCTTGGACTGCACAAAGGCAGGTGTCTGTGCAAAGGTGCCGCCACTGCGCCAAGGCCTGGGGAGGTAACCTGGGTGAGGAGGGTGAGAATTTGCTGCTGGCTACTCAGAAGATACCGTGAATCAAAGAGGTATTAGAAGGGCCACATGGACCACAGCCTGCACCTGACAGGGAAGGGGGACATGTTCAAAAACAAGCAGGCTCTCCTGGAACATAGCCACGAGCTGTAGGCCGACCAGGCTGGTGAAAAGCTTCTGGCTGACCAGGCTGAGGCCTGTGGTTCTAAGACCCAGGAAGCTCACAGGCGGCTCCAGGCCAAGGAGGAGGCAATGATCTGGATTCTGTATGAGGAGGAAGGGACCAGGAAATAAAGGTCCATCCACCTCTCTTACCCGTGCAATTAAAAGTGACTGTGGCAATTACATGGATCAATCATTGTATAAAGTAGCCTCATCTACCAAAAAAAAGTAATGCGCAAAGATATGTTCAAGGATGTTTATGTTTATGGACAAGTTTGGAATTTCTGTAGACTAGATTCTTGAATCTATTGAAATTGTATTTAAATTGAAGTTGCTGCCCAGTTTTCACTTCCTTAACACTGCTTTCTCACCTTCTCATTAACACCAATATTTACACTTTACCGGGGTTCAGGGTAAAGTCTTTTCCCCTGTGTTTCAACATAAAATTTCCTGATTAATAGAAAAGCTCATCATCTTTACATATCTTTATTTGCCATTAGAATATCATCTTCAGTGAATTTTCTTTTTATAACCTTCTCACACTTCTTTTTCTATTGGTTAATTTGTCATTTTTCTTGCTGGTTTACAGATGCCTTTAATATATTGTGGATGTTAATCTAGTCCATGATTTTAAAACTGCCATCCATGGTGCCCTGTGTTTTTGAGGAGCTCTGTGAGCTGGGTGTGGGTGCAATTTCTTGAAATTGAGAGGCAGAACAGACAAGATTCTTGTTCCCTCCACCTCTACCACACTGGGAGCCTTTATAAGACTGTTTTGGGGGAAAAATGAAGAATGTTGCTAAAAATAAGCATTTGAACCAGGTCATCTCTAAGTACTACTGTCACTCTGAAATACTGTGATCTTTGACTCTATAATTCAAAAACATAGTTGTTGTCAGGAACAGGAGATAGAATCAGGACTGCTAGATGATCACATCTTTTTCAGAGCTTTATATGTTAAGTATTACTGAGCACCTACTTTGTCCAAGGCAGCACACAAAATGCTGATACAGTTGTATACAAGGTAGCCATGGTTCCTAGCTCATTGGTTCACCAGCCTGTGGTTGGTTGAGAGACTGTTAGCAAACAAATAATTGCAATAAGAGATACTGGGGCTTATAAAAGTCACTTGGTATAGTATCCTAATCCAGGTGAAGGGAAAAGGGCTGGAGATTGGGGGTGGGTGGGTGGGACAGGACAATAAACAATGTGAATACATTTTAATTTTCTTGGATTATTGTCTTGTTTAATGGCCAAGTCTTCAAACAAGCAAATCTAGAGAGACTTTTATTTACCTTTTATATACAAAAATGACAGCGAGTTGCTATTCCTGTCTATTTACTTCTGACACCCTTTCCATCTTTCTAAGGTGAAAGTAAACCTTTATTTGAGTAACTTACAAATTAAAATCATATTTCTAAGGTGGAACATAGCTATATAGACAGTTTTCTAAATAATGATACAATGGAAATTTAAATGAAAAATGAAACTTTTGACCGACTTCCAATAACACAAAGAACCGTTTGACTTGAATTCAGCCAAAACAATTGACCCAGAATTTACAATTATTGAGAGACTTCAGACAGAAGTTAACATGTTGTAGGTTATTATGTGGGCTTTGCTGAGCTTTCTCCAAAATGAATAGACAGAACCCAAGGGAATTCAGTGGTTTTCACTGTTCTAACCTGGGTAGGGAAACGGATTTAACTGCAGAATTCTGCTGCTGGAAACGTGTTTTCTGTGTGGGTTTGGATTGCCCCCCTCCCCTCCCCTTCTGTCTTCCTCTTTCCTTCCACTGTCAAACATTTGCAAGAGAATAGTCTGCTCTCCCTGTTTCTACTGGGTTGGCCAAAAAGTCCCTTTAGTTTTTTTCATAAAATAAAAGACATACTTCATTTTCACCAATAACTTCACTCATTTGGATATTTTGAGTATGTCAGCTATCTCCCATTTGGTATAATGTTGGTTGTTCTCAATTGGCATCTCAATTTGATCACTGCCAACTTCTACTGGTCTATCTGACTGTGGAGCATCGTCCAGCAAGAAATCTCCAGCATGAAACCTTGCAAACCGCTTTTGACGTGTTCCACCACTCACAGCACCTTCTCCATACACTGCACAAATAATTTTTTTTATTTTTTGCATTTCAGTAGTGTGTTAACTTTCCTTGAAATAATAAAGCATAGCATGCCAAAAATGTCTTATTCTCTTTCATTTTCAATATTAAAATGGCTACCCCCACATTCATCAATTTTGATAAAGTTTTTGAAAAATGCACGCTGATAGGACAGCTGTCACAATACAGTCTAACAACATTGTTTTGAATGAAGTTAAAAACAACTAAGTGCAACTCAAGCCATCTTAAGGAAAAATCTAAACGAACTGTTTGGGCATCCAGTATTTTCTCATCACCACTCACTACTCGCCTTTATTTGCAGTCTAGCTTTAGTGGGCATCTTTTGGAGGAACCTACTTCCTGTTGACTGGTAACTCCCAGATAGAGCACCTTTGGCTATTCTTCTCAGCCTGGTGTCTCCTGCACTACCTTTTGCCCCTTTTCTCTTGTTTTCTCTGAACTCACCTGAAAGTCCTTGTGCTGGTGATAATGCCTAGTTTTCCACCTTGCATGTCTCTTGCCCCTTCACTGACTCCTTCACTGTCCTCCCCTCCTTTTCTGCCCCCACAGTAAGTGTATTCCTATGACTGTCTGTTCTGTCTTCTTTTCCCTCCCTTCTAATGGAGGTGAGTTCCTACCATGTCCAGACATTTGGCGTTTGTTTAATGGTTTCACCTGGTTACCTCTTGCCCCTACACAGCACCCAGGTGTGTCCTGTTTCTATGAACCGTGTCAGTGTTCTCCCGGTTCTCCGGGGCTCAGCGTTGTATTTGATTCTTCCCTTTCTCTGGACATCTTGGACATGGTAAGTCACTAACTCCTTTTCTTTATCCTTCACTTTTCTCTCTCATCTTTCTTCCTGTGTCCTTCCACTGGCTTGAATGACATTATTTCCAGTTTTCTTAGGACAGTTGGGTTTACAGCCAGTGCCCCATTCCATTAGCACCGTCTTTTACTCACAAAAGTGTTCCTATTTGGGCCATAAATTAGTCACCCTCCCACTTCTATAACATGAGTTCAGATCTTGAGTGGCTCTTGTAATACTTTCTAACTGGTCTCTCACTTCCCGTCTCTCCCTGAATGTATTCTACAGAAAAAGATGGATCTTTCAAAAATGCTTTAAAAAAATAAATTTACTTTTCTCTTTTGAAATCTTTGCCAGCTCATCACTGCCTTTGAAATAAAGCAAATGCCCTTTGGTCTTTGTCTAGGGCCTTTCACAATTTGGCCCCAAACTGTGTTTTCAGCCTTATTTCTTATTTCTTTCTGAAAGAAAAGAACAGGCATCAAAGAGTGAGGCACGGGTGGGCCAGCATTTCAACATGGTTGCCAGTGTGGGCCTGAGAAAGACACTTTAGGAACTGACAGAGTTAGGCCTGACTCTTCCTTTGGGACAAGGCCCAACTTTGATTCTTTTCATAATAATGATACAGAGATTTCAGGACTCCAAGAGACCCCTTGCTCAGTTTTTAGTGTCCCTTTATTCCCAGTTCAAGCAATGTGAAAGTACTGTTTCTGAGTCCTCCGTCAAAGGTGGACTGCTTCCCTCAAAGAGAGGTCCCCGTGGGTGAAGAGCTGCCCAGAGAAGCCCTGCCTGAACCCACTGCCAAGGTTCCTGGGTGTGACTGGGGCAGTGCTTCCAAGAAGAGAGATATTCTGGCTTCCTGAGGCAGATAATGGGGTCTGAGGTGACATCCAACACAACATTTTTACCTTGTAGCAGATCGCCTTTTTAATTCTCGGATGGAAACATGCCCCAGGAAGCAAGTATAATTTCAACACAAGGATGGACTTGGCTTTCCTTAAGCATTTTGGATCCCTCTCCTTGCTGCTGTGCATGATTTTTCCATATCCTGAGTGGGGCTTTGTGCATAGAAAAAAAAAAAACCCTGCATTTATAATACTTTAGTTTTAAATGCATAATTTATAGAAATTAAAAAAATAAATGTTTTATTAAGTTTTTCATTTTGACTTATAAATCTTGTGTTCTATATAAAAATCTATTAAAATAAAAACAAATAACTCTACTTTTTTTAGATTAGTTCTTTAATTAACTCAAGTTGGAAAAACCAGATGTCCTCAAACAACCAGTCCTATTTACAAATCTAATTTAATTAAATTCCTTAAACATTTAAAAATGCACCAATATATTTAATAGATTTCAATTTCTTTTATAGAACTGTGAGTGCCTGACAGGGCAAGCCTACTACATGGGGCAGATCTTGTAAATCTCCTTATCGAGTTTGCAAATATATTAAAGCAAATGATAAACAAGTTTTCTGAAATATTCCAACATTATTTACCAGGTTTTCAAAAAATTCTTTTAATTCTTTTGAAACAGTCCTAAAATTTATTAGACATGTTAAGTTGAAATTACAAAACTTAACAACCAGTCACAATCCCTAACATGCTAAACTCTCTTAAAATTAAAATACTTTAAAATACTGCTACTTTAACATGTCAATTTTCCCAATGATTCAAAAACTTTTTCTGAAATTTAACACAAAATTATTAATGGTATGGGTTTTATTTATTTTATTATATTTATATTTTATTCTAGGCTTTCCCAATTTGGAAAACATACAGTAGCAGATTCACTCTACTGGGTGAGCTGAGGTTGGTTATGGGACTGAGAGGTCATGGCCAGAATGTGCTCAGAGAGAAGAGACAGGGGTGGAGCTTGAGGGCTGTATGCTCCTATGATAATTCTGTGTCACCAGCCAAAGCCTTAGGTAGTCTTCCAAGTTTCTATGCCCAGGGGAGAACTCCAAATCCATGCTTTGACCCAGTACTATTATCTGATATGAATCTTCACCTTTGTCCAAACTGCAATGAACTTCATTCAATTAATTTGTTTAAATCAGCATCCTTTTCATCCAGGTTTTGAAATTATCTAGGGCAGCACTATTCAATAGAAATATGATGTGAGCCATATGTTAAATTTTTTTGGATAACAGCATTAATGAGAAAAGAGAGACAGGTGAAATTAATTTTAATAGTATGCTTTATTTAACCCAGTATATCCATAATATTATCGTTTAAACATGTAATCAATATAAAAATTATTGTGTTCTAAATCACTTTTACTTTATTACCAGAGTCAAGAGAAATGAAATTAGGATTAAGGTAGGGGCTGGGTGGCTGTCAGCTGAGTATGTTTCAGGATACATTTAAGAGAAAGTCTAGAGACTGCTGCAGCATCCATGTGGCTAGATGTCTCTCCTCTCCTCTAGAAGGTTAAGCATCCTGAAGGTAGAAACCATTTTCTTGCTGCCTCCCAGCACCGGCTTTCTTAGCTATGAAACTCCAAGTAAATATGTTTTGAATGGATGAGTGAAAGAAAGATAAAGATAAAATGGCTTTACTCTTTCAGAGTGGATCTCATTAGGCCTGACAGTAAGGATGCCCAAGTACAGTAAACTTCCCACATTGCTCATGCATTTGGGACCTGGGAAATCTGTCTCCATCAGGGCTGGGGGTTCATATTCTGAGTCTCAAGGATTATCCTGGCAGGGGTCTCGTTTGGCCCACTGATGTCTCAGATACCACATGCTGGTCACTGAGGAAAATCACCTTTGAAGACGGCTATTTGAAAATAGCCGTCTTCAAAGATAATAGTGACATACTCACTAATAGTGACATACTCACTAATCCGTACTCAGATAATAGTGGCATACTCATTAATCCATTTGGGGAGCTAGTGAATGCTTAGAAGGTTGACTGTTTATCATAACATGTTATCATCACTAAATATAAACTGAAGAATAAGTGTGCTTACTCTTTGACTTAGTAAATTGATTTCTGGAAAAGCAGCACAAGGAAATGTAGAAGTCTGTATTGGTTAGCTTTTGTTATGTAACAAATCACCCCAAAACAAAGTGGCTTGAAATAATAACCATTTATGTAGCTCATGTCTTCATGGATCATTAGGTGAATTTCTTCTTATCTGGGCCAGCTCTGTAGTATCAGCAAGGCTGCTAAAATCTGTGTTCGGTTAGTGAGTTGGCTGGTGGCTGGGTCACCAACGATGTCTGGTGGTTGGTATGTAGGTCTACAGAAAGAATGATAGCAGCTGGACCACATGTCTCATCACCCAGCAAGCCAGCCCAAGCTTGTTGATATGGTGACAGGTTCCCAAGAGAGCAAGGGAGAAAGCCCCAGTGTGCAAGCACTTGCATGCATTAGGGTTGCTAATATCCTATTTGCTAAGCAAGTCACATGGCTGAGCTCTTAGTCAGAGTGGGAGGGCACTCACAGTTGCATGGCAAGAGGGTGATCACACAAAGGGAAAGAATGGCTGTCATTTTTGCAAAATCCATTTACACAGGCAATCAAAACCTATGCAGTAAGATGCTCATCACAATGGTTTTTGTAACAAGCAATACATAATGCAATTCAAATGTTTAACAAAGATAAAAAATTACGGCACACTGGGAGTATATTTGGTAGCTGTACTGTGGTAACAGAAAAAAATGCTTCTGTTATGCTGTTAAATGAAAAAAAAAGATACACAATTTTATGTACCCTATGATAAAAACTTTATAATAAACATTAATTCAAATTAAAATGTCAGAAAGTAATACACAAGTTTTTAATAATTATGTGTATTGAAGAACGACGAGTCATTTTTCTGTTGATTAATCAAAGCTTCTGAAATATAGCATCACATGTATATTATAAAATTTACTTAAAATTATATTCAAAATTAACTTTCAACTTTTCATGTTTATTAAGAAGAGATAGTTTTGTACATCTCCAAATTATTAACATGTTATATCACAAATACTCAGAAAATGTGTTT
Organism: Artibeus jamaicensis; assembly: GCF_021234435.1. Taxonomy (NCBI): domain Eukaryota; kingdom Metazoa; phylum Chordata; class Mammalia; order Chiroptera; family Phyllostomidae; genus Artibeus; species Artibeus jamaicensis. The sequence goes on along the minus strand of NW_026521803.1, from coordinate 11,661,210 downwards.
CAGCAACATTTTCTCAGTATAAAGGAAAATTTTTACAATTTCTTCTTATGAAAGAATAATATAAGACTATAAGAGCAAGAAGTAATTTAAATATGTTCAGGGACCATTTTCATCTTCAGAATTAAGGATTATTTTAATTTTACATCATCGCCTTTTCTCTTTACTTTGTTTTTAGTTTTATCATTTAGGATTCCCTATTTTTAATTTTCATACAGAGATTTCTTTAATTGATCATTATAATTAAGCATAAAGTCCTAAGTTACAAAGTCATATTTTGCTGGATCCTAGCATTCTAAATTATTCATTCCACTTACTGTTTTTAGATTAGTTTATCTTTAAAATTTCAGTTTATTGTTGTTTCTTATTTTGTAGCAATGAAAAGGGAGAAAAAAAGAAGGACATTATAAAATATATCTCTGAGTTTGTTGATCTTGAAGTTCATATTGTTTGATACTCTTGTGTTCTTACCAGACATCAATTTCTCCCAGAAGCTCTTGATTTTATTTTTTATAAACCTTGATGTACTCGGTGCACTCCAGCAAACCTTCACCGTTTCTTCTTGGACCTTAACTTCTTAACTAAAGCCATTTATTGATATACTACTTTTTTCCAGTGAGCTAGCAAATCAATAAATTAAAGATTAGTTCAGCGTGTCAGCTTTTCCTAGCATTCTGGGACTCATTTACTACTGTGGTCGACATGGAGGCCAGGTGGCAGCCTTACACAGAAATAATGGGTTTCTCTGTCAGACACTTCCAGAAGTTACCTTTTATATTAATTATTGAATTCCAACTGAGATATTAGATGTAAATCATAACTTCATATGTACTAGCATTACTGGTTAAAACAATTATTTTCAGTACATCCATTTTATATTACCCTACCAGGCTCAGATCCAGTTTTAGGATGACACTTTGGGGAGATAATTTGTTCATTACATAAAACAAGCCCCCTGCCATGGCTTGACAGCCTGTGTTTCCTTTCTTTCCCCCTTGCTCCTTCCTTCCTTCCTTCCTTCCTTCCTTCCTTCCTTCCTTCCTTCCTTCCTTCCTTCCTTCCTTCCTTCCTTCCTTCCTTCCTTCCTCCCTCCTTTCTTCCAACAGCAGCATTTCCATAAGCTCTTTTCCAAATCCTATTTATATAACTATGTGGGTGAGATATATTAGTGCTACACTGACTTTCATCAGTCTTATCTCTTGGAATAGGTACAGTGTGTTTACTCTGATATTGTTCTGTTCACTGCTGCTACCTTTTACCCAGCATTCATTCCTCAGAGGTCCGTTCAGGAATCTGAGCTGTTTACTCTTCACATCTTCCTGTTAGTACCACCACAGTCATTGCTGAAAACTCTCCCCTCAGCTGAGAGTTTTACAATTCAAAACATCATTAGGTTTTATAGAACCGTATTTGGAATTTCTATCACCAACTGTTTGAAATTGCCCTTATTTTTACTTAAGAGCATTTAGATATCTGATCAGAAACATTTTGGGTGGTTGAAAAAGAACAGATTAGCCTTAAAAAAGTGAGGATCTGGGAGCCACATTAGAACAGTGTTCGGTGATCAGATTTAACAAGTCGACGGCCAGTTTTGATGAAAGACATCACGGGAACAAACATGTTTGACTCGAATCTGCCATTCACTTACTGGTTTAAAGACAGTGGTCAGGACAAGTTCTAGTCCCAAAAGCAGAGAGTCAATATAATGGGAAACCTAGTGTTGGAAAATGGGGAAAAATGCACTTTGGTAGTGGTAGGAATGTAAATTGCTACAATCTTTCTGAAAAGCAATTTTACAATATATGGAAAGCTTTAATAATTGCCTAATCCCAATGACTCAGCAACTCAATTTACAAGATTGTACCCTAAGGAAATAATTTTGGATTTAGGCAAGGATAAAAGAATGTTCAACACAATCTGGCTAATGATAACAAAATATTAGCAATAACAAATATCCAGCAACAGGAGATGGTTGAATAGTATGCATTGTATGGCACAATATGTATCTTTGAAAATTAGTCTTGGAAGAATATTTAGTGATATAGAAAGTGTGTGTAATATATTAATTGATAGAAAGCTGTTTATAATATAGTATAAGACAGATATCAAATCACAATGTTATATACCCAAAAATAAGTATGCATAGAGTAATATTATTTTGAAAGAAAAAAGTGGATTTATGCATGGATTAGAAGTATATGCACCAAAATAAGAAAGTTTGTTCCTGGGTTGGGGCTTATGAATAATCTTTATTTTCTGCTTTGTGCCTTCCTTTACTAGGGAAAATGTTATTTTAGAAAATGATGGGAATCAGGAGGGTAAGGATCACTCAAAAACTGTATGTAGTGCGTATATATACACCCACTACAAGACTCCCCATTAACAAAGAAACATTAACATTTGCAAGGGAGCTCATGCAGGCGCTAAAATGTGTTGTGTGGATGTATGCGCAGACCCAGTGGTCTGAAAACCCAATGATCTTTATGCAAAAAGGCGTAAACAGAATTAATAATCCGTACAGTTTTCTCTTTCCATAGATGAATTGACTTCGGCATTCTTTAAAAGCAGAATTTGGGGGTTGGTAAAATAAACTGCAGTGCAAAGTGGACCTTCAGACCTCCCGAATGATGATTTATTTCACCTATGCCCTTCACAAGGGGCTCTGGTGCAGAAGTGCTGTGGGGATTTCTGGGTGTGTTTGTGTGTGTCTGTGGTCTGTGGGGGCAGAGGGCGACTCCAGGGACAGGAGCTGGGAGAAATTCGAGGAGCTGGCGGTGCCCCTGGAGTAGTTTTGGGCTCAGATACACAGCCCTGAGTCTTAATAGTGGAGACCGGGCAGGAGAACCTGACAGACACTGACCCACCTCCATACATAAAATTAAAACAAGTAACACAACTCTGAAATGATTGGAAACATTTTCTTTTTTTCTGTTTCAGTTCTGCCACAAGGGACCATCAGCTCAGATGTCAGGGTACATCCACATTGCTCTCCTATCCATTCTGCTCCCCCAGTGCACCCTGGTGGCTTTGCTAAGAGGTCAAATAGGGTAAAATGCTTCCCCCTATCCCCAGTTTAGCCTTTATTTTGCTTGGTAAACCTATTATCATTGAATGGTGGGCTGAACACGCTACTTGCTTGGCTGCTTTGTGAGCCGCGGCACTGGTGCTGCTTCTGCTCCTAAACACCTATTTTCAAATCTGGTTCACTTACAGGAATTAGGAGTAACCTTCTAACAGGCAAATTCAAGAGGCCCTGTGATAATTTGAAGAGTCTGCAGCCCTTCGTGTAGGCCTCCTCTCAGTCAGACTCTTGCAGTATAACCTTGATCAATGGTCTATGGGGAGAAGCCCTATGGAAAGTGGTAGCAACTGGAGGTTTTCTGGGGACTGACTAGTGCTCTCCTCAAAGCAGCTCACCCTAGAAATTTAGGAGTGAACTTACTTATCTAAGAGGTCTGCAACTCTCTCAGTGAAATATTTGGGGATATGTTTTGAGAAATTTACTGGAAGTCATTAGCATAATGTGCTAAATTTTACTTGCTCATTCTAACAAATTCTACTCTACTTAATTAAAATGCCATCAAGAATTATACCACTTTGGCCAAGGGTAGGTGAGCCGAGGCAGCCTACCTTTTTTTCTTTTTTTAAAACTATCTCTGCACCCTTCCTCATTCTTCCTGTTCCCTCATCGAACCCACAGCTGGGGTCTCCCTCCTGCATCTTTCCCGGGACACCTATAGCACCAGTGTTTGACAGCAGGGGCTGATGTTCACTTCAGAGCTCATTTATGGTCTGGAACATGTGCAATGCTTTCGCAGTCGAGGCAATTGGTGTGCACAGAGACATCATCCTGGACTGCTCTTCAGGTCGCCCTGCGTGAAGTGACATCAGGACATGCTGGACAACTGTGCTTCATTTCTTACCTTCCTGGGTGAGATCGGAGTTTCCGATGTTTGTTTCCTTTTTTTCTCAGCCAGTTGATGTCGTGCCTGACTCTGTGGTGGTGACTTTTAGGATTGCTTCTCATAAATTACTTCCTAGAATGTGCATTCTTACTATATCAGGTGATTCTTTTTTGGTGCACGTGTGTGTGTGTGTGTGTGTGTGTGTGTGTGTGTGTGTTGTGTCTTCCATTTCTTCCTTTCTCTGGCTCCTTCCCTAAAATACATAAATGTTTCCAGATCTGCATCCTGTTTCTCTCCTTGGCCAAGATACTGCTCTTCCTCACTAGACCCCATTGTAGCCCTATTTCTTAAAAGAGTATTCTGCCTGGTTTTCATCTCCGCCTCCCTTGTACTCCCTCTACAATATTGTGACACAATATTCTGACTTTTGCTCCCACAAAACCACCACACTGCTCACCGTGGGTTCGTCAAGCGCTGATTTTCGGCTTCCATCCTGTGTGACCTCTCTGCAGCAAATGCTGTGTTGTTCACATCCCGTCTGACAGAATTCTGCTCTCTGGGAGTCTGAGACATCATTCCCCCAGTTTTCCGATTTCTGACCAGTGTACTGCTTCAATTTCGTATTCTCCAGTGTTGTCTCTTTGATCTTACTCTCTTGTCACTCTGGTCTACATGATCTCCTTCTCTGGATAATCTCTTGCAAATCTGTGGCTTTGAACACCACCTATGCACGACTCCTAAATCGATAACACTAGTTCTGACACGACTTGATGTCCAGGAACATTCCCAGCAGCTGTCTGTCTTGTTCCTTTGCCTCTATTTTCTTTCTACTCAAGTTAAAGCTGCTGCTGCTATTTCTCTCTTTGTGATGCACATCTAATGGGTTCATGTTGCCCAGACGCGGAGCCCAGACTCCTTCGGCTGGCATTCAGGGCCCTTCATGAGTCACTCCAAGTCCAGTCAGTACCTTGGGAGCCATATCTCTCTCATCACAGCCCTAAACTATGTCACACTTACTTTAGCCAATCAGCTGGCAGTTATGCCGACATCTGTGAGTGTATCTCCCTCTGCACTTTCACCCATGACATTTTTCAGCAGAAGTTATGGCTCAACAAATATACACTCAGTAAATGACTGGAATATCTGCTCAGCTATTGAACAGAATCCTTTTCACTCTTCTCAGCCCAGTTCTTGTTCTCTCACCTCCAAGAAGCCTTGCCCGATCTTTCCCCTGGAAGCTGTCTCCCCTTTGAGCTCCTGTGGTACTTGTATTATATTAGTCCTATGCGACTTTGTGCATTTCTGTAGTCCGTCACAGGACTTTATACCCACCAGGTGCTTATTAACTATGAAAGACTTAATGCAATCTTTTAAAAATTGTGTAACATGAAACCCTTGGGATATGAACTTTGTACCCAAATAAAAATGTTTTTAAAAAAACCCCACTTAATAAATAATTTAATAGTTAGCAAAGCAAAGTAAAAATGTAGATGCTTCTATATTTTTACACTACAGAAATGTTCCTAGAATCCATACAGAGCAGATTAGTTTATGAATCTGACCAAGGAATTGTAAGGTATTAAAGTAAAACCAAATAAGGTTGAGAGATTGGGGTAGTTGTCCATATGTTAACAGTTGGTAATTTTCAACATAATCTGCCATTTCAAAAATGTCCATCATAATTTCATTTCTAACTGAACAACAGGTTGCTTTAATGTTTAGGCAAATGGAGCCCTAATAGAGTTATAGGTTTTATGGCAGTGTTAATTTAAGTATTAAAAAATCATATTTGACTGCTACATAAGAAGCATGGTTGTAAAAAGATGTTACCAATTTCAGAATCATCTGATCCTGTATCAATATGTATGTGATCGTAGCTTATGTGGACCTTTTCACCTCTGTCACGTGAACATGGCAGCGACTGAGTTCTTAGGTACTTAGCAGTGAGACACGTTTCTAAGTCTTTGGGTTAACTGTTCAATGCACATGTAATTGGTTGCATGTCAGATGGTGACTTGGCATGAAGCCACAGGCAAGCTGTCCTGCACATACACACAGTGAGGTCCTCCGACTGTAGTTATAGACCTGAAATGAACACAGGACAATCTGAGAGTATGCTATTGTGGAAGGATTGGGAAGATGTTTTTTAATCTTGCACTTGAGCTAGATTTCTGAGGGCCAGTAACACAGAAAAAACCTGCTAATGAGTAGGCCACTTGTGTAATCTTTTTTTTCCCCTTAAAGTAAAATGTAAAATGTCAGGCAACTATCCATGACTTACTCTAGGGAGAGGGAAAAGCTAATGATTAGTCTTCTGTTTACAATTAAAGTCTGATTTCTTTTTCTTTTTCTAATTTTGGTTGACTTGCTATTGGTTCTCTGGACTCCTAATCAGCTTTGTGGATTCTAAATAGATTCTTCTTTGACTCCCAATTACCATGCAATTAAAGGACCTCCAAATGCTACCCTTTAATTTTGTTTATGCTCATTTTCTTCAGCCTTTTGTTCTATAATCTACTTTTACTACCATATCAGTAATTTGTAATTTTGTATTTGTTCTTTAGTGATACACTACCCTGATTTTCCAATGTAGCCCTTCTTTATTAAAAACAGACAAACAAACAAACAAACAAGTAAACAAACATCTCCCTGATCAGTGTGGCTTGGTTGGTTATATGTCATCCCACAAAGGGAAAGGTCACTGGTTCAATTCCCGGTCAGGGCACATGCCTGGGTTGCAGATTCATTGCAGATTCATCCCCAGATGGGGAGCATACGAGAGGCAACTGATTGATGTTTCTCACATCTATGTTTCTCTGTCTCTCTTTCTCTCTCCCTTTGCTTCTCCCTAAAAATAAATAAAGAAAATCTAAAAAAAAATAACTAAAAAAAAATCCTGAAATGTCTGCATAAACTTGGAAACAAGTGATGTGAAAATGGACTGGTTTAAGAATATGGGTTTGGTGACTAGTTCCAGGTCTGGACTGATGAAGTGAATACCTTGAACCTTTTGCACTTAACTTCCTATATTTAACTAAAAAGACAGACATTTGTTTTTCCAAGTAGGTGTCTATTTTGTACATTCTCTGGGAGTCTGTGCATGAACTTAAATAGTCAGGTGGCTGAATAATGGATAACTAATCCCTGTCCTGATTACCATATAGGGTATAGTCTTGAGGTTATTTATAAAAACTGCACCGGCAACAGGGCCAGATTCTCTGAGCCTTCCTAGGTAATGGTTGGTTAAGTGATAATGGAAGAAAGGGGAGAGGCCTCATGGCAGGCAGGCCACAAATATACATTCCAACGGTGAACTTTAAGGGGCATTCCCTAAACCCCTAAAGAATCACTCAAATAATGACTAATTAGACTTTTTTTCTGAAAGCAGTCAAAAAATCAACTTCAATTTTGGGTTTTTAGGAGCATAAAACACTTGGTATCTGGTGGGACCTCTCAAATCACACTTGGTCTCCTCTAGCTCCGTAGAGTAGTGGCCTTAGACCCAAAGACCTTCAAAGGTCTGAAAGGCTGTAGGAAGAAGGCAGGGTACCAGCCCTTAATGAAGATGAGTTCAGCACAGTGAGCAATCATCACCATCAGGCCTTGCAAAAAGTGCTGTTACTTTTCTCTCTGCCTTCTCTTGATGACTCAGGAGGGTAGAGGGGAAAAGTCACTGATACAGGTTACCCCAATCCATAAATAATTGAAAGAATATGTAATACAAATTCAAATTCATTTTATTTCATAACAACCACACTTAAACCGCTCATTCAATTGTGTATCCCAGTAAATGGAGTGAAATTGGAATTGACAAGCGGGGTTTCTCTTGACTGTGCTCGAATACACGGACTGAGATGCAGAAATGCTTTCTGGGGCAAAACAAAGAAATCAGCAAATGAAGGCAGTCATTTTGAGCTACCCCACTTCTTCATTCCCTTCCTGATGAAGCACCTAATGAAATGTGAAGTGGTCCAGGAGCTGTAGGCAGAAGAATGCTTAAGTGGAATAATAGAGAGAGAGGTGGTTGCTATAAAAATGGGTGTAGGTGTAAAACATATTTTCAGGCTCAAGATAAGCAAAGTACAAGGCTCATAATCAGAGAATGTAGGAAAATAGGGTGCTGGGAAGGCATCTTTCCATCACTAATGTCTTTTCAGATTTGAAAAGAAGTCAGTTCCAAATCAGGTAATAGCAGGTGCACATGTGATGGCACTTGAAAATATTACCTGATGTTTTTCTCTTTCTTCCCTGATGGTGCTCTCCCCTTTCCCCTACTGCCCTGCCCAGTTAAGTAAGTCCTCTAGAGTCGTTCCTTCAAGGCGGGATGGGACAGTGTCAGAAGTTTCTGGACACTAAACCCTGGGGAGAACTGAGAGTATTTGGGGTGTAGGTAGAGTTTGGTAGAATAAGGTTCGGGGAGAGAGGGCTTCCCAGAAGAAGCTTTCCAGCTACTTTGGATTTTTTTTAGGAGGTGATTTTTGCAAGAGAATCATAGCCATATTGATTTAGCCAGTTGATAGTAGTGAGAACTTGAATCAATCCCTAGAATTTTCTATCATAGATTTCTTGTCATTTGAAGTAATTAAATGTGTTTATTGCTTAGACAATGTTAGATTTTCTGTAGCTTTCTGCTGAAAGGATCTTGACTGATACAATATTCTTTCTGAATTTTTGTGTTAAAGCATTTTGAGGAAAAAGTTGAAGTTCTGCATTGTTTTGGCTGTAATTATGGTACCATTCTTTTTTACTTACATAGTAATTTATGCAATGAGGAAAAGATGGTTTTCTAACTCCAGGAAAATTGAAACAGTCTTTCCGTCTTTTCTTTTTCTTCTCCCTCCCTCCCGCCCCTTTCCCTTTTGTTATTGCTATTTGAATTATTTAAAATGTCAGTAAAGTAAAAATCAGTGGGTAAAATATTACATTGTTGAGTTAATTTATATTCATTTTCATATAACAAATTAAAAAGAAATAAACTCTCTTATAACAAGCAAATAAGTGTACTTATTAATCTCAAGGTTATGTAACAAAACATTTTTTTATCAACTAGAACCTCACAGAATTTCTTGAAAATGACTGATCCAGGGTTCAATTTTGTAATGATCAGACACTGATTAACTATAAAGAGGATAAGGAAGAACTTCACTTCAACTTGGGTAATACTTATATTCTTGGTTTCTTAGAGTTTTAGATATCCTGCATTACTTATGTTTATCTGAGTTTTAAATATAAGTACCTGAGTTTAACAAATATGAGTAAGTGTCTGACTTTTAAATATCCTGAAGTTTCTTCCTTCATAATAAAATGTCAAAACCTTGCTCAGGGATTTGTTTTCTTAATCTTCTCTCAGTATTCTTGCTATTAAAAGCCTGTGACTCTGATTTTAGCTTGAATTTTAATTAAGACTATGTTTAAGAAATTGAGGCTTATAATTTTTGGGTTTACTGATAGTCATATTTTTCTCAATGATTTGCAAGGAACTTTATGTATTAAGATACTAGCCCTTTGTCATATATGTTGCAAACATTTTCCTCTCTTTCTTATATGTATTTTTTATTAAAATTTTAATTATTTATTTTATTTTAATTGATTATGCCATTACAGTTGTCCCATTTCCCCTCCTTCATTCCCCTCCACTCTGCACACCCACTCCCCCACCATTCCCCCCTTTAGTTTATGTCCATGTGTCACAAGTTCTTTAGATTCTATATTTCCCATACTCTTCTTGCCCTCCCCCCTATTTTCTACCTACCGTCTATGCTACTTATCCTCTGTACCTTTTCCCCCCTTCTCCTCCTCCCACTCCCCTGTTGCTAACCCTCCATGTGATCTTCATTTCTCTGGTTCTGTTCCTGTTGTAGTTGTTTGCTTATTTTGCTTTTGTTTTAGGTATGGTTGTTAGTAACTGTGAGTTTGCTGTCTTTTTACTGCTTATATTTTTTATCTTTTTTCTTAAATAAGTCCCTTTAACATTTCATGTAATAAGGGCTTGGTGATGATGAACTCCTTGAATTTGATCTTATCTGAGAAGCACTTCATCTGCCCTTCCATTCTAAATGAAAGCTTTGCTGGATAGAGCAATCTTGCATGTAGGTCCTTGCCTTTCATGACTTGGAATACTTCTTTCCAGCCCCTTCTTGCCTGTAAGGTCTTTTTTGAGAAATCAGCTGACAGTCTGATGGGAACTCCTTTGTAGATGACTGTCCCCTTATCTCTTGCTGCTTCTAGAATTCTCTCCTTCATTTTAATCTTGGCTAATGTAATGATGATGTGCCTTGGTGTGTTCCTTCTTAGGTCCAACTTCTTTGGGACTCTCTGAGCTTCCTGGATTTTCTGGAAGTCTATTTCCTTTGCCAGATTGGGGAAGTTTTTGTTTATTGTTCAAATAAGTGTTCCACTTGTGGCTGTTCCTCTTCCCCTTCTAGTACCCCTATAATTCGGATGTTGGAGCGTTTAAAGGTGTCCTGGAGGTTCCTAAGTCTCTCCTCATTTTTTTGAATTCTTGTTTCTTCATTCTTTTCTGGTTGGTCATTTTTATCCTCCTTCTGGTCCACTCCTTTGATTTGAGTCCCAGTGTCCTTTCCATTACTATTGGTTTCCTGTGCATTTCCCTTCATTTCAATTAGTTTAGCCTTCATATGTTCCTCTAATTTGTGACTAAAATCAAGCAATTTTGTGAGCATCCTGACCACCAGTGTTTTGAACTGTGCATCTGATAGGTTGGTTATCTCTTGGTCACTTAGAAGTATTGGCTCTGGAGCTTTGAGCTCTTTTTCTGCTTGAGCTATAATATTTTGGTCTGTCCACGCCTGTTATGTATGAGGGGTGGAGCCTTAGATGTTCCCCAGGCGGCGTGACCCAGTTGCTGGGTTGTGATGCTATATGTGGGGGCAGGGTCAGAGAGGAGCAATGGTGTTTGTTCTGCTCTTTCTCAGATTTTGGTCCCCTCTGCTGCTTCCCACAAGCAAACCAGGCCCCCCTTCCCGGTGCCAGCTCCTGGGAGTGTGGGCCTGTGCACCGTCCAGGACCCTGTGGGTCTCTCCAACGAACTCTCTGTGAGCCTGGGAGCTTCTCCTGGCAGCACCTTGGCCCTGAGAGTTTTTCCAATTGGTGCTTTCAGACTCTAATTCCTGTCACTGGGGCCCTAGCCCAAGCAGTCTGTCTCACTGCTTACTCCTTTGCTTGCTTTATCTGCGCGAGAATGTGTGACCTCAGTCAGCCAGCACCTTGTGCCCTCACTGGGTGCATCCGTTGCCACCCTACACCTGAGATCTGCCAACCGCTGCCTGCACTCCTGGGTCGGTCTGGCCGCTTTTTCCTGCCATGACCCCGCTCGGCCAGCTGCTGACTCCGCCCATCTTACCAGTCTGGCTGAATGGTTCATTGTGGTTGGACTTCCATACAGTTCAATTTTCTGTGTTTTGGTTGTGTTTTTGTTACTAAAACTTTGTTGTCTTTAAACTTGGTTGTGCGAAGAGGCACAGTGTTTCCACCTACACCTCCATCTTGGACAGAAGTACCTATTTGTATTTTAACTTTACAATGTTTTTTGCTTTATAGAATTTTTATGTTTTCAGATGTACTGCCTTTTGAACTTATCATTTCTGGCTATTTGTATTAGTTTAAAGAGGCTTCCTTCAAACCAAGACTATAAAAATAATTATTGAAATTTTCTTCTATTATTTTCATGGCTTCATAGATAACTTTCAAATCTTTGATTTATCTGGAATTTATTTTGGTAGAAAAATAAGTTATAAGTATAAGCATATTTATTTGGGAAGTAGTTAATATATTGTTTGAATAACATTTACTGGGTTTATCTTTCTCCATTACTTTGAAATGCCACCATAATCCTACACTAAATTTTTTCATCTCCTTTATTTCATTTCTTTTGGATTTATATTCAATTACACTCATCTGTCCATCTATGTACTCATACCACTATCTCATTTTAATGACTGTGGTTTTAAGGACATTATAATAATTGGTAAGACAAGTTCTCACACATAATTCTACCTTTTAAGGAAATCTTGCCTCTCCTTGCGTTTATATTCTTTTAGATTTATTTTAAATATAGTGCTTACCAAAAGAAGAGACTAGAACAATAAGAAATATATTTTAAAAAGGAAAAAAGTGGTGCTTACTACACCAGGCATTTTATATATGTACATATGTATTTTTTTCTGTATTGATTTTTTCAGGAAAACAAATTACAAAAGTAATGTATGCTTGCAATCACAAAGTCAAAAACACGGACATGGCAGGAATCAACCTTGGAAAACTCTCCATCTTCCACTCTAACAACACCTCCCAGAAGTAACTCCTACTAGTTGGTGGAAACTCCTTTTAGACTTTCTCCCAATCCTATATACAAACACATTTCATTCAGTACTTGCCAAATATCAGTGATATTTTGATAGATATTTCTCAATAAATATTTGGGAAGACAAGTTTTCTTCTGCATTTCTGGTTATCAAATCAATTAATACACTTTCTTATATGTACACTAGTTTAGCACTACTTATATAGCAGAAATTGTATGAGACAGTTCATGATACAAAAAAAATTTCAAATTTATCTTATGCTCAGGACTTCTGCCAAGATGGAGGCATAGGTGGAAGCACGGTAGCTTCTCGCACAAACAAGTTTAAAAAGAACAAAGTTTTAGCAACCCAGCAAAACCACAGAAAATTGAACCATATGGAAGCCTGACAATAGCAAACCCTTCAGCCAAACCAGTAAGAGGGGCAGAGCCAGAAGCAGAGCAGGGTCAGACAGGAAAGATCCACTGGACAGACCGGCTGTGCGACCCAGGCGTGCAGGTAGCCGTGGGTGGATCCCAGGTGTGGAGTAGCAGGCAGACTTACTGAGGGCTGACCACGGTCACACATTTGCACACAGATAAACTGGCGAAGGAGCGAGCAGTGAGACAGACCGTGCAGGCCCCAGTGGTGGGAAGTGGCAGAGGGGATCGCAATTGTCCTCTCTGACCCCGCCCCCACATACAGCATCACAAACCAGTGACCTAGATGGCCCTGCCCTGGTGAGCACCTAAAGCGCCTCTCCTCATACGTAACAGGCATGAACAGATCAAAACATGGATCAAGAACAACTCAGAGCCCCAGAGCCTATAAATCTAAGTGATGAAGAAATAGCCAAACTTTCAGATGGACAGTTCAAAACATTGGTGATCAGGCTGCTCACAGAATTGGTTGATTTTAGTCACAAATTAGAGGAACATATGAAGGCTAAACTAATTGAAATGAAGGGAAATGCACAGGAAACCAATAGTAATGGAAAGGAAACTGGGACTCAAATCAAGGGAGTGGACAAGAAGGAAGAACAAAATGACCAAACAGAAAAGGATGAAGAAACAAGAATTCAAAAACAGGAGGAGAGGCTTAGGAACCTTCAGGATATCTTTAAACGTTCCAACATCTGAATTTTAGGGCTACCAGAAGGGGAAGAGGAAGAGCAACAAGTGGAAAACTTATTTGAACAAATAATAAAAGAGAACTTCCACATTCTGGCAAAGAAAATAGACTTTGAGGAAATCCAGGAGGCTCAGAGAGTCCCAAAGAAGGTGGACCCAAGGAGGAATACACCAGGGCACGTCATCATTACATTAGCCAAGATTAAAATGAAGGAGAGAATCCTAGAAGCAGCAAGAGATAAGGGGACAGTCACCTACAAAGGAGTTCCCATCAGACTGTCAGCTGATTTCTCAAAAAAGACCTTACAGGCAAGAAGGGGCTGGAAAGAAGTATTCCAAGTCATGAAAGGCAAGGACCTACAACCAAGATTGCTCTATCCAGCAAAGCTTTCATTTAGAAAGGAAGGACAGATAAAGTGCTTCTCAGATAAGATCAAATTCAAGGAGTTCATCATTACCAAGCCCTTATTACATGAAATGTTAAAGGGACTTACCTAAGAAAAAGAAGATAAAAAAGATGAACAGTGAAAGGACAGCAAACTCACAGTTATTAAGAACCACACCTAAAACAAAAGCAAACTAAGAGGACAGCTAGATCAGGAGCCAAACCATAGAAATGAAGATCTCATGGAGGGTTAGCAACAGGGGAGTGGGAGAAGGAGAAGGGGAGAGAAGGTACAGAAAATAAGTAGCATAGATGGTAGGTAGAAAATAGGGGGGAGGGCAAGAATAGTATAGGAAATATAGAATCTAAAGAACTTGAGACAAGTTGTCATAAACCAAAGGGGCGAATGGTGGGGGAGTGGGTGTGCAGGGTGGAGGGGAATAAAGGCAGGAAATAGAACAACTGTAATGGCATAATCAATTAAATATATTAAAAAATAAAAATAATTATCTTATGCTCTTTCTCAAAGGGTGTTTTGTTACACATAAATACTGCAGAATCCACTGCAAAGGAAATAAGGGTTTCCTGGGTATATGAATTTGGGAAACGATAGGTGGTATATGAGGTCCACCTAGCAACTACCCAGCCACACACTATGAAAATAAGAGACATTTTTTTTAACATTCAATAAATCCTTTTTTATTGATTATGCCATTACAGTTGTTCTATTCACCCTTCATTCTCCTCCAACCTACCCCTCCGTCCCCACCATTACCCCCCCTTTATTTAATGACCATGTGTCTCAAGTTCTTTAGATTCTATATTTCCCATGCTATTCTTGCCCCCCCATCAATTTTCTATCTACTGTCTATGCTACTTATTTTCTGTACCTTCTCTCCCCTTCTCCTCCTCCCCCTCCCCTATTGCTAACCCTCCTTGAGATCTTCATTTCTATGTTTCCACTCCTGATCTAGCTGTCCTCATAGTTTGCTTTTGTTTTAGTGTGGTTCTTAATAACTGTGAGTTTGCTGTCCTTTCACTGTTCATCTTTTTTATCTTCTTTTTCTTAGGTAAGTCCCTTTAACATTTCATGTAATAAGGACTTGGTGATGATGAACTTGTTGAATTTGATCTTATCTGAGAAGCATTTTATCTGTCCTTCCATTCTAAATGAAAGTTTTGCTGGATAGAGCAATCTTGGTTGTAGGTCTTTGGATTTCATGACTTGGAATACCTCTTTCCAGCCCCTTCTTGCCTGTAAGGTCTCTTTTGAGAAATCAGCTGACAGTCTGATGGGAACTCCTTTGTAGGTGACTGTCCCCTTATCTCTTGCTGCTTCTAGAATTCTCTCCTTCATTTTAATCTTGGCTAATGTAATGATGATGTGCCTTGGTGTGTTTCTTCTTGGGTCCATCTTCTTTGGGACTCTCTGAGCTTCCTGGATTTCCTGGAAGTCTATTTCCTTTGGCAGATTGGGGAAATTCTCCTTTATTATTTGTTCAAGTAAGTTTTCCACTGGTGGCTGTTCCTTTCCCCCTTCTGGTACCCCTATAATTTAGATGTTGGAGCGTTTAAAGATGTCCTGGAGGATCCTAAGACTCTCCTCATTTTTTTGAATTCTTGCTTCTTGACTCTTTTCTGTTTGGCCATTATTTGCTTTCTTCTGGTCCACTCCATTGATTTGAGTCCCAGTTTTCTTTTCATCGCTATTGGTTTCCTGTGCAATGGCATTCATTTCAATTAGTTTCGCCTTCATATGTTTGTCTAATTTGTGGTTATAATCAACCAGTTCTGTGAGGATCCTGATCACCAGTGTTTTAAACTGTGTGTCTGAGAGTTTTGCTATTTCTTCATCGCTTAGTTTATAGGCTCTGGGGCTTTGAGATCTTCTTGAGCCATTTTTGGTCTGTTCTCGCCTGTTAAGTATGAGTAGCGGAGCCTTGGACTCTCAGGTTGCTGGGTTGTGAGGCTGTATGTGGGGGTGTGGTCAGAGCAGGGAAATGGCGACCCCCTCTACTGTTTCTCGCCACTGGGTGAGGAGGAGAGCCTTTGGTGGTTCACCAGGGCAGGGCCACTCAGTGTCGCTGGGTTATGACCTGTATGTGGAGGCGGGGTCAGTGTGGGGAAATGGCAGCGCCCTCTGCTGCTGCTTGCTGTGGGGCCTGCTCAGTCCCGTAGTCTCACCACCCACTCTCTCGCTTGTCTATCCACACACGAATGCGCGACCACAGTCAACTCGCAGCCCTGCTCCCTTGCTGTTTCCCCACGGTCGCTCGCTGGGTCGCTCACTAGGTCCAACCCTGCGCCTGGGTTCTGCACGCCCGAGTCCGTCCGACTGAGTTTTTCTGTGCAACCCCGCTCTGACAGCTGCTGGTTTCACCCATCTTACGGGTCAGGCTGAAGAATTTGTTGTTATCAGACTTCTGAAAAGTTCAATTTTCTATTTTCTGGCTGTGTTTTCTATTGCTAATATTTAGTTGTCTCTAAACTTGGTTGTGAGAGAAAGCACAGTTTCTCCACCTATGCTTCCATCTTGGCGGAAGTACCGAGACATTTGTTGAGGAAGGTATGAGATACTAGAAACATTGTACATAGGACAATGATGCCTCAGTCTCCTTCAAAGTAGGCACCTTGAGACCTCACACTGTTCTCTCAGCATCTCTTTCACAGTTCAAAGCACTCTGCAAAATCCTTTGTTGGAATTGCCATCAGCTGGTCTGTCATATTTTCCTGAATCTCATCAATGATCTGAAATCTCTCCCCTTCTTTTTTTTTTAAAGTATTTTATTGTTGTTCAATTACAGTTGTCTGCATTTCCCCCTTACCACTCCCCCTTTCTCCAGCCAAACCCACCTCCCTCTTTTGCTTCCACCCTCCCTGTGGATTTTGTCTATGTGTCCTTTATAGTAGTTCCTGAAAACCCTTCTTCCCATGATCTCTTCCTCCCTCCCTGCTGGTTACTCTCAGATTGTTCTAAATTTCAATGTCTCTGGTTATATTTTGTTTGCTTTTTTCTTTTGTTGATTATGTTCCAGTTAATGGTGACATATATGGTATTTGTCCCACACCGCCTAGCTTAGTTCACTCAGCATAATGCTCTCCAGTTCCATTCATGCTGTTGCAAAGGGTAGGAGCTCCTTCTTTCTCTCTGCTGCGTAGTATTTCATCATGCAAATGTACCATAGTTTTTTGATCTACTCATTTATTGATGGGCACTTATGTTGCTTCTAGCACTTGGTTGTTTGTTGCTTTGTTTATGATAGCCATCCCGACTGGTGTAAAGTGGTATCTCATTGTGGTTTTAATTTGCATCTCTCTGATGGCTAGTGATGCTGAGCATCTTTTCATATGTTTCTGGGCCTTGTGTATGTCCTCCTTGGAGAAGTGTCTGTTCAAGTCTTTTGCCCATTTTTTAATTGTTTTTTTTTTTTTTGGTCTTCCTGGAGTGGAGTCATGTGAGTTCTCTTCCATTTCAAAGAATTCATTTTCAGAATGAAAATGCATATTAGCTGTAGTCCCATGATTCATCTCTGGTTATGACCTTCTTGAGGAAGTCTGGTTCATTGGTAGTAGTTTGAATGAAGTCATTAGCAACTGCAGTATAATATTTGTTCTGCTCTGGTAGCAGAAGCTGCAGAACAAATTTTTGCCAGGACACATTTCATGTGAAGATCCTGTATCAAAATCTCAGACATAGTAGTTTTGGAATCTGCAGATCAAGTTCTAGTTCTCACACTGTCAGTTGCTGTACTTTGCTGATTGCAGCCTGTTACATTCAATGTTCTCAGGTGTTTGGCTTGTTGCAGGCCTTCCAGAATGTGGATCACTTTCAACAGATTCTTGACTATCTTTGAAGTGTTTGTGCCACACTTTTATTTGAGCTGCACTCATTGCATTGTCCCCAAAAGCCTTCTGAATTATCCAAATAGTTTCCATGGAGTAATGTTCAAGCCTAATGGAAAGTTTGATGCAGATTCATTGCTCTACTCCCTCAGTCATTTTGAATGCAATGGGCCACACAGCACATATGCTCACTCAACAGTGTCTACCACCCCCCACTGACTAGTACAGGGAGGTCATCATTGTTCATGCATGCACATTCCAGGCCACTTTCCTTGGCTGCCAGATTACATCAATATCATGCAAACCATTCTTGTTATATTAACAATGGCTGGACTTTTCCTGGACAGATATATATATATATATAAAATTTGCAATGCAAAGTAACTTAGAAAACTCTGTTAAGTCCCATAAGAAAGGCTTAACTTTGTCTAACTCAGTGTTTTCCCTACTGATTTGATCAGGGACACAATTGGGAAATGCTGAGTTACATAGATTGACTCAGCAACTGGACGAGGATGGGGTGGTGAAGAACCTAGCACAACTCCCAGGTCTCTGACTTTGATAAATGGATTGTTAGTATTGTCACTGGATGAGATAAAGAATAGAAGTGGAGGATCAATTCTGGATATATTGCATTTCGATGCCTCTTGGTGGCTCAAGTGGAGATGTTTAGTAAGCTGAGAATATGCCCTTCTGGAGCTCAAGTGAGAGGACAGAGCTGAAGAATGGTGGGTTCCAAAGTTTGCTTTAACTTAAAGTGTGTTGTCTAAAAAGGCCCATTTTAAAATGCAACTATATTACCTATAAAGGATAAGCATTATATTATCAGTACTTTTTATATAACCATATTAGCTTACTATTATTTTAAAGTACTGATTAGGCCCTCTAAGTAATGGAAATCAGAACTGATGAAATTTGGGGGGAAGGTTGGCAAAGAAATACTCTGAAGTGGTGATTTCCAACCCTTCAGAGTCTGGGGTTTCTTTTTGATGTTAATTTTTTCCAAACCTTTGCACTGCCCTACAATTCTAATTTTACTATTCTTTGATTGAGAAGATATAGCATGATCAAAACTAGTATGAATTAACTTTGAGAAGAATCAGCACACATTTAGGAACATATGGATTTCTGATGCTCCTGTTACCCTGTGTTTCCAGGCTAAGTGGACTTAAGCACCCTGACTTTCAGCTCTGAGCAAACACTGTGTTCTCTCCCTCTTACAGGCTCGTGTCAGATTTGCATGAGACGCTGAAGGAGGAGATGCTAGTACAGTTATTAGGTCAGCCATCTGATATCTTTTCAGCATGGGACCATTTTAACCAAAACTGAGCTTTTTGCCTGGCTTCCTCATCACTAACTAGGTGACTTCCGAGAAACCTCACTGCCTGCTTTGTATTAACTATCCAAGTGGAGTAATAGCAATAGCTTTTCTCGCCTCCCAGGCCCCTGTGCAGTAAGTAGTCAGTAAGGTAAACGGTTGTGAAAGGGAGCAGGAAGGTTGAAAGTACCCTAAGATGGGAGGTATTTTCTGGGCTGCATTTTAATATGGCCCACCACTAGGGGTCCTGAAGGTAGCGGTTCCCAGGGATGGGAGTTTAATCATCTGGGCTCACTACAGGGTGGGCTCCATTTAACCCGTATGTTCTACTTGATTAGGTTATTGTGTGTAGATTGCAGGGATTTGAGCTCTATTCCATCTTTTTCCTTTTGATATAATTTTAATGAGATTTTCCCCATTCTTTTATTGCATGGCAGGCTGCTGCTAGAATAAATATGAAGAAAATTTTAAAAATGCAGGAAACAGGAGGGCCTGGGAGATGGAAAAATGCAGGGGGTAAGGCAGGGGATGCAGTGGGAGGGTTGTTCTCAGATCTGCGGGGATCTCCTGGTGACTTTAGAATTCCTGGGGGCACTTCCTTATGTGCCAGGCTCTCTGACAGGTAAGAGAAGACACCCAACTAAGGCTGCTGAGAGAAATATCTTTTAAAATAGTTTAAAATGTGTCATATTCCTTACAAGAAGCTTCATCACCAGGCCCAGGAATCCAGTAATTTTCTTCGTGTTGTAAAAGCAAAGCTTGCATAGTACAAACTCTTTCCACACAATGGCCTCTAGTGTGTTTCCTTAGGCATGTAGGAAGCACTAGGACTTTTAAAATGCTATGGATGTATTGTAAGAGCATATTTTTCATTAGACCAATCCAGGTAACACTTAAAAGCCATTTTTCCTGAGTTGAAGTTGTTATTTTTAATCGATCGAGTCTGCCCTCATTGAAACTGTCACTGACCAGGGTGTCACTGACTGACAAGGGTTTTATTCATTTTTCTTTCCTGGGAAGGAGTGTGTGAGTGACTGCATGTGTGCTGGTGTGTGCATGTGTGTGTGTTCAGGTGGGGAGCGGGAGAAGTGGGGTACCTGATATATACCAGGCACACTTTGGGGATCACTGAGATTATTTGGATCACTGAGATTGTTCAATCTGAAAATCCAGGTACACATTAGTTTTTCCATTTCATGGACAAGACTCAGAGAGATGAGGTAACTCATTAAGGTCAGCAGTTTGGAGTATTTCAGCTAGAATTTGAACCCAGGTTTGGTTCTTGGTCAAACTCTTCCCATTGTACCAAGTTATCTTTGGTTTGATTCAGATGTGGCAAAAAGTTTCTACTTGTGTCTTAGCTCTGGATTGGCTACCTGGAGATAGGTCCCCAGGAAAGGTCACTGTGAATCAATATTTGAGGCAGTGAAGGATGGGTGAGTGGGTCACAGAAGCAATGTATATGCCTTCCCTTGTTTAGAAGATTCCCTGCATCTGGCTTTCAGTTGTACTGTCCTGTGGTTCTCTTTGGGCAAGTCATGGGTCTCTGCAAAAAGGACGAGAGGCAATAAAATATTTATTCAGCACAGAGAAAACTCCCTGCAAACCTGAATAACCAAGATTAGAAGGAAGGGTAAAAAATTACCTAGAGAATCCCCCAACATTTCATAAATTCTCTCATCACCAAATTTTTTAGTGGTTTATTTCTATGCAGTAGTGAGTATATTTGGGGTAGAACATTCTGGGAATGGAGTAGAGTCCCTTTTGTTAAAGCATGGCAACCTGTCCCTGGGATGAAGGTGCTGTATTCCCTTGAATTTGGGAATGAATGCCTCTGTAAAGACAGCCCTGGATTCTGTCTATGACAAGAAGAGCATGGCATAGAGTGTGGCCAATGTGGTGGGCAAAGACTGCCACTGTATATGTCATCACGACATAAGGGGACACAGTGAGCCTGGCTTGGGTGAGTCATAGCAGTGAGGACTAATAGTGGGGGGTGTGAAACTATGTTGACAATGTCACTGTCTGCTTTTCTTATTACTTAGGGACAACTTTAGTTATTTCTTTTAGGAAAGAAATTACTGTAATTTGACTTACTTTGCTCTGCCAATTTTACTCACTATTTACTCAGAGTGTTTTATTGCTTCTAGCATTGGAACCCCATCATCAGCTTACATCCTCTCGAGGTGTTTGGGTACAAGGAATCCCAGTCCCCTAGCTCCAGGCTCTAGATCAGTGGTTCTCAATCTTGACTGTACATTAGAATCCCCAGAAGGACTATTAAAAATACTGATGGCTGGGCTCTATCCTAAGAGAATCTTGATTTAATTGGTCTAGGTGGGACCCTCACATCGGTATTTTTCAACAGCTCCCCAAGTGATCCTAATGAGCAGCCAAAATTGGGAACTACAGCTCTGGATGGTTGACTCATCCTACATAACCTGTCAGCTGGAGTCTCTGTGGCTTCCAGGGCTGTGCAAGTACACTGATGCCTTTGTGTGAGTTAGAAAGAGAGGTCCCTCTGCTTGAACACGTTAGAAAGATGTGCTGCCACTTTTGGGTTGATGCAGATCCGTGGGCCCATGGCTTGGTGAGTGGAGTACAGAATGTTTACAACTCTGCAAGTCAGTCCTGGTGGCTCCAACCTTAGGTTCCTCTTTGAGTCTCCTGCTTTGGTGCAGTTCCTTTTCTGAGGGTCTCTGCTGGGTCTTGGCCTTAGGTGAATCTCATCTGTTGAAGGAATATAGAAGAAACATCTAAAATGATAGTTTGAGAAGCTCTACTGATCTCAACTACACAACTCTAACTAATAAAAAAATAACCATTTAAAGTTTTCAGAAATTATCCAAAGGGCATATAGCAAATGGAGATATATTTATTTAAAAAGACCCACTAAGTCTTTGTAAGAACAATGAGTTTGTGGTGTTTGATCCACAGGCTATCTATCCCTTTCTACCCAGCTCAGTGTGATGGGAGCTCTACTCCAGGTGGGTGTGGCCACGCAGGGCTTCCACTTCCCCCACCTTCACCTGGGTCTCAGTCTAGGGCTACAGTTTGTTCCTTAGATGAGCAAGCTGCCAGAATTTCTCATTGCCCACCCCTAGCTTCAGGTTGCAGAAATTCTATCCCAGTCATGTTGAGAACACTCAGGGCTTCACCCCCTTTCGTTCAAAGGGTCTAGGTGCCATGTCAGGAGAAGCAAGCCAAGAAGATAAGAGCTATTGGTCTGTCCCAGTGCCCTACTTGCAAAGCAGGGATGTCACTCCAAGATAAGCAGGACCCCATCCTTGTTCTCAGCTTCAGAGCAGTGGCACAGAGGTTTTGCCAGAGAGAGGAAGGCTGTAAGAACAGAGAGTTCCATACTTCTTCCTAAGGGCATCATTTTTATTTGGAATAGGGCGTGGTAAAGTTCAAACATAAAGATGCTATTAAAAACGATGGAGATTTTGGTAGTAAGCAATTGCGCTGAGGTTGGTAACTCTATGATAGCAATAAGTTAAACTGTAGGACAGCTAGAAGTATAACGGAAAGAATTAGAGAAAGAAACAACTAAGAAGAGCTCTCCTAGGATTGGAACAAGCTTCAGAGATGTTCCTCAAAGACTGTCCTTGCAAATAGGTCTGAATTTAATTGGATTGGACTGTGAGTTTGTGGCATAAGCACTGATGAAAATAATAGTGAAATCAGCTAGGAGTTTGTGAAGGTTTACAGCTGAGTGTGATATCAGTAGAGGCAAGCTAAAAAAGAGATCAAGAATGAGTCAAAATCAGTCCTGGTAAAATAACTCTCACTTCAAGGTTACTGTAACTGTGTCTAACACTATACTCTTAAGAGGTGACATTAGAAGCTACATACTTTTTGGCAAGTAAACTCACAGAAATAGTCCAGTCACTAAACAAATAAATAAGCAAACAACAATATAACAAGACCAGAAAGGGAGTGGTGGGGAATCAGTATGCAGAGTTGCCATAATCTGTTATTGAAAATGCCCAGCTTTTGAAAAAAAAAAAAAAAAAACCACATCATGAACACCAAAGAAACAGGGAAGTATGTTTTGTATGGAGGAAAAAGAGCAGACAACAGAAATAGCCTTTGAGAGGGCCCAGATGTTGGACTTAGCAAAAACTTTGAATCAACCATATTGTAAATATGTTTGAAGAACTAAAAAAAAGTGGTGCTTGCAGAAGTAATAAATGTATAATGACAAGGGTTTTTTTTTTTTTGGTCGAAAATAAAATTTCAATAGACATTATATAAAAAGAACCAAATAGAAATTCTGGAGTTGAAAAATATAGTAACTAAAATAAAAATTTCACCAGAAGGGCTCAACAATAAATTTGAAATTTCAGAAAAAGAATTAGCGAACTTGAAGACAGATTGATAGAGATTATGCAGTCTGAAGAACAGAGGAAAAAGAACAAATAATAATGAGCTGAGCCTCAAAGAATCATGGACATTAGAGGGACAGACAAAGGAGAAAGGGTCAGAAAACATATTAAGAAATGACAGCTGACAACTTCCCAAATTTGAAGTAAAGGACTAATTGACACATCAAAGAAACTCAATGAACTTCAAGTAAAAGAAATAGATAAATCTGCACCAACATGCATTATAGTAGAAATGTTGAAAGTCAAAAACAAAGAGAAAAATTTGAAAGCAGTGAGCGAAAGGGAGTTCCAATAAGATGTACAGTTGCCTTCTCATCAGAAACAATGGGAACCAGAAGGCAGTAAGACAACATACTCAGTGGGATGAAAGAAAAACAACCAACCAAAAATACATCCAGCAAAATTTTCTTTCAAACATGAGTGTGAAATAAAGATATGTCCAGATAAACAAAAACCATTGCCAGTAGAAATGGCTTGAAAGCAATGCTAAAGGAAGTTATTAAGGTAAAAAGTTCCAGATAGTACTTTGATTCTGCATGAAAAGATAGTGTAAGAAAGATAATTATAAAAGATGTATATAATTGTATTATTGGACCTTTAGCATAGAAAGATGTGAGTGTGAGAAAAGTCGTACTGGTATAAAATAATATCAGATGATAACTCAGACAAATAAGAACAAACAAAAGAACCAGAAATTGGAAAAAGATTGACATGAAAAACTCTATAAATATATACTTGTTTTCATGTATTCTCTCAACTTCTTTACAAAACATAAAATTATGTAAAGTAATAATTTAACGGTTTATTCTTGGGTTTGTGGTATATAGAAACCTGATATATATAACAATATTAGTATAGAAAAAGGGACATGGAAATAGAGCTATCTGGGAGTAACATTTCTATATCTCACTGAAATTAAGTTAGTATAAATATGAAGTAGATTCTGATAAGTAAAGATGTGCATGGCAAGCTTTACAGCAAACACTAAAAACTATGATGAAGAGCATTATTAAAAACGTCAATGTTATACTAGACAGTATTTTTAATGTCAAAAAAGAAATAAGGGAGGAACAAAGGAATAAAAAAGAACTGAGACCTATTGAAAAGAAAAAGGAAAGTAGTAGATGTAAATACAACCGTATGGATAATAGCATTAAATCTGAATGGATTAAACAATAGAATCAAATAGTGAAGGTTGTCAGACTATACGTAAAACAAGATGCAGCCCTGGTTGGTGTTGCTCAGTGTTTTGAGTGCTGGCCTATGAACCGAGATGTCACTGGTTTGATTCCCAGTCAGGGCACATGCCTGGGTTGTGGGCCAGGTCCCTGATTAAGGGCATGCAAGAGGTGGCCAACTGGCGTTTCTCTCTCACATCAATGTTTCTCCCCTCTCTTTCTCTCTCCCTTCCCCTCTCTCTGAAAATAAATAACTAAATATTAAAAAAAAACAAGATCCAACTCTATGCTATTTGTAGGAAGTAAACTTTAGACCCAAGATATGAGCAGGTTGAAACCTCTGTAGTGCCCTTTGCAATTCCCAACCTACTTAATCAGGGATATAACAAAGCAGTCTTTGACCTCTAAGTCAGAGGTGGTTGTTATGCAGCAACAGATAATCTGAGTAGCTTAGTATGGCAATTGGAATACTTTCCATAAAATAGTGGGCACCTGAAGCCTCCTTTCCTAACATCATTTGATGAGGAAACCAGATTCCATTTGCATATATCACTTATACCGTTTTATCTCCTATAGAGCTCTCCTGTTTGACTTCGTGGAGTCTTACTTCAACTCAGAATGTTTGATTCACCACACAGATCCCAATTCTCCTCAATACTACTGAAAAAGCTGAAGGGAAAAAAACATGTTTTTCATTATCTGTAAAACATCTCTATTTTTCTGGAAAGGATTACTCCAAAACTCAAGCCTGAGTTTCGTCCCCATAATGTATGTTATACTATATTACTGGGCTTGGAAACCAGAAAACCTGGATTGGAGTGTGGTTGCCTGACCCTGGAACATCACATCAATTCCACAAGGCTCAGAAATGTGCTAAAACCCAAAGACTGTTGACTGGGCAATTTTAAGAATTCTTCCAGGGCTAGCATTCAGGTTGAGTTCCAAAGGCCTCGTAACTTCTTAAATATTCCCACCCTTTTGACAGAAATTTGCACTATCTTTCAAAATTCAACATTAGCACATCCTTCGGCTTAGGAGTTTCACTTTTACATATCTAGCCAACAGGAGTACTTGCATATGTTTGCAAGGTAGTTCAAGGTGTCCACTGAGCTATTGTGTGCAATCAGAAAATGTTAGAAACAACCTTAAATAAGTAGAGCAGTAATCCAATAAATGGTGATACATCCCATTGTTCAATGCTGCACAACAATTTAAAAAGGCTGAGAAAGGTCTGTAGGCACCGGTGAGGAAATATTGTCAATACGCAATGTTAAGCTACAGAAGAACTCACAGAGCAACACATACAGGAGGACCCCGTTTTTGTAAAGTGCAGCAAACCCAAACTCCTTGTCGGGGTATATACAAAGGATTGGGAGAAAACGTGACAAATGTCACAAGTTGTTTTCTGTCTTTGATAATTTTCTTGTGATCTGACCCAATGGTTTTCAATAAAGTGGTCCAGTTTTATCCTTATTTCAGTGGAGGGGTTGCTCCCGACCTCCTCATGCCTTTGGCAGAAAGTGGGAGCAGTGGGGAGGCGGAATATAAAAGAGTGTCCATGGTTTAGACATTTCTGGGTTGTTTAAAATGTTTACGAGAGTGTATTCATGTATTGCTTGTATAATTAAATACATATATAAAAGTTTGTCATCTGTTGTGAATTTGACTGCTTCTTCCTGAAACCAAAATTTTGGTTCCAGAAAGAACACAAAATCTAAGTGTCCACGAAGTTCCTATTTGCCTGGGGGAGAAACAAAACAGAAGCAGCTGCCAGGGTCCGGAGCATGTTGCCACTTGAGTAAAACAGCAGGGGGACCTGCTGGTGACCAGATTTGCCCACCCCAGTGCAGGTGCCACTGCCATTAATGAGAATCACTATTTATTTTGGTAAAAAAGTAAGTTGGGAGATTGGGGACTCATATAGATTGTTGGTAATAAAAAGGAAATGAATATGACCCAGTTCCTGAAAGGAAACATAGTTCACTCTTCCTCCCACTACCACTTTTGTTGTTGGCCTTCGAAGTACGAGGCCTAAGCATTTTGGGGTAGAAGGAAGGAGCAAGGCCAGTGAAGCTCCTTTCCAGTATTTAATTAAACTGTGACATGTAGTAAAACAAATTAAACATCAGTGAAATTACAGGTATCATTCAGTGTTTTAAAATTGTAGATTCATGAGAATATTTTATGTAGACAAACTGAAAATCCCCCAACCTCACGACTTCTAATTCTTTCTGAGCTCTCTTGTGCAAGTTACCTTTGTTGAATGAAGCAGTCTTGTTGGGGGCTGAAAGAATTTAATTAAGAGTTATAGAAACCAAAGGTTGTAAATGAAAGAAAACATAAAAACCCACTTTTGAATTGGTTCCCGGCTTTTATATTTCAATATATTATATTAGTGTACTTAATGCATTATATTAGCATAATATATCAAAAATTAAAAATATAAAATATATTTTGTTACCTTTCCTTTTCTGGTGTTTCAGTCAACAAAAATATGTGACTTTGTTAATGAATGTAACTGTACTTACAACATCTTGACTTGTTTTATAACAAGTCACCTATTAAAAAGAAACCATTGCATTTGCATTTATACTGGAATGAATATGTAGATACTTGCCACTGGTACCCACTAGGGGTCATGCTGTTTACACAGGGGGAGTACCCAGTGTAGTCTGGGTATTGTCACTGTGGCTGGGTGCATTGTTTTCATTCACCTTACGTCTGGAGGAAGAAGGTGGAGCTGTTGTTTCTCAATCAATGCTTGGGACTCTCGTCCTTTACAGGGGTGAAATCATTTGAGGAATCACAAAACAGATTTGAGAAAGATGTCCCAGGAGAAAGTTGGAAGGTGGGGAGAAAATGGAGTCCTGTCTGAGAGCGAATATTAATAGGCCAGTAGAAGCCACAGTGAGGTAGGGCAGTGTTTCAGAGCAAATCTTCTTCGTGTAAATGCTGGTTCTTCAACTTGCTAACCTTAATCTCCCTCCAGGTCCTCATTTGTAGGATGGGAGTCGTGCTCCCTGCGTCACCAGCAGGTATAAGAATTAAATGCTTGTCCACTGTCTGACACATAATCAATGTTCAAAAAATGGAAGCTGTTGTTATTGCCAAAAATAATTGCCTTCTTTTTCTAACTTCACAATAGCCAAATTTCCAAAAAAGATTTCTTACTATGTACTTCCTTTTCTCTGCTTTTAGCATGAACAATTAAAAAGAGAACTGTCTTTATGCTTTTCTTTAAAAATTTTTTTCTTCTGAAAAATTGTGTATTAATTAGATAAACATTAGAGCCAGGAATTTACCGTGCAAGGGTAGGGGAGCAAAGGTGAACTAAAGATAGCTTTTTTCCTTCTCTCAGCAACAGTGGCGTTGGCAACAACACCAACTACTGAACCACTAAGGGAGAAAACAAATGTTTGCAAAGAACTAGATCCAAGGCAATATGGGATCAACATTCTGAAAGGTATATACATACAAGTAAATGTGCCACAGAGTTGTTTGATGGGCAGCATGCACCCTTAAATCTGACAGGCAGAGGTTTCATTCACAGAACCTCTCTGAAAAGGGAGCCCTTGTGCATTGTTGGTGGAAAGGCATATTGGTGTAGCCACTGTGGAAAACTGTGGAGGTTCCTTAAAAAATTAAAAATAGAATTGCAGTGTGAGTCAGGAATTTCACTTCTGGACCTATATCCAAAGGAAATAATATCACTTTCTCAAAGAGGTATCTTCACCTCCATGCTCACTACAGCATTTTTCACAGTAGCCGAGATCTATATATATAGTGGAATATTACTCAGCTTTAAAAAAAGGAGAAAATCTTGTCTTTTGTGACACACAGATGAAACTACCGGAGGACAGTTTGCTAAGTGAAATAAGCCAGACACAGGAAGAAAAATACTACATTATCTCACTTATATGTGGAATCTAAAAAATAAAACCAGTAAGTAGAATAATAGATACCAGGGGCTATGGGACCCCGGGCGTAGGGGAAGTGGGAGGTGTGGGCCAAAGGGTATGAACTTTCAGAGACAGATGGATAAGTCTGGGGATCTAATGGACAGAATGATGATAGTAATCAATAATAATGTATACTACAATTTTTTTCTTTTTTTAAAATATATTTTATTAATTATGCCATTACAGTTGTTCTATTTTTCCCCTTCATTCCCCTCCACCCTGCACACCCTCTCTCCCACCATTCCCCCCCTTTAGTTTATGACCACGTGTCTCAAGTTCTTTAGATTCTACATTTCCCATACTATTCTTGCCCTCCCCCTATCTATTTTCTACCTACCGTCTATGCTACTTATTTTCTGTACCTTCTCCTCCTCCCACTCCCCTGTTGCTAACCCTCCATGAGATCTTCATTTCTATGGTTCTGCTCCTGATCTAGCTGTCCTCTTAGTTTGCTTTTGTTTTAGGTGTGGTTGTTAATAACTGTGAGTTTGCTGTCCTTTCACTGTTCAAATTTTTTATCTTCTTTTTCTTAGGTGAGTCCCTTTAACATTTCATGTAATAAGGGCTTGGTGATGATGAACTCCTTGAATTTGATCTTATCTGAGAAGCACTTTATCTGTCCTTCCATTCTAAAAGAAAGCTTTGCTGACTAGAGCAATCTTGGATGTAGGTCTTTGGTTTTCATGATTTGGAATACTTCTTTCCAGCCCCTTCTTGCCTGCGAGGTCTCTTTTGAGAAATCCGCTGACAGTCTGATGGGAACTCCTTTGTAGGTGACTGTCCCCTTATCTCTTGCTGCTTCTAGGATTCTCTCCTTCATTTTAATCTTGGCTAATATAATGATGATGTGCCTTGGTGTGTTCCTTCTTGGGTCCAACTTCTTTGGGACTCTCTGAGCTTCCTGGATTTCCTGGAAGTCTATTTCCTTTGCCAGATTGGGGAAGTTCTGCTTTATTATTTGTTCAAATAAGTGTTCCACTTGTGGCTGTTCCTCTTCCCTTTCTGGTACCCCTATAATTCGGATGTTTGAGCATTTAAAGATGTCCTGGAGGTTCCTAAGCCTCTCCTCCTTTTTTTGAATTCTTGTTTCTTCATTCTTTTCTGTTCAGTCATTTTTTTTCCTCCTTCTGGTTCACTCCTTTGATTTGAGTCCCAGTTTCCTTTCCATTACTATTGGTTTCCTGTGCATTTCCCTTCATTTCAATTAGTTTAGCCTTTATATGTTCCTCTAATTTGTGACTAAAATCAATCAGTTCTGTGAGCATCCTAATCACCAGTGTTTTGAACTGTGCATCTGAAAGTTTGGCTATTTCTTCATCACTTAGATTTATGGGCTCTGGGGCTCTGAGTTGTTCTTGAGCCATGTTTTGATCTGTTCATGCCTGTTATGTATGAGGAGTGGAGCCTTAGTTGTTTACCAGGGTGGGGCCCCCCAGGTCTCTGGTTTGTGATGCTGTATGTGGGGGCGGGGTCAGAGAGGGACAATGGTGGTCTCCTCTGCCGCTTCCCGCCACTGGGGCCTGCACGGTCTGTCTCACTGCTCACTCCTTCGCCAGTTTATCTGCCTGCAAATGTATGACCGCGATCAGCCCTCAGTGGGTTCAATGCCTTGCGTCCTCAGTGGGTCTACCCGCTTCTCCACACCTGGGATCTGCTCACGGCTACCTGCGTGCCTGGGTTGCGCAGCCGAGTCAATCTGGT
The DNA here is from genome assembly GCF_021234435.1 of Artibeus jamaicensis. Classification (NCBI taxonomy): domain Eukaryota; kingdom Metazoa; phylum Chordata; class Mammalia; order Chiroptera; family Phyllostomidae; genus Artibeus; species Artibeus jamaicensis. Next base: position 11,631,103 of record NW_026521803.1, on the reverse strand, counting down.
GGATCTTTCCTGCCCGACCCCGCTCTGCTGCTGGCTCTGTCCCTCTTACTGGTTTGGCTGAAGGCTTCATTGTTGTCAGACTTTCATGTAGTTCAATTTTCTGTGGTTTGGCTGTTTTTGTTGCTAAAAAATTGTTGTTTTTAAACTTGGTTGTGCGAGAAGGTACAGTGTTTCCACCGATGCCTCCATTTTGGTGGAAGTCTGTATACTGCAAATTTGCTAAGAAATTATATTTCAGGTGTTCTCATGACATACGTACACAATGGTAACTAACTACGTGTGGTGATGGATGTAAGAGGTCTGTCTGGAAGAAGTCCAGCCATTGTTACCATAATGAGAATGGTTTACATGACATCAGTGTAACCTGGCAGCCAAGGAGAGTAGACCGGAATGTGCATGTGTGAACAATGATGACTTCACTGTACTAGTCAATGGGGGTGGTGGATGCCTTTGAGTGAGCATGTGTACTGTGAGGCTGTCTCATTCAAAATGACTGAGAGAGTAGAGCAATGAATCTGCATCAAATTTTGCATGAACCTTGTGCATTCCTCCATGGAAACTATTTGGATGATACAAAAAGCCACAGCTGTGGGCAGCTGGTGATTGGCAGCTTCATCGTGACAACTTACTTGCTCATGCATCATGTCATGTGCAGAGTTTTTTTTGTGAAACATCAAATCACTCAGGTGACTCAGCCCCTCCCTTCCTGCCCAGATTTGATGCCCTGTGACTTCTGGCTTTTCCTGAAATTAAAATCACCAGTGAGAGGGAAGAGATTTCAGACCACCAATGAGATTCAGGAAAATATGACGGGGCAGCTGATGGTGACTGAGACAACTGTGTGAGGTCCCAAGGTACCTACTTTGAAGGAGACTGAGGTGTCATTGTCCTATGTACAATGTTTCTTGTGTCTTGTATCTTCTTCAATAAATGTCTCTATTTTTCATGGTACATGGCTGGATACTTTCTGGACAGAACCTTATATTAATTAGCTTGATTGTGGTAATCATATAATAATGTATACGTATACAAAAATGTTACATCATATATATTTTCCCCCGAAGTTGGGATTAGGGTGGGAATAAAGTTAATTTTGTGAAATATATTACAATTTCACATATATTTATATAGTTGTCTCTTTTATTTGCTGAGAACATCTTTTGCCTAAACCCAATATGGGCTATAGGATTCCCAGAGCTACCTACACTAGCTGACATGCAAACGTGTTGCCTTCTTAAGATAAAGATAATGGGTTCTAGGGAATCAGAAGTGATGGAGGTGACACTAATCAAAACGGCAGGCTGTGATGTCTGCTCTGGCGTGTTTCAACTGGAAACAGATCAGCTCCTCTGTCCCTGGGCGGGTATAACCACAGCTCCAGAGGTCCTTACTGTGATACAATGTTCCTTCCGCGAACACACCATAAGTTACTCTTCCTTTTCATCAGACCAGATGAGATCAAGTTAAAATGACATCACGAGTGAGAGAAAAGCACACTCACACACCCCTTAAGTTGCTCTGTGGTGAAAAACTGGTTTGGGAGTGAATTTCAAAATCCCATCTGTACTTATTCTGCACAGCACTTTATTTATTCTGGAGGACAAAGGAGAATAAAATTCTTGGAAGAAACTTTTAAAAATCCCACTATGGGTAACTGGTGGATCACAGCGCTGGAAATACCAACAAAGGTAATATGTTGATTCATAATGATTTATTCTCTGTAGTTTTGGGGGCCTGTTCTATCATCTCAAACCCTGAGAAAGGAAAGAAGAAGTTAGTTATAAGAGGAGGAATTCCCATACTCATTACTTTTGCCCACTGCTTTCAGCTATATTTATCAGGACGGCTTTGTAAAACTGTGTGAACAGGAACACAGCTTTTGAGGCAATTAAAGCAGGAGACTGGCTAAAAATAAAGACTTTAAAAAAAGACACCAGATATTGAATACCTACTTTCAAATTATTAGGGTTTTCATTTTGAAAAAAAGATTGGTACCTGTGTGCATGTGTCTATGAGCGCGTGTTCTTCAAGGTAAATGAAGATCATTGCCGACGGGTACATTATTACTTTATAACCCCCAGTGAGTGTTACTCAGACAGGCTATATATTCAATTGATATAGATATGAGCACAGAACTGTGTTTGGGGTTGATTTACAGGAAGGTGAAACTGGCTGATAGGCTGTAAGGTCCCTAAATGTGTTATAACTCTTGCTAGAAATTGGGTGGCATTTGGAACTGAGGATATTGTGAAATGAATAATAACAACAATGTCAACAATATTTAAGTACTGTTACAGTTTACAAAATCCTTTCGCATGCATTATTTTAACAGCTTTACCCTTCAATGTAGCTCACTGCACAGAGAAAAAAACATATTAAGGCACCTTGCAAGGGGCCCTATTAACCTAATGGCCCGCCTGGGGGTCCCAAACCAATCTTTTAACACTAGCTGGAAGAGCTCTCTAACTTTGAAAATAGAGAAGGGTTTGTTGGGACTGGCAGAACCCATTCTCTGGAATGCACACTTTACAGTTTACCAAACAGTTAATTTAAAAGTAAGCACAATAAACCACAAATGATAGTTCCAATAAAGTGGCTGTGGGGTCAACTTCAATCTCTCTTCACCAAGAAACTAGTAAAACCCTTAGGAGAATAGAGCTCTGGCCAGATTGTCTTCTTTGATTGCCCTAAGTCTCCATGATTTGCTGATCATTTGTGTCTACCATTGTCCTGTGTCCCAAGCATGTCACCTAATTGAATGAAGGGAGATAAAAAGAAGAAATATAGAGATCTCAGGTTTTCTAATGGAAGTTACTCAAAGTTCAGAACAGATTCAAAACCTTCATAATTATATAATTAGGACTCTAGTCATAGCCTTTTCTAATTGGGGCACAGGTTCATATAATACTACAGATCAGCTCACAGACTCTATCTACTAGAAATGTAGCAATCAAGATTCCACATCTCCCTCCCTCAATTCACTGTATTAAAACAGTTTTCTACCTGTGCACCATTGTACTCCAAATCACCAAAAGCTATTATGATATATTTTGTACGAATATTAACAAAGTGGTCTGAAAACGTGCCATTCTGCAACATCATTTTCACTAGCTTAATCCCGAGAGTTTCCAGATAATACACTAATCCTATTTTGTTTTTCTATGAAAATAGCCAATATGTGTTGGCCCATGAACCACTGAAGGAAATAACTCAATTCTGCTGCAGTCTGTCAATTGAAAATTCCTATGCTTGTTACTGTTTACAGTGAATTTTGTTTGAATCAAGGAAGACCCAGTCCAGGCTGATACTTGACATTCAACAAGAATGTTAACAATTGTCTCAAGCTTTATGAGTTTAGGAAAGTTGCTTTCATAGTTTGATTTTTGGCAAGGTAGACTTTTAGATCATCTAGTCTTAGGTGGGTTTTTTTTTTAAGTAAAAGTGCAGAGACAAATCTTATTTGCTTGTAAGGGTTAAGTGTATTATTAAGAACAAAGATGCCCTGGACACCAGTGGGTTTAATCTCCTTCTTGGACAATAGACTAATAATCCTTCAACTCCACTATTTGCTATAGAAAAATTAATTTCACTTCTTCCAATAAAGTTCTTGGACAAGTTTGATTTTCTCTTGATGAAAATTAATAGTTTTCTGTTTGCCCCTGCTCTTCTCTTTGCTAAGATAGAGTAGAGGCTTATTTTATCTCTACAAGTTCATGATCAGGCCGTACTTGTCCATAGAGAAACTGGCAACTCCAGGTGAGCTGACCTCTTCATGGCATTATGCCACTGATGAGTTTAAACTGTGTTTTCAATGCCTTATAATTAGTAGGGGAGATGTTTCCAAGATGGATTTTTGTAGACATGTGAGGATGAATTGAACAGCAAATTGCCAGCCATCGCTTCATTGCTCCAGTTTTCAGCCATTGCTCCAGTTTTCTCCCTACTCTTTACACTAGAAATTTTTTTCCCTTAGCTTAGGAAAAAAATGATTTAACAGAATACCAGATTTAAAAAAAAACTGGAGAAGAAACAATCTCTCACGTGACTGAGGTTTTCGGTGTATTCTCATTTTTTGTTTTCTTTTTTACAGAAATAGAAACTTTGTTGCCTGCACTTAGTGGAATCTGGGGATCCCAAAACTTTAGGAAATAGTTATTCCATTTCGTTGATGGACTGAGGTTTTGGGTTTTGTTTTTGGAAGTTACCAGGATTAAAGAAGCTTTGAATTCATGAACAAAGACCAATCATGCTGAATAATTATCAGTAAATGGATTGTACTTGACTCCCGGTAGTCAAGCCATTGTTTACTGAGGGCCTATTCATAAGGATACCTGGGGCTTACTGGCAGGGTGTCACCAGCAAGCCTCAGGTATCCTTATACCTGGGGGAATTGCTGGGAGAATTGTCAGGTAGGATGTATTTTCTGGGGAGGCAGGAGCGCAAGGGGATGAGAAGGGGTTTGGGAGACTTGAGTGCATGAATTTGGTCCTGGCTTAGCCACTTGCCAGCCGTATAATCTTGACATATTTTTGACATATCGTTTGCTATCCCTTTACTCTGTTTTACTTTCCTTCTTAGCACGTATCGCCATCTGCTATACTATACATTAATTTAAAAAATATGTGTTATCTGTCTCCCCCAAGTACCCTGAATTAGTTCCAGAAGAGCAGGATCTTTGCCTGTTTCGATTTTTGCAATATTTCCAGCAACTACAAGAGTTCTGAGCAATTATAGCACACGCTCATTAGATATTTGTTTAATGAATGAGTGCCTACTGGGAATAATAATGCTGCTTTGCTGAGGTGTATGTACAACAACTAGCCCGTACAGTGACCAGTACATGGAAGTATTCTTTTTTTTCTCATCTGAGGACATGCTTATTGGTTTTAGAGAGTTGGAAAGGAAGGGTGAAAGAGTGGGAGAGAAACATCAGTGTAAGAGAGAAACATTGATTGGTTGCCTTTCATATGTGCAAACTCATAACCTAGGTGTGTGCCCTGACTGGGAATCGGACATGTGACCTTTTGGTTTGTGGGACAGTGCCCAACCGAGCCATATCAGCCAGGGCCGCACGAAAGAATTCTTTAAATATTTATTTCCTTTACTATTTCTTCCAAGTCTCACTTCCCTAACTTTTAGGCACCCAGTATTCAGGTTTCAAAACCATTTCCCAGGAATGTATTTGATACGAGATCTGAATACCTTGGGTGAATTTAAACCAAGGATTATCTCTCTCAGGAATGTTTTTCAATTGCATTTGACATAAAATATTGTATTAGTTTCAGCTGTACAACATAGTGATCAGACATTTGTATACCTGTAAGCTTTATTTCTCATTATGGAATAAAAGGACTTCAGGTATTAGCCAAGCAGATGGAAGAGGGGTCAGAGATGGATGAAAATGCTAGGCTCCCCCCAAATCATACTACTTGGGGTCTACTACTCTGCAGGGTTGGCCCTGAGTGATTCTCAGAATTCTTGGCTGGTCTCAGCATCCATGATGAGATCTGATGAGTGTGCCTGCTGCTGAGATGAATTTAATGCCCAGAGGAAAAAGCACTTGACTGAATTCAGAGACTTGGGTTCTAGTCTTAAGTCTTCCATTAATTAGCCTGGAAAAATACACATATGTCATTGAACAAAACATATGTCTATAAATGAAATAGCAGTGATAATCTTCAAGGCCTTCAGCTATGACATGACAGCAAAAACATGTGCTTTATCTATTTCCATGGGGTTATGAAGTTTAATTACAACGTGAACCAAATCTAGACTGTCTTGCTGTTGGTAAACCCTTTGTTTTTAATGACTTTTTGGTGTGATGATGATAGTAATATATGCCTATTAGAGGATATTTGGAAAATTAAAAAGACATTAAGAAAATATTAAAAATTACTTATCATTAAGATACAACCATTATGAACATTTTGGTGTATTTCACTCTATTTCTCTCTCTAATCTCTATTGATTCTTTATTCTTTTAAATACATTTTATTGATTATACTATTACAGTTTTTTTTTATTTTTCTGCCCTTTATTCCCCTCCTCCCTGCATCAAATCTGCCACCCACATCCCCCCGCACTGCCCCCCAACCTTACTTAGTTCATGTCCATGGTTGTACATATAAGTTCTTTGGCTTCTACATTTCCTATATTATATTTAACCTCCCCCTGTCTATTTTGTACCTACCATTTATACTTATTCCCTGTACCTTTCCCCCTTCTCTCCCTCCCCCACTTCCCCACTGATAACCCTCTATATGATCTCCATTTCTGTGATTCTGTTCCTGTTCTAGTTGTTTGCTTAGTTTGTTTTTGTTTTTTTTAGGTTTGGTTGTTGATAGTTGTGATTTCATTGTCATTTTACTGTTCGTAGTTTTGATCATCTTCTTTTTCTTAGGTAAGTCTTTTTAACATTTCATATAATAAGGGTTTGATGATGATGAACTCCTTTAACTTGACCTTATCTGGGAAGCACATTATCTGCCCTTCCATTCTAAATGATAGCTTTGCTGAATAGAGTAATCTTGGTTGTAGGTCTTTGGATTTCATGACTTGGAATACTTCTTTCCAGCCCCTTCTTGCCTGTAAGGTCTCTTTTGAGAAATCAGCTGACAGTATTATAGGCACTCCTTTGTAGGTAACTCTCTCCTTTTCTCTTGCTGCTATTCAGATTCTTTCCTTATGTTTAATCTTGGGTAATGTAATTATGATGTGCCTTGGTGTGTTCCATCTTGGGTCCAACTTCTTTGGGACTCTCTGAGCTTCCTAGATTTCCTGGAAGTCTATTTCCTTTGCCAGATTGGGGAAATTCTCCTTTATTATTTGTTCAAATAAGTTTTCAATTTCTTTCTCTTCCTCTTCTCCTGCTGGTACACCTATGATTTGGATGTTGGAACATTTAAAGTTGTCCCATAGGTTCTTAAGCCTGTCCTCATTTTTTTGAATTCTTGTTTCTTCATTCTGTTCCAGCTGAATGCTTATTTCTTCCTTTTGGTCCAAACCATTGATCTGAGTCCTGGTTTCTTTCCCACCACTATTGGTTCCCTGTACATTTACCTTTATTTCACTTTTCATAGCCTTCACTTTTTTTTGTCTATTTTGCAACAATCCTCAATCAATTCTGTGAGCATCTTGATTACCAGTGTTTTGAATTGTGCATCTGATAGGTTGGCTATATGTTCATCACTTAGTTGTATTTTCTCTGGAGATTTGATCTGTTCTTACATCTGGGCCCTATTTTTTTTGTCTCAGTGCACCTGTTACATAGTAAGGGATGGAGCCTTAGGTACTTGCCAGGGTGGGGCAACCCAGGTCTATGGTGCCATATGTAGTGGAAGGGTCAGAGAGGAAACAATGGCACTTGCTCTGCTCTCTACTGGCTTTCAGTCACTTCTCACAAGCAAATTGGGCCCTTCTGGTGCTGACTCCCAGGTGGGTGGGTTTGTATACATTTTAGGAACCTGTGGGTCTCTCCAATGAACTCTCTTGTGAGGCCAGGAGTTTATCCTGCTGCCACCGCAACCCCCACAGATTTTTCCAGTCAGAGGTTTTGAGGCTTTATTTCCCTGCTGTTGGAACCCTGGTTGCTCCATCTGTCTTGCTCCCCAGCTGTTACTCCCAGTTTATCCTCACACCAGTGTGGGACTATCTGCTCTGCCAGCCACCACCAGCTGGCTCCTGCCCCAGTCCTCCAGTCATCACCTTGTGGTGAGTCCTCTCTACCCCGGCTGCCCATCTCCACCCCTCCTACTGGTCTGGGGGAATGTTTCTTCTTTAATTCCTTGGTTGTGGGACTTCCATACGGTTCAATTTTCTGGCAGTTCTGGTTGTTTTTGTGTTTAAATTTGTTGTTGTCCTTCTTTTGGTTGTGTGAGGAGGCACAGTGTATCTACCTTTGCCTCCATCTTGGCCAGAAGTCCTCTATATTGATCCTTGTATTTGTATACATCATCCTGTATTAACAATGTTGTGTTCTTTTTTCACTTAATATTATGAACATTTCCCTATATAATAACTCTTATTGCCCTGGCTGGTGTGGTTCAGTGAATTGAGTGCTGGCCTGTGAACCAAGGGGTCATGGGTTCGGTTCCCAGTCAGGGCACATGCCAGGGTTGCAGGCCAGGTCCACAGCTGGGGCATGCAAAAGGCAACCACATATTGAAGTTTCTCTCCCTCTCTTTCTCCATCCCTTTCCCTCTCTCTAGAAATAAATAAATAAAATCTTAAAAAAAATAACTTCAGTATTGTGATTTCTATACAGGGCATATGTTTATACCATTATTTTATTTAACATAACCATTTCAATTACTGCAGATTTAGTTTGTTTCTAAATTTTACTATTATAAATAATGCTAACATGAAATTCTTGATTTACCACCAAACTTGTTTCTCCTTTGCCCATCTCAGCAAATGCCATTATCATTTATTCAGCTGCTCAAATCAGAAATACAGAAGTCATCCTTTCTCATATTTAAACTCCACTTGCTGCCCATCACCAGCCATCACTAGTTCTAGCTCCAGATGTGTCTGGAGCCCATCCCTCCTTCCCCTCTCCATGGACCCAGCCCTGGGCTTGTACCTACTCCACTGTAGCAAGGGCTTAATGGCTCTCTCAGCTACTCCCCATGTCCCCTCCTGTCCACTTCCACACTATCCTTTTAAGCACATAAATTAGGTCATGTAAGTCCTCTGCTTTGAACCCTTCGGTGGCTTCTTACTGCACTTGCATAAAATTCAAAGTCCTCCAAGCCCTCCAGGCCCTACATGACCTGGGTCCTGGCCCCCTTTCCAACCGGATGGCATGCCATTCTGTTCCTTTTTCACTATTTCCTAGCCACAGAGCCATTGGTCATTTTCCAGGCATGCCATGGGCTGCACTTCATTTTTCAAAGACACTGCACCTGCTGCCCTTGCCCTTGAAGGCCCTCAGCTTCGCTCTTTCCTTGCTTTTTATGTGCATGTCTTGTCTTCATTTTCTTAGCTGGGACTCTCCTATTATCTGCAAGCCCAATACTTTATTATAACACAAGGCTTCTTGTCTTTCTAGACCTTTTTGAAATTGATATTAACTTATTTATTTTATTTTTATCATTTCTGTCTTCATCAGAATTAGTAAACTGTATAAGGACAGGACCACATTTGTTTTATACACATTTATGGCCCTGGGATAGATCATAGTGCCTGGGGAATGACAGGCACTTAATCAAATACACCCAAATGCCAAAATCTCATTAGTTAGCCCCAAATTGGATATTAAAACATATTTTTTTGCTAAAATATAGGAACCCTTAATGATGGACACTCTCAAGGTTGGTGAAGATGTGGAGAAATGCACATTTTAATAAATTGGCAAGAAGCAAAAATTGCCACAACATTTCTGGAGGGTAATTTCGCAATATTTACCAAAATTAAAAAAAATCACTATTGCATGTATAAAGATATATATCACAATATTACTTATGGTAATGAAGAAAGGGAAATGACTGGAAGTTCCAAAAAAGAGCTGAAGTGAAATCCATTATGGTATACTCATGTAAGAGAATCCTGCACAGCACTTCAAAGTAATGAAGTAAATCTGTGCTTACCAACATTGCAAGATCTCCCCACAATATCATTAAGGGGGAAAAGTAGAAAGATAATTAGGAGCCTAATTCCATTTAGGTACAAGGGGAGTATGTATTATAGATAGGTATAGTGAGCCTTCTGGAAGATTATCACCTAAACACTAACAGTGGGCGTATGAGAATGGTAAACTTTTTAATTTTTTTAAACTTTTCTTCTCCCCTCCCACTTGCCCTCTTCCTTCTCCTCCTTCTTCCTCATCTTCTTCCTCTGTGTCTTCCTCAACTGTGAGGATGTACGATGATAAAATGTGTATGCGGTAAGAGCAAAACAAAGCCATTTCTGTTTGGGGAACAAGAAAACTAGTCTTCCCTGCAAATCTCCCACATTTCCAGTCCTGAACCATGCACTGAGGATGCAGACACAAGATGTTTATGGGTATAGAGCAGCTTCCAGTTTCCAAAGCTTGTGTTCTACCAAGTCAAGCAAACTGCTAGGTCACATTTAACCCATTGTTCTGTGCACTTGAAACTAAGATTGCGGATACCACCTCTAATCAACCCTCCTCCCTGCCATGGGGAAGGGAGAGAGAGATCAACAAAAGTGGAAAATTCTGGGGAAAAACTAACCACTTGACTTCCCTTTCTGCTTTAGAAGTCACTGGAAGCAGTTGTAGGTAGCACAGGTGTGAGTGTAGTGGCTGAGACAGGCTGGGTGTGTGTGTGTGAAGTTTTTGCTAACAAGGTTTTATGAAATCTACAAGATAATTGCAAGACCCAGGATGTTCTGAACCTAATGGGACATCAGTGCAACTGAATTCCCAAACAGCTGTCATTCATTTTTGGGTAAAATATGTGAATTAATCCCTTGATGTCTTTTTCCCCCTCTCAGTTTCCTTTTGGACTGGAGGAAGTGTGCCTTAGCTAGAGGTTAAACTTTTTAAATTGTTCAGGAGGCAAATCCTTTCAAAGCTTTGCATGGAAAATATTCTTTTAATTCAAATGTAGTGAGAGTTGCTAGGGTAGCAAATTAAGGATTTATTGTCCGGGAATTTTTGGATCACAACTTAACATAGATCTGGTTGTTTTATTCTATAATGTTTGGAGGTTTTCCAGCCACTGAGCTTTCTACTTGGGCCAGATATTGGAAGTGTGGCCAATGCATTGATTGATTAATCAAAGCAGTACATGTCATAAATTGTTTCTGTGGCAGATATTCATAAAAAGAAGATGTAGATGGAGCTATTTAATGATTTTTCTTGCCATGGCATTGTGCATTGGCAATTTTGTCTCGTGATAACCACACAAAGGTACCTTAGGCCGATAAGCCTGGGAGGATCAATACAGTTTTTACAAGAGTATGGACTCATCAAACAATGGTATGTCCAAGATCACAAACAGCAACAGAGCTAAGGTGCTGGTGACAGTACCACGTAGCTGCTGAACACAGACCGAATGCAATAAAGTGAAAAGGTATTTGAAACTTCAGAAACTTCGGGATAAATGGGATGTTACTGATCCGAACTCCCACTAGGCACCCAAATGGATGCACTTTTACTCTGTTTTGAAATTAATTCCAAGTCCAGAGAGTGGAATACCTAATGCCTGTAATAATTTCAGAGTGAATCCCAGGGAAATGAAACATTAAATCTGGCTGAGATTTCACATTATAGGAATTATCGAATGTGTGCCATTAGCAAACATCATTCAGCAACTTACTGTATCTGAAGCTGTGAGGTTTAAACAAATACTCCAGTGTAACATTTCACTTATTAGGAGGCGTGACCGAACAATCAAATTGCTGCAAATGAAGTGGGAGTTCTAACCGGCCTGGTGGTGTAAATAAAACTACTCTCAGGGCTGCACTAGGTGCACTCCCTTCTGGGTGCCTTTGAATCCAAACACCTTTCAAGGGAAAGGTGTACAAAGTAAGTTGAAGGCCCTCTTTCAGTAGAAATAAAGACTGAAAAAACTTACTTCTCTCCTTCCCTCCAATTGCCACTATTCTATTTAGTTCCATCTCTCTCTCTCACGATACAAATAGTTTATCTTCCTAAAAATCCTATTACAGAACAGAAAAGACTGATAATTTACAGTTTGCTGGCTGGGATGCATATTTATTTGTACACTGGCTTCATCTTTATGAATTTAGGTGACTGATAGACTGCTGGTTCTTTGTTTAAAGTCTGACTTAATTCATCTCGCTTAGCTCCCCTCCCTGTGACGCCATGGTGGTCCCGACCTGCTTTCTGCGCGTATGGTCCCCTGTCTGTAACAACTCTGACAAGATTCCCAGGTTGAGTGATACCCAGAGGCTGCCTGTGATCCACTCCGAGCATTAGCTTTTAGGGGGCCAGAGACCCAGACTGCGTTGGTGGTGAATGAGTCGTTTCCAGCTTCCACAGTGCTTCTGGGAGTCGATGATCACTCTGGCCTTCAACAGAGCTTCTTGCCCACCCCCCCTCCCCTTCTCTAAGAGCTAACTGTGTAAAGCTTAGGATAATAAAAAACAATTCCAGACTCAGGCGGCATCTGGTCAAGTCCCCAGGCAGGCCCTGTTTATGTGGAGCCATTCGTTCAGGTGGTAAGCACATGGCGAGCTTTAGGGGTTGGGTTCAGGGTCTGACAGCATCCTGCTCTGTGGCAGCAGCGGGACAAGTTGGCTGTTAGCTTCATGGGGACCCAGGGCACTGAGTGAGGATGGACCCCAGAGGTCCATGGAAAAAAAACAAAGCCACTCAAAACTTATGGCTGGCTGATGCAAAAATACAGTGTGTGTTTTCTGAACGAACCAAAAATCAGTCTGTGCTATTGGACAAAAACTTCTTTTAGTTGTGTTTTGAATGAGTGGCCTTTATCTAAAAGAATGTAATGACAGGCAATTGGAGCCATTGCTGAAACCTGGGATGTGTGGTTGATGTGCACAAGACAGCGGTGGCTGTTTCTAGCCCCTTCCTCTCAGGCTGCACTTTTCTTTGTGCAGTGCATGAAGGGGTCCTTTCCCCTTGCAAAGCCCCTGAGTCTTTAATGCACACAGGTATATTGCAACTTGCAGTCTGACAGCAAAATAAAAGTCACGATGTACGGTGCACTACCTCAGTATATTTTTTCCATGTATGACAATGTGGAGATGGAAACCCTTTTAAACTAAGCAGAGAGCACCCAGGAGCTAAATCCAAAGCACATAAAACAAAAATCCCAATTTAACAAGTAGAAGGAAATATCACTTTCTGGCTACACTATACATAACACGAAGAATTTTATTTTCTGCTTTTCCAAGAAAACCTCTCTGAACTTTAACCCCCTCTGATTTGCAGAACCAAGAGAAAGCTGTTTGCCCCCACCCCCAACCCTTTTCCCGACGCAGACTGAGCCTTGTGCCTTGTGTGACGACCTGCCATCCTCACCCAGCAGTAATCACCAGCCTTCTTTCCTTTTCCCCAGGCTGGAATGTTTTTTCAGCTGCTGTCATTTCTCTGGTTCTAGCAAGAGGAGGGCGTGTGCGATGTTAGGAAAAGGGCTTCAGGAAAACAAAGTATCTGGGTTGCCTGAAGGAGTAAGTTAGTTGGAAATAATGACACCACTTGGAGATAAAATTCAACAGCATCTTTTCCTTTTCATTTAACACATAGCTGGATTACTGAGAGTCTGACTTCAGTGCATTGCAGATTAATCTTTCCTCCTGTTGTACTTCACCTTTAAGGAAGTGTCCACATCTGGACGCACTAACTGCTTTGCTGACACTCCTCCAGGGCAGAGCTCTTGATGCGCAGAGCAGCCTAATCAGCAGAAGGGTGAGGGGCAGGACTTCCAAGATGCTCTCTAAGAGCGTTCAGCCAGATGGAAAGGATCAGCGTTTGTTTAAATGTAAATACTCCTTATATATCATTGCACTTTTCCTAGGAGAGTGGCTCGCTCAGGAGCTCACCATTGGCGACCTATCTTTTGGGATGTGAACAGTTTAAATGGCTAACATTTTGCATCTGTCTCTCAGTACACAGTCATGAGCCTTATTTTAGCTAGCCCTCTTTTCAGGTTTGGTTAATATTCATCCAATTTTTCCATAATAAGGATCAAGAGCCAAAGCTCTTCAGGATGCTTCTACCTTACATCCAGATCAAAATATTCCCCTTAAGGGCAAGTGAAAGCAAAGGCTTTGTTTGGGCTCAAAGTGAAGGGTAAGCTTTGGCCATTCTTCCTGCTACTCTGTTTCTAGCCTGGCCTAGTCCAAGTCCCTAGAGCTATAATTAACTTGGCCCCTTGCCATTTATATATTTAATTGGGCCAAGTGACATTAGGGCTTGAGTAGCTCTTTTGTGGAAATGAGCAAAAGCAAGTACCTTTTCTTTATAGCTACCCTGAACCAATAACTAATGATCCCTTTTTTATTTGCAGGATGTATTCACCGCAAAGGCTTCCAAGTTCAGATATAGAATAATGTAACATGTGTAACTTTAACTACAGAAGTTTTTCCAGAATTTTGAAGAGCATCCATCAGAAACTGGTAAAGGTACATTTGGACATTTGACCACTTTTTGAATCATTATTTAGACTACCAGTTTCCAAACAAATCTGGTCCCCACAACATTTTGTAGGTAGAGGAACAAGAGATGTAAATACCCTGATTCCACTTACTCTCTGCCTCTAATTGGCCTCACCAAAAATTAAGTCTCATGGGAACTAATGAGAAAACCAGCATTGATTTAGGTTAGACACTATAGCATAAATGGTTTATCCAAATATTACTTGTATCCCTTCTTTAATATAATTGTTAGGAGTAGTTGTTAGGCGACAACTGGTCTCTCTTGCATCCATGAGTGACCACATGACTGGTTCTCTGCAATAAAACAGGGATAAAGGGGATTTGTAGTTGCTGACAGGCTGAGGCTTTCAGGCCGGTAGGGGTTTTTCTGCTCTCCCTTGTCCCCGTCCCCTGGCTGGAAGCAGCAGTCTCCAAGGTCGTGGGGGATGGTGTCGACACAGAGGGAAGGACCGGGGACCCTAAATTATCATGTGGAGGGAAAGTATCCAAATGATCAAGAAAACCTTCATTGGACTGTTAGGTGAAGAAGAAATAAATTCTATTGTTTCAAACCACTCAAATTTTGGGGCTTGTCACAATAGCCAGCATGACCCTAACATGCCAATAAGATGGGGTTTGGTTTTTATGTCTTGAGTGAATTAGTAATTCAGTCAGGAAAAAAGCATAGGTATTTTGTTACTGTGAACATTCACAGCACAGGATGGAGGAGAAGGTTCTAGAAAGCTGTTGAGACTACCAGACCCCCGATCAACAACCAGTGGCTGAATGTTTTCATTTTCACAGCAGTTCACCTTTCCTGTGGTATGTTAGCTCCATCTTGTACTAACAATGGCATATAACACTTGGCAAACAGATATCTTTCTTGTCATCTGAATCTGTATTTTAAGGTGTGAGAGCATCTGTGGGTTTTCTCTGATGTCTGTGTTGTTATAGAGGTAGATGTTGTGAGTTCACGTGCAGAGAGACCATATGGGATAAGTAGAGTGAGTTCAGTCTTTTTGAATTGAGGCATTTGCTTTAGTCTTGTGAAAGAATGTTACTAATTCCAGTTAACTGGGGTCTTTTATACTTTCTCTATATAGCCAGTGCCTGTGGAAGAACTACTTAGAGGCCTGATATTATAGGACTTTGTTTTGGCGAGGAAAATCCTGACCAAGGTGCAAGAGAGTAACAATAATAGTTGAAATAAGTCATGTGGTTTATTAATAGAAATCCATGCATGGTCACTGATGTAGTTTCGACAATAACTCTAACTTCTAGAAGCCCAGATGTTAAACGACTTTGCTTCTCCAGATGTGCTCACACAGGGGTCCGTCCAAATGGAGCACCGTGTCTGCAACACGCTGCCCTCTCGGAGCACAGATAGCTACTTAGTTATTCCAGTTGTCCAACATCTTTGTTTCCCTCAAACAGAGATCAGAACAGAGTTCTTAATATGTGTTTGGTTTAACTTTAGTGACATGCAGCATATACTCCCACCGGCACTTCCTCTCACCTGTGGGGATAAACTGTGTTGTTCTAACACAAACCCATATGGTTTCTATCTCTGTCTTGCCTGCCTCAGTGTAATATCTGTTTACTGTGGAATGGTCACCACGTCCTGCGAACACTTCATGCCGAGTGGTAATAGACTGAATTTTATATTTGCTCTTTTCTGTTCGGCTTGTGTTAACACCATCTTAAAATAAACACAAATTCATCGCACAATATTTTTGATGAGACCAAGCCTTAAATATGGTAAAATTAGCGGAGACTAGAAAGTTTCATGAAATTCTGTAATTGCTTAGACTATCAGATTTTCCCCATTTTATGCCTTATTATCAGTATACGCTCTAATTTAAAAAATGTATTTTTCTTAGGAAATCATTCCGCCTTTTATACAAAATATTTTGAGTGCTTTCCTTTTTTTGCTCTATGAGGGGTAATAATTTTTGTGATAGAGGTTTTTATGGCATGATAGACTTAGCTTCCCTTTTTATGAGAGGAAAGGAGGAGGATCAACATTTATTCATTGATTTAATTAGTAAAGTGCTTACAGGGCATGTTGAAAGTGCCAAATATAATGCAAGAAGACCCTGTACCTCCCTCTAGACATGGTACAAGCTGTAAAAGGGCTCAACAGGTAGTAGAAACAAATAATTTTCAATTTAATGAATGTTGCAGAAAGGAAAGTAACAGGACTCTAGGGACCAGTAGTGGTATCAGTTGCTTTATTTGGAGATGTTTCCTTGAATTGGGAGAACTCAGGAATATTACGAAATTAACATGCTTTAATAGAGTATTTTTTAAGGTTTACTGAGTTATAAACCAAATACAATATGCAGACTAAGTTGGCTTTCAGTCATTAAAGAATCTCAAATTCAGATAAAGATTGATTCTCTTTCTGACTTGGTGGAATATGGTGAAATATGCAACAAAAGTGGTACAACAACACAACAAAAACAATGACAATGTCCCATGAGAAAAAGCTTGCTAGGGCTTAATGCATTTTCCTTGTTACCCATTCCCTCTTTTTGTATAAAGTAACAGTACTTAGAAATAGAATACTAAGTTTAATTATGCTCCTACCAACTAAAACAAAGCAAAAGAAACAAAAGAGAGAAAACCACAGGAAGTCAAAAGGACCTGCACTTGCTTTCTATGATCATTTTAAACTGGACAACACAGATGGCGATTATTTGATTGTGGAAATTGGGCTGTAAAATGAGCATCTTCAAAAATGTCAAGAGTAAATGCCCTTTTGCAGGCAAACATGGGACTGAGTGAATTCCAGCAGCACACTGCCCAAGGCTCTTCATTCCATGTAAATTGAGCTTAAAGAGAAATTTGTGTCCTAAGGTTGAGATTTTGGTATTGCCAAAGTACATTTGACTGAAAAGAGATTATGGGTTCTCAAGTGTTTACAGTTGAGAAAAAAAGTATCAGACTGCATTTTGAGGTGTAAAGAATCTGCATACATACTTCGTGGGAAAAGCACAAAACACCGTCGATGGAATCAGGTAGTTCAATAGCCTCGCTGATCTCATCCTCCTTCACTTTCTGAATAAGACTGGGTAAGGTATAAAGCTGGTAAAAAAAGAAGATGGATTCATTTAAAAAAAAGGATTCATTTCTAACAACTCAACTATCCCCTTTTAAAATAGGCATAACATCTGGTTATGAGATACAAGTTTTAAGAATAAATCTGAGTGGTACACAGTTCCTTTAGATAAATAGGGGTGAAAAGGAATACAAACAATGCAATTTTACAGTGAAATATAGCACAAATTCCAATCGAAGCTCTTCCTTTTCGTGTGCACTGGAAGGAACTCTGAACAATATGTTGATGCAGATAAGTGCGTCATCGGAAAGAACTATGAGAAAAAAGGGTTTTGACCAAAATCTACAAGGGGAAAAGTAAGTTTCTTCCTCACTCAAATGGCCTTTTCTCCTCTGGAAGTGATGGAGAACATTAGGATAAGTGAGCAAGAGCTAAGTAATAATCTTTTCTTTTTGTTGACGTTCTGGGAGTGGTTCACTCAAATTAGACAATCCTTATGGTCCTTAGGGTTGCTGAACAGATTTCTCCCCCTTAAACAGTGCAACATTTCTGCCTCTTGGCCATGTAGACATGGATGATGTAGAAAAGTAAGAGAAATTTTCCTGGGGCTATAGGGCCAATCCAATTTCCCCCTCAGGGAAGGACTGACTATCCATGATACTGGAATTCAGTGTGTGGGGTATACTTAAGTCTTAGATGCATATTAAAATCCAGGGTGGGAGAGAGGGATCTGATAGGGGCAAAAAACACTTCTGGGGGACTGCAGTTCTTACCATCTGATAGGGGCCTATTTGGGTCATCCCAGAAGAAGATCATAGATTATGTATGAGAAAGAAGATGAAGACCAGCTCCAGCTTCGAGAATCCACTGAGAGGGTCAGGCTTCAGCCTACTATCTATGAGGCAGCAGTGGGTTAGTTCCTACATGGAACCTAGAGGGAAAACTACACAGCAGAGACCAGAGCAAAAGAGCTACTTAAGGTATACAGAGGGAGTAAGTGGGGAAAATCTTACCAGATACTCCCCAAAGTGCCTAGTATTGTTGAGGCACACCAAGCCATGAGCCAGAGCTACAGATTGTGCCCACATTTTATTTGCTGATGGGGGAGTCCTCAAAGGCATCACTGGACTGGCCCTCTAAATAGACAGGAGCCCGGGGACACGAGGCACTGAAAATGTATGTGTGCTGGGTGAGGATGGATGGTAAGATCCTGGACAGACCCTGAATTAATAACTGATTAAGAACCACTGGAATTTTTTTTAATGTAGATAATTTTTAAAAAATATTTTATCATTTATTTATCTTTAGAGGGGAAGGGGGGGGAAGGAGAGAGGGAGAGAAACATCAATGTATGGTTGCCTTTTGTGTGTCCCCTGCTGGGAACTGGCCTGCGGGGAACCGGCCTGCAACCCAGGCATGTGCCCTGACTGGGAATCGAACCGCGATCCTGTGGTTCGCAGGCCTGCGCTCAATCCACTAAGCTACACCAGCCAGGGCTAATGTAGATAATTTTTAATTTTTTAATTATAGTTGGCATATAATATTTTTAAATTAATTAATTAATTATTGATTATGACATTACATTTGTTCTATTCCCCCCCACACTGCACACCCCTCCCCCACCATTCCCCCCCTTTAGTTCATGAACACGTGTCTCAAGTTCTTTTGATTCTGTATTTCCCCTATTATTCTTACCCTCCCCCCTATCTATTTTCTATCTACTGTCTATGCTACTTATTTTCTGTACCTTCTCCCCCCTTCTCCTCCTCCCACTCCCCTGTTGCTAATCCTCCATGTGATCTTCATTTCTATGGTTCACTCCTGATCTAGCTGTCCACTTAATTTGCTTTTGTTTTAGGTGTGATTGTTGATAACTGTGAGTTTGCTGTCCTTTCACTGTTCATCTTTTTTATCTTCTTTTTCTTAGATAAGTCCCTTTAACATTTCATATAATAAGGGCTTGGTGATGATGAACTCCTTGAATTTGATCTTATCTGAGAAGCACTTTATCTCCCCTTCCATTCTAAATGATAGCTTTGCTGGATAGATCAATCTTGGTTGTAGGTCTTTGGTTTTCATGACTTGGAATACTTCTTTCCAGCCCCTTCTTGCCTGTAAGGTCTCTTTTGAGAAATCAGCTGACAGTCTGATGGGAACTCCTTTGTAGGTGACTGTCCCCTTATCTCTTGCTGCTTCTAGAATTCTCTCCTTCATTTTAATCTTGGCTAATGTAATGATGATGTGCCTTGGTATGTTCCTTCTTGGGTCCAACTTCTTTGGGACTCTCTGAGCTTCCTGGATTTCCTGGAAGTCTATTTCCTTTGCCAGATTGGGGAAATTCTCCCTTATTATTTGTTCAAATAAGTTTTCCACTTGTGGCTGTTCCTCTTCCCCTTCTGGTACCCCTATAATTCGGATGTTGGAACATTTAAAGATGTCCTGGAGGTTCCTAAGCCTCTCCTCATTTTTTTGAATTCTTGTTTCTTCATCCTTTTCTGTTTGGTCATTTTTTTCCTCTTTCAGGTCCACTCCTTTGATTTGAGTCCCAGTTTCCTTTCCATTACTATTGGTTTCCTGTGCATTTCCCTTCATTTCAATTAGTTTAGCCTTCATCTGTTCCTCTAATTTGTGACTATAATCAACCAGTTCTGTGAGCATCCTGATCACCAGTGTTTTGAACTGTGCATCTGAAAGTTTGGCTATTTCTTCATCACTTAGATTTATGGGCTCTGGAGCTCTGAGTTGTTCTTGATCCATGTTTTGATCTGTTCATGCCTGTTAGGTATGAGGAGCGGAGCCTTAGTTGTTTACCAGGGCGGGGTCCCCCAGGTCGCTGGTTTGTGATGCTGTATGTGGGGGCAGGGTCAGAGAGGGAGCAATGGCAGTACTCTCCGCTCGCCCAGTCCATCCCACCGCTTGCCCCCGCCTGTTTATCTGAGCGGAAATATCTGAGCCACCGCCCTGTGCCTTCTGGTCTCAATGCTTGCCTCTTCACTGGTTTATCTGCATGCAAATGCTCAACGGAGTGCATACAGCCAGCCACGCCTCTCCCCTGTGTCTGCCCATAGCTAGCCTGCACCTGAGATCCGCGCCTTCGGCTGCCTTCGCCTGCCTTCGCACCACCCCAGTCGGGGATTTTTTTTGACCAACCTGCTCCACTGCTGGCTTTGCCCCTCTTACCAGTTTAGCTGAGCATTTTGTTGTTTTTGGACTCTGTATTGTCGATTTTCTGTGTGGTTTGGTTGTGTTTATTGTTAAAACTTTGTTGTTTTTAGATTTGGTTGTGCGGGGACACAAGGTGTTTCTACCTACGCCTTCATCTTGGTGGAAGTCCCAACATACAATATTATATTAGTTCCAGGTATATACCCCAGTGATTTGACATTATATAACTTACCAAGTGATCATCCTGATAAATCTTGTACCTATTTGAAACCTTACATAGTTATTATAGCATTATTGACCATATTCCCTATGCTGTACTTAACATCCCAATGACTTTTCCATAACTACCTATTCGTACTTCTTAATCCTTTCACCTTTTTTTCATCCATTCCCCACCAAGCCCCTCTCATTTGGCAACCTTCAGAATGTTCTCTGGATCTATGGGTCTATTTCTGTTCTGCTTATTTGTTTGTTTGTTTTTGATTCAATTGTTGATAGATATGTAAATATTTATTGCCATAATATTGTTTACATTTTTAATCTTATTTCTTCTTCTTCTTAGAGAAGGCCATTTAAATTTCATTTAATACTGGTTTGGTGGTAATGAACTCTTTTAGCTTTTTTTTTTGGTCTGCAAAGCTCTTTATTTGTCCTTGTATTCTAAAGGATAGCTGTGCTGGGTAGAATAATCTTGGTTCTAAGTCTTTGCTTTTCATCACTTTGAATATTTTGCATCAATCCCTTCTGGCCTCAAAGTTTCTGTTGAGAAATCAGCTGATAGTCTTATGGGATCTCCCTTGTAGGTAACTGCTTTTACAATTCTTTGTCTTTAACCATTTTATTTTGATTATGATATGTCTTGGCCTCTTTTGGTTCAGCTGATTTGGGACTCTCTGCATTGCCTGGACTCATATGTCTATTTCCTTTACTAGGTTAGGGAAGTTTTCTGTCATTTTTTCAAATAAGTTTTCAATTTCTTGCTCTTTCTCTTCTCCTTCTGGCACCCCATAATGTGAATGTTGGTATACCTAAAGTTGTCCCATAAGTTCATTTAAGTGTACTTATAGCCAGTGTTTTGAACTCTTCATTGAGTATATTGCTTGTCTTTATTTCATTTATTTCTTTTTCTGGAGTGTTATGCTGTTGTTTCATTTGGGAAATGTTTGTTTCCTCATTTTGGCATCATCCTCCCTGTTGGCTTCTGTGTATTTAGTAGAGCTGGGCTTGGTAGAGTAGCGTTATGTAGTAGGTGTTCTGTAGGTTCCAGTGGCATAACTTTCCTGATCATCCAAGCTGGGTACTCCAGGTGGGTCCCTCCACCACATGTGGGCTGTGTACACCTTCCTGTTGTAGTTGACCTTTGATTAATACTGTCATATCAATGGGAGGGATTTATCCCAGGATGATTGGCTTCAAAGACTGGCTGTGACCATCCACCACTGTGGAGGATCAGCTTTGCAGGGGCCCACCCCACAGAGTAGGACTTACTTTAGCAGGTCTCTGTTGCTCACTGAGTCTACCCCTTGAGTATGTCACTTGTGGAGGTGGTTGTATTATGCTCTGATATGATCTGAAGCTGTCCACTGGGTGCGCTGGCTCTGAGGCTTCCCAGGAGGTGCAAGCCAAGGTCAGTTATTGCCTGTGTTCTGCCTGGGGCCACCTGGTATAAGCTACAAAATGATCTGCAGATGGCTGCTACTTGTGCAGGACTTGGAGGTTCTGAGGTGAGGTCAAGCTGTGAACCAAGGCTGGCTGCTGCTAGTACCAGGCCTGAGGCCACATAAAGAGAGGTACAGGACACACTGAGGCTAAAAGCTATTGGTTTGAGAGATGTTAGAAAAGTCCGAAGCATGAGGCAATGTGGGCCATTTGCATGAAAAAGCCACTGGAAATAGCTTTGGTAGGCCCAAAAGTTGGGTGAGGCAGTCTCAGGGAATCACCAGGGCAGGGAAAATAGGGTGAGCCAGGTTGATGGACAGTTAGATATGGTGCCCATCTGCTGGCTCTGTTGGGAGAGAGCTCATTAAAGGAATAAATGCCTCTGTTAGAACTTCTGTCTGGAAGAAAGCTGCCCCCAGCCCTTGCCCTGATGCCAGACAGCTCAGTTTCTTCCCATAGGTCCCTGGTGTCTTTTCATCTGATGACCCGGTGCTGGAGCTCAAAGGGAGTCAGTCCAAGTAACTTAGTGCATGGGCCCTTTAAGAGGGAATTCCAGAAGCACTTCATTTCCCTCAGCCATAATTCCTGCTGATATTTATAGCCAGCAGGTATAGAGACTTCTCATATCACTGGAACCCTCGATCCTCAGGGGTCCTGGTATGGGGCCGGGATCCCTTGATCTTCAGGAGGGACTTCTGCAGCTGAGCAGTCCCTCCTGATTATAACGTGCCACGTGTGGCTGTGGGACCAGCCCATTTCACATCTCCTGCCCTCCTTCCAGTCTTGAGGTGGCGTCTTCCTTAAATTCTTAGTTGTAGGACTATAATTTAGTTAGTTTTCAGTCAGTTCTGAGTGATGGTTGTTCTGTAGTTTAGTTATAATTTTTATGTGGTTGTGGGAGGATGTGAGTACTGCATTTACATACGCTGCCATCTTCCATTGGAATTTCAAAGCAAGACTCAACTATCAAATAAAGACTTCCCAACCCATACTGTCTGAAACACTACTGTTGATTATTGCAGAAAAGAAAGCCTACCACCCACATTTCACAGGTAGAGAGAGTTAGAAGCGATCTTTTCAGGGCATACATGTAATCATAGTGAAAATTGTTTTCAAATTTGGTATCCCACATTTGCTTTTATATATAACCTGTTTATTATGAATCAAAATGTTTTATTCACTTTAGTCATTCATCTGTAGATCTTTTAAGAGTCTGTTGCTGTAAAAAATATTTTAAATGCTTCATGTTTCTGAGAAACATTTTGTTGTACAGCCTTTACCAGAATTCCCCATTAGTAGCTCTGTACCAGAATAATGCTTCATACAGCTTAATGATGAATAATAGCCTTTTTATTTTTAATAATCAGTCATTCATTCATTACTGTTAGGCATAGGGCAGGATTGTGAAAATAGTTAGGTTATAAGGGTTGACTCATATTTCAATTGTTGTTGCTTCTCTTTCTGATTTGTTCAGCCCATTAGAGTTTATGTCAGAGAGTTCTGTAGAAAACAAACAACACACTAATACAGCTCCCCACCCCCCAACCTCCGCCCCCCCAAAAAAAAGCAAGCAAAGAAGGCAAAAGACTCAGGGAGATGAAGACAGTTTCGCTAATGAGTCCCCAACTGATTAAAAATAAATACATTTCTGTTCCTAGAAATGCGTAAGTAGCATCTATTGCCCCAAACTGTTTAACTTTAGAAAAAATAAAGTTGCACTCAAATTTGTTATGGGAGAACAACAACACTGCAACTAATTATTTCCCAGGTGCCTATAGTTCGAATTTAGAAATGAACTACTACCAACAACATATGGAATGGACCCATCTTTAGACCCAGCTTGACAGATGACCCATCAATGTGGTTATCTTTAAGAGGCCACTGTATTGCCATTGAGCACTGACTTTACCCAAAGGCACTGACTAGACTCATGGGAGTTCCACAGTGTGACATGGGGTTTGGCTGTAGAGCCAAGACCACCTAGGTTTGAGTCTTAGTCCTGCTTATATGACTTTGGGCAAGCTACTTGTGTCAGTCAGCTTTGTCTGTGTAACATACTCTCCCCAAATTTAGCTGCTTAAAAAGTTATTGTGTATTTGCTCATGATTTAGTGGGTTGAAAATTCACTTGGGCTTAGCTGGGACACAGCAATTTATTTATTTATTTATTTTTAGTGAGAGGAGAAGGGAAGGAGAAAGGGAGGGAGAGAAAGATCAACTTGTGGTTGCCTCTTATGTGTCCCCCACTGGGGATGTGGCCTGCAACCCAGGCATGTGCCCTGACTGGAAATTGAACCAGTGACCCTTTAGTTCACAGGCCAGTGCTCAATCCACTAAGCCACACTAGCCAGGGCTTGTATTTTTGTTCCTCACAGTATTGGCTGGTAAGGCAATTTGCCTGGGGCCTTTGGTGGGGCCCTTCTCAATGTAATTTCTCTTCATCTCACAAAGTAGCCTGAATTTCTTTATATGGTGACTGAAAGTTCCCCACAACAATTGGAGTAAGTTTCAACAAGCAAGCATCTTTCAAGCATTGACTTATATCACATTCGCTATTGTCTCATTCACTAAAGTAACAGCAACAGGCTGCCCCACTACTTCTCTAGGCTTCCAGATTCTTATTGGCAACATGAGGATATCACACTACCTATTTTTAAAGTTCTTGTGAAGATTAAATAAAATTATCTCTGTAAAGTAGGGTTAAACAAATGTTAGGTATAATTATATTATTGCCAATTAAGAAAAGAAGAGAAAAAGAGAAAATAGGGAGGGAAAATAGAAGAAAGGAAAGAACTGGGGATACATATGAAGCTGAGGTAGAAAAGGGCCCTATGGAGATTATGATAATTTTATGAGCAACTAATACTTAGTTGGTCTTGGTTACTTGTTGTAAGTGACCTTTGAGGTTCTTGTTAGCACTTTACCAATTTAGAAATAGCTATTTCCATACCAGAAAAGCAGATTTATTTTTATTTTACATTTCAAGAGTTTTCTCTTTTTGGTAACAGTGACTGGGTTTTAATGAGGGGACCATAGGCAGATTTTCTCTTCTCTATTTTATACATTTTCTGTGATCGGGTTACATAGCATTTATAATTAAAAGAAACAGCCAAATAGAAAAAATGAAGAAACAAGACTTTTAAAAAATGAGGAGAGGCTTAGGAACCTGCAGGACATCTTTAGACATTCCAACGTTCAAATTATAGGAGTACCAGAAGGGGAAGAGGAACAGCAACAAGTGGAAAAGTTATTTGAACAAGTAATAAAGGAGAACTCCCCCAATCTGGCAAAGGAAATAGACTTCCAAGAAGTCCAGGAGCTCAGAGAGTCCCAGAGAAGGTGGATCCAAGGAGGAATACACCAAGGCACATCATAATTACATTAGCCAAGATTAAAATGAAGGAGAGAATTAGAAGCAGCAAGAGATAAGGGGACAGTAACCTACAAAGGAATTCCCATCGGACTGTCAGCTGATTTCTCAAAAGAGACCTTACAGGCAAGAAGGGGCTGCAAAGAAGTATTCCAAGTCATGAAAGGCAAGGACCTACATGCAAGATTGCTCTATCCAGCAAAGCTTTCATTTAGAATGGAAGGACAGATAAAGTGCTTCTCAGATAAGACCAAATTCAAGGAGTTCATCATCACCAAGCCCTTATTATATGAAATGTTAAAGGGACTTATCTAAGAAAAAAGAAGATAAAAAATATGAACAGTGAAAGGACAGCAAACTCACAGTTATTGACAACCACACCTAAAACAAAAGCAAACTAAGAGGACAGCTAGATCAGGAGCAGAACCATAGAAATGAAGATCACATAGAGGGTTAGCAACAGGGGAGTGGGAGGAGGAGAAGGGGGAGAAGGTACAGAATATAAGTAGCATAGACGGTGGGGAGATAATAGACAGTGGGGAGGGCAAGAATAGTATAGGAAATGTAGAATCTAAAGAACTCATGACACATGGACATGAAATAAAGGGGGGAAGTGTGGGGGGAGGGGGTGTGCAGGGTGGAGGGGAATGAAGGGAGGGTAATGGGACAACTGTAGTGGCACAATCAATAAAATATATTAAAAAATAAAAGAAAACATTAAAACTACCTTAGTAGTTTTTAAAAAGAATTTAGTTTTAGAACAAAATTCTTTTTAAAATTCTGGAGTTCTAAACACTTTTGCATTTGTTAATGAGTTGACACTTTTCGACATTTCCTATGTTACCTTAGGCTTGGAGGAACGAGTCAGTTTCCTCACTACACCCTGAAAATTCCCCTGACACGTGCGGCTATCTGCCCATCTGCTTTTTTGAGAGAATAGAAGCCTCCTAATTCCAAAACGCCTGAAGGTTACTTTTGGAACAAACATTTGTTTATCAATAGTACAAGTTAAAATTCCATTAGCCTTTTGGTCTGCTGGAAGTTGGATCCTATACATTTAAAATTATCTTTACAAGTATGGAGTTGGAGTATTTGTATAAACTGAAAGGAGAATGTTAAATTGATAATCACACTCATTCTAGGATAAATTAATTAAACTTGCCTGGAAGTTTACATTTATCCTCTAACCCTCTGACAAATTTATTAGAAAGTGCAAAAAATGAAGATAAAAATCAATTACAGCTGCAGTTGGGGGATATAGACCAGACTTTGATGAACTCTCAGAGTGTCAGCATGTGCTATGTCTTCACGGATCTGAACAGCCAGACCAGTCCCCATTGCTCAACGTGTGGTCTGTGGACACGTGTGGAAAATGGATCACAGGAGTGGCTTTTTACAAGTCAGACTGCCCTCGGGGGTGCTGCCCCTGTCCCTAGACTCAGGCCTGGGCTCTCGGGTACCAGAATACTGTCCATGCTTTCCTGGCAGAGTCCCCTCTGCTGTCTTCCCTGCTCCTACCCAGCTCACGACCCCACATTGCTACTTCTTGTTCTGAGATCTTACTTTACTGTGGGCTGATTGTGTATCTAGACCACTGGTCTAAAAACATTTTCTGTAAAGTGTTAGAGAGGAAATATTTTAGGTTTTGCGGGTCATAGGATCTCTGTCACAATTCCTCAGCTCTGCTATTAGAGCTCGAAAGTAGCCCTGGACAATATGTAATGAGTGGGAATAGCTGCCAATAAAATTTCCTTTACAAAAATAGGGGGCCAGCTAGATCTGGAAGTAGAGGGACCCTAGTCTGGAACCTTTTAGTCTTTTTCATCTCCAAGTCCAGGCAAACTTAAAAAAAAACTTATGTTTTTCTCAGTTCCTCAGAGGACCTAGATTTATGTAAAATGACAACCCCAGAGACTTTTGCAGAAGAAACTGAGGTATTCAGCATAGGTTGTTCTGGGTGTCTAGCCAGGAGTATGAGGTGGAGTAGCGGCTTTGGACCAGCGATTGAAGTGATTAACCATTTTCTAGATGGGTGGGGTGGAAGGACAGCAAGGTTAAGTGACTTCCATAAGGTCATCAACTGAGTCGGGGGCTGGGTCAGGGGCTGACTGAAGATTTCTCTTTATTCTCCGGAGCCATGGTTCTCTGATCAGAATCACCAGGGGCCACTTAAAATAGATTGCTCATTTCTATGGCTGGAGTTTTGGGGTCAAAGAGCCTGAGTTTCTAACAAGGCTGTGGGTGCTGCTGTTGCTGCTGGCCCCCAGGACCACACCTGAGGACCATTGCCCTGAAGTAAACCATGCATCATAGGAGAACATGCTTTTGTTTTATGAAGCTCTCCAGCAGTTTCTTATCTGATGAATGGGTCTAAAGTGCTTTCCAGATTCAAGGCTATAGAAGCTTTATTTTCATTCTGGGTAGCAAGCTTTACCATATCATAGGGTGGTACTCCAAAGTGGCATTATTGATTTTTGATATGAAGTCAAGTATACACATGGTAAACACACCAATAATTGGTATATTAAACTGCCTAAATGTAATGAGATTCTGGTATCAATGCTTCTTGCTCCCAAGAATGAAAACACCATCACTTGGCCATTTTCAGGAGCAAGTTCTTTTCTAGCTCCCCGTGGAATCCTTACACTCGACTCTAACCCCTCCTGTTTTTCTGATACGTCCAGTCACATTTTAATGGCTGAAATGGCTTTGAAGCTTCCCCCAAGGAACCAATTTTCACCCTGAGCACAGGGCAGCTCCTGGCCTTCAACAAGGAGTTGACTTCAGTGATGTTTGCACACGAGTCCAGAAAGCAAATGTATTTTGACTGTTGTCCTGATGGCAGCGCTTTAACATCAGCAGCAGAAGTAGATTTGTCATGGAGCTTTTCTGATGAGACAGGCTCTCCAAACTCATCGAGTCTGATGGCAGGTTTTGTCAGTGAGAGGAGCGGTTGCCCACAGCTAGTCAGGCTGCTGGAATTTTTGGCGCTAATGGCAGGGGTTCGTTGAGAGACGGGTTTAGCAGAGTCACAGCTAATATGATTCTAGATCCTCCCAGGAAAATGGTGAGTGTATAAACCACAGGACACTGATATTAAGGCAGCTGTTTTATACTAGCCAAAAATTCATGACTCAGATTCCTTAATGAGTTCTTTGGGGCAGGAGGCATAAAAGCTGGTGAACCAAACTGTTCAACTGAAATATCAAAAGCTTAAAAAAGTCTTTAAAAGTCATTAAATTCTGAACAATACCAACAACAGTTTAAATGCTTCTGTGGATTGTCATCCAATAGAAATATCATACCTCTTGGCTTTGCCCCGGGCAAACTTTTCACTGAAGTCATTCATTTTGCTTTTTGTTATGGTTACCTAACCTCAGTCAGACGGCAGCAGACTACCAAAAATGCGAGGCAGAGCCTTTACCAGTTTCTACCTTTTTTCTGCTTTGGAAATAGAATGGACTCCACTGACTTTTCTTTTTCTGAATATGATCTTTCTTTTAAAGATATAGGAAAGACATGATTAGACACGGGAGGGGACTTGAATGTCAGCTGGAGAGGACAGTATGTCTCATGACACACATACATGTGTGGAATCGCTAACTTGGCTGGCCGCCTGGAAATATTTGCAGCACCAGCCTACCTCTCTCATTCTCTCCGAGGAAAGCCCTAGACAGTGCGTGTCAGCAACAGCTCCCGTTCCCAACTGGAATCTCTTCAAGTCTCCCCCTTCCAGAATCAGAATATTATATTGTTTTAAACTTCATAGGGTACATTATAATCGTGTGACTTTCTTCGATGTTTTTAACTTGAAAAATTTGGCTCAGGGATCGCCCTTACTCAGAGCTTGTGGACTGTAGACAACTTCATCCCTAATTAGTAACTCAGACCCATGATAAGGACTCCTGAGAAAGTCAATCCTCTTAGTTTTTTTGTTTCCATAGGCCAGTATGTCTATCTCCTGCCTCGTTGAGCCCATTCATTCAAATGTTGGATATGTACGGTGTGTTTATAGCTGTTTGACATACATATTACTGGGAAGTGAGGAGCCACCGATGGGAGAGGTATTCTTTTTGTCTTCTGAATTGGAGTGAGATATGCAGACAAATAATTGTAAAGTGGGATGAAACAAGCAGAGATTTATATTTAAACTATGGGAACACAGCGGAGGGGAAAACAATGGTCTGAAGAAGTCAGGAAGGTGACATTTGATCGGAGTCTAGAAGATGAGCAGGTGTTTTCCAGGAAAGGAAGAAGTGGAAAGATATTTCAAGCAAAGGGCACAGTATATGTGTAGGAGACAATTTGTGCTCACTAATTGTCCACATGCTTCCTTATTTTTAAAAATTTCTTGTAGTTGGATTGAATTCATGTGACTGACTCTTAGTGAATGAGATTGTGAGCAGAAATGATTCATTACTTAGTATCCTAGGCACTTAAACATTGGTATATCTTGTTCATTTCTCTTGCCTGTTGCTATATACTTGGTAGTAATGTATTGAAATATCTGAGTCACAGAATAAAGGAAACCTGATTCCCTAAGTCACTGGATGAAGACCAGCCTCCTCCGCATTGTATTTCATGTGAGAGAGAAATAGGCTTTTACCACATTAAGCTGGTCTGTTGTGGTAGTTGGCATTGGTTACTATTTATGTAATGCAGACATAGAAAGCTCTGGCATCTTTGGAGAATGTTTGACACTTCAACAGAGTCAGGGGCAAAAATATGGAGAAAAAACTTTATGAGTAGGTGGAACCAGATAGGGGTTGTTTTGTAAATCATGATGAAGAGGTTGTATTTCATTCTTGAAGCAACTAGGAGGCATGGGAATTGTGTGTGTGTTTTTAAAAAAATATATTGATATTCCACAGTTTTTTAACTATTCTCTAATATTTGACATTTAGGATATTTGGTTTTTAGGGGTTTTTTAATGGGAAGTTTTTATGCAGGTAGTCATATAATTGAATTTTGGAGATAAACTATGGGGGAGCACATAGGATGAACAGGAGTGGGGAGAAGCTGAGGCCCAAATCAGGTACGGGTTACCATGATCATCTGGGTGAAAGATGGCGAGGGTTCTGGCTTTGGATCGATTCCTTTCATTGTGTTCTTGCACCAAGTTCCTGAGGTAAAGAAGGGACACCGCCACGACCACTTAGACCATGGGTCGGCAAACATTGCTCACCGGCTTTTGTAAGTTAGGTTCAGCGGGAATGGAGCCACACACATTTGTGTACATGCTATGTCCGCTTCTACCCTGTAATGACAGGGTTGAGTAGTTGCAACAGGGACTATGTGGCCGACAAAGCCAAAATATTTGCTGTCTGGCCCTTTGAGAAGAAGTTTGCTGGTCCTTGGGTCAGGCTGTGTGGATAGGCATCATCGGAATCACTGTACTTGCTCAGAGACCTGTAACCTGGCTACTTGTGTTATGGACGAGTTGGTACCAACTAAGTTCAAATCTGTTGTTACACACCTGTTTAGCTCCCCTCTGTAGCAACAGAGTAGTATTGGGAAATAAACTTCTCTCCTCTCAGCCCCTCTCTCTGGTGGGTTTCCATGGGAATAAGAGATGTATGTGAATGATGGGATAGTGAGGGTATTATATCCACTCTTTCTCTAGTGAAAGGGGTTGATAGCTTACAGGTGGCTATATGTGTGTGGCTTTTCTTTTTTCAGGACTTTGTGCTCAACTGGGGATGATTTAAGCCATAATCTTTTAAGTGATTGCTTAATTATCTACTCTGTTGTCCCAGATTTCCTATGTGTGGAGTCTCAAATCCAGACTTGATGGACAGGTGTAAATAGCCTGTTTTGGTCTCTGGTCATGTATGTATGCATGCACCCATAAAGATGACACACACCACATACAGTTATGCACTTAGCTCTTAAAATTTAACTTTCAGTCTTGGGGCTTTCTCCTTTTCAGCAAATCTTGAGTTGTGTCATTTACTGTACTGGTAACAAAATTGGTAGTTTTGTCTTTATTTGGCTCTTAAATGGATTCAGAACTCAAAATGGAGAGGCTGTGCAGTTCAGTAGCTTCCTTAAGCTCCTGTTTGTGACATAAAGTCTGGAAACCTTAAGACTGGATGCTGGGCATCCATTTGGGGGCTTAGGGAGATTAAGGTTGCTGTTGGTGCCGTTTGGAGGAAGGCTTTGGAAAGGGTGGTATCCCAGGCTTTTCTTTACAATCTGTGACATCTTTATTGCTGATACTCACAGGTGTGTGGCTATTTTTTCAGGCACAGGCTATGGAAGCTGGGTTGCTGTTCTTGACCTTAGCAGGTGCACTGGGCATAAAATAAAAGTATCTTTTGGTTGTACAGGTTTTTTGGCATTGATAAGTGGAAACATCTTTGTTCTCTTTACATATTTCTCTGCAGGACAGGACTTAGGAACACCATGTGTATGGTTCCAGCCTTTAAATTATACAGGAGTTGCTAGTATTTAATGATTGGCTGCCTCCAATCCCATTTTTGAACTTGTTTTGAACTGCAAGCAGTTTTAGGGTCAAAGAGGGGACAGTGGCAAGACTTCTCTCTTGGCCTCATGTGGTTTGTTCATGGGCTATTGAAGCCAATGCCCTTCCTTACCTAACTGTCTCAGATAGATTTTCTCTTGTTACTGATGTAACCTCCTATCATGGTTGTAGATTTCAAGGACCCAGACTGGAGTCCAGACAGGCAGAATTTTGTTAGTAAATGTGTAAAGAGCAATGGGTCCTTACAAGTCAGGGATATCATCTTGTGTGGTAGGTAGAAACAAAACACAATGAAATTATTGCAATCTTATCTTTTTAATGAAAGGAAATTAAAAAAGTATTATGTAGGTCTCCAGAAATCAGGTTTGCTGAGATTCTCCAGGGAGAATTGGGTAAGTTTAAAAACAGAATTTCATCTAGAAGTAGGGACAGGAGCAGTGGGAGATTAAAAGAAAAATAAAGTCATTTTGATTAGACTCATACAAGAGAATAATTTCTTTAAAAAAGATTCGCATCAAGTAGTTGAAGCCAGACAGATAAGGAAAATGAGATCTACCAAATTATAAAGAAAGACTGGGATCTTGGATGCCAGGTAAGGCAGATCTAAAAGGAGGAAAGCAGCTGAGATCCCGGAGGCTGGGTGTTCTAGGATGGGGGTCCTCATGCTCTGGGCTGTGGACTGGTACCAGTCTGAACCTCTTAGGAACCAAGATGCATGGCAAGAGGTGAGCTCGAATGTAATGTGCTTGAAGAATCCTGAAACCACACCCCACCCCGGTCCGTGGAAACATTGCCTTTCACGAAACCAGACCCTGGTGCCAAAAGGTTGGGGACCACTGTCCTAGGAGACTCTTGGTCAAATTCCCCTCTGCATGCCTGAAACTGCCTCAACTCCATATGTTTGAAGGTTTGGTTGTCCCTTCTCAGCAGAGAAAAGTGGTAGTAATACGTGAAGACAATTAGCTATTTTTCTGGTTAAGTCACATCAAATTTTGTGTGTAGTCTCCCAAAGATGTTCTTATATCACTACAATATATGGACAATATATATTAGTTGCCAAGTGTTAAAAAATTGTGGTAGCTTGATCTTTGAGGTCAGTCTATAAAATCTATCTCCAATGATTGGATGCTATTGATCATTGCTAGCTCAGGAAATTTTATAAAGAGGACAAGAGCCCATCTACTTGCTGCCCCACTTTACAGCAGTGGTCTGGTTATAGAATGCCTTCCATGCCTGCTCTCCCCTGGGAGTCAAGCTGTGTGGGTGTTTGAACGCATTCATTTCACAAACGAAGGTTAAACCTATAGTGGTATCTGAATGTTGAGTAGTCTGTGTAGAGTCAAGGACAAAGTGGTGGTAACAAATCATGTATTGACTGGTCTCTAGGTCAGTCAACGGTTCAGGCCTGCAGAGACCAGTTTGTGGTCTCTAAGTCTCTTAGACCTCTGCAACGTCTGCCTCCTTGACTATTTTAAAAGGAACACAATTTGGTCTTGTTCTAAAGATGTTGGCAAGAAACTGAAATACTGATGGGAACGAGAAAAGGCAATATAGCCAGTTATATTGCTTGCTGATGGTGGACTAACAGAGCTAAGAGGACATCAGGAGAATGCCTGGGGTATAATGAATTCAACAGGGAGGACAGGCAAGATCTCAGAGAGTCTCCAGGGAGTCAAGAAGCCTCTAGTGTGAGGGGATTCTTAATACTGTGGATAAGGAGGCAAAATAAAAAAAAAGAAGTTTGCACATTGCAATAGAGATGCTAGACTTTTGGATGGATTTAAGATAGAAAAACTAGGGAGATGAACATTCAAAATTTTAATCTGAATTAGGTGAGTTTTGGAATAGCACAGAAATTGTAGGTGGGAATCTGTTATTATCCTTGGAAGTTTCCTGGGAAATTTATGGAAGGATCAGAGAGAAGAGATAGGGTGGGGAAGGCACATTAATTGGGAATGAAGTGAAATGATAGATTACTTGGGAACAAGGGATGAAACAATAGATCGAGTGTAGTCATAGGTTAATGGTTGTCTGGTGGGGAGATAGATCCTGATACAGGATTATCCAGTTTAGGGAATAAAGGGGAGACCAATTAGTGTGAGGAGTGGATGCTTTTTTTCCGACTAACTGAGAAATCTTTGACTTTATTTCTTTCATTATGTGGGGGGATGGAGCTCCAGAAGAATATGCAAGAATAGGTATGTAAGATAAACATCTGGGCTAGCAAGAAAAGGGAAGGCAGAAAGAAAGAAGGCTCTGGGATCTAGTCCTAAATATTGAAGAGGAGGAATGACTCAGTTTAAGAATTAAGTAAATATCAGAAAGACTTAGCTTGGCTGCCTACTGCAAAGGACAGTAGGACAGCAGAGGGAAGTGGAACTCCTGCAGCCCATCCATTATTACTGACAGGAGGTGAGAAAGGTATGTTTTTGTGTTGCTGAAGTAGTAAATGTTACTCTCCCCTTGTGGATCTCAAGGTGTTGGTTGGCTTGGAGCTCAGAGGAGTGGAAAGCCCACTTGACCTGAGTTAAGCAGCCTTTACTGATCAAGTTTCACCAGTTGCAAAACTAACATTTGGATTCATTTGAGTCTGCTTCTTAGTTTGCTCAGAATTCAGTGTGGAAAGTAATCCATTAGCCTAAAAAAGCACCCCGACTCCCTATGTGATAGGTTCTGTTCTTTATTCCCTACATGCATACTTCTATTTAAACTTCCCCAAGGCCCTATGCAATGGTTTGAAGGTCTGTGTCTCTCCCACACCACCACCAAATTTGTATATTAGAATCCTAACCCCTATGTGATGGTATTAGAAGGTGGAGTTTTGGGGAGGCGATTAGGTCATGAGGTTGGAGCCCTCATGGTTGGAATTAACCTAATGATCTTATAAAACAGACCCCAGAGAGCTAGGCATGTGAAGATACAATGAGAGTCAGTAGTCTGCAACCAGAAGAGAGCTCTCTTCAGAACTGAGCCTGTTGGCATTCTGATCTTGGACTTCCAGACTCCAAGACTGGGGGAAATAAATTTCTCTGGTTTATAAGCCACCCAAGCCTGTGGACTTGCTTATAGTACCTATAACTGGTACTTGCTATAGTAGCTTGCACAACCTCCCTCCGAAGTTGTTATCACCCCACTTTATAGACAAAGAGTGTGAGGCTCAGAGAGCTTCAGAAATTTGTCCATGGTTCATGTATACAAATTGGAATTAGAATGTGGATTGTATAACTTTAGAGTTTGTGATCTTAATCCTCCATTAAATCACTTTGCAGAAGTGTTGTTACCTTAAGCTCAGCAATTTATTCTGAGATAAGACCTTCTATATAAACATCCTACTTTCTATTGGTTTCTTTTCTTCTTGGAGTGGTTTTGGGGAGGAGCCATAGGTAGGGCTGCTCCCATATGCTCCCTCTGCCCAACCCTCCATCCCAATTTGGGCTTTCTTGAAAAAGTCACCAGGAGCTACTTGGCCTGGTTGTTCTTTTCAAATTTATAGGCTCATTAGGGTAGACAACAGACTAAACAAACAAACAAACAAACAAACCAAACTTCCATTGCTATCCTCTTTATTAGGCTGCCTCTGGCAGCTGACCTTGAGACTTGTGAGAAGATGGAATGTTGCAGATGAAATGACGTGACCAAGACTTTCTTATTTCCTGTCATTGGGAGAATGATGATTAGGACAGAGCAGTTCAGGAGAGAAAACTGCTTGCCGCAAAGGGCAGCTTGTGTTAAGAGAAATCATGTGCATTAGTATTATTCTCATTTGATACAGAGTGTGTGGTTGCGTGCCCAAGTTCACAAGATTTTTTAATGATGAAAATCAGTAATAACCTTCTTTATCTTTGAGAAATTCATAAAGTGTAGACTAACATGTAAACAATTTTATAATGAATAAGTGTATTTTTGGAAATGAATAGATTGGAAAGACTTTTAAAAAAATATAAAGTCCTCTATGTTTAATATTCATAGGGTTTGCCAAGAGTGAGCATGCCTGGGCCTCTTACTAAGACTCTGCAGGATAAATATCCCCATTTCTCCTGGGAATTTTTAGTGTTACCAGTGATGTGGTGGCTTGAATTGCCCTTTGAGTTTGCAGCTCGCCCCAGGGTGTCCTGGCCTGGGGAGTGTACTCAGCATATTTTGGCAATCTGGAGCAGGTAGACTGGCCACACTGGGGGAAGGAATGGAGCAACTGTTTACTGCCTTCTTGATGCCAGCAATGCCCATTCCTGTGTCTGCCTGCACAGGCTGGAGAGGCTGCAGCTGCTAAGAGGGCTGCAGATGACTCCCAATGTCCCCTCTCCTAATCTGCACAAAAGCATTCTGCTGGCTCTTTGATGGCTTGCCTGGCCTGATGGGGCCAAGGCAGAAGTGGCATTCGTCCAGCTGAATCTCTTTTAAATAATTGCCTAATCACCGCCATTCTTTTTCTCATTACCACGGTGCCTTTAGAAGCCTCCGTTTCTGTAAGGCAGCATATACAGAGTTCAGCCTCAGCAGTAGGCATACTCCGATATGCTTCTCCGTCATGGGGTGGGCAGACTGGCTGCCTGTTGTACACATGTACCTGCACATCGATTATGTACTCATTTGCCCACTGTGGGTCTCTGAAATTGCAAATATGGAGGCGGGATGGCAGTGTGTGGGCAGATGAGGGGTGGGTTGGTGCATGCTGTATGCGACAAGGGCCCCTGTTGTGTCTGCTTTTGTATGTGCAGTCCTGCAGCTAATGATACCTCTTAATTAAATTGCAGTTTTGCTCTCAGCAGCTTTGCCCTATTGTCCAGGCCACTTGACCTGTCAAGCAGAGAGGAGGAGGTGTGTGGGAAAGGAAAGTTCCTTCCTGCTCACAGGGAGAGAAGCCTGTTTGCATTCTGAGGGCCCCTCAACTTTTCAGAGCCGTCTCAGCCTATCTCTACACGTAATAGGATGAAAATAAAACAAAGCCTTGGAGCTGCGGCAGTGCCGTGTTCTCTGTCTGCCCCGTGAGTCACTGTGCCCACAGTAATAGCTTGCCTTGTAAACCGCTACCGAGTGTGTGCATGGTTTTCTTTTTGAGAGATGACGGTTCCCAAGTGAAAGGACACTTCAGCTCTGATAAAACTTTCCTTCAATTGTCTGAGTTTTGTGTTTGTTTTCTGGCAAAGCCCACTGCTGCCTGAGCACTGCGTGCTGTGGAACGTTCTCCGTTTTTACGCAGCGAGGCCAGCCGGGGTCTTTGGGGGGCTCTTCCTAGTATTGCCTGAAGCGAATACCACAGCTCAATAGCAATTTAATATTGTAATCAGGGAGAAAACTGTGCAGTTTTGGCACATCGTGATAGTTATTAACTACATCTATTAGAGTTACGGTTCTAGTAACTAATATTTACAAAAGGTTCCCTGTGTAGGGGAGACCTTGCCCAGACACAAATGTCTCAGTTATTCCTAAGTGATTATCAGAAGCCCTTTGAGCCAATGTTTTTTTTTCCCACTGTTTAAAGATAAAGCATCAATCCTGAGAAATCAGACTTCAAAAAGCCTGCTTCATGAATAACAAATTCTCAGGGTCTAAACCTATGTTGAGGTTTGGAACATTTTAGGAAATTTGGGAGAGTTTTCCTGGGAAAAAGAATCCAACAGATAAGTTGAGAGAGAGGAGAGGAATGGGGGCGGGGAGAATCAGCAGATAAAATAAAAAGGTAATATTTAATTGGTATCACTTTGGAAAAGTTTAAAGTATGCTCTCCCTTATGTGGTAGCAGAGTAGCTTTGGAGTACCAGTGTTTGAATCTCCTGGGGTGCTAACTGGGTGCAGTGGGTGTCAATGGGTGGCTTTTGAGGGTGAGATGCAGTTGCATGTTATCCTTTAACATAGCGATTCAACAAAACCAAGTGCCAGGGCCCAGTGAAGCTGATAAAGGCAGAAGCATTTCTAAGCCCCACAATTGTGTCATTGTTCAAATTATGTTCCCGGACAACATCAAGGCCTCATTACTGTCAGTTACAACACAGCATCATATATATCTTTCCTGAATCTTCTTCAGCACATGTATTTAGTGAGGTGAGTTTATTGCTAAGTGGTATTCAGGGTGAAAACTGAAGGATTTTATGAACTGAAGAGAATTGTTCAGTCGCACACTTGTTCATGTATTCCTTATTAATTTATCGTACACCTATAATGGTATTGTTTTAGGTATTGTAGATGAAGCAATGAAAAGATAGATAATCTTGTGTCTTCCATGACGCTTTCATTGCTCTGGTTGAAGACCCCAAATTAGTAGATGGATAGATAAGTAAATGTAAAATAATTAGAGTTTAACTAGTATAAAGGAATAAACCAGCCTTGTAGAGTGGTTGTACACTGGTCATGGAAGTTCTTTCTGACTGGGTAACACTCGACCAGAAACCTGAAATGTGGATGAGAAGAGCTGTGTCCCTCATTGGAAAGTGCTTCTTGCACATCACCTGTTCATTACCCCAGTATCCCATGGTGCTGGGCGTTTAATCTGGCGTCTGTGGAACTCTCAGGCCATGTTACTCAAAGTGTGTTTTGAGGAATAGTTACATCAGAATAACACTGTGTTTTTGCTGAAAATGCAAAATCCTGGGCTCCATTACAGACCTACTCAGAATTTCTGAGGTGGGGCCTTGGAATACGCATTTTAAAGCACTCCAATGGACTAGATGAACTTTCTCTAACCATATGCAAAATGCTGTGCATTCATGGCTATGTGTCAGATCACACAAAATTCTTTGCCAATTCCCTCTTCCAAAAGAAGTTAAGAAGAGGAACTTAGTACCTTTCCTATGTCTCATTCCATCCCTGGAAAGAATGAATTTGGATATGTGTCAGGGACAACATAGATATTCCAACAACACATAGTTATTTGCTATAGTAAAGGTGCAGGGAGGAGGGGAGTTGTTCAAGATTCTCTTTTCAGGATCATGTAGGTTTGGATCAGGAGGAGCAAGAAAGATCAGTGTGAAGGTTGTATGGGAGTCAGAAGTAATGGGTTAAGGGCCAATCTTAGGCCTGGACTGTAGGAGAAAAAAATACTCTCTTCCCTTCCTAGTGGCTGAATGGAAAGATAGGTAGGTATTGGGATGCCTTCTACCAAAGAAATACCTTCTATTTTCCTGGTAAGATCAAGTGAGCCCAAATGGGGTCCAGAGGTGGAAGAGCATGGAAGAATGGCTGGTGTAGGCTTTAGCCTTAACTAGAGTTGTAAGATACATGGAAGATATGTTATTTTTCCCTTTCTAATCTGTTGGCAGGCATTGATTATAAACCTCAGCAGCTTCCTGTCTTGTAATCAATCTACATGGATGCTCCAAGCATTAAGTGACAATAGATTGTTATTCACACGAAACTAATTGTCATCTTTGGATCTTAAGGAGAAAGACAACAAAAGTCTTGGAGGGTTGATCATAAGCCAGTTCCAGCCAGCCTTCCCTCGTTCGTTTCTTCCTCCCTCCCTCCCTCCCTCCCTCCCTTCCTTCCTTCCTTCCTTCCTTCCTTCCTTCCTTCCTTCCTTCCATATTGATTGGGATTTACTACATGCCAGGTATTATATTAGGTGCTGGGGATATAGCAGTGAATAAAATAAACAAAATCTCTGTTCTCTTGCAATTTTTATTCTCACAGAATGAGAGAGAAATATGTATATATATTCCTTCACTTACAGTGGGGTTATATACTGATAAACCCATCATAAGTTGAAATTGCATTTAAGACACCTAACTTACAGAGCATCATAAGTTAGTCTAGCGACCTTAAACATGCCCAGAACACTTATATTAACCTCTAGTTGGGCAAAATCATGTGTCATAAAGCCTATTTTATAATGAAGTATTAAATATCTCATGTCATTTAATGAATACTGTACTGAAAGTAAAAAGCAATAGTTGTATGGTTACTCACCATTAACAAACACAGCTATAAGCACACTGGGCCTGAAGAATGTTTAAAGCATTGAACTAAAATGAATATAATTATGAAAAAGTATTATACTACACAGAGACCAGGAAAGATCAAAATTCAAATTCTGAAGTGCAGTTTCTATCCAATGTGTATCACTTTTGCACCATTGTAAAGTCAAAAAATTGTAAGTCAAATCATTTCAAGCTGGGGACCATCTCTCTATGTATATATGTATATACATACATACATACATATACATGTATATACATATATATATATACACACATAGATAATGGACAGGCAGTGGTAAGTACTATGGATAAAAATAAAACACAGTAGGTATGATGAAGGGTACCAGGTTATTTTTTTAAAAGACAGCTTTTTATGCAAGTGCCATCTAGTAGAGACCTGAATGAAATGAGGTTATGAACTATGTGGCTATCTCAATGGCAGGAGATGAGAAGGAGATTTCTAGTTGAAATGCTAATCAGTAATGAGTGTGAAATTGACAGGAGAGACATCTGGGCCATACATTTTTGGCATTCAAGCATCAAAGAGGTAGACAAAGCTGGATGAAGGGCAGCTTAATGAGGAGGTAGAACTTCAAGGTGATGACCATTCCATATTCAGGTATAACCAGATCATGGGAGCCATGAGGTAAACTTGTAGACTCAAGATCCTATGGGATTAACTGAATGTGAACTAGCCATGATTCATTTTTAATTGCATGACAATAAGTATTTGAGTCTTTGCTCTGTGCCTAGCATTGTTCTAAGTGCTTAATATGTGCTAACCTTAATTATCACAGCAATACTTTGGGGTAGATTATTATTGGCTCCATTTTACAAATAAGAAAAATAAAACACAGAGAAGTTAAGTAACTTGCTCAAAATTACATATCAGTTAATGGCAGAACTGGGATTCAAATTCAGGTAGTCTGACTCTGGGACTGTATTCTCTTGTGTCTCAGCTTTACTGTGTAATATGGTAATATCTTGGAGCTTTAATCTTTATGTTCTTATTTTTGCATTTCCTGATCTATGACTCATCCTTTGGTTTGTAGCTGCATTTCCTTGAGGAGATTTAGAATTGCGGTTTGAAAAGACAGACTCAATACTCAGTCTATTTGACTTTCAATACAGGCTCTTGAGAATCAAAAAAGGAGGAAAGTTGAGGATAGATTTTTATACCATCACAGTAGACTAGAAAAAATAGAGAACATCGGGTCATGTGGGAGGAGCTATGGGGGGCAGGGCTGAAAAGGGGTGCCTGGAAATGCTGGAAAGCCCATGGTGAGTATTGAGATGCTGCTGAGCAGCATCACTGGCATTACCAGAGAAGCCCGTGGGAGTACAGCCAATCCCACAGCAGTTTTCTTGCATGTAAGAAGGCTTCAGCTAGTGGCTTAAGTGGAGGAACTAAAGAACTGGAGTTGCTGTTCAAGGGTCATCAACTGTCAACTGCCTATATGTTGCCTATGAATCATCCAGCACAAGGAGGTGTACCTGTTTCCAGAGAATTTGTGGAATTGTACTCAAATGGTCCTGAGGGAAGAGTCACCCTGTCCCCTACTCTTCGGTGACTTGGTGGCAATGGTGATGCAGAAGAGAAAGCCCAAGTACTGGAATTTGACTGTGTGTGTGAGAGAGAGCTGATGTAGTGGAAGCAGTGTGTTGCAAGTATATTAGCCAGTACGAGGGAACGGAGGACTGCTTTTTTGCAGTGACATCACACCATAGAAGGAAACAAATGAAGATACTTGTGTTCTGGAGTTTGAAAAATTCAGAGGAAGTGTTGGAATCCCAAGAGCTGCTGAATTTATGCAAGCATGAAAAGTGGATTCTCAATAAATACCCAAAAGATCTCATTTCATTCTTTCTCTTTGTTTTTACTTTTTATTGAGTGCGATTAGATTATCAGTGGGGCCATGAGTGGCAGGCATTGCTGGTGGTGGGGGTGGGTAGCCCCACTGTTGGGCACAGGGCCAAGGACATAGTAGACATTAAATAATATTTGTCGAATGAGTGAAGGCTGAGCCCCTGTGTTAGCAAATAAAAATACCTTAAAATACTTTAAAAATTTAAAGTTTTTTCCACATTAGATGTTACTTTGCTAGCTTGCTTGTTATAAACCTGTTTTCTTTCGGAAAATTATAAACTGAACAAAAATACATAGCATTTAAGAATACCAGCAGTAGTCTGTTAGACAATGTAACAATATAAAATATTTCATTTACATTATCAAACAAAGTAGAAAATATCTAAGAATTGTTATGCATAATACGTATAACACCTTTTAAAAGAATGTTACAAGCTATCAAAAGACACAAAGACTGAATAGAAAGACAAGTTTAAACAGTAGGATTGAAAGATAAGCAAAAATAAAACCGTCTAAACAATACCAAGTGTTCATAATGAAACAGTGAAAGAGGAACTTGCACACACAGCCTGTGGGAAAGGAAAGCAGTATAACCACGTCAGAGAGCAATCGGCATTATTGTAGTAGTGATAAATTGGAAATAACCTAAATGTCCATTAATGAATAAGTAAATGGATAAATAAGCTCTAGCTATATTTATACAATGGATTAAAACCACATAGCAACTAAAGATGAATAAACTATATCTATATGTGTCAATTTCACATTGATTATATGTCAGAATATAATGATGTTCAGTGAAAAAAATCGAGTTATATAGATACATACAATGACATTTGTGTAAACTAAAACATAACATACTATAATACAATCTTTTCATCAGATATGTATAAAGAGATAAAGTATATAGGCAGACTGGTTTTCTCTGAGGTGGGAGTAAAGGATGTGAGAGGAGGGAGGGGAACAGAGGAACTTGGATTATTAGGTCTGTTTCTTGTACACACCAAGCAATGTGAATATTTAAAAATAGTGGGTGTTAGGTACACAGGTAATTGTTAGGTTATTCTGCCTATTAAATAACATCACAGAACATTTTTAAAATCAAAACACACGCAGATATCTAACCAATTGTGTTTTTTATGACTTACTGTTTTGTCGGTTTTCCTTTTTTAGGTAACAAGTACATTATAGATTAAAGTCCTTTGGCTAGGTCTTCTTCAAATGAAGTAACAATTACATAAATATAAAGAAAATAGCATGACTAATTGGCAAGGTTAAAATAAAAATATATATACCTAGAAACAATAATAAAAAATAAAAAAAGGATATTTAAAATATTTTATTAATCCAAAATGGACACTTGTAGAAAATTTTACCTTGTAATGGACAGATAAATATGCCCTGTAAAATCACAAAAGGCAAAACCTTTTGTGAGAAGACTGTAGGAGAGATTTTGCATCAATATAAAAAGGACTTCTGTGCGCTGGCCAGTGTGTCTTGGTTGGCTGTGGGTTTGACTCACAGCCAGGGCACACACCTGATCTGGGTGTGTAGGGGAGGCAACCCATCCATGTTTCTCTCACATTGATGTTTCTCTCTCTCCCTTCCTCTCTCTAAAAGCAATGAAAAACTGTCCTTGGGTGAGGATATAAAAATAAAAGGAATATGAAGGAGATTTTCTAATTACTAGTGGTATAACAGCACCAGAATTCACCTCTTCTTTATGCCACAGTCCAACACAGGTTGGGTAAGTCTCCCATGCAACACTTGTGAATGGTGTCAGGTGTCCAACCTCCTTTCCTCTTGTGCTGCTACCTCATCAACACGCCCATGATTGTCATTAAAGGAGAAGAGAAAGCATGTTGGGTCATGCAGAGAGTTTTGTGTTCAGGCCAGAAAATGGTGGTCATCATTCCTTCCAGCATTAGATTGGCTTAGTCTCAGTCCCTTGACCCCAATATAGCTGCAAGGGAGGCTGGGGAATGCGGTCTTCCAGCATGGTCAAGAAGAGAACAAAGAACAGGATTCGAACACCTGACAGTCTCTACTAGAGATGTTAAAGCAGAAAAGAGTGAAAAGGTAGAGATTTTTATTTCATTTATTTTATTTGTACAAGGTCCTCTTTACTCCCTTCTCTCAAGGGGAAGATAATATCAGCTATAAATTGCTTCCTAGAATAAGTTCCAGTTGTAATAGGAGGATAAAAGGCCAAAGGGACAACATAGTCAGAGAACTTAGAAAAACCTAATATGTTCAAGTCAGCAGGACCTGATGGCTTGCCCTGTAGGATACTGAATGAATTTTCAACTTTCATCTTAGGGCTATTAGCCAGTGTTTCCCCCAAATCACAGAGGATTAGAAAAGACCTAAGGATAGCAAAAGGGTAAATGAGGTGCCCATCTCTGAAAGAAAGACAGGATGACCTGGAAATTTCAGACCTGTGAGCTCAACATCAATACCTGAGAAGATCTTGGAATAAATCATCAAATAATCAATTGTGTAACACCTGAAAGGACATAAAATACTAAGTAGCAATCAGTAAAGCTTTGTAAAGAGCAATAGTGCCAGGCCAGTTTCGTTTCTACCTGTGATTGTGAGAGGCTACATATACCAGGGGAATCGATAAATGAAATCTATCTCAATTTTAGTAAAGATTTTGATTTTTTAAGCTGGGCATTGTCTTTGACATGTAGAGAAGTGTGTTTGTATCTACACCTCTGCTAGAGGCAGGAAGGTTTCAGCTCAACGGGAGTTACTGATGGCCTAGTATCAATCTCAGGGGACATATTGAGTGCTGTCCCAGAGGAATTAGAGCCAGGATCCATCCTACTCAATACCTGTATTTGAATTAAGACCATGCTCATTAAATTGGGAGCTGGCACTAAACTAGGTGGGCTTGTTATTGCTCTGCAGGACAGAAATAAAATTCAAAGTGGCCCTGACTTGTTGAGAAAATAGCTCTACAAAATTGGGATAAATGTCAGTGGGGACAAGTGTAAAGTGGCACAGTTGCCCCCACAGCCCTAGAGCAGTGCCTCGGGCATACTTGGCGCTCAGCAAATATCTGCTGTACCCTTCTTGTGGGGCTGTTGTGAGGATCAAGTGTGGTAATGATGCAGAAGTGCTCTGTAAATCACAAAGTGCCCTATAAATGGTAAAGGTCTGCATCAATGCAAGGAAAGTTATTATTAAAAGCAAGGAAATATGTCCTGTGAGGCAATGTTAAAGGAACTGGCACTGTTTAATCAAGAGAAGTGATGATTTCATGTGTAACCATTTTGTAAAAGTTTTTATAAAAGAAATGATTATTTCTGTTTGTGTCAAGGAAAATGAATTTTCATGATACAAAATAGATTTTAGTTAGATATGCGGAAGAAACTTTTCA
The DNA here is from genome assembly GCF_021234435.1 of Artibeus jamaicensis. NCBI lineage: Eukaryota > Metazoa > Chordata > Mammalia > Chiroptera > Phyllostomidae > Artibeus > Artibeus jamaicensis. The sequence continues at coordinate 11,586,115 of NW_026521803.1, read as the reverse complement.
TCTTGAGTGCGGCCATGTATGCAAAGCATCCACACTTCTCTTGCCTTGCAAATGTTACATGTATTCAGCAACAGTCTTTTTAGTCCACTGTGACTCCCAAAGAATAGGGTCTCTGAGGGTCCCTGTTATATTCCCAGTGTCGAGAGCAGGATTTGACATAAGTGTACATGCAACAAATATTTATTGAATGAGTGAATGTCAGGGACATAAAATATTTGCCAGAATTTGGGGAGTCATTATTCTCAGAGATCTTAAAAAATAGGGTGACTTGTGCTAAGAGACAAAATGATCTTTCCAATATTGATTTCATGATTCTATGTAAGTAAAAAAAGTAAAAATATGTATGATACAGTCTCACTCTAGCCTTGGCTTTGGTTCCATAACTGTGGACGTATGAGATTATTGGTGGGACGGGAAAGGAAACACAATCTTACTGATTCCAGTCCCATCTTTACCTCTGACCTAGCCACAAAACCCCACGAAAGAAAAGAAGAAAGGAAGAGTAAGCAGGTGCTCCTCAAGTTTTCTGCTAATGTTGGGTCTCTGTCCTGCATCTCGGCTCTCTGCTGGCATGCATGCCTTCTAGAACCTGGCCGTGAAAGCCATGATCAGTGCTTGATGCTGGGACACTCCCTTCTTGACTCTGCTCTGAGGCTTGGGAGGGGGCAAGGTTGGTCCTTGCCCCCGTTGCTGGGGTGTTTATTCCTGATAGTCTCAGTTGAGATTCCAGACTGATTTTTCACTACTAACACCTATTTTAAAAACAAATTAGTATAATACTAAGATATATCTTGTTTGAATGGTATGCACTATTTAGTTTTTAAGTAAAGCATAAAATTTACCCAGCATTCTAGAAGCATGCCCAGAGGGGTCATTCTAGGGGCAGTCAATCCAGATGGCTTCTTTGCAGCATCTGATGTTATCCTCAGTGGCTTTGGGCTGGTGGTGTCCACTGCCTTTCTCAGCTGCTGGGTAAGAGGGTAAGCTGACCGTGTATTGAACCATGTAATCATGGCGGAGGTTCTTAATTTGGGGCCCGTGATGGGTCAGCGACTCCCCTGTGGCCAGATACATTTCCCTGTGTATACAGATATGTGCTTTTTTTCTGGGAGAGGGTCCATTGGTTAAGAAAGACTATCCTGGGGTTTTAGGAGAAAGTTGGAATATTTCTACAAAGATGAAAGGGACAGAGAGAAAGTGCATTGGTACAATTTGCGGTGTGGGGAATAGCTATGCAGATGGCTGTTCAAACATGGGAGTCAGGTGGGTAGTCACTTGTCATCTGAGAAATCTTTCCATTGGCAGCAAAATGCCAGCCAGCTGGTGGAAGTGTCGGCCAGTCCCAGGAGGATGGATGCTGGCAAAAGGTGGGGAGAATGTACTTCAGTACCAAATTTAGAAGTGTGCATAAAATTATTTAATTTTTCAAAATGATGTAATTCTATTAGAACCCCCATCCCACTGTACTAGTAGAAAACAATCTCAATTATTTCAAAGTTTCCCTCCATCTAGAGCCACCACAAGGTCCTCAAGGACTGACACAATGTCAAGGCATAGAGGGTCCTTTTGGAGGTTGATCATGTCTTCAGAAGTCATTGATGAAATATCTATTGTTCGTCTATGTCAGGCAAATGGGCAAGGTAACTGGTTAGAATGAGGGGGCTTACCAATTGTACCCATGTGAGGCAGGCATGGGGGCTTGATGGGAGAGCTGTAACTCAAATGCATCTGATACCAAGGAGTTTTGGGGGATCTAAGGATTGGGTCTGATGAATAAACAAGCAAAGGAATGTAGGGAGACTGTGTGAACCTGGCAGTCAAGCAAGACTGGGCCTATGGCTAATTCAGGGTGATCCTGGAGAAGCAGGATGGGCTGAGATGGGGTAGTTTGGCCCTCATGCAGAACTGGCTCTGGAATTGGGGTGAAACTGAGTCTGGAATGAGGAATATTATAAACTTCCCTGTGAAGGGTTAGGGGAGGCCGCGGCCAAAGACATGAGCGCAAATACTAGGAAGAACCTCTATAAGCTTGACAAGCTTGGTATCCATCAAATGAGTCTGTATTGACTTTGAACTGCAATACCTCCATTTAAGAAAAAAGTAATGTGTTAACCTGCCTCAAACTTCAGTTCTTGCTTTTCTCCAACTCTTGGATAGAAATATTTGTTTGAAACATTTAAAAGTAATCTTTTAAACTTCAAGGTTTCTGTCTAAAGTGGGGAGGCTTTTGGCTATAAATACACTGGGGCCAACTGGTACTACAACGATGGGAAAATGTAGAGCAAATCAGCAAGACATCAAGGGTAACGATGGTGTTTGTAGTGCACCTTGAACTCCTTGAATGTTACATTAGTACTGATTATTGCTGCTATCATCACTATTGTATAAAGAAGATGAAAACCAGCTGAATGAGCATGGTGCCTTTATCCAAGTTACCTACCCCTTAAAGAACCTACTGGATCAGACTTTAGGGAAGTTTCACCAACCCAGGGTAAACTGAGGCAAGTAAATGTTAAACAATTAGTTCTAAGTCCATTCAGGGTTCATTTGTGGAAAAGAGACCAAGTCCAATGTTCATAACTCCCAACTTCATCCTTTCATTAAGTATTAGAGGCCACTATTCCCCCTCCCTTGATCTAATAATGTGTAATCGTTTCCAAATATGTGTTCTTTTTTTTCTTAAGTTACTCCTCTTTCCCTGTTCCTTTTCTCTCAAACAAGAACCATTCCTATTAGAGTAATATTTATATTTTTAGACTTACTTTGCAGTTGGGGAAATGGTGACTGAGAGCTTTGGCAATGCCCTTGTCTGAGGCAGGATAAGGGGCAAATGTTCCTGGGATTTATTTTCATCCTTAGATGCCCCGATTATGTAATATTCAGAGCAATATCCTCTGGAAAGTGTCTCTCTTGGAAGCTTCTGCATTTAGAACGATGTTTCTCTACTTAAAAAAAAAGATGTTAAAATCCCCTCTCAACCAGTAAGTATCCCAGATGTAATTTCATTTCCATTTAAACAAACTAGGGTTGGAAATTTTAGGGTGGATCTGTTAGGAGGCCTGGACACATGAGGGTAGCTGGGGAAATACATATTAGAAGGACAGGGGAGATGAGAGGGGAACTTCATACACTAATGGTAAATATGACTTACCATTAAATGGTAAAAATGACTTAGTATAATATATTTCCATTCCAAGTTTAGCTCTCCATTCTCATCAGAGCAATTTCTGTAGGGATTTAGTTTTATCCCAATTGCTATTAGTCTTGATTTTTCTGTAACAACACCACCACCAACAGAATCAAAACTTACTACTGTTTTCTGAGGCACAGAAAAAACTTAGTTTTCCTAATTTAAAAAGCTAATTCCCCTACATCTGTACAGCCAGTGTGAGAGACAGAATTCAACCAGGCAGTTAGCTCCAGAGTCTTTAATCTTCGCTTTTGAGAAGCTATCCTCTTGGTTACTTTGGAAGCCACCTAGTCCCTTCCTTCTTCTCCACGCCCAATTTATGCTCGGGTCTTTTTGATTTTTCCTTCACAGCATTTTCTCATATACCCTTTTCTTTATATTGGAACTACTATTAAGATAATATCTCTACTACTTTCGTCTGGCCTCTAGGGTTTTCTCTAATCTAGGCAGCTTATTTTGCTCCCAACATAGTCCTCCTCTGAACACAGGTCATAAATGGTTCCCACTGTGACTTTTACAGAGGATCACCTCTTTCCTGGCACTGCAGACCTTCACCATATGGCACTGACCTGACTGTAACTGTATCTCCAGCTGCCCCCTGAATGCAGCCCCTGCTTCAGCGAGTCCAGGAATACATGGAACCCGCCATATGCATTCCTGTCTGTGCCTTTGCCCCACCTGCTGGGAAACTCTGTTATCCTTCTCATCACACTGCTGTAAATCTATTTGTTTTTCAAAGCTAAGCTGAAGTCTCAGCTTCTCTTTAAATGTCCCTCTCTCATCTTCTACAGCACTTATTTATCAAAGTTATAGTGTATTTTTCTTAAAATTCTCTTTGGGACTATTGAAACTTGGGTTTGAGATGAGAAAGAATGCTTGTTCATGAAAAGCTCCCTTTTCAGATGTGTTTTCTTCCTCTATGGAGAAAAGACAGCCATTGTTGTCATGATACTGTTGAAGATTCAGACAGTGACTGTGTACTGGTTCAAAAGATTTCATGAGTCAAAGGATAACTTTGTGATGGTGCCCAAGATTGATACAACTGGATAGAACCAAATGGAAGACTGTTTTGACTTATTGAACTTTCTCCTCCTAAGTTAGATAGGAATTTGAACACATAGTACCAGTAACTAGTCACCCTCTCCTCTGCCTACATTTTAAGAAAAAAAATAGCCATTTTGAGGAAATGTCCTTGTTTCCGAGGCAATGGGAAAGAACTGCAGTGAAGAGCCAGTTCTCTGATGGCTAGACTGGGGACATGTTTTAAGTTCTGAACCCTGGTCACAGGTAGGAACTGTTGTAGTTTATGTTTCTTCCAGTCCACTTTATTGTCTAGCCTCCCCTGGGAAGGGAGAGATGGAAATCTTTGAGGCTGAGCCTTATTCATATTCTTTGTAGTGTTAGTAATCTTTTTAAAAAAGATAAGGGTGGTCTCCATCTTTGTATTTCTCTTTCTGTCATGGTAGAACAATATGTTAAACCTTTGTACATCCCGCACAACTTTAGCACAAGGCTTTTTATGCAGGCACTAGGTACTCAATAGATAAATTTGTTGATAATGGCCATATCAACAGATCTTGTCTTCTTTTAAACCCAACGTATACTTCATGATCTCCATGCTTGCAGAAACCTTGTTTAACTCTCGACACTATCCCTGTGTTCTTGACACACCTTGGGAAGTACAGTTTCTATCATTTTTTAGGCACTGTGTGGACCAGAGCACAGAGAGCCACCTGCATCAACATTCACATGGGAATCAAAATTCCTACAATTAGTGAAGATGCTCACTGTGTACTCACTGAAGGTGTGCACACTGTGAGAAGGCATATAGAATTCATAATGATGCATAGGTAAGTGTCAATGAACTAAAAATTTCTATAAGAAGTTTGGTGGAAGATGCCATAGGAAAGGAGTTTGGACTCTGAAAGCATGTTAGAAAGCAATTTGGTTGACTTGGGAGAATTTTGAAAGTTATAAACTTTAATATATATATCTATATATGTGACTAGAATAAAGGCTGCACGTTTAAAGGAGGTTCAGAGTGGTTCTGCGTGGGACTTTTTCTTTTTAGTTCTCACCCAAGGAGGTTTTTTCATTGCTTTTCAGAGAGAGAGGACAGGAGAGAGGAAGAGAGAGAACGAAACATTGATGTGAGAAAGAAGCACTGATTGGCTTCTTCATACGTATGCTTCTCATATGACTGACTTGGAATTGAACCCATGACCTAGGTATGTGCCCTGACAAGGAATCGAACCTACAACTCTTTGGTTATGGGATGACACTCCAAGCAACTGCACCACACTGGCCAGGCCTGTGTGGGGCTTTTTTTTTTTCTTTTACTTTTTATTTATTAATATATTTTATTAATTATGCCATTACAGTTGTTCTATTTCCCCCTTCATTCCCCTCCACCCTGCACACCCCTCACCACTCCCCCCTTTAGTTTATGACCACGTGTCTCAAGTTCTTTAGATTCTACATTTCCCATACTATTCTTGCCCTCCCCCCATCTATTTTCTACCTACCGTCTATGCTACTTATTTTCTGTACCTTCTCCCCCCTTCTCCTTTTCCCACTCCCCTGTTGCTAACCCTCCATGTGATCTTCATTTCTATGGTTCACTCCTGATCTAGCTGTCCTCTTAGTTTGCTTTTGTTTTAGGTGTGGTTGTTAGTAACTGTGAGTTTGCTGTCCTTTCACGTTCATCTTTTTTATCTTATTAGCCAAGGTTAAAATGAAGGAGAGAATTCTAGAAGCAGCAACAGATAAGGGGACAGTCACCTACAAAGGAGTGCCCATCAGACTGTAAGCTGATTTCTCAAAAAAGACCTTACAGGCAAGAAGGGGCTGGAAAGAAGTATTCCGAGTCATGAAATCCAAAGACCTACATCCAAGATTGATCTATCCAGCAAAGCTTTCATTTAGAATGGAAGGACAGGTAAAGTGCTTCTCAGATAAGATCAAATTCAAGGAGTTCATCATCATCAAGCCCTTAGTATATGAAATGTTGAAGGGGCTTACCTGTGTGGGGCTTTTTAAATTGAGCTCACCGAGTGACTGGGAATGAGATGTGTCCAGATGTGAGCACCTGGGTGCCCCATGAGGCTGGCTTATTTGTGGCAGGCCTTGGCTGTCCACCATGCTGTGTGCTGACCTTGAGATACGTTTAAGAATTGATGTTTTTATTCTTACAAAGCATTTTGAAAGTTTGAGTGAAAAAATTTTTGAAACATGTCTTCAAAGCTGATATGTATTTACACATTTATTATTTCTAGCTGTTAGATTTCTAGTGTGGGTTTGTTCATTATTCATTAATGAATTAATTTGTTAATTGATGAATTCATTCAATAGGTATAAAGCACGTGTTAAACTCTGAGGCTACAAAATATGAATAAGTTCAGGCTTTCCCTAAGAATTTTATTAGCTAGAAGAAATGTTCTAAAATATTACAGATGCTGATTGAAGTAGGTATGGAATTCCTGTGTCAATGAAAGAGAAGGAGGGAGAGAGAGAGAGAGCCTGGCCAGAGAGAAAATTCAATGAGGAAGAAATTCTTGAACTGAACTTTAAAAAGATACTTATCAGGTAAACACATGAGTAGTCATGTGGAACAGAGGGGAGAAGGCATTCCCAGCAGAGGGTGAAATAAGAGAAAAGACAAGAGAAAAGACAAGAAGGTGTGACTGGCTAACGTGCACAAGGGCCCTTGCTTGGTTTGGTAGGACTGAAGAGGAGGAGGGGTCGGAAGAGGTATCTGTCTGAGTCGCATGCAAAGGGCCTGTGTGCCCAACTCGGGAGTTTGTACTTTGCCATTTAGACACTAGAAAGCTTTTTATTTGATTTTTAAAACTAAATGACAGATTTTGTTCACATTTCACCAGCTTTTTCTAATGTCCTTTCTTCGTTCCAGGGTCCGTTTAGGATCCCACATTACATTTAGTTACCACATCTTTCCATGTGGCTATTCCTCAGTCTTTCTTTGTTCTTCATGAACTTGACACTTGAAGAAGTTGGGTCAGGTATTTGTAAAATGTCTATGGATTTGGGTTTACCTGATATTTTCTCATGATTAGACTGGGATTGTGGGCTTTTGGGGTGAAGTTGCCCTCTTAGTGCATCACATCAAAGGATACATTAGATCACTGTGACTTAGTACTGGTATTGTTGACCTTGACCGCTTAACCAAGTCAGGTTACTCCCCTGTAATATTACTATTTTTCCCTTTTCATACTCCATTTGCTATGAATCGAATGTTGTGTCCTCCACAATTCATATGTTGAACTCCTAAACCCCAAGTGATGGTGTTGGGAAGTGAGAGGCCTTTTGGAGGTGATTACATCATGAGGATGAAACCCTCATGAAAGGGATTAGTGCCTTTATGAAAGAGACCCCAGAGAGCTCTCTTACCCATTCTGCCATGTGAGGAGGACACGTGAGAAGACAGCTTTCTATGGACCAGGAAGTGACACTCACCAGACGCCAAATTTGCCTGTGTCTTGATCTAGAACTTCCCAGTCTCTTGAACTGTGAGAAATAAATTTTTGATGTTTATAAGGTGCCAAGTTTATGATACTCTGTTATAGCAGCACAAACTAAGACATCATTCTTCAGGAGTGAGTCACTAAGTCCAGCCCACATTCAAAGGGAGGAAACTTAAGCTCTACTTCCTGGAGAGAGAGGTTTCAAAGAATTTGGGCACATATGTTAAAACTACCACAATAATTAGTAAGTATTATTGTTTCTCCTTAATGTTTCATCTTCTAATTTTAGTATTCATCTGTGGATCTTGGCTGCAGCCATGATTAATGTGGTATTCCTCTGGTAATTTTCTTTTTTTTCTTATTCTCTTTACATTTATTAATTTGAATTACTCTATAAGAAAGATTTGTTTTTTCTTATTTGTTTATTTATTCATTCATTCAATCTTTTATTTATATCATTATAGACTCATAGATGCTTGTTAATTCTTTGGGTACTTTTTGGTTATAAACAATACTGCTGTTATATATTCTATTTATCAGATTATTCTAGCTTTGGAATTCCCACAGGAAATTCTTTCAGGCTGCCTGCTGTGTTGTTTTGACCATCGCTCCCCCCACCATTGCGAGTGTGTGTCTCATTGTGTGTTTTGAGTACTTCCTTGCCTTCTGACAAGATGCTCAAGGCTCATATTGTATTTTTATTGTCTCGGTTCTACAATCAACTATTTCTCCTATGAGCCCTGGTTCTTATCATTGGAGAATGGTATTTGGAAACCAATATTAAGGTGTTTGGTGTGCTTATTGCTACATTTCATTGCTTCTAGGGTTTTAAGTAGACAAATAACATAACTATAATTAGAACATTCCCTGACAGGTAATTGGCAAGGTACTTGGCAAGGTACTCCCAAGGAGTAGTCAGGAGGATGAGTGACCTGGTGAGAAATGAGGTCCTGAACCTTGGCAGCAGTGGCCTTGGTGAAAAAGAGGGTAAGAACTTTGTGGATTACCTGGATATTGGTCTCCAGCAGACACGGCCTGAGTTCTGCTCTGCTATGCTGGTCGTATAAACTTGGACAAGCCATTCAACCTTTCTTTGCCTTAGTTTTCTCATTTAGAAAAAGAGGCCAATAATACTTGCTGAGGGAGTCAACTGAAACAAAATGTTTGTTTTTGGAAGTCTTTGGTAATGGCAGCTGCATCACCATGTGAGAAATTTAAGTTTTTGATAAATGCTCTTCAGGTTTTCTCTTCTCTTTTTGGTAATGAAGGACCTAGCACCTTAGAGAGGCAAGGAAGCATGTGCTTTGTCATAGGACAGGCAGGAGAAAGAGGCCTGGAGAAGGGCTGAGAAACACCCAGCCAATCTGGGAGCTGCAGAAGGAAAGTTTGTGTTTGCTCCTGCACACCCCAATTCACGTGTTGGGATATCCAATTTACTGTAACTGGAGATAGAGCGCTCAGGAGGTAATTAGGGTTAAATTGGGTCATAGTGGGGGTCCTACTCTGATAAGATGGTAGTTTTATAAGAAGAAGAGGAGGGAAGAAGGGAGGGGAGGAGAGAGAGAGAGGGAGAAGGGTAGAGCTAGAGAGAAAGAGAAATATCTCTGGCATATGAGAACACAGCAAGAAAGCACCATTTGTAAGCCAGAGAGTCCTCCGTAGGAGCTGAATTGGCTGACTCCTGGATCTGGGATTCTGGCCTCCAGAACTGTGAGAAAATAAATTTCTGTTGTTTGAGCCACCCAGTCTGTGGTATTGTGTGATGGCAGCCTGAGTGGACTAATACACTTGTTATAAATCAGAAATCTGTAGGCCCCAGGCAAGCAGAGCAGAGTAGAGCCACCGAGTATGTTCAAGACAACCATGACTATGAAGGCTGACAGCTGAGGAAGTGCATGTGCCTGAAAACTTATACATAGTTCCTGCTGGTGCTGTGGCTTTAACTCGGCACCACGAGCCCACAGACGAATGTTCTTCAGGAATATCTACCTTCACTGGGGCATATAAGGTCACTGAGTATATTTCTCCTCTTGCCTCCAAATTAGGATCTGTGGTCTTGCAATGGCTCTTTCTGATTTGTGCTTTGCACTATCTGGAAAATATAAGTGTGCTCCAGCATGCTGTGTGGAACTCATGGACAGTATTTGTGCTTGCTGCAAGTGGCCTTGCAGTTAGCCAGCCAAGCATGTCTTCTGGAATTCAAATAAAATATTCCAAACCATTTTGGAGCCTTCAAGGGGAACTAGAGATGGGGTATTTTCTCTGCTCTGTTCTATTGCCTTTGCTTCCAACTTTTTGCTTCACTGGGGTGGGCCCTAGCCAAGCTTTCTCATAGGTGATTCACTCCTTTCTCATTTGATCCCCCTGTCCTTTCTGATATCCCTCTGGAGGCTCCTCCTGTGTCCCTCATCTGTTTCTTGGTTGGCCACCCCGAGTCTCACTTCTTCTTGGGCTGTGGGTCAGTCCTCCCTCTCTCTCTGGCTCCCTACCACCTTTCAGGAGGGTGCAGTGGGAGGAGGGGAGAGGAGAAAAGGTGCCTTCACAGAGTTAGGGAGAAGTCTTTGCAAAATCATTAAATCTTTTCTGGACCTAGCCTAACAATTCTCTGGGGAACTAGGCTGAAAAGGGTCTCTCTCTTTCAGTCATTGCAGTTCTGTATGTGTAAATCTCAGGAGGAGGAAGGGGGAGAAAATAAATACATTATTTCTCAAGAAAAATATAATACCTAATATTTGAGTATGTTTTATGTTCTAAACATTGAATACTCTCAGTCATCCCATTATGCAGGACTCATTATTATCCCCATTTCACCAATGGGGAAGCTGAAGCTCAGAGAGGTGAAAGAATTTACCCACGTTCTCATGGCTAGTAAGTGGCAGAGCAGGGTCTGACTCCAGAGCCATAATTCAGTCTTGCATGCTAATACATTTAGTAAAATGCCTTTTCTGATACACAAACATCTGAGGAGACTGAGGATGAGCAGATGCCAGTGTGAGAAGACGTATGTACCAAGACAGAGATGGGTCAATAGCAGTCTGTGACATAATTGAGGCTTGGCTGGAGAAAGGGCCTCGCTGTGGTGTGGACACCATGACCCTACTTCCTGCGTGGCTGGCCATCACTCCTAAACTTACTTCCTTTCTCATACAACCTGATGACTATTTTTCCACAGCTGCTCCTTTAGTATAACTCTCCCCTGTAATCTAGTCTAATGGATAATTTAGGAACTTCTTTGATGTTACAAGATTTGCTGGGTTTGTAATCTGAAAGGTGTCTGGGGTAAATTTCTTATAAATGGGCCACAGTGAGTACTTAGAGTTTAAGATCTGATCGATTTTATCCTTACCTCATGCCGGCTCCCCTTGTCCACACATTTTATACTACTTGGTTCTTTAACCTGAATATCTGGTTGCCCTATTTTCATTGTTGTACTAGAAATAGCTCATAGATGTCATAAGTTCTTTTGATATATGGTCGAATGTTATTCTCTTCACTATATTTTTCTATGACCTTATATAGAAATAATGTGTTTTGACATTTTTGGTCATACTTAGAATATACCAGCCTATACATTTGTCACAAGTGGAAAATGTTGCTTTTGTACAGAAGAACCAGAGGGTTTGATAGATTTACACTGTTCAAACTTAATTTTTCAGTCACCTATTTCTGTACAACAAACCAAACCCAAACTTATTGGCTTTAAAGCAATTTTATATCATCTCTCCACGTTCTGTCAGTTGACTGGGCTCAGCTGAAGCGTTCTTGCCAGGAGTCTTGTGTGATTGAAGTTAGACACAGTTGAAGCTGGAGTCATTTGAAGACCTGACTGGGCTGGATACACAAGTGGCTTCATCACTGCCATGTTGGCCGCCTCAGCTGGGAGGGCTGGCAGGCATTGTTTTCTCTTTGCATGGGACCTCTTCTTAGCATGGTAGTTTAACTTGTTACACAGCGATGGCTTCTCCCAGAGCAAAGCTGTAAGGTTTCTCATGGCATAACAACTTTGGAAGTTACACTGAGTGACTTCTGCCACTTTCTACTGGTCACACATTCACTGTGGAAGGGGACTATAGAAGTTCATGGAGACCTGGAGGCATGATTTACATACAGGGTGCTGGGAGATCTTTATAGAGGAGTTACCTTAGTCTGAATTCTACCTATAAGAATTCATGTCACTCCACATGCAATATGCATTCACCTTTCTCATATTCACACAAAATTTGTCTCCTTTTTGCATTAGCCTCAGTGTTTTGTTTATCTATTGCCATGTAACATAACACTTCAAAACATAGTGGCTTGAAACAACTGCCATTTTGTTAGTATGATTCTGTGGGTTTTGGGGGAGCTCCTCTGAGAGGTTCTTCCGCTCCCTGTGATGTTGGCTCCAGCTGTAGAAATCATGACTTGTCTGGGCTGCAGGTCCAGCCCAGCTCACTGTTGGCTGGCAGCTGATACTTGCCATCCCAGCCTTTAGCACAGAAAGACAGCATCTGTAGACTCTGACTACTCCTGGGGCCAGTTCAGGACTGGTTCAGGCCTCTACCTGGACCAGGGTCCAGGTAATTTCAGTCAGTGGACACACGACACCCACGAGGTGTCTTTTAAGTTGACATTATGTGTGTAACAGGGTCGAGAGCACCCAGGAACTGAAAGGGTGAGTACTTTCAGGAGCCCCTTCACACCTCATATGTGGTGGAGAGAGACCAGTGTTTCTCATCTCAGGCTTCTGCCTTACTCATTACTTCAATTCCCACCAGCTCTTTAGTAACTACCACTGAGGTTATTTTCTCTCTTTCTAGCATGTGCTCTCTGGCCTCCATTCACGATGACCAGCAGTAAACAGATCTGGTGGAAGACATGTGCACAATAAAAGGAAGACTTTTATGGCCAGCCATTGCCCCAGTTGACAGAACCCATGGCCAGAATCTCCCAGACCCATTCAACTTCTCTTTTGCATCCTGTTTACCCTCCTATTGCAATGAACATGCACAGGTGATGACCCTGCAGTTATCCTGGAGGGTACCATGTTCCAGTGAGAACACAGAAACAAACCAGAAATTGTCCCTCACTCTAGGAGCTAATTGTCACATGAGGAGAAAAGTAGACTTTACAAATAACCAGACCATATTGCGGAAACGAATGCAGGCTGTAAGAAAGGTGCAAATTGCATATTATAGGAGGTCAGAGGACAGAAAATTTCTACTTCTGTTTTCTGTATTTGATTCCTCTCTTAGCTCTAGACAAATTATTACAGTTCACATTTCAATTTTCCCATATGTCTAATGAGGAAAACACACTTTCTCTCACATGTCTTACTGGGGAGCAATGAGACTCAGTGACAAGGTATCTGTAAAGGCTCTGGGATTTTATTTTCAGAGTCCAAACACGTCTTTAACACTACAGCATGTGGAATGCAGAGGGCACGTGATGTGGCCTAGATCTGCACGTGCGTATGTGGGCAAGTGTGTGTGTGTCTGTGTGTGCATGCACGTATGTGTGACTGTGATGCTCCAAATGAGGCCAAAGGGGGCAATAAACAGAAGGCCTACTGGGACCACCAATTTCTTTTTCCCATCTGTGATGGCTGGGGCCCCGTGCTTCACACACTGTGAAGGGTATCAGCAAATTCTCCTCTGTCTTGTGGTGCAGCTGCCTTTAATTCATATTTGCATGTGTTGTGAGACTAGCCAGGCAGCTGAACGACTGCCCAGGAGTGGAGCTTGTGATGATGTAGAGAAATGAAATCACTGTTTAATGAGAATTGGTGAGATAAGGTCCACAGATGGACCATTCGGAGGGCTGTGTTTGAACCACAGTATTCCATTCATTTTATAATATACCTTACTGTGGGCTTAAATTGCATTCTTGGAAAATTTAACCCAGCATGACTAGTTCTTCTTAGAATAGCATCACTAACGTAATGTTGTGTTCAATAAGCCTGTTGCATAAAAGGCTATCATGTAATTTTTATCATTATAAGTCTCCCTCACTTCTGGAACTTAACTTCAAAGATAGTGCAAAATCATGTTTTTGAAGCAATTGTGTTTCAAAGTAAGTTATAAAAATCTGTGGTTCAAATCCTATACCTCAGTTTACCCTTTTTAACAATGTTTTCTAATTTTTCCTGAAACTCTTTTTATAAATCAGCTTTCTAAAACAATATAGTGGTATTTTTTCCCATAGGATTTAACCTTTGATTACTTTTTTAATTGTGTTTTTTTTCCTTTTTTAATCTATGTAGTATACTGGTCTATACATAGGTTTGAAATTAGACAAACTAGAGTTTGAATCCCAAATCTTGCCAATAGTAGCTGTGATCATGGACAAGTCATGTAATGTTTCTGAGCAATAATTTTTTATGGTGTTGGCATAATTTGAGATAAGGTAGTTATAAAACAGTAAGAATTCAAAAATCAATTCTGTTATTATTGTCATCATAAGAATGATAAAAATCTCTGGTTTAGACTTTCCAACCTAACTCTGACTAGATCTTTCTTTGAAAATTTCACCCAACCTTGCTTAATGTGTATTTGCAGTTACTGTTCTTATTGGAGGACCCACTGTGAATAGCTAATTTCAGGTTTGTGAGTTCTTGCATGATGGGAAACTAATAAATGAGCTAAGCACATATTTCACAGGGTATTCTATATTTATATATGTATATATATATATAAATACAATTTTGAACAGTAAACAATAGCTTGTCATGAATAGATCATTTCACGAGGTAAAAAGATAGGAAAACAATAAATGACACTTAACTATGCACTTCTGTGTAACACAAATCCTCATGAAATTACACAAGATCTTGTAGTTGTCTGTGTTACATTAAAAAAGAACATTGGATAGCGAAATAGCTCTCCATAACATGGACTCTACATTGGAACAAATTGTTGAAAAGGAAAGGAAAAAATCTTTCTAGGAATTTCTAATCATGGAGAATTTAGACTGAAGGAATTTGCTATGGGTCCTCTGACTAGGCTTCGCATTTTATATTATATTAAAAAATTGGTGTAGGGAAGGAGTGGCTCCTCAGAATGAAGCTTTTCCAGGCTCCTTCTTACTTTCTATTTTGCCTGGGGCATTGTTTTTTGTTTGCCAAGGCCAGCTGCTTCCTGGCTGGCCAGGTTTCCATGTAAGTGTCCCAGGGCTGCTTGTCTGATGTGGGGGAATTTGCCCCTCTGAGGGGAAAGGGGCAGCTGTGTGTCCCCGGGCTGGGTAAGGAGGGTGCACTGCCTCGAGGCTGGGCTGGATGCATTCTCCTGCTGTACTTTTACCACGATCAACAAATATGACCTCTGCCAGCTTTGCCTGAGCTCCTCAGCTCTGCCGCCTCTGGGATCCAGGCTGGGGGACAAAGGAGCTGGCTTGGTGTTAGATGCCAGCTATTTTTTTCCACACGGTCCCCAGGAATAGTTACTAGTCATATCAGACCCTGAAACAATTTAAACTTTCTTATTTATGAGTTCTGTTGCTGGCACACAAACAAATCCCAAACTACCTCAACATAGTAACACATACCTTGTTCAATTTTCATGTAAAATGTGCCATTAATCAACCATCAACAAGTATTCATTCACTGATGATGTGCTGTGCTAGGTGATGTGATGGAGACAGAGTAGAAAGCTCTAAAAGAGTTGATCAGATCATCATGGGCAAATCTCATCCCCCACTGCACCTGAATGCCCCCTATCCTTCATTACAGAGACATTGTTTGAGTTGAATTGTGCCACCTCAGATTCCTGTGTTAAAGTCTCAATGCCCAGTGTCTCAGAATGTGCATTTGTTTGGAAGCAGAGTCCTTGTAGAGGTCATTACTTAAGATGGGGTCATACTAAAACCAGGTGGGCGTCTAATTCAATATGATTGGTGTCTTTATAGAAGAGGAAACCCGATGAAGATTTACATGCAGGGAGAATGTCATTTGAAGATAGGCATTACATTGCCATAAGCCAATGAGCCACAAGCTTAGAGGCCCCAAGTTGTCCTTTCCTGTGCCTTCGTCCAAGGGAACATGGCCCTGTGGACACCTCAATCTCAAACATCTGACTTCCAAAACCATGCGACGATGATATATTGTTAAGTCATCTGGTTTGTGACACTTTGTTTGGCAGCCTTAGTGAACCAATACAAATGTGAATCATGTGTCCACTCATTTTTATTTGGGAAAACTGTCAACTTGCCATTGGCTTTAGTGTACAGTCTTGACTGCGTCTTCCTCATTCTGCCAAGGCAGTTCAAATGTCACCCCCTCAGGACTTCTTTATCTGAAGACACCCCTGCTCTGTTTGTCCCAGCCCCCTTTTTTTATTTCTGTGTAGGCTTTGTCACTGCCTGGCATGGCTTTGCTTATTTTTGTTATTATTACCTTTTAAAATATTATCTATTTCCCAAACTAGAACTTAAGTTCTTAGAGGCCAGTGCTATTGTTTTGTTCAGTGCTTAACCCAGAGTAGGTGCTTGAAAAATATTTGTTGCAAGAAGAAATAAGTGAGAAAGTAAGGTTTAATTTGGGGATATACATTTTTGTGTGTAGACAGAACTGTGCTTCTGGACATTACTGATTCCCTTCCTTCTTCTCTCCTTTAATCTTCTTTCTCTTTCTTTTTTAGAGTTAGGAAGAAATATTAGGACTCGCTGCATGAACACAGCGTGTAGGCTTAAGTTGTTCTTGACACACGGTGGATGAGCATGGTTTTGTCTGGTTTCATACTTCACTTTATCTCTGAGCTGCAGAGGACAGATGGTCAATTCTCAGTCCTGCTCACCCACCTCTCCTGGGAGGAAAGGCAGTAGAAGGGAGCTAGATCTTCAAGTGAAGCTGGCATGATAGCCATGGAGCTAAATGAGTCTTCCTGCGGGAAGGAGTGTCTTCTTCCTCTGCATCTGAGAGGAAGACGCTATGTAGATGTAGGAGCGGAGCCCAGGACCAGTATGGGGACATACCTAAGCAGTGTGGAGACTTCAGAAAGAATTAGGAAGTGATACATTCTGAAAGCCTCACTCCTTGCCTTTGAATCTCCAGCCAAACCAGAAAGGCGCTCAGAGTCAAATTTGGTCATGGGATGATAAAGTGGCTGTGTTCATGCTCCCCAGCTAGGAAAATACAGGAAGATTGGACTGGGATGATAGGCAGTGGGTGGAGGGGGCTACTGAGGAAATGCTTCAGATAAACAGTCTGGGATAAAATCCTCAACCAAAGGGGGACAGTGGGAACAGAGAAGAAAGGATTGATATAATTGCTGATGATATTCATGTATTTGGTGGCTGATTGAATGTTATCTTTATGTATGATTTATACTTTGCCTACCCTCAAAAGGGATGACTAACTGAGGGTGAGGGATGAGTTAAGAATGACCCTCACTTTTCAAGCCTGACTGATGAGGAAAAGAGGCTGTTTCTATCTGAGACAGGAAGGGCCAGGAAAAAATTTCCTTTGAGCAGACAATGATGTAGTCAGCTTTGGATTTGTCACTCTTGAGGTGATAAAGAGACATTGAAGTAGAAAAGTCTACTAGACTCTTATAAACATACTAGAGAATTTCTGTCTTTGATAGATGGGTATCTGAAAAAACAAATATATATGATTAACACACAAATATAAACTCCTTAATTTGTAGCTGTAGCCCCTGTTTGTTTTTCACGGTTTTTCAGTGTACTACCTTTGTTCCAACTGAGCTGTAATTTTGACTATTGCTTATGGGTGTGTACGTGCGCACACACTCTCCCCGTCCCCTTCACTTTCCATTCCCAGAAGTCCATTTTCTGCAGCTGCATCCCAGAATCTTGAAATGATACTGAATTGTTGGAGGTTCTGCTTTTCTGCATCCTATGAGAGCCTTTTGGTCTTTTGTATTCTCTCCGTGCGGTCACTCAACTTCAGTTCACCGATAGGAACTTCCATTTGTCCTCTTGTGATCTCGCCCTTATCTATATCTTGAGTAGCAGGGATGCATTCCAGCAGTCTCCCTTTGCTGTGACAGATTGCTAGCCTATAGAGCCCCTTGGAGTAACTTTTCTTCTGACTGCCTTCCTCTCAAAGAAACTTTTAGTATTCTCCTTGGAAAACAACAGGAAATGATGGGCGATAACTAGGTGAGAACTCAGCAAATGAGCACCAAGGTAGGACTTAGAAGCAACATAAAGAGGTCACAGCCGTGAGAAGTTTCCAAGGTTGCTGATGTGTAGAAATGTCTACTTGACAAGTGTACCCTCCTTAAAGACTCTGAAGTGAAAGGGCATCGATTTATTGCTCCCTTTTAGAACAGACTCTTTCATAGAATCCAAGACAAGCTTTCTTTTTTTATTTTTTATATGTGGGTATGTCAAAATTCAGGGGATGCTTAACTTTTCACCAGTATCTAAATCTTAAATTCTCTGTGTTTCATCTGGACCCAAGACAAAGATACATTGCTTTTTGTGTCTAAGTCTTTATACACATAAATAATTTTTCAAAGTTATGCAAGTAAAACATTCAAACAAAAGAAAAGTATGGATCAATGAGTAAAATCTATTATCTTCTCCTACACTTGAATTCCATTTCTCTCAGGAGGTAGCTGGTGAACAGTCCCATATACAGCCTTCCATGCCTTTTTCTGTGTAATTAAATATGTACTGGGAAGGGCTGTCTTGTCCAGTTCGGACGCCACTTCCTCAGAAAGGCCTTCTCTAATGACATGATCTAAATTAGCCTCCTCCCCATCCCCTACCACCTTTGGATATCACCCTTTTCTTTCTCTCATAGCATTTATTACCATCTATTAGAGGCAGAATAATTCTCCATTCCCTCTTCCAAGGATGTTTATGCCCTAATCCCTGTAACCTGTGCATACAGGGTGGGGCAGAGGTAGGTTTAACGGTTGTTTGTGTGGAAAATAGAATAATAGTTACTTGATAATAATGCAAGAATAAACTCTGTGGTTCAAGTAGTTATAATTGTAAACCTACTTTTGCCACACCATAAATATTACTTTCCATGGCAAAGAGGACTAAATATGATGAGATTACAGGTTACAGACTTCAAGATAAGTAGATTATACTGAATTATCAAGAGCATTTAATCTAATTCCAACAGTCCTTAAAAGTAGAGAAACTTTCCTGGTTGGTGAGAAATGAGAAAAAAGACAATAAAACCCTGGCCTAGTAGTTCAGTTGGTAAAGAGCATTGTTCTAATATGGCAAGGTGTGGGTTCAACCCCAGGTCAGGGCACGTACAAGAAACAACCATTGAATCATAAATAAGTAGAACAACAAATCAGTGTTTTTCTCTCCCCTTTCTCTCTCTACAATCAATTAAAAATATATAAAAGATAAGAGGTTCATAATGTGAGAGAGACTTGACCTTTCTTTCTTGACTTTGAAGATAGAGGAAGGAGGCCACCAGCAAAATAATGCAAAATGACCTCAGGTAATAGCTAGTAAAGAAATGGGGACCTCAGTCCTACAATCACAAGGATCTGAATTCTGCCAACAGCTCTAATGGGCAAAGAAACAGATTCTTTCCTAGGGCCTCCAGAAGGAGTGCAGCCCTTTCTGGGTGAGTCTTGGGTTGGGCTTCTTACCTGCAGAACTGTGAGATAATAAATTTGTATTATTTAAACCTTTAAGTGTGCAGCAGTTTGTTATTGACAACAATGAAAAGCTAACACACCATCATTATTATTTTTATTGGTTTGCTTATTTAGGTGTGCCTGCTCACCAGAATGTGAGCTTTAGGAGAGACTTTGTCTCTTTGGCCTACCGCTTTATCTCTATGACTAGAATGGTTCCTAACTGTTGTTGTTGTTAAGTGAAGAAGCACATATAATGTGTACATGTTTGTGTATTGTATTAAGTTAAATATTATTATTTAATAACTTTTTTTACTACTGACACATCTTAGAGATCTTTCCACATCACGCATATAGATTTAACTTGTTATTTTTGTTCACTCTACTATATTCAGTCCATGATTGAATATACAATCATTTTGATAATCATTCCCTTAGTGATGGGAAAGAGGCTATTTTCAGTTTTTCACTTTGGATATCTCTGGGCATATGTCCAAGTATTACTATGGGATAGGAATAGAATTGTTAGATAAAAAATTTTGTTCTTTTAAGTTAGATGGGCCCTGCTAAATTGCCCTCTAAAAATGCTAGATGAAGGGACATCCCCAATAACCAAGTGTAAGAGTAATTGTTTCCCTACACTTTGGGCAATGCTGGTCTTATTAATTCATTAGGTTTTTTTTAACTGACTTGTAGGAAAAAATTTCTCACTGTGTTTTAATGTTTGCCTTTCGCTGGCCATTGTTCATATAGAACAGCTTTTCTTAAGTTTAACAGTATTTGTATTTATTTTCTGTAAATTAGGCTCTAGTGTCAGAATTTGAAGATTGAAATCCTGACTGTAGCAGTTACTAACTGTATAGCTTAAGTTCCTAAATTTCTCTATGTTTCAGTTTTCTTGCCTGAAAAATGGAGATGCTAACAGTATCTGATCAAAAGAAGTATTATGCAAATCAGTTGAATTTATACATGTAAAGTACTTAGGGTATTGCCTGGCAAATAATATCTTCTCAATCAATGTTAGCTATATTCTTGTCCAAGTTTTCCTATGAGGTTGCTTTATTTTTGATTTGTAAAAGCTCTTTATATATTTTATATCATTTGCTGTAATACAAATATTGCAAATATTTTCTCCTAGATTTTGCTTCTTAGCTTTGCTAGTGGTGCATTTCATCTTAAAGAACTTAAATGTTTTTCAAATTTATTCATATTTTTAATAAAGCTTTTAGGTATATACAGCATTATATTCTTGCTTAGAAAGATATTCTTAATCATGAGATTATAAAAACATTCTCCCACATTTTCTTCTACTATATTTACATTTTATGTAGGTTTAACTCTTAAATTGCTTTAGATTTTATTTTGTATATGGAATGATGTAGAAATCTGAGTTTCCCTTCAAAGTACAGAAGTGATTTTCTTAGGGCTGTTTATCACATCTAGCTTTCCTTTTGCCCCTCATTTAAAACCACTGATTGACTTTATGCATAAAATTCACATATATGTGAGACTTTTAAATTTTTTCCTCTCTATTCTTTTCTGTCGATCATAAGGCATAATTATCATACTATATTAATTTATGTAGCGACATAGTATATTTAATATTTTATCATCTAAGTTCTCATTTTAATTTTTTATCTTCTCAAATAATTTTAATCCTTTTTTCCTTTATATGAACTTTACAATTAGTATGCCAAGTTTATTCAAATTATTTTGAATATATAATTTAGAGAGAATAGTTACATACAAAATATTGAGTCTTTTAGCACATTAATCATTAGGTTTAATCTTAATGTTTTGCTGTTGTCATGATAAAATCCTTTATTACATTTCTAAGTAGATATTGTTGAAAAATAAATATAGTAGTGGTTTGTGTATATTGATCTTGCATCTGGCAATGCTATTTATCTCTTACACTAGTCACAATAGTTTTCCAGTTGATTCTTTTAGATTTCTAGGTAGATAATCGCATTATACACAAATAAATCTTTTCTCTTTCTTTTTTTATTTTCCCATCTCATTTTCCTTTTTGTACTTCTTGTATTGGCCAGGACCATGTGTAAGATGGTCATAGATGATGGATGATGATGGAAGAATTTCTTGTCCTGACCTTGACTTAAATGGGAAGGGTTTAATTTTGCTCCTTACTTGCCGTATTTTGTCATGTATAATGTGCACCCACATTTTTGGCCCAAACTTTCAGAAAAAAATCTTCTGTTTTAATTTAATATTTTATTTACTTATATTTATATACTTGTTTTTTGTATTATAAAGGAATTTTAGCATTTATTTTTGAACACATTATGGCACAAGAAATCTTATGTAACATATAATT
This sequence comes from Artibeus jamaicensis, assembly GCF_021234435.1. NCBI lineage: Eukaryota > Metazoa > Chordata > Mammalia > Chiroptera > Phyllostomidae > Artibeus > Artibeus jamaicensis. The sequence continues at coordinate 11,564,560 of NW_026521803.1, read as the reverse complement.
ACAAAACACAAAGAACAGGTACAAGGTATTTAAACTACTACCCATGTATTATGAGCATCCTTATTTTTCCCTAAAAAATTTGGGCAAAAATACATGGCAAAATATGGTAACTTGTTTTAGCCATGTATAAATAGATTTTTGGATTTATTATGGCTTATTTAAAGAGATTCTCTTCCTTACTTATAAAAAGCAATATGTGCAGGGAAGTAGATGCTGTGTTCCTATAAAGAATGGTGAACAGGTCTGCAAAGAATGTGCTCTTCAGTACAGTGATGTGGGAAGCAAGAGGGAGGAAGGATAGATGGAGGAAGTGTAAGGGAAATGGATGAAAAAGGAGAGAAGAGCTAGCTGAGGGAGAAGGCTAATGCAAAACAAAACAAGGCAAAAACAGAAGGTACATGTTTCCAGACCTTAGTAGAAATGGTGGCTGGATGACTTGCCTTTTGGGATGACATGTTTGGCAGGAATAAAGGACAGTGAATGATCAGCAGTGGGAAAGGATGGTTATGGTAGGCACCTTCATGGCCTCAGGACTGAGGTGGAGCAATGGGTAAAGCCTTAACAGCAAAGCTTTCAAAACACACTGTCAGCAATCCTGTGCCAGTCCGAGCAATGACAGTGCAGTACTCAAACATCATTTCCACTGCACCAATGTCGAGGATGGGCAGAGTGTCTGGGTGAGACAGAGTCAATTATGTGCTTAAGTCTGGTTGTGCAAGTTTGGCCATAAAAACAGTCCTGGAGATATCAGCAAGTTTATTTCCCTTTGCTGAGTCCATTTGATGGCATACCCTCCACCACCTACCACAGAAGCGGACTGCTCAAAGGTGATAGAATGCATTATAGAGAGCTTTAAATGTTCTTCCAGTTTTTTAAAAAGATTTATTTATTAACTTTTACATAGAGGGGAAGGGAGGGAGAGAAACAGTGATGTGAGAGAAACATCTATTGGCTGCCTGTTGCATGTGCCCTGACTGAGGATCAAACTGGTGACCTTTCACTTTGTGGGCCCAATCAACTGAGCCACACCGGTCAGGGCCTGCCAATTTTCAACTCTCAGCAAGAGCTAAGTGCCTTATAGAAAGGTACTGATATTCCTGTATAAATGAAATCAAAATGGCTGTAACTCAAGTTCTCTCAGTGTCTCAATCCTACATTAAAGCACATCTAATGTGCACCTGCCCTCTAAAGATGCCAGACTATGACACCTGAATGTTTCCACGTCCATGTTGATTTAAGGATATTTTCCTCATAATTATAGATTTCTTTTCTTTAAATCAGTTACTGTGAAAAGGTTAAAGTAATTTAATTTTTTAAAAATGGTAACCTGTTTTTTGTTTATTTCTCTCAGATGAATCTCTGGTCAAGTTCCCTCCTCCTAGGCTGTCACTGTGCTTCGTAGTGTTTTCCTCATAGCACTTGTATTGCTGTTGGTGTTGGTTGTTCTCCTAGTGAGTATGGACTCTGGGGACTGGCACTGTGTCCTTTGGGCTTTCCTTCTCTCATTCTGAACATGGTGCCTGGCATGTAGAAGGCAATAAACTGATTTGTTGAATAAATTAATACATGAAAGAATTGAGCAAGATAGTATACTGAGATGTATTTTTCTCATTAATTCTCAAGCTACTGGTTCAGAGTGGATTTATCAAGATAACCATAAGGGTGGAAGTGTAAGTTTTGCCAAATATATTTTTGTAATTTTGCTTAATAAAACATCTAGTTGATTAGTCCTACAAATATTGATATATTGATTGACATATTGCTACCACCACTATCATCAGCAGCAGCAGCACCACCACCAGACTATCAGATAGGATGTTAGGAGGTCAGGAGTTCAAGTGATCTATGATGCCTAATTCATTATTTCCCTCATCTCTCCTATGAAATGTAGGTGGTGGGCATAATTTATTTCTGGGCTGTGTCTTGTAAGTTGTTCTTTCAGGGGCAGGGCTGAGAAGATTCTCTTTCCCTTTTACTGTCCTTTGTCCAGGAAACAGCAGGTTACCTGGCTGCTGACAGGGAAGAGCCTTGGACTCCTTGGGAAAGGGCACAGTGATGCTCTGAAGGAGGCAAGTTGGCTGGGCAAATTTCCATTCATATTCAGGCACCTGTTCTTCTACGGTCCTGCTGTGGCTGGTTTCCCTCTGGGGCCTCGGGGTTTTCAGAATAGATAAGTACTGCAGAGCCTCTGCTTACACCTAATTGCTCCTCCTCATTCTTCAAGGAGCACTTGAGTGAGAACAGAGAACGAAGCACTGCTTGTCCTTTCCTGCTGGAGAAAGTGAGGCAGGATTAGTGGGATAGAGTGTCAGTGAAGACAGCTTAGTATCCTTAAAGGTAGATTTCAGATTCGTGAAATCTAGATTTAAAGAAAGATAGCATGAATAATTTGGTTTAATTCCCTTATTTGACCAAGGAGAAAATTGATACCCAGAGATTAAGTATCAAATACTCCCCGGTCCAGGCCATATTTGGTAATACAGTGACTTGAACTAAATTGTTCATTATTATTAAAATTATATGATTGTAAAAATGTATTCATACTTCTCAAGTAGAGCAAGACATAGCTTTATTTCTAATCTAAGAATGAAGCACTACATTTTCAAGATATGGATTTGTAGAATCTGCTGTTTTTGTCATTTTATTGTATATTAGTTGTGCTTTTCCTGAAGAAGCAGGGACATCAAGTCGAAGTATAAGACTGATTTATTTTTTGAATATTCAACTTTAGAAAAAGGTGGCAGCACAGAATAGAGAGCAGAGGACAGACAATGACACAGCTGGGTTCCAGTCCGAACCTGCACCCAGCTTTCGGTGGGGCTGTCAAGAGGTGCCAGCTCTGGTAGCTGGTACGTGAAACGTTTTCTTTCCCCTGTGGATCCTGAAGACACACACGAGCAAAGAGATGTTAAAGTGCTTTGAAACATACTTTCTGTGTAAAAGGAATAGCACTCCCCTGTTTATGCTAAGACACAGAGTTGTTAGGTTAAGATGTTTTCCTGAGGACTTCATTTTACAATGCCAAATATTACCTTCTTCGTAGACTTTCCCCAAGAGGATGAGTCTTTGCAGTTGTTATTAACTTAGGAGAGAGTGGTAGCGAGGAAACGCTAACACAAGGCAGTGGGTGTCTACTCCTACCCCGACTGCCTCTGCTTTGTCACACACCTGCCTTCTGGTTGGGAGGGTAGGTGAGAGCCAAGGTTAACTCTGAGACCTCTGAAAGTTAAAATTCTCATCTCCTTCACTTCAAAGCATCCACTCTTGTCAAGTATTGGAAATCTCTCAACTGAAAGTGTCAATAGTTACTTATAGGTACTTGAAATGAATTCTGACAGTTTTGGTCTTTATTTCACCTTTGAAATCATGGAGGGAAAATTGACTTGGTTAAGCATCTTAAGTATTGAAGGCATTCTATGAGTGTAGCTGGAATGTGTTGCTGAGTGTGATAGCAAGTAAATGGCCGAGGAAGAAAACAAGGTAGCTGGCTGGCAAGGAAAAGTAGTGCTACCGATGAATGTTAGGAGCTGTTTAGCCAGCTTTGCCTAGTAAATGAGTTTGACCGGGCAAATCTAGATTTGACTCCTCAAATCTAGAGTCTTTTTAACTTGGAGAAGAAAGTACTGAGGCAACAGTTGCTCATCCATGACTCACGTCTCACGTGTTGTCATTATAAGCAGATCTTTCTTTCAACACTTTCCCCGCCAGCATACAGGTCCCTGAGCTTAGTTTTTGTGACAGGTTTCACCCCTCAGAGGTCCTTAGTCAGATGGTAGAAAGTAGGTACATAGTCCCAGCTACTCACATAACTTCCCTTCCCCCTTTTTTTGCTCAGAGTTGTGTCTATTTTTGACAGTTCAGACAGCTCTCCTAGTAAATCAGTGATAAAAATCTCTCATGTTAGTGAGGACTGAAAGGCTTAAATCATCTCGTCTGTGAAGTCGCTTATGTTGCTGCATCCCTGATGCTTTATCACTCCTCTTTAGCTCTTGCTTTGGCGAGGCAAGGATATCTATATTAAGCAAATGAAAAATGAACTGCACTCTTATCCTCTTGTTAATACAGCTGGTACTCTTCCAAAAATCACACTACTGCTGACAAATCACTGTAATAATCACAAGCCTAAGCTTTAATTTCTTGGACCATTTTTATGAAGCATTCATTTTTCAGCTATTACAATGGACAAAATTGATTGTTTTGAAAAAAGTGTTTAGGGCTTATAATGCTTTCTTACTTAGGACCTGAAATGTATTGTTAAGGAGTCTCAGTTCTCTTGCTCACAACCAATGCATGGCCCCAGGAAGTTCTGTTACACTGTGCCTCAGTTTCCTCATCTGTAATGTTTCTCCTTCCCTGTTTCCAAGATGGATTAAGTAACTGAGACTCACAATCAGTCTCTAATGGGGTGCTTTAATGCAAAGTATTATTGATGCTCAGATACTTACTTTTAAGTTGAGAACATATTGCTTCTCAGCCTTTTGGCTAAGATCAAGTGTGAATTGAGAACATTTACTTTTTCCTTTAGAAGACATCTTTGAAAATCTAAAAATATAAAATTATAATCTAAAAAATAAAGCATGAAGAACTTCAAACTGGTAGACAGAATAGTCTTCAGAATGTAAAGTATAGCATAAGGAATGTAGTCAATAATATTGTAATGACTGTGTATGGCGCCAGGTGGGTACTTGAAATATCTGAGGAACCACTTTGTAAAGTCTAACCTCTATGCCATATGCTTGAAACTAATACCAAATAATATTGAATGTAAATTGTAATTGAAAAATAAAAATTAAAATAAATAAATAAATAAAATCTGCAGAGGGCTGTCCCCAAAAACTGGCCCTGAGGGAACCATGTTGGCTCCAATGTGCACTGTTACTTTCTATAAGCAAATAACTAAGAAAGAAGATGAATGCTACTCATAACCAAAAAATGAAAAGAAGAAACAAGGCTTCTGATGGGTGGAGATGGTCTGTTATCACTCGTTCTATACCCCAAAGAAGTCACTTGGTTATTTTTATCGAAGCAAGTGTTGGTTCTGCAGATGGTCTACACTCACACTCCTTTTCTTCTTTTTTGTACCATGTCCTCTTGTCTCATGGAGTCCCCTGACCACAGGGCAGCTGATGTCCTCATGGTGCATCCCAGGTCTCCCTAAGTATCCCGCCTGTACCTGTTACCCCAAGGAGTACCTCAAACTTTGGGTTGTCTTATTTCCCAACAGAATTGACCCCCTTTTGTCCCTTTCCCTCATGACCTTGTCAAATAATGGTAGTTACTGTAGGAACGTCTGAGAGGATCTTATTATGATGAGGGAACCTTAATATCTCAATCTAAAGGAAGAACAATTATTGGGTGTAATCAATGCTGTGACAGAAGAGCTCTCTGGTCCAGATCACTCCTGATCTGATTCAGGGATATTACTGTCAACAGGCATGGAAGTCTGGACCATGAAAGGCCCATTTCTAGACCTCAGGGGGACACAAGACTCCAGATTCACCTTTGTATCACAAAACAGAAAAACAAAAATAAACCAGGAGCTCATGCAGTTAATAAGCAGTATGCACCTATTTACTCTCCCCTGTCTTTGAATAAAGAGGCCAAGCCAAGGACGTTTGAGCCCAGCCAGTCCTGAGTTTCCAGGAAGTGACTGACCCAGAATCCACAAATGCTTTCAGAAGCCCTGGAATTAGAGATGGTAATGAACTCATAAATGGGTGAGGGGGAAGCATTAACGTGTGAGCTGCCCATTTCCATGGATACAAGCCTCCTTTCGTTTATTTTTACTAGGCTTCTATAGGGAGTCAGAGCTCCAAATCTGATAGGACATCTGTGCTTCATTAGCTGTGTTTCATTAGGTTTATAATGTGATTTAAACGGGCCCCTCAAAGCTGCAACAGGGGAGGCTCCTGAGAGTCCCAAGTTCCAGGTCTTGCCTTGCAGGGGGCCCATGAAATGGCTACAAGAATGCTCAGAGGTCACGGGGCTGCTGGATGATGGATCTCAGGCCAGGATGAAGTCAGGAACATCTTTTAATCTGCAGTTAAGGTCTAAAAGATAAAGTGGGGGCTGCCACATCTGAGAGCACCTCTGTAGGGAAAAAGAGGAATTTGGCTGGGAGGGCCTGGATGACTGTGTTCATTCTAGCAGTTTGGGTTCTCTCGTGGACCACTGTAGCCTGCCTCCCTTCTCTGCTTTGGGAGTCAGAGCAATTAACACGTGTTTTCCAGGTTGTGGGAGGAAATGTAAAACATGAGGGCAGTTTGGTGGACTGCAACAGGAAGCAGGAAGCAGCCACTTTTGAGTGTTCCCTCTAGCAATGATTAAAGTAGAAGCAGGTAGTCAGTCATGTGACAGGGCTGAAATGTATAAACTGGGTATCACACTGCTCTGAGAATAGTTGCTATGGTAACCCAGACAGAGATGGAACAGCAGTAAAGGAGAGCTGCCCTGAAAGCAAATGTTATTGATTAAATGGGGTTTCTTTTTTTGGGGGAGGGGGTGTGGTTGGCAGTGGTGAGAATTGGAGAAGGAGGCAGGTGAACCCAGTGTAATGCACGTATGAAGAGTGTGGTTTGGTTGTATATTGACAAGTCTGGTCAGGAATCTTCAGAAACTGGAAGTTAAGTGGTCATCGGCATGTGCTACGGTGTCTGTGGCTGAACTTTCTGATTTCAACATTATGTAGTAAATGTATTGTTTCTGAAGAAAAATCTAAGATGTTGGAGGCAGGTGGTATTGCTGGCCTTGAGTTCCAAACCTGATCATCCGAAGCTGGGCCATATTCCAGCAGTGTTTATGGCTATGTCCACTAAGCTCCTGTTTTTTTTCTCCCTGAGTCCCACATTTTGCCTTAAATCGTTCACATTACCATTCCAGAGGTCATGGTCTGGTTTAGGAGATGCGATGGCCCTCTAAACGTGTCCTTATTCCAACTTTGGAAAGCACAGTCCCTGTGACTCCTTGTGTTGTAACCTATCTACTCTGACTTCCCCTTAACTATAACCCTGTCCTACTTTTCAGGATAATTGTGAGGAATAACTTATTAATGATTATAAAGCAGCTTGAAAATACAAGCTCTTCACAAATGCAAGATGATAAAAAATTCATATGAGTAACAATAACAACAGTCGTATGGAAGCCACTCAGGAGGCTGCTGGAGTGTGCCCCAAAGTCTGAAGGGAGAGGAAGGACCTATGAATGGGAAATTTCCCTTGATGTGTACCAAGTGAGACATGAGAATAGCCAGATGCCCTGTACTTCATGAACTATCATCTGTGTGTGCAAGTCACTGTCCCCTCTGGGAACAAATTGCAGGTTTGGCAAGATTTTTGTTTGTTTGTTTGTTTTAGAGAGATTGTTGGTCTATTATTCAAAGTCCTCAGCATGCTCTTACCCTAAGCCAGTTGGAATGATGTTCTGAAATAACCAATAACCCACACTCCTGAGACCAATGACCTACCCTTTGTCCCCTCGCCTTCCCATTTTTCAGCAAAGCCATTCAATACAAAACAGCCCTTTGCCAGCAGATCTGTTACTAAAGGAATTCATGCATCTTGCATCTTGAAGATGCATTATTAATGCCTGGACAAATCACATCAGGTGAAACGCAGCAAGTCCCTGGCACTGAAAAAAAGGAACAAAGGCTGGTTCTACAAGGCAGCGAGGGATGAGACAAATTATAACAGCTGGGAGTTTCTTGTAGGTAAGATGGCATAAAAACCAAAAATGCTAAAATTGTGTGCACAGACAGCAACGTTGTGTTCTCGTGGTAAAACATTACACACAGTTCTGGAAGAAAGCCACTCTAATTGTGGCTTCCTTCAAGTCATGGTGCTGCAACTCTTTGAATTTCCCAACAAAACAGGCCAATTTGCTGGTGACCAAATTACTTCCAAGTCAGACCCCAGGCTCTTGTACATGATTTCTGCGATGGTCTAAGAGGGATGGATTTTTCTAATGAGGCCAGAAATCAGCTCTAGCTGCACGAGGGAAAAAGAAAATGTGGCTTGGGAGAGTCCACCAGGGACCTCTGGGGGATGGAGGCTGTCCCAGAGAGGGAGAATGGGGTTCCCCTTGTCATCTCTCATGGCCATGGTGAGGGTGCCTGGCTGGCTGGCTGAGCCAGCAGTTTGTTTGCGTGTGATTCATCCTCCTGCATGAGAACTTACGGATCCTTTTGGCTGTGAACTGGGCAATTGGAGATAAATAAGTATCAGGTTTATTTCAAATGGATTAGAAAAGGCCACAAGTGCACAATCATTTAGCTGAGCAGATCCATGACTGTACCTACTCCCAGCGGTCACTAATGACACATGAGCTGCTCCAGCACTGATGGGCTTTCCCCCTCTTTCTGTCGGGGCTGTGGCAGGGAAGATTTGTTTTAAATTGCAAGCAAGAGCTAAAGTTTATGATGACATTAAAGGGAGGCATTTTCAAACCTATTTCTATGTAATCAGTTTATTAAATAAGATTTTGTTTGGCATCTTGAAAGAAACTATATTCTTTTTTTTAAGTATGAGGGCTGCTGATATGCCAGTGAAAGGCCCTGTGGTTTCTGTGTGTGTGTGTGTGTGTGCGTGTGTGCATGCATGTGCCTCATGTATACTGTTCTCTTGTGGTTTCTGTGTAATGTTGCCCACATTTTCTATTTGGAGGATCACTTTCCCCTCCATATATTCAACAACAAACATGAAAACCACCTAATTATATTTTCATAATCATGATTAAAAACCATCTAAGTTATCCTGCATGATGTAATCAAAGAGTTTGTTGATTGCTTTTTGATGTGTATTAGAGCTTCATGCAGAGCTACATCAAATGATTGGCTTCACGATGAAATAAAGGAGGAAAACCCTTTAATATGCATACACACTTAAAATATACATATGTAATTCATGTTTGGCTAATTAGCCAGCATCAACACAAAATTCACAACCATGAAATAATTGTGGGAAGACTGACTTACCTTCAAATAGTACATTAATTTCACAAATGTGTAGGACAGGCTTCCCCTGCTAGATGGGTTCTAGGAACCCATGTGCACACTTACCAGCTGCTGTTGTTGTGAGAGGCTGCATCCGGCTTCAGTGAATTTTCTTTGAAGACTCTTTCAATATGTTTGCCCATTTCATGGTGGGTGATTTACAAGTGCACCTGCTCACACCACACTGAGGGTTCAGCAGTTTTTGATCAAAACCAGCATGACCCCCATATCCCACCCTCCCTATTCACCTGGTCTCACCCCGAGCATCTTATTTTTGTTTCTCTGGATGAAAAAAGTCCTCAAAGGGAAATGTTTGCCACTGTGGAAGAGGTGAAACAAAAACGGCAGAATCATTAAAAGGCATCAAAATTGACAAGTTCATAAACTGTTTCGAGCAGTGGGAAAAAACATCTCGGTAGGTGTATTGCATCAAATGAAGAGTACTTTGAAGGTAACTAAAGTTTAAACATGTAAGGATAAATACGTAATTTTTTTATAAATAAATTCAGGGTTTTGGAGAATATATATATATTTAGGGGTATATATACACACACATATATACATATATATGTGTGTGTATATATACATATATACTTAATATATAAAATATATATTCTTAATATATAAGAATATATATTCTTAATATATATATATTCATTATATATATATTTTTTATACAGTATTGATTTTACCTTTTCCAGAAGCCATCTGTCTTTTGAACCATCCATACCTGAAAGTGTTTTTCCATGTACTGGGAAAGAGCCATGTGATTAAGATTTGAACTTTGGAATTAACTTTTATGACAAGAATCATGTGTAAATGCTCCTTCTTCCTCAACATATGGTCCTTTGGATGATGGAAGAAGGATCAGGGCCCAATTTGCATGAAAGACAGGAAGGACCAGCAGCCTCCAAAGTGAGCTCTGCCTTCTGACTGTCCACAAACTGAGCAAGGGTCCCTTCTCCTCCTCCTGGGGAGCAACGGTGTGAAGGCTCCTCAGGGGTCTCCTATTTACACACATTAGTGTATCCCAGGGCAGGAAGAACTTATTTTTAGGCTTTCGTCTCAAGGTACCTTTTTGTGTTTTTAGTAACATTGTGTGATGCGCTTTCAGATTAGTAACCTTCATGTTTATGTTCAAATTTAATCAGATGTTTAAAACACACACAGATTGTCTATAATAAAGACAATAGTAACTGTTTACTAGTAGGGCGCTGTGCTCTGTTTGTGAGTCCTCACAGCACTGAGGCCTGTCTGCTGCTTTTGGAGTCAGCTGTTTGGTAGACAGCACCTGCAAGAATTGTACCTCAAAGGCGAGAAGTGAGACATGTTTTTTACCCTCAGAAACACAATGATGGTAGGTCTAATTAAAAAGCCAAGCTAATGAAGGCTTTATATTTTAATGTGAATAAATAATGGCTCATTTATTCATTCAACAAACACGGAGTACCTGTTGTCTGCTAGGCACTGGCTAATTCTAAAAGGTAATGATAAATCAAAGGAAACTGAGATGTAGTTACTCCTGTGGATGGGGAAATTACATAGAAAGAGACTCATACAATGTGCAGACTGATATGGTAGACAGATAGGTGCAAAGGACTATGGGAAGATGAAGGGGTAACTTCCTAAATGTGTTGGGAAAGGCTTTACTGTAGAGCATCTTAAAATGTGAAAGGGAGCTCTCTCCATAAAAAGGCATTCCAGGGAGAGGAATAATACTATGCCTGAAGGTCAGAAGTGTAAGGAGGCATGACATGGGAGTGTTTGTTGAGTACTTATGTGTTACTGCATTTTAAGTGGTGAGGAACAGAGAGGCAGGGGATCAAAGTAGAAAGGCCAGGGGCCAGAATGTAAAATGTTGATGTACTGCAGTGGGAAATTTGAATTTCAACTCATGGGCCAAGATGAATTGGAGAATGACATGATCATGTTTGTGTTTTGGAAAGCTAAATTTCTTGAAGTATGGAGAATGGATTGAAAAATGGTAAGCAAGATTGTCAGAAGGAAGAGCAGTTAGAAAGTTATTATAATACCTCCAGAGAGAGGCAGTGACAGCCTGAAATGAGGCAAGGACAGTAGGTTAAAGGGGAGGGAGAACTCCTCGACATCTGTCCCTGTCTGTATCAAAGTGACCAGAGTTGTTAAAGCTCTTTTTTCACATGGTCCTGAAAGAGTCACACCTGACCATTTGCAGCTCCTGCTTTTACAAATGCTGTTGAAAAACTGCTGACCTCTTGTGCAGCCTGCTAACTTCTAATTTACTTCAAGAGTCACCTCTGGCATTACCTCCTCTGGCAACTCCTGTTTCCTCCAGGCTGAGCTAGGTATCCCTTGCTCAGACTTTTGTAGAACCTGACATAACTTTAGTGAAGTCATTCCCATGGTACCTGGTACTTGGTCATGGTCTCCTTGAGGGTGAGGGCTGTGCCTTGCAATATATGTAACCAAAACAGCTGCCATGCCATGGGCACTCTGTGAATATTCTTGGAATGGACCAAGGTAGAAGTGTAACTGTGATTTTGTCCAACAGTTTAACAAAAGAAAACAAAATGCCTGTCATACTAGGTAACATTGTCGGGTAAATCTTTTCTGCTGGTTCTGGACCTGTGGACTGTGATGTAGCTAAAGAGTGTAAAATCACATAGGGATTTGGCAAATTTGTGGTGATTTAGATTAAGATACACCAGCAATGGGAAAAACAAAGGACCTCAACATTTATTGTAAACTTGAATGCCACACACACACACACACACACACACACACACACACACACTTGGGTGAAATTAGGTTTACAGTTGTTCATATGGAAAATAATACAATTAATATATAATAGTACAAGAATAAACTCCGTGTTTTGTGTACTTACAACTGTAAACTTACTTTTACATCCTTCATATATGTTTGTTTTTCCTCTGGTTCTGTGTGTTGTCTGTCCTGGTCCTGTCCAACATCCCTCTTAGAGTCATTACAACGATGAGTTGACCTCTTGGCTTTTGACTATAGAGATGTTGACTGTGGCCTAGTTATCCTGAAACTCAAGGTTTCTTGTCTTTAGATGTTTCTGCAAAGAGTTTCAAGGCAACCTGGAGTGATGGAAATAGAAGTAAATCAGTTCAAGACTTGACTCTGCTTTAAAGAGCTTTGTGACTTTTGAGAAGTCACATAAACCTTTAAAACTGGAACTGCGTGTCCTTTCTGTGAAACAATCTACTTGGACTTAATATCTTAATTGTCCTTTTCACTTCGAAAACAATCTACATTTATTGTGATCATTTAGTGACTGAGAATTTATTAACCATCTGCTTGAGTGAAGTCCTGTTCTAGGCCAGATACATAAAAGCTCACATGGCTTTGAGTCTGGAGTGAGAAGAGAGTTTAGAGGTCAATTAATTAAACCTCCTTTTTATTGTACAAAATACCATATGAATGATTTTTTTCCAGGTTATTCTTGGACATTTTAATAACAACAAAGAAATTAAGATTTTTGAAGAAATCAAAGATTCTTAATTATAAGAAATTTCTCCTTTGTTTTGAGATGAAAACTATATCTCAGTGACATATTTTTAATTAATTAATTTATTTATTCATTTCACTATCAACTATTTATAGAATATCCTCCATGTATAAGATACAGTGCTAGGCTCTGTGGATAAAGCAATGAAGTAGACAGACTGGGTCCTTGGCCTTATAAATCTTGCCTTATGAATTCAAAGGTAGGCAATTAAGCAAGTAGTCATAATATGGTCTGACAAGTACTATGAGAGTGGAAATACAGGCGTGCTACAATAACATATAGAAGGGTTATCAAATCTGAACTTGAATGATCAGAGATAGATTCCTGAGTTGTCTAAGCTGAGAGTTGAAGGATGCAGTGATTGATGCTCAGTGATTTAACCCCTCATGGTAGTTGTTGAAACACGTGAAGACAGCATTTCCCTTGTCTTTTTCTCTGGGCTAAATATGCAATAATTCTTTCAATTTTTACTTTAAGACTTTGTAAGTATACCTCCACTCTCTTCTAATTTACCAATTCAATAACTTTTTAGAAAATAAATGAGATTTGTTTGACCTGATGTCTTCCTAGTGAACCCATTTTGTTATACTTGGTTTCCTCTTAAAGTGCTTACAAACTATCTATTTAATTATCTATTAGAACATTTAGTTGGGTAACAGTATCAAGGGTTATTCTGAAGTTGAGATTAAAAATTTTGCCTACTTGTAATTTTTGGCTTCTCTGGTTCTATGGGAATTTTCAAAAATTACTTGCAGTGGTTCTTCAATTGTTTTTGCTAACTCTTCACCCCAGGAGTAAATTATCAGAACCCAGACACAATTTGCCTATCAATTCCACATTCTTAATCTTTGGTTATGTCTTAATTGTGTTTATTTTTCACTTTTCTACTTGAGGATCACCCTCCATGGTGAGAATGATTATACCACATGATAATATCATACCATCTTTCTCAAAAACATCTCTTTTATTTTCATGTCTTTTTTCAAACGTAGCACAATAAGTGGTTTTTTTTTTGTCTTTATACTTTTCACCAAAGTTAACTTCTGACCTGTGGACTTCATGATATTCTTTGTAAGCTTTCATGTTCTCCTCTTTCTTCTCTTTTGAGTCAGTGAGTATGTAATTCCTTTTTAGTTATTCACATGCTTTATTAAGAAATTGAACTTACTGAAAAGTACTCTAAGCAGCTACCTTGATTCCCTAGGATGTTTCCTTTTTGTTAACATTATTCATAGTTATATAATCAGACTTTTATTTCAGTGTCTCTACTTTTCTAGGGCCACATTTTCTTAGTGTTGTACTTTCCCTGATGAAAAATATATATTCTCTTCTAAAATTTAGGATGTACTGATCTTATGGTGTTAAGAAAGGAGAAGAGAATTAGTACTTATTGAGTACCCGTTATCTTCCATACCAATGTTATGTACCTTATTCATTTTCTCAACAGCACTTGGGTTTGGATTGATTATTTTTATTGTTCAGATGAGGAAATTGAGAATCGATATGTCATCCAACAAGGAAATAACAAAGATGGGATTTAAGCCTGAATCTGTCTGACTCCAAAGCTACTTCTAATGTACTATAGGCTGATTACTTCCATTTGCTGGCATATCTCTGTGTGCTACACAATACAGATTGTTAGCATTATTTTAGAAAGTCAGAACTCATCCTCTTTGGAGGGTAAATGGAGATACACAAGTGCCAGTTCTACAGTTTCGTCTATGCATCACATTGTTTTCCTAAATGATATCCTGACATACAACTTGGGTCATATGGCTTCCCATTAATCTTTATTTTTTATAGTGCCCATAATTGGTGTTCACATGGTAAAAAGGAGAAGCCCTTAGGAATGAAAGAACTTAGTCAAAATTCTTGGTGTCTATCTCAGTTATTGGTTGCTATACAACAATATTGCCATAAACTTAGCCACTTACAACAGCACTGATTTATTATGTCATAGTTCCAATAGGTCAGGAATCTGGGCACCATTTAGCTGGGTCCTCTGCTTCAGGGTCTCACAAGCCTGCTTTCAAGGTGTTGGGTGGGGCTGTAGAGTGATCTGAAGCTTGAAGGGGGAAGAATTTTCAGCATTCAGTTCCTGACAAGCTGCCTGACTAAGATCTCAAGGTTCTTGCTGCCTGGCAGCTGGAGGCTGTTCCTAGTTCCTTTCCACATGGGCTTCCCAGTATGGCTTCCTTGCCACCAGCAAGGGAGAAACTCTCCTCTCAAGACAGGCATTACAATCACACACGCGGAGCCATTCTGTTGGTTAGGACCCAGTCACTGCCCTCCCTACCTACACTCAGTGGGAGGTAAGGAACAAGGGCATGAATACCAATGGGTGAAAAAGTGGGGACAATTTAGAGTCCATGTAGCCAAAACATTATCATGATGACATTTACAGTTCTCTGAAGACTTTCCTTGTCAGTATCTCAAACGACCATGGAAATACTGGCTAGCCATTGTTTTTGTTTTTTAACTTTATTTGTCCCATATTTTTCTAGTGTTAAATCTGCTAACCTTTGGTCAGCTTTCAGCATATAATGATTTTTTTTAAGTTATAAATCTTTGCTATCATTATTTGAATGCACATGGACATGCACATGCACACACATGGTACAGCACCTTACAGCGTCTCCTCACAGTCCTTCCCAAAGTCTAGTCACCAGCATGGTCCCCATGGTCATGTGCAACATTCTGCCCCTGACCTATTGCTAATGCTCATAAGTCACTTTCCAGATTTGAATTCTTTTCTTCCCATAAATATTAAAGAAAGGAACTTCATTTCTTTCACTATGCCTTTTCTAGTCTTCAAGACTTGTTTATGTATTTTAAAGAATTCACGTCAACATTATATCTCTTGCAGGAACTTTGGCCAATTTCTTAATTATACCCTACAAAAAATAGCCTGTGGTCAAGTTAATTCAAAGGAGAATGCGTGCAGTCTGCAGCGCTAGCAGGCAGGAATGGCAGTATTGACCCGAGCCTCTGCTGCTATCAACCAAGTAGACCACTTATGCCGTAAAGAAAATCAGCATTGCTGGAACTTCAGCTGTTAGGGTTCGAGTTAGAATTTGCCTCTTTGGAGTCTTGTTTCCCACCCAATACATTTTTTTTTATTACAGGAAAAAATAATTTAGGGCTTTGGCAAAAACAATTAAATAATTCAGAGACTGGTGATTTTTTTTCAAATTTGTAGCTGGATCAAATATTCATAAGGTGTAGGTACATTTCTTAGATGGAAGTGCACGGGACCTCCAATGCTTCCTCACACTGTGGCTTACAGAGCTCAAAGTCAGGCAGCCCTGGAACTGGTATCCATGGAAAGGAAAAAGTGCTTTACATCACTGCCTTTAAATCCATTCTCCCATATCTAGATCCCTGTGCTTGTCACTTGATGTGGCATCACTGACTATGAATGAAGCTTCAAACACACCTTTTGTCCTCTACGGTGTTTCCAGTATTCCTTTCGGTAAATTTTTAATGATGCTTTCAATTATGGTCCAAATAGCATTTGACAGAATGCACCCTTGTCTAATACTAGCACTTAGACTCGAGTGGTGTTTTTAGATAGCAATTAGTATCCACAATG
This sequence comes from Artibeus jamaicensis, assembly GCF_021234435.1. Taxonomy (NCBI): domain Eukaryota; kingdom Metazoa; phylum Chordata; class Mammalia; order Chiroptera; family Phyllostomidae; genus Artibeus; species Artibeus jamaicensis. The sequence goes on along the minus strand of NW_026521803.1, from coordinate 11,548,468 downwards.
CTGTCATGATATTTGTGAACATACTTTAGAGTTGATCTTAATGATCCCATTACAATATGCTCTGCTTTTTCCCACAAATGTGATGGTCTTGCTTTTATGATACTATGGAGAAGCTCTGGATTTGGGGTTTGGTTAGAAAGGACCAAACTAAAGTGTTTCTCCCTTTTGGGCCTGTGACTTGGTGGAACCAGATCTGCTGAATGTTTCTGGTGGGTCCCCAGTGTAGCTCTGCAGTGCAGTGTGGGAGAGAGCTGTAGCCATTACATGTGAAATTGCTAGGAAACAGAGATGCTGAAGCGATGTCCTTGTTAACATTAGGTGTAACAAAAGATCTCCTGAAAGTTAGTTTCCAAAAACTGTAGGGCAAGACACAAAACCTCAGACAACGTTTATCTTATCCATGAAACAATTTTGAATGGTCCCTATTATGTGCTAATGCCTTCTAAATGTGTAACTGCTACCACCTTTGGTTTGAAGGGGTGCTTTATGCACGGGCAAGTTGATACTTGAACAATAATTCAGAAAACATAACCCAAAACACTCTTGGAACTGAGAGGAATAAGAATGTTGGCACTGCACAATTCTTGTCTTGAGTCTTGGTTTTTATGGGTATAAAAAGATGGCAGGTAATAACTTATATATGGTGTAGCCAGGCTTCATTAGAAATCAGGTATTAGCAAGAACAGAGAGGAACCTCCGAGAGGCTAAAGGACCATGAATGAATGCATAACCTCCTTCTTCCGTGTAGGAAAATATGTTTGATTTTTTTTATTCCTGGACCTTGACTGCTCTGACAATATTTTACAGTTACATGCTTATGAAAATAAAAGCATACTCTTCTGTAGTGTGTTTTTATTGCCATCTAGCTATGACCTTGAAGTCTGTCTCGGAGATTGATTTCTGACTTCTCTATTAGAAACATGCCATTGCAGAACTAAAAGGAGTTCAATGCCACTTGAAGTTATTCTTACATTAATGTATTTGGTTTCCAAAGCATATTTTGGTTTTCCCTGTTTTTTTTTTTTAATCAGCTGGGGTTTGGGTTCTAAAATAAGGGGTCTAAAATCCCAGGTGGTATGGACCCCATGTTCTGTATTATGATCATATTTACTTAATATTTTCCAAAGTACTGTCTCTTTCAACTTATTAACATGGAATATTTACACACATTTCTGCTTCTCTCACTGACTTTCTTTCCTATTCTGAAGTGTTGTATCATCTTATTGTCCCAGCCCTTTGCACATGCTATTCCTTTTACCTGGAATAATTTTCCCCCTCTTTGCCTAGTTAATTAACTCACTTTGAAAACTTGGCTCAAAGCAGTTTTCTATAGATTCTTACATAAAACCCTCTACTTTGCTCTATACTAGGTCTGTTTCTCCAGTTAAAGTTTCTGTATAGCTTCTCAGGGGCCCAAATCCCAAACATGGTGAAATAATATATTGTGTAACTAGTTGTTTAACACCTGAATTTTTAGGTAGAATATAGATGTCTTAAAGTTGAATACTGTCTTATTCACAGTTCTTTCCCAAGCTCTTCATTTAGGTCCTCGTGCTAGAAGATGTTACTGTTTATTGATTGATTGAATGAACATAGTTTGAAGGATTTGACTAATTTTGATCAAGCCTGGTATACTACTAAAGAATAGTTATGTATACTTTAGGTCTAGTTGCAACTTCAACTATCACCAATTCTCTGATGTCTCACAAATCTCTACCCTAGAATTCTCCTCTGAGCTCTAGATCCACTTAAACAACTGTCTATGGAACATCCTCATCTGAATCTATAAAGGTCTTCTAATCTCAAATTGCCCAAACTGAAATTCACGACAGCCAATGTTCCTTCTCCTCCAAGTCTACTCCTTCCCCAATGCATTATCTGGGTTGATAATACTACCAACCACCCAGCTGATTCTAAGGGTGGTGTGTCTTTGATCTCTGGGCTCCTAGCTATTCACTTGTTTTTTCATTCATGTTTCATTCCTCCAAACTGATTGATTTGAAAAGATGAGCCTTCTAAATTAATGGATATTTTCCCATTAAGAATAGTAAGTAACAGTATTCCCCAGATAGAACCTCTAAAGGAGGGCTGAAAGTCTACCAAGAAATCTGGGAGTCTGCTTTATCTCTCCTTATTTACCAAGGAGAGATGTTATCTATAAGGTACCTATAAGTTACCAAGTCTTGTCAAGTCTACTTCCTAAGAATGTATCAGGTGACTTATTTCCATTTTAGTGTTTGATTAGCTCGCCCAGTACTACTGTATAGACTCCCCATCACTCTCCATGCTACTGGCCTTGCTTTCCTCCAGTCTAGCTTCCAGTATGCGTAGGAATGCTTTCTGAAACATGTATAAATCTGGCTATGGAAGTACTCTAATTAAAAGCTTTGGGGATTCCCCTGAGAGATCCATTCCTCCACATCCTTCGTGATGTGTTCTTTGTCCATATATGTAACCTCAGGTCCCAATATTTCCCTTCATGAACCTGAAGCTCCAGTACATCAAGTCATTGAAGTTTCCCATGCACTGTATGTTCTTCCCTGCACCTTGACATTTACACATGGAGAGCTCTGCTGGAACACTCTTTCTCAATAACTTGTCACATATTAAACAAAGTTTTATATCAAATTTAATATCCTCTAAGAAACATTTTATGATTCCTCACGTATTTTTAGGCAATTTCGCTTCTCATCTCCATTTGCCCCTGTACAAACTGCAGTCTCAGTGTATTGTAATTGTTTATTTACATGTCTCTCTCCTTCATTAGACAAGAGTTCCCTGAGGCCAGTGACTGTGTCTTATTTGTCCCCAGTGCCCAACACAGTACCTGCCATAAGAGGTATTCCATAAACATCTGTTGATAAATTGAATGAATGAAAATGTAGCCAATAAAATTTTTCAATTGGGTATATCTTTTATAGTTGTTAACTGTATTAGACAGGGTTCTCCAGAGAAACAGAACCGATAGGAGATATACATACCTTCTCTTGTATATAACAGACTATATAGGAATTGGTTCATGTGGTCGTGGAGGCTGAGAAGTCCCATGGTTTTCTGTCTGCAACTAGGAGAACCAGGAAACCTAGTGGTGTAGTTTAGTCCAAATCTGAAGGCCTGAGAACCAGGGGAGCTGAATGTGTGTGTAAGTTCAACTCAGTCCAAAGGCCCAATTACCAGGAGTACCAGTGTCCCAGGGCAGGAGAAAATGGATGCCCCAGCTCAAGCAAAAGAGTAAATTTGCCCCTTTTCTGCCTTTTTATTCTATTAATAAGGCCCTCAATGTATTGGTTGATGGCCATCTGTATTGGTGAAGGTAATGTTCTTTACTCAGTCTATGGATTCAAACACTATGGATGCAAATACTTTAAAAACACTGTAATACACACACACAGAATTAATGTTTTACCAGCTTTCTGGGTATCTCTTTAACCAGTTAAGTTGATGTATAAAACTAAATGTCATAGGTAATTGAATTTAATAACAGTCTTCAAAAGTTCCAGGGACATGGTGCTCTAAAAATTGGGGTTTTATAGTCATGGGTCCACTGGAATTTATGACCTAAACAGGGTTATTTTCTATATATATAAAATAAAATTCAAATACATTTGGAAAATAACAAGGAGGGTGGAAACAGGGAAGGGAGGTGGAAAGGGCTGGAGTTGTTGTGGTGAAAAGGCAGAAAACTGTGATTGAACAACAATAAAAAGTGTTTTAAAAAAGCTATCATATCAGAGTAAAAAAATACATTTGATTGTGCATTTCTTTTTTAAATTAGAACTCTTTAACGTCAAATGTATATGTTTAATATGTTGCAATACAAAGTATGTGAGTAAAGGAGTATGTTTATAACATTTATAAATTAAGATGAAATACATAAATATATAATTATACATTTGTGCTTAAAACTTTGATCCAATTTTTAAAATTTTGAGATATCCAATTTTATTTGATTTTATTTTTTAGTATTTCTTTTTAAAAATATGAATTATTGATTGTGCTATTACAGTTGTCCCAATTTTTTCCCTTTTGCTCCCCTCCACCATTCCCTCCAGAAATCTCCTCCATTAGTTTATGTCCATGGATCATGCATAAAAGTTCTTTGGCTACTTCATTTCCTATGCTGTTCATAATACCCCCATCTATGGTGTACCTACCAATTTGTGCTTCTTAATTCCTGCACCTTTTCCCCTATTCTTCTCCTTCCCCCTCCTACCTGATAACTCTCCAAATGATCTCCATATCTATGATTCTATTTCTGTTCTACTTGTTAGTTTATTTTGAGTTTTAGACTCAGTTGTGGATAGTTGTGTATTTATTGCCATTTTAATGTTCGTAGACTTAATCTTCTTTTTCTTAAATGTCCCTTTAACATTTATATAATAATGGCTTGATGATGATGAACTTTAGCTTAGCCTTTTATGGGAAGCACTTTATTTGCCCTTCCATTTTAAATGATAGCTTTGCTGGACAGAGAAATATAGATTGTAGGTTCTTGCTTTTCATTACTTTGAATACTTCTTGTCAGTCCTTTTGTAGCCTGCAAAGTTTCTTTTGAGAAATCAGCTGATAGTGTTATGAGACTCCTTTGTAGGTAACTATCTGCTTTTCTCTTGCTACTTTTAAGATTCCCTCTTGTCTTTAACCTTTGCCATTTTAATTATGATGTGTTTTGATGTGGTCCTCTTTGGGTCCATCTTGTTTGGGACTCTCTGTTCTTCCTGGACTTGTGTTTTTATTTTATTTTCCAAACTAGGGAAGTTTTTTTTTATTATTTTTTTCAAATAAGTTTTCAATTTCTTGCTCTTTCTCTTCTCCTTCTGGCACCCCTATGTTTGGTATATTTGAAGTTGTCCCAGAGGCTCCTTGCCCTATCCTCACTTTTTTGATTCTCTTTTTTCTTGCTGTTCTGATTGAATGCTTTTTCTTCCTCATTATTATAATCTTGGCTTCATCCACTCCACTGCTGGTTCCCTGTAAATTTTTCTTTATTTCACTTAGTGTAAATTTCATTTGTGCCTGGGTTGTTTTTATGCTGTTGAAATACTCAATGAGTTCCTTGAGCATCCTAATAACTGGTGTTTTGAACTCTGCATCTAATAGATTGCTTATCTCAATTTTGTTTAGTTCTTTTTCTGGAGTTTTGTTTTGTTCTTTCATTTGAGCCATTCTTTGTCTCCTTATCTTGGCAGCCTCCTTGTGTTTGTTTCTATGTATTAGGTAGAGCTTCTTTGATTCCCTATCTTAGTAGTGTGGTCTATTATAGAAAAGCCCACTAGTAAGTTGGTTGGGGCAGAGCCTTAGGTAAGTGCCAGGGTGGGGCAAACTGTGTGAACTGGGATGATGGAGTCTCAGATATGGTGTGTCTATTCATGGCTCTGTTGTGGGGGAGGGCTCAGAAAAGGGACAGTGACCACTGCCTGGCCTCTGGAGTTTTGTCTTGGAGGAAGCTATCCCCTGGCACTCACTCTGATGCCAGGCATTTCACTTTCTCCCCATATGCCACTGGTGCCCTTCCAGCTGCTGCCTAGTGCTGGAGCCCAGGGCAAGTGAGTCAGCATAATTCCTAAGTCCACTGTGGGCCCTTTAAGAGGAAACTCCTGAGAATCTTGCAGTTTCTTCCACTGCCACAACTGCCACTGGTTTTTATAGTCAGAAGTTATGGGGACTTACCTTCCTGGCACTGGAACCCTGGGCTGGGTGGTCTGATGAGGGACTGGGATCCCTCACTCCTGAGGTATGCCTCCTGATTTTTATCCACCACATGTGGGTGTGGGACCACTTGTTCCACATCTCCTGTCTCCGTGTCTCCGCATCTCTGCCCTCTTACTCAGCTGGATGAATGTGATTTCTTTAATTCTTTGGTTTTTGGAGTTCCACACAGCTCAATTTCTGACAATTCTGGGTGATAGTTGTTTTGTAGGTTAGCTGTAATTTTCGTCGTGGTTGTGCGAGGAGGTGAGATGGGAGGAGAACCATGTTTCCCTTGCTTCCATCTTGCGATTTTCTCTAAATGTGCACTTCTGGTTTGCAAAACCAGAAGCATTATTCAAATTTGAATTTAAAAAGAGCTGAGAACAGCCATTGGGAGAGAATAGGAGGCATTTTACATATATTTTTGTTTGGAATAGAAAATTATGTTTTAATCTTTCTTTATGACTGAAGAGAAATTAGATGTTAGATAACATTTAATATGTGACAAGAAAACAGTGTCTAATATGATAGAAAAGGGACAACATATATTCTGAGAGAGATTTTGAAACTGGACAGGAAACTGAGGTTAGATAATCATCTTTCATGGCTACATTGCGGGGACATTGCTACTGATGAACATTTTGAGCTTATTTTTCTTGATGGGAAATCTTGACTAGAATCTCAGGTAGTTCCATTTTAATGAGGCTGACTCCAGAAGTTGATCCAGTCTCATGTGACTTAAGTTATATCAAAATACTTCACTCTTTGAGGCTTTTCCATACACCAACTGTCAAATAACTCCCCACAGCTCACATTTTTCTCAACATCTGTACCAAAGAGTATTCTCTTGAGAAGTGAGAAAAGATTATGATATTTTAAATCTTGTAGGAGATACGCTAAATTTTAGGGTTTTTTTTCCTGAGAATATATGAAAAATGAAGTGTATCTGAAGTAGTGCATCACAATCCTGAAACAGGTATTGAATGATGAGACATCTAATCATGTCAGAGTTGATGGCACCATTTTGGATTTATTCCTTATCCATAAATTGGTCATGTTGGACTTGGATTTTTGAATGTCAAAATGTTTTAATAAAACAAATATTTTCTGTTAGAGGTCTACGGCAGAGTTCTTCTCTGGCCAACTGTTTATTCTTTAATGTTAAGTGAACTTCTCCTCTTCCTCAGGTACTTAGCCCAGGACATGACTCACAAGGCCATCAATAAATGAAAGAAGCTGAGGTTAGAAAGAAACCACAGCATTTTTCAAGATCCATGCATTGGTGTGTTTAGGTGAAAAGAGAACTTACCAGAAATATGAAGTCATGGGGATTTGCACTTGTGTCTAGCAATGATAATATAGACTGGGGGTGTCAAACTTTTCATCAGTCTCATGGCTGCCTTCAAAGGGTCGAATGTAATTTTAGGACTGTATAACTGTAACTACTCCTTAACAGTTAAGCAAGAGCTCTGCACTGCCTCTGGGTAGAAATAAGATGCCACCCAGAAAAAACAAGGTGGAGGGCCGGATTTTGCCCTCAGGCCTTGTATTTGCCACCTGTGATAAAAAAACCAACTTCCTTTACTTTGTGCTCATTTGTTTTTGCTTTGCTTTGAGGATGAGAAGATGCAAGCACTCAGGAGCTGCAAACTCCAAAGGGAAGAAACATTTCTAGCCTACTTGAAAAGTGGTCAAGGATGAAGGACCCCTGCTCCCCTGAACTTCAGATCCAAGTTTCTGGAGTTCCAAACAATCAGTACTTGGGCAACAGGCACATATACAACTCTGAAGGCTTTTTTAAGTAATAAAATGTATTTTTTCTATTATAAAAACAATAGCTGGTTAGGTAGAAAGTGATGAGAGAAACTTGGTGCTTTATTTTCTAATAGCATTTAGCTATTTATTACATGATGAGTTTTTGATTTTTGTGCCATCTCCCTGATGAGCACGAGGTATTCTCAAGGCAGGAACTTTATCTTTATCTCTCTATGTTCTGTAACTTTATGTCACATTCGTAATTGAGCAGGTGAGGTTACCACAACCATTATATCAAGTCTAGGTTACACAGCTAGTAATAACACAGTATCACAAGGAGGTCCTGGAATATTCTGTAAAAGCAGCATAGTATTTTAGACCAAGTTTGACTGAAAAAGATTTTTCTTCTAGAACCAGGGCAAGTAAATGCAGCTGAAAGTTTTCTACTTTGATTTTAATTTGATAGTTGATTCACAGAAAAAAAAAGACTAAAATAAGATAGAATCAAGAAACTCAACATGTTTTCTGGAAAGGTTAAGAGAAGGTGACCTCATATTCTATAGCAAGTTGTTAAAAAAACTGGAGAATGGCAGTTCAGCCATAACTGTTACATTTTTGCTCTTCTTGATCATTTTGCCAACATTATCTAATTGATATCAAATTGCAAGGCAGGAGGTCCAGCAATAGAACCTTGCAACTCATCTCTTTTCAGATGGCATATGGGAAGATTTATGACAGCTGGGTACTGGAAAACCATTACACAGAGATCTAAACAGCTGAAAGACTGAGCAGTGTAATTTCTTTTGATATATAGTGAATAATTTCAAACTATATATCCCAGGTGTAGGGCTCTGTGAAGTTGTGAATAAACCAATTGAGTTCATAGAAATAAAATTAAAAATTAATTCATTTTATGGTTTAAAGACTTGACTCTAAGACCTGAAATGATATAAATCCCAGGAGAAAATATAGTGAGTAAGCTTCTTGACATTGGTCTTGGCAATGGGTTTTTTTTTTTTTTTGATGTTACGCTAAAAGCAAAGGCAAATAAAGCAAAAATAAACATGTGGAACTAAAAATTCCTTTTTAGGAATTTTCTTTTGCACAGAAAAGAAAATCATCAACAAAATGAGAAGGTAATCTATGGAATGGGAGCAAATATTTGTAAACCACACATATGATAAAGAGTAAATGTCCAAAACATATAAAAACACATACAACTCAAGAGGGAAAAAAGCATTCTGATTAAAAAAGGGTCAGAGGAACTGAACAGACGTCTTTCCAAAGAAGTCCTACAAATGGCAAACAGATACATGAATAGGTGCTCAACATCACTAGTCACCAGGGAAAAACAAACCAAAACCACAGTGAAACATTGCTTCAGACATGTTGGAAAGGCTGTCATCAAAAGATATGAGATAACAAATGTTGGTGAAGATGCGGAGAAAAGGGAACACTTGTGCACTGCTGGTAGGAGTGTAAACTGGTGCAGCCACTGTGGAAAAAAGCATGGAGGTTTCTAAAAAAATTTAAAATAGAACTACCATAAGATTTACCATTTCTGGTATTTATTCAAAGAAATGAAAATGGGATATCAAAGTAATATCTGCATTCCCATGTTCATTGCAGCATTATTCACAATAGCTGTGATATGAAAGCAACCTTGGATAAAGGAAATATGATATATACACACACACAATGAAATATTATTCAGCCATAAGAAAGAATGAAATCTTGCCATTTACAACAAAATGGATGGACCTTGAAGATATTGTGCTAAGTGAAATAAATCAAACAGAGAAAAACAAAGAGTTCATGGCTTCACATATGTGGAATGTTAAAAAAAATGAAACTCTTAGAATAGGAAGGTGGTTTCCAGGAGCTGGTGAAGGGGTGGTGGGTGTGGGAGAAATAGGGAGAGTTTAGTAAAAGGGATCTAATGTACAACTTGGTAAGTGTAGTTGAGAACATTGTACTGTGTAAGAGGGTAGAACTTACATGTTCTCACCAAAAAAAAAAAAAGGGATAAATAAATGAGGTAATGGATGTGTTAATCAACTAGATGGGGGGAATTCTTTCTTTGACAATTCAAAAAAATCAACTCTTTGGAGCAACAGCCAGAGGCAGAGGGGGAACCCAGAAGAAAATTCACAGAGAATGGCTATCAGGTGGGCCACCTGCATGCAGATATAGCAAGAGGAGACGGTGAGCTATGACAGCCCCACTTAGGAATAGGAAGGCCAATCTATGTTTGGTGGCTCTTCATTCCCAAAGGGATTCTTTTGCAGGTCTCAGTTTACAAGTAAACTGAAGAGTGATATTTCCAGGTCCTCGCCCTCGGAACTCATAAAAACAGAACTTTGTGTGTAAGTACTTAACTTTTTTGTACGTTACTCACTGACCTTTGTTGAGTCAAGCACTGCTTATCATTTCAAAAGACTAGAAAAAATCCACTTTCTAGCAACAAAGGTTTAGATGAATTATATACAATTGCACAATGGAGTACTATGCATCTGTAAAAATAAGTGTGGAATATCTATGTACACACTGTTCTGGAGTGATCTCCTGCACAAACGGAAATGCTGAAGTACACAACAGTGCATCTGATAAGCTACCTTATATCTAAGAGGGCTATGGGATATGAATTTATAAATATATTTTCTGCTACTTAAATAATGGAAAGATAAACCAAAAGCTAATAAAAATGGTTACCTCTGGGGGGCAGAAGGGATAGATCTGATAGGTCCAGTGCCTTTTAGGGTCAACTCTTGATCTATGTATGTTTTGCATAATTAAACTAAATTAAATAGAAAACTTGCATGCCTTTCAAATCAAAAACAAACTACAAAAAATTAATTTAAAAAATACATTCCTGCCCTGGCTGGTGTGGATTGAGTACTGGCCTGAAAACCAAACAGTCGCTGGTTTGATTCCCAGTCAGGGCACATGTGAGCTGGGTCCTGGTTGAGGGTGTACGAGAGGCAACCACACATAGATGTTTCTCTCCCTTTCTTTCTACCTCTCTACCCTTCTCTCTAAAAATAAATAAATAAAATCTTTAAAGGAATATTCCTTACAGTGAAAGTGAGTTCAAGCCAGGAGATGGTATTACAAAACTTAATTTTGTTCAGACACAGAGATTGAGGCACTGAGAGCTGAACTCGTGTTGATAAAAGAAAGCATCATCGAATGCTGGTTCACTGTCTGTATTGGTTGATTGGCCAATCTCCTTTTATTGCATCTACTTTGTTTTATTTGGAAAATGGGCATCTCACAGAAATATAACATAGATCCACGAGAAAGTAAACAATAACGTACCTTTAAAAAGACACACCGTAATTGTGTCATCTGGTCAGATTTACCGATGAATGGGAAAAGCTGTGAACAGCAGTTTAGCATTCCTGGAACTCCTCACTGTGTCTGTGTCTGTGTCTGTGTTTGCACTTACAGGACTGAAGTTCTGTTGATGAAGAAGCTACTGGTGTAACTGAACTGTCGTTACTTAGACCGTTGTCCTTGGAGCTGCATTCCCCTATGCATGTGCTGTGCAGAATAATGGGGCCTGGCTTCTCAGCAGAGCTAGCCAGAGGAGTCAGTCTCAACTTTCAGCGCAGCTTTCCTCAAAGTCGTTCCGAATGAAAATTCCAAACCAGTGCTCCCAGCATTTTCAAAAAGTTTTTTCAGCCATGGGGAGAGAGAGTGAATAGTGCTGCAAGGCTGCCAAAACAGTGTTCAAGTTTCGCTCTTGGAACGGTTAGAGGAGCCAGCTTCTTAGGAAGCAGCCTGCTGCTGCGGGATGACACGGGGCCCCAGCAGCGTTGAAAGTCTCTGACTACCCTGAAGTTGGAGGCCGTCCCGGGGAATCTATGCAGTGTAAGCTTGGGTGGGCCAAATGGCCACTCGGAACTGCCAACGGCTGCCAGGATCACTAGTTCACATAAGCTTGGGCTCAGCAGGCTAAGCTGTTGGCATTTGTTCAGTGGGGAAAAAAATAAAATGAAGTTTGTGTGGCAAGTGATAACCCTGACATTTCAATATATTTACCACAATGATGTTTCCTAGAGTCACAGAGTAAAACAAATTAGAATTATAAATACCATCCAATTTTCCTAACAGCTCTTGTGAGTTATTAGTGGAAATCAAATCACCTGAGTCAATCAAAGGCAGCTTAACTGCCACTCTGCAGTTCTCCCGGAAGGTCTGAGAACACCTATCATTCCTATGGAGTGGTGCACCTCCATCAGTGTGGTGGAGACTAAACACTTCTGTGTAAATATGAAAATTAAGTCAATGATTTGTACTTCTACTAAGTACTGCACTTAAACTCGGTTACCTTTCTGAGCTTGGGCTGATACAAAGCTTAAGACTTCTTAAGAGCTCTGTGAGTGAATAAAAATATTATTATTATTATTATTATTATTATTATTGTTATTTTGCATGGAAAGGCATAGCATTAGTGTCAAACTATCTGCATGCATGGAGAAATTTTAAGTTGACATTAACTCATGATTCTACATGAGACATTGAATTGGGGGCCTGTGACTGTTTTGCGAGGGGACTTCTTGGTGAGATGCAAGATGCTCAGAAAGCTGTTTGAAGTAAAGCTTTCATTCCCGTCAACCTTCATTTGAAGAGGAAGCAGAGAGGCCCAGGTTTCTCTCATGGTCACGAATTGTGGTAATTGCTGACTGCTTGGATGGGTTGTCAACATGATAGCTGTTTGTCATGTCCTGCTTAATTGGAGCCCCATAGAACAATAATGAGGTATCCTCTCTATGCAGATGACTTTGTGATTGATGACCCAGCTGAGGAAATCATCTACAAATACAGGCTAAAATTCAGCCTCGTGATGGATCTCATCTGATATTCTCGTGGTCCTCTGAGTGGGGCTCTTTGATTGACGCCCAAGACACTGTGATAACCCCAGGAAAAAATTCTTGCCTCTAGACACAACAAACTGACTCGCTTTTATTGAAATAGAGTAAAACTTGGTTAGACTCTTTTCTAAGCTGATGGAAGGTTTAGTGCATATATATTTTTAATGATGTGTGGGAGAAAATATTATATTGGAAGTAATATCAGTTGATTGACATTAAAAAAAAATCGAGTTCCATTTTCATGTGGTCATTTTCTCAGTTGGATGTGCAGAAGCAAGAGGGTGCTGGAGGCCCTGACTGTCCCTGCACGGCGACGGCTCCTCTGGGAGGAGGAGCTGTAAAGGGCAGCAGGATGGGCTGATTTATTGATCGATTCCACCCACACAAGCTTTCCTGTCTCCTTTCAACAATGAATTAAGTCGTATAGCAATACAATTTATTTCTGCTGTTCAAGATATTAAACTTACCATTAGAAAAAATTGGGTTAATTAAAAAATTATAAATGAAGGAACACTCTAAGAAAGCATGGCCTAATAACCTGCAGCAGCCATTTGTAGGGAAAGATGTTATTAGTCCTAGGGAGGGAGATTGGGTGATGTTTTTTTAAAAAGATTCAAGTGGCCAGTAATCATCAGGTGATGTTCCCATCATAAGGCAAAGATATCAACTCAGGCAAGAGAGTCCAGTGAACAATGAAAAGTAGAGAAACATTAAATTATGTGATTAACATCGTCTGTTGCAATGTAAAGTACACTGCATTTACATGCATACAGATTCTTGCATTTATATTTTTCCTGTAGGACCATGTTAAATAAAATCAATGTTTATCAGTTGCTCTCAGAACTTAGAAATGTATTACTAAGATCTTGAGCAAAGGCATGAACAGGAGCATAGGCCCGCTGACAATGATATATAGGGACTTACGATATCTCACTCAATGACAAAGTGTAGGAAAATCCATTCATTTATTCACTTAGTCATCAATTAATTCACACAATTACATATTGAGGGCCTACCAAGTAACAAAAGTTCAGAGTTAAAATTAGATTTAGATCAATTTTGTGATTATAAAAATGCATGGGGTTTTGTGATTATAAAAGTGCATGTTTACATGCATTCATTTGAATATCATTGAATACCTATTATATGTAAGGCACTGTGCTAGGTAGGCCCAGAATTACAGCACTGAATCGGGAAAGATACTCTAACCCCTTTGTGATTTATACGCAGCACCTGCCAGTCCCGAGGAGGGTGGAGCTTGCTTTAGAGGGACTCCACGGGATTTCAGCTGGACCCTGAAGGCTGGATTGGATTTCCCCAGGTGAGGAAGGGGAAAGAGCAAGTAGAGGGAACTGTCTTGGCAACTATTCAGAAGTGGAAAAGGCAGGGAGTGCTTAAGAATGACCATTTGGTAGGGCACAGCGTGGGAGCAGAATACTGGAACGAGCCAAGGGAAGCAGCTGCAAGAGATAAGGGTCCATATCTGGCTGGCTTGCTTTGACTCCCGGAGTGGAGAGTTCGAACTCTTCTTTGACACATCGGCGTACCATTTGAGTTTTCTGAGGAAAGGTCTAAAATGATCAGCGCTGGGCTACAAAAACCTGTATTAGAAAATGGCTCAGAGGGTGTCTTTCAGGGAGAGCAGCTCCAGGTCTGGAGACCAAAGATAAGAGATGGATACAGGTGAGATATGCTGAAAAGAAGGAAATTAACAGGACTTGATAACTGACCGAATGTAGGAGATAAAGAAGGAGAGCCCAAGCTGGTGTCACACTTTCCAAACCCCAGGAAGGAGACGGAAAGTCAGAGATGGGAAATGTCTGGGGCTAACGATGGTAAGTTCTACTTTGTACAGTGTAAACACAGCAGACAGTACGATTTCTCCTAGCCCCATAATTTCTCCCTTTCACAGTAAAATTTCTCCTAAAAGTAAGAATTGTTTTACTGTCTAGAATTAAATGGTCAATAGTTTCTTAAAGTTGGCATTGCTCGAGTAATGATTTCCTATGGCTGGGAAAAAGTCTTTGGAGAGCTAACTTGCCTTTCTCATCATTTACATCTCCGGAGTCATAGAAAAGACCGCTGATTCCCCCAGGTCTCACTGCCCAGGCTCTAACACAGACCCAGCTGTTGGGGGTAAAGAGAGCAGAGGTGAGCGTGGCTGGGATCACGCAACCCTGGGTTCTGTCACCACCAGCCCAGTCTTTTGAGGAGCGATTGAGTGGGTGGAGGCAGCAGTGGAAGGAAGAGTGAAATGATGTGGCGAGTCTTCCTCCCCTCACACGGCAGCCGGCAGTGCTTTCTTTTGCCCATTTGCTGCTCACCTTCACTGTCTGTTTGGCTGTTCCTTTTAATTTTACCTTCTCGCACTTTTCCCTCCTTTCCGTTTCTTGATAATCATCCTCTGTTCCTTTAGTCCTTCTTCTTGCCACTTCCTTGCCTCCAATTTTATTTTTATTTTTTATTATGCAATAGTCTGAATATACAGAAAAAATCAGAGTAATGTAACAAGTTCTCTTATCATGAAACTTTAGCAAATATTAACATTTTGCCAAATTTGCTTGGAATCTTTTTTAAAAGAAATATAAATACTGTATTTGTGTCTATATCTGTATCATATTTATATCATATCATATCAATCCATCTAATCTCTTTGTATCCTCAAGTGTACATAGTTAAAGCCTGCTGTGTACCTCTCCTTGCTACCACAACACTCTCTCACTCCCTAGATGTTATCACTACCTTAAATTGTCCTTTTCATTTCCTATGTATGTTTTCATATTATTACTAGAATCACTACATACAAACCCTAAATAGTATAGTTTTGCATGTTTTCAATTTTTATACTGATAATATATTGACATTCTTTAACTGACCTTTGTTGCTCAATCTAATGTTTTTGAGATTTATCTATGCTAATAAATGCAGTTCTAATCCATTTATTTTGTTTGCTGTGTAAAGTCCCTTGTATAAATATACTATAATTTATTTATCCAATTTGCTCTTAATGAACATTAAATTGCTTCCAATTTTTTCTCCTGCTACAGTAAAAAGAGCTACAATGATCATTTTTGTGCCTGTCTTCTTGGGCAAACATACTAGAGAATTTCTCTGGATTACACACCAAGAATTGCAACTGTTACACTGTCATGCGTGCCGTCCTCACTACCTATTGCCATATTGTTCTTCCAAGTGGTAGAAGCAGTTCGAGTGCTCACCAGAGGTGAACACGGCTCCGGCTTTCTCTACTTTCTCTTCAACTTGAGGTTCCACGAGGCTTTTAGATTTTCCAGTGTGTCGGGAATGAAACGGAATCTCATTGTTTTATTTTGCATTTCTTTAATTGTAAATGAGATTGAGCATTTCTTCATAAGTTTGTTGTCAATTCTAGTTTCTTCTCTGGTGAATTGTTTGTATATATACTTTGTTCATTTTCTTCTAAGTTTATCCTTTCTGATTTTGTTTTTCACATTTTTCTCTGTGTGATATATATTGTATTTATGATAAGTTTGTATATATAACTTCTTCCAGCCTGGGGGTAGATTTTTCACTTTGTTTATGGTATCTTTTGATGTAGAAAAGCTTTTACTTTTAATGAATTATCAGTCTTTTCCTCTATTTTTGTCTTGTTTGCTTTTCTACCTTTCCTTCTACTATCTTTGTTTTCTTAGGGTATGTGTTAATAGTAATCTTGTGAACTTAGTTGCTTGTCTCTCTTATTTTTTGAAATAGTTTTTGTTTGAAATGGGTATTATACATTTCTTGAAGGTTTGTTAAACTTCATCTGTACAACTAAATGTGCCCCTTGTTTTAAAGGAGAAAATGCCTCCTTTTTCAATTTTTTCCATATATACTTTTTTCTTGTTAATCACTGTTTGCTTTATTTTTACAGTAGTTTTTACTGATTATGCTATTATAGTTTTCCCAATTTTTCCCCTTTATCCCCCCTCTGCACTATACTCCCAGCTCTCCAGCATTTCCCCTCACCCTTAGTTCATGTCCATGAGTTGTACATATAACTTCTTTGAGTTGTTTCCTATACCATTTTCTATCTCTCCCCATCTCTTTTATGCCTACAAATTATGCTTCTTCTTTCTTATACCTTTTCTCCCCATTCCTCCCTTCCCCCTCCCCACTGAAATCCCTCCATGTGATATCCATTTCTCTGATTCTGTTCCTGTTCTAGTTGTTTGCTTAGTTTTTGTTTTCGTTATTTTTCTTTTCTTTTAAGGTTCATTTGTTGATAGTTGTGAGTTTGTTATCATTGTATAGTTCATGTTTTTGATCATCTCCTTTTTCTTAGATAAGTCCCTTTAACATTTCATATAATAATGGCTTGGTGATGATGAACTCCTTTAACTTGACCTCTCTGGGAAGCACTTTATCTGCCCTTCTATTCTAAATGATAGCTTTGCTGGATAGAATAATCTTGGATGTAAGTCCTTGCCTTCAGGACTTCAAATACTTCTTTCTAGCCTCTTCTTGCCTGTAAGGTTTCTTTTTGAGAAATCAGCTGATATCCTTATTGGAACTCCTCTGTAGGTAACTCTCTCCCTTCCTCTTGCTGCTTTTAGAATTCTCCCTTTGTCTTTAATCTTGGGTAACTTAATGATGATGTGCCTTGGTGTGTTCCTGTTTGGGTCCAACTTCTTTGGGACTCTCTGGGCTTCCTGGACTTCCTGGAAGTCTATTTTCTTCTCCAGATTGAGGATGTTTTCCTTGATTATTTGTTCAAATAAGTTTTCAATTTCTTGCTGTTGTTCTTTGTATTCTGGCACCCCTATGATTTAGATATTGGAACATTTCAGGTTGTCCCAGAGTTCGTAAGTCTCTCTTCACTGTTTTGAATTCTTGTTTCTTGATTTTGTTCTGGTTGGATATTTATTTTTCCATTTTGTTCCAAATCATTGCTTTGAGT
Source organism: Artibeus jamaicensis (assembly GCF_021234435.1). NCBI lineage: Eukaryota > Metazoa > Chordata > Mammalia > Chiroptera > Phyllostomidae > Artibeus > Artibeus jamaicensis. Next base: position 11,531,227 of record NW_026521803.1, on the reverse strand, counting down.
CCTGGTTTCCCTCCTGTCACTGTTCATTACCTGAATATTTTGCTTTATTTCACTTTGATTATCTTTCATTCATTTTTTCATATTTTGACCAAGCTCAATCAGTTCTGTGAGCATTTTGATTACCAGGGCTTTAAATTCTTCATCAGATGGGTTGGTGATCTCCTCCTCTCTTAGTTCTCTTTCTGAGTTTTTGCTCTGTTCTTTCATTTGGGCCATGTTTCTTTGCTCAGGGCCCCTGATAAGGTGTAAGGGGGTGGGGCCTTAGCAATTCACCCAGGCAGGGCAACCCTCCTTGCTGCTCTGAGGGGGTCCTGTTGGGGAGGGGCCAGAGAGGGAACAGTGCAGCCTGCCTGCTTGTCTGTAGCGCACTTTCCAATGCTAACTCTCCTGTGAGACTGGGAGTTTCTCCCGCTGTGGCAGCGCCAGCTGTAGTCCACTGCCAGCTCTGAGTCCCAGTTTCTCCTTCAGCTGGCCCCACCCATGTGGTCCGCTGCTTCACCACAGTTTCTTACCAGTTCGGTTGTTCTGGTTGACTGTTTCTTGAACTCCTTGGTTGTTGGAATTCCATTCAGTTTGTTTTTCTGGCATTTCTGGTTGTTTATTGTTTTAGATTGATTATTATCCTCCTTTTGGTCATGCAAGGAAGCGAAAGGTTTCTACCTGTGTGTCCATCTTGCCCGGAGCTCCCTTCCATATATACTTTTAAGGTGTTCTCTGTTCTTCTGGTGTCTTGATTTGAATGCTTAATTACTTAGGTAACTAATTAATTTTAGCTTTATTGTGGCATAATTAACCATAAAGTTGTAAGATATTTACAATGTATATCATGGCGATTTGATAAAGTATATATTGTGAAAGAATTTCCATTATCTAGTTAACACATGTGTCTTAAAAATATTGATTGTTTTATAACAAATTCATTGCTGGGCCTACATGTAACTCTAATACTTCAGATACATATAGCAAGTTTTAAAATGTAATACTTTTAGCATCTTCACTAACTTCTGTTCTGATTTTTTGTATGTGTATATTTAGAGGTCCAATTTTTAATTTTTAAACATATATTTCTTAACTTACTATAGTTTTATTGTTGACTTTGATTTAAATTGTATTGTTTTCAGAAAACAAAGGCTATATGATACACATTTGTCAAAATTTGTTAGGGCTTCCTTTCTGATTTAGTATAGCATTATTTTTATTGATGTATATGTATATGGCAAATGTATTCTGGGAATATAGGGTTTTATGCATATCTTAGATGAAGCATGAATTTGCTGTCCACATCTCCTTACTCTGTTTTAAGATCTGATTTATTGATTATACTTGCTACAAAGAAGGGCATAACTTGAGAATTATCTCTTTAATTCTGACAGATTTTGCTTATATATTTCAAGGCTTTGATGACTAGAGAGGGTTCAAAAGAGAACCACTTCATGCTTTCTTACAGTTAGGTACATGGAATATCATGATCAATTCACCGACTTATGTCAACAAATTTTCTCAAGTATTTCTGATGTTCCCAGAACTGTTCTAGGTATTGTGAAGAAAGCAGTGAACAAAGCAGATGAATCCCTGCTTTGAGGGAACTTGTGTTCCACTGTGGGAGACAGGGAGACAGACGATTCATCATAAATAGTCTGTGTCTTATGTCAGGTAGCTGCAAGTGCTGTGGAGAAGAATAAAGCAGGGTGATGGGAAAGAGATGACAGGTGGGGAGGGGGGGCTGCTGTTGCAGAGGGTGGTCAGAGAAGGCACCCTGAGGGGAGATGCTAGAGAAGGACTGAACAAAGCAAGGAGGCGAGTCATTGTTGTCTGGGGAAGAGAGGAGGGAAAGAGCCCCAAGGAAGGAGCATGTTGGGTTGAGGGACCAAGACTTGTGTGTTTAAAGAATGGCAATGAGGAGAGAGTGACAGGAGATTACTTTTATTTTGAAAGGGTACCTGTGTGTGATGTGCAGGGAACTAGCTATTGTGAAGCACTGGGAGCTGGAGGCTAATGTGACAATCAAGGTGAAAGAGGTGACAGTGGTTTGCACTACAGAGGTAATGGTGGAAATGGGAGGATTAGGAATGGGTTTTGGAAATTTGGCCCACTGGATCTGCTGATGAATTGGGTGTCAGATGGAGGAGCAGGAGGAGGAATCAAGGATGGTTCCTAAGAATTTTGCCTGAACAAGTGAGTGAATGGGATTATCAATTACCGAGAGGGGAAAGGATTGGGAGGATCAGGTACAGCGGTAGAAATGAAGGGTTCTCCTTGTAGTAGTAACCTGATTGTGCCCATTTATTATTGTGTCCATTGTTCATTTCCTGTTGTATCAGCTCCCTGCCACACGCCCCCCCTGCCCTGTACTATGGGGGACTGCAATTATTTCTACCCTACGCCTAAGCCTCTTGCAACCAATGCAGCTGTTCTGAGGAGGCGACCAGCACCTGTGCTGTGTTAATGTTGGGGAAAAGCAGAGTGGGATTGGGGGGCCGAGGACAGGCAGAAGGAGAAAAGAACACTGTGTCACGGAAGAAAAGTGAACATGTGGAGGATGATGATGGGAAACCGACCATTGGTGTTTTGAGGTCCTTGGTAACACTGACCAGAGTGATTTTTTTCAGAAGGGTTGGAACTGAAGCTTGACTGGAAAAAGTTCAAGGGAGAATGACTTTATGTTTTAGCAGACTGGTGTTTTTTCGTGGTTGATGTTTAATGTTATTAGTGTGTTCTCACTTGAATTCTATTTGAGTCTGATATTACGTTGCCACACCAGTTTCCTTTTGATTAGTGCATTAGTTTTCTGGGGCTACCATAACAAAGTACCTCAGACTGGGTGGCTTGAACAACAGGAATTTCTCTTTTTGCAGTCTGGAGGCTTCATGCCAGAGACTGAGGTGCTGACAAGGTTGGCTTCTTCTGAGACCTCTCTCTTTGGCTTATGTTTGGATCGTCGCTGCGTCCTGTGTCTTCACATCATTTTTCCCTGTATGTATCTGTGTACAGTTTCGTCTTGTAAGAACGTTGGTAATATTGGATTAGGCCCCACCTCAATGGCCTCATTTTAACTTAATTACTTCTCTCTAAACCCCATATCTGACTGTCGGTGCTGGGACAAGACTTCAACCTATGAATCTGGGGCAGGAAAACACAACTTAGCCCATAACAATTACTATTAGTCCAGTGTAACATTTTTCCAGTGTCTCTTTTTGTGTGGTTTTGTTTTAGGTATGTTTTTCATGAAGAAGAAAATGACTATATTTAAAAAATCCAATCTGATTAGATTCACTGTAATCCAGTCTTTTAATGCAACGGTCCCCAACCTGTTTGGCCTCAGGGACCGGTTTTGTGGAAGAGAGTTTTTTCCACGGACTGGACGGGGGATGGTTTGGGGATGATCCAACTACACTACATTCAAGCTCACCTCCTGCTGTGTGGCCAGGTTCCTAACAGGCCTGGACTGGTACCAGTCCGCAACCAGGAGGTTGGGGATCCTTGTTTTAATGTATGACTTTGCTCCTTTCCTTTTATTGTAATTTTAATATTTAGACCTATTTCTGCCACATTCTCTTATGATTTCTGTTTATCATCATTTTCTTTGCCTCCTTCTTCCTCTTCTCCCCTCCTCCAATTTCACATGGATTGGGTAAGATTTCAATATTCTCCCTTCTGTAGCCCCGCCATTTGAAAGCTTTAGGTTGCTTTTCTTTACTTCTGTTGAGTATCCTTAAATTATAAACATGTGTACTTATCTATATATTTTAAACAAAGCTTAAGTTTATTCAGTATTTCTATTGTCTTCTAGAATATGCTTTAACTTATCCTTTGAACATTTTTCTTATTGTTGCCTAGAGATTTAGATGCTCATTAAAAATGAGAACTTTTACAATTGAGTTTTAGTTAATATTCCATCATATTTGATCAATTTCTGTAACCCTTCCAATTTTGCATAATTGTCTTTTGCATCAGTTACAATACTGTGGTAACAAACAACTTAATAAAAGTAGTGCCTTAAACAAGGAAATCTTATTTCTTGCTTCTATTCCAGGTTGGCCAGAGGCTGAGGTTCAGCTTCTGCACTCTGGAGCCGCTGAAACAGCTGCCCCATCTAGACAAGTGTGTTGGCTGGGGCCAGAGGGAGGGAGTTCGATGACCCATGTGTGCTCTTAAAGCTCCCATGCAAGAGAATTGTATGTCACTTTCGCTCACATTTCCTTGGCAAATCAAGACACATGGCCAAGCCTGACTTCAAGAGGGACAGGATAATGTAATTCTCTCATGGGTCGGAGAGGAGGGGGTGGGCATGCAGGTGGTGGGCATTGGATCTTGGTGATTTCTGCAAGTCACTCATATTTACCTTCACCCTGGCTTCTTTTTCCTTCCAGCTGAAACATAGTCTTTAGTAATAATTCTTTTAATGAGCATGTGTGGGTGGTAAGCTCTTATTTTTATAAGTGTAAAAAAAAAACCCTTTATTTTGCCCTTACTCTTAATTAAATGTTTAGCTGTGTATTAAATTTGAAGCCTACTGTTTCTTTCCCTGAGCACTTTGCAAATATCATTCCATTGTCTTTTGGCTCATATTGTTGCTAATGAAAGTTTTGCTGCTAGCTTAATAGTCATTATTTTGTAGGTCATCTGTCATTTGGGGCAGCTTTTAAATTGTTTTTTCATCTGGGTATAGATTTATTCTTCCTTATCCTGCTCAGTACTTAGAGCCCACATTGGGCCTGAAGACTCCTTGCCTTTCTTCAATTCTGAAAAATTCTCATGTTATTTCTTTAATTCTCTTAGTTTGGAACTCCTATTGAATACATGTTAGAGCTGCTCAAATTCACTTATTCTTTTCAGTCAAGGCTAAAATTTATCTCATTATTTAAAAATTTTTTCTGATCCTTTTCCTGTCCAAGATTCCAGTTAATTATTTTTCATAAGCACCCTGCTTCATTTCTGGGGATTTATATTTCATTATTTATTATTTTATATATTTAAAAGTTGTTGCTTTTGGCTCATGCTAACCACATATAAACTCTTTGTTAAAGTGTTTTATGACACTGATTTCATTTAGAGCAGCTTTAAAAATTAATTAATTAGCTTGCTTATAATTTTCTTTGTTAGCATTAGTTTTCTGTGTGTTATGTAGTTTGGGGTTATAAGCACATTTTAAAAGGGGAGTTTGGTTTTTCTCTTGCTCTTTTCCTTTGTACTTCCCTCTTTTTTGCCTAGAAACTCTGCTGTTGCCTTCACTCAGTCCCCTGCACCCTATGTAAGAACAGGGTTTTATAATTATCCATTATTTCTCATGGTACCAGGGATATATAGCTGATTCGTTCACACTGCCAGATGGAAGTTTGGTTTTTCCCACTTGGCCGGAACCTCGCATTCTAACAGCTGAATCCTCAGGCCTCAGTCAGCAGCATTCTGAAAGTCTTCCTTTCAGGAGCAGTGGCGAGCTGTCTTTGAGCTTCTGGTTTCAACCAATGAACTTAACTCTAGGCATCTGCATATGGCACAGGGCGCTGTTAGTCCCTGTTATACTGTAGGAGCAGCGTTATCACCACCAGTATCTGATAGGCCCTGGTTTGAGCATCCTCACTTCCCTCCACCATTGTTTTGGATTTTTGTTTCTTTTTTGATCTACAGAAAAGTTAGGCTTGCCTGGAGCCTTGATACATCTTTCTGGTTTGTTGTTTTCTTTTCTCTTTTTAAAATTATATGTGTCAGGTATATAATATTATAATTCAATGTCTGTATACACTACAAAGTATCAGACTCTAAGGGTTCATCCATTTTGTACAAATGGCAAGATTTCATTCTTTTTGTGTGGCTGAGTAGTATTCCATTTTATACATTCATCCATAGATGGACACTTAAAAGTTTCCATATCTTGACTTTTCTGAATAACGCTGCAATTAATATGGGTGTGCATATATCTTTTCAAATTAGTGTTTTCTATTCTTTGCATAAATACCTAGATGCGGAATAAATGGACTACCTGGTAGTTCTATTCTTAGTTTTTGAGGCATCTTTCTATTGTTTTTCATAGCTCCATCAATTTATAATCCTACCAATAGTGTACAAAGTTTCCCTGTTCTCCACAATCTGTCTAACAGTTGTTGTTGGCCGATTTATTGATGAAAGCCATCCAAACACATGTGAAGTGATATTGTGTTGTGGTTTTGATTTGCATTTTCCTAATACTTAGTGATGCTGAGTGTCTTTTCATATGCCTGTTGGTCATCTGTATGTTTTCTTTGGAAAGGTGTCTCTTCAAATACCCTACCCACTTTTCTTTTTTCTTTTTAATATATTTTATTAATTATGCCATTACAGTTGTTCTATTTCTCCCTTCATTCCCCTCCCCCTGCACGCCCCTCCCCCACCATCCCCCCTTTAGTTTATGACCACATGTCTCAAGTTCTTTAGATTCTATATTTCCCATACTATTCTTGCCCTCCCATCTATTTTCTATCTACCATCTATGCTACTAATTTTTTGTACCTTCTCCCTTCTTCTACTTCCCCCACTCCCCTGTTGTTAACCCTCCATGTGATCTTCATTTGTATGGTTCACTCCTGATCTAGCTGTCCTCTTAGTTTGCTTTTGTTTTAGGTATGGTTGTTAATAACTGTGAGTTTGCTGTCCTTTCACTGTTCCTATTTTTTCTCTTCTTTTTCTTAGGTAAGTCCCTTTAACATTTCATATAATAAGGGCTTGGTGATGATGAACTCCTTGAATTTGATCTTATCTGAGAAGCACTTTATCTGCCCTTCCATTCTAAATAAAAGCTTTGCTGGATAGATCAACCTTGGATGTAGGTCTTTGGATTTCATCACTTGGAATACTTCTTTGCAGCCCCTTCTTGCCTGTAAGGTCTCTTTTGAGAAATCCACTGACAGTCTGATGGGAACTCCTTTGTAGGTGACTGTCCCCTTATCTCTTGCTGCTTCTAGGATTCTGTCCTTCATTTTAATCTTGGCTAATATAATTATGATGTGCCTTGGTGTGTTCCTCCTTGGGTCCACATTCTTTGGGACTCTCTGAGCTTCCTGGATTTCCTGGAAGTCTATTTCCTTTGCCAGATTGGGGAAATTCTCCTTTATTTTTTGTTCAAATAAGTTTTCCACTTGTTTCTGTTCCTCTTCCCCTTCTGGTACCCCTATAATATGGATGTTGGAATGTTTAAAAATATCCTGGAGGTTCCTAAGTCTCTCCTCATTTTTTTGAATTCTTGTTTCTTCATCTTTTTCTGTTTGGTCATTTTTTTCCTCTTTCTGGTCCACTCCTTTGATTTGAGTCCCAGTTTCTTTTCAATTACTATTGGTTTCCTGTGTATTTCCATTCATTTCAATTTTTTGGCCTTCATGTGTTCCTCTAATTTGTGACTAAGGTCAACCAGTTCTGCGAGGATCCTGATCACCAGTGTTTTGAACTGTGCATCTGAAAGTTTGGCTATTTCTTCATTGCTTAGATTTATGGGCTCTGGGGCTCTGAGTTGTTCTTGAGCCATGTTTTGATCTGTCTGTGCCTGTTATGTATGAGGAGCGGATCCTTAGTTGTTTACCAGGGCGGGGCCACCCAGGTTGCTGGTTTGTGATGCTGTATGTGGGGGGGGGGTTAGAGAGGGACAATGGCAGTTCTCTCTGCAGCTTCCTGCCGCTGGGGCCTGCACGGTCCGTCTCACTGCTCACTCTTTTAACAGTTAATCGGTTTAGCTGGAAGGGTTCATTGTTGTCAGACTTCTGTGTAGTTCAATATTCTGTGGTTTGGTTGTGTTTTTGTTGCTAAAACTTTGTTGTTTTCAAACTTAGTTGTGCCAGAAGGTGCAGTGCTTCCACCTACACCTTCATCTTGGTGGAAGTCCCCCTACCCGCTTTCAATTGTTTTGTTTTTGTTGTGAGTTATATAAATTTTTCATATATTTTCAATATTAACTCCTTACCAAGTGTATGATTTACAAATATCTTTTCCCATTCTGTATTTTGCCTTTTTGATTTGATGATGGTTTCCTTTGCTGTTCAGAAGTGTTAAAATTTTATGTAGTTGCATTTGTTTATTTTTGTTTTTGTTTCCTTTGCCTTTGGAATCAGATCCACAAAAACATCACTAAGCCCAAGGTCAAGGAAGTTACCAGCTGGTTTCTTGTAGGAATTTTGTGGTGTCAGGTCTTACATTCAAATTATTAATCTGTGTTCAGTTACTTTTTGTGTGTTGTGTAAGGTAGTGGTCTAATTTCATTATTTTGCATATGGTTGTCCAGTTTTCCCAACACTGTTTATTGAAGAGACTTTTCTTTCTCTATTATATGTTCTTGGCTCCTTTTGTTGTAACTTAATTGTCCATATAAATGCAGATTTATATCTGGGGTCTCAATTTTGTTCCATTGGTATGCATGTCCGCTCTGCGGCAATACCATATTATTTTGATTACTATAGCTTTATAGAATAGTTTGAGGTCAGGGAACTTGATACATCCATCTTTGTTCTTTCTTAAGATTGCTTTGGCTATTTGGGATCATTTGTAGTTCCACACAAATTTTAGAATTATTTTTTCTAGTTCTGTGAAATATGACATCTGAATTTTGAGAGGGATTGCATTTAACAATATGAATTCTTCCAACTCATAAACATAGAATATCTTTCCATATATTTGGGTATTTTTAAATTTCTTTCATCAGTGTCTTGTAGTTTTCTACCTCTTTGTGTAAATTTATTCCTAGGTATTTTATTCTTTTTGATGCAATTGTAAATAGGGTTGTTTTATTATTTTATCTTTCTGATAATTCATTATTAGTGTATAGAAACACTATAGATTCTGTATATTGATTTTGTATCCTATGACTTTAACTGAATTCATTTATTAGTTCTAACACTTTTGATGGAATCTTTAGATTTTTCTATATATAGTGTCATATCATCTGCAAATAGTGACTGTTTTACTTGTTTTTTTCCAATTTAGATGTCTTTTATTTATTTTTATTACCCAATTTCTGAGACTAAGACTTCCAATACTATGTTGAATTAAAGTGGCAAGAGTGTTGGAATCCTTGTCTTGTTACTGATCTTAGAGAAAAAGCTTTTAGCTTTTCATCATTGACTACAATGTTGGCTGTGGGTTTGTCATATATGGCCTTGATTATGTTGAGGCATGTTCCCTCTATACCCAACTTTGCTGAGAGTTTTTATTATAAATTGATGTAGAATTTTATTAAATTCTTTTTCTGCATCTATTTAGATAATCATATGGTTTTTATCTTTCGTTTTGTTAATGTGGTGTATCACATTGATTGATTTGTGAATGTTGATCCATGCTTGCATCTTTGGAAACTACCACTTGACCACTGAGTATGATCCTTTCAATGTGTTGTCGAATTCAGTTTGCTAATGTTTTGCTCATGACTTTTGCATTTATGCTTATCAAGGATATCAACTGGTATTCTTGTGTGGTTTTGGTATCAGGATGATGATAGCCTTAAAACATGTGTTTGGAAGCATTCTTTCATCTTTAATTTTTTGGAAGCATTTCAGAAGGATAGTTATTAAATATTTTTTGAATGTTCAGAAGAATTTACCAGTGAAGCTGTCTGGTCCTGTTTGGAGGTTTTTGATTATTGATTTAGTCTCCTTACTTGTAATTGATCAATTCAAGTTTTTTATTTCTCCATGATTCTGTGTTGGGACATTATATGTTTCTAGGGCTTTATTTGTTACTTATAGTTGTCCAATTTGTTGGCATACAATGGTTCATAATATCTCATGATTCTTCATATTTCCATGGTATCAGTATAGCTTCTCTTTCATTTCTGATTTTATTTATTTTGACCTTCTCTCTGTCTTGATTAGGCTAGCTAAAGGGTCATCTGTTTATGTTTTCCAAGAACCAATTCCAAGTTTCATTGATTTTTTATATTGTATTTTTAGTCTCTATTTCTTTTATTTTTGCTCTAATGTTCATTATTTTCTTCTACTACCTCTGGGTATCATTTGTTCTTTTTTTCTAGTTTCTTTAAATGTAGAGTTAAATTGTTTATTTGAGATTTTTCTCATGTCTTGAAGTAGGCCTATATGCTATAAACTTCCCCCTTAGAACTGCTTTTGGTACATCTTATAGTTGGGTTTATTTTTTTTGAAATTGGATTCTTTATTAGGGAAATTCAGTTCTTTGTTAGAGCTTTTTAGATTTTAGCTTGCAAACATAGATTTTGGTATATTGTATGTTTGTTTTCATTTCCTTCTAGGTATTTTTTTGTTATGCTTTCTTATCTATTATATATAAGTATTGGAAGCAGAAGGATTATGTCAACTGTGGGTTTTGAACTTATTAGGCCATTCTGATGGGAAATACCTGCCTCCATTTTCCCATGTGTCACAAGTGCCATCAAAACATTAAAATATAGATTACACAGTAAAAAGGAAGACACCTCTTAAAAACCCACAGTGCTGCTTTATTTTCCTTTAGATTCTCAGATTGAAGAGTATACCGGTGTCCCTGTTACACAGTAGAGTAGTTGTGAACATGGGCTCTTCCACTCACCTACCATGTGACCTTAGAGTAATTTACTTGTGTGTAATATGGGGGTAATAAGTTGTATCTGTTGTGTAGAGTTGTTGAAGAGATTTACATGGAATAATGAAAGTGAAGAACCTCGACCAGTGACTGCACATGGTAAGTAATGTACATATATACAGTTCAAGTTATAGCTCAAGTATAATCAGTAGGACTTAGACTTTGAAGTTTTTCTTAACAGTGGTTGGAAGGGGTATGTGGTAGTTACATAAGGCAATATTAAAGGTACTGAAATATTCTTTCTCTTTTCCAAACAAACTTCTTAAAGTCTCATTATTAGACAGAATTTTATTGGGATTAATATCTCTCTTTAAATCAGAGTTTCCCATAGCAAAGTTATACATACCTCAAGCTGAGCGGTAGAGGGTTTTGCACACCTACATTCCCATGTGTCAGCTTGGTCAAGTTGCTTCTCCTGATTGGGGAGAAAAAGGAATTAGAATTTTATCTGGGCAAGGAGAACTTATGACACTGCCCAGCACAGGCAGATGGATCTGCATGGGACATGCTACTGGGGTTTCTAGCAGCTGATGAATGATACAACACAGATGGACAGGAACCTCAGGAGCAGCGATAAGAAAGCAAAATATTCTCATGCAGCTTAAGCTAAACTATACTATGGTAACAAATAACTCAAAAATCTTGGAAAATTACAACAAAGATTTTGTTATCATATCAAGTGGACTGGTTTTTGGCTAATGTTGCAAAAGCATGAAGAATCAAGAAACTCAGTAAGGATAATACAATTAATATCAATATCTAGTCCTGCAGTGGTCTGACCTATGTCTCCCCCAAATTCATATGGTAGAGTCCTAATCCCCAGTACTTCAGTGTATGACAGTATTTGGAGATAAGGCCTTTAAAGATGTAATAAGCTCAAAATGAGGCCATTTGAATGGGCCAGTCTTCAACCTGACTGCTGTTCTTCTAAGAAGAGGAGGTTGTGATGCAGATGCACACAGAGGGAAGGCAATGTGAAGACACAGGAGAAGGTGCTCATCTATAAGCCACAGAAGAGACCAAACTTGCTGACATCTTGATCTTGGATTTCTGGGCTCAAAAACTGTGAGAAAATCAATTTCTGCAGTGTAAGCCATCCAGTGTGTGATACTTTGTTATGGCAGCCCTAGGAAACTAACACAAGGCTGTAGCTTACAACAGGAGAAATGTCGTCTCCTCTTCCCCATCTATAATGTGATTAAGAATAGCAAATGGTCCTAGTCTGTTCTGATCTGGGGATTACTGTTGAAGAATTCTCTTGGGGCTTTTTAAGGGTAAAGACCATAACTGTTGCCACAAAAAAGTCTGCCTCTTTTTTCCCCAGCCCTCATTGTCTTCTTGCTAGCCATTCCATTCAGATAACAGTAGCTCAAGGCAAGCCCGTTGGGAATTCTCCTTCTCACTTCTGGTGACAGTGTACTGGTTAGTCCAGTTCGCTGTTCTTACCCGCTTCTTTTCCTCCTCAAGCTAGATACAGGCACTTGAAGTTGAGATTTGTTTATGATGAATTTATTGTCAAATTCTAAACAAGTAATGCATTCGATGTGTTGGAGTATAAACAAACAATCAAAACACATAATAACTCTGTTGATTCAATAGCCAAATCACACACTGTTTTCACTGCACTCTTTTGGCTATTGTGGGAATAGCTGGCAGTGGATTGTGTTTGTGTGTGTGTATGCTAGCACATACTAGGTGTTCTTATTCAATAAAGACATTGGGAAAAGAAATGAGGAGATATACCCTACTATTCTCTCTTCATGAAGGAAACTGCCAACCATACACATATCACAGTTGTGTTCAGTTGACATTCCCTGTCTTATTACCAAGAAAGGAATTTCTCTCAGAGCCGTCCTATGTGCAGAGTCTTACAAGGTCTTGGTACGTAAAGCCAAGATGCCTCTATTTGGAGCACTTGGGATTTTAAAAAATCTAATTTACTCTGAAATCACTTCTGCATTTTAAAAATTGTGTCTGAATTCTCAATGCAGTCAGAGTGACTGTTTGGTAGATAAGATGTATCCCCAAATCATCAAGGGATTTTCATAAGCAATTGGGATTACTCCAAAAATACATTTCAGATTGGTATCAACTATCGTATTTGAATTTGTATTCTGGCACTGAGAGCAATTTGTAGCACATTCTAATTCATGGCTCCTCCCTCACAATTTCAGAATGCTTCAGTCTGTGACAAGCTCTGAGTATGCTGTTGCTACAGTAGCAACATCAGAAATTGCCCAGAGATATCATACAAAACTGAGTGACAGGAGAAATTTTCATAATTATTTTATAAGTACAACCCTTCAGTATGGCCCAGTCCCCTTCAACCTGAGAAAAACTGAGATGACTTTGGGTTGAGAACGTTAATTGGAAACTGATACACTCGGCTTTCTGGCACAGTATTTAAATGTTGTCAGGGCTGTCTTCCTATCCAAGGAAGCTGCAAAAAGTTAACTGGTCTTCTTTTCTTCCCGTAAGAAAAGCTTAGGTTCTAGAGAGTATGAGCCAAATCTATAGAGAAAATCCTAAAATTGCAGATTCCACAGCTATGAATTGACCCCAATAATAGCTTTTATTATTTAGATGTAATAAAAATTCTAATGACCTGCAGAAGAGTAAAATCTCTAGTTTAGCAGGAGATTGAAGTTTTTTTTTGGATCATGCTATATATGAAAGCCATCAGAGACAATAGTCTTGATAGATATCCAGTCTAACATTTGCAAAAGGCATTAACAATATATTACACTTCACAGCTAACTGCAAACCCATAATATTATTCACAAATTATGTATTTAAGATTGGGGAGCCGGAGACATTTTTGTAATGCTAATATATTAAGACATCCCCTCCAGAGAGGTTCTATAGAACCTCTGCCTGCATTTTTCATATTCGCCTTACTGCTTGACCATGTGATGATTTTGAAATTGTTGCCTGGCTACACCGATCCCTATTTCCTAGAGTATTATTTGCCCATGTTCAGACGGGTTATGTTCAGAATAGTTACTTCAAAACTAGACTATCATTTATATAATTTATCTGAGAGAGTTTCTAAAACCTAGAAAAATACTCTTAACTGTAAGTTGATTCAATCTGAGGAAAGAGAAAAGGATTACTTTGAATAATGAAATGATAATAAGATTAGAAAAATTAAAATTGTATATCATGCAAATAACATGAGCATGGGGATTATTACTTAAGATATACCCTTATTGCTACTATTTTGATTAACAGATGACATAAAAAACTGCAGAATAGAAAAAAATAAATAAATTTATACCAGATGCTTTTATAGAGACCTACAACTTTTAAGTATCCCAGAGGAAGTAGAATTAATTTATGATGAGATTGAAGTCTTTGATATCTCTATTAAGGCTAACAAGAAAGAAGCATATGGTGGGGAAATATCAGTAAGGTAGACATGTCTGGCTAAATGGTATAAAGTGAAAGCATTAATTAAGACACAGGAGCAATAATAACAATGGCAGCAGCAGCAGTGGCAACAATGATGCTAATAATAATTAAAAGCTAACATGAAGGAAAAAAGGAAGTGAGGGTGGGTAAAGGTCATTCTATATGGTTATAATTTCATCCAAGCAACAATTAATTACTAACTATAACTGAATACACTAGTCTTGATAGCTGGTGGGATTAGTGCAGTTCATTTCATTAGGCTCCAGATTGCTGGACAGTAAGGATCAGATTAGGCCGCCACACTCTGAAGAGGAAGTGAGAAAGTAGAGACAGAAGGGCTATATTCAAAGAGAGAGCAGGGATGGGGAAAGATCGTAGCCATCTTTTCAAGTTCCTGATGGATAGAGGTGGGGCAGAAAGCGCCGATCTTCAGATATTATCAGAAATTCATTTTAGCTGCAGTCTTTTCACCGTAGTCAATTTTACTTGCACTTTCCTTTTTACCTATCTGTACATCTGATGAAGTTTGAACAAGAAATAGGTATTTATCAAATTAGAAGTCAATACTTCAACTTTCATATCTCCTTAGAGACAGAATTCAGTTGGCTAAGAACATAGCTTGACCTTGAACTATATGGGTTTGGACTGGGTGGGTGCAAATATCTGACTATAAGTGGACCTGTGCATTTCGAACCCATGTTGCTGAAGGAACAACTGTATTTTTTATCTGTGGTTGGGACGATAGTTATACTTGGATTTTTAACTGCTCAGAGGTTGACACTCTTAATACCCTGTTCTGCTCAAGGCTTGACTGTATTAGCTTTGGAATCAAATAGACCCATGTATGAGCCCAAGCCCAGTTTTCTCATCTATATGATAAGGTTCAGGATACCTAGCTGATGTAATGACTCAGTGGGATAGTGCCTATGACCAGTAAGGGCTCACAGTGCACATTTAACAACGTTGAGGTGTTATACTGTTACAACTATTAATATTTTATTATTACTGATTATAAGTAAAAATAAACTGGGGTGGAAGAATTTATTTATTTTAACAAAAAATTATTACATTATTCTAAGATTTATTGGGCATCTTTAAATGTTTGAAGGAAAGGATTATTCTTCTATTAAAAACATGATAAATAATCACTTCAAAATAAGATCCTTAGATATACATATATATTCATGTGAATACATTTTACTCGGTGTAATTTTCATATCCTAATGAAATTCAGATCAGAATTATTGTATAATGAAGAAGCAGTTTTTATGAATAACTCATTTCTGTTGTAGAGAAATTTGGCAAGTGATGAGTATAGTATATTTAAGCAGCCCACGGCATTCTCAACTGTTCCATTTGACATTTAGTTAATGCGATAGAGCGCTTCTACTTGACAGTGAGAGGGAGCATTACACAAGTCACCGTGTTCTGCAGATTTCTTGCCAGCTTGCTTTATGTGCATTTAAGTGGTTGCTTAAAAAAATAATTACCCCATGCTTGGCTAGATTTCAAACTACAAAAGGATCATTTAACTTTGTTATTTCATTTGCCCTCAGCCTTTAAACAAGTAAGATTTAAAAAATGAACATTGGCCCTAAAATATTCTTTTCTCCATAAAACAACCAAAGAAGAAAAATTCCTTAGATGAAATTTAGAGATTAAAGACCCTTTCCAGGTAGCAGGTAATTAAGAATGCTTCATCTTTTATTTCCCAAACAGAGACTGAGGACTTCTACTACTGGGTATAATGAAATATTTCGTGCCAAACTTTCATTTCTCCTGACAACCAGAAAAGACAAACATAACACACACACACACACACACACACACACACACACACACACGCGCACACACAATACATGTTTGAAGACATGGAAAAGCAATGAGAAACATAACCACTAAAATTCTGGAGAGAAGAGAACCTCTTAGAGATGAACTAACAATCTCCATTCTCTTTTTTTCTGAAGAATTTTGTCAGTTTTGGCATAGGCTGATTGACATAGCTGGTTCGACGAGACTCGAAACATGTTATTACTTTTCTCTCAAGATGTTTTTGAAATTCTGAAGGCTAACAAATCAAGTTTAAAAACAGAGGTTGGGGGGATTTCCCAGAGTCTCATTATTTGGGGGGAACAATGACTAATCAAGCTTTCAGTTAAAAGTTCTTGCCTTTGAAAAACGTCTAGTTCTAGAAACTGGGTTTATTACACAGCCTTGACCCAGCTTAATTCCTGGTTGAATGAGCAGGATCACTTGACTCCAGCAAAGGAAATGATTCACTTTCTTTGGTGAAAGATAAAATCAGCTGGAGTTATCCTGTTTGTCATCCAGACAAAAGTCCCCGGCTGTGTCAGGAAACACACTCATCTAAGCCAACTGAGAACAACCAGACCATAGCACAGACATATAGGTGATCCAGATAGTGTAGTTAAATGGCACATGCTTTCAAAAAAATCCAATCATTATTCTCAAGAGAATGAAAAAGAAATGTATGTTAAAAATGGAGAAATCTCACCAGAGAATTAGAATTTAGATAAAGCAAATTGAAATTGCAGTTAAAAATTTAATATGTTAAATTAAGTACCCAGTAGTTAGATTTAACATAGATTAGACACAGAACAAGACAAGATTAAAGAATAAAAAGACAGCTTAATATAATAGATCTCAAAATAGATATATCATATATAAAAGAAAGAATAGAAATGGGGATAAGAATGAAGTAGATATTTGAAGCACAGTGAGAATATCTAACATACACATAATTAGATTCTAAATAAAAGAAAGAAAAGAGAAAAAATAAATCAGATGAACCACACAAAAACAAATAGTAAGATATTATGTATAAACCCAATCATATAACTAATTAATATAAATGTAAATGAACTAATATTATTAGTAAAAGGCTAAGATGGTGAGATTGAAAAACAAGAATCTAAATATGTGTCCATTACAAAAAGTATGCCCTTAACTTTAAGGACAGACAGTGTCTTGAGTAAAAGAAACACAAAAATATATAAGTATATAATATACTTATATATTAATATCAAGACAAACTGGTCTCTAAGGTAAGTATCATTACCAGAGATTAAGAGAGAAATTTCTTAACTTTAAATGAGTCAGCCCAACAAAAAGCCATTGCAATACTAAATTTGCTTGTGTCCAAAAATATAGTGTAAATATAAAGCAAATATTGATAGAACTAAAAGAGTATTATTAAGAATATAAAATATCTGTATATTTTGACCTGATGTATACAGAACACTGCATGCAACAGTATCCAAATGCATATTCTTTTGAAGTTTATAGTAAACCTTCATCAAAACTGATGATGTGTTGGGTCAAAGCAAGCCCCCCAAAAAGTCAAAGATTGAAATGATTTAGAACATATTCTCAGTCCATGTCTAAATAGATAAAAGTGAATAACAAGCAAGTAACTAGAAAATATTCATCTGCTTAGGTTGACTATTATCTTCCTAAATAACCACTAGTTGAAGAAAAACTTTAATAGAGAATATTTGAGCTCAATGACAATGAAATGGTATATTGAAATTTGTGAAATGTGGCTAAAGTGGTACTCAGAAAAATTTAGAGACTTCCATTTATATATTTGAAAATAATTAAAGCTGAAAATCAATGCTTTAAGCTTCCTTCTTGAGAAGCTAGAAAATAGAAACAGTGAGTCAAAGCCAAAAAGAGCAGTTGAAATAAAGCAATAAAGATGAAAACAAAAATCAATGATATAGAAAATAATATAATAAACAAACCAAACCAGAAGTTGTTTCCTTGAAAACACTAATAAAATTGATAAACCTTTAGAAAGACTAACCAAGGAAAAAATATTAAAAAAATACAAATGACTAATGCCAAGAATGAAATAGAAGACATTTCTAGAGAGCAAATTGACATTAAGAAGAAAATAAAAAGGTTTTATAAAGAACTTCATGCCAATACATAAAAAAAAGTTAGAAAAAAGACCAACTCCTCAAAAACCTTCCAAAATTTATAGAAAAAAAAGAAGCATTTGAATATAACTATATTAGGTAAAGAAATGGATTCTGTTAGTAAAAAACCTTATCAGAAAAAACTGTTAATGAAAACCTTATCAGAGATTGTTTCATAAGTAGAGTTTTACAAATATGAAAGAAGAATGAATCTTACACATACTCTTTCAGAGAGTATAAAAAAGAAATATTGCTTCCTAACTCTTTTTATGAGGTAGTATCATCTTTATCACTAAACTGACATAATCATTAAAAGAAGGAAAATTATAAGCCCGCATCTTTTCATTTGTTTAGGTTAGAAATCCTAACCAAAACATTGACTAATTGAATTCAGCCACAGGACGATAAGAGCACATCGCAACTTCATTCCAGTTGTTAAAAGTTTTTTTTTAAAAATATTAAGCAAAAGTAAAAACTTAACTCATCATATAAATAGATGCAAGAAAGGATACAATAAAATTCAAATAAATGTATGATTTATCATAAAACTCTTAATAAAATGGAAATAGAAAGGAACTTTCTTAAGTTGATAAGGATTATCTACAAACCCTGCCCTCCCCAACTATCAAACATCAGACTTATGGTGCAGTAGAAGGAGACTTCCTCAGACTGAGAATGATGCATGGAAGTCTATGTAACTACTTCTATTCAACACTAAATCAAAGGTCTAAGTTGGTACCTTAATGGAAATAAATAAATAAATAAATAAAAGGCCTGTGCACTAGAAATACAAAAATAGAATATCTAGATTAATAACAGTTAACATGAGTTTGTCAAAAATTTAACTGAATCTAGAGATAAATTATTATAATTAAAATGAATTTAGCAAGATTACAGCTACAAGAAAAATTAGAATTAATAAGTAAATTTGTTTGGCACAATATCTAAATAAAAGATCATTTGCTAACATGGATCTGTATTTCTATACACCAGCAACAAATAATTAGAAACTGACATTTTAAAAATGCTACCATAGCAACAGAAAATATCAAATGTCAGAGAATCACTTTAATGTAAGATATGAAAATTAAAGTAAAGTGTACATTTTAAACTGAAATGCCAAAATTTATTACTGGGAGAAATTAAATATCTAAATAAATAAAGCAATATATTATGGCCATAGATTAGAAGGTCGAATGTGATAAAGATGTCAGTTCTTCTCAAACTGAGCCACACATTCAATGTGATTACAATTAAAACCCCAGGATTTTTAAAATATATTTTATTAATTATGCCATTACAGTCGTTCTATTTCCCCCCTTCATTCCCCTCCACCCTGCACACCCCCCCCCCACCATTCCTCCCCTTTAGTTTATGACCACGAGTCTCAAGTTCTTTAGATTCTATATTTCCCATACTATTCTTGCCCTCCCCCTATCTATTTTCTACCTACCATCTATGCTACTTATTTTCTGTACCTTCTCCCCCCTTTTCCTTCTCCCAGTCCCCTGTTGCTAACCCTCCATGTGATCTCCATTTCTGTGGTTCTGCTCCTGATCTATCTGTCCTCTTAGTTTGCTTTTGTTTTAGGTGTGGTTCTTAATAACTGAGTTTGCTGTTTTTTCACTGTCTTCTTTTTCTTAGGTAAGTCCCTTTAACATTTCATATAATATTTTTAATGGGAGTTCATGAGCTGATTCTAAACTTTATGTAGACAACAGTGTGGTGATTGAGGGGTGGGGGTAAGGGGCAGGAGGGTGTAACGGAACTAATTGGTAATGGAAAAAATGTAATAAAAGAAAAATAGCAAAAAAAATATGTATGCAAAAAAATGCAAAGGCCTAAAACAGCCTACATGATCTTGAAGAACAAAGACAGAGGTCTCACTCTACCAGATTAAGGACCCATTTTGAAGTCATAGTGATTAAGAGTGTGATACTGATATGTGATAAAGAGACCGGTGGAACAGAATAGAACATTCAGAAGCAGAACCAAACATGAATAGTCCATTTTATAAAACAGTGATACTGCAGTACAGTAGGGAAAGAAAGACATTTTCAAATAAATGATGCTGATTAATGGGGATATCCACATAAAAAATACTACTATCTAGTACCATATCAAAAATAATTTCAGATTAACTTCAAGTTTAAAATTAAATATAAAACAATAAAACTTAAAAAAAAGAAAATCATCATGTTCTTACAATAAGCAGATTTCTTAAACAAGACATATATGCTCTAAATATAGAAAGGTTTTGATAAGTTGAGCTATATTAAAATGAACTCTTCATCAAAGAAACCACTAAGGCATAAAGAGGCAGGCCGAGCACAGAGTAAAAGAGGATATTTTCCAACACATATGAATACATAGTCACAAAAGTCCCTCTATATCTGTGGGGGATATGTCTCAAGACTCCCAGTGTATGCCTGAAACCATGGCCCATATTGAACCCAATTTATACAATGTTTATTCCTACATGTATATACTTATAATAAAGGTTAATTTATAAGTTAGGCACAGTAAGAGATTAACAAAATTTACTACTAATAAAATAGAACAGTTGTAACAATATGCTGTAATAAAGTTATGCTAATGGCTTTGAAGCCTCTATTAAGTAAAATAGGGGTTACGAGCACTGCAGCAATCCCCCAACGGTGGACCAGCTCACTGAGACAGCAGCGCACAGTGCGGCTACACCGGACAGAGGGGTGATTCGTGTTTCAGGTGGGATGGAGCGGGACAGTGTGAGATTTCATTACGCTGCTCAGCATGGAGTACAATTTAAAACTTATGAGTTGTTTATTTCTGGAATTTTCCACTTAATGTTTTTGGACTGTAAGTGATGCAAGCAACAAACTGCGGAAAGTGAAACTGTGGATAAGAGGGGGACTACTGTATGTTACATCTACTCTGTTCATTGACTTAATAATAAATATTTTGGTGAGGGCATTGAAAAGACCTTCATAATAATATGATTAGATTCTCTATACAGCAAAGGTCTGGAGACAGTTCAACCCTCAAGTCCTGACTTCTGCAACTTTGGGTAGAGAGAGTGAGCTGCAGAAGGTCAAACAGTGGTAGAGAGGAAAAGAACAAAGGAAGAAAGGAGGCACAGAGCGGGGACAAGGGAAATCAATGTGTGAAAAACAGAGCAGGCAAGTGGACTACAGTATTTCCTATACAAAGAACTTCCATCCGGAATGTATAAAGAACTCCTACAAATCAATAGAAAAAGAAAACCTGAGTCCTGGGTGGGTGGCTCAGTTGGTTTGGTGTGTCCTCCCCTACACCCAAAGGTTGTGGGTCAGATGCCCCGTCAGGGCGCCTGTGGGAGGCCACCAGCCCATGTTTCTCTTTCTCTCTCTCCTCCTTCTTCTCTCTCTAAAATAAATAAAATGTATCCTCAGGTAAGGATTAAAAAAAGATAACATAATTTCATCTGTACAAAGTTCAGAAATAGGCACCACTCAGCCAAGGTGTGTAAACGCAAGTGGCTGCCCTTGGCTGAGTTGGTGGCTGGAAGGAGGCATGAACAGGGCTCCTGGCCCGGAGTCGCTCTTTCTTGAACTGGGTATCAGAGGCTTGGCTGTGTTCATTTTGAGAAGTCATTTATGCAAATTTGTATTTACATCAAACTTTAATAAAAAGCTGAAGACAAAGCAAAAAAATAAAAAAAACCCAATGCCCTCAAATATAGACATGTAACTGAGTACCACTAGAAAGCTCCAGAAGCAAGGAAGGGGAGCTGCTGAGGAAAAGCATTTCTCCTGCACAAACGCTCTAGCCAGCCACCGAAAGATTTTGATTATGCAAGGCATCAGCACAAAATAGTTTAAGCAAGAATTTACAATATGTGTATGTGTACACATGTACTCAGTATAAACATGTAGACCTATGTTTGGTACCTCATACTATTCTACATACGTGCTTTGTACTTCATGAACACCTGACCACAATTAAACAGATAAAGGAATAAGTGATATTTAAAAAACCTTTTTTTCTATTAATCATATAAAATCCTGAGGGTTTTTCTGCTTCTTTGAAAGGGAAAGGAGTATGAGAGGAATATGATTCAATATATCATATAATTAAGTCACCGTTGCTTTTACCTCATACTGTGTCCGAGCTTACACTATAGGACTGAAAGTATTCAGCTCAGCCATTTTCTTATTCACTTGTGCTTGTATTATTTATGCTACCTTCAATCTGCAGTTTCTTTGAAAGACTCTTTTAAAGCCATCTGTCCATTTTGTGAAGAGTAATTTAGTTCAAGCTAGATGATATAAACCATAAATTCATTTAACCAGGCACATAGTGTAAACTATAAGTCATGGCAACACTTTAAAGCACCTCTCTGGGAAATGTCCATTCTTCCCTTGTTGCCACATTATGCCTGGCTAGTGTCAATCCATACATTAATGTATCTAAACTAAGGCCCAGCCCAGGTAGCTCAGTTGGTTAGAGCATTGTCCTGATATGCCAGGGTTGAGGGTTCAATCCTCGGTCAGGGCACGTGAAGAAGTCAGCTAGTGAGTACAAGGGTGGGTGGAACAATGGATTGATGTTTCTCTCTCTCTTTTTCAAATCAATCAATAAAAAAAGTTCTAATGTATCTAAGCTAAGTTGTTTCTTACTTTAGGGTAAAGAAGCTAATGTAGAAATTCTAATATTTTCTTCCTATTCCCAGTAGATTGTCTTGAGGTCACCTAGAAAGGACACACATCTTGACAGGTAAGTGGAGTCACATGTTGGTGCTCAGAAGTCAGCACCATCACTGGGACTGAGCGGGAGTGCACAGCTTCAGTGCAGACTTCACCGCGCCTGCCCATAGATCAGCAGTGGTCAAGGACTCCTGGAGTGCCCTGGAATCCAGTGTAGCTGCACTGGGTAGAAAGCGAGGTTCTCATGGAACAGGTCTCTTTACTGTCCGAATTTTCAGAGAAAGAGCCGCGGACTGGAAGTCTGAGAGACTGTTGCGCTCCTAGTTCTGCCTTTATTTCACTTTATTCCCACGGCAAATCTCTTTTCTCTCTAGATCCAATTTGCTCAACTATAAAATGAAGGATTTGTAATAGATGAACATAAAGGCTCCTTCTAGTTATAGTAAGTTGTTATAGTCCAAATTGTGTTCCCTAAAATTTATATGCTGAAGTTCTAACCCCTAACACCTCAGAATATGATTATTTTTGGAGAGAAGGCCTTTAGAGACGTAATAAGATATAGTGAGGTCCTGTGGGCTGGCCCTAATTCAATACGACTGGTGTCCTTTTCAGAAGAAGAGGTTGTGACACAGATACACACAGCGGGAAGACCGTGTGAAGACGCAGAGGGAAGATGGCCCTCTTCAAGCTAAGGAGACTGGCCTCCAAAGAAACCAACTCTGCTAACATCTCAATTTCATACATCTGGCCTCCAGAATTTTGAGAAAATAAGTTTCCGTTGTTTAAGCCACCCAGTCTGTGGTAGTTTGTTATGGCAGCCTTAGCAAGCAAATACACTGAGTGATCCCCCTCAGCTTTATTGAGATAAAATTGACATATAACATGGTGTAAGTTTAGGGTATATAACAGAATGAATAAATATATGCACACATTGCAAGTGATTACCACAGTGTGGAATCATTTAGATAAGGTTAGTTAACAGCCATCACCTCACATAGTTACAGTATCTTTGTGTATGGTGGGAACTTTTAAGATCTACCCTCTTAGCTACTTTCAAATACCCAGTAGCGTGTTAACTGCTGTCACCATGCTGTACGTGTTACATCCCAGAACACATTCACCCTGTAACTGGCGTTTGTACCCTTTGACTGCCTTCACGGTTCTCCCCATGTAATGAGTAAACGTGAAGAGTGCATGGGATCTGTGCTTATCACCGAACTTTGCATTAAATCCATCTTCCTGAGCTCAAGTTATCCCTAGTAAATAACTGAGAATAGCAGTGACTACATTTATTACTAGTGTCTGGGAATAAATGCTTGAACTTTTAAACTTGCTTAACACAAATTACACTTCTCTGTCCTTCTAAATGTAGATTCAGACTATTAGTTTCCAGATTTTTCCCTTACAAACAACATACCATGAGATGGGTTAGAGAGTTGGTGTTCATGAGAAGCCAAGAGAATCCAGGGGTGTTGCAGGTCATGGCCATGGTGGTTTTATTGTTACCATTTAATATTTATGGTGTGTCCAAAGCTATGTGGGAAGATTACACATTGCTTCCTCTTGTGATGCCCAAACTGCATCTGATGAAATCTTTTTTGTTTTTACTTATTTGGTCATCAAAGATTTTCTCAAAGAAACAGCCACCTTACATAAATTTATAAAAACCTGATTAGGCCCTGGATGATGTGGTTCAGTGGATTGAGTGCTCGCCTACAAGCTGACGGGTTGCCGGTTCGATTCCTAGTCAAGGCATATGCCTGGGTTGTGGTCCAAATCCTCAGTTGGGGATGTGCAAGAGGCAACCACACATTGATGTTTCTCTCCTTCTCTTTCTCCCTTCCTTCCCCTCTCTCCAAAAATAAATAAATAAAATCTTTTTAAAAACCCTGATTAGTTTTCATTCCACTTATATCCTAGTAATTATTTGCAAATAAAACATCTGGCGTTCAGATAAGATGGCACTAAATCACATTTATACCTGAGAAACTGAAAGAATGTGAAACACTAAATAGGTTGTTTGATCAAGGAGAATGGGCCAAGGTAGCTAAATGGACCCTCTCCCTGTCTTTCCGATAGCCAAAGGCTGTTTGGGGAAGTTAACAAAAGGCATCTGTGGGAAAAGATATTAGGCAGTAATGCTAAAACTTTGCATAATCCATTTAACAAATCACTTCTTCTCAACTACGGTACATGGTCAAATGAAGAGAGTACACTCAGCCAAATGTGAAAAGAATAATTTAATCTCTTGCTTCATTTTAAGGAACAGCAAGCAGGTAAAATACATGGCAGAGAAAGGAGAGGCATTTTAGCTGCCAGGATCTGGTTGAATCTTTGAGCTTCTTGTTTGGGGCCAATCTGTTATTCTGCTGCTGGGAAATGAATAAAGAGATGAACATTTCCATAGCCTATGGGTCATGGCAGAATGGCAGAGCAAGGAGATAGTCCTGAGTGGTGTTCAGGCTGTGCTCGCTACATGAAAAGCAACGTGGAGATAAGAGTGGGTAGGGGTGGGCCGCTGGTAGTCCTTGACCTCTCCCCCACCCCTCCAAGCAGGGAAGTTCCTTTTTTGTTGTCTTGAATATTGGATTTTAATTAAAGTGTTTCAAAACCGTAACAACTTTAGGGACTGCGTTTAGAATTGCTCTTGCTAATTTAAGCAAAATTTTGTGCTTGGACACAGGCAAAGCAGGAAGTAATAAAGAATCCCCAAATGTTCCATAATTTTTCATGCTGCCATGTTTTACTTTCTGATGGAAATGCTTCCCTTTACTTTGTGACTTCCTACTCACCCTGGATGCCTCTTTCTGCAAAATGTATGTTATTTTCCTATGGATTTAGATGTGGATTGTTTTTCTACACCAAAAAGAAGACAAACATTCCTCTTAGCATAAAGTTAAAGATTAACCAGTGGTGTGATTAGTGCTACCTTTTTCACATAGAATGTCTTCCTTGAATGTAGAGGGAAAGAGACTTTTTGCCTGTTTTATACCCATTTGACCCATCTCTTTTTTTCAGCAGAGGGAAGAATGAACTGGCACTTCTTTGCTTCTGGTCATGCCTGCTGGCTGCTGAAGGCTCTCATTCCTACAAGTCCATATATGACAGTTGAAACATACGAAGAGCCTGTTCCTGAATCCTCAGGCCCTAGGAATTCATTCATTCAATCACTCGTTCACTTAACAATCATCTATGAGGTACCTATTACTTCAGGACACAATGGCTAATATGGCTGTCTCAATCCTCACAGGAACTCACAGTTTACAAGGGGAGGGGACCCAAAAACCACAGAATTTATTTATAAAAAATTGTGTATTTATTCTTAGATGCTTAAACTTCAGTCACCTTAAAAGTACTCTCCTTTTGATGAAATGCACCTATCGAGATGTGTTTTCCACTGTTCAAAACAGTTTTTGAACTTGTCGATTTTGATGCCTTTTAGTGCTTCTGCTGTTTTTTTTTTGTTTTACTTCTTTCAACATTGGCAAAACATTTTCTTTTGGGGAATTGTTTTATCTGGGGAAATAAAAAAAGTCTCTCCAAAAGCAGTACGGAGATACCTCAAAAAATTAAAAATGGATCTACTTTTCAACTCAGCTATCCCACTTCTGGGAATATATCTGAAGGAACCCAAAACAGTAATTCAAAAGAACACAAGCACCCTTGTATTCATTGCAGTGTTATTTACAATTCCAAGATAAGGAAGCTGCCCAAGTGCCCATCAGTAGATGAGTGGATAAAGCAACTATGGGACCCTGGGAACCATGGTACATTTATACAATGGAATACTACTTAACAGTAAAAAAAAAAAAAGAAAAAAAATTTACCCTTTGCAACAGCATGGATGGACCTGGAGAATATTACACTAAGTGAAATAAGCCAGACAGAAAAACCCAAATACCATATGATTTCACTCCTATGTGTAATCTAATGAACAAACTGAACTAACAAGGAAATAAGAACAGACTCAGACGGAGAGCAGGATGACAGCTAGCCAGGAGGGGTCGTGAGCGGGTGGAGGGACTGCGCAGAAAGGCAAAAGGACTCATGGATGTGGACAAGAGTGTGGTGACTGTTGGGTAGAAGTAGGTATAAGGGGACTAAATGGCAATGGAAAAATACAATAAAATTTCTAAAAAATTTAACTTGGCAAGTGAAGGCAGTAAAACATGTTACAATGCTTTTCTTGTCCCCCCCCCCAAACTTCTAAAGTAATATGAATCCGGGATTACTTTTCTCTTGAAGCACAATGTGTTATAGCATTTGGAGCTTACATTTGACAGCTAGGCTAATCATAATGACTAAAATAAATGAAGGGTTTGTTTTTTCTCACAGAAAGGGAGTTTTGTGGTGGTTAGTCCTGAAGAAAGTCGATGACTGACAAGATGATGCCATGAAATTACCTGGGACTCAGGCTCCTTCTAATATACAACTTTGCTATGCATAGCACTGACTTCCATCCTCCAAATGATTGCTGAAGATTCAGTCATCACATATACCATTCCAGATAGAGAGAAAGCAAAGGGCAACAGGGATCTGTCATTCATGTAAAGATTCTCCGTGGAAAGCATATCCAGTGACTTTAGCTGTCATCTTATTGGCCAGAATTCAATCTCGGGGCCATGCCTAGCTGCAAGGCAGGCCGAATTTTTTTAACCCCCAAATCTTGCTGCTGAGAATAAAATTCAGGTTTTGTATTTAGGGAAAAGGAGGGACAGATACTGGGTTGGTAACTGACAGTATTGGTTGTAGATGTCTAGCCCATTTTATTAATGTCTCTTAACCTTCATATTCCTTCTTTTTCAGCAAAATCTATAGAAATAGGTAGGTATGTGGCAATGGAAAAATTTCCAATTATTATAAATAAAAAACTATAATTTTATTCTGATACTTAGTCAGACTTTCCTTCTTATTAAAAACCATTCAACAGATAAATTATTATAATTTAATGTGAATATTTCCCCTCAAGTATGATCCAATTTAATAATATCTAAATTTTGTCTTTATTCCTTAATTTAGGCAAAGTATATAAATGATTACCTCTCTATGGAACAGAAGTAATTTAATGTACCCTAATTCTTTCCATATTAAAGGATTATTTTATTTCAATGAAAAGTTATAAAATATATATCTTGGTGTTAAGTACAATGGCTTTTTGATACTTTCCAAGGTTCATCTGTGGTATGAAATTATAAAGAAAACTGAAAACACAAGTTTTATATGAAAATTTTAGCTGACAATGTATATTAGAACACTTTACCAAGAATATTATTGCCTCTTTTTTATAGGTATAAAACTGAGGCACCAATAGATTAAGTGATTTCTTCGTGTGTCAGTGAGAGAGCTAAATTAAACTCAGGGTTCTTGACTCCTGGTCCCATAGTATAATAATTGAATTCAGTAAATTAATACATTGACTTAACAACCTGTAGATTGTGAATTAATAAAGTCAATACAAATTAAAATTCTATTGAGTTATAATTGTTGTTTCAGATATTAGAACTCTTAGATTCTATCAACAAACATAACTAATGTCTTAAAAAGTGACCACTATTCAGAATTAAT
The DNA here is from genome assembly GCF_021234435.1 of Artibeus jamaicensis. Lineage (NCBI taxonomy): Eukaryota > Metazoa > Chordata > Mammalia > Chiroptera > Phyllostomidae > Artibeus > Artibeus jamaicensis. The sequence goes on along the minus strand of NW_026521803.1, from coordinate 11,503,095 downwards.
AACTACTCATTCAACAGACCATGTCCTTCATTTATTCGTTCACTCATTCTATTACAGAACACCTTGAGCACACCTGAGGACCAGGCATTGTGCCAGTGCGGGATACATATAGGTGAGCAAGACATTCTTTGCTCTAGAAGCCATCATGTAGTTGGCATCACCAATGTGTAAACAGATAATGACAACATAATTCTAGACTTGATATAATGTAGGCATATTCAGAGTCCCGAGAAAGGGAACATGAGGGAGTAGTAACTCACCTGACATAGCACTTCAGAAGAAACTTCTCAGGAAAGTTGACCAACAAAGATGAGCATACCAGGGGAGAAGGAGTGGAAAGTCTTTGTAGTTGTACAGTGAGAATTGCTTTAAGGGACCAACACACAGTATGCCTTTTTTTAAACAGGGTTTTGAATTTTCTGAGAAAGACAAAATATTCATGTAGATTAACATAAAACATCAGTTTATGGAATCTGGATTAATGATAGGCTTAGTTATGCAGCAACAATGAACTTGCCCTCTTAGCAACAGCTACCACCAAACCAGCCTCTGCTTATGGGTGCTGCCTCACACGACCTAACAGTGTCAAGGGTAGACTGGGCTTGTGCTTTCCTCAAAAGGGGAGAGGGAGGGCAATGAGCCATGCATACCCTATGCATTTTTTTATCCTAAATTCACCCATCAGGTATGTCCCTCCACTTTTCCAGGGGGAGTTGGGGGCAGGGGTCATAGAGGCACGGGGTTTTGTACTAGTGAAGCTCCCTCCATAGGCAAGGGCACAATTAGAAGAAGAGATAAAGTGTTGTGTATGTTATTTGCTGTTGAGTTGGCTCCCACTCCTGGCGACCCTACAAGTGAGTGATGTCCACAATATCCTGTCCTCAATAGCCCTGCTCTGCTTCTATAGACTCATGCCTGTGGCTTTTTTTAATGGAGCCATTCCATTTCATATTTGGTCTTCCTCTTTTCCAGCTGCCTTCTATTTCTTCCAGCGTTATTGTCTTTTCTGTAGAACCCTGCCTTCTCATGATGTGCCTGAAGTAGGACAGCTTCAGTCCTAAGGTGTCACTCCTGAACATTTCTGAATATAATTGTCAGATGCCTGATAGATGAAAAATAAGAACTTTCCAAAACAGAAAATGCCAAGCATACACAAAAGTACAGACAGTGGTGTAATTAATCCCAATGTACCTAATTTTCAATTTCAACAATTTTCTGCATTTGCCACAGATTTAGTTTTTTATCTCAGTTACTGGGAAAGTCAAGAAGTGGTATCAGAGTGAACATGCTGCCTACTAATGTAAAACGATGAGCGCAGTGGCCAGTGGGTTCATAGACTGCAGATCTGTGCCAGTCCGTGGAAAGAGCGAGGGCTTCTTCTTCTGTGTCTTCCACGTGTCCCTGAACAGCACACGTGTGCTCCTTTTCCTTTCTTCTGTCTCTTCTTCCTCATTCATCTCTACTGCAAGAGGTTCTCCAAGGTGGAAACATTTGAGAATGATTATCCTCTGGTGGAGAAGTGCTGGTCTGTGGAAGAAGACATGACATTGGCACAACGATGACTAAGGATTTTTTGCCATGATGCAGAGAGAGGTCAAAGTGTTTACTTTGTTTTGCCAGTCCTGAGGAGTTATGAATTGGTAGAGGTTGAAGGGAACTAGAATTTCTCGGCTGTCTTAAAACACTGCTTCAAAATAATTTAAATGCTGGATGTGCTGTGTAAGTCCAGTGTTTGGGACTTTATTTCTGCAGGAAGGTGCTATTCCATTGTTAGACCCAAACCTATTTTCCTCTAACTTTCCTCAGTTTGTTGTAGTGTTCTACTCTGGAGAGACACAGAGCGGTGTGATGATCCCATCAAATGTTTGCTAGCTCTTCAACTATTGAAAATAGTTTATATTCTCTTCCTTGGTTTGAACACAAAATGCTTTAAAATATTTCTGTATCGGGGAACTGTCCAGAGTGAACAGAATACTGGGTTCCCTATTCAGAATGCACTCTAGATTGCCAGTGTGCCACTTAAAATTTGATACCTGGAACTGAACAAAATTTATTGTACAAAAGCATATTGAGGCTTTTAAAGCACTGTGAGGAAGATATATGGACAAGTGAACAAAGTCCCTGTCCTCAGGATCTGAAGGTAGGATTATTGTCTTTGGCCTACAATTTTCTTTACTTTTCACTTCTTTCCTTCCTTTCCCTTTATTCCCCTATATTAAAAAAACAATCAATGGCAGCACTGCACATGCTAACCTTGAGGCCAAATAAAATGGTAGATCTGTCTCATGTAAATCATATATGACAGATCTTTCTATATTGAGCTTGTGTCCATGGTCTTTTGAACTTAAATAAAAAATTTTACATTTATTCTCATTAAATGTCAGCCTGTGCCAGTGACTGCAAGCTTTCTGATCCTCTCAGAAGAGTAGCTAACTTTCTTAGCTTTATATTTTTGTCAAACTTGATAGACTTGCTCAATCTAAAAATGTTGAATAGAACAGGGGCCTGTGATTTTCCTTAGGAATATGAACACAGTAAAATTAGCTCATGCTTTTTGGCATTCACTTGTCTAAATATACAAGCCCTAATAGACTGTTATCCTGCCTCACCACTGTTTCTTGGCCTCTTGATTGGTATTCACTACAGAAGAATCAGAACTTATTTTATCAGTATCTTTAATCCTGGATTTGTGCTTCTGGCCATGAGGGAATAACAAGGGCTGGAGTTATGCTCTTATAATAAATTAGAAAATTATTAAAAAATAAAACAACTGTTTACAGATGTTAGACAACAGGTACCACAGGACTGTGATATCTCAGAGAAGGGAAACATAAGTTCTATAATCTCTCTAGTTTTTGTCTGGAAACAATTTCTAGACACTAGGCACAGGGAGGGGGTTCCCAGGCTGAGGCTGGCAGTCTTACTGAGTTCCAGAGATTGTGATCAGAATTGGGGAGGCTAAGATGGCTGGACTTTGCTAGACACAGTTTTGGAAAGCAACGAGCCTTGCAGAATAAGAGCTCCAGATGTCTGTAAGAAAGTTCCCTTGGGTCTTCGTTGAATACCAAGCTGTGAAGGTGTTGAGTATATCACCAGAAGGCTGAGGAAAGAGCAACCAAAACAACCAAGGACTTGTAAGCTCAGTAATATCCAGAGGACACACAGTAGTAGTACAGTCAAGTACCTAGAGTATAGGTTACTCAAGATCTACCCAAAAAAAGATAAAAAACAAACCTTGGAAGGAGCCAACTAATCTGCAAGTAACATAACTACCACAACAAAACCATGAACTCATTAAAGGGACACAATATACAGCCCTTAGCAATGTGAAAATTAACAATGCCCAGCATCTAATAAAAAATTAATAGATATGCCCAGAAGAAGAAAATGTGGTTCAAAACAGGAAGAAAACACAACAGATATCAACCAGAGATGCTAGAGATGATGGAATTAGCAAACGAGAATGTTAAAATAGTCAGAAAATTATGTTGAATTGTTTAAAGGAAAACACAAACATGAGGAGAGAAGTCAAAAATACAATAAAAAATAAAGGGGAGAAAAAATGGGACAACTCTAATACTATAATAAAAATATACTTAGAAATAAATAGACCTTCTATAGGCAAAATTATAACATTTAGAAATGAAAATTTCATCAAATGGGATTATGAGCAGACTGAATACTGTAGAATAAGCCAGTAAACTTGAGAACATAGCAGAAGAATCTATCAAGAATGAAGTGAAGAGAGAAAACAATTGAAAAAAATAAACAGAGTCTCCTTAGTACCCAGTGGGATTACATCAAGTAGTTTAATATCTGTGCAATTGGAGCACCCAGAATGATTGGAAGGCTATTTAAATAAGCAATGGCTTGTTTTTACCCAAATTCACAGATCAAGAATTTCAATAAATATAAGCAAGACAAACGTGCACACATGTACAAAATACAAAGCATGTCTTAATCAAATTGCTAAAAATCAAGGAAAAAGAGAAATTTTAAGAGAGAAATACATATTATACACAAAGGAAGAATTAGAAATCATTACAGACTTCTCATTAGAAATACACAAGCCCAAAGCAATGAAATAATACCTTTAAAACACTGAAATAAAAAGCAAAACCAGAAACCTGTCAATATAGGTTTTATGTTTCATTTTTCCTAAAAATGAAAGTATAATAAAAACCTTTTCAGATAAAGAAATGCTGAGAAATTTCATTACTAGCCAGCTTTCAGAAATGTTAAAGTCTTTCAGGCAGAAGAAGATACCAGGTAAAAAAAGAGAAAGACTGAAAAGCTCAGAAATGGCAAATATGTTGGTAAGTATGAAAGATGTTCTCCTCATTTTTATATCCCTTTAAAAGATAATTGTTTAAAGCGAGGGTAATAATAATGTTTTGTGGGATAAATAAAATATGTACAAGTAAAATGAATGACAATAACAAAGGGCATGAAGAGAGAAATGGAAGTAGACTGTTAAAAGCTTTTCAAACTAGATGTGAAGTATAATAATTATTTGAAGATAGACTGGGGTATATTAAAGATGCATATTGTAAAGCCTAGGGCAATCACTAAAAAATTTTTAAGAGGTACAGCTAATAAGCCAGTACTGAAATTAAATGGAATACTGAAACTTTCTTCAATGCAAAATCTCCTCTCCCTTCTTTTTCTCTCTACAGACTTCAGCCACAAATGTGTATCCATGGATGCATTTTATTCTTGCTCTAATGGAATCATTTCTCCCTACATAACTGAGAAACTAGGGGGCATTTTCTACGTGCCTTCTGCCCTTTATCCCCTGACCCCTGTGAGTCCTTTCAGCACAGCTCGCCTCAGAGTTGGCACCCAGTGCTCACAGCACTCCTCCCATCAGCACCCCAACTGGACACATCCTGTTCCGAGGCACAAAAATCTCAGAAATAATTTATGTTAATTAAAAAAAACCCATTCTCTTCAAGTAGTTATTTTAAAATCAGAGAATGTTTGTAATGAATGAATGCACTAAGCCTTGATAGGGTATTAAGGTATTTGTTACCTTTTAAGAAATACAGGGTGTGGCAGAAGTAAGGCTTGTTTGAGTGTGGTTGGTAGGATATGTGCATGTTTCACACGACATGAACAGCAATTTGAACATTTCCCCTAAAATGTCATATGGTGTGCTTGAGTGTGACATTATGCTACATAATTACATGCTTATGATTTTTGTGATTAAAAAGAAGCATTATTTGTGCCAGACCCTGTATTTGCTCAGACATCAAGATCCAGCTCGCATGTGACCTCTTTTCTCAAACTTTCCCTGGCCCCTACTTCTGGAGGCCGTCTTTTTCTTTCTCTGAACTACTGTTCGTACTTTGTCTCACAGAGGCGTGTACATATCTCATCTCCTTATATCACTTTCAATTCCTTGAGGGCAGTGCCTATGGTTAATAATAATGATAACAATAGCTCTAATTATTCAACATTTAATATGTGCAAGGCACTCTCCTAAGTCCCTTCCATACATTTAGTTAGTTAATGGTGACCCAACCCTGAGATACAGGTACTATCAACCCACTTTTATAGATCAGAAAACTGAGGCTTAGTTACTTGTCCATGATCTTGCAGCCATTAAACAGTGGTGACAAGATTTGAACCCAGCTTTTTCTGCCCTTAATTTTTTCCACTTCCTGGTATTTCTGAAGCCCTACAGATCATACATTTCTGTATTCCTCGTAGTACTTAGAACATAGTAGGTGCTTGGTAAGTACATGTTGAACAAACATATTTGGTTGTATATGGGATGAATTCTCACAGGTGACTCTGGCACATACAGCTCTGAGCCACAGGGATGCATCTTTAAAAAATTTTTTTAAAGAATAAAAGTGCTATTCAAGCCAGGGGTGGAGTAGAAGGCATTTCCAATCTCCTCCAATCACACATCTGGGGTCGCAGGCCCCTCTGCCTAGACCTAATTCTGAGCCTGCTGATGAGATGGCTCCAGACCATCTGTCTTGGAAGGTTAGAGCTCTTCAGGAATCTTGGAAGTTCTTGCTTTCTACGTCTTCAGACCTCAGGCAGCACGTTAATTATAGTGCACAGATTTGTGCTTTGGAATTCAAATGTTTTTTTAAAGTATAAATTTGGAAGAGAAAAAAACTTGAACATTAGGTCATAAAGGTTGTTCCTAATGTAATATAAATGCGATGTGATATAAATGCAGTGTAATGTATCATCATTAGCTGAATGTCAGGGTTGAAAGTAATGAGTCATCCTAAAAAGTCTTTGATTCCACTGAGTATATTTATTTATTCTGCTTAAGAACTCAACTTTGGTATTTAAATGGACACAGTTTATGGATCTATTATTAATGATACTATTAAACTCTTTAAGCTGACCAGATTCAACTTTCTATTTTGATTTGGTTCCTCTTACTTACACTTTATAGGTATTATGGCCATTTATTTTTGTTTAAACCAGCAAGGATAGGCATTTAGCCAAATGCACTGAAAGAGTGTCAGAGTTTTCATTTATTATGAAAGGCAAAATTTCAGGCTTTGCTTCCCCTAAATAGATAATGCTTTTTCAGAATATATTCATTCTGTTTCTTACCATTTTCAACTTTCAACCCTTGAATTCAAAAACTGATAATTACATCACTGCAATTATCAAAATTTCTTTTTCCATAGAGTTTTTTAGAGTTCCAGAACCTGAATTGAAGTCTTCCATGAATATGAATTACTGATGATCTTAACAAAACTTTTTTCTCTAATTGGGAAATTTAATTTGATTAAAAGGACAATTCTACACATGTAGTAATATTTATTTTCATTTGAACCTATAAAATGGTCTAAAAGTGATTTCAGAATCTTAAATGAGGTCATAATGAGTTTCCTATGGTAGAGTAAGGACACACAAATTAGTATTATAACATTGCAATTACCACCCATCTTGCCTGGATGAAACTTTGCCAAAATTTTCCTTTTGAAAAATATAAAAATAATTCCAAGATAAAATAGTGGTAAAAAAAAAGCACACTGGCAACCAGAGATTGCACCACTTAAAAATTTTTAAAAATTAATTCAACATGCTTTCCCCAGGGAAATAAAATACATGAAAAGAATTTATTTGCATTTTTTGACCCAAAGTCAAAACAAGGTCATTATTTCCCACTTACCATCTATGTCTCATAAGTTCTTCATATTTTTCATAGCCATACATGCATGGACACATTTTTTTTTGCAGACCTCAAACAAACGAGTGGAGTAGTTCTGGTTCCTTGAAAATTCATGGATCTAGCTGTGTTGAGTAACATTTTTATTCCTCTTTGACTGTAATCTTGACTATTGCTAGAAATAAATCATAACCTGCAAATATGACTTCAAACTTATATCAGTCCTCCTGTTATGTGTTTGATGATGTATATTTGGTGAGGATGATGAATATAAAATAAAGGACCACAAAAATATTGGGTGCTTCTCTTACATATGTGGTCAGATTTTACTGTAAGAATAAGTAAACACTTTCTGAGATGCACTGGGGACTGCAGCCTCTTATTTAAGCTCTGTCTCCCCAGCTAACTTAGCTTGCTTAAGGCACTTATGTTCTGTGAGCCTTTGTTTTCTCATTTGTAAAATGAGGAGGTTCAGCTTCATTATTTGTTAGTTACTCCCATCCCAGACCCTGATAGTCATCTTTTTAAAAAGCTACTAACATAAATCTATAGAATATTTAGGCTTGATAAGTTCTACCTATTGGCCTCTTGGAATTATGGTAATGGAGAATCAAAATGGTTTCAATGATTCCTCTTAAGGATGTAGTCTTAAAATAGCTCTCCAACATACTTACTTTTTCTATTGATCCAGTGCTTTTACCATGCGATTTTGCTAACATAAAGAATATTATAAGAGTGATTACTGATACACAGAGTGGCCACAAAGTCCCTATGTTTAAGATTTTGTCCTTGGCTAATTAATAATTAAAGCTATCAGAGACTGATTTAATGTACTACAACCACTCACACATAAGGAAACTCTTACTCAGGTTTCTCCACTCTGGGTACCAGATTTCTGATATTAAATATCAGGTAGAGTTGGTCTAAGTCTACTTATCTACATTTCTGTAACCATTTTTTTTCAGTAGAATAGTAAAAAATGTTGTTAATGAGAACATAATAATATTTTGATTTTGGAATTATACAATATATAGTAAAACATTTTTCACAGAAAGAAATTCCTTTAATCCTCATAACTATTTGTTGACCTTTATGTATATCCTGTTAACACATCTCTTTAAGTTAGAACTACTTCTCAGTTCAAAGCAATATAATATCTCTTACCTGCTTATTTTATGTCTTCCAAAAGTTAGTCCTCATAATTTTATGAATAAAATTTTAATATAACCAACTCTAAGTTGTCTAAGCTATGGTTAAATGAAAAATAATTACAATAGCTCCCTGAATGTATCCAGTGTTTTAACAATTTAGAAAGTACTTCCAGATACCTCATTATATCTTTGTACCACGCTTGCTAGCTTATCACATTTTTATAATATCTATATTGAAAAATAACATTGATAAAGAAACCCATAAGTGGTCAAAATTATTTTAATAGAAACATGAACCATTTCCATGAAGAAGTAGATACAAGAATAGTGACCAGATAGTAATGTTTTAATTAACTAAAATACACACACTGAGCTCTGAGTCATACATGAAGATGCCAAGATGAGTGAGACATTTGCCCCCCACCTCGGTTTCATTGCTGTCTTTTATCGCCAGATTCTTCTATGTGGAGCTTACTTCTGTGTGGTGCTGAACTACTTCCAAGCAGCCAGAGTGGTGAATTCTCAGTCATGGTCAGGTAACAGACCCAGAAGACCGGAGTTCTTCCCTCACTCTTGAATATATAGAAAGTCTATGCATTTTCTGTTAACTTTCCCATAATGGAGAAGTTAAATATTCATGAAATCACTGCCTCATAGCTTCAAGAGTTAAGAGAGAAATCAGAGGAGTTCACCAGTTCCTAACACAGTCCTACAACGTTCCTGGTAATTACATTTGAGGGAAGTTTACTAAAGGGAGCCAGTTATTTTGCTGGGCAATATGACTTATTAAACAAACCAAAATCTATTTCCTTTTTATTTCTTTGCAGGTACTAGTTGTTCCTGTTGAAGTAGCACCTATGAAGTCAGTCTTGAATCCATATGACTGCTTTCCAAATATTTAAACATTGCTATCGTTTGTTCCCTTACCCATATTCTTTCTTCTAACTTCTTAAGGTCTTCCCCTAAGTGACTTTTTAGTTCTTTATCCCAGCCAGCTCCCCTGGATGCAGTGTATCTTGACAATGTCCCTCTAGAATGTAACTTTCAGCTGTGGTTTGACCAATGAAGAAAACAATGAAACCATCATATCCCATAGTGTGGTTATGATTTTTCTATTAAGGCAACCTAAAATTGAATGAGTTCTTCTAATTTCTGTAACACATTATTGGTTTATAATGAGCTTATTGTCTAACACAACCTCTAAATCCTTTTCACATGAAACATTTGTCAACAAATGTGGTCTACCCCCATCTTTAATTTATAAAATTAATTGTTTTAAGTCAAGTCCAGGAGTTTCCATTTATTATTTAATCTTGCCTTTTAAAAAAATTTTTTTATTGATTATGCTGTTACAGTTGTTCTATTCCCCCTTTCATTCCCCTCCACCCTACCCCCCCATCCCCACCATTACCCCCCCTTTAGTTTATGACCATGTGTCTCAAGTCCTTTAGATTCTATATTTCCCATGCTATTCTTGCCCCCCCCATTTATTTTCTATCTACTGTCTATGCTACTTATTTTCTGTACCTTCTCCCCCTTCTCCTCCTCCCACTCCCCTGTTGCTAACCCTCCTTGAGATCTTCATTTCTATGTTTCCACTCCTGATCTAGCTGTCATTTTAGTTTGCTTTCATTTTAGGTGTGGTCATTAATAACTGTGAGTTTGCTGTCCTTTTACTGTTCAACTTTTTTATCTTCTTTTTCTTAGGTAAGTCCCTTTAACATTTCATATAATAAGGGCTTGGTGATGATGAACTCCTTGAATTTGATCTTATCTGAGAAGCACTTTATCTGTCCTTCCATTCTAAATGAAAGTTTTGCTGGATAGAGCAATTTTGGTTGTAGGTCTTTGGATTTCATGACTTGGAATACCTCTTTCCAGCCCCTTCTTGCCTGTAAGGTCTCTTTTGAGAAATCCGCTGACAGTCTGATGGGAACTCCTTTGTAGGTGACTGTCCCCTTATCTCTTGCTGCTTCTGGGATTCTTTCCTTCATTTTAATTTTGGCTAATGTAATGATGATGTGCCTTGGTGTGTTGCTTCTTGGGTCCAACTTCTTTGGGACTCTCTGAGCTTCCTGGATTTCCTGGAAGTCTATTTCCTTTAATCTTGCTTTTTAAACCATTATTTTAGCCTTTTGTGTGTGTGCACTTGTTTGTTATATTTTGCCTGCATGGAATTCCTGTGGAGAACAACTTCCTCCTTGCTCTCCTCCTCTGGCTTTACAGGGATGCGTCTCCCAAGCTTGGACAACCAGTCATGGACACATACCTGCTCCAACTCAGGGCAGTAGCCTCAAACCTATGCCTTTGACTAGAACTCTTGGGCAAAAGGGATATTCTTACCATTATTGTTGCTGAACAGGTGGAACATAAAGCTGGGGATCCTAATACCATGTCTGATCTCACTTGGGAGGGTCTGCCTGCAAATGAAACAAACACAGAGGAAAGCATAGCCATGTGTAGACAGTCTGCAGCTTGACTGCAGTATTTGAACAACTATATCCGACTGTGCTTGACACACTTTACCCCCCAGACAACCTATTTTCTGCAGTTAATCTAACTGGGCTTCAGTCCCTTGCAATTAAGAGTCCTGACAAATATACGGGATTTAGTTAAGTCTCCTAGATTTATATGTTCCTTAAATTAAATATGTACTATGTTTTAACCTTAATTGTTAATAATAATCTTGAGGAAGATGGGGATTTTTTCCGTGCCATCAATTAATACTTTTTGATGTTCTGATTATTCAAACAGCTATAAACTAACTTACTTTCTCTCTCTTCCATGTATTTTATCCTCTTGTCTACAAGGAAAGATTAGGGTCTTTTCAAGTGCTTTGCTAACATCTAGAGACTTTATTCTTTTTACATACTCATAATCTATTTTCTGAGCAACTCTATTAATCAGGGGTAAAGTCAGATTGCTTCAATATGTTCTTGGTAATCCCTCTCAGTTCTAAACCACCACATTCTTTCTTCAAAATTTACAAACCATAAATTTATTAATTCAGACAAGATTTCCTTAAGATCCATTTGCCATACAGTGAGCCCATGTTTCAAGCCTTCTTTTGGTCATTAGGACAATACTTTTCCATCCTCAACTATTAGCTTTTCTTTCATTTAAAAAAAATGTCTCAAAGAGGGCTGAGTGGTAATAGCTAAGCATTCTTCAAGTACACTGGGATTCTTCAGACTTGGAAACTTGAACATTTATAATTTTTAACTATCTGAGCTTTTATATTCCTTTTCATTATGAGTATTCTGCCACTTCCAGAGTTAACATTATGTTCTTTAGGAATAAGAAAAGCAGCCTGGGCTTTGTAGCTCTGTCACCCTGCTCCAGGGTCACCTTACGCCCCCTTCTCTGAGCTGTCAGCCTTTCTGCTCCTCCTGGTTTCAAGCTAAGCTCCTTCACTCACCTGGCCTGAATTGCAGCCTCCCTTATTGCCATGGTCTACTGTTATATTTTGCCTTGATCAAGGGCCTTGCCATCTGTTTAGTTTGATAATATTCTAAAAAAAACCAATTTCATTTGGAAATTCTCTGTGTAAGCATGCTTACTCTTTTTTTGGTATATACACACATTTTTTTTAATAAGAAGAGGAAGGTTTTTAGTTTAAAAAACTATCTATTTATCTTTAGAGGGGAAGGGAAGGAGAGAGGGAGAGAAATATCAATGTATGGTTGCCTCTCATGTGTCCCCTGCTGGGAACTGGCTTGCAACCCAGGCATGTGCCCTGACAAGGAAACGAACCACGATCCTCTGATCGCAGGCCTGCACTCAATCCACTGAGCTACACCAGCCAGGGCTACACACATTTTTTATTTGTCATTGGTATCCTTTGTGATGGTATAGCCAGATTTCATTTTAAAATAAGCATAAAGTTTCATTTCTGAGTATTGCATTAGCTGTAACAGATTTAATAAGTTTAAAAACAGAAGGGTATGAAATAATACAAATAGCATCAAGGTTCAACTGAACTTGGCAGCATTTTTCAGCCATTCACTCAACTCCCATTTACTAAGCACCTACTATGTGCTCCTCATACCAACACAGATTTGAGTTAATTTAAAATTAGGCAGAATAAAACTTGGTAACTTAATGCTCTAGTAAAGTTAAATAAGCATGCCCTAACTTCCATTTATTTTTTAGCAGTTTTCATTCAATTTATATATTTTCACTAGATCTATTAAACATGACCATATTTGAATTGATTCAAGCATGTGATTAGGATATTTCTGCTACATATGTAGAGTCAGGTTATTTAATGGCTTTCTAAACTTGACTGATGGGGCTATGTCCAAATCTAGCATCTACTCACCAAATGCACTAAGTGGCTGATACTCAAATCATGATGTAATCAGGATTATATCTCTGGAAGAAATTAAAAACCACCTGTTCAGTTCCCTCATTCTGAGGAAAAGCAAACTGAAGGTCTGAGCAGGTGACTAGTCTGTCCAAGGACATAAAAGGTTGTGAGCAAATGACCAGAGAAGTTAGTACTTCCCTACTGGGTAGCAAGGATGCCCCAGCCTCCCGCAGATGGTGATACATGTTACCACGTTCTTTTCAAATGTCTACATTATAATAATCGAGGACTTATCCTATTGAAGTTTAGTTCCTTTAACAGGTGAATCCTCTCTCACATGTAGGGCTCCCCAGTGGGTGCTAACTTCTTCCTCCCTCAGTCATTGGTGATGTGAGCCCCTCCATCAGTGCTCCCCCTGTAGCCTGCTGATCCTGCTCCAGCCCCGTCATTGTTACTGCCAGGGCTGGTCACCTCCTGCCATCTTCTCCCCAAGGCCCCTTCCCCCCAGCCCCGCTTCCTGGGGCTACCCCTCTTTCCCGGCTAATGCTGTGTGTTAGGAATGGGTCTTTAAATTCCTTCCCTTTAAATTTCCCATTGTGACAACTGAGGCCATACTGTAATGTTTAACAAAGTTTCACTGAAGACTGGGGATAAGAAGAAAATTATAACACAGGGAAATTTAAAACCAAACACTAGGTAAGACCTCTCCCAAGGTGCACATGTGTAAGCCCCTTTCTATACATTCCTTAGTGGGGAACTCTGACCTTGTCTGTTCTGATGTGCTATTGGGTCTGATTTTTACTATATCTCTCTTCTCTGGAGTGTGAGTTCCAAACTCCCTCAGTGCCTCAGAAAGAAAGGAACATCCCTTCTCCTAAAGTGACCGAGTAAGGGCCGCCAACTGAGCTTTCATCTGCCCCATCTTCTCCATTTATGTAGAGCCACACACTGGTAATGTCTCTGTGCCTCAGGGAAATCCACAGGTGAGTGTCTCCCCTCTGCTCCAGAACAGTTTTCTTAAGTGCAAGGTAACTCTGTAGATGGGATAGCAAGTTGCAGTATGCGCTGAACAACATTAAGTCCATGCGCTTGCCAGTTTCATACAGTAGCTTTTTATAGCCTCTGTTCTTTAAGAGTTTAAAAGCCATAAGATCTATCTCTGTCAGTGTTAGCTTGTTAGGTTAAATATTTCTAACTTCATTAACAGCAAAACAAAATGCAACCAGTAGTGCAGAGAAATGCTGATTTGGTAAGAATATTATTTAGATAAAATTATAAAGAGGTGTTAAAAAACAGACACATTTTGTACTGTTATTGTTCTCCATACAGCCTGTGGTTGCTGCCCATAATGTTAAATGCCCATGTTTGAATTTGTACTGTGTGCCAGCTGCTGTGCGGAGCACCTTACATGTGCATGTGTTCCGTGGACATGTAATAACTGTTTAGAAGGCAGGAATTGATATTCCTGCGAAGATGAGGAGATTAGAGTTTAGAGATGCCAAGTGATTTGTGTAAAGTCACACAACCAGTAACTGGTGGTGCCAGGATTTGAAAATAGGCCTGGAGGGACCAAAGCTCATGCAGTGTCTACTGTGTCATGGTCATTACAGTGGGTAGTCTGGTCATCGTGACAACTGGGCAGCTGCCGCCATCCAGGACTGTGCTTTCCGGTGTCTATGGTGCATGTGAACTGTAGCGCGTTCAAACTGAAGTGTGCCGTTGGTGCAAAATGCACATCGGCTTTCTAAGACTTAGTACAAGAATAAAAAATGTAAAAAATATATTTTTAATATTGATTATATATTGAAATGGCAATGTTTTGGACATACTGCATTAAGTTCATGTACTATTAGAATTAGTTTCAATGGAACTGGAAAGCATTATGCTGAGTGAAATAGGCCAGGTGCTGAAAGACAAATACCATATGATCTCACCTTTAACAGGAAGCTAAACAACAAAACAAACAAGTAAGCAGAAAAAAAAACCCCAAAAAACAAAGACACTGAAATAGAGAACAAGGGGATAGTGACCAGAGGGGAGAAGGAAGGGAAGTCAAGGGGAAAAAGGGGGAGGGATTTGGAGGAACAAATAGGAAGGACACAGGGACGAGAACTAAGGGGGGGGAGGAAATGGGAGGGAGGTGGGGAGCAAGGGGCAGGGGAGGCTGGGATGGGAAAAATAGACAAAAAACTGTACTTGAAAAATAACTAAATAAAATTAAAAAAAAATAAAAAAAAAGAATAAGCTCTAAAAAAAAAAGAATTAGTTTCAGCTGTTTCTTTTATCTTTTTAATGTGTCTACTAGAAAATTGCACCATTGGTTCACACTATTTCTATGGCACTAAGCTGATCTAGAAGCTTTGGCTCAATGAAGCTTTGGCTCAATGAAGCAAGTGGAGTGAGGTAACAAATGCGATACAGTTGTTTTTCTTTTCTCTTTTTAAAAAATTATCAAGTTGTAGGGACGAATCTGGATGAAAATAATGTAGCTAAAATTGCTAATGACCTTACTTTGAAAGCAAGAACCTTTTGTTGTAGGACCTGAATCTCCCCATTTATAGGAATGTGTTCAAACATGTTCTATTGTCAATGGCTATGTTGGTGAAACAGGCTTTTCAGTAAATGCAAAACTAAGAATATGCACAGTTCTGGACAATGTCACCAGCCCCTGCTTTATGGTGAACACTGGATTTTAGCAAATGCATGGCTGGAATGACTGGTTTCTAAAATCTAGAGGGTCGGGAATGGCATTCTCATCTAGTTCTCTTTGCCAACTGTCTCTTCATAAACTTGAAGAAAAGAGATAGCTTTGTGATGTTGACATATGGTCTCTGTTAAACATATTAATTTTTATTAAGTTATAATCATTTTGTTGCCAGGAATTTGACAAATGTTTGGGGTCTGCATGCAGGAGATGAGGAGCAGGAAAGTTTCAAGTTTCCTTTGCATTTCAGGGGGCGGCAGCGACAGCTGTGGCTGCACATGGAAGGAGCCCTCAGAGTGCCGAGTGCCGGTTACCTCTGCCTCCGCCACCTGCACCTCCTCCTCGGCTCTGGTGATCACTGCGGCTGTTGCCTTTGGTCACAAGAGCCCGAGAGGAAGCAAGTGTTTTCCATATTTCAAGATAAGTCAAAGAGATTTTCTTGTGCTGAGGTGTCCTTGACCCCGAGAAAAGAGAACAGAATTGGGGCTCTGTGCAGATTTAGTTGAAGTCAACCTCTCTGGAGTGATGGAAGTCACACAAGAAACAGGGTTGGAATACCAGTTGAGAACTGAGGTTAAGAGAGACAACCCTGTCCAAACATTCCCCTCTCTCCCAGGTCTGCAGGAGACACACATGAGTCTGAATCTTAGGAGTATTTTCTTGACCTCAAATGAAGTTGGCATTTATATGACCAAGAGGTGCAGATGTCTGCTCAGCAGCCCAGCTCCTAGGCCAGCCTGGCCTTCGTCAGCAGTGACTTCCCAAGTTGGAGAAGGAGAGCCCCCACAGCTTGTCAGACGCCAGCGAGTAAAAGTTCAAAGAATACCTCCTTATTTTTGTCCTCGCACCCTGGCCTGCAGAGTCTCTCACAGCTTTTTCTTGTTCCAGTAGCTGCTCAAGCGTGTAATAAGTTGAGTTCCAATGAATTGGAACCTCCTGTTTGAGGTGATGTTTCAGCAAGTTGCTTTTCAGCTGGAGCTGGGTCAGGAATATTTTTCCCCCTGCAAACCTTGACAGAACGGCTGAAGTGTTCAGATTTTCTGTGTCATCACCAAGATATTTGTAAGTGTTCCCATTACGATGCAGAAAATCATTTTCGAGGCTGTCTGAGGAGTAAGCGCCGCACTTACTGTGAAATGGTAACCTTCCACAGTGCAAGCTGCTTTCTGTGAGCACTCGAGGGTAGAAGCGAAAGAGAGGAGGAGGTGTGGGGACAGGAGGGACGCCGCGCCATGTGGTTCCTTTCCTCTCTGGGCTGAGGGTTGCCTGTGCATTCTAACGGAGTTCCCTTGTGGGTAAATATGCCAACAGTAATATTACGGAGGAGAAATGGAATTTGTCCCATCTGCAAGAGGTTTCATTTCCCTCAAAGATGTTTCTGGTCTGACTATCTCATAAGGCCCATTTGAGCTGCTATAACAAGTACTGTATACTGGGTGGCTTATAAACGACAGAAATTTATTTCTTACAGTGCTGGAGGCTGGGAGTCCAAGATCAGGGTGTCAGCATATTCGGTGTCTGGTGAGAGCCTGCTTTCTGGTACCTTCTGGTTTGGTCTTCACAGGGCGGAAGGGGAGAGGGATTTTTCTGGGGCCTCTTTTATAAGGGAATTAATCCCATTCATGAGGGCTCCACCCACATGACTAATCCCTTCCTGAAAGCATTACTTTTAAATACCACCACCGTGAGAATTTCAACATATGAATTTTGAGGGACACACACACTCAGACCATAGCATAGACTATTGCATCATTTGTCTCTGTTGATACGATTTACCTAATATCCTGCTATTCAATAAGAATTCACCAGACTCAAAGTTATTTATCACTTTGACAAGGGCATTATGTTACATCTAATTTGTTCATTGACATAAAAAAAATTATGTTTTGGTGAAGGCATTGAAAGGACACTTAAACTATGATTAGATGCTCAATATAGCAAAGGTTTGGAGACAGTTCAAACCTCGGGTCCTGCCTCTTGCAGGTTTGGGTACAGAGTGCAAGCCGCAGAGGATCAAACTGCAGTGGAATGAAAAAGGGCAAAGGAAGAAAGGAGGCTGATGAGAGGGGACAAGAGAAACCAAAGTATAAAAAACAGCAGGCAAACAGACTAGAGAAAGACATAACTCAAAGAAAAAATGAGAAAAGAGAAAAGATCAGGAGATACAAAAAGAGGAAATAAAAACTCAAAATAAAAGTAATCAGTGAAAACAACAAAAGGGAAAATAAAGATGTGGTTTAAAAATGATTAGGCATTAGGATCACCAGCTGTTGACTTGGTTTTTCCCCTCTTGGCTGTAGAGTCTGAACCTGGAGGGTTGCTTTCCATATAGCCTGGGCCTGGCTGGTTGAGGCTGGGTGGCGTGCTCCTGGAGATGGTGGTGTGTGTCATGAATCTGAGTGGTTCTATTTTTGGGTTCGTAAATAAGCCCTCTTTTACATAAAATTCTTATACACGCCACCTTGGCCAGCAGGTCAGAAGGGCTTCAGCAGACTCCTTCCCCTGTGCGTGGGTGAGTCACTCACTGCACTCCAGCTCTTTGCCTGGAATCCTGTACAGTTGTTGAGACAGCGGATTGTAATCCACTCTGAAGGCTTCCTATCTATGATCTAACTAGGTGATGATCGAACCTACCCGGACACAGCTGCCACTGCTGGGACCACATATGAAGGACGTTGCTGTGGACATTGTTTTCTTAGTGGCAGAGAAGAGTTGTTTTTTCACCCACACACATGAAAACACTCTAACTCTCCACTCACCAAAACCTGGAAAACCACACTGAGGAAACTGGCACTGGCAATGCTTGAGTGTCAGTGGAACGCATCTGGCGGTGTAGGTTCTGTGTGTGTGAGTGCACACAGGCAGGAACGCACTCATTTCTTCAACAACAGATTTTTTCTACGTAAGTCTATGCTATTGCCAGGAGGGCTATGTTTGATGACCAGCTCTTTTGGTTGATCTATAGCAGGCAGCGGCTACTGCATCACTGCCCACTGTTCTTCCCTCCTGAGTAAGGGGAAAGATTAAATTCTAAACTAATGTGTGATGAGTTTTTTTTAATTACTTTATTGTTGTTCAATTACAGTTGTCTGAATTTGCCCCCACCCCTTCCTCCTACCCCAGCCAAATCTCCCTCCCTCCCTTGCTTCCACCCTCGCCCTTGGTTTTGTCCATGTGTTCTTTAAGGTAGTTCCCAAAAACCCTTCCCTCTACTCTCTCTTCCCCCTTCCCCTCTGGTTATTGTTAAATTGTTCTTAATTTTAATGTCTCTGGTTATATTTTGTTTGTTTTTTTCTTTTGTTGATTATGTTTCAGTTAAAGGTGAGATCATATGGTATTTGTCCCTCACCACCTGGCTCATTTTTTAGCATAATGCTCTCTAGTAAATGAGTAGATCAAAAAACTATGGTACATTAACACAATGGAATTCTATGCAGCAGAGAGAAAGAAGGAGCTCCTGCCCTTTGTGACAACAGGGATGGAACTGAAGGGCATTATGCTAAGTGATGAGTTTTTTAAATTGAATTTATTGGGGTGACATTTGTTTGTAAGACCATATAGGTTTCAAGTGTACAACTCAACAAAACAGCATCTGTATACTGCATTGTGTACCCATCACCCAAAGCAAAGTTTTTTTATGCCAATTTATCCCCCTTTTGCCCACCTGCCCTGACCCTCTTTTCCCTCTGGCTATCACCACACTGGTGTCTGGGTCTATGTTTTATATATATATATAATTTTTCTTTGCTTAACCTTTTCAGCATCTTAAAATTTTTTTCCTTTTTATTGAATTTATTGGGGTTACACTGGTTAATAATGATACAGGTTTCAGGTGTACAAGTCTATAATACATCATCTGTATGTTGTATTGTATATTAACCACCCCAAATCAAGTCTTCTCCCATCACCATGTGTCTCCCCTTTACCCTCTTCTACGTGTGTCCATTTCCCTTTCCCTCTGGTAATCACCATACTTTTGTCTGTGTCTATGAGTTTTTTTCTTAATTCCTTCACCTTTTTCACCCAGCCCCTCAGCTGTCAGTCTGTTCTCTCTGAGTCTCTTTCTATTTTGTTTGTTTATTTTGTTCATCAGATCCCATACGTGAGTAAAATCATGTGGTATTTGTCATTTTCTGACTGGCTTTTCTCGCTTAGCATAATGCTCTTTAGGTCTACCTGTGCTGTCCCAAAGGGTGAGATTTCCTTCTTTGTTATGGTTGAGTAGTATTTCATTGTGTAAATGTTCCAAATATATATATTTAAAGATTTTATTTATTGTTAGAGGGGAAGAGAGGGAGAGAAACATCAATGTGTGGTTGCCTCTTGTGTGCCCCTACTGGGGACCTGGCCTATAAACCAGGCATGTGCCCTGACTGGGAATCCAACCAGTAACCCTTTTTTGCAGGCTGGTGCTCAATCTACTGAGCCACATCGGCCAGGGCCAAAAGTTTTTTTATCCACTCATCTATGGATGGGCACTTGGGCTGCTTCCAAATCTTGGCTATTGTGAATAGCACTGCAGTGAACATAGGGATGCTGTGATGACTTTTAATTTCCCTCTGTTGCCTTTTTCTGGCAGCTGCTATGGCCATGCCCCTTGTACCTGGTTTTCTTCAGCTCTCGCCAGGGTGGAAAATGTGCTAGCAGTGATATTCACTGACTTCACTCCGTTACCACTCAGGTCAACCAGCCATGGTCAGGTTCCATGGGAATTGCCAGCAATGTCTGCAGTAGGCAGAATTCTAAAAGGAGCCTCAATGACTCATGCCCTTTTGTATGGGTGCACCTGTAACTTGCTTCTAACTTACAAAATATGGCAAAAGTGATGGGACAGTACTGCTGTGATGAGGTTGCCTTTCATGGAAAAGATAAAGGAATTCTGCAGAGGTAATTAAGCTCCTTATTCAGTTGGCATAACATTAAAGAAATGGCCTTTGGTGGTTATGCTCATTAAGCAAAACTATGCTAGTCTGGATAGAGTGGGATGAGTCTGTAGGTTTGTATGGAATGGTTTCAAATAAGACCTGTGTATCAGTCAGGAAAAAGTTTCAGATATGTCTAGCAAGCATCTGAGATATGCGGTCTCTTAAAGTTCACCTTCTCAATGGTGGTCATGAAACACAGTATCCGGTGTTTATACTCCCTGGCAAATGCAGATACACCTGAACAATTCCCCTGAGCACCACCAGTGCCTACTGCTTATCTATCATGTGCTAGACTTGGCTCCAAGGGCCAGCAATACAAGGAAGGATGACAGATAGAAAGACCCTGGCTTTGTGGAGCTGTCCCTCTAGTTGGGCCTTCAGGTAATAAACAGAAACACTTGACTCAACACCAGGTCAGCTGCCTGCTTTGTGGAGACCTTGCTGTGCAGGTTGGGCATGGCTGGGGAGAATATGCTGGAAGTTTTTCCAGTGACCTTATCCAGGCGAGAGGGTGGGGGTTTGAGTGGGTGCAGAAAGCAGTATTTGGGAATGACTGATGTGGAGTGACAGACGCCTGTTCCTCAGGAAAGGAGTCACCAGAAGCTTCAAAGAAGCCTGCCAGAGTGACAGCAGACTTGTGGATAAGAGGGCAGCAGTCACTGGGGAAGTCAGACCAGAGGCAGCCCCTCCCCTCAGTCCCACCTACACAGTCCTGCACACTGAGGCCACGGACAGGGCTGGCAGCTGCTGGCCTCCAGGTGTTCACTTGGTGGAAACTATTTACATGCTTAAAGCTCAGTTGGAATGGAAGTGATTTGCCCAGCAGCAGAAATCACAGGGCAGATTTCTTTTCCAACAACTGAACAACAATGTTACAACCTTCAGAAGAGAAAAATTTCATAATCAATGTTTAATAAAAACATGAAATCACAATGATCCCCCTACATGCCGCTGTAACCAGGTTTTGAATTTCATCTTTTTTGGTGGGAATACAAAGAAAAGACAGTGACCCAAGATGAAGCTTCAACATAGAGATTGCTATCCTTCGGTACCTTCATTTTAACTAAACAAAGGCTGTCTTTTTAGCACGGACACTGCAGTCCTTTGCCACAGCCATGCACCCCAGATATTCTGTTGCTGCAATGCCACCTTGTTGTAACCAAAATGCAGACTCCTTCCCTAATGTCGGAACCACAGGAAGGATGGCGATGGACCTCAGGGGTTATGCAACCCTGCCCAACTCCCTGCTCTAAACCTTCCTGTGTCAGGGAAGTTTCTTCCTCCTGTGGTGTCCCTTCCATTCAGGACAGCTTTAATCCTTAGGGAGTGCTCCCTTCTGCTGAGTCCTGCCCTGGCCTTCTGTAATTTCCACTGATGCCTTCTGGTCCTTTCTGTGGAAGATAACTTTTACTTAGAAACCAGAAAGTGGAAAAACAAAGTGCTATTATTGCTCCCACATCTGATTTTACTTTTTCTTTATAAACCAGGAAACCTTTGAAAACAAGTGGAAGAGGCATGATTAGGGTTGGTATTAAATGCTTAAGTTTCTAAATTGTCTTAGAAGTCTCATCAAATTAAATCAAATCTGTGGTGTTAAATGACAGCAAAAATAGCTTAGATCAGTCAAAGGGAGATAGAATGGGATTTTATTTTTCACTCCCAAGGTGGTTGTCAGCTAATACTGTTCCTAAGGTGAGTTTAGGTCACTGTTGCAAGTTTACATTCAGGGTTCCCATGCCTAACATTTTTGTTGAAAGCAACCCTTTTCCTTTTGTTAAATATAAAATAAAAAGATATCTCAGTGAGATGGACCTCCCCCTTCCGCAGCCTCCCTGCATGCAGGGGCTGCGGGGGCAGAATGGACTCCAACGGCTCCGACAGGTATTGCTGAGAAAAATATAGATTTCTTAGAATGGCAATGGATGAAACAAAGCTTTTCTGTGGAGGTGTCTAGAAAAACATCCTATTCCAGAAGGAAGAGAGCAGAGGACAGGAGCTGACAGATCACATTTACAAAGATTTTTCTGCTCTTACTTATAGAGGTTTCTAGTAAATCCAATTTATTTTAATAGAATATGGGACAGGATATTACAAATACTTATATATGTATAGAAATACATATGTGTGTTCTGTATTTAGCTATAATGGTGGAGGCGGTGGGGTGGCAGTGCTGTATATTGAATTAGTATTTTTTTTTGATCAGCCACTTGACAATGTTTTCATAAAAAGAGAATAGTTTTTGTTTGAATATCTAATCCCTTCTTTTAGGGGAACTCTGAATCTCCATATCCAGGCTGACATTTTAAACCCGTGGGGGTGTAACCCAGCATTATCCCTTCTCAGATCCAGAGCCAAGGCAAACTCCCTTCATGAGGACTTGGTGGCATGTCAATTGTCCTACTTACCTTGACCTTCATGTGAGGTGAGGCTTTTATGGCCATTTAAACAAAGGTGCTGAGAATAAACCATTTTATCTTCAAGGTGCTTAGGAGGAGCCATAAGGCAAAGTATGTTGCCCTCGATATAAATGCATCTCCGGATGATTTATTGGCAGATGTATCTAGGTGACAATAGATTTCTAAATTGAATATTCTGCCTGAAGAATGGCCTCTGATGTGCATTAAGACCTGTATTGTAATAACCACACCTCTCAGTTTGTGCAGATATCCTCTCCTGATTATATTACATCTCAATCTTTAGGACGATTGTCAGACTGGAGCTTGCTAGTGGAGCAGTCAGAGTAAATGGATATTTCTTGGCACAAACCTGACTAGTTAGTCAAGGAGAATCTTTTAAGGCATTTGAGAGGGATGCATTTGGCACTTTTAAAGATTAGTCTTAAAAATATCCTGGTCTCTTTCTCTAAGTGCCACAGCACTTAAGACATTTATTCTTCCCTAACCCCACTTCCTAGGTTTTGTTGTTGTCCTTGTAAGAAATGACAGCAATGCAAACATTTCTGACAGGTGCAAACACATTGTCCTAGGAACTCCTTCCCTTGTCTCCCACGACTAGGTCCTCTTACCTCCCATCCTCTTTCTTCCTTTCTTTCCCCCACAGATGTTTATGAATGCTCAACAAACACCAGTTGCTGTGTGAGGTGATGCTACCTCATGGCAAATAACCCTCACATGGCCCTGCCCTTGCTGAGCCCACAAAGGTGTGTGATAGCCATTCAGCTCACTGGCCTCTCTCTCTGTCAAAGTCTAGATCTACCTTCAAGCTTTGGGCTTCAGCCATAAACACCTGATTGGTAACTGGACTCTGCAGGATTATTCATATATCCATATGCGTGGATGTATTTCTCATCCAGGAATCACATTTGTATTTTTACCAAGACCACCCCTGCTTTAAAAGTGTGGTCAGACTGACTGTAGGACACTTGAAGTTTAGTACCGAAATTCCGGTCTTTCAACAGAACCTCCAGTGCTTGGTTAAAGGCAGTGAAATTACTTTTAAATCTCAAGAAAACACTTGATTACCCTTGAAAAATATTTCATTTTTGACAAACTTCTTTTTCTATGGTTCCATTTAATTTCCATAATTGTTTTATTGGCCATACCTCTTCGTTTTATTTTTAAGTGGTTACTATAGAAGGTATAACATACCTCTTGAATTTATCATAGTCCACCTACATATAATTCTATAGCACTTCATGTAGCATGTTAGAAACCTTACAAAATGTTTTGAACTTCCCTTCACATTCTATGTGCCATTCTTGTCATAAATTTTATTTCTGTTACAAACCCTATAATATATGGTTATTATTTCTGGATTAAGCCATTAATTGTTTTTTAAAGAAATTAAAAATGAGAAAATTTTATTTTTATAAAATATCTTTTATAATTTTTCACAATATCATTTTAAATGTTCTTCATTCCTTTGTGTAGACTGAAATTTCAACCCAGTTTAACGTTCTTTTGCCTGAAAACATCCTTTAACCATTTTGTGTAGCACAGCTTTATATATGGTAAATTCTTTGCTTTTGTTTGGTAAATTTTTTATTTTGTCTGTATCTTCAAAAGATGCTTTCACTGGTTAACACCTTCTCTCTAGAATTCTAGGTCAGCAGTGTGTCCTTTCAGCACTTAAAACATGTCTTTCCATTGTCTTCCGGGTTACACAGTTTTTGACAAGAAGTCTGCCTTTTTCTTACCTTTGTTCTTCTGTATGAATTGTCATTTTTTTCTTTGCTTGCTTTGTAAGATTTTTCTCTTTATTACTATTTTTAGTTATTTGATTTTGATGTGTCTGGGTGTAATATTCTGCCTGGGGCTCATCACACTTACTATATATGTATTTTTATAGTTGTTTACCATATAAAAAAATTGGGCCATTTCTTCTTCTCTCCTTCTCAAATATTTTTTATTATTTTGCTCTTTCAGTTCCTTTCCTTTTGATATTCCATGTGCACATAGTTTAAAGCACTTGATACCATACCACAGGCCACTTCAGTATTTTTCAATCTTTTTTTCCTGTATATTTCATTTTGGATAGCTTCTATTATTTTCTTCAAGTTTACTAATCTTTCCTCCCTAACATCTAATCTGCTATTAATTTCTTCCTGTGGATTTGTTTCACTTCATAAATTTTTCATTTTTGAAATTCCTTTTATATCTTCCATCTCCTTCCTTCTTATGTTCATTTTTTAATCTCCTTAAGTGTATGGAGCATTTTTAGAATAGGTGTTTTATTTCCATTTAATTGGCTGTGCTAATCCTATCCATTATTTCTGTTTCTACCGAATGATTTTCCTTGTGGTTCTGAGTCCCTTTCCTTTGCTTCTTGTGTATCTAGTTGTCTTATTCAGAGCTGGACATTGTAAATTTTATGTTGCTATGCATCGTATCTTGTTGTATTCCTTTAAAGAATGATAAACAGACACACATTTAAGTTAGTTGGGGTAAGTTGACATTTTTAAGACCTGCTTTTAAGCTTGATTAGGGCAAGACCAGAGTAACCATTATTACAGAGGTAATTTAGCTCCACTTTTAAGGTGTGGCCTTTCTGAGGGGAAGTCAATGAATTAACGGCTGCCTGTGAACTCTGGGATTTGTTCATTTCATAGTTACCCAATAGCTGTTCTTTTCTTAGAAGCTGTTCTTTGCTAGTCTTAGGGGGTATTGACCTATACATAAGCAGATCAATCAAAGCTTTAAGGGGCACTGCTATGTAGATTTCTGAAACTGTCTTTGCATATATTTCTTTGCCCTGAAAATTCTAGCTGCTTTGGCTAGAACTCTGGTCAATGTTTTCTCAACTCATTCACAACTTCTTGATTTGAGTTTTCATTTCTTGACCTGGAAACTGCTTCCAAGTTCTAAATCGGGACAATTATAAGGATCATCTTTTTCTTTTCTTTTCTTTGGCACCTTTTTTCCTCAGGGATCGCAGTTTTCCATTGTCTCTATTCAATGCCTGAAAACAGATGTTTATATATTTTGTTTTAATTTGTGTTGTTTATGGCAAGGAGCAATTACTACTTTGTGCGGTGTGGGTGGGAGACTGGAATAATATGTTACATTTAAAAACTTGCAGCGGATGCTATTATCAGTTGTGAAAAAAATAACCATCTTAATTGCCTCCACGTGTAACAGGACATTATAACAGAAGTTTTTGTAGAGACCCAAAAACAATAGCTGTCAAATGTTGATATGAGTCAGAAGATGCATTTCTCTGTAGAATATGATAAAATGAGGCAATCAAAAACTCATTATATGACTCTTAAGATCCTCATCCATTTGGTGAATATATAAGAATATATATAATCAAGATTAAGACTTTTTGAAGGACCTTTTGGAAGAGGGCTAATACTGTACTGTGATCCTAGCTTCACTTCTCACTCATTTTTGTGAGAGGCTTTACTGTGACCCATTTGAGAACTCGATACATGTTTCCTGGACTTGAGGAACATGTGGACAATTTGACAATCTGATGCATGAAGGAAAGGGCTTAGTAGCTGCCGATGGACAAGCCAAAGGACAGGTTGCATTTCAAGTCTGTTTCTTCAGAATTTTCTGGGGTAAAGAACTTGTGAGTGCTTCTTATGGGTCAGATGGCGATACTCAAGAGAAACCAAAAATGAGGGAAATTTAACCCAATGCTAAAGTTTTGACTGTGTCACAGAACTTAGCATTCTAATTACAAATTGAGACACTTTCTCATCTCATAAGTGATGAGAGAAGTCTGCCTTGAGGTTTTTTTAAAAAATTGTTTAAGAGGAAGAACTAGCACCAGTGAACAGTCAAGTTTAAAAAAATCAGTAGTAGGTACAATAAAATTTTTAAATCAATGGGTTGTGCCTATTCTACATACTTGACAACATAACCCTAAGTTTGTAATGACTCTCAATGTGCCCAGCCCTGATGGGTGACTCAATCACATTCCACAGGCATCCTTTCTCCCAGATGACCTGGAAAATTGAGAAAGGTTAGGGAACATGACTTAGTTCTGAACACTGGAATTAAAAGAAAGTCTACTTGGAAGTTACTGGAAATTTTTGCTTCCTGATAGAAGGGGAAGATGAGAGAGAAAATACCACTGGCAACACACCTTGCCTTTTCCTCCTGATTTGAAGGTAGCTGTGGCAGCCATCTTGTGACCATGGGGCAGCAAGCCTGAGGACAAAAAGTGTGCATGTTGAGGTTGGCAGAGAGGGCAACTGCAAAGTCGAGGCCTTGGTACAAGATTGACATCAGTGCTGGTGAACTCAACCTCCTCATGTAGCAGAGGGCTGGGAGCAGACCTGAGGTCTCAGGCTCAGTGACAGCAACAGTGGTGCTTATTTTCCTATTAGAACAGTTCAAGGCTTTGTTTAGGGTATGTTTCCTGGAAACCAGCCCAAGCCTTATTTTCTACTCTTTCTACCATTCTGTAAGTTACTTAATATCCTTATTGTAATATTATCTTCTCATTAATCAGGAAGAGTCAACTTCTTTCACATCCAATTAAGCACATGAACTGATACAAAGCATATAGAGTTTCCTGTATTTTGGACATTTGGGTCAGGAGCGAAACATTCTACTTGCGCTAAAAAGAGCTGTGACTCAGGACATGGAAGCTGGCTGACCGTCCTGGTGTGGAGGGGCTGGGGTGGTACACTAACTGCAGCAGCAGCGGTGTCAGAAAAACATCTCTTTGAGATGTCCCAAGAGATAAGAAGTGATAAATGGCTCTTTTGTTTACTGTTCGGCTAATTTTGAATTTGCACTGCCGTACACAGCTGTTGCAGTGGCCTCAGGTCCTGAGAGTGTCCAGTGCGGCCAAGACTGTTCCCTCTCTCAGTGTAGTACGTTGCAGCATGAAAAGCAATCTTTTAAGTTTGTAGGGTAATATGATGAACGTGGCCCTGTGGTATTTGCCCGTGCAGCAACTGTGACTTTGGCATACTTGCGAATTTATTTGTAAATCTTCCTTCTTACAAGGTAGTAGAAATAGCTGAACTGTCCTGACATTTGTGAATGTGGATCCCGAGGTGCTTTCTTGGCAGTTGGCCAGTAGTCAGATCATCACTGTCCTGGACTGTTGATAAGTGGCAGGAATCAGATGGCCGTGCGGTAGATGGTGGGGACAGGACGGCTGGCACAGCGGAGGCAATGGGGAGACTTAGAGGAGACCCAGGCTCCCTCAGCAGAGATGCTCCTCCTGTCAGGCCCTCAGGGGCCACCTGTACTTTTAGAACTGTGTGTCTGTTGGAGCTGGCTTTTGGCTCTGAGGAGGTGGGTTTGACAATGGAGCGCGATGTTGAGGAGAGAGGTCCTTGGTGCCCTGGGTGTCACAAAGCCACCCGACTGGGCTGATAGCAGTGCCGCATCCTGAGCTTCAGCCGCGACTGCCTACCCGTTTTACTGTTCATTGTTGTTGCTGAAGTGGTTGGCTTTCTTTCCTTTCACACGCTCGTGAATTGTCTGAGCACGCCATTTGGAATAAATCTTTTAATATACTTGTACATCCTGTTAGCGAGAAAGCTTTGTTGTTGTTGCTGTTTCCAGTGCTATTGAAATTATAGCCCTGAACAATAGGGCAACATTCATATACTGAGGCCCCATTAAATTATTATTTTTTAACAGTGGAAATGTTTCTAAAATTGAATGGTACAATGTATACATGCTGAGTATTCGCTATATTATTACTTCTTGGCAATGGGAGGGGCTTAGAAAATGGAGTAAAATGGTTCTAAAATCTCAGCAGTACATGATGGGGGCCCTAAACATACACTTATACTTTTTTTTTAAAGATCTAGAAAATATAGTGGTAAGGGAAGTTTATCTGAGAAAGTTCACTTTGGAAGTAACATGGGGACTAAATTATTATTATTGGCACACAGGTGATTTAAGAGAAAAACTCACATCCTAGTGTTTACGCACTATATTTGTTGATCTTTGTCCGGAGCTTGGCCTTTTTTCTTCATTTCCTTTTTCCCACATTTTAGTTTGCTCACTCCAGTTAATGACTTTAAAATAGCAAACCGTTCCTGAATGGGTACCCTTGAGTCAGTGGCACCTGGTTAAAGATGGGAAGAAACTGACAAAGACCAGAGCTCTGACCCAAACTCACAAGACCGTGGGGTGTACATCCCAGCATCCCTTGCTCTCCCCAGTTGGTGTTGTCTCCCATTGCTCCCTAGTGGGGGTCCCAGCCCAATAAATCACAGGCTTCCCCTCCAGGCACTGGAGTGCGGATGGAGAGGCCAGATGGAAGCAAATGTGGACGGCCCTCTGTCACCACTGGCCGTCTGCCATCACCCGGACACTCTGCACTCCTTGCCGAGGGAATGTCATCGTCCTGCCTACATGACGGGCTGGCCATCCTCAGAGCCCTCCCAAGCAAGTGAAATACTGTGCCATGTTGTCATGGTTACTTAGCCATTTCCCCAGAGCCATGACATCAGTGTCTCCGAGGGGCAGGAGCTCTACCTCATGCATATGCATGCGCTCGGCAGGGGCCTTGCCACATCTGAGCATCTTACAATATTTACAAATTTAGTAGAAAATGGATAGAGACAGAGGGAAAGGTGACATCGAGAATGAAAGTGAAAATGACAGGAGGGCACATTATTAAATGAACAAACGAAGGCACCCGCTGGCCTGGTTGGGGGGGAGACACAAGGGTTAATGCTGCACTGGGATTCCTGGCTTTAAATTAACCATCTGCTTGGGCACGCCAGGCTCTCTCTCACCTTTTCAGAGCTTTATACTTTTTAGATGACTTTCACAGACAACATTTTCTTTAACTCTCACAACCACCTGTGCCAAAAATACGGCCGGGGAGACCATCAATGTGCATCGGATGAGGAAACTGAGGCCAGCGGAGCTAGGCTTCTTGGAAAACTCACTCAGTAATGGGGCTTGTGTTAGAGGACCATCCTCCGAACCCCCGACTCAAGGACTGTTTCTGTTCCTGTTGTGTCCAACCTCTAAGGACCTGGTGGCTTCAGAAGACAGACTCTTTTTAGGGGACGGTATTAAATGACCATCTTCTCCACTAGGCCATGAGTTCTTTCGGATTTAGCATACTGTCTACAGCACCTCCCACACAGTAGGCCCTTAATGAATATTGAACTGAATAACCGTTCTTGTCTGAGGGACCCTGGGCTTTCATAAAAAGCCACCCAGTCTACTGCTCTGAATTGCAAATGTATCAATGCCAAATTAAAAGTTAACATTTATTAAAATAAAACAATGATGTGCCAAGAGAAGGCCATCTGGGGGACTCTCCAGTTGAGGCTTTTGCAACGTGAGGTGGGAGGCCCCAACCTGGACTGATACCCTGTTTCACAGAGTCTGCCGGTGGCTGTGTCACTTAGCTAAGCCCCTCACACCCCCCAGGAACAGTGCAGGAGCCTTGTGCGCAGGTGCAGGTGGCCACAGAGCGGGCAGAAAACCCAGTAGGTACGAGATGACTTAGTGCAGTATAATTATCACATCAAGGAATCCTGCAGTTTGTCACAAGTTATTTAACAGTTGAAGTGACTAAGCTGGAACCATGAAAGGTAGAGGTAACCAACCAGGGATATCCCCTAAGTTAGTGGCACACAGGCATTGTTCACTGGAGAATGCCTCCCACGTGTATGGGGGCAGCTCTGCAGTTGGAGCCACGAACAAGCTCTGGGCTGAGGCTGGGGATGCTGAGCCCGGGCGGTAGATTTGTGAGAGACAGATGCCATGTGTTGCCATCACAGCCTGGAGCACCCCCAGGTGTTTGGGGCAGAGATTCTGGGGTGGAGAGGTGTGTCTTTTCCTTCCCAGTGCTCCCCTTGGGAGGCCATAAGAGAGGAAAGTGGCTTGGGTTTTCCGTGTTTTTCCTATAGAGGGTGGCAGAGGAGCCAGCTTCTTGTGGCCTTTATTTCTAAACCCTGACTGAAGCTGGAATGAGGCCAGGTCCGTCCTATTATTCCACAGATCAACTGCTGTATCACAAACTACCCTGAGATTTAGTAGTATAAAATAACACCTGATCAATTGCTTCTCATGATTTTGTGATCAATAATTGGAGCAAGGATGGGCTGTGCGAGTCTTCTGCCCTGTGGCCCATGCCTATACTCAGCTGGTAGAGACAACACCACGACTCCCATGTCTGGGGTCCTGGGACACACGGCAGGCCAGGCTCAGTTGGAGGAGTGTGAACAGAAAGCCCAGCACACCAGCTTGGCTGTTCGAGGTAAGCTGGGTATTTTTCATGGTAGCTCAGGGTTCCTAGAACGAGTGCTTCAGAAGTCCAAAGAGGACACTGCAAGTTTTCTTATAATGTGGCCTTGGAAATCCAAGAACATCACTTCTGCCCCATTTTACTGGTCAAGAAAGTCACTGACCCCAGCCCCATTCAAGGAAAGAAGAATATGCTTCAGCTCTGAATGGGAGGGATGGCAAAACGAGCAGCCGTCTGCACTCTGACGCCCTGTTTTCCTGCTCGGTACTCAAGAGAATCCATATTTGCAGATGGTATCAAGAGAATTTGGAAACAGGCAGTATTCTTTTGTCTTCTTGTTCTGCTAGTTCTGTTGTCCTCTTGCTTTCTTCATTTTCATTCTTCTCCCACCTCACATTTGAATTCCCACTGGGCCCAGAGCCCTTGCCCCTTTTCTAGCTGCCAAGTCAGAAAGTGATCTTGTTTAGGAGTTAGAAGATGCGGCATTAGGAATGACCCCTCCCAGAGTGCTCTTTAGATCCCAGAGGAATGAATCTCTAGTGGTAGAATTTTACGCAGTGTTTGATAAAACTCTAACTTCAGAAGCCCCTCGGGCCAGGCTGGGAACGTGTGTGAGAGGATGCGGTGGATGGGAACTGACGCAGCTCAACGTGTGTGTCCTGGGTGGAGGGGCAGCTGCCATGTAGCTGCACTGATTGTGGCTCTGTGGGAATCTGAGATCAGTGGGCCTAGACCTTCAGGATTTTCAAAAGCCACTTGAGCCCTGGCCAGTTGGCTGGAGCATCATCCTGTACCAAAAGGCTGTGTGTTTGATCCTCACTCAGGGCACACACCTAGGTTGTGGGTTTGATGTCTGGTCAGGCTGGGTATGGGAAGCAACCATCAATGCTTCTCTCTCACATCACTGCTTTTCTCTCTCTCTCTCTCTAATGCCAATAAAAAACATATCCTTAGGCGAGGATTAAAAAAACATGTTGGAAATCCAGATTGTTACAGGCAGATATCCTGATTTTCAGAACTTGTATTCATTTTGATAAGAACACAGTGCCTTCTGGGATGCTACCTTGTGACTGAGTGGGTAGGACTGGAAGGCACTCTGAGGCTCCGGAGGAGCTTGGACACAAGAGAAAGAAACACCCGGCCAGGCCACACTGCTGGCCAGGGGACAGGGCTGCGCCCTGGTCTGGCGAGCATTTCCCCCTAAACTTTCAAAGGTAGACACATTCTGATTGGAGTGAGATAGCATGAGCAACTGTGGAAAAGCTCACAGTAACTGCCTTTCTTAACAAACAATTTGAATCTGCTAAGGAAAAAACAAGCTCCGTCCTTTTCCTGGTCTTCTGTTCTGGTATTTGTAACTCGAGCTGAGGACAAGTGGTGTTTTCCTCTGTGACTGGGTGTTTTGTGCTTTGCCTGCTCCCACATCTACATAACTTCCCAAAGTATTGGTGTTTGTTTTTTTCCACGAATATTGACTACATCTGGCAATTTATGAAAACGTTCTGAGACTTTCTGATCAACCACATACCACATTACCTGCCTGGCCAAGAAACGACCATGTCATCTGAGGGTCTGCCATTTAAAAGTCTAGATATTCCTTTTGAAAAGTGATAAGTGGCCGCCTCTGTTCCTTCCAGCATGTTATTTGGCACAATCCAAATGAAATTCGAACGCCTGCTGCAACTGTGTTGGAGATCAAAGTGCTAATTACTCGTTTCCAGAATCTGCTTTTCTGACGGTGGCTCTCTTAAAACCTGTAATCACAGAGATACAATCGCGGAATGATGAAATTTGCTTTTTCACCCGAGGCTGACAGATTTCATCTCACTCAACTCCATCCACCACACCTGTAAGTGCACTCCAGTATGGTTCCAGATTAAAAATGAAAAAATAGTAACCCCAGCAGTCCTTCAAAACACACACATAAAATACCATCCCCACCAAGAACTATCCCTCCATCCCACCAAGACCCAACAAACTTCAAACATAAGTGTCTAATTGGCAGTTGAGGTAGCTCTTAGACACGGCAACATGACTAATTTATGGTCCCTTCTTTTGATTACCTTAGGTCATTACCTCTGATTGGAATGTAGCTCTCCATTAGAGGCTTGGTTTCCACTTGTGAGAGTCCAGTCTGCCTGCCCACCTCTTTCTCACGGCCACAGGACCTGGTTGCCTCTCCTCGGCCTGACGCCTGTGGTCACACACAGCCGCCCCCAGCTCATTCCCCTGGACCGTGGCTGTGCAGTTGCTCCTCACACCCATCTAAGCTGGCCCACTCATTTCCTCACTTGAGAAACCCCAGACTGTGGGATATATCATCGGGTAATAGTTCTTGATAACAGGAGCAATCTGAGGCCTGGGAAGTAAAATATGTGAGTTCATATTCAGTTTTCCTAAACTGAGGTAATTAGTCAGTTGAAACGTGCTAGAAAGCGAAAGCCTGTGACATAAAAAGGACGGCCGCTGACAAAGACGGAGCTATTCTTCATCACACTAATATCCAGTGCTTCATCAACACTGACGTCTTCAATCCTTCTGCATCTTGTTATATTGTAAAATGAATTTATAAAATTTGCACATCTATGCTTTTCTCTTTTCTCGTTCTCCTAAAAACTTGAAAAGAAACTTTTCATGCGAGTCTCCTGTTTCCCCGACCTGTGCACATGCTATGATTTAACTAGATTTCTTGGAGTTGTGTGTGTGTCGAATAGCAATTGTACATCACAGATTCTAAGGAAACATATACATGTGAAATGGGTGAATGAAACAAATAGGAGGGGAAGGATTATAAGCTTCTTGAGGTCAAAGGTCTTGTCCGTCTTGCTCATAAATTCACTCCTACCTAAAATAGTGCCTGAAATATTTCAGACATCAATACAATTTGTTGGATAAATGAATAGGTGAGAGGCCATTTAGAGGACTGTAGCATGTTTAATGGTGTTAACCCAATGCATATGTCTGTGTCCAAATCCCTTGGACCTGTGAATATAATCTTTTTTTGGAAAAGCAACTTTGCAGATGTAATTGACTTAAAAATCGTCTTGAGATGAGGTCATCCTAGATGATCCGAGTGGGCTGAAATCTAATGTCCTTATAAGAGACGCACAGGGGAGGTTCGACAGAGAGGGAGAGAGACCGTGACCATGGAGACAGAGATGACTGATGCTGGCCAGAGCTGAGAAAGGCCTCGAGGCACCGGCAGCTGGGAGAGGCGAGGAAGGAATCTGCCCCAGGAACCTCTGAAAGGAACAGGGCTGTGCCGATACCTCAATCTCATACTTCTTGTCTCTAGAACTGTGAGAGGATACATTCCTGTTGTTTTAAACCACCAAGCTTGTGGGGTTTGTTATGGAAGCCACAGGAAACTAATAGGGGAAGTAAAGTGAGAGACACAGGCTGCTTTACCAAGTGTCCTGGGCAGAGGCGACTGCTTTGTAGTAGATCCAAGGTGGGGTCGGGCCATCAGACATTATCTTTCGGCTCTGCATCTCTTCTCAGGATGGACTAAATGGCAATGTCTGCATGGGTGAGGTGTGAAGAATGAGCGGTCAGCCTTTGTGAGACACACATTGTCCCTGTCTGTGGTTGTGTGAATGGCATTGTCCAGGTGGGACCCGCTGCACGTGGAGCAATCCTGGGTCTTTGGAGGAGGCCACACAGCTTGAGTTCTGAAAGTCTGAGATGTGGAGGATCAGAGAATCCCACACTGTGTAAGTTGCATCGTAAAAGGCTACTTTCATAGACAGATAAGGAGAATGGGAAGCAGTGAAATGAGCACATGTTCGTTGCAACTTCCAGGAAAGGGAACATGGGGAGGTGACGAGATGAAGCTCCAGGCCCATCACACACAGAGGGCTGCCCCAGCCGGCAGAAGAGAGACAGGTATTTCTGATGGAGAGACTTCTTCCTCAGCGTGTAACTTTCACCCCACATCCCGTGATGTTGCCATTCGAGCCAGTCCTTCTCACTAGTTCATGAAGACTGCATGTAGGCAAAAAGAGAAAGGCAAACGGACAAACACAGATTTAGTGTTTCGCCTTCCTCAGCCAAGTGGTGCGCGAGGTGGCTCTAACCGGTTTTGCCAAAACTCTGGCCTGCTTGGAGGTCCAGTGGGATTCAGCTTTGATCTTGAGAGAGGCTGTGAGAGGTTTGTTTTTCACAGGGGTTTTAGCCTACAGTTAAGTGCAAACACCTGCTGAAGTACTGGTAATTAGTAGGTAATTAGTAGTTAATGTTCTTAGAATTTAAAAAGAAAGCTTACATAAGTAATTACTTACTATTTCTTATAATGTGCTGCTTTTCTTGAGATTTCATATCCCCAGAACATTTGCCAAGTTCCTAGGTTCCTCAACATACTAAATTGTTTATTAATTACACACGTATATTGCTTTCAGGAAAAAAAAAGAAAATACATTAAATGTTGGAAATAAGAATGAGTTATCTTTTAAATTACAGCAGAGAACTCATTTAAAATTACAGAAATGTGGTGCTAGTAGTATATCTGGAAGGTGGCCTTGGGTTAGAAAAAAAGGGATGTGACTGGGAAGGAAGAGGTAGATAGAAAAAGAGTGTTCAAGACCATTTAATAAAACACCAAGTGTTAAATACATTTCACAGAAGGGTTCTTTTCATGTCGGCAGACACGCATCTCTGCCGTGGCTTGTCGGAAAGACCGCCAGGCCTCCCATTCGTAGGGGTGAGCGCTGCCAACAATGCTAAGTGGTTCTAACAATCTCAGGCTCTTGAGGTGACAGAAACGGAGGGACACTGGAACACATTAATTAGTGTGCTGTAACTCTTATTTTCAAAGGATTTTTGCTTTAGAATTTTTAAAGCACATTTCCAACCCCTAAACCCTGGAGACTTTCCATGCCAACTGGAAATGGGCATTTGTTCATTGACTTTGTTTAGAGGCCAGAGCTTTGAAAATTGCATCTGAAATCTGTTCCTCACTTTGAAACACTGCAGAACCTTCAGCACAGCAATCTTATAGCTTCAGTTTTCTTTTCTTTTGCTTACTTTTCCATTATGGTCTACAGTCAGTATGGTTCTGTACTAGTTTCAGGCATGCAGCATAGTGGTCGACAACCATGTACTTGACAGAATGGCCCCCCTGATACCTCACATACCCACCTGGCCCCATCCATGGTTGTTACAATATTATTGACTAGATTCCCTGAGCTGCGCTCCACATTTCTGTGGCTACAACTACCAATTTGTACTTCTTAATCCCTTCAGTTTTTTTCACCCCATTCCCCAAGCCCCCACCCCTCTGGCAACCATCAGTCTATTTTCTGTATCTATGAGTCTGTTTCAACTTTGTTTTTTTTTATTTCATTCTTTAGAGTCCACCTTTAAGTGAAATCACATGGTATTTGTCTTTCTCTGTCTGACGTATTTCACTTAGCATAACACCCTCGAGGTCCATTCATGCTGTCACAAATAGTGAGATTTCATTGTTTGAATGGCTGAGTAATATTCCATTGTACATATGTACTGCAGCTTCTTTATCCACTTCTCTATCCGTGGGCACTCGGGTTGCTCTCACATCTTGGCTTTTGTAAATAGCGCTTCAATGAACATGGTAGTGTGTGTGTTTTTTTGAATCAGTGTTTTGGGTTTCTTCGGATATAACTTCAGTGTTCTTATCTTTACAATGGGACTAGCAGTTGTTTTCCTCTTCTAGTCCCATGCGCTGCCACTGCACACAAATGTCCCCTATAGGGATGTCAATATGTGTCACCTTTTAATAACACAGTGGAGGAGGGAGTCTGAAAATCATATATGTATTCACCACAACCATAACTAATAGTATACATGAAAAACAATAATAACTCGGTGATAAGTATATATGCTTCAGTTACTGTTTATTCCACAGTGTGGCTTTATTACTTTTCAGCTATTCACTGGCTGTCTCTATAGAATTCCAAGTTAAAGAATCTTTTGAGAAATTATTAAAGCATAATATTTGAATAGAATAGAAGCAACTGGAAATTGAAATCAAGATTCTGGGACCCAGAGAGGTCAAAACAGGAGCCCCTCACTGCATGATGCTCAAACAGGCTTTTTGTCTGTTTGGGGACTGCTTGTAATAATTGTTCAAGTGGGCAGAGGTAAAAAAGGAAAAACTGGGAGGAACTTAGGGAAAAATAGACCTCAAGCTGGCAGATATTTTAAAGCTCTTTGTTCTCTGAACATTTGGGAAGCTAATTCTACATAAAAGAAAATATTCCATTTAAGATACTATCAGTGCAGAAACATTTTAACCTTGCTCTTTTTTGAAGATATTATTTTTTAAAAACAAAATTGATATAATTAATATACTATTAATTAAATCCATTTTACGTTGGGCATCTTCAATGGACAAAGATAACCTTCTGAATTCTTCAGGAGCATTTTTCTTGTCATTGTTCTTCTCTCACTTTTCCTCCAGGTAAAAAAAATAGTCCTTTGTTAGCCTTTTCCACACATCTTATTTTTCATTTCTTTGGTCATTATATGTGTGTATATGTATGTGGCCATGGTATTTTTATCACTGTAGTCTAATTTCCCATCACTTATTACCATTTGTATTATTTATTGTTTATTGTCTATCTCACTCCCATTAGATATAGTAAACTCCACCAAGATGGAGACTCTGATTATCTTATGGAGAAATATATACCCAGTGCCTAGCCCAGAGTCTGGCATGTAGTAGGGCTACGATAAATACTAGTTAAACAAAGAACATAATGAATAAAATAGGATTTAAAAATGTGACTCAGCACTGACTATAACAAGGTTATTTCAGGGATCCTAGATTCAATGTTTGCTCTTAAACTGACAATGCCAATTCAGGAGAAGGTTGTCAGTCATGATGGCTCTCAAGTCTCTGGCCATCCCTGAGCATTGGGCATTACTCCCAGGTCCTTCAAGTGGCCAGTGGCATTCACCATGACTGCACTTGCCCTAACCTACTCTACTCTGCTGTGTCCCACTATTTTTCAGGATTCTGAGGCCACTTACTAATATCCCAGATGCTGACTGCTACCCCTACTTGCTGCCACTTATATATTTACTGACTATTTGTTACAACCTCCCATTGTTGACTTACCTGGAATCTTAGTTTTCAAAATACCTCTTCCTAATTTATTGATGAGTATGAAAAATTAATCAGAATCAAAAGTCATTATATATACATCTGTGAATAAATAAATCTATATCTATGGCTTATACCTGTATCATTAAGAGGATATCTCCCAGGCACATAAATATAACAATCTTTACTCTATGCCGAGCTCAAATTGATGAGAAATGCAAGAGGTAAGTGAGCATTAGTCATTAATAAACAATTTGCAAAAGAGAAAATAGATTGGTTAGAAAATACATGGGAAAACATTTGATTTCATTGGTGATCAAATAAATGCAAGTTAAAATGATGGGAGATATTTTTGTTTATCAAATTAGCAAAGATGCAAAGATTTTCTGATGTTTTACCCTTAGACAATTTCTTGGTTTATCTGTACTCTTCCTTCATTTTAATTTTCTTTTGTAGCTTCTTTTTTGATCAGTAAATTTCCCCATTTTCCTTCTTATTCCCTTTGGAATTAATTTTTTTGAGACTTATAAATCTTATTTTTGAAATCTCCTTTTTCTAAATGCATTTGTCCTTAAAATTTCTTCCTTCTTTATTTTTTGAGTCTTTAAAACTATTTACACTTGATTTTTTAAAATGATTGCTTTTTGAATTTGCTGAGAATTTGTAGTGATAAATCTCCACCAGGATATTTTCAGGAGAAGGAAGGTAAATGCCCAGACCATAAAATTAGCAAGGAGGGTTAGCAACAGGGGAGTGGGAGGAGCTTTAGGCTCTTTCTAACCTGTGACTTATTCTGTTGTTAAGTAAGGTGTGCCTTTTCCCCTTTTCCATTGTCAGTTTTTGGAATAGACTACTCTAGAATTGTACACTAGACAAATGTTCTAGAAAGGGAGACAGGCCGCTGAATTTCAGTTTTTAAATGTGTCACGTGACAGGAGATTTGGCACATTCTGTTGAACCAGAAGATTCAGTGCAGCAGAAGTGGCAAATGCCTAATGCTTGCTCCCTCCGTAGATGGAGCACAGGCCATGAACAAATGCACCGAGGAGCCATATTTCACTGGTAGGAGAGGGACAAATGTGCCCACTTGGTCTCCAACTTTTGCTAAACTGTAGTGGCACAAATCCAAGTTTCAAAGAAGTATCCTAAGCCTCTGGTTCTTGGGGGCTGTAGCTGTTTGTGGTTTTTACAGCGCCGAGATTGCCTGAGCTTACAACACTCTCGGGAGTGTAACAGGGACCTGAGGAGTGTTACGCTGTGGCTAGCGCTGTTTACTCAAAGCCATCTTGGAAGTTCACTGAAGCAGGGGCAAGATCTCTTCTCTACTGAGTACCTTAGGGGATGATCACAAACACTGATTGGGATCAGAACTGCACTGATGTGGACAATATAGATACAATCATGTCCAGATTTAGAGCAAAATGCAGCATCATGTTCCGGATCAAATTTATACACTAGGCTTCATTTATGTCTTTTAGCAGAGAACAATAGTGGCTCTTTTTGCTGCCTGTTCCCAGTGAAATAGTCCATGTATAGACTTTCCCTTTTCAGCATCAGTTGTGTCTACAAATGCTATTCTCCAAACGACAGCTATTCTCAAAGCCACCAGGCGTGCGATTGCCCGAACAAAGAGGTGCATTAAAAGAGTCTTGACAATTTCAGCTCCTAGAAACACAGGGGTCACACAAATCTGCCAACTTGAAAGAAAACAAATCACTAGGGCAAGACATTTTATTTAGTTCTAAACAGCATCTAGCACATGGATAGCATTTGAAAGCATTAATACAGGCATAATGCAAATCAACATGGGCCTGCAGACCAGGAGCTGAAAGAAATTAGGCTAAACCCTAAAGAAATCAGACCATGGGTAAAAAGGAATTTCAATAAATGTATCAAACATTATTCACTAATATGTCAGTCAGTCATCTGTGTATAACTTGAATTACAAAAGAAGTCAACACTTACGGGTAGAGACCTTAGAGTGTAATGAAGGAAACAGGACAAGCACAAATAAGTGTAAACAAAAGGGGTAGGAACCATTACACCACAGGCAAGAACAATGTCAGCTCTACAGAGCTTGAGAGGA
Source organism: Artibeus jamaicensis (assembly GCF_021234435.1). NCBI lineage: Eukaryota > Metazoa > Chordata > Mammalia > Chiroptera > Phyllostomidae > Artibeus > Artibeus jamaicensis. The sequence continues at coordinate 11,463,045 of NW_026521803.1, read as the reverse complement.
GAATGCTGGCTACTTACAGAGATAGAAATCTTGCTAGATGGTTGAAGGAAAGATTTCTGTATTGAAGGGAGCAAGGTATGCCCCTTTTATTAAAATGACACTAAAAATATGCCTGAGGTGCCAGATACAACTTAGGCTGAATTAAACAGAAAAGATCCTATAGATTCTGAATTGATTCAGTCATTCAATAGGCGAGGCTAATAGGATCCTAGGTCTGCTTGGACTCATTCCTTCTTTCCTTCATTACCTTATTAATTCAACACAAATATTGACAGTTACTCTCTGTCAGAAATGATGTTAAGTGTTGGAGATGTGCAGAAAAATGTTATCCCAGTTCTCAAGAAACTCTTGGTGTAAGGGATAAGACAGACATGGAAAAGATATAATCATACTATGATGCTTAACTACTGTGAAAGGAGGAAGTGCAGCCTCTCTGGAGGGTTAGAAAAGGCTGGGTCTTTAGGATGGGTGGGGTTTGTTAACCAGATAAAGGGGAGTGAGAGGAGAGGATGTAAAGGTCATGGTTGTGTCCAAGAATGGTAGAAGTTCCCTGCGGCTGCCCAGTGTCCAGGGGGTGAGAAAAAGCCGGATAGGTGAGATAGGGACAAACTATGAAGGACTTTGAAAGAACTTTGGTCTTGGTGCGGAAGCAGTGGGGAACCCCAGGAAGTATTAAAGGGGAAGGATATGAGTAGACCTGCGCCTTCCAGAAATATCTGAAGCAACTGACAGATAGCTCGGTGGGCTGTTCATGGATGACTGACTGCCCTGTTAGTGAAAAACCTTAGATAATTTTATTGAAATTCCTCTTTTACCTATGGTCTGATTTCTTTAGAGCTCAGTATAAGTTCTTTCATCTCCTGGTTCACAGGCCCAATTGATTTGCACCATAGCTGTAGCAATGCTTCTGAGTGCCATCATGGTGCTAGGTGTAGTTTACATCAATATGATGTCTTCTTTCGTGTTTTGTTTTCTTCCTATTTGGCTGACTTGTGCCTGCTGCATCCCTGAAATGTCACCCATGACTGGAAGCCATGGCTGAGAGCTCTTCCTTCTCTCTTGGCATGTCCTAGGAGCCAAGCCTGCTCTGCAAGTCTTCTGACTTGGGTGCCCTGATCTTCCTTTTCATGGCCTCAGTGCATTTGTGAAAAGCTACTTGCCTGTGGTTGTTCTATGTGCTGCAGAAAAAAGGAGGAAATTTGATTATGCATACAAGGACGCACGTGGTTGTTCCTACAGTCACTGAATAATAAAAATCATGAAATACTAAAAAGAAGCACTCAGGCAATGCTTACTATATGTCAACTCCTTTTCTATGTTCTTTATATATATTAACTCATTTAATCCTTTACTGTAACATTATGAGATTGGTACTATCATAACAAAGAAACTGAGGTACAGAAAAGTTTAAGTTATGCTCTGTGTAAGGCCATGGTAGGGGTGAACCCAGGGTGTTTGGATCAAAAGGCTATGCCTTTACCCACTTACTGGGCTCTAAAAGTCATAATTCTACTTTAAGTCAAAAGTATGTATTGCCACTACAACATCATTTACACTCTGATCACAACCACAGCACCTACTTCCCCAAACAGTATATCCCAGTGTTGAACAGACCAATTTAGTGAGAAAATGTTCCCCTGAATGAAGCTGTTATCTGCTGTCCTGAAACACCAGGAAAGCTGTTGTGTTGATTTCAGATTTCTGGGGCCATTCAGAGTTAGTCTGACCCTTTCTCTATATGACAATCCCTCAAGTACCTGAAAGAAACCATCTTGTTGCAAACTCACGTAACTGTTCTTCCCTTTTCCAAATTGGACCTTCTCCTGTGGATGGCCAACTGTTTTTTCTAAACCCCTCGGACAACATCCTTGCCAGAATGAAACAATTTTCCCAGTGTGGTCTGACCAAAAGAGAGTATAGTAGAGATCATCATATTTTTTTGTTCAGAGCATTTTTCTTCTTTTAATGGACTCTAAGATCCAAGAAGAATCCCTGGGATTTGTTCAGATAGGCTGGGGCAGATTTCCTCGGCTGGAGTAAATACCACAAGGTGAGATGCAAATGAATGGAGTGAGGGATGATGAGGGCTATTAGATGTGGAGAAGGGTGGAATTTAAAGCTCATGATGAGAAATTTAAATCTCATTGATAATCAACCAGGCCCAGGGAAGTGTTCTGAGAAAGGGAGGGACACAATCAAAGTAACTCTGGGGTTCTTTGGGCAAGTTCACTTCCCTCACCTCATCAACGTTCCAACACTGGTGAATGAGGAGGAGGCGTGTGAGCATTTTGTGGGTATTTTTGCTGATAGATTTGTTGTATCCTATCTCCAAGAGGGTAATAAATGAATGATAATAAGACCAGGCTGGAAAGGCCTGTTGGCATTTGAGTTCAGGTGTTGGGCTGGGAGTTAGGCATTGCATACTCTGTTCCCGAATTTGCTGTGTGGTTTGGCTAGGTCAATTTACCTTCTCCATCTCCCCCATCACACGCGCTTGTTTGGAAAGTACTTTGTACTCATTAAATAAAAGATGTTGTAAGTCACTTAAAGATCTATTTGCTGAATATTTTTAAACTTAAAAAGGAGAAAGTAAATCTCAGGATTCATGAACTTCTGAAGACAAATGAATTCCCGATTTTCAAGTAGAATCACACCCAAGACTTTAAAGCAGATAGATAATACGGGTAGTGAGAGTAAATGAGAAAGAGGAGGAGGGAAAAATAATGATGTTAGTGATGATGATGTTGATGATGATGAAGTGCTTATTGAATCAGATACCAAACATTTGGATTAAGCATTTTCTCATTTAACCCTTCCCCAAACTCTCTAAGCAAGGGACATTTTCCCGCCTGCTTCATAATGAGAAAACTGAGGCTCAGACAGGTAAGTCCCTTTTCCAAGGCAATAAAATTAGAAGTAGTGGATCTGAGATGTAAATCCAAAGCTCTAAAATTCTAATGATTAAGCTTTTAAAAGCTCTGTCATCATTTTCCAAACTTGCCTGATGCTATTAAAAATTCTGAGTCCCAGGTTTCTCTCCTAGAAATTCTAATTCTTTGGTCTGGGTGGGGTCTGGAAATATATTCTTTTAAGAAATACCCCATTATATTTTTAATAAGACAAGTTGGGTTGTCATACTGTATAGCAGCAGTTGGCAAAGATTTTCTTAAGAGGATAAATAGTAAATATTTTAGAGTTTGTGAAACAAGTGGTTTCTGTACTACTATTTTGCTATTGTAGTACAGAAGCAGTCATGGACAATATGCAAATGAATGCATGTGGCTATGTTCTGTTGAGGCTTTATTTACGAAAACAGCTACCAAGTTGGATTTAGCCTGTGGGCTATAGTTCATCACCCCCTGCTGTATATCTTAATTTTCTCTATAGGAGTCATTTGTAAATTCCTTAAGATCATCTGAATACATTCCAGGGGTGGACTCTTATATAAGGTTCTATTCAGACCTAATTTGAATGTTGAGGTGCAATTTTGTTTCATTTTCCCTTACGTGTCCCTGGGAGCTTGCCCTTTTAGGGATTGTACAGACGAATTCTGGTCCATGGGACTTCATTCTCTGGTTAGCCAGGGCCGCACATAATCATTCCCTCTGTAATTCTCCAAGATGTGTTGTTTCATCATTCTGCCGTGGTGCCTTATACATAATTGTTGCTTAATAAATATTTACTAAAGTGAATGTAGTATATACACTAAATTGAACATAGTAAATACTTATTAAGTAGTAATTATGTGCTAGGCACTGTGGCGGATTGAATTTTCAGGTAAAGAGTTGGAATTGCATGTGTGGCATTGAGAAACAAGATGAGAGCTGCAGGTTTGCACTGGGTATAGGTAGCACAATGAGCCAGAAGACAGAGAGAACTTTGGAGGGAGGCAAGTCAGGACTAAGCAGTGCAAAGGTCTGAGATGGGAAGGCCAGAAAAGAAGAGAACTCTTACTGAACAAAACTACATGAGGAGGGAGGTTCTAGAAAAACAGGTTGTTTGATAGTGTCAACTCTAGAGAAGTCTAGTAGAATAAGCACTAGCCATTGGCAAGGACATTCATTCATCTTTGAGAAGTTTCTTTAGAAAAGTATGAGCACAAGTCAGGTTGCTGTAAATAGTCACTTCTGGGAGGAATGAAGTGAAAAAATTGAAAGCAGGTCAGAGTTTCAGATCTTGAAGGTGATAAGTGGAGAGGAGATAAACTTAGTTGGAATTGAGGAAGGATGGATAAAGAAAGGGTAAAGAAAACAATTGTGATCTGTTTGCTGTGGGGTTTTTTTTCAGAAGGGAGAAATGTATCCTGGAGACTAGAAGGACAGAATGGAGAAGAATATAGCAGCAGAAGACATGTTTGATTTTGGAAAACAAGCTCTGCTAAATACTACATTAGAACAGGCACTAGAATGATGCCTTATGTAAAATGTTATTGCTTGGACCTGGGTTCCAACTAAAAACTTCTGGGCCTGGAAAGAGCATCTCATTAGATAACATGTCCCCTTCCAATGCTAACAGAGAAGGAAAGAACCGACAGTAGCGTCAGCAACGACAAAACAACTTCCATCTCTGAAGAACCCCAATTACTTAATCAGGAAGTTATTTTCTTCAAAGACATGTTTTTCTTAGGGAGATACAGAATGGGGAAAATTAGGTTTAATGTTGTGAGTATGTAAAATGGTTTATTCTTGTATTATTATTGATTAATTATTGTATTCTTTTACATATGAACAACTGTAGAGCTACTTTCACCCCACCCTGTGTATTTTTCTCTCTTTCTTTTTGTATAAGAATCTTACTACTTGAAGGACAACCCCCGGAATGGAAACATGCCAACACAAGCAACCTTGTATAGCTAAGCATCACCTCACGTATTTAGCTTAGTAAGGTCAAGGATAGGAGTCATTTGTAGAAGGGCCAAAACCTTAGAAGAATCTGAGGAAGGCAATGAAATGCCAAATTGTAACAGCTGCTAGAGCCAGGAGGTCGTCACAGACACTTTATACTGATGAGTAACTGAACCATATACATATATTTTATTTATTATCTATGTACTCACTTATCATCTATCTATACATCAATAATTTATCAATCTACTCACTACCTATAAATGTAGAAGGGACAGTAGCCAGCAATGAACACTCAGAGTGATAGGTGAGAATGGATTGACAAATCAGGATCAAGAAATTGGGTAGAGAGAATGGGTACAAAAAGGAAGATCCTGAGGAATGATGGCAGCCCCCACACTGGCTTGCAGGTGCACATATTGGTGTTACATACGTACATTTCTGAACAGAGCTCTAGACATGCTGCTCTAGTTCTAAGCAGTCACCGTGGTGAGGATGAAATGGCCTGGCAGGTGTGAACGTCTTGCCAGGCCTTGTCAAGACTCTTTCGGTTCTGAATACAAGCAACCACGGCCTCACAAAGGACACCTTCACAGCTCCGACATGTAGCGTCTTGGGATGTCTAATGAAAATTTTACCTGGCCCAGTGATCAAAATGGAATCCTACAGCCTGTGTAAAATTAAAGCATAGAAGCTTAATTCTAAGGTGCTTTGTTTTGTTTTGTTTTTAGCCCAAGAGCTTCATTTCCCTTCCTTCATTCCTGGTTCTCCTAGTAACAGGTATTTGTCACCATTTTGCATAAAATCAGGTATCATGTACTGAGGGGCAGTTACTCAACCACCCATGTTCCCTACTTCTATAATTAATCCTCTTATTGGCTTATTTTTTAACCTTAAATTAATCCTTCCGTTAGCCAACTAGGATTTATTGTTGGAGAAGAAAAGAAGCAGAACATATTGTTTTTACTCTTGAAGATCTAACAATCAAATGCTTGATGTACAAGTACCTGATACACACTGAAAAGACATAAGCATACAAAAAGAAAATTAAACAAGTGAAAAATCAATATAGCTGCATGGAAGTAACTAATTCAATCGATATGTATGTGTTTGCTTGTATTCAGAGGGAATGAAGAACCACAAGACATTGGGCCCACATTGGTCTTTCAGGCAGCGGCCTCTGCAAAGAAGGAAACTTGAATAGAATTCTGGGCAAGGCAGGGACAGGAGCCCTGATGCCAGGTGGCTGGGCTGGCAGTGTGTGCGTGCAGGGGAAGAGGGGGGTCTGGCCAGGGTGGGTATAGAAATGTGCAACAGAGATTTCAGATCTAGTAGCTATTAAAATTTTTCACGCGGGAGGTCGTGATTTATTTAAGCTAACTTATTTACATAGACAATCAACCAAATATGTATATACGAATCTTGAGTAAACATATCTAATTGGCTCTCATAATCTTTAAAACGCATCATTTCTTTACTTACAAATTGCAGTTGTTTTTTTCCATGCTTCCCCTCGTTCCCGAATGGTTGGGAAGATTTTTACTGAGTGACTACGTAATCCCCCTGTTGCAGCTACGGGTTTTTGACCGTTGTGACTTGTGTCCATTACCTCCTCTCCTGAGATGTCACAGGGAAAATGAAAGGAGCACCTCTTTCATGGAGGGCACTTGGAGGGTAAGAATTTTGTTGAATCAACTCCATGTCCTTCACTGGCCAGCATAGCTCCCTGTGCATAGCAGTTACTCTGGGTACATGGATGGCCAACTTTACATACCTTTCCTGATGCTGCAGAGCAGGAAAAAGTGAGGACTTCATGCTGTTATCTGGAGCAGATCATAGGTTCATCCTACGTATGGAAATATGTCTCCTTGGAGAGTTTGAAGATGAATATGTACATTGCACATTGAAATATGAAGTTTAACTGAGTCTATCTCAACACTGGCAGTCTCCTAAGTTGTTATTATCAGTCCTGCAATTTTTAAAACATTACATAGAACCTTAGTTGTTTGGTTCCCCTTGACTTCCAGCTATTGTGCATGCACATAATGAAAGTACTTTGTCCACGTGACTAAAACATCAATAAGGTGTACGTGTGAGTACTATTTAAGAAAAAAATAGAGAAGGTAAAGCCTATTTAAATACATATATAAAACAGAGGCAAAGGAACCCATTTTCTGGTTAACAAAAGGTTCTCACCTAAGTGCGTATCTGAAATCATTCCCCTAGATCATATTCAGGTGGGGACATTATCCCCACATGCCCAGTGGAGAGCAAAGCTACCCATGCAAAAAGTGAGATCCCCTGGATGGTGTTTTTTCCTATAGTGGGTTTTTTGCTTTTTGCTATTTGTAGTTGATTTTCAAGAAAAGCGTGGCTGCAGGAGGCTTGGGGCTACCTCTTTAGCCCCTGAGTAGGAGCTCAAAGCTGGCAGGCCCAGCTGGCTTTTCTCCATCCCTAACAGCCCTCAGCTCTTGCTGAAATTAATGTGGCTCGAGTAAGGGCCAGGGCTGCCAGTTGTCCAACGACAAATCATTGTTTTTTGAGAAAAATCCCCCTTTTAATGATTCACAGTTGAATTTGGATTTAAACTCAGCTCCACCAACAAGCAAAACAATGAACTGTTGGAGAGTTTGCTTCTGAAGCTGCCAGTGTGCAAGCCATAGAGAGCTCCATGTCCACAGGGTTCAAAGGCTTTTGGTGCTGTGGCACGTGAACCTGTGGAACCAATGAGGAAACAGTGACAACAGATGACATTGTAGATGACATGTGGGTGTGGCGATGCTCAATTTCTGCTGCTCTTGCTTTGGGAGATCCACGTTTCATTTCTACTTCAATGTGCTCTTAGAGCAGGGGTGTGGAACTCATTTTCACCAGGGGCTGCAACAGCTTCTCAGTTGCCTTCAAAGAGCCAGAATAGTTTTAGGACTGTGTAAATGTAACTACTCCTTAACTGTTAAGAAGATGAAATTACATTTGGTCCTTGAACTGGACCTGGACTAACGTGGAGCTCTCCAAACCAGGAAAAATTTGTGCTCTCACGTTCTCTCCTCTTGTGGTATACCTGAATCCACCTGGGTGGATTGGATATTGACGGAAGCAGGGGCAGGAAGACATGTAGCTAAGGCTATAAGGACAACACAGAGCTCTTAAGCTTGGATGAAACTGTAGAATGAGGGTGCCTAAGTTTTATCGCAGGAGGAAGGAGGGTGGATGCAAGTTGCCATCCCCTTGTGACTCCCTTACTCAAACCAGTAAACAGTAACCACATCCTGGGGTAGAGGCCTTCCCTCTTTGTGTGGGAGAACATAGCAGATTTTCTCAAAGGCAGGGGTGCTGCTAACATGGGTGGGGCTCAGGCAAGGGAAGGCACGGAGGCCCACAAGCCGTAAATGTAAACGTTGAACACAAATAAAACATGCTGCGTCCACTTACTTTGACAAGTATTCCTTCCTACTCAGTTGGTGTATTGGGTTCAAATTTAGGATTATTGGCCTTTATGAAGTGCTGTGCTGGAACATAGTGGAGAGGGGAAAGCTCACCTGTCTTCTGCATTTCTCCTTCTTCCCTTTCCCCCGGCCCTGTCCTGTACCACCAGGGGCTGCGTGAGGGCCCCTCAGAGCACAGCTCCGAGCTCCATTTACGAGACCTGCAAACGATGGCTTCTTGGCTACCCCAGGGTTTAGGAGACCCTACAATGGCAACACAGAAGTTTGAGAAGTATAAAGCTTCATACAAATTAATTACATAATTATTATTGGAATGTGCCTTCTATTTTTCTCATCTGCCAAATAGAAGATGAAAATACATGCTTCAAGGCTTTGTTACTTATTTTCATTTTTTTCCATCAGAGTTAACCCCTTTTTTTGTGTTTTCCTCTTATAAGTGAGTAGGCCAGAATAACAGTATTGTTATATCTCGACTCTAAAACTTAGGAGCCTGAAAATACCTTATAGATTTTCAAATTCTGTGATTATTACCTAGATGCCTGCAGATTCAGGACTGAGTGGGTTTTGTTTACCTAGAGCTTATATTTTTTTCTCTTTAGTTCCAGCGACATTTAAAATCCAGAGACTTAGTGTACAAATCCAGGTTTGTAAAATCCTAAGGCCTGACTACCTCGGCCCAGCCTCCCTTGGTGCCAGAGCCTAGGGGGCAGTCTCTCTGCCCTTTGATTTTTCAGGCCTCCCTACCCAGGTTGTCTGTGAGTCTGGCTTCTATCGCCCAAGGTAGAACTTTTGGCTCCTGTCCACATCCAGGTCTTTGCCTCCTTCTCTGCCTTAAGCTCACTGACCCTCTCCCCTTTCCTGCAACACTCACCATTCATGCACTTCCCTGCCTCCCAGTCTTTGCTTAGCAGTTTCCTTTGTCAGCTGTGCACTCTGCTTCCAACCCAGTTAGTTAATTTCCGTTCATCCTTTTGAATTCGGCTCATCAAAGAAGACCTTCCTCAGCCATCAATTTGGGTCTGGTTACCTAATTACTCCTATAGCATTCTGTTGTTCTTCTTTTGTTGCAGTGAGAAATAGATGATCAAATAAATGACTTAATATCTATCTTTCCTGCTAGAATGGAAGTTCTAAGAAGGTAGGGACCAGACCTAGTGTGCTACCTATGCACAGTAAGCAATTAAAAAATATTTTCTGAATGAATGCATTCTTGTATTGAATTGATGAGGAACAGATGACCAGAGGGCAAAGGAACACAGGTAGATGCATAGGGAACCTGGGAAATAACCTACCTGACAGCTAAGGGGAGGCAAGAGTGCCTGTTTGAGTGGCAGGTCCAGCTCCAATGGCCCTTTACAAATCACATGCTATTTCTCAGGTTCCCTCTCAGCATTAGGTATCTCTCCTTATAATCCCACCCCAGCTACTTGGTTTTGCCCAGATATCCAGGCTTCTTGGGCCCCTTTTTTGCTTTTCTCCTTGAGTTGTAACAGGCAGGACCACAAGCTCACTGTGTATCAAATGCAGGGCTAAAGTCCAGACCCCCAGAACCTCAGTTCCTTCTCCTGAACCTCCCTGGCACCTTTGGTGGACTGAAGAAAGATCAGCTAGCTCAGTAAGGAATCGTGTGCCTAACAAACCCAGCACGGACTTTTAAACAATGACTTTCTCATTTCAAGTATTTTTTTATTTGGGGAAACCCAAAACATCGGAAATGCCTTGGAGAGGATAGCAATGTTTTGCATCTTTTTCTGTAGTGATTTTCTTCATTGCACAGCCTTTACAAAAGCATTTGTGACTTCACAAATATCATTCATGAAAAACTCATTTTAACATTGCCTCATACTGATGAGAGGGAAAGGAACATACAGGTATAGAGAATGTCCATGTTTGAGAAGAGATAGTGATTTTTTTTAAATGTCTAGATGCAATTATGAAAAAGAAAAAAGAAAAAGCTAGATTGCTAACTCATACCTCAAAATGATTTTTCAGATGGTATAACATTGAAATAAAACAAGAAAAATAAAAAACTCTGTACACAAGAAGTTGTAAAGAAAAAAGAAATTTGATTATAAAATTAAAAAAATTTATATAGACACAAAATATTGTTGGTGTAGGTAGCTGGATATTAAATAAGGAAGGGAGCAAAGGGAATGAGACATTAAGAAGCCTAATAAACTAGAAAGCCGAGTTGGAAATGGCCTACTTGCTTCACTAGGAGCTATCGCTGTACACACTCCCTAGAAACCACATACTGTGCATGCCCAGCAGAGGCTGAGACAGCGACCATAAGGGGGAAGTCCCTCCACCTTGAGGCCTGTGCAGTAGAAGCCAAGATGGCAACTATAGAGGTCTGTCAGTCTAGCCTGGGAGAAGGATTAGATTGGATAAGGGATATAGAACCCTGGAAGATCTAGGGAATAGATTGGTTAGAGGGAGGATCCAGCACCAGCCTGCAAAAGATTAGGAGGTTGATTGATTAGTTTGAAAGAGCACTTGGTCCTTCCCAAGCCTGAGATAAAATAATCCCAGTTTAACAAAGAAGCTCTCTCCCTTTCATTAACAGACATTTGCCCATCACTTATGCATTCTCTCCCTAGCAGTCATGTGGCCCTAGCAGCCGCCTGGGGCCCACAGCAGACAGCCTGAGCCTGCTACAGCAGCGCCAGCCAGAGCACAGCTAGGAACAAACTATACTAGTGAAGGAGACAGACAGAGACTGGACCCCGGTCTAAGCTTTAACATGGACTGAATCAATAGCACAGAACTTTTGGGCCTTAACCTTTGTACTGGATTTGATGAAGACAAGGGTATACTTTTTCCATGGCAAAATGGACAGAAAGGAAACACCGAAGCTGAACGTGGGACCATCCTTTGTGTTGTCCCAGCTTCTTCAAAAATGTTACTGCAAAACCTCAACCTCCCACCCATGGGTTCCCTGAAGTGCTTTTGTTATGACCCCAGGAAAGAGCCCCATTTCTATTGGCAACAATATCATAAGCAAGATTAAAAGACAACAAACTGTGACGTTTTGGCAGAACATGTGACAAAGGATGAATTTTCTTAATTCACAAGGCATTTAAAAATTAACCAGGAGATTCATTAGATTAACTAAACCTGCTAGATTAAAAAATACAGTCTAACAGGGACGAGAACTAAGCGGGGTGGAAATGGGAGGGAGTTGGGGAGCAAGGGGCAGGGGAGGATGAGATGGGAGAAATAGACAAAAAACTGTACTTGAAAAATAACTAAATAAAATTAATTAAAAAAAATACAGTCTAGTGGAGAGAAGTTGGGGGGGAGGGCAGGAGGACAAGGTGTCAAATGACACAAGTGTCATTTGTAATCCCCCCAAATACCCAAAACAGAAAACCAGCTAGAGTATCCTAGAAAAAAAATGCATCAGGTAATTCACAGAGAAGAAAAGATAAATAGCAATATATACACAAAATATGTACATAAATAGAAATTAGACATTGAGATATACTTCTAAAAAACACAAGATGTTAACAATGTCTGGCATTCAAGAGGGTGTGGAGAAACAACACACACTTTCTGGTGAGTGTGGAAATTGCTACATACTTTGGGAGAATGATTTGGCAATTGATGTGTATATATAAAATTTTAAAGTACATACACCTTTACCAAAGTGTCTACATATAAAAATTTCCTTGCCAGGTACACTCACAACCAGGCACAGAAATGCATATGAAAAATTCATTGCCCAAGTATGTATAAGAGCAAAAATTGGAAAAAGCCATATGTTCATCTTTGGAGGATTAGTTAAATAGATTATGTAGCCTGTTTTCTTAAGCTAGTATACAAATACCATGCAGCTGTTAAAAATCATGAGGTATGTGTTGGTTTGAAAAGATAGTCATAATATGTTGAGTGAAAAAATAAATCAGCACATTTATGGTATGCTTTGACTCATAGAAAGATAAAATTGACATGAATGTTTGAATATGTCTAGAAAATATATGAAAGTCCATATACCAAATGAACAGCTACCTCCTAAGTATGGTATTAATGAAAGGAATGAGAATTTTTACTTTTATAATACTGTTATATATATATATATATATATATATATAATTTATTTATTTTTAATCTTTATTATTTTTTATCCTCACCTGAGGACATGATTATTGATTTTAGAAAGAGGGGGTGGGAGGGAGAGAGGGAGAGGGATCTATGTGAAAGAGAAATGTTGATTGGCTGTCTCCTGCATGTGCTCCAAGTGGGGATCAAACCTGCAACCTAGGCACATGCCCTGACTGGAAATCAAATATGGAACCTTTCAGTTTATATGATGATGCTTCAACTAACCAAGCCACACCGGCTAGGGCTAGGTTTGTATTTTTTTAAAGTAATGATTTTATTCTTATTCTTCCCCAAATAACTACCCTGTGAAAACAAACAAAAAGTTAACAACAACAAAAAACAATCTTAGGTCATATGCTACTAAAGAGCAGGAATACTACACTATCCATTCAACAATTTAATTCAACATTTTTTTGAATGAACACATTCTCAGGAAGTATTCTAATAAATTTGCATAACAAAAAGAAATAAACCAGCATGGGAGCTCACTGCTCAGTAGCTGCCTATTTCTCTAATCAATACTAATACTATTAACACAATACTCAGGGAGTAGAACAAGAACTCTGGTAATGCAAGGGACACAATGATGAACTCCACTTAAGAAAAACAGTTTCATATAGAAAATGCTCACTCTGAATCTTAGAGGAAGAGAATCAGTTCTAGAACTTACTTTATCCTACTTACACTCTAATAAGTTGTCCTAATACTGTCTCATGGAGATTGGCCAAAGAAGACGTGAGACCCCTGCATCTGAAATAAAGGACTTCAGTATTCACTGCAGAGTACTCCTCACCTTGATTATCAGCATGCGGGTCAGTTTCCCTTGCCTCCCAAGTCCATTGAGACAATGCCATGGACCCAGATGAGTTTGTGCTGCAAATGAGGAACACCAAGCTGGGGACATCTACTGTTTTATAACAAACGACAAACAAGTCTGCTTCCCATGCCAGAGGGAGACACGGCCTTATCCTTTAATTACAAACCTGTGAAATGGCCCAGGTAAAAAATGATCAGTGCCTGGCATTGTTGGCATATTCAATAGGATGTGTAGGAGCTCAAGAATCCATGAGGGAGTATCTCCCAACAAAGAGTGGGCAGGGGAAGCTCACCAGAGGCACTGGCCATGCGAGACAGGCCTCACAGGAGGAGGAGGAGAAATGGGGAAGCAAGTAGCCTGGGAAGAGATGAATATATGAGTAGGTAGCAAGGACCAATTCTGACATTCTCAGAAGACTCCACTTTCCTCTAGACAGATTAGAAGGGTTTTGTTTTTCTTAGGTTGGACTATACTGTGTTGCTGCTTTTATAGGTTAGAAATGGTTGAATGATGGCAATTTCATGTTGTTGAACCTAATAGACTTTTCTAATGTAGTGTGGAAGATGAATGGGAAGTGGGAGAAGGCAAGGCTATTCATTTCTTTGTCTCTGTGTTTAGCATAGTGATGCCCCGTGAATATTTTAGTGACTCAATCAAGTTTATTGAATGAATAACTAAATAGTGAATGAAAGAATTCATTAAAATATAGGACTTTTTAAAATGGGGGGTTGTTTTCTTTAAAAAACAGGGATATTGTGGTAGGTTTTAAATTCTCTTGAGGATGTGTTAAATAATAGAAAATATAAATATTGGTCTCTGCCCCAAGTTAGTGACACAGCTCCTAAAATCTCTATAATATGTTAAGTGATAAGAGCATTAGGAGCCATTTTTGTTCTGACATTTGGTCTTTGACCCTTGTTCCTGACACAGACCTCCTAAATCCTTTGGAATTCCTGGGAGGATAGAAGCATCTTTCATTCTAATCAGGTGACCCTCAGTGGGCTCCTAAATAGCTTCAAGATGAGAGTTGGCCACCAGGAAGACCAAGTCATGATTAGAAGCCTGGAAATTTAAGTCCCTACCCCTTATTCTCTGAGAAGTGGGGAAGGGCTGGAGATTGAATTAATGATCAATCAGGCCTATGTGATGAGGCCTCCACAAAAATGCCCAAAACATGGGGTTTGGAGAGCTTCTGTGTTGGCGAACACCCCTACACATCCAGTGGCTGGAGCCCCCCAACTCCACAGGGACAGAAGCTCCTGTGCCGGCGACTCTTCTAGACTTCACCTTCTTTATTTGGCTGTTCATCTGGATCCTTTATCATATTCTTATACAATAAACTTTAAATGTAAGAAAATGTTTCCCTTCATTATGTGAGCTGTTTTAGCAAGTGACCAAATCTAAGGATGGGGTCATAGGAATCTCTGACAAATTAGACAAATGTTGTGGATAACCTGGGGAGCGACTGCCTGTGATTTGGTCTAAAGTGGGGGCAGTCTCCTGGGACTGAGCCCTTAACTTGCAGAGTCTGCACTAACTCTGGTTAGTGTCAGAATTTAATTGAATTGTAGGACACCCAGCTGGTGTCCTGAGAATTGCTTGATGTGTGGAAAGCCCACCCATCTGGTATCGGAAGTGTTGTGAATGTGGTAGTAGTGTAAAGGAGAAACATAAGAGAGTTTTTCTGGCTCAGGGTCCTTGAAGCCATCGAGTGAAGCCTGGACGTACAGGGTTTATATTATTTCAAATCGCTTCATGAAATAACATGCCACAATTGGGGAAATGGAGATTCTAGAGAGTTGGTCTAGCATAGTGGCTAAGCTCAAGAACTCTGGAACAAAGCAGTCTTAAGTTTAAATCTCAGCCGCTTGTAGCAATTCGGTCTTTCAGGGCCACAGTATTTTAAGCTGTAAAGTGCAGATGACGATTTACCCATCCACAGCACCCCCCTGCCTTGGGGCTCTGAGGATAACACAACACAGATTATGAAATGCAGTTAGAGTGACACTTGGGATTATTATTGTTCTGTTATTATCAATGAAGATTGACTAGGACTGGTTCTCTTTGTTTCAGAAGCAAAGGCTGCCCAAAAGGCTGCCCGAAAGACCTAGTAGGAAGCCATGAAAATGAGGTGACAATCTTGAATCACTCAGAGGGTGACCATAGGACAGAAAATCAAAGGTTACCTTTTGTGTATGTATGTGTGGGTGCTGCTCACTTCTGAGAAGAGTGAGATGGTCTCAGTCCGATGAAGTTGATGAGAACAAGAAGTATAATCAATTGCACAGGGAGGGAAGGAGAAGCTGGAGGTAGGCAGTTACCAAGCTCTATGTGTGCACAGATCTTACCTGTTCCCCAAGCTTCTGTTTGGGTCTTTCTGGGTGGCCAGTAAACCTGGAATGCATGCCTTTCCCTGGGCTCTCGGGGCAGCCGCTCCAAGTCCAAGGGTATGTACGCATTTCTCACATCCCAGAATCATGCTGTAATTATGATATATATTTCTCATGTTCTAAACAAAATGACATTGGTCTTTTAAGGTCACACATGCTCGATCAAAGTGAAATAGAAGTTCAGGTGTGTGCTGGGCTGCCCCTTCAGATAATTCAGGTTGCAGCAGTTTTCACCACCTGAATGATGTAGCCTGGCTGCTCAGATGTCACCCAGCTCTTACCTGGCGTTGGCTGCGGGCTATTTGTTTCTTGATGATTGATTATATCCTCTCATTTTAGGGTTTATTTCATCAGGTTATTACTTAACATTTGCATTGGACAGCCAGCTTCAGCACCGCAGACCATCCACATCAACCTAGCATATTATTCATCTGCTGCCTTTTCAGGTTGAATATACAGTTACACTTTGCTGGCCACACACCTAACACTTTTAGTTATTCCTCAGTCTTCCCTGCTCATGATTATTGTTATTTCCCAATTCATTTCACACACTTCCCAGGGTTTGTCCGAAGGTTTAGTTTAAAATGTTTCCTTTTATGTACATAATAGTTTGTAAATACATACATTCTTAACTTGTGTTCTGGGGAGGGAAGCTGAGGATAAAACCCGACACTGCCAAAGTCAACACACCCACAAATTTGAAGAGCGTAATATTGCTTTTCCTGCAGTTGGTGCTTCATAGGAAAGGCAGCAAATTGTTACTCTTTCGCTATAGATTCCTTTACAAGGAGATGAAAATGGAGGGCTTGGGGTTAAGTAAAAACAAAGAACATAACCTAAGGCAAGTCACGAAGAGGCAATTTCAGAACCATAGAAATTCTAGCTGAGGCCAAAAGAGATGATTTTTAAGGCTTAGCACTGTGACTGGCCTCTTGTGATGCTAATAGCATGCTTAAAAGCCAGTACCCAGAAAGGGGGTAATGTCACTTTAACCAAAGGAGCAAGGCTCCCAGCCTAAGTGCTGGCCAAGTGTAAAGTAGAAAGCCTAGCAAAAAATAATTGAAGCCCCTGTGAAATATTTCAATTTTTTTATTGATTGAAAGCAATTATCCCTTAATTGCATATTTAAATGAGGTATTAGGAGGTTTAACTAAGCAATGCCTCTTAATTGCTGCTGCACACTAGGTGTCACAGATTGTGTTTATTTCATATGTTAATTAAAGAGAAAGGGGTATTTTATTTTATTGACTACAAGGTTCTCTAAGGCTGCGTTGTTTAGGACAAAGTATGTCTCAGGTGTTTATCGCACGCTGGGCATTAATATCATCATTAGGAGAGGTTAAAGTTTTTTAATGAAGAGGTGCGTCTCCATTTACGTGTTTCCACATAGGCATCTCTTCAGTGGGGGAGGGAGAGCCCCAAATCCCATGGAAACCATAGTCTTTATGAAAGAAATATCGAGCCCCTTCCTCAACGATCATAAAACAAAGGGCGAGTTCTGATACAACAGGAAAAAACCCACCAAATTAGTAAAGAACTAGGGTTGCTACAGGATGCTCCCATGGCCTGAGGGTGCTCTCTCTTAGGGGCAGCTGTGGTCCCTGCGTGCACTAGCAAGTTGCTGCGTGATTCTCCACGGTGAAACGTAGCACCGCTTGTCAACAACGGAACAGGTAGAGATCTCTTTGAAGAGAACCCACAATGCTCCTTGAAAAAATATTTGAAATTCTTAGTGAGAGAGGTGTTTGTAAACCTGTGCATTGGAATGAGGTTTACTCTCCATCCTATGGTACTGAGTGGGGCTGTAAGAAAGGGCTAAAGAAGCATCGCTTTCTAGCTTGCTTTCCTTCCCTTTTCATCGTGTAATGCAAGGGTCATTGTTTAAAAAAAATACATTTGTTATTTACAGCTCTCTTGGGCTGACCCATCTGTCTTCTCAGAAGGCAAACAAAATGCAGTGTGTCAAAAAAAGGTGAGCAGGTGAAAGGCCTCTACCTCAGGTACCCCTTGAATGTTTACAAATCTACTAAAGAAAAGAGTGAAAGTTCATAGCAAATAATAGCAAAAATCTCATTCAATTGATTTTTTTTGTCTCAGAACAACAGATTCAGAAAGGAATATGTAGTATTTCTATTGCCTATTTATTTATTCATTTTTATTCATTTATTTGACAAATATTTATTGATACTCTAAGATGTGGTCTAAAGGGGGAGTATGATAAGCAAGAAACCCAGAGGACAGGGACATCGGACAGATTGCCACTATTTGTTTCAAACTCTGAAGGGCCAGTGCAGGGGGCAATAAAACACCTGTGAAGGGGTGACATTCTTATATTTAGGTTGACAAGTGACACTCTTATGTTTAGGTTGAGGATTAAAGGATTTGGGGGTTGTGGGTCCCCTATTAGGACATCCTACTGCAATGCAAACACTTCTGAACAAAGTTATTCCTCTCAAAATACCTTATGGACAGTAATAGTATTGATTGACTTTCATACAAATTTTAATGATTTTCCTTACTCTGTAAAATAATGTATATTTTTTAATTAAAATGATTTGATATCTACCTGAATTTAAACAGAGGCTATTTTCTACATATTCTATAGCCAATAGGCTGTAGATGAGGTTTGTATTTCTCTCTCGGAAATAGCCTGTGAACAAATAAGATCTAAACAGTTGAAAATGTTCAAGTAGTTGAAGAAGGGGAAATCTGCAGGAAAAAATTCCTGTCGTGCTTTTAAGAAAAATTTTTGGACTGGCAAAGTGCTTTGTGTTATAAAGGATAGTTCCAATTTACGGGCTCATGAGCTTATGAGTGGAATTTGCTTCAATCCTTATCTTTATGTTACAGCAATGGCACCCATATATGATAAGTCTTCGCTGGCAGAATTTTGAGAAAGTAATTCCAATGCAGTGAATGTAAAAAAGTGCTATCAAGAAAAAATATTTTTTCTTCCCTGGAATAGAAACCATTATTTAAACTGTTAGATGCCTGAGGCTTCTTTTCACACAAAATCCATCCCTGCAGTCAAAACATATCCTTTTCCAAAGAGTGTTTGTGTGTGTGTATTTTGGTGTCTGAGACCATTGCTTCTCCAAATATTCATTAAAAAATCAAATAATTATTTTATTTTAGTGCAGGTCTTAGTAGGGCCTTAGATTCTCAAATAAATGTAACTAACAATTGTGCTAATTTTGAAGTGTACCATTTTGCACTCAAGGACTGATTTGGGTGGAGAAGCTGGAAGTGACACTATGCAGGTTTTGACACCTCCCCCCAACCCCTCACCCCATTCACCCCCCCACCCAGTGCCAAAGAACGCTACACACCCACAAAAAAATAAACTGAAGCCTGGAAGAGAACCACAGAGCTTACATAATATGTCAGCCTCTTTGCTTTGTAAAAAATGGGCATAACTGGTTTGGTTCAAAAATAAATAAAAGGAAAAAAAGGCCAAAGTGACAGTGAAAATAATTCCCAAACTTTTTACCAACTGAAAGGAATTGTCTGTTAAGTGGTAAGAGACAGATCAATATCAAAGTTTTCTAAACTTCAGCTTTGGTCATGGGTTTAGGGCTTAAACTTAAAAAGTTAAACTTATGTAACTATTTTTAAGCTTATGCAATTTGGGGGACTTTTGATGTAAAAACAATGCATACATCTTACTTTTGCAGTTTATAGAAACACATGGAATTTCGCTAGCATACTGCAGGGCAGCCAGCCTCCTGGGGCCTTGGGGGAAGCTGTAGGTGAGGAGCCCTGCAGCTAAGGTCGGGTTCGGATGGCAAACCCACCTCAGTCTGCTCATCTCTGTCCACGGGCTTGTCTTGTTGTCCAAGAGTCTCCTACCACGTTTGGTGTGGAGTGGCTTGTATTTTTAGCATCTGAATTTTAGAAAAAGTGTCCTAGAGGAATAAAATGAAGGTGCTAAAGTGTGTGCTGTGGGAAATTAGAGTGATATGGTATAGAACAGAACTTTTTATTGTTTAGTAAAGAATTTAATTATAACTTTGGAGTGACAATAACCTTAATGATGTAATGCTCACTAATTCAAATCCCAATGATGAACAAATTTCACATTTTAAAATGTTCTTTGGTAATCAGAGGAAAAGATGACATTTTATGCATGTTGTACTTTGTGCACTCCATTCTAAAAGCATCCCAGATATTGCCATCCAATACCATCTTTTCCGTCAGTTTTGGAAGCTGGGTAACCGCAAACAGAGTATAGGTGCAATTGGCTGTGCAACATGTGATACTAAGTAATTTCTTCATGGAGAGGGCTGAAAGCTGACTTTTGGTTTGGCAGGGCAGCGGCAAGATGGTGGTATATTCATAGGAGAGAGCCAGACACTACCCCACATGTAGGCAGTTTAGAAAAGAGGTTCTACTATTCGTGGTCCCTGAAAATCAGCCTATAAGAGCCCTCCATTGTCACATGCTATGACTATGGAGACCCTGTGTAAGTAAATAATTTGCTTTATAATCTCAGAACCTCCAATCAAAAGGGCAAGGGCATGCTCTAAGTTAAGAGGCTACTTTTCTATCTAAATAGAATCTTGCGTGGCCCAGTGAATGAATGAAGACATGTATTTATTCATCCCTGGGGAATACAGTGGTGAGCAAAACTGATAAGGTGCTACCTTTATGGATCAAATAAAAAACCCTAAAAAGTATGGAGTTATAAGCTGTGCTAAATCACGTGAAGGAAAAGTGCTGAGTGTGATGAGAGTGCTTAACAGGGAACCTAATTGAATCCTGGGGGAGGGGTTAGATTTTTGTGTTGTTAGTGGGCCATTTCAGTGGCATTTTTTAGTGTCCTCCTCCCTCTGGCCCATGAGCTATCCAAAAAAAAAAAGTAGCAGATCAGAAATCCCCATGTTCCTGCTCATTCAATGGCCCCGAGAGTAGAGGCACACTTAGAGAGTTGAGCTTGAAATGTCCTGGGAATCGAGGCTTTCATAGAGATTTTGAGATTTAGCTATACCAGAACTACCTGAGGTTAGCTGTCTGGGAGCTCTGCAAGAGTAAGGAGATCGGCAGTTACAGAAATTGACCCCCAGGGACCAGGCGCTGCTCTGGAAAGCCCGCTACTTCCAGTCGGAAAGCAGGTTGGAGAAATGCATCTTCTCTGTGCTTTTGTCTCTCGGACGAGTTTCCACTAGCAATTGGTGCCACAGTCTGGACAGTCTGAATGAGTTTTATTTTTTGTTTCCTCCATGGATGTTAGCTCTCCGAAAGCAAGCTCTGAAAATTAGAAGTAGAAAAACCCTGGCTGCGGAAAGTGAATTGCTTTGGGGCCTTGAGCTGTTCACACTCATTTAAACAGGTTTCTTTCGTTTTGAACCTCTGTCATCTTCAGTGCGTTGGCTTTTGTCCCCAGAGGGGCAAGATGGCTGCTGCAGAGCTAGGCACCGGGGCCTCAGGCAGCAGCAGCAGCAGAAGGCTGGTGAAAGGCATCACATTAGAATGGGAGCCCCTTGAGGGCGGGCCTTTGAGGGTTTGGGTCGTTGCTGTGTTCTCTGTGCCTCGGACAGTGCTTGGCACATGGTGGGTGCTTATTATTTATTTATTGAATGAATAGCTGAATGAATAGATGGCTCTTTGGTTTGGTACTATTTCATTTTGGAACAAAACTTCTGGAACTCAAAGGTCTATATCCCTTCCTGGCCAAGAGCAGTATGGAGACTCTAATGATGAAGTCCAGCTCTGGGACAAAGGCTTTGCTCAGCCGTGTGATGAGGACTATGTCCCCCACCACACACACTGCTTCCTGAGGCTTTAAACAATGATTGTTTAATTAATAAAATATTATATAAGCAAATGAAAGATTGGTATTTATCAATGACTAACAACAGTGATAGGCTGAACTGCAAGTAAAAATAAGTGAGCGACAAAAACAAGAAGTTTTAGGAGTGAGTGGAAATGTTAATCAAATTTCTGGCTTACTTAATCAAATTAGCATTGGTGGTTAAAAACATAGACCCAATTTTAAGAGACCTAGTAATCCATAGTTTTTTTTAAATGTTGCAGAGGCTGGAGTTCAGGGTTGAGAGTAGGTCAATTTTATTGCAGTTTTCAAGTTTATAGTTACATTTCTTCTATTTCCTTTCTGTCTCCCTCCCTCCCTTCCTTTCTTTTTCTTTTTGGACCAAAAACATTTCCGTATTTCTCCCACCCCCCAGCTCCTGGTAACCAGCATTCTACTTTCCGTTTCTACAAGTTCAACTTCCTGACATTCCATATGTAAGTAATATCATCCAGTATTTGCCTTCTCCGTGCAACTTACTTCATTGATCAAAATGTCCTCAAGGTCCTTACATGTTGTCACAAATGACAGGATGTCCTTCTTTCTCACGGCTGAGTCATATTCCATTATATGCATCCCATTTTCTTTATATATTCATCTGTCTACAGACACTTCGGCTTCTTCCTCCTCTTGGCGGTTGTGAAAACGCTGCAGTAAACACGGGAGGGCAGGTCTCGCCACAGCCTGTTTTCATTTCCTTCGGGTATATAGAGAACGCTCGTACTGTTTTCCTTAGTGGCTGTACTAATTGACATTCCCATTAACAGTGCACAGGGTTCTCTCTTCCTTCACATCCTCACCAACATTCATCATCTCTTGTCGTTTTGAAGATAGCCATTCTAACAAGTGTGAGGCAATATCTCATTGTGGTTTTAATTTGCATTTCCCTTATGATTAGTCAAGCTGAGTATCTTTTTACGTACTTGTTGGCCATTTGTATGTCCATTTTTTTGAAAAATGGATGGGTAGAAAGCATAGTTAATTATATTTATGTCAGACAGAATACATTTTAAGCCAGAGATAGTAACGAGGCACAAAGGTCATTGTACAATAATAAAAGGTCAACTCATTAAGAAAACCTATCAATTATAAATGTACATGTACCTAATATTGGAATGCCTAAATATATTAAACAAATGCAAACATATCTGAAGAGGAAAATAGGCAATAATATAATAATAGTAGGGAATTTCATCCATTTTCAGCAATGGATAGCTCATCCAGACAGAAAATCAACATGAAAACATTGAACTTGAACTGCACTTCAGACCCAATGGATCTAACAGACATATATAGGACATCCCATCCAACAAAAGCAGTGTACCCTTCTCAAGTGTGCATGAACATTCCCCTGCACAAATCAGATGGTTGGCCACAAAGTATGTAAGTCTTAGCAAATTTAAGAAGTTTGAAATCATACCACATATCTTTTCTTGCCACAATGCTGTGAAATAGAAATCAACAAGTTAAAAAAAGGAAAATCTACAATATGTGGGATTAAAGAACATACCTCTGAGCAGCCAATGAGTCAAAGAAGAAATCAAAATGGAAATCAAAAAATATCTTGACACCATTACAGTTCTATGTGGACTGGTTACTTAGCTTTTATATTGTGATTTTTATGCATTTTTTCAGAGCACTGGAATGCTCTTTGCTAATGAAGTTGGCTGTCTTTCATGTTTCATTCACTGAAAATAAATATTAATATTTAATTTATATTAATAAATTATTGTATTAATGTTAATCAAATAAGTGCCTTTTAAAAATGTGGAATAATTAGGGAAATGCAAATTAAAACTACAATAACACTTCACATCCACCAGGATGGCTAAAAGGCAGATAATACAATGCATTAGAGAGGATGTGAAAATATTGGAGTCTTGAGGTATTCCTGCTAGTGGGAATGTAAAACAGTACAGCCACTTTGGAAAACTATTTGAAACTTAAAACAAAAAGGTTAAACAGTCACTGTATGACCCAGATATTCTACTCCTAGGCTCAAGAGAAATATGAATACACTTCCACACAAAAACTCAACTGTAAATATTCATAGCAGCACCATTCACAATAGGTAAAAAGTAGAAACAACTTGAATGTCCATCACTTGATGAATGGATAAACCAAATTTGCTATATTCATACAATGGAATCTTGTTTTGCAAAAAATGGAGTGAAGTATTGACACATGCTACCTTGTGGATGAGCCTTGAAAACATTATGCTGAGCAAAAGGAGCAATTGCCAAAGGCCACGTAGTGTATGACTTCATTTATATAAAATATTCAGAGTAGTCAAATCTGTAGAGATGGAAAGTAGATTAGTGGTTACCAGAGGCTACCACTACCAAGAGAGAATGCAGCCTGACTACTAATGGGTATGGGTTTCTCCTTTCAAGTGCTGGAAATGTTCTAAAATAAGTTAGTGGTGATGGTTGCATAACTTTGAATATACTAAAAAGCATTAAATTTTACACTTTGAAGAAGTGAATTTTATAGTATGTGAATTTTATCTTGGTAAAGGTGTTATAAAAAAGATGCTGTAAATTCTCATGTTTAGAGTGCAAACTGGTCTTAAATTGAGGATAAAAAGATTTGGGAAACTTTTATCTTCACTTTTCACTTTCTCCTCAGCACCTCATTCCTTAGCTCTGCTGCTTACTTACATCTGAAGCTCACAGGGAGAGAAAAGATGAGAAATCTAATGAAGAAAGTGAAAATATGAAGGTCTTCTAGAGAATTCTTTCCTGTTTCAAAAAAATGGAGCTGAAATCACACAAAGCCATAAAGAATTAAAGACATCTTTCCACTACATTCAAAGCCTGAGGATGACAACTTTCTTTAGCATAGAGAAAAATGTTACAATAAACAAAATAAAACAAAATAAAGTGAAAATGAGTAAACTTCACTAGTGTTTAACATATCATGTAGTGTTCTACTTACATATAATTTATGCATAAATTTACTGTGTCAAGGGCCCATGCTTACAAACACTTTTTTCATAATGTGTGCAATCAAAAAGTCATTGAAAAGCTAAGAGACCACTAGCTTAGTTCATGGCACTACAGGGAATGGTGGCCTTTTGAGGTTAAGGGCATAGACTTGCTCAGACAGCCTGAATTCAAATCCAACCCATGTTCTTTAAGTCACTTGTTTATCTAAGTGACTGCTCAGTCAGTGTGCAGAAGGGAAAGACCAGGTATTTGACAGAGGGAATTTAATCAGGGGGAACTAAGCACCAAGTTGTAATGGCTAAAATGTTCAAGAAGAAGTAGTGAGGCAACCCCAAGATTTACACCACCTAACTTCTGTTAGGGCTAGTGGGACAAAAAGAGAAAAGGGTGTTTTGAGAGATCAGGATCCACTGGGACAGGGGCCATGGAAGGCAGGGGCTGTTCTGCAAGAGCTGGAACCATTGAGAAGCAGTCTGGTGGTAGAGAGTGTACAGTGCTCTGGAAGGAAGGGGACTTCTCCTTCACTGCTGCCCTCTAGTGTCCTGCCAATGCCAGCTGTTGGCAGAACTTACCCTGAAGCCCCTGGCAGGGGAGCCTGGGAAGCCTAGTTTATAGGGATTAGACTCCCTACAAAATGAAGCTGAACTAGGGAAGGGCAAGAAATGAACACATGGTTTCCTCCATTTTAGGAGAAGAATAACGAACAGTGTGAACTTCATAGGATTATTGTGGAGACCAAGTGAGATAATGGGAAACCCTTAGCATGAGTATGGTATACTCTATGTGCTGAGCAAGTATTAACTAATATTTTGCAGTTTGAACTTAAACAAGGACACTGAGTACTTGAAATCAATGTTTTGGGGATTCTAAAATGTCACCTATTTATTGTAAGAAGTGTTAGTGGCATAATTAGGCCAGTTTAGTTGAATTCTTTTATAATATTGATGTTGAAAGACAATCAAACACTGATATTACAGGTTATAATGGAAGAAAAACGGATAACCAAGACTTAGTCAAGTAAGTGGCATAGTGCAGAATGCAGATTGGGGATCAGAAGACCTGGATACTCCTCCTAGCTCATTGGTAACTAGCTGTTTGACCTTGGACTCATGGCCCAAGAGTCTCCATTGATGATATGAGCAGCTTAGACTAGATGACCTCTAATTCCTCTCCAACATTGCCATCCTATGACTAATTAAAATTCACCACAAAGACACCTTGTACTTGTAGAGTGTTTTCCATGCACTTTCTCCTTTATCATCCCATTTAATTTTTCCCTGTGGTGGGAAGGGCAAAAAGCATTCTTCTTATTGAACAGATGGGGAACCCAAGGATTGGAGGGAGAAAGTGATTTGTTTTGATTGCAAAACAATTCAGTGGTGGAAGTGGAACTAGACTTCAGGCCTTCTCACAAGAACTTGGAGCATGTCTGTCTGCTGGACCTCTTCTCGCACCAGGCATTTAAATAGCTGTAGAGGCCGAAGAAGAATGCGCCATGCTCTCATGAAGCTCTGCTGTTTTTTTGTCCATGTGACCACATGGACTATTCATGTACATATATGTAACAGCACAGGATGTTGCACTGTGAGAATGTAACATGGATGCAAATATGTAACAATAGTACTAGTTATTTAGCCCATATTGAGATACACATCATTGCTATTGTTGTTAAATGTGCTTCCCAGAAGGAATAGCACAGAGCACAGAAGGACATTATTCATAATCTGTTGATGAGAATGATAGCTATTTCCTGTTTTTTTCTTCTATCACTGTTGTTCAATTGAAGAGTTTATTGTGAAATTGTTCAAGATTGTTTTTCTGTCATGAAAAAAAATCAGAAGATAGACTTCTTTATACTTACATAGTAGTCTTTACAACTATATACATGCAACGGCCTAACATTAAAAGATGATACAATAGTGTATCAATTGCATCAAACTTAAAGTAGTTAGAATCAACTTAATCCATGTCCAACCCACTGAAAACAAATTATTTATCCAATAACAAATAATTTAGATTCTGAAGTGGAAAGGATTTGTCTATTAACTGTCTTCAGGTTGATGTTAATTATGATGGTTATCAGTAAGGGATGATCAATGCACAGCATTCCTCCTGTATACTAGATGCCATGCGCTGCACCCAGAACAGCACTTGGCCTCTGCTTTGTTAACCTGAAACTTTCACTCACCAGGAAGTTAAGGAAGTCAGAACTGTTGAGTTCTGGAACTTTTCTTCTTTTTAGGATATTTCTTTAAGAGAGGTTGGCTTTGCAGCAGTAGATTTTAAAAGTTATCTCATACGTATTTCTACTGAGTGCAATTGATATTACTTTATATCATGCATCCTATATAATAAGAATTACTTGATTTGAGTACATTAAACATATATAAGTTCTAATTGTATAGGCCGATCATTAACATTTTTATGCAAATGTGAAAGTAATATCATCTTGCTGTTCTTAATACCCCATACCGTGGAAAGCCTCAATTTTTCCTTTAATTGTTCTTTTCTTCTGTCTCCATTCCTTCCTTCTTTTCCTACTGACCCTGGAGTTATCTGTAATGTGCTCCGATTAGTTCTTTTCTGGGTCCAGTTTTCTTAGTTCTTCATTCTTATTTATTATTGTTGCACTAAACATTGGGAATATGAATCCTTCGGAACTCTCTTTTCAGTTGGGAATGTGTTGGTTGTTGAATCCCTGACACAGTCAGGGCCGTCATGTAAGCTATTAAATCCTGGTTAAGTAAGAGGGCCTGGGCGTAGGAAGGGAGGAGAACATTGTGGAAAATAAACAGGAGGCGCTGTGTGCCCGGCAAAGGAGGGTGAGAAACATCCCTGTCTCTAGATAATTACTGTTGGGCAAATGCCACAAGAATAAAAACCTAAAGTCACACAAAAATAAGGAAGGACAAACTTGTTAAAAGAAAAGGGGAAATCGGCCTTTGTAACCTAGTTTAACCAGCTTACTTACCATTCTTTTCCTTGTCTGTCCCCTTCAGCTTGGTGAAAGATTTTGCCCCATTTATTTTTGGGGAGCAGAACAAATCCTCATATTTTTGATGTGATTGTTTGGATTTTCCTTTTGCTTTGTAGCTGCCTCCTGGAGTAGAGAATGTTCTCTGAACCAAGAATGAAGAAGGCCTGACCTGTGATTTGGAAAAGCAACATAGCTCCCAAATACCATAATTATTTTAGGATAAGGGAAATACTGAAAACAAAGCCCATGGTGGATGCCGATCATTGGGAAAGGAGCTCCCATGATGATGGGAACTTTTGGTCTGTGGTTGAGGTTATAACTGATGGGAGTCCATGTAGCTACTAGGGGTCCCCAGCTGGGCTGTGGGACTCCTACTGACTCCCAGAAGTGCTCAGACAGATGTGGTGAGGTTAAGAGTAGAGCTTGGGAGCCAAGAAGAAGCTGGATCTAATCATGAGGTCTCTGACCTGGTCCAGGACCCGCATTTTTAGGGCCATTTCCGGGTGGTTACTTTGAGAGACTGTTGTGGTATGAAGTGCATGGTTGCTGGCTTATTTGTGCACAGTTGCCGGCACTGTCTAAGCAGCCCGTCTGTGAGGTCATTTTATGGTGGGGTCGGTGAGTACCTCTGGATGGAAGCTGCATCAGAAGAGTGGAGGGCAGCGTTCTCTGTGGGCTGCTTTTCCATCCACTGGCCGGAGGTGGATAGAATCTGTCCTCTTCTCCCTTAGCGACTCAGAAGCTGGAGCATGGCTTTTGGCAATTGGCTGAATTATCTTCCTCATGCTCTCCTCCAGCAAAGCCCTGTCCTTCTCTCCCTGAACAGTCAGATTTATAACCTCACTTTTTCTTCATTCTATGCTTTGTGTTATTGTTTATTAATTTATTAATTGCTTCCAGACTTCAGCTTCATTGTTATTAACTATTGTGCATTTTAATGGTATTTAGTTCCCTCATTGCTGGTATTTATTGCTTCACTATCAATCCCCAATTCCCAGCTGTTGTTTTGAACCAGCATTGTATATTATTATGTCTCTTCATTGCCTCTTCTCTGTCACAGCTGACTGCTTTTCCACCTCTCCCTCTGCGGACTTCCCTACTGTTTTCTCTCTCAGAGCCTCTCTGAATACTTTGTTTTTCTTCCCTCCCTTCACTGCCCTTCCAATAAAATGCACCAGATTCTTCTATTCCCATTTACTTTTTCTCTGACGCCTTCTCTGTTGCCTTGGGGACGTTTTATGGTACACCACTTATTCTCTAGAGCCCAGCCAGGGCCCTGCTCCTTGTCTCTCTGATTTTCCTGGTTCAATCCAAGTTTCGGCCACAAAGTTTGCATCAACGCTCTGTAACACCCCCATCCTGGGGCTGCTGTTCCAGCCTCCTTCTTGCTCTGGACTCAGCTTTCTGCTCTGGTTCCCACCTCAGTGATTCCTGTCGCTTGCACATTTTCTGAACTTAATTGATCCTTGACAGAGTGGCTCACCTAGCCTGGGTTTTTATTCTAAATACATACTGTTCCTTCTCCCCAAACAAAAAATACCCTGCAGATATGTTACTCTGGAATTACATACTAAGATTTATTATTTATGTTTAAGGAACTATAGTAACAGACTTTAGATGTAATATCTCTTTTAATCTCAGCAAGGATGGGAGTAGTTCTGTGATGGAGCGATTACTCCTGTCTCATGGGTGGGGAAACTGAGACAGAGGGGATGAAATGTTTGTCTTCTCTTACATGTGAGTGGCTAGCGGGCTGGTACGTCCATCGGGTCTGACTCCAGAGCACAAGATCTTGACCACCAGGCTCTGCCAAGTCCACTGACAATAGCCATGCTGACCAAGTAGAAGCAGCCTCTCCATTTCCTTGGCCTCCATCATTAGCAACTTCCCTGTCCTGCAGCAGTTAAGCTGGCGTTTTCTCTCTTTACTCCACTCTGTGAAGAATATTCCATCTGTTCTATGCCCTCCGTGGGGAGGAGAGCTGTCTGGCAGCAGACAATAGGTACAGATGCAGGCAGCAGGTGGCCCAGGGAATCTGTCACTGAGCAGCAGGAAGTCACAGGATTGGTGAGCAGGCAAATCTTTGAATGGACTTGGGGATACAAGGACCCAGTCCCAAGGGACCTGGGGAATCAGGCTGGGAGCTGAAATGCAAATTCAGGCAGCAGAGGAGCTCTTGATGTAGTTCTGGAGCTGGGCACCTGGTGGGTTGGTACAGTAAGATCATGGCAGAAGCCAAGAATGTGGACCAGAGTCCAAGGTCAAGCTGACCTGAGGTGAAGCTGCTGCAGCCTGGGATTGGCTCTGTCCCAGAGTCACCGTGAGAGTCTACTGGAGGCAATGACCTTGGTATGATGCCATAAAGCCTTGGAGTGTGGTATTTAGAAGGAAGAAGTGGGTGTAGATATGAGAGAAGCTCTAAGGGGGAAGTTGGATAGCACATGGTAAATACCTTGCACCGTGCCTAAAACCTTTCTAATTAGAGCCAAATTTTATTCTGTATTTTTGTGTTTACTTTTTATCAGTGACCCCAAAACTCAGATTGGTTTATCTAAAGAGTTAATGGTGGCGTTTTGGATCAAGACATATTCTTGTTTGGAAGTATGCAATTAGTTTTCAGTAGCTAGGCTGCTTCTATAGAGTGATACTGCATTAACAGGTTAGATAACCTGTAGCTCAAATGCCTATTTGCAGAAAGCATTTTGTTTTATGATGTGGTAAGAATCATTTTTCTAGTAGTAGTCAAAAATTCCATTGCATGGTTCATGTTGCTAATGGTTCCCATGCGGCCGAAAGCTGGCTGGAGTAGAGGTGTGGTCTGTGGCTATGAGACCAAACCTTTCCTGAACCATCCACCTGGATAAGGTCAGCAACTTTCAACCTACTTCATCTCATGGCACACATAAACTAATTACTAAAATTCTGTGGTACATCAAAAATATACTATTATCCAGTCTAACCAAAAAAAGGTATAATACTGAGTCATTCACATTGGACAGATATCATTGTGTTGGCTGTTGTCATTTGTCTTTAATTTGATGGTCTAAGGGAAAAGAGGTCAGTAGCCCCGGACTAAATAGTCAGGTATCGCATGTTTTAAAAGTTCTTGTGGGACACTGGTTTAAAATTGGTGTTCTAGCTGATTTATTCCAGTACTTTGTTTCTAATATGGTGGAAGTAAGGAGCAAATGCCAACGGAAAATTACTGCTGTTGGGCCTCTTACAAGTTGGCGCAGCCTTCCCATACCTGCTGCAGAGTGGTCTGTAATCAGGTAAGCTGATTTCCTTTGGATAAAATTGTACACGCTTCTTCCCTTGGCCCATGCAGTTTTCAGCCTATGGGGGCACACAAAGCTCAAGATGGCTCTGATTTTGTAGGGCAATTCCCGCTACAGAGCTCTCTGCGGGATCAGAGTCCCTCGTGCACTCTTTCGAAGAGTGCTCTGCAGATCAACCATGACAGTCAAATCCTTGTCTATGGCTTTGCTTCAGCTTGAGACATGCGGGCACAGAGGAGAGAAAAGTAAGAGATAGGGGAGTTGCTCATTAAACCCTGGAGATGAAGACTTGTCCAAAGTAGTGCCAAAGTCACACAAAGCTGATCTGAAGCCACTGCCATTTGATCTGGGTTGAAGTTCATTTACTTTTTAGTCCATAAGCTGATGGTTTGAACAGGCTGGATAAATTGTGATTATATTACCAGGAAGGCTATGAATAAGACCAGAATAACAGCAGTCATGTTTGAGCACCTGATGTGTGTGGGTACCAGGTTGTGTGCTAGGCAATGTATTGCCACGATTCCTTTAACTCCTTAAATAACCTGCTAGGTGAGTTTGGTGGGGACTGCTGCTGGCCACCAAAATGCCCAGGGTGCTTGTATAGTCGGAGGACTGAAGCCAGGCATTCAGTGAAAGACCGTATTATTCCTTGTCCCCTCCGGCTAGGTGAAGTCCATTGCTAAGGTGTGTCTCACGTAGACTCTCCTGTTTCTGCAACAAAGCTTCAACCGTGAAGGCAAGAACAATGCCCTAGGGAATCACAGAGAAATTTGCTGGAGAGAATCTCCACTTAGTGAAAGGGCACACAGACCACACCTGACCTCCAGTTTGGGTTGCTGCCTAAAATGAAGACATTTCTATCTGGTTTGAACCATTGCATTTGGGGATCTCTTTATTATAGCAGTTTGTTCTTATTCTCTAACTCATGTAGTAAATATTATCTCAGTGAATAAACTAAGAAACTGAGCTGCAGAGATGTATAAATTTCCACCAAAGCAATATGAACAGAGCTAGGATTTGAATCCAGAAGTTTCTGCCCCAAAGTCCACTTGAGAATTAGTTTGTCAAGCCGTTTCAGTCCCCTAGCAAATGGAGCCCAGGATGGCCAGTAATGATAGGCAAAGGCCAGAAAAGACTCAGATGGAGGTGACATCAAAAGGAGATGCTGAGAAGCCCGGTCAGAGGACGCAGGGATCCTGGTTACTCAGGGAGGGGCCAGCTACTCCCTGACATTTTATAGGAAGTGCAGCCTACAGGAAACTCGAAGGCAGCACTTTGCAGTCTCTGCAGCACACCAGTCACCCGAGGGTCTTGTTCAAAACAGATTCTAGTTTAGGTGGACTGGGCTGAGGCCTGCAATTCACATTTTTCACGTGCTGTCAGGTGATGCTCATGCTGCTGACCTGGGGATGGACTGCACCTGGAGTAACAAGGATGTGCAAGGCTTTTCATCTCACGTGTGAGCATCTTAGAGTTCCAAGTCCAACCCCCCAAGAAGCTTCTGATATTTAGATGAATCAACTCTGTCTATTTATGATCTAAGTTACAAAACTCTGACAACTCCCAGAGTGCCTTTCAGAGAAGTACCTGGCTGTCAGGACACTGGATTGCTCCTTCTGTCCCATTTGAATTATAGGCTGTGTGTATTTTGCAGGTACTGGTCTGCAGGTGCTGAGATTTTATAGTCATGAGATGCAGTGGTTTGCTATAGATCAAAATATTTTTTACTTGTTTGACTGTAATCTATGGGGAAGGGGTGAAATGGCCAATTGATTATAATGTAGAATATAAAAAGATCAAAGTCCTGCAGCCCACAGCTGCAGTGCTGTCCGCAGAAAAGGAGCAGGAGCTCACGGGAAAATGTTCACGTAATATATGAGGCATTAAAAATTCTGTTACATTATTCTTGCCACCAAGATTGTAATGAAAATGGGAAACGGCACCAACTTAACCCATTCTCATTACAATCGTTAGATTGTAATCTCGTGTTCTCCCCTCCAGAGAATGCTAAATGAGATTTTAAACAAAAGAGAGGACAGAGAAGTATGGAGAATAAAGGAGCAAATAGAAATTGGAAAGTTAAAAAGAGTGATGCATGATAGACTTCCCTGCATTCGTCTGAGGCTTTCCCTTTACTTTAGAAACGAGAATGGAGACCAGTGCCTGGCAAAGACCAGTTTAAGCGGATGTGGAAAATCCATACCACAACCCACACGTGGTAACTGTGCAACACGAAAAGGGAAATGGGCAAGCACGAATTTGCTCCTACACTTTGATAGCTCAGTTTACTCTAGGTTAGAGGGTAAAAATGAAATTACAAAAATAAGAAAAAATACTCAGAAGACCACAACAAATGCTGAGAGGAAGAATCTGGTAAATGCAGTTGTCTGCACATAGTTCCATTTTGAGCTCTCTTTTCATTTCTGCCATCCCAGGCAAGTGAGCATGCTTAAATCATGCAATTATACTTGTTTCCTTTGTTTTCATATTATGTACTCAAGCGCGGGCTCTCCAAAGGTAACATGCAAAGATGTGTGGTGTGCAGGGAAAATACCATGAGAGAGACATCTTCCAGGATTTATAGAAAACCATGGCATACTGGCTATATTGGTGAATTTTTCAGAGAAAGCCATTCATTCTAATCAGCTCTACAAACATGTACTGAGCACTTACTAGTTCCAAAGTGTTATGATGGTTACTAGGAAAGTCCAGTTTAATCCATTCACTACTTAATGGAAAAATGTATTTCTAGATAGATCATCTACTGTGGGCCAGACACATTTGCAAGAACTGGGGGGAAAGAGTATTAAATCAGAGACATAGAATCTACATTATGTCTAGTTGGGTGGTAGAGCGAGGCGTTGCACAAGTAAACAAGTAAAAAAAAAGTAAAATTATAATTTGTGACAAGAAATAGATATGAAAACAAGATAGTAAGAGAAGGGCCAAAGAAGGAGATCTAATTAGAAGAGGCAGGATGGAACGGTTGTCTCTAAGGAAGTGGCATTTAAGGAGGACCTTGAGCAAACCAAGGAAAAAGTGGGAGCAAATGCATTCCTGGTAGAGAAGAGTGACCAGTTACTGGTCACTGCTCTCCTCCTTAAGCTTGGTGGAGGAGACAGGTGGGTGTACCACAGGACTGATCAGCAAAACTGATCCCACTCAAGGTGGGGGAGACTGAGTTGCTGCTGTCAACGCTGCCTGAAGGGGGGAGGAGAGAGAGGAAGAGAGAGAGAGAGAGAGAGAGAGAAATTTTCAGCTCTCTCTCTTCTTTCTTTCCTCCAATTTTCAGCAAATGCCTCCCGTTGACCAAACCTTGCTGGTAGTCAGTGGGCAATGGGAACCAAGCAAATGTAGTTTGCAGAGAGGAGGAGAGGTAGAGAGTACATATGAGCAGCAAAAGCCAAAATACTAATCAATATACAACACGTAAACGAGTGATGTCTACTATAAAAAAAAGAAACTAGGTAAAATAGAGTAGAGAGCGGCGAGGTGGTGGCGGGATGTGACTCTGCATAGAATAGTCAGAGAAGATCACTCTGATGGATGACAAGTGTAAAAGGGAGCCAAGTGAATGAAGTGAGAGAGGGAGCCGAGCTTCTACCCGAAGGAAAGTTTTGCAGGTAGAGAAGCTAATGCAGGGACCCTGAGGCGGGAGCATGCTTTTCGTGTTTGAGGACCAGTAGGGTCACAGTGTGACTGAAGCCCTGTGAGCAACGGGAAAGGAAGTGAGATCAGAAAAACACAGGAGACTGTGGGGCTTGGTGGACCTTATGGGGACCTTTTAGCCATGGCAAGAGCTTTGTTTATCAGCTGAGTGAAATGGAAAGCCACTGGAGGTTGTTGGGCACAGGAGTAGCTTGACTTAATTCAAGTTTTTATTTTTATTTTTAATTATATTTTATTGATTATGCTATTACAGTTATCCTGACTTTTCCCCCTTTGCTCCCCTCTATCCAGCATACTTCACTCCCTCAGACAACCCCCCAACCATTGTTCATGTCCATGCGTCATGCGTTTAAGTTCAAGTTGTTAAAGAATCAGTTTGACTGCCATGTGGAGAGGAAAGGGGAAGCAGGAAGAACAAATTAGGAGCAGCAGTGTGCTGGCACATGTTAAACTGCTGGCCCTCCAAAGGAAAAGACAAGTAAATAAATGTATAATTACAAGCTGTCCTAAGAGATGGAAAGGAACACAACAGAATACTAAGAGAAAGACAAAGGGGACATCTAATTTGGATAGTTGAGAGGGAAAGGCCTCTCTATGGAGGTGACAAGGTGGGAGCCAGGTACACGTCCAGGGTCATCTAGTCTGTTTCCCTGGGTTCAAGCAGGATCTGTCAACATGTCCAGATGTTGGAGAGAAACACTTAAAAAATAAACAAGCAGCCATCAGGGAAAATATTTTCTTCCATTTCCTTTGGTAACGTATTCTATGTTTATCATGTGCTCATAGGATTTATCCTTGCATCTAACTTGCATCCACCCAACTGCACTTGAAGTCTTTTCTTGTATGCCGAGTGGAGAATGGAGAACTGTTCACTGAGCTCTACGTTTGGTCTCATTAAGTTACCTGCATACCAGTGCTTGGGATTGGAACTCAGTGTAGCTGAACGGCTCTTCCTGATGCGTTAGTCCTGATGACTGGTCCCCTATTCTGGTGAAGTTAAGGTGAATATTGACAAATTTGAATGATGTTGCGAATCACCTGAGCTGTTGCACAGGCCTGTTCAAAATTGCTTGTAGCCTCTGGGTACCAGCACCAAATAAGATGCAGAATGAGCCACAAAGGGACCTGCCCTGAGGGTTTTGCAATTCCCACTATCGAAGCCCAAGGATTCCTGAAGGAGGTGGAAGGAAATGAGAAGAAAAGGCAGCTGAAACAGTTCACTGGACATGTTCTGAGTTTATGTGTTGTATTCTTTTGACAGCTTTTATAAGTATGTTGCATAGATATGATAACAGAGAAATAAGATAGAAATTGAACAAGTACATAAATATAAAAAATTGCAAACTTTGCATATATAGTGTTTATATATATACATACACACATAATTATATAATTGTGTCAAAGCAATATTGTATTTCAGGAACACCTTTGCTCTATTTACTGTTTTTCAGGTAAAGAATTTAGTTTTAAATGAGAGAGACTTTGAAGGGATAATAAATAAATCTAGGAGGAAAATGGTAATGTTGAGAACATGTGGTAATTCATAAGAAGAGAGAAAAGAGATTTACCAAAAGGTCTAGGCTAGTAATATACACGTGTAACACTGAGAATGCAAGAGAGACAGTAGGCCAGAGGAAGAAAAAGGAGACCAAAAAGAGAACAGCCTTGGGAGAAGATCAAGTTTATGACTAGAGAAACAAAGATGTTCCCTAGTGCTAGATGGCTTCCTATAGAAATATTTTGTAGATGGCAGTTGGTTTGCGCCCACTCGACAGACCACAGTGTAAATTCATTGTTTATTAACAATGTCATTGTCTTATCCTTTTGGTCTTGTGCCATATATGTAGGATGTATATGTATGTTCGAACGGTGATTTCCTGGAAATAAAAACTGGCATAGAAACTGGGCAAATACTCCAGAATAATACTCACAATGAATGATAATATAATGTGTCCTGGAGAAGAAAGAAGGGAAATTTGCTAGCAGTCTTTAAAATTATACTGAAGGGTTTTATGCAAAGAGTGGTGATTATATTTTATTATGGAAATGTGTGTATACACAGTCTTATTGAAGACACACACAGAAAGGAAACTTAAATGTATTATGAAGACACATTATTGGCACAGAGGGTACTCCAGCATTGAAGTACACTACTACGAAAGTCTATAGAAGGAGTTTTTAGGGTTCTTCAGATATAATTTTAAATTCGAGCATGCAAATGAAGTAGACATCAAAATGATGGCAGGCGTTTTACTACTCAGAGGTGAGCATTTTTGACCTTGATGGGAAACCAGACTCTTCAGGTTCCATCAGAGTTATTCCCACCTCATCAGTATATTTTTGCCTGCAAATCACCAAGCATTCATTTTATTTTTACAAACAAAGCAGCTTTTTGAAAATGTAAATCTCCATTTGCATGCACATGTATTTCTCTCCATATGCCAAGCCCATTCCAGTGCCAGCATGGCTGGTAGTTAGCATGTGCCCTAATTACGTACCCCCACTAACTCTTTACCCCTTAGGTCTCAGATCAACTGTCACCTCCTCAGGGAAGTATTTCCCTTAATTAGATGCCTCCTACCCCCACCCCAATTATGTTCTCAGAAAACCCATGGTTTTAAAAAATTGTTATTATATATTTATTTTTGTATTTATTTGTTTACCATCTATCTCCCTCATAGACTATGAGCTCCAGTGGGTCAGGGGCCCAACCTATTATGCCCCTGCTGTATACTTCACACTTAAGAATGGAGCCTGACTCATAATAGGAACTTAATAAATACTCATTGAATGGTTGAATATAACCATTTAAAAATGGTGATATTAATGAAATAATTGTTGTTGTAAAAAGACCAAAGAGGAAAGTGTTGACTCAAGACCTAGAACCCTTACACATAAAGAGCAGGAACTCTCACTTACTATAAGTATTTTCCAGTGAAAGAAAACAAAGGTACAATTTTTTTAATTATAAAATTTATTTAAGGGTTATGCTCAGAAGCAGTGTGAGGGCAGAACACATATCCGTAAGGCAGTGAATATTTCTCAGATGAGCTCTTCTCTCCTCTTCTTTCAGTTTGGTTGGCCAAGGTTGTGATATGACTGAAAAACTCAGTCTGATCCTGTAATTTACAATGTCTTTTTCTTACTCTGTGTTTTCCAGTCATTTTGTTGCCTAAGATGAATTGTTATTTGTTCTCTTATCTGGGCAGCTCAAAGTGGTTATTCTTACTAGCTCCCGAAGATTACTTAATGTAGCCATTTTGTGCCATTTATGACCCTGTGGAGTCTTCGGTTCACCATTCATTTTTCAAGGTTAGGGAGGAGGATGTGGGCGTGGAATGCTCTTATCCTTGGCTAGTGATTTCTTTTCCACGTGTTGAGTCACTGGAGCT
The DNA here is from genome assembly GCF_021234435.1 of Artibeus jamaicensis. Lineage (NCBI taxonomy): Eukaryota > Metazoa > Chordata > Mammalia > Chiroptera > Phyllostomidae > Artibeus > Artibeus jamaicensis. The sequence continues at coordinate 11,425,371 of NW_026521803.1, read as the reverse complement.
CCTCCGTTTTCATATGCTCTTTACAGGGCCGGGCAAAAGTAGATTTTCAGTTGTGAGTACACAAAACACAATTTATTCTTGTGTTACTATTTATCAGTTATTGTATTATTCTCCGTTTGAACAGCTGTAAGCCTACTTTTGCCCCACCCTGTGTTTAGCTGGGTGAGTACAGTACGCTGCACTCAGGCCTGGTGCTAGGGGAGAAATCCAAAGAATGTCGTGACTCGAAGGGCCAAGGCTGACAGGCTCTGTGTGAGGATTGAAGAAGGAGGAGAACACACCTCAGATCTCATGCTTCTGAAAACACCTTATAAACCCCTTTCTATTTCTCTGTGGTTCCGATGAAAACAAATGACACACAAACACAGAAAACACGAGTGGTTTTGTGTGTGTGTGTGAGATACAGGGGTAAGATTGGAGGTGAAGAGGCACTTTGTAGTAACCAACTTAACATTATCTTTAGACAACTTTATGAATGAACTTCTCTTAGGTCTTTACTGTAGGACCTGCCATATAAATTGCTGCTCAGGAAGTCTTATTATTGAAAGAATAAGTTACAATGGATCTATGATCATGAATGTCATAGAACAAAAACCCACCAAGTCTAGAGAAGGTGTTGCAAATAGGCTAAGCTGAACCTTGCTCTGATAAACACAATGAAATTAATTCTCATAGGGATTAAAGGACTGGACCACTGTCACTATAAGTCATGTGTATAATGGGATTGATGAATAGAGATGGAATTTTTAGGAGAGATACTAGAAATCATTCAGCAAATTTGAGACAAGTTGGAGGGTTCTGACCAATGAACCCTCTCCTTCTCAGCATCCCTCTGCTCACACTCATAAGCAATTTGTTCTGCATTATTTAGAAATTGTCTCAACATCCACCTCAGTGTTTGTGTAGAAATATCCATAAAGAGTTATATAAACAGTATTATTATCATAATTATTAGTATCATTAGCTGCTTCATTTCTTATCATTTTCCTTGTGGTTCAAGTAGGGTCTTCTGAGGGCTGTTAAAGAGCTTGAAAAAATAAGAATTGTACTTGTAGATATTTATTCTTATCATATTATTTAGAACTTTCTCCTAGGGAATCCTGTGAATTCCCAGTTCAATAACCCACAAAAACCTGAAATCCTCACCCTGCTCCTCTGTAAGCTCTAATAGTGGCAAGATGGAGCAAAGACTCTTATTACCAAGACTTTATTATTCATACAAAGTATTTGTGAGCACTTGTATGCTGTGGTGTATGATACATAACTATAGCAGAACTACACTTGGCAGGGGACTGCAGCAAAGATATATGACAGTGGTCCCTCCAAAACCCCGGACTTATCTTCTGCAGGGTGGGCCCCTTGTAGTACATGCTTCCCCCACTAGGCAAGTGTTCTAGGAACCCTTCTCTATCACTGTACCAGCTGGTGTTGTTGTGAGAGGTTGCATTCAGCTTCAGTGAATTTTTTTGAATACTCTTTCAATGTGTTTGCCCATTTCATGATGAGCAATTTACAAGCACACGTGCTTATGCTGAGCTGAGTGTTCAACAGTTTTTAACCAAAAATGTCATGGTCCCCCCATGCCCTAACCTCCCTGTTCACCTGATCTCACCCTGATAAACTTCTTTTTTTGTTTCCCCAGATGAAAAAAGTCCTCAAAGGAAAATATTTTGCCAATGTGGAAGAAGTGAAACAAAATACGGCAGCAGCACTATAAGGCATCAAAGTCAAAGAGTTTGAAAGCTGCCTTAAACAGTGGAAACAATGCCTTGATAGGTGTATTGCATCAAATAGAGAGTATTTTGAAGGTGACTGAAGTTTAAACATGTAAGAATACATGCACAATTTTTCATAAACAAGTTTTGGGGTTTTTGAGTCCCCCTGCAAACTCCTATGTTTGCAGGCTGTATAGGCAACGACTTCCTCATTAATGCAGCAGTTCACTAAGGATTGCCCTAGCTAATGGGAATTAGCAAGTGCTAGCATGCCTACACTCACCTTTTGAGAAGCTATCCTATATTGAAAGAAACAGGCCTTTTGAATGGTACTTATTGAAAGAATCTCATTCTTAAGGTCTTTTTCAAATGCAAAATTCAGGAGTTACATTTTCAAAGGTATCACTATTGGTCTTCCTTTAGGGGCTAAACAGTTTCAGAGTTTGTACAAGTATTTGAGCCCCATTTTCCTTGGAGTTTTTGCCTTCTTTCACTGCCGTGAACAGTGGTGACCTTTATAAAGTCAATGTCAGGCTTTTGCTCTGTGGACTGAGATGTTGCTTATGGGTTCACATCATTATATCCAGGGTGTGGCAAAAGTAGGTTGACAGTTGTGAATATGCCAAACAGTGTATTCTTGTATTATTATTTATTAGTCACTGTATTATTTTCCATATGAACAACTTTTGCCCACTATGTATTTACTCAGTATTTAATCAAACTAAATAGAGAAGACAAACACTTGTACAACAGAAAAAATGATCAACGTTGAAAAGAAAATTGTTATAGCTTCAAATTAGGTCAATTAAAATGATGATACATTTCTAGAAAATGTAACCCACCCATTCATTCATTCATTCATTCATTCATTCAATAAGTATCCATTGAGTATTTACCATGTGGTAGAAACTGTGTAAGGCAGTGTGTGTCATAGACCAGGTTCCTGTCCTCAGGGAATTTATAGTTTAGAAGGTACAAAGATTAGCTTCAACTATATAAATTTTCTTTTACTTGACTATTACTGACTTATAAGTCAGTTTCATGTGTTTCAACTTAATACAAGCAAAGTGTGTTATGGGTGCACACAGGAGGAAACCTAACATAGTTTAAGGATCAGACAATGGCTCCTGGCAGTGGTGATCAAATGCATTAAAGCTCGTCCTACCGAGAACCTGACTGTGCTGGGGAACACGAAGACAGAGAAGAGGTAAGAGGGAGTGTGGAGAGTGGAGAAGGGCCAGATGGTGGAGGAACTTGGAAGTCATGTTGTTTAAACTGCATTTTAAAGCCAGGGAAGAGTTTGAAGTGGAAAAGCAAACTAATCAAATTTGCTCCCTTGGAAATCATTGTTGCAAAATAAAAAAGGACCAGAGAGGGGCAAGTCTTGGGGAAGAGTGACTGGTTAGAGACTGGGAGATGGTGCTGGCTAATCAAGACTGGTTACCATGAAGACGGAGAGAGAAGGATATTTGGGAGACAGGATTGACAGGACTTGGAGACTCAGTGGACGTGAGGTGATAAGGAAGAACCATGGGTTTCTGGTTTAATGGTTGTGCCATTTATGAAGAGAGAGAACACAGAAGGAAGAGTAGATTGTGGGCATTGTTGAGATGCTGAATTACAGATTTGTACATATTGAATTAGAGTCAATTCAATATGCTTGGTAGTTCGTGGCAGATATTTAAGTAGAGAATCCTAGTGGTCATCAGTTATACAGGTTTGGAGCTGAGGAAAAAGTGAGGTCTGAATAGGAAGTGAAGATTTGAGAGTCAGTTATAACTAGATGGTAATTGAAGTTAGGAGAGAGAGCCAATCAGACTTCCCAGTGTATAAAATGTGAAAAAAGAGGAAACAGATGGAAGAAAAATAGTCTGTAATGGGAGGCAGAGGGAAGGAAAGGAACAGGGGTAGGGCAAAGGGAGGGATTTGGTAGTGAAAACAGGAGAAATTCAGTGGTTTGAAAATTAACAAATGGTCATTTGTTTTCAGAGTTTCTGAGCGTTTAACAAAATTAATGGCAAAATTAATTTGATTTAAAATAGGATTCAATTATAAAATAAAATTTAATTGTAACTAAAATAAATTCAGGTAATGAAATGTGTGACTGACTCAGAGAAAAAAGACATTTCTTAGATCCTCGTTCTGACTACAGGTGAACAAAAACATGGCCAACTTAATTTACTCAAATTTAAAATTTTATTTTCCATTTGGTCTTGATTAACTGTTAAGTACTGAGTCATGTAATCAGCTGAGTGACAATGATTCATGTAATGAGAAATCAATCACTACATATATTTGGATTCAAATCAATGTTGTCTTCATTTTGGTGGTCAGAGAATAACCATATGATGTGTGGTTTGCCTGGGACAAACTCATTATGCTTGTTATCTTGTTTTTATCTCCTTTGCTCTAAAAAATGTCCTGGTTTAGGCAATAAATGAAATGGTTTTCTAAGTCATAGTTATACTACTTTTATGTATTTCCAAAATTTAGCTCTCACTGCTCAGGTAGAAAGGTGCTCAATTCACACACATCTGATTTTACTATGTACTCTCTGGCTAATTATAAGAAAAATCAGATGAGACACATGTATGGATTTTTTAATGAAAACAGTAATAAGAAATGTATAGAGGAAAAAACTATTTTTCTGCTTTGAATAAATAATGTTCAATTAGGAATAATCAATATTTATTGAACACCTATTATGGGTTAAGCACCATGTACAGATTCTCAAGTTTCTTGCTCCTTTATATAAGCACTTATTTTTCAGTACTTTAATTCAGCCTGTGATACTCGTCCTAACTTTTATTGGCCTCTATATTATTTAGATGTCCTTTCCCTTCCCTCTTTAATTATTAGAAATATAATCTCCCTTCTTATGTATATGCATCATTATTCTACTTAGATTCTATTTGTACTACCTAGGGGAAGACAAATTAGTGTCTGGCCAATGACATATCATAATAAAGACATTGACATCTATAAGGAGGGAGCTTCTTGGATAGAGGAAGGCACATTCCCCTTAGGAAGTGGTTATAGTATTTTTTCTTGCAGTATGTCTAAAGTAAAGCAATGAGGGGACCAATAGAACTGGTGGGAGAGTTAGGGGGAAGCTAGCAGGAGCACAAAAGAGTGAGGGCAGAATTGTTCTGCCCAGCACCCTTCCCTTCTGTTCCCTGTTCACCAGCCACAGCTGATCATCCATCAGAGGCCATGTCCCAAGGGAGAGCTGGCAGGTCCATGGTAGGCACAGGAAGAACACAGAAAACCAAAGGCCTTTCAGTCTGGGAAGATACAAGTGCTTTAATAATAGAGGGAAACGGCTGTGTGCCAGGCAAAGGAAGGGATTTGGTTTAGAACCAAGGCAAATATGAATAATGAAAAGGTTGAAGAACGCAGCTGTTAGGAGCAAGTCAGATGGTCTCGGGCCAGCTGGAGTGGGAGAACAAGACAAGGCTCTGTCCAAACCTTGGAGACCAAGGGCACAGGTTTCAGACCTTTCAAATCTTGCCCCGTCAGTAAAACTGTTTGACCATGCTTTGCTAATATATGTGTATTTACTTGTTTATAAGTTCTATATCTGTGCCACGATAATAATATAACATGTAAAATATAAAGCATACACAAATACAGACTTTAAAGAAGTGAATAAACTTCATGTAAAAAGAAGTTCTAATATTTTCTTCTTGCATCTCGGTCAATTATGTTAGATTCAACCACTACTCTAGGAGGAGCAGAGAGACCAGATCAGAAGAGGGGCCAGAAAATGCCCTGTGTAGCCCTCTTGTTTTCAGGAGAATCCTACTGGGCTTGGTCCTTGAATAGTGATTTCCAATTCCCGCTGGATCTTATCATGCTGGCCAGCTGATTCTAATATGCTCTTTCCTGTTGACAATCTTCAGGAGTTATCAAGGATGGGCTAGTTAATGGGAGGGCAAAATTATAATTGGCATGTGTTGAGATAAGAATGGAAGGCAGTGATTTGGAGTGAGTGTATTAATGATGAAAAGAATTTAGCAGAACTTTGTGTTCTCATGAGAAAAAGTGTCATGAAGTAGTAAAATACTTTCCTCTTCTACTTGTTGGAGTGAGTAGAGAGAAGAGTGGGGTGGCCATCCTTCTTTTCTTCTTTTACAAAATAATTATGTTAAGTTTATTGAATAGGCAAGTAGTAAACCCTTGCAATCTAATTCCTTGGGTGTGTAAGATCCAGTCTGTGCTCATTTGATTAAACAGAGGAGTGTGGACAACCAGTTTTCCTCCTTTAGATTTCTAATTTGCCTCTTCCATGTCCTTTTTAAAGAGAAAACTACTTTCAGTTCTGGGCTTGGTTGGATAGTTTTTTAAGAGTATGGTTTAATCTTGCACTTTTTGCCCCCTTTTGTCTTCATTTTATTATTTATTCAAATGTATGCTTGATCACTCCATTCATTCATTTTCTATATTTATTCACTTTATTCATCATCCACCATTTACAGAACACCTGTTACATCCTGGGAACTGGGGATATCCGCAGTATCTAAGAGGGTAAGAAGTTGTGTCTTTCTAAGTGTAAAGCCTTGTGGGGTGTCTTTCCAGTCGAAGAGAGTTTTTCTAGTGTACTCCACTAACCAACCTGACTTTGGATTTTGAATTTAAAACTTACAGAAAAGCAAATTTACACCAAATTGTTTAAAATATTTACTACTGTTGTTCTCATTTTGGACCTCAGGTGCAAAGGGTTGAGTTAATCTTTGTTCCATGCAAGACCCCTCTTTGTTTTATTCATTTTCCCCCATTCCCCTGCCCCTCTTTGCTGTAGGCACTCATTCTAATATGTTTAACATATGCCCTTGAATGTGTGAATATGTGTATTGTAAAACATGCTATGTGGCTTATGTTTTTCATTTACGTTAATGGTGTTATATGATACTTTGTTCTTTTTTTAATGTTTTTCTCTCAGTCCTCTGTTGCTTTTTTCGTGCATATTTCCATGTTTCTATATGTATATCTAGTTTGCTGCTTTTAAGAGAGAGCAAATGAAGATGATTTCAGGTGTAGGATGCAGCCTTTGATCTGGTGGTGATTCTTTTCACATCATTCTGAAAGGAGGTGTTGTCAGAGGCCGACCGGGACCAAGGTGGGTCTGGGGGACTGGTCTGGAAACGGGTTCTTCCATGGCATCACAGGAAACACATTTCAAAGACACACTCACCAAGCCCAAGAGGAGGGCCAGGACCCAGAGATGCTGTGCCATTATCCCAGCATTGACATCTGAAGCTTCAGTAGTCCAGTGTAGTCTCTATTTCCATCCATAGGCCACACTCGGCCACAGGCTCATGGGGCTGTTATGGGAGAGAGCATGCCTGGAGTCTTGGTTAAACTTTGATTATATCTCCTTGGGTTTGGGAAGGAGTAAGCTTCTTTCAAACTAACCAATCTTCTTCCTAATTCTTTGCAGGCTTGTTCTGGGCCCTCCCCCATCCAGTCCCTTTCCTGAATATTCCAGGATTCTGTGCCTTTATCCTATTCTATCCTTCCCCCAGATTTTCCCAGGCTGGACTCCTCCCCTTTATAGTTACCATATTGGCTCCTACTGCAAATGCCTCAGCAGAGGAATTTCCCCCTTTTGGGTCTCTACCCCACTTACAACTGGAGGGAACTGACCAATGGATTCCTAGGGATATCGGAAAATTGGTCTTCCCTGTCTGTTTGGGACTAACATCCATGTGGTGAAGTGTGTTGTTGCCCCTTGGGGTGTCTGTGAAGCTGTAGTTTCCTAGTTAATTTGGCTTAATTAATGTCTGGCTGCCTTATTTTTCATTAATAGCTAAATAGCTACCTACTATAACAGTGGATCAGAAACAGTTTGCATTCACTTGAAACAGGGCAAAGTATTCATTTATATTATATATATGACAGATAACATTTTATCCTTTTTTTTTTATAATATAGTTTGAAGAGACCTGGACTGTCTGGACATCTTGCAGGACATACTTTTTAAATGAAATCTGTCATAATATGCTAATTTGACTAGATGTAGTAAGAAGTAGCAAGTACTTTGGAAGCCATAGTAAGACATACTCAAGGGGGTATGAGATGAACACTATAAAGATTCAAGAACTAACAATAATAGGGAAATTTTAGGCATCCAGTGGTCTAGAGCATATCAGGACTTTCTATCCCAAAGTAACAATAATAGCAATTATTGCAACCCACACTTCCTAGCACAGAGAAAGAAGTATAGTAGTGTTTCTTTGGGTTTTGATAAGAGTATATTCTACGTGAAATACTGTCAGTTTCCCACAATAGAAAAAAGCATTGTAGCAGGTCCAGAATGCTAGGCTAGTAGTCCTGCTAATTGGGATATATGACTCAGCATCTCCTGCAACATGAGAGAAATCTGATGTGGGGAAACATGCTCTGTGGATTCTATGGCAAACCCTAGAGCTCTAGAGCAAGGGCATGCCATCTATAGTGAGTAATTATGTGCCACTCAAAAATTAGCTCCTGGCTAATTGCTAGAGATGTCGCACCTGACCATGAGTCACAGAGTGACCATGTAGTCAGAACTTCTCATTATGAGATAAGTTCTGGAAGACCCATGAAGCCATATAGTTGGATAAGTCCAACAGCCATCCATTGTAAAATGGAAATAGTGCATCTGGGATCCAGCCCAAGTAGGACCAGAAGGCAGATTAAGTTGCACAAGCAGGTGGCCCAGACCATGTCATTCACACTGCTACATTTGTGCCTCTCTCTTTGGCCACACTCATGATTAGCTAACAAAGGAAGAAAAAAGCTGAGCTTGGTTCTCAGATGGTTTGTCTTGGTATATGTGTAAGCTGTGGTGGAAAAGTCTTTTAAAATTCTGTGACATTTTCTTGACTATAGCAGAAGTTGAAGTCTAATTCTGTTACCCTTGAACACTGGATAACCTCGGTAAATCAGTTTTCACTGATAGAAAAAGGCAGAAGTGACACTGAATGATTTCCAAAGCTAAGTCGTAAGAGTTGTTATATTTCTGTCCTGGAATTTTCTTCTTCTTGAGATGCTTTCCCTTGGAACCTAGCCACCACGATTTGAGAAAGCTAAATAGTCATATTAAAAGACCATGTGTCAGCCATCATCTCCCAGCCACAGCAGCAGCTGAGGTGCCAGCCAACAGCCAGCATCCACCAGCAGACACATGAGTAGGAGACCTTCTCATGATTCAGTTCCCAAGCTATCAGCTGTTTCACTTGTTCTCAACAAGTCCTGCTAAAATGTCAGATATGTGAGAGAAACAACTGTTGTTATTATTTTAAGCCACTACATTTTGTGTTATGTAGCAATAGACAACAGAACAGAAGCTGCAATACAGTCCAAATGTGGATGACCTTACACTGTAGTCATGAGAGGAAATCCTCCTAAACGGCTACATTTTGGGTGATGCAACTGGTCCTCTTTCTTACGTAGGACCAGAAGTGGCCCAAGGTTTGAGTATATAGGGACTTACGTGTGGTAGCAAATGACTTGGCCAGGTCATCAGGGACCTGAAAAAAATGACTGGAGGATTGAGAACAAGATCTGGCATGTAGGTTGACATGTAGGGATGAGAATGAAGTATGAAAGTCTTACAATATACTACTTCCCACTGGAGAGCATCAGCCATGAAAGAAACACTAAATAATAAATGTGTGACCTAACGATTTGACCAGGTAATGTGAAGTGGCCTTTGCCTTTGGCTCTCCCAGTGCTGGCACAACAGACACATGGATGAGACAGGCAGGGTGACAAGGATGGAAGCTGTGCACGGGTCCAACAGTCTAGGTTTCTACATATTAAGGCTGATCTGGCTACTGTCACCGCTGAAAATCTGAGCTTCCAGCTACAGAAACCAATGCTGAGCCTTCTTCCCAATTTGACACCATCTCTTGAGGAACTGCTTGATAGCAAGCTGAGTATCTTGAACTTCCCCGCCCTGAAAGGGACATCAGTTTATTTTCATTAGAATAGGCACATGTTCTTCTGTCTTAGCCTCTGCCAGCACCACTATCTGTGGTGCTATATTATTTTCTAAACTTCATGAGGGTTTGAAGAGTGTTTAATCCACCAACATAGGGTCCCACATAACTGCGCACCAGACGAACAGACTCTGATTCAATAGGGAGTAGGGCTTCTGTTATAGAATATAGTGAAGAAGAACCTATTTGGCATCCAGAAAATTCACTTTGGTAAGTCTTGGTACTCTCTTGCCCAGTTTTGATGTAAGTGTATACTTGTGGCTGCCATAGAAAGACATGACCAGGGGTTCAGACCCCTCAGCAATCAGGTAAGGTACCAGACCAGGCAAGTCTAACTGAAAGTAAAGGGAATCTAGAATGGATGGTAGAGAAGAGGAACAGTGAGAGTCTCTTGGGACCTTTAGACAAGCTGTAGTTGTGGGCATCTCACTAACCTTCCTCTCCAAAGTTTCTCATAGAAAAAAAGGCCCACCAGAGTGCTGGAGTTGCTACATGCAGAACTGGCAAAAATAAGTGGATATAAATGGCACAAAGAGAGGACCATAATGGATGTTGTGATATGCCATCTAGGTCCCGCTTCAAGACTGAAGATCTCATTCCCCAAGTGTCTGGGAGTTCTGACAGTCAACAGCCCTCAGTTTTCAAGCCTCTTTAGGAATTGCCTTTGACTAAAGAGGGTCACCTTGCCAAAAGTCACTGGCTTCAGTCCAGTCTTCATTCAGTAATTGGTAAACATAGGGATATAAAGTCTAGTCCTTTTGCCCTAATTCAGGACAATTATAGAGGGCCATCTGTTCTAATGTTATATTGCTGCATAGCAAAGCACCCCAAAACTTACTGGTTTTAAGAACAAGAATCACTTTATTATTCTGCAAGGCCCCCCTGGCCCTGGAATTTGAGAGGATCAGCAGGGAAGTTGTGGCTGAGGGTCTCTCCCAGGATTTGTGTCAGGTGGTAGCTAGAGCTGAAACAGAGGGCTAAGGGTAGCTGGAGGTTGGCTGGGCCTCTCTCTCCCTCCCTGTAATCTCAGGGCCCCAGGGCCTCACCATTTGCTTTCTCTATATGGGTTAGTTTGGGCTTTTTCATAGCATGGTGATCTCAGTCTAGTTGGATTGCTTATATAGCAGCTGAATTTTTCAAGAACAAATATTCAAGCCTGCAACTTGAAAGCTGCATTCTGTTATATGACCTAACCTCCATAACCATGTAGTGTTACTTTTATTATTCTCTATTGGGTGAGATGGTAAAAAAAAAAAAACCAAACACCTCACCTGATTTCGGGGAGAGAGGATACATATATCCTTCTTTTCTGTTGGAGGAGTGTCAGGGTCACATTTTAGGCAGATGTGGCACATGAGATATTGCAACAGACATGTTTGGACTGTAGAGGTTTCCACACCATTCCAGCTTTGGAGCTCCCATTAGTTGGTGATATGGACTGACTTGTGTCTCCCACAGTTCTTATGTTGAGGTCCTAATTTCCAGGGGGGTAATGAATGAAATCGTAAGAGTGGGGTTCTAATTCTATAGGACTGGTGACCTTAAAAGTAGAGAAAGAAAGGGAGATCTCTCTAATGGCATGTATTCATAAAAAGGCCACAGGAAGACAGAACAAGAAGACAGCTGTCTGCAAACCTGGAAGTGGGCTCTCACCAGCAATTAGCCCTGCTGGACCTTGACTGAGGCATCTAGTCTGCAGAACTATGAGAAAAGAATTCGGTTGTTCAGGCCACCCAGTCTGTGGTACTTAGTTATGGAAGCCTTAGCAGACTAAGACAGATAGGCTAAATCCTTTGTTGAGAATGTAGCACAGGCCGGCTTCTCTTGCTACCTATTCTTTCTTTCTGCTCTTCATCCACAGGTGTTGATCCTGAGAGCGTTTATGAATACCCTTCTCCATTATAATCTTCATCCACTGGTCTGCCTTCCAGAAAAACTGACCTGAAACAATCTGATAACCATTGGATTTCCCCTTCTGTAAACTGCACGATAAGGTACTTTGCTCATTTTTCTACTGTTTCCTATCTTTTCTTATTAATTGCCAGTTCATAGCATATCCTCAATATTAATCTTGTCTCAGTTGTAGAAGTTAAAGTATCTTCTCCAAACTGTCTTTGCCCATTAACTTTGTTTGCAATGATCTTTATAGACATTCAGACATTTTATGCTTTGGACATCTATTTTAGGAAGTTCCTCCCTACCCCTAAGTTTCAAGTGTATTCTGTATATATTTTTTCTATTAGTTTTATAGTTTTACCTTTCTTACTTAGATCTTTATTCCATTAAGCACCTATTTTGGATATGGTGTATGTAGAGCTTTGAGGCTATTTTTCTCTGTAGAGGGCATCATTTTTTCATATGCTATTTTCTAAGCAGTATGCCATTTTCTAATTTTTTTCCTGAGATATTTCATGTTCACAGGAAATATTAAAAAGTACCAAAAATTGATCCATTTTTTCTTATACTGCTATATTGTTTTTATTAGGAAAACTCTTCTTCCTTGATTTTCTCTTTCAAAATTGACTTGGTTACTTACATATGTTTATTTTTCCACATTTTAGAATAAATGTGTAGAGATCCTAAAAATATTCTGTTGGCAATTTTTGTTAGAATTGCATTGCATATGGAGATTAATTGGAGAGAATTGATATCTTTACTCTTAAGTTATTCAATCAATGAGCATGGCACAACTCCTCAGTATTTCAGATTCTGAAAATGTTTTTTATTTGTGGTAGAACTGAGACTCCTTATCTAGTGAGGCTTCCATGATTCCCTGTTGTTCATTTATCCAAGCAAACTAAGGTGACCAGAGCAGAATTAGGAACTTACATCCCCTGATAACTGGTTCTGGAAATAAAAAATAAATAAATACTCTCCAGCAGTTATCAATGTCCCCCCTCACACTCAGCTTCTCTTTCTATAGTTTCAGTTACTTGCTATCATGGAGTCTGAAAAAATGAAATGGAAACTTCCAGAAATAAATAATTACTGAATTTTCAATTATGCACCATTCTGTGTAGCATGATAAAATCTCGTGTTCACCTGCTCTGTGCTACCCGGGATGTGAGTCACTCTGTTGTCCAGTGTGTCCCCATTGTCCACACTCCCCACCCATTAGTCACGGAGTACCCATCTCAGTTATCGGATGGGTTATCAGAGAGAGAGAGAGAGAGAGAGAGAGACCGCATTCACATAACTTTTATTACAATATAGTATTATAATTGTTCTATTTTATTGTTAGTTATTGTTTGTCTGTTACTGTGCCCAACTTACAAATTAAACTTTATCATAGGTATGCATGCATATGTAGAAAAAATAGTACATATAGAGTTTGGTACTATCTGCAGCTTCAGGAATCCACTGGAGGTCCTGGGATGTATCCCCATGGATAAGTATATGTAAAACCTGTTCTGTTATTAAGAAAAGAAAAACAATTGATAAGTGGGCAAAAACTATGAACAAACAGCTTTTTGAAAGGGAAATATAGACATTTTAAGTATAGAAAAAGGTGCTTAACCTCATCTGTAATTAGAGACATAGAAATTGGAAAAATAATGATAGATTACTATTTCACTCACCAAATTGATAAAGTTTTAAAAGTTTGATAATAATTTGTATGAACAGGATATGAGGAAGCAAGTGTATCCTACATTATTGGTAAGGTTGCAAATTTATACAAACTCTTTGAAGAGAACATTTTCAATGTATTTCAAAGTTAGAAATACACATAACATTTGAACTTACAGTTCTACCGGCAGAAATTTATCTTTCAAGTGTATGTATATGTCCATGAAAAGTTGTATAAAGAAGGTTGTTCTTCACAGCATTCCTGATGGTAGCCAAAGGTTGGAACAAAGGAAGTGTCTATCAGTAGGTATGGCTACAAATTACTTCCGCATCCATACAATAACATAACAGTGCTCAGCCTTTAAAAATAATTATGTCTAACCCCTTCTTGTGATACAGAGTAATCTTGAAGACTAAGCAGAAAGAGCACAATGCAACATATGTGTAAAGAATACTTCAACTGTGCAAAGCAAAAAGGGTGCATTAATATACATGTGCACATTCTCATAGAATATCTCTGGAGTGATAATTAAGAAACAGATAATAGTGGTTGCCTCTGGGAAGGACAGCTGGGAACTGAAGGTTGAGGTGGGAGGAAGACTTTCTTTATATCCCTTTGAACTGTTTGACTATTTTTTAATGATATGTACATATTAGTTTTAAAATAAATTAAAGCGATCCTACAACTTAGTTTCACCTTCTCAGATACACTGTAGAATATTATTTCATATTAAGGATGTCTTGCTGTATTTAGATTTGACCTAAAGATTTTATTCTCTTGGTGTATTGATTAACTTTGCATTCCTTTCTGCATAAAGAAATTATTAGAATAATATTTTTCTAGTAAAAATTGAAGGAAAAAACACCATAATATTTAAAGTCTGTAGCAATGGTAATTCCTTTTAATTAAAGTGAAATGGGGCTGGAATAATGTTTCATTTGAAAAATATTAAAGTGAAATCTGGAGAATTCTTAATATGTGCCTTATGGGGCTAAATTGTGTCCCCCCCCCCCCCCCGAATTCAGGTATTGAAGTCCTATCCCCTGATACCTTAGAATGTGATTATATTTTGTGTTCGGGTAATTAACTTAAATTGTGATCATTAGACTAGCCCTTAATCCAATCTAACTGGTGTCTTTGTAAGAAGAGGAGAGGACACACACAGGTATAAAGGGAAGCATGTGGGGACACAGCAAGAAGGTGGCCATCTGCAACCCAAGGACAGAGGCCCAGGAAGAAACTAACCCTGCTGCACCTTCATCTGTGACTTCCAATCTCCAGAACCGTGAGAAAATAAATTCCTGTTGTTTCGCCACCACCAGTCTGTGGCACTTTGTCATGGCAGGCCCAGCAAACTAATACAACATGATAGTAACTCAAAACAATCCATGTAATGAAAAAAGATCAATGATACCAAGTACTTAATAGACAAAGATGTCTAGGGTACTGGTTTGCAATGTTTCAAATGGGCTGACCTGGACAGTCCCCGTGGAGCTCTCTCTGAGGTCAATGGATCACCTCCGATAATTAACATTTTGAATTTGAGTGAGATGACAGCAGAGAGGAGGTCAATGCTGGTGTAACCAGGTAGAAATGGATGTTGTGAATGTGGATGTGTTCTCTAAATCCTAGTTTGCTGGATAATGGGGAAACTCTCTGTGATCTTGCAAGTGATGCTTTAAGACAGGTAGCAGAAGGGCTAATTTACACATTAGACAGATGGCTGAACACAGGTGGAAAGCTTTCTCTTCTGCATGACATTATGAAAAACATTTTTAAAAACAAAGTATTCATAGCCATTCCTATAAACAGGAAAAAGAACTCTCTGTGGACTAGAAAAACAGAGGCATTCTGAAAAGATGGCTGGAGGAGGGCAGCCCTCACTCTCAAGCCAAACGGGATGCTGCTGCTAAAAGGCTGGGTTGACATCAGTGCTCAAAGGTCCCTGCTGCAGGAAGGTTACTCTATCAGAACTATCGTAACTCAGGATACAGGCTGGAGAATTCTTCTGCATAAAATTGCATGCAGCAGATCCTTGTGGCCATCTCTAATTTCAGCTGCAGCTGTCTTGTACAGTTTCATGTATGCCTTGACATTCTGAGATGGTCCAACCTTAAGTGCTTTATACCTCAGGGCTTTCTCCAAAACTAATGGAACCCCTTTGGTCCAATAGGCAAAACTGGCCAAAGTGTGAGTCAGTCGGCACTCCCCAAAGCAGCCCTCAGCTAACAGGTCATGGAAGTCCTTCCGCAAACAGTTCTGAGAGGAATTCTATATTCTTCTCAGAGGTCCTGGGTAAACTGGGCCACCTCTAAAGGCTCCCTTATGTTGGTGTTCCCTGCTTACCTAGCTCCCTCTCCTCACCCCCTCGCTCCTGTTTCCTGGGATTTCTTTTAACTGAACTACAGACATGACTTTCTCAGGCTTTGTGTTGATGAAATCTAAACTAAAACAGTAGGTAACCAAGAATTATACAATATCGGAGGATGGTATAACACGGTGACAGAGAGACTACTAATATCACAAATGGAAAAATGTTATACCCAAAGAATAAGAATATAAATAATTTAAAAATGATTTTAAGAATATGTGGGAAAGATAAAGGAGATTTTTGCAAATGAGGTATATGACCAGGAGGTGGTTCAACCTCAAGAGGTCCTTAGGAAACAAGGTCTAGCAGTTACAAGTTCTTGGAAATAAAAAATATGATTGTTGAACTCAAAATTTCATTAAGTGGGTTGAGTAGTATACCTGACAAGTGAATCAGTGAATTTAAGTGAGGGAGGTATTCTCTCCAAATGTAGCCCAATGGTGTTAAAAGATGGCAAATATAAAAATTCAGACACATGAAGGGGAGATCTGAGAGTTTGCCACTCATTGCATAGGACATGAAAACTAGGATTAGTATAGTACAAAGGAGTCAATATGGAAAAAAATAATTCTAAGGCTTTTCATATCCAAGGAAGGACTTCCAATGGAGAGTCCATCAAATGCCATGCACAATGAAAAGTAAACAAGAAAATGCATGCACACATGGATGAATATTTCAGGGGTGTCAATTTGAGCAGCTGGTTTGACTCACTATAGTATTATCTATGTTCTTATGGTTATGTGGTTTTGAATCTACAGATTTGGTTTTTATTCTTGAGAAAAGACTTTGTAAGAGAGCCAAGAGAGGAAAATTAAAGTGAATGTTTAAGTAATGACCAGGTAAATTGAAATTTTGAAGGAAATCTGATTAATTCTGGCCACCAAAGTCCCCACCTTATCTTCTTTATCAATAGGTTGGGCAATATAATTTTCTGTGTATTAATGGATCTTATCCTCTGAATGGATGAAAAGC
This sequence comes from Artibeus jamaicensis, assembly GCF_021234435.1. Lineage (NCBI taxonomy): Eukaryota > Metazoa > Chordata > Mammalia > Chiroptera > Phyllostomidae > Artibeus > Artibeus jamaicensis. The sequence goes on along the minus strand of NW_026521803.1, from coordinate 11,408,760 downwards.
AACTTTTGGAAGGATCACTGTTGGTGATGTTACTGATTAATTAAACCATGTAAAGATTAATGAAGCCAGCTCTGTGGAGCAGACTGGCCTTTGGAATCCATACTGCTGGTATTATAATTTGCTTCCTACATCAATACCTTTTTTCTCCTCGGTCTATGAAATGGAGAGTGGTAGTCTATACAACTACATTCACCGGCTCATCTTCAGGTGCCAATTATTTACATAGTGGCTGTGTCTACATGATACCAAGGCAATTGTTCCCTTCAGTTACAAAGAGAAAGTAAACACACCGGTTAGCTTATGTGGACAAGACATTTGTGCATGTTGAAGTTTTTCACTCTTTGATTGGTTGATTTGATATATTGTGCAGACATAGCCTGTACTTGGCATTGAGGTGCTGCTGTATCCATTGTGCCTGCTTTGTAGGTTCCCTTTTATGTGGAGGCATCTAATTTGCATTACTGGTTGTTAGACACCCTGGCCGAATTATCTCTCATAGCTAAGTACTGAAGAAGAGCAAATCCATACGCTCTCCCCTGTCTAAACCTCTCTTTCCATGTTAAGTATTCCTGCCTGAATCTGGAGGAAAGTCTTCTATGAGCTCTGTAGAGCTCAGCAACCAGAGGTAGTGAACACGCTTTACCATATCTTAAGGGGAGCAGCAGTTTGTCGGTGATGTTTGATGGCTTTCTTTATCTTAACACGAAAATCTCTAGGGCACACTATGGTCTTTTAACATGTCCCTATTTAACTACACTCCTTACTTAGAGCTGCTTGGGCTCAGCTAACCAAATGGTGGCAGAGATGTGTATAGGCAATCTTAAATCATTCTGATTTTCCCAAGTCCCTCCGTAGTTTTTGGATGGAACATATGGCAATGTTATGTCTATTTGAAAAAGCCTTTGCATCATATGTTTATACAACTGCTCACTATCCCCAGACAAAAATTCTTTTCCTGTTATTGCCCATTTGCTGACTAAAGAAATTATCCTCTTTATGTATTCTAGTACTTTACCTTGATATCTTACATGTTTAATTATGTAGCCCTCAGTCCATAATCTATATCTTCATCATCTAAGGCCATTTTGCTCCTGTGAATCCAAAGCTTAATGATATGCTGGGTGATAAGGAAAAGATATTTAAAAAAGTCTTGTACTATAACTCTTTCTAAGATTTTTTAAAAAATCATAGAATCACAGTAATGGAGTCAATAAGGAAAGACCAGTAAATTCTCAGATGTTTCTTATACATTCCTCAATTATATTGTGCTACTAAAAATGATAATTCCTTAAACCTTTCATTCCAAATAATTCAATTTAGACTTCACAGATTACACACAAGATAATGGGATATAGTTCTACTTACCCTACAAATTCAGTCACCCCAAATGCTGCAGAGTGGAGCATTGCGGTCATTTGACCCATGCCAGCACCAATCTCCTTGGAAAAGAAGGTAAGAAGAGTCTTGGGAAATCCAACTGAACCCAATTTAAGATAGTAAAACTGGCTGCAGAAGAACAACAGTAAGGATGAACAATCATGGGGATTTCAGAATCTAATATGGGTTCTGGAATAGGTTACAAGGCCTGCTGGAGGGTTTTTAAAAAAATAAATGAGATTTATAACTTGTCCCCTTCTCCTTAATTTAAAGCCATTTAACCATTTTCAGGGCTAGTTTCTTTCTTCTTGGATTTCCTCTGTGCCATATGCCTTTTATCATGTCACAGCTGAGTGACTGATTCTAACCCGAATGATTTCCTGTTCCCATGGTATAAACTTGCCTCTGTTGCACTAATGGAACCAACTGTCAATTTAGGTCCATGATTTTTCATGAGAGCTTATCAGGAGTGTTGGGGTGGGGGCAATGCAACATTTAAATATTTTAAGGTTGAAATTCAACAACTACGTGGCCATTCAGCACTTTACGAATGTTTTGCTGAGGTCTCAAATCAAAGTGTGTTTGAAACGTGGAGGTTAAACCGGTTGACCTAGGAACTTCTTGAAAAAAGTTGTGTTACATTAGCTAATGCAGTACAAAGTCTAACCTGAACTGGGCATGATGTTTTGCATATAAACCAAAGGTATCGAATTTGTGGCTTTTGCTAGCTTTGCAGAAAAGGCTTTTTAAAAATACATTTCTTAATAGTGCAAAACTAGCAAAAGCCACAAATGGAACGGGCTTGCTTCCCATGGAAAACCTCTTGCATCCTGGAGCTATGGTAAGCCTCTTCAGTACTTTGCGGTTTGCAGCACCAATCTCAGAATAGGTCTGTTATCATCTTAGCTCCTTGAGAAGCTGAACAAGTTCTACATTGACCACCAGAGTGGTCTATGGGATATGGCCCATCTCATTGGCAAACTAATGTTTGTTTCTCCATCAGTTTTCAGCTTCATAAGAGTAGGACCAAGAATCTTAGTTAGGAAAGCAATTTGTTGGTCTCAGATGAGTAGATGGTGGGAATGTCAGACATCAGTGTGTCTAAAGATGGATTCCATGGTAAAATAAAATGGATTGGTCAAGCTAAAAGAGAGAAAGTGGCAGCTATTAGAGGCAATGGACATGATATTTGAAAATTTATGCAACATCCATTACACCTGGCCAAAAGTACATAAAATATAGAACAATATGAGACAACGTATCTTTTAGACTATCTACTTTCTGTCTTCTGGTCTATTTACTTAACTATATACCAGGAAAATAAATGAGAGGGTTCTAGATTATTTAAAGAGGAGAGCTAGAGATAGAAAAACAACAACAACTAAGTTTCCTTCTACTCTATGCTATCAAAAGCCATAGCCTAAAATCTGGAGGTTACCTTTGATTACTCTGCATTGCTGGCCTTTAACCTAACCATTAGTATTCAGTTTTATCACCTAATCTGAGAATCTTATCTTTCTACTTTTTGCTGCTAATGCCTATTTCAAAGTTCATTAGGAAAACTGACATAATAAATTGGGAACAAAGAGAGAGAGGAAACACAGGTGAGTTAGTTCTCTTCCTTTCCTTTCTTTAATTTATACATTGATAAGAACTAAAACAGGGAAAGGCCTGAGACTCAGTTAACAAATGGCATTTGATTATCTGTGAATTTATGGATTTGTATATGTCCACACAATTGATTGAAAATTGACAATGTGATCAGTATACAGGCATTTGTTACGTTCTCGTCTCATACTGCTTAGTCAAAGGATGATTCACTCGCGTAATGTAAAATTGTGCCTGCGAGAAGTGGTAACAAGGCAACACACATGCTGGAAGGGTGTGTGATAAGGGGCCGTCAGAGAAGAAAACCCTGAAGATGTGATAACTGGGTTGGAATCTGCTGGAGAAGCAGAAGCTAAATGGATAAAGCTGAGGGTGGGAAAATGTTCCAGGCAGAAGGAACAGCATATGCTGTGGCATTGTAGTAGGTGGGAGCACGGTGCACTTCAGACGAATGGAGTATGATGCTCAGCACTTCCAGGGAGTGCTTTCGCTCCTGGAAAATCATTGTATTGGTGCAGAGTGCATTTTCCCCCTCAGGCATATTGACCAGCTTAATATTCATGGAAAGAAATAGGAAGAGAAGAATGTTCAAAAAAGGCTTTTTGGTTCACTTGGCTAATAGTGCCATCTTATTAAAACAAAGAGCTGACCTAGAAAATTGCATATGTTCTGCCGGCTTCTCTTCCCATTTGCTGTCATTAGGAATGGCCACAAAACAAACAAACAAACAAACACCAAAACCTCAGAGTTTCAGTGTACAATAGTCCAATTCAACACAAAATAGTATATTTTACTGGAAATGAGACTGTTATTTCCCAATCAATGCCCACTTTGATTTTAAACTTTTATTTTATCACTTAAAACTTTTAAAAGTTTATCACTTAAAAGATTTTAAACTTTTATTTTACCACTTTGATTTTATCACTTAAAAACAGGGAAACTTCTCATCCATTGCAAACTGTGGAAGAGATCACAAGGTTACTTTCTTGGTGATTGGAGCTAGATCTTTCACTCTGGACCTTCCTTATACAAATCAAGGGAAGCATGGGGTGGTGCAGGACCCTGCAAACAAGCCAATGCTTCATACTGAGAAATATGTGGGGTGGGGGCAGCAGAATTGTCACCATCAGAACACACTGTCAAGTGACACTGTACAAGGAGGCTGTCTCAATTAGGACTTCAATGGCCTCTTCCTGAGTGACACTTCCTGGAGAACCTCATCTGAGCCTCTCCTGAAAATTTTCCAAATTGGAGCCACCCTTTTGCGACTATCTGCCAAAGCTGCTTTAATTGTGAGAGTTTTAACGGTGGGATTACTGCTTAGCATCTGTCACTACCAACACAGAGAATCTCTGGGAACCCCTGATCATTTGTATCAAAGTAATGAGGTTGTCCTTTTTCTGAACATGATGCCTGGATCGTGTGCTGACTAGGGGGAAATGTCTGACAGTGGATATTAAGCTTTGCTTTTGTTTTTCACTCTCCCAAAGCTTGTATAATTGATGATTCTCCCTGCCGGGATAAGTTTTTGAGCACAAAATTCATTCTAATAGCAGTTTTTGCTTATTAAACAAACCACTGTGTTTTCCCCCGTTTACTTCTGTAACCAGAATCAGAGAAGCACAAAACAAATCAGCTTAATTTTGCCGTGAACTTTCCTTTTGACATCTTTCTATTTTTCAAAGAGAACAAATGTGCTGTTACTTGACTGCTCTCTTTTAGACTGAAGAAGTGGAGAGCTATTTTTGAAGCTCCTTAAATCAGAAGCTATGGCTTTTTACAATAGCAGCCCCACAGGACATCAAGACTGTGTTTGGAAACATATGTGATAAAAAAAAAGAAACAAACCATAAAAATGAACTGGGATCACCTTGTAATTGGGCAGAGAGGGCCTCCCGCTGTTCTCCGTGTTGTTGTTGTTTTTTAAAGCCATTGCTTCTGCATTTCTCACCTTTTGCTGTAAGAGATTCTATACAAAATCTCCAATTGCCAAGCAAATCACACAACCGAGAATCAGGCCCTCATTTGGAAGACACCTTCCTCCCCTCAATATTCTCTTTTATTAATGTTATGGAAAGAAATTAGAGATCCATAAAGAATCCAGGTACTTATAGTGACAATGCAAGTCTTATAGAGAGGACCCGAGCAGGTCTTACAATGTGCCCACGCCCACGCGGGGATGACATTAGACAGCTCAATAAAGTTTAATTGTTTCACTGTTGTGCTTCCAGGTAAACACTTTGCATGCCAATGGAGGATAAGTGCCTTGTAAATAAAGTACATTACTATTATTTTACTTAGTATATTGCCAAATGGCTGTTATCGCCCCAGCCAGCGCAGGTGCAGGAAAGACTGGGGTGTGGTGTGTCGTAGAATGATGAGTCCCCCATCTCATCCCAGAATTCACCCATGACTCTTAAGGTGATAACTTCAATAAGTGTTCCTCCTCCTCAGTTTCTCCTTCTCTGAAGTGGGGTCAAAAAATAATTGCTAAACCCACCTTTCAGAACTCAGCACAGCAGGAATCATTGAATATGCATATGGTTATTAACCATAAATAATGTTTATTGGCTACTCACTTTTTTAATGGCTCTGATTTAAAAACAATACAAGGATTTAAAATATATATATAATGAGAGCATGATTACTTTTGAAGGTGTTGGCCAATCTTTGAATTATATTTCAAGAACAATGTTGACTGAAGTTCAATGTTGCAAGTATGCAAGAACAGACAATTATTAGCATAAAAATCTGTGAGAGTTTTAGAATTAGACTCTTCAGGGCTAAATACGATGTGAGTTCAGTTAGAATGCATAATAGCTGATTGTGCTAAGATGGTCTCTCTAGTTATAAATTCTTGTCACTTACATATATTAGCTAACAGGTCAACAAGTTACATGGAAGCCATTTCCTCCTCACTTTTTCTTTTTGAAAAATTTGTGTACAAAGGCTTGCACAAGGTCTGTAAGAAAACTAAAAGGCATAGAAGCACGAGAAAATGCAGAAACTTATGCAATATGTAATATATTCCTTCTACTAAAATAAATACATTAATAAAGTTTTATTCTCTTTTTATTAAAGTAACAGTTCTTGCCTGAGTATGAGCTTAAAGAATGTGCATTTTACCTTAGGTGTTCCACATATATGTCACAAAAGGTGAGGAATAAAATACAAAATTATGGGGCAGGAAGATTATTTCCTACTTTTTTTTAGTATAGTTTAAAATTTACTATATTTTTCCCACACTTAAAAAAAACCCACCTTCTTGTAATGCTGGTGAATTACTGTTTTCATCCATATGTTTATGGCATGTAAACTTCCCTGTGTGGATGGATAGACAGGAACGTTATTCTTGAAATTTGTTGACAACATGGGTACAATTTTTCACTTCACCTATTCTCAGGGAATTCTGCAAAGCCATAAATTCAATGTTAGCTGGCTAGCATGTTTCTAGAAAAAAAGAAAACTCAACTTTAACACAGTGAACTACTTGATTCCAAAGACATCTTAGTGACATTCTGGAAAATGAATGCACTCTGGCTGCCCCATGAAGACAGCTCTGCTTTCTGATGGTGGAAACAGGACCAGCTAGACTGGAATTCAGCCTCTGCACCCTCAGTGAGGCCTTATCTATTGCCTTATAGTTTTGTGTGCATACATGTGTAGTAGATAGAGCAAGACTATAAGATATGCTGGAAAAGAACATTCTGGACAGAAAGAAAGAAAAGTAGTTAGGTAGAAAAAAAGAGAGAACTTGGTGGAAAATGGGGCTGAAGGCCCTCATTTGTAAGTTCATTAAAAGAGTTTTCCAGGCAAAAGTGGTCCAACTCATCTGCCTCTGGCCTTGTCCACCAGCTGTCTGTCATAGAACCTTTTGTTCTGCATTGATTTTCCCTCCGGACTTCGTGTTTAATGTATACTTAGTTCGGCTCCCATAAGATATCCCCACCATCTCAGACTCTCTCTGTTCTTTTCTACTTCCTTCCTACATGTGAACCCTTGTCTCTGAGGTAATTTGCAGCAGAAGATTCTTGGCCCAAGGGCTGTTTACAATGCCGTGTGTTTGCTCTTCTGGTGATTAGATTGTGACCTCTTTAGGCACCTCTATGCCATAGTCTCTCTTATTTGCTGTAAATATGGAATGAATGAAACCAGAAATCCTGCTCTGAAGTTCACGGTTCAGCTAAAGACATCCTCGCACAGCCTGTCGTGGTCACACTGAGTGCTGTAACCCAAGTGCTCTGGGGTCCTGGGGGACAGGGTGACTGAGTGCTCGGGAAGGCTGGGAAGGTTTCACAGAGAAGAAAGCACTTGAGTTGGGCTTCTTTTTTTTCATTGAGTTTATTGGGGTGACGAGTTTCAAGGTCTGGCTTGATGACCGAATGCCACAACTCAGACTGCTTGCTTTCAGGGATTCTGGCTGTTAGAGTTTGCACACAGAAAATGGAACCGTATGGAGCACTGTCAGTTTAACTTGCAATTCCCCAATGGATAATGATGTTGAAATATTTTCATGTGTTTATTTGCCAACTGTATATCTTCTTGGCAAAGCATCTAAGTATTTTGCGCATTTTATAATTAAATTGTTTGTGTTTTTTTACATTTGCGTTATAGAGTTCTTTATATAGTCTGGATATGATTTTTGGGGCACAAGGGGGTGTGGTAAAAAAATGGAATTTCTGAAGGTAATCAAAATTTGGGGGGGGGTAATGGTTTTGGGGGGGTCCCCCTGGGGGATGGTTGGTTCTGGTTGTAGGAATTTAGGTTAGGGACATGTTAGTTTAGGTTAAAGTTTGGGGCGGGCGGGTCTCTTTGTCACCCCCCGACAAGTGATTTGCAAATAGTTTCTCTTAATTTGTGGCTTGTCTTTTCATCCTCTTAGCAGGTTATTTCACAGAACAAAAGTTTTTAATTTTCATGAAGTTTAATTTATATGGTTATTATGAATTCTGCCTTTAGTCATGCCTAAGAACTGGAGGCCTAACCCTGGTTCACAAAGCTCTTTTTTTCTCTTTGTTTTCTTCTAAAAGTTTTATAGTTCTATGATTTGTATTTATATCTGTAAAATATTGTGAATGAATTTTTATATAAGGTGTAAAGTTTTGGTTAAGTTTCTTTCTCTTTTCCACCTATGACAGTGAAAAATAGCTTAAAACCATTTATTTAAAAAGATTATCCTTTTCCCATTAAATTGTTTTTGATTCTTTGTCAAAATTAGTTGGCTATACTTTAGCTCTATTTTTTAATTCTCTTCTGTTTTATAGGTCTGCATTTTTATTCCTCTGCTAATATCACCCTATCTTGGTTACTGCAGCTACATAGTACTTCTCAAACAAGGTAGTGTGAGTTCTTGCAGTTTATTCTACTTACTCTAAATTGTTTTGAGTATTCTGGTTCCTTTGATCCTTAAAATAAATTTTAGAATTATCTTATCTATGCCTAAAAAGAATCTTCCCAGAATTTTCATAGGAATTGCATTAATTAGTTATCTTCTCATTTGTGAATATATTTTTCTATTGATTTAGATATTGTTTTATTTCATTAGCATTTTATGATTTCTACATACAGATCCTGTACATGTTCACTAATTTTATATCTAAGTGTTTTATTTTGCTTGGAGTGATTGTGAATATAATGCATTTTAAATTTTAGTTTTCAATTGTTCATTACTAGCATGTAACTTTTTATGCAATCTTTCTAAACTGACATTAATTCTAAGAAAAGTTTTTTTTCAGATTTCTTGAGATTCTCCATGTTATATGAAAAGAGTGACAGTTTTAGTTCTTTCTTATTATGAATTTTATTACACTGGCTGAAACTTCCATTACCATATAGAAGAGGAATAGTAAGAAAAGATATATTAGCTTGTCCCCAATCTTAGGTGAAAGCATTTAGTTATTCTCCATTAAATATGATGTTAGCTGTAGAATTTATTTTTTGTATATGTTCTTTATCAGTTTGAGAGAGTTCCCTTCTTTTTCTAGTTTGCTGAGTGAGTATTATGATGAATTTTATATTTGAATTATGTCGAGAGGCTTGCATTCATCCTACATTTGGAAAAGTTGGCAGTGATAGTGACAGTAATCAGTATGTTGCATGTTCCCTGTAAGGGAGGGGAGAAAAGGTGCCCTGCCCTCACCTCAAGCCAGGTGAGGAGGACTTCCAGAGAACTACTTAGAGAGCCTGGTGTGTATGCCACCAGGAAATTTGTGATCTGTAGCATCTGAAATACCTAAGAAGGTCAAAGTCAAGCTGATAAAGTCTGCAGGTAACAAAGCAAAGAAATAAGACTTCCAACCTTTCGAAGCTCTGAGGTGTTTTCTATAGATCGTGGGAAAGTAGACAGTAGTCTTCTTAAGGACTACCCTAGTGGGCATGGCAATTAATTCCCCAGTGAGAATGTGGTATATATGCCAGGGTGGAGATAAATCATAAGCAGCAGACTGAAATGAGTATTGCCTGTGTCAGGAAAACTGTGGTAATAGTCCCACAGTGATGGTGGAAGGTCTCCAGAGAATCCCTCTCCTCCCAAAATAACACCCACCAATAACAGATTTCAAAGATAAGACTGTTACTGCCCCTTAACCCTCTTCTGTTCACTGCTCCAGTTCTATGGAGTCAGAGGCACCATAATGAAAGGAGAACCAGTGGAAAAGCAAGGTGGATAAATGGGGAGCTGGTGTAATCATCCATGTCCCCTCCCCCAATTTAAGTTTTTTGGCTTGCATCAGACCTGAGCTCGGGGAAGGGTGATGCTACAAATTGCTTTGGGATTGGGAGTTTTGAAATTAGATGAGATTGGTTATTTTATGACTTGAAAATTAAGATTATTTGATAATATTTGAGAGTGATGGAAAAGCTATATGACTTGTCCATAGATATAAGTTTGGAAGGAGAGGGGTTGATTGAGTGGATTTGCAGGGGTGGTGCAATGAAAGAATAAAATTGATTTTTGTTTTCATCTTAGTGAGGGTCAAGTAAACCAGTAGCAGTCATTTGAGTCACAAGATATCTAAGTACCCAATGTGCATGTGGATTTGGAGGAGGTCAGGAAAGGAGACATCACTTTTGGAGTTTACCCAGACTCCCTCACTCCATTTAGAATTAGTTCAACCTAAAGTACTTCCTTGGTCATATGGCAATACACAATTTATTTCTGAATAATTCTAGTCAAAGTGCTCTGCTAAGTGTGTACATGTGCACACACACACACACAAACACACACCAGTGATGTCAGCAAGATTGTAGAGTAGGGAGTCCCAGCCCTGTTTCCCTCACAGAAACACCAATTTAAAAAGTATGTATGGACTGAAATAGAGTTATACAATTTCGAGAATCTAGTCAACAAGTTATATTACACCAATTCAAAGCTGAACATAGTTACGTTGAAACAGGTAAGAAGAACAATTTCACTTTACCCATGTCATTCCCTCCCCAAAGCAAGTGTAAGTCAGTGCCGCGAGAAAACATATGACTTTATGACTTCTTCCTCAAGCTAAAGAGGAGAGTGCAGCATTTGTCCAATGTTCAGCCTTTTCAGGAGACGGCTCAAGGGACCATTATCTGTCTTTCCTGCCTTGGGCGCTGACACGAAGTTGGTACACTTTGGATGCCGGGTGGCTGTTGAGAACAAGAGAGAATGGGAAGCCTTGTTTCTGTAGAACCAAAGAATTCGCAGTGCCACCAATAGACACCCGCAGAATAAGAGTTTATGAGGTTCTGAGTTGAAATTGGCAAACCTCTCTAACTGAGAAAGTGTAGACACAGACCGAGATGATGCATCATCTCCAAAATGGTTTCATAGGTCCCCAGAATCTCTAGCTAGGCCAACTGATGAGGCTCTTCCCCTGCAGGAAGCCAGTCCATAAAGACTGGGAAAGTGACTGTTTTTCAGATGCACGGATCCCAACACAAAGTTATGAGTCACATGAAAAAACAGGGAAACATTCCCCCCCAAAAGAGCAAAATAAATTTGCAGAAACCAGGCCTAAAGAAATGGAGGTATATGAATTACTTGACAAAGAATTGAAAATATATGCTCTACAAGCTCAAGAAAATGATGCATGGACAAAATGAGAATATTAACAAAGATATTGACAGTATACAAATTTTTGGAGCTGAAGAATACAGTAACTCAATAGAAAAAAACATCCCTACAAGGGTTCAAGAGCAAATTGGTCAAGCAGAAGAAAGAATCAGTGAACTCAAAGACATGCTAGTTGAAGTTATCCAGTCAGAGGAAAAATGAATGAGAAATAGTGAAGAAAGCTTGAGGGATTTATGGGACACACCAACAGGCCCAATACACACACTATGGGAGTCCTAGAAGGGGAGGAGAAAGATAAAGCGACAGAAAACTGATTCAAAGAAATAATGACTGAAAACTCTCAAAATCTGGGGAAGAAAAGGAACGTTTATGTTCATGAAACCCAGGAAGCTACAACAAAGATCTATCCAAAGAATTCATAGTGAAACACATTATAATCTATTATCTAAAGATAAAGAGAATTTTGAAAGCAACAAGAGAAACATCACTTGATACATACAAAGAAATTGTTATGAGACTAGTAACATGACTCCTGCCCTGGCCGGTGTGGATTGAGTGCCAGCCTGTGAACCGAAAGGTCACCAGTTTGATTCCTGGGCAGAGCACATGCCTGGGTTGTGGGCCAGGTCCCTAGCTGGGGGTATGTGAGAGTCAATAGATCCATGTATCTCTTGCACATTGATGTTTCTCTCCCTCTCTTTTTTCCTCCCTTCCCCTCTCTCAAAAAATAAATAAAGTATTTTTTAAGAAAAAACTATCAACATGTTTCTCAGCAGAAATCTTGAAAACCAGATTTTGAAAATGAAACAGAAATATTTTTGAGATAAACAAAAGCTGAGGGAGTTTATTATCACTAGACTTGCCTTACAAGAAATGCTGGAAGGATGTCCTTCAAAGTGAAGTTAAAGGACAATAAATAGCAATACAGAAACACACACTGATGTTTCTCTCCCTCTCTTTCTCCTTCCCTTCTCTCTAAAAATAAATAAATAAAATCGTAGAAAAAACATTTAAAGGTATAAAGCTTTCTAGAAAAGGTAAATATATAGAAAATATAGAATACTGCATACAATAATACTGTAATACTGTTTGTCACATGTAAATCACTTTTTATTTTTGTATAAGAGTTAAAGACAAAAATATTAAAAATAACTATAACTAAAAATTTTAACAGATAGAATGTAAAAAGACATAATTTGAGACATCAATAATGTAAAATGTGTCTGGAAGGAAGTCAAAGCATAGAGTATTTGTATACATTTTAAGTCAATTTGTTGACTTCAATCTGTTTTAAATAAATTGTTATAACCATAAGATGTTTCATGTAACCCTTGTGATAACTACAAAAAAAAGCAAAAGAAAATAAGAAAGGAATGAAAGCATGTCTGTAAGTATCAAAGCAAAATACAGAGACTTCCAAGGTGGAGGGATAGGTGAAAACATAGTGCCTCCTTGCACAACCAAGTTTAAAGTCAACAAAGTTTTAGTAAAAAAAAAACCACAACCAAAACACAGAAAATTGAACTGTGTGGAAGTCCAACAACAATGAACCCTTCAGCCAGACCAGTAAGAGGGGCAGAGCCAGCGACTGACGGAGCAGGGCTGCACAGGAAAACTCAGCCAGACCAACCCAGGCATGCAGGCAGCGGTTGGCAGATCCCAGGCAGGTGTCATACGTAACAGGCGCGAACAGACCAAAAAATGGCTCAAGAAGAACTCAAAGCTCCAGAGCCAATAATTCTAAGTGACCAGGAAATAGCCAATGCAAAACACTGGTGATCAGGATGCTCACAGCATTGGTTGATTTTAGTCACAAATTAGAGGAACAAATGAAGGCTAAACTAATTGAAATGAAGGGAAATGCACAGGAAACCAATAGTGATGGAAAGGAAACTGGTACTCAAATCAAGGGAGTAGACCAGAAGGAAGAAAAAAATGACCAAACAGAAAAGAATGAAGAAACAAGAATTCAAAAAATGAGGAGAGGCTTAGGAACCTCCAAGACATCTTTAAACGCTCCAATATCCAAATTACAGGGGTACCAGAAGGGGAAGAGGAACAGCCACAAGTGGGAAACTTATTGAACAAATAATAAACGAGAACTTCCCCAATCTGGCAAAGGAAATAGACTTCCAGGAAATCCAGGAAGCTCAGAGAGTCCCAAAGAAGTTGGACCCAAGGAGGAACACACCAAGGCACATCATAATTACATTAGCCAAGATTAAAATGAAGGAGAGAATCCTAGAAGCAGCAAGAGATAAGGGGACAGTCACCTACAAAGGAGCTTCTATCAGACTGTCAGCTGGTTTTTCAAAAGAGACCTTACAGGCAAGAAGGGGCTGGAAAGAAGTATTCCAAGTCATGAAATCCAAGGACCTACACCCAAGACTGCTCTATCCAGCAAAGCTTTCATTTAGAATGGAAGGGCAGATAAAGTGCTTCTCAGATAAGGGCAAATTCAAAGAGCTCATCATCACCAAGCCCTTATTATATGAAATGTTAAAGGGACTTATCTAAGAAAAAGAACTTAAAAAAACATGAACAGTGAAAAGACAACAAACTCACAGTTATTAACAACCACACCTAAAACAAAAGCAAACTAAGAGGACAGTTAGATCAGCAGCAGAAACATAAAAATGAAGATCTCATGTAAATTTAGCAACAGGGGAGTGGGAGAAGGAGAAGGGGGGAGAAGGTACAGAGAATAAGTAGCATAGATGGTAGGTAGAAAATAGATAGGGGAAGGGCAAGAATAGTATGGGAAATATAGAATCTAAAGAACTCATGACACATAGACATGAAATAAATGGGGGGAATGGTGGGGGAGGGGTGTGCAGGGTGGAGGGGAATGAAGGGGAAGTGGGACAACTATAATGGCATAATCAATAGAATATATTTTAAAAAATACAAAGGAAGAGAGCAGAGGGTGACATACTTGTATCAGACAAATTAGACTTTAAGTCAAAAACTGCAGAAAGAAAAAGAAAACATTATTTAATGATAGCAGGTCAATTCATTAGGAAGATATAACAATTATAAACATATATGCACTTCATAGTACAGTACCAAATGCATGAGTAAACATTGATAGAACTGCAGAAAGAAACAGAAAGCAATGTAATCATAGTAAGGAATTTTAATACTATACTTTCAATAATAACTAGGATCTACAGATGGAAAATCAATAAGGAAACAAAAGAATTGAATAATATTATAAACTGGGTACATCTAACAGGCATAGGCAGCAGGTTTTTACCCTAGAGCAATGGAATGCATACTTCTGAAGTGCACACAGAACGTTCTCCAGGACACATCACATGTTAGGTCACAAAACAAGTCTTAACAAGTTTAAGAAAAAAAATCATACCAAGTGTATTTCAGACAATCATGGGATGAAACTAGAAATTAAGAGCAGAAATAAAAACCCAGGAAAATTTACAAACACATGGAACTTAAACAACACACTTAAAAAAATAGATTTATTTATTTATTTATTTATTTATTTATTTATTTATTTATTTTTAGAGAGAGGAGGAGGGGGGAAGAGAAACATTGATTGGTTGCCTCTTGTACAGGTCCCAACTGGAGACTCAACCTGCAACCTAGGCATGAGCCCTGACAGGGTAATTGTATTGGTGGCCTTTTGCTTTGTGGGACAATGCCCAACTAACTGAACCACATGGGTCAATCAGGACTAAACAATACATTATTGAATAACTATGGGTCAAAGAAGTAATCAAAAGGGGAATTAAAAAATATCTTGAGACAAACAAAACCCCCTACAACACACCAAAACTTATGTAGCAAAAGCCTTGTTAAGAAGAAAATTCATAGCTATCAATGACTATGCTAAAAAAGAAAAAAAGAGTTCAAATAAAGAATTTGAGCCCAAATTTAGCAGAAGGATATGATTTCAATTAGAGCACAAATAAATGAAATAGAGAATAGAAAAAAATCACCAAAACTAAGGGTTTGTTTTTTAAAGATAGGATTGACAAACCTCTAGCTAGGCTAAGAAAAAAAGAGTGATACTCCAATAACGAAAACTAGAAATTAAAAGAGAATATTATAACTGATGCCACAAATAAAAAGAATCACAGAAGATTACTATAAACAGTCATACATTGAGAAGCTGAATGACCTAGAATAGTGAATAAAGTCCTGGAAACATACAACCTGCCAAGACTAAATCATGAAGAAATAGAAAATTTGAATAGATCTATTCAATCTGAAAAGATTGAGTCACTATTGAAAAAAACCTCCCAACTAAGAAAAATCCAGAGCCAGATAGCTTAATTGGTGACTTCTACTAAACATTTAAAGAATTAATGTCAATTTTCTCAAACTCTTCCAAAATATTAAGGAGAAGAGAATACTTCCAAAATCATTTTATGAAGCATTACCCTGATACCCAAACTAAAGACACCCCAAGAAAAAAATAATTACAGGCCAACATCCCTGATGACTATAGATGCAAAATATCAACAAAATACAAACAGAGTTCGACAGCACATTATAGAATCACATATGATGACCAAGTGGGCTTTATTCCCAGGCTGCAAGGTTGGTCAAAATATGAAAATCAATCAAAAGTTTAAATCAAGAGTTGGTGTGGATATGGAGAAAAGAGAATCCTCATGCACTTTTGGTGGGGATGTAAATTGGTGCAACCACTATGAAAAACAGTAAGGTGGCTTGTCAGAAAACTAAAATATTAATAGAACTACTATACAGTCCAACTATCCCACTTCTGGGTATGTATCTAAAAGAATTACATGATTTCACTTGCGTGAGGTATTTTAGTCAGATTCACAGAGTCGGAGAGTAGAATTGTGGTTGCCAATGGCTGGAAGGAGGGGGAAACGGAGGGAAGTTGATGTTTAATCTGTTCCAGTCATGAAAAAGGAAAAAGTTCTTGAGATCTGCTGTGCAGCATTGTGCTTATAGGATTTTACACTTAAAAATTTGTCAAAAGGGCAGATATTATATTATGTTTTTTACCACCATAAAAGAGCACAAACGATGCTGCATTTAGATTTTCTTGCTGCTCTTCCCACTTCCGTAGGCGACGTACTTATGGAATGCAGTCCTTGGTTTCAGGGGGCTCTGAGCTCCAATCTCAAAGAAGAGTTGTAGAATCTTGGGCAAACTACCTTTTCTGATGTGGAGCTTTTTCCTTTAAAATCACAAAATGGTTCTTGCCAATGTAGTTAGCTCTAAATAATAGCTGGTATACTCCTTTATCTTGTTACTGAATCGTATACAAAATATTTGGGAGGCAACATTTCATTGAATGAACTGCATGGTCCTCTGTCTTTACCTTCATCCTTCCTAGAACGTATATATTTTTTGTATGTGTAAATTCACTCTTGTATTTTTTGTTCTTATATCTCATTACTTCTCTAGAAACACTGGTCTATATATGAGTTCACTGATTATCATGAAATCATTTGTAAAACACCTGTTAGGTTTAATGATTGATTAAGAGGGACATTAAAATTTATCAGTGGAGAAGAATATATTAATATTATTCATGAATATAATAACATGTTAATTTAATTTATTAATATTATTTGTTGCTAATATGTTAATACTAAAACTTCTAGTACCCATCTGGGTTCATGAATGCTAACAATCCAGAGATAAACAGACAAAGTGGTTCGGGGGTCAGAGGGGAAAGCTGGGCCATATGGAATTTGAGAACAGCTGGTAGATCCGTGTACCTTGAGGCATGGGGCCTATTCTGCAGTGTGGGCTGATGGTTCAGACAACACATGCTATACCCTTAGGTACCGTGTGAACATGGTTTCAGAAAGCATTGACTCCTTCTTTCACCCAGGCAGGGTGGAGTGGTGTTGAGACAGCTCCAGTGAAAATGCCTTGGTTTGAATCTTGGCTCTGTCGCATTCTACCATCTGACCTTGAGCCAATTACTTAACGTCTTTGTGCCTCATTCTCCTCATCTGTAAAATGGGTAAAGTGATAGTATTCTCCCACAGGGTCATTATGAGAGTTAGGTGGGCTAGTATTTGTGAATTGCTTAGAACAAGTCTGGTACTTGGTGAGAAGTGTGTATTTATTTGTTAAGTAAAAATAATCACATCGGGTGAACATTATTTCATCTGCAATTCTCTTTCAATCATTATAATAAGTCAAGAAGGAAGTCTCTAACTGATGCTGGAATGACTTGAAGACCTCTCTGGCCTTTGCCAATTTCCCCCCAGAACAAAAGGAAAATACTGTAGGCTCCAGCTCTGCCAGGAAATCGGTTTGAGGCAACAGCACTTACTAACGTGGTTTTACAGCCATAGTGTTTCTTTTTATGGTTACCTTCTATTTGTTTCAAGTGATTCTGCTTTTCCATTTATGTTAGTAATGTTTCCTTAAATATTAATTTTACTAAAATTTTGAAACAATTTAAAGAAAGTTGATAATTTATAGTTAAAGAAAGTAAATAGATAACCACAACAAAAAGAATGGGTTGCTTAAACTAAAGTTTGGGAAACTTTGAATGAGAGCAAAGGCAGGATACTAGTAATTGAGATGGAAAGAAGAAAGTTCTATTCTTCGACATTCTGCCTTTTATGTGGTTTTCATAAATGCTGGACTTTACCCATCTGGACAAAGTGCATGGTTTTATCTGCCTTCCAAAATCACCACTCGTCTTGTCTAAGGGATACTGTCAAACAGAAGTGGGCAGGGAGTGCAAGCACTTTGCATTGTTGCTTGAGTGGACCTCTCCTGTCTGCCGAAAAGTGTTCGGTCCAGCTATCTGAGGAGTTCCACTAATTGCCTCATTAGGCAATCTCAACACAGAAACAATATTTAAGTACATCAGTGTAACTCCTGGGTATATGTAGGATTTAATAGCAGATGAAGCTAAATGACCTGAAATGGAAAATTTATTTTTTTTAATAAACATTCTTAAATTCTCATTACAAACAGACAGTGAACAATTTGTGCTTTTCGGCAAGATGTAGTCTTTCTTAAGTTGTAAATGCTTCTGAGCCATTTAGCAAAGTTTAAAAACATTTTCTGTAAGTTATTATAACACTTGCAGATATGGGATATTGAATGAGTTTTATTTTGTTCAAAGTTAGATATAAAATATGTGACAATATTAAAATGCACAATAGTGTATAAATTTACATGTAATGCATGCATTCATAAAGGACAATTGCCTCTTTTTAATATTTAAGGCTTTCAATAATTAATGTTAAAATATACCCAACAAGGGTTACTAAAATCCACATTTGGTTTTAGAGTTGTCTAATGTAAGTATTGTCCCCAAGTCAGGGGACAGGAGGAGAAGAAACCCTGGCAGGACCACAGAGAAGCAATCTGCTGCCACCCCTCATATTTTCCCGTTGACTACATGCAGAAATGGTGACTGAAGGACAAAAGTCCCCACAACCCCCTAAAACTCAGCAGTTGTGATGTTTGGACTTTACCCCTTTTCCATCTTGTCTTGATCTGGTCCTCATCATCTAGCTACATCACACCCTTTTCCATCCTGTCTCGATCTGGTCCTCAGCACCTAGCTACATCACACCCAGGTGGTCACAACACTCTCCAAACCGGCTTCTTGACATTAGTCTCTCTCCTTCCCTGGCATCCTCTCAACTTGCTCTCAGTAGACATTCATCTGCCTAAAATCTTGTCCTCACCTGTATCTCCTTCCTTTAAAAATCTTTCCTGGTCATCCATTGCCATAGGAGGGAGTCCTACACCCTTAGCTTTGTTTTCTCATATGCAACAATCTGGCTTCTGCTGCTTTTCCAGCAATTTCTTCCTCTTTCCTTCACAATGAGCTCTCCACTCCAGTGAGGTCACCCTGGGTTCTCACCCGGGCTTCCTCCCAGTATGCCTCGAACATTCTGGTTTCTGAGGCTTCACTCAGGCTGACTTCCTACCTGTGCGCCCTCCTTTATTCATCCACATTCCACCATCACCATTTGTTAAAGCTCAGCCCATGTTCTACTCTGACCACTGCTACCAAGAGCAAAGTCATACCTCCCTGTCATCTGCATCTCTCTCTGACGTCTTTCTTTTCTATACCATATGTTGCTATTTACATTTTTGTGTTTGTTTATTATCCAGTCATTTTCATTGGATCTGAAGCTACTTAGAGGATAGACCATCTCCTAGTATTTGTTGTGCCTTGTGTCTGAGAGGTGCTTGACACGTCAGTTGATTAATGAATAACTTATGTGCTTTGCTAATTTTGTTTTATAAAATGATCAGTTATTATTTTGTACAACTATTAGAAGCTTCTGAGTTTTAAAAGAGATTTCTGGAAGACATATGGCCTATTATAAAAACTAGATATTTTAGTTTCTCTTAGTTTTGAGCTTCAGTGGAGATAAAACAGGATGGTGAAAACAGGGGTAGTCAATAAATGTTGAAGGAAAGAATCAATGAACGAGTGACTAAAGCACTCAGAATTTGGTTTTTAGTTCTTTGTCTGCTCCACATTGTATGTAAGACATCTCTGTTCTGTGCCCGTGAAAGCTGACCATAAAATGATGCGGTCTTCTCTTGTGCTTATTGTTTGGGATTATAGCTGTCCTCAGCTCAGGACCAAATTTGTGTTTACGGAAAAATCTTTGATGAGTGAAACATGTTAAATCTGTCTTCATCACCATTGCAACCTAACTGATAAAGAATCTGTATGACCGTATTGCTGGGATGGTAGCTGTCTCGTACACATTTGTGTCAGGGATGGCATAATCCAATTTCCTTTTTTGGGTACGATCAGCTATGTGACTTAATTTGGAAATGTATGTATGCTTAATGCTAGCAGAAGAGTAAATCCATAGATACTTTCAGAATATTAAGTTGGAAATCTAAAATAGTCAACTTAAAAAAGTTGAATACTTTGATTTTATAATTCTATTTAACATCACTAAAAATTAATGATGATTTAATTATAATTAAGATTAACCTTTGAGAATATTCATCTTAGCATTGTTTTTTAATATAAATAATTAGAAGAAATGTAAATGTCTGATCATAAGTTGGAGCAAATGATATTAGCTCTCCCCTAACAATGGAATGTGTTCACTTTTAAAAATAATATTTAGAATTTTACATAATAATTAATGAAGTGGAAAGAAATTCATGAAAGCCTATATTGTTAAATGAAAAGTGGCAAAAGGGCTTCCAGATGGTGATTCATTTTAATAAAATTAATAATATATAATAGCAATGTATAGACTCCCCTAAATTTTAAGAATAATTATGCTTGGTAAGTGGAATTATGTGAGAACTTTCTTTTTTTTTAAAATTTATTTGTTTTAAACTTCTAGAATAGCTATGAAAGTTTATATATGTGAAAATAATAAGGATTTTATAAAATGTCATATTATCAATTAATATTTTATTCATTTTTTGGCTTATCATGTAAAATGTCACATTTATTACCAAGCACAAGATGTTCTGAGGCAGTGATAAGACTACTACGGTCACTACTAATGGCTATTATTGCCCTCGAAGACCTTCAGGTTTTTAGCAATTGTATGTGGATCTAGAAAGTCAAATTTAGGAGATGAAACATAAAGTTTATTAAGCACACAAAAAGTGTTGTTTTTTTAATAACATGGTTTTTCATTGTATCTTTGCAAAAGCTAGAGATACATAGAGCCTTAAGATGTAATTCAGGGAGAGAATTCTGGTACTTGTAACAAACACATTTTAAAAGAGTTTATCGCAGTTGATAAAAGACAAGGATGGGCTTCCTCTGGGAGGCAGGTGGTGACTGGTTTCAACTACCTGGAGGGGCTTCAAGACATGGGGATTTGTTTTCCGCAGCTCAGAATACAGTCAGGGCAAATAAAAAATGCTATACATGTCACTTGGTTTTTCTTCTTTTTGTGTCTTCCTCTGTGTCTTTTTTCTTCTGGGGGGGTTCTCTCTTTTTTCATCCTCTGCCTCTTTCATCCTCTGGCCTGCTAGAAATGACTAAGTCAGTATCCACCAGAGTGAAGTACTCATGCATGATTAAAAAAAATAATTACCCTCCTTTTTCTAAGTTCCCATCTTGCTGACATCTTCCATCAGGGTTTAGGTTTGTGGAGCCCCGTTTTCCCAGAGTGAAGTCCCACCCCGACTGTAAGTTAGGCACTTTGGGAGGTACATTCACTCTTTCTTGCTGCTAGGGGACCATTTTGTAAAATGCTTCAATGGACTCATTATCATTTATTTACACTGAACTCAATTCTTCCCAGACTATGGGGTGAGCAGGCTGTCAGAAGAAAACCTATGGAATGCATCTTGGGCTGCTTTACTGGAGGGCAAAACAGAAGTGAAAATGAATCACCTTCATACCCTCTCTTTATTTTTGCCCCATATTTATTAACACATAATGACATAACCATTATATAAGATTAAGGTATACAGTGGGATGATTGGACACATATATATATTGCAAAGTGCTTACCCAAACAACATTAGTTAATACATCCTTCACCTCACCCAATTACCCCTTTGTTGTCACTGTTGCCATGTGGAGAACAGTTAAAATTTACTCTCATAACAACAGTCAAGTGTACCAAACAGTGTTGTTAACTATCCTCTCTCTTCCTCATGCTTTGCTAGCGTGCTCCTCTCTCTCTCTCTGCTGGGAGCACAGAACCCAGCATTTTACTTGTTTCCTGGCAGTGAGGCTAAATTTTTTTTCAGCAGAAAGATGGCCAAAGATGGTGATGGGGGCAAAACAGTCAGAAAAACAGAGAAACAACAGGTTCCAGATGAATCTTATCTAGGTTTTTGAGACCACTTTTATTACTGTGAGTAGCACAAAGGTCACTGAGGGCAGAACAGGTGGAGTTAACAGGAAGGACTGGTAGAAAGAGCCTGCAAGGGTGCACCCCGAGGGGTCCCATACAAAAAATGGGAGACTTGTAAGTATCAAACTGTGCAAGCCACAGGAACAAGTGACAAAATGTAGCAATTTCCTTTCAAAGGGATTCTCCTGTTATTAACACTAGATGAGAACCAACATTCAAAATAGAAAACCCTCAAGCATTTTTGGCCAGTTTCTCTTGGTAAGTCAAATCCACTTGACTCAATAGTGTTTTGCAATCCATCTGGATCTTTCCTTTCCCGCTGATACTCCACACCCTCTCCAGTCAGTGGTCGAACTGCAGTGTGCAGAATCTGAGCTCACTGGTAGAACAAGATTGCTCTACTTTTGTAGACGGCTGTGTGGGCTTCTTTTAGCCTCTGAGAATCCCAGTGCATTGCTGCGAAAACTTAGGGTTAACGTCTTTTGCATTGAGAATGGTGTCACTTAGTCTCTTAGTTCCATCTATTTACACAGCAGGCAGCTTTGCATTTGGTTGTAAAGAGGAAATGCCCCAGTAGGTTTTCCTTCTATGCAGAGAAAGTGTGCTTCTGGCCCTTTGTGAGTCAGACGAAAAGTGGAAGGGTGAGCTGAGGGACAAGGGCCTCCCAGATGTCCTTGACCACAGGCTCTAATGAAGGAGAAGCCAGAATTCACCAGCATCTACAATACGTATTAAATCATGCTTTGTTCTAAGTCACACTGATAAATGTGGATATATTTTTTATGTTTATTTACAAATGTGTTTACTTTGCTGGGATTTTTTTTTCCTCTGGAATTTGGAGACATGAATGATTGTTTTTCCTGGTGCTTTAAGTGTCTCCCAGTAGGCTGTAAAGGGGTCACATGTTTTCTAAGGCTCTTACATGCCGTTGGGGCTGAGTTGGGAAAAGTACTTGAGGAAGGAGAAGGATCTAAAAGAAGTGATTAGGAGAGGGTGGAGGTCAGCAGTAGAAACCCATGCTTAGAGGTGAAGTGAGTTGGAAAGTGTCCAGAAAAGTAACATGAAAGCCAGCCCTGTGATACTATTTTGACTCTCTCAGACATAACATTTGAGGTTAAATCAAAACCCAGCTTGCTTATGGATGGCACTATTGGATCTGATGGCATTCAGTAATCCATATGATTTGGAGAAATGATAAACTGAAGGGTTCATTGCTGTTGCACAAAACTATCATTGTGATTTTAAGCTCGAGCTTCATCTGGGCTGGAAGACTTGTCCACTGCCTGGAAACCACCGCTGTTGCCATCGCCGTCCCAGTCAGCAGGAATGCCTGCCAACTGCTTTCCCTGGGGAGCAATTCGGCGTCCCAGGATAAGTACAAATTTTATTTTATTATTTTAGCTGGCGAGAGTCCTTGTTGAAAGGGGGCACTGTGGCTTCAGAGTGGTTTGTTTTATTTAGAATGGCAGTTCACAAACTTCAGTGGGCATACAGTTGCCTGGGGAGCTTGTGCCAATGCAGATGCTGGGGCCCCAACCTAGAGATTCTGATTCAGTGGGACTATAGTGACGCCAAAGGATCTGCACTTTTAACTAGTTCCCCAAATGATGCTTGTCAAAATGATGTGCAGCATGTACTTCGGGAAACTCTGTTTTGTGAGTTTTCATCAGGATCACCTTTTGAAGGCAAGTCTTCTCTTCTGACCATAAATCCATTTATACAGTTAGATTTTTCTAGCTACAGCCTAGTCTAAGTCTGGAAAAATGATGATGCTTTCAATACAGCCTTTATCCGGAGGTTTCTTGGCAAAATGCTTCACATTATTGTAATAAGAACAAGGAAGTGTTGAGTCTGGGCACCCTTTCCTTTTCTCCCTCCTGAAGTCAGAATGTCCCAATGGCTGCAGCACTTATGTGGATATTGACACCTTAAGCTTTAAACATAGCTCTGTCCTGGCCAGAAGACTGACCCCACTAAGCATGTGGTCTCTTAGCAATGGGAAGTAAAAAGGTAGAGTGGTTTCTTGAGAAATTCAGCATTTTTTCCTCTGAATGACTTGTTATAGGTTTTTGTTGTTGTTGTTTGAATAACCCAAGTGATACTTTCATTTCTCCTTGTTTCTTTGATACCGGAGTACTGTTTGATTGAGAGGAACATGATGGCAATGTGAATCACAATACTTGCAAACATTTGAATGTAGAAAGATTTCTAGGTGGACACTGTGGAGTGCGGGTGATGAGATGAGTGGGTTTTTGTGGAAAGAGCTTTGGATTTAGAAGCTGAAGCTTTATATTTTTATTCAACGAAGGAGGAAGCAAATGTTCAGGGATTAGAAAGGTTGTGCTTGAAGACTTAGTGGGCAGGACCTGCAATTCAGCTTCATCACTCCAAGTCCAGCTCTCATTTCTTCCACCCTCAGCTTGTTAGCTCTTTCAAGACTTTGTTCCATTTCCCACACCCCACGTGGAGTTGCCTGACTCTGAGTAAGCCACATTCCCTCTCAGGGCTTCCATTTCTCATATGTCAGTCCAGAATGATAATAACATACTTTGCAGGCCATTAAAAGGTTACAAGAAAATGGGCATACAATTCTTGGTGAGTATTAACACTCAAGGAACAAAATAATTATCTTATTTTAAAAAACCTGGGCTCAACTTTTCCATTCATCAACTATGGGGCAATAGGCAAGTCATGCGGTCATCCTAGGTCCAAAACGGTCATGCCTCCCTAGTTCAGGTAGTAAAGAGGAGTGGATGGGATAATACATGAGAGGGTACTTTTCGAAAAAATGTGACTACCCACACCTTATAATTATTTATGGACTTCTCTAAGACACTGAATATTGGATTATAGAGTCTTTTGTCTTGTGTACACTGTTATAGCCATAGGGTACTCTTAGCCTCTATACCCTCAAGGTATTTTTGGAAGCTTGAATTTATTCTTTTTAGTATTCCTCAAAATATGAAGAGGGGTGTCATGAGAGAATTGACTGTACAAGTGAATGTTTTATTCTAAAATCTAAGACCTGCAGATTATCTGTAAAAATTTAGAATATGTTCTCTAGGTGACTATCACTAATGCCAGGCCCTCTCTCTCTACCTTTGAACAAATGCAGTGCCCACGAACGAAGCAGACCGGATTGATGTGAATGTAGCTAGAAAGTCTTAGTTCTGAAATTCCCCATTAAACAATCTATACCCTGCAAAATGCAAAGACTGAACTCTTGACTTGGCTGTCCACTTACTTCCCAGTACTCTTCTCATCCACTTCCCACTGCTCTTCCCAGTACTCTTTTCGTTGGACTGACTGCTTCCAGTTCAATGAGAGCATAAGCCTTAGGAAAAAATAAGGAGCACCACCCTGGTGAAGATGTAGCATGTGTCTGCAAACAGTTCTTAACCATAATCCTATTTCTTATGATCAGTGCCTATATTCTATTGGACTGGGAAAACTACAGGAAATTAAAAAGGTCAGTATTCAGCTCTGGCCAGTGTGGCTCAGTTGGTTGGAACATCGTCCCATAGTTGAAAGTTTGTAGTTCGATTCCTGGCCAGGGAACATACCTATTATGCAGGTTGGATCTCCGTGTACAACCACGAGGCTGGACACATACCATTTCTGGTTTAGCTATGGGAGGCAACCAATCATTGCTTCTCTCTTGCATTGAT
The DNA here is from genome assembly GCF_021234435.1 of Artibeus jamaicensis. Lineage (NCBI taxonomy): Eukaryota > Metazoa > Chordata > Mammalia > Chiroptera > Phyllostomidae > Artibeus > Artibeus jamaicensis. Next base: position 11,383,273 of record NW_026521803.1, on the reverse strand, counting down.
GTTTCTCTCTCTCCCTTCTACTCTCCTTTTTTTTCTTCTCTAAAAGCAATGAAAAAAATGTCTTCAGGTGAGGAAGAAAAAAATGTAATTATTCAGTCCTCTTAACACTGGGTAAGATCCTTGGGTGTACAGAGAGAAAGTTCTGGCCAGTGCCTCAGTCATACCAGCCTACCACTGCCTCTCAAACATATTTTTTTCCCATCCCAGTTATTATCTCTTTGTTCTGTGACAGCCTCTATCGTTCATCATGGTGTTTTATGCTAATGGTGCCCCTGAGAGCATCTTGGTCTTAATTAAGCTCCTTAAAGGAGAATCCCACAGTCTTCTGCATTGGTTTCCATGGTGTCTGGGCCAGTGCCTGGGAAACAGTAGGCACTCAGCTGTGGAACTGGATTTTCTGTCATTGTGTCCTGGCTCTGTGGTTGTCCCCTGCCGACCCTCCTACTCAAACTGCACTCCTCTGGCTCTGCCCCTCCCTGGTTGTAGGTTCTTGGGCAAGCGAGGAAAACTTTTGGGGCCTCAGATTATAATTCAAACGAGAGCTTAACTCAGTGGCTTGGCACATAGCTCTGAACAAATCTTTACTCCGTCCTTAGCGAATCTTCTTCTGATCACGCAGCTGTTAAGGGTGCTCCTCCGAACTCTCAGCAGCTACCTGTGCGTGGGCACCACAGACATCACAAATCCTTGACATTTAACATACATCACATTAGGGAACATAACGCTTCTTTCATACGTTTTCACACATATGCTTGGTTTATATCCATCTTTTGAGGCTGTGACCGTACTCTGTCATCAACACTAGCTGTCCCAAAGGAAAACAATCTTTAGACGCCACCCCCCAAACCTTACGGTCACATTTATTCCACTCTCTGTGCAGTCTTTCCCTCTCTACACCCAAGTCGCTAAAACCCATATGTTTAATAACATATGTTTTTGAAGCTGTTGATAAAAGACGGGCTTTTGAGAAATCATGGAATGGAAAGCCTTTTTATTCCAGCCCTGGTCTTATTCAACATCCAGCCTGCAACCCCCTGCCACAGTTCATTTTTATCTGCAGTGGTAAACGTGCTGGGGATACCTGTGGACAGACACCCAGGCCAGGAAAAGACAGTATTTGTGTAGTTGTCTTCTAATAAGGTCAAAGGCACAATGTATTATACAGCTCTGCAGGCAGCCAGACTCATTAGAGCAGGCGTGGGCTGTGGGACCTGTGTGGGATATTCAGAAGCAGGGGTTTCATTTGGGGTCTGTGCCTAGTGGGTGTTCTGGACTCAAGGCAGAACCTGAATCGGGAGTGGGGGAAGTGCTGAAGAAACCATTGCCCTGAGCATGTGGGAGCCAGTGGGGCCCTTTGCCCTTCTGAATCTGAGGTTTGATTGCCACCCGGTGCCGACTAAAGCTGGAAGCAAAGCAAAATGCAAAGACCCCGGTGTTGTTTGCAAACCCCTTTACCAAAACCTGCTGTCGCTGCCTCCCAGGTTGAGGGTGGGCTTTCCTGCAGAGCACAAGCTGTGGAGGGAAGGTGAGCTAGGGTGCTGGGTGAGAGGAGAGCCCTGCAGGCTGTATTTGGGGCCTTAATGAACAGTGTGAGGTGAGGAGCTGAAGACCGAAGCCTGACAGGCCGACAGGCCTGATTCCCGTTTGCATGAAGGTGCCCTGAAAGTGAAAGTGACTCAGAGGGTGATTGATTTGTTTTGCTGGGCCTCCTTTGTCCTTTTCTGGGTGGGCTTCTGGACCCACCTCTTGGCCTCAAAGTCCTTGCTTTGCCTGCTGTTGCTTTTGGATTTGGGGGTAATGAAAATGGTTATAAGCTTCCCTTTCATCTGTACGTGGCAGGCTGTCACAGAGAAACGAGCCATTCTGCATCCTCACTCCTGTCCAAATTGCTAAATGTTTTTTTCCAATTGCTTCCCTAATGGGCTGGGATAATGGGAGCGGCATGCTCTCTGCCCACGCTGGAGATGCCAGTGCATTTGTCCAGCACACATGTGTGATGGGCACCAGCCCCTTCGGTCCAAGGAGGGCCAGCCCCTCGCAGTTGAGTGCTTGCTGGTGCACCTGTCCGTTGCCCTCAAAGAGGCCAGGGGCTCAGTGCACTAGAAGGTGGCCGCAGCCCCGGTCCTCGGAGCGTGGCCACCTCTGCAGGTGAGGTTCTGTTGTGAGGTGGATAATCCAGGCCAGAGCCCCAGACGGGGGCTGCTAATGGACTGGCCAGGACAGCTTTTTATGGACTCCAGTTGCTGCTGGCTTTCCAAGGGGCAGGCTGCGGGCTGCCCATGGCCCGCTGTTCCGTGGGCTGGATGCTCAACTGTGGCTGACCCACAGCTTTATGAGCCTAAGTGCTTATCCAGGAACAGAAGTGAGGAGGTTGTGTGTGATAAGAAAATAATTTGCCAAAACTGCAACAATAAAGAGGGCCTGGTGGGATCTCTTATGGTATGAATAGCCCTGAGCAGCTGCAGATTTCTCTCTGCTTTCACAATTATTTTCATTTTTATAACAACTAAAAGCTAAATGCCTTGTACGAGCCTGGTAAATCTTGCTTTAGCTTCCAATTCCATGTTTCTTTCTCTTTCTGGGAATCTTAACATCCACACGGCATGGACAGAGTGTTCCTTGGCAGCATGGCTTCAGCTGGTCTGCTCCCTGGCCGGCAGACAACTGCCGCACTGCTCTGCTCTAATGTTCCGTTCCCAAGCAATTCCCTTTGCACAGCAAGCTCCAGTTGCACCCTCTGGAGCTCCGAACAGGTGCTGCTATTACTGAGTTCAGAAGACAGGGAACTCTTCATCAGAAACAAGTCCCTTGTGCATCCCAGCAGTTGCTCCACTGACGGGACAAGCATTTGACTCTGGAATGAATAGGGCAAACACATTCCTGCCTTTTCACATTCTTTGCTATATGCTGGGGGCACCTCCAACATGTACTGAGTGCCCCGTCATCTCTGTATTTGGGGTGCTGAGTGTTATCATCATTTTCACTTATTAAGCATCCTAGACAAATGAGTGCTATGCCAGGTACCCAGGCAGTATTGTGTACAAGCCTGGCCTTCAAGTTAGAACAAGTCTAGCTCTTGGGTCCATCGGTAAGTAACTGTGTGACCTAAATGCTATTTTTTCTGTGCAATGGGGATGAACTGGCACCCACCTCATGGCGTTATAGGTGCAATTTTTAATTAAATGAGAGAATAAACATAGAGCATCTGGCAGGGTGCTTGGTGCCTCATCAGCACTCGATACATGTTGGCTATAAGTATTATATACATTCCTTTCTGAGGGCTCTCCATCAAGTTCAGAATATACTTGTGCAACACCAAATGACAGTGTGAGCAAGTGTGCATTTGAAGAATGTTTAAATGAGTGTTGAAGGCAACCAATGCTCTGGTGGAAGTAAGAAACATCTCTTCTAGCAGTTTTCCCAAATTTGCTTCAGTTCACCAACCCCATTGGGGGAATGAGTGAAAAGGGTGGGAGGGATTAAGAATACAAATTTCCAGTTACAGAAATAGTCATGGGGTTGTACAGTATACCACAGGAAATATAATCAATAATGTTGTGATAACTATGTATGGTGTCAAGTGGATACTAGACTTATCGGAGTGATCACTCTGTAAGTTCTATAAGTCTCCAATCACTATGGTATACACCTGAAACTAATATAATATTGTATCTCAACTGTAATTTGAAAAATAAAAAATTAAGATACTAACCCCAAAAACTTCTCTTAGAGATTATGCTTCTTTCATTATCTGGCTGGGCCTTGAAATCAGTGGGAGTTGCTTTGGCCCTCTGGACATTTTAATGAAGACAATACCTCAAAGGGCTCTGTCCGGAAGAAAATTATGTAAGCCACGTGTGTTCTAGGGGTAGTATTACAAAAAAGTAAGAGAAAAGAGGTATGATTAATATTAATAGTATATTTGATTTACCCTAATGTATTCAAAATAGTATGATTGCAACATGCATTTAAAAATGTGATGAGCTATTTTACATTCTTTTTTTTCAAATTAAATGTTGAATTCTCTGTGTGTTGTACACTGATGGCATACCTCAACGTGGCTCCTAATATTTCCTCACAAATACTTGATCTGTGTTTAAATTTCATGAGATAAAAAGAATTTCATAACATTTACAGTTGAAAAAGTGGATTACCACATCCAAATTCTTCCAGATACATTTAAAAGTTCCTCAGTAACTGAGTTGAGTATTAGTTTTTTAATTAAATTAAATATTGTCAGGTGTTAGGGAATAAGAAGGAGATGAAAAATAGAACTTTTTAAGAGTTTGGGGGGGCTACTAGGAGATAGTAGACATGGCCTCATACTGAAGGGACCACTGGGCTCACATTTCATCAAAAATCACTATTCTGGTGGCAGGGGGATTAGGCAGAGAGCGAAGCAGGGAAAAGATATTATCTATAGTCTTTGCTAACCTACATGGTCGGTTTTGTCTCTGCATGAGGCAGTTTTCCCTAGTATTTTCAGTGACCCTAAACAACCTACCAAAGCCCCCAGGAGCTTTTGTAAGTCTGCTTTCTCTGTTGTTAAGTTTACCTTTCTCATTCAGAAAAGTAGCGATTACCTATAAGATTCTTACAATAAGATTCTAAAGTTCCTTCCTTTGTTATATTCATTTATTTTTTCATTCTTTCAACAAATTTTTTAGAGGTCCATTCATATGCTCTGTTGCAGAAACTCAAGATATTGTGGTAAACAAGACAGAAACACATCTTTCATAACACTGTTAATTATAGTGGATGGAAAGATATTAAGTGTATAAGATAATTTCATAAATAATAAGGTCCTGGGGGTGGGAGCTGATTTGGGTCAGGTAGTAAAAGAAGCATTCTTAAGAGGTGATATTTGGGCTCATTCCTGAATGACCAGAAGGAGGTGGCAGTGAAGACATGAAACAGTGGGTAGGTGATAAGAAACAAGTGCAAAGGCCCTGAGGTAGATGGAGCATGGCTGGACAGGTTCTCAGAACTGAAGGCCCACTAGTGCAGCTGGAGCATAGTGAGAAAAATGCAGATATGAAATTTAATTCTGACAGGGAGGCAAGGTCGGACCAAGACATCTAAAATTCAAATGCAATAAAAAGGCTTTGGAGGGTTTTCAGAAATGAAACAACTTGTGAATGGTCATGCTGGCTACCTGGATTGATAGCAGGGGTAGTGGGTGACAAAAGCAGAAGCCATTGGAAGGTTGCAGGCAGGAGGATGACATTATTGCTCAAACTGTCTACTGAGGAGTGGATCATGGTGGAACTGGGAGACAAGAGTGGATGCAGGGAGAACATGATTATCACAGTAATCATTCAATGTTACATTGCAGGAAACAGATGAGGAGTAACGCTGGGAAAGAAGCAGAGGGAATGAGGGGAAGTGGACAGATGTGAGACATACTTTGGAGGACGAACCAATAAGATTGGCTGAAGAATTGGATGTAGGAAGTCAATAAAGACTCTGGGATGTTTTATTTTAGAAAATTGATTGAATGGTTGCATCTCATACTGAAATGAAAAAAACTCCATGACGAATGCTCTTAATGTTATATACTTTGTACTGCCATTACCAAGAGAAGCCCATTGTTTCCAGAAAATCCACTGTGATCCTTAAAACTAAAGGCATAAGAGAAAAAATTAAAAATGAATGATATGTTTATAGAGATTTATTTTGCTATCTAAATATTTGTGAATATTTGAAAATATCTATAGAAAAAACTTCAAAAAATGGAATGATATGAAGTCTTCCTTCTAGCCAATAAACACCAAACAGAAAAATAAGAGGTTTTTTTTTTCCCTATTTTGAAATAAAAACCTGCTAAGAAGATTAAAGTACTAGGTGAAAAGGTCCCTCCTCCTTCAGCCCACTGGAACAACTCCAAGGGCAAACTGCAGCTCTGGCTTAACAGGTTTACACACTGTACCCCAGCTCACATCTGGAAGGGAAAAAATTAATAGCAGGGGTATTAAATGGCTACCAATTTGTGAGCACCCAGTCCTAATACGTTTATTGATTTTGGGTTCCAGTTTAGTGCTTGAGCTGTCTCTATCCATCAAACTTCCCACAAAAGGGCATAGATCTTCCTGGAGGGGGAAGGGTTGCTTGATTGCAGGGGCTGGAGTTGGAAATGCAGAGACTGTGGGTTCAAATCCACACTCCATGCAGATCTGCAAGGGACCTTGGGTACCCATTCATCCACTGCTGCAGTGCCCTTGATAAAGATAATACTAATCATAGTGGGAGTGCCTAGTAGTATATTTATACAGCAGATGGATTTTTAAGCCACAAAATCAAGGGACAAAGTGACACTTCATTGCTGGCATTAAACACACACATACACACACAATAAAATGTTCTTCCTAATTTTAAGATTACTTTATATCTCCAGGGAGACTTTAGGGTGGGCGGATGTGAGCTGGGAGACAAAATCATCTCCTGAAAGATACTAACCATTCCCTATGTGGGTTCAGAATACTGTGTGCATTAAGATGACAAAGGAAATTTCCAACTCTTTCTTCTAATAAAACTGTTTGCTCTTGTGAAAGGTCTTGACAGCGAGGAGATTCAGGAAATTACAACATTAAGAGGTAATTAGTGGAGATGTACCTCTAAATGAAAGAAAGTGATTAAAAATGCAATGTAAAACATTAATGCCATTTTTGAGGGATTGAGGTTGTGATTAAAGCCGTTAGCCTAAGATCTGGGCTGATTGTTGTAGTTACGATTGAGACGTCCATTTTGGCTTACTTGTAGCAGACTAGACACACCTCATGAACTTACAAGAAATGATGAAGTGGCCTCCTTTGTACCAAACAGGCCCTGCTGCAGTATGCCCTGGTATTTAAGCAGAAACATTTCTTATTTCCAGCAAACAATGATTGTTTTCGGTTAAGTATATGACAGTAGATATTAAGAGTCCTAAAAATATTTTAAGACATATCCTTCTTTGAGCCAATAATTCAAGTAATTAGATACACAGCCAACGTTTTAAGTACAAGCGTGGTTTATTAAGCATTATCTACAAAAAACCTTCTGACTTCTTTTGAGATTTGTAACAGATGAACAAGTTACATACACATGATGGAATAGTATGCGGTCATTAAAATGCTCAGTGAGAGTAATTAACAACTAATGACATGATAAACTGTTTCTATTTCATTCTTTAACTAACAAAAGAATGATACAATAGTGTGCATATATAAATATATTGCTCAATTATATAAAAAGAGAATATATATGAGGTCTGTCTGGAAAAAGTCCGGCCATTGTTAATATAATGAGAATAATTTGTGCAACATCCATGTAACTTGGCAGCCAAGGAGAGTGGACTAGAATGCAAATGATGAACAATGACAACTTCACTGTACTTGTCAGTGGGGGTGGTAGATGCTGTTGAGTGAGAATGTGTACTGTGTGTGCATCACATTCAAAATGACTGAGCAAGCAGAACGACCAATTTGCATCAAATTTTGTGTTAAGGTTGAACATTCCTCCATGGAAACTACTGATTCAGGAGGCCTCAGCTATGGGCCACGGGTGATTGGCAGCTTCATCATGACAACGTGCCTGCTCATGCATGTCTCCTGCAGAGTTTTCTGGTGAAACATCAAGTCACCCACCTTACTCAACCTCTCCTTATAGCCCAGGTTTGGTGACCTGAGACTTCTGGCTTTGTCCAAAACCAAAATCACCTTTGAAAGGGAAGAGATTTCTCCCTGGCTGCTGAGGCTCAGTGGACTGAGTGCTCCTCTGAGAGCCAAAGGGTCCCCAGTTCGACTCCCAGTCAGGGCACATGCCTGGGTTGAGGACCAGGTCCCCAGTCGAGGGGGTACAAGAGGCAATCACACATTGATGTTTCTCTTCCTCTTTTTCTCCCTCCTTTCTTTTCTGTCTAAAAATACATAAAAATAAATAAAATATTAAAAAAAGAAAAGGAAGCAATTTCAGACCACTGATTCAGGAAAATATAACAAGGCAGCCGAATAGGGGAGCTAAAGGCAACTGGGAGAACTGTGTGAGGTCCCAAGGTGAGGCCTACTTTGAAGAAGACTGAGGCATTATTGTCCTAGCACAATGTGTCTTGTATCTTATGTCTTCTTCAATAAATATTTATATTTTTCATATTACATGGATGAATAGAGATGTAATATGGACGAATAGTTCTGGATATCTTCTGGACAGAACTTGTATGTTTACAATGGATATATAGAGATAATATAAATGCCTATACTCTTTGTAACATGTTTATTTTATATGTATTCACAGAAAATATGTGTGTTTATGTATGCATATGTACATTTATGTGTATATATGTGCATGTGTGTATAATTAGAGGGTCTGGTGCAAATAATGTCCCTCTTTTATTACAAAATCATAAGCATGTAATTCTGTCACATAACAATATCACACACAACTACAACTTATGATATTTTAGGTGAAATGTTAAAATTAAAACTATAACTTATTACACCTTACCTTACCAACCACATTCAAGCAGGCGTTACTTCTATGGACTATATATATATATACTTACAGAAGAAAGACTGAAAGGAAATAGGAAATATACCAAAGAATTATTGTGGCGCGTTTTGGATGGTGAAATTATGAGTGAATTTTTCTTTATGTTCCAAGATTTCAAGAATGACTACATGTTCCTTTTATAATTAAAGTACTATAATTAATTTTTAAAACACTTCCAGCACCACCATGGAAAGAACAACATCACAGAGCCAAGCTCTGGGCACAGGTATCCTGGACTTGCACCTTTGTCACGAGAGCATTTGTCTATGTGCACAAACGTGCTTCTTTTTGTGCCGGAATTTAGAAAGACAGATTGGAGCCTTGTCTCTGCAAAGCCAGTTCCACTTGTTCAAGGAGAATATTCCTGTTTATGCTGCAGGCAAAACAACTAGTTTTTTATTTTTATTTTTTCTAAAGCTCAGGTCTATTGAGAAATGAGCCATCTGTGGCAGCCGTGGAGTTTTCCCTTACCTAGTAGCACCTTTCGTACTGAACTCTTGGGCTTTTTCAGGCACTTTTGACAGCTGTAGGATGATTATGTGCACTTTTAAATATAAACTGGTATAAGCTGGTATACTTGAACACTTTGCATATGCATGTAGTGTGGGGAATTGAACAATGAGAGCAAAGTGAACCCTGTGGATGGGTTTGTAGAGGGTCACATGGAAGACCATCTCTGCTGAGTGATGCTTGGTTACGGTAAGTTGGCCTCATGACATAACTTCATTACTTCAGGAATGAGAGGAAGGTCCTCTCTATCAACACTTTCCGGGAATATGTTAGAATGTTGGGCATATCATAGGAATGCTGGAAACTTTATTTAATAAATATAAGAATGAATAAATATTCCATTAAGGTAATCTCTTCCTCTGTGTGGCCGGAGGACCCGCCTTCCCACCTGTCTGCCTGCACTGGTGAGGAGCAATGCAGATTCACCTGCCCAAGAGAAGGGGCAGGGCACCCAGCATCTTTAAAATCCAAGGATAGGCACATGATGATGCCCTCGATATGTTTAGCAACCCAAGGATGATCAATTCTCTCCATCTATGAAAGCAAACATTTGCCATCACTGATATGATTTTATTAATATCACATATTCATGGTTTCCCTGTTAGATCTGGTCCTAAAATTTATGAGGGAAGGTTTGCTCCAGTCTGCTAACTATAGCAGGAAAGAAACTTGGTGAAAATGCTGTGTCAAAACCCGTTCCAGACAGCCCTCTGTGTGTGCCCCGGGGCTGCTTCTGGTAGAGCCATTTCCCGACGCCGTATTTCCCTGCTCCCCCTGACTCCGTAGAGTTTTGGGTTTTGGCAGCTTTCCCTTTGATGGAAGAAAGCTGGAAGTAACTCCTGCTCCTTTCGCTTGGCTTGTCAGGGTCACTATGTACAATTGTACATCATCCAGCCACAGAGGGTCATGTGAATCCTCCCCCTCCAGGTCAGCTGGAGAAATAAATACATAAGGTGCCTAAAGCTTCAACCCAAAGCTCCGCGGCTGGCTCACCACTTCCATTTTATAGTGAAACATATCGTCGACAGTCCACAAAAGTATCCCTTCTGGGCCTTCTTTGTCTAAACTTAATATTTCCTGTATTAAGTCTTAGAACAATCATCACAAGGAAGGTAGAATGCTAAAGAATTCAGAATCAATTAAGACTCCACCAGGAAATCAAAACCTTCTGTTAAGCTGTAAAACGCTCTGGGATGAATTGGTGTCACCTGATAATATTGCGCCAGGAATGTATTGTAAAGTCTGATACTGAAGGCCAAGTGTCTCTTTCCACAAAAGCTACAATCCCCTCACCAGGTGAAGTTTATCAGCGCTAGAAGAATAGAAATAATGAGTGATTATTACAGCACCTTCAGTACTGGTTCTTTTCACTAATGTTGATAGAAAAGATTCTTCATCCTTGTGACCACCTTCACTGCTCTTTGAAAGAGATTCTGCAGTGACAGTCAGGAGACAGGGCTGTCCTCTGCTCAGTCTAATAGTGGGGTTCTTTTTTTAAGTATTATTCGAAGATTAGTAGCCACAGATTAATATAGGATTTCAGACGGTGAAGACCAGAGGAACTCACAGTGGCTGAACACAAGGTCAAAGTCTTGATGGACAGTCACAGTACGTAGGTCCCAGATAACGAGAAAACATTTACCTTTAAACCAGTAGGTGGGCAGAACAAAGAAATTTTTACAGAAAATAAAAATTTGCCATTAAAAATCCCAATGGGCCATAAAAGTTATGCCAAAAAGACCAAGGTCCAGTTCATTTACATGTACTTCCCCATATAAAAAGTTGCAGGAGAAACAATTGGAGGGGCAGTCATAAGGCAGGTAACACAATTCCGAGTATTCCCAGGTTTAGAAATTCTAAAACACAAACAGATAATATCATGGAAAAATGCACTTTTGTTTCAAAAAGGCTAGTCAACACTTCTTCTTTCATCGATTGTTAATCATTGCTTTTGTGTTCTCTTTCACGTAATGTTTAGACATGGGGCCTCAAGGTCCTTTCCACATAATAGACTGAAGAATCTGAGACAGGTATTAACAGCTGAGAGGCTGGGACTGCTAAATGCTTGTCCATGTTTCCTGTACTGAGGCCTTTTGTTAGCCTGGCCTGAGTGTTTCAGGGGATGGGGTGGGGGCTGCTTTTCATTTAATGTGCCAGACCTCATTTTTATTCCCACTTCTGGGAAGGAGTATTTGGCTCATATGAGACTTTGCTGGGCTTTGTTAATGGGGGCAGGCTTATTGTTGGGGGCTGGTAGGTAATTTTCGTGGTGTATAGATGGTTAATTCCATTGCTACGGATGTTGAACTCATACGCGGTCAGTTTGCTGTGTGCTCACACGGTGTATATACACAGAGCACACTGCAGAAATACTTACCTACTCTCAACGCCACATGCAAGCTGTTAGCAATCTTCTTTACATTACCTGAGGCCCACTCCATCACCCCTTTCACTTAACATGATAGATTGCAGGACGTAATATAGAAAAATGTAGTGTGTGTGGCATATAAACTCACAGTGCATATCGGATTTAATATATAATGCACAGAAGCCACTCTATAATACATAGTCAAAAAGGCTGCAAGCTGCTGTATTGACGCAGTGCCCAGTTCGGGAGAATAAGGCAGGTTTCCATTGCCAGAAAAGAGCACAGTATTCAATTTCTCATCCAGTATAGAGTATAAATAAAACATGGTGTACGGTAATACCAAACTGCATGAAATGATTTCCCTTAGTACATAAACTTATAGCACCCCAGTCTTTGCTTCAAGTTGAATTTTCCCAGTTCTCTCAGATGGCAATAGGGAATTGTATGACCTTCTACAGCAAGAACTTCCCACTTAACAGATTCTAGGGCTCCGCCGGGCCTCACGCTAATGGACAGCCATTAACCATCTCGGAGCTCCCTAGAATTCCCTGGGGCTTTGCAAGCTGAGTTCCTGGAGCTCTCCAGAGTCAGAAGTTGACAGGCAGCTGTCAGTCAATTGGAAATTTCTTAAAGCTATACCCTGTAGCAAATAAAAGTGCTCAGTGTTTATAATGAGAAAAGGTTATTGTGCCAACACTAATATGATTTAATAAAAACATTAATCCAGTAGATGTAGCCTTCAAGTCTAGTTATCTCCATATAAATGCATCTGTAGTATGCATTTCTTCTTGTTTATGGAGCAGTATTGATTCATTTTGGTTTGCAGTGCTTGAGGAGTCAATTTTGCTTCTCTAACTGTACTTTGAAATCGGCAGCTCATAGCTATGGAAGTCTCAATTTCTGTGATACTCTCTGCAAATTAGACAACCAAAGAAAATACTTTCTAAAGCAAAATTTAAAATATATTAACATTGCTGCTAATATACAGGGTTATGTGTTTAAAAGAACAAAAGAGAATAAATGCCAGAAACTTCTGAGATTCATGGTATTTTTGTTATTCCTTCTGTGTCTTGAGTCACTTACTCTTGCTTTCATTTGCCTCATTCTCTCTATGATAAGTGTGGTTTGTAAATTTAGGCCTACTGTACATGATCCATTGGTTCAAGTTGGGGTGGTGCTTAAGGGTGAGAATGCAGTAATTCGTTTAGGAAGAAAACAGTCAAGAGTGCTTTCCTCCAGGCTTATGCAGAGACCTACGTGAATTATTCTTCTTAGAACAGCTCTCAGGCTGATGCAAAATCGGTTGTGAGGTTGCAGGGAATCACTGCTGTGATGGTTAGGAGGGGAATATTAAGTGGACACTGCAATCACTCTTTAATCTAGGTGATTAGAGTAGAATGTCTTTCACCTTTCATTTCACAAACCTTTTGTCATTCCTCACTCTAGAATATAGGAAATAGATATTGGCTGCGGGCAAAGGAATTAAGAACTGTCCTCTGAAATCTGTGACTTTCACTGACAGAGCAGATAAAGGACACAAATGAGCACTGAGACCCCATTGTTATTCTGACTTGTTGCTGAAAACATCCAGGCAACAGACCTGCCTAATTAAAGTCATGGCCTTTTATGGTCAATTTGTATTTATATTTTAAAATAAATATTCTACATATTTATTTTTAAAAAACTGAAATAATTTCAGACCTACAGAATGTTACAAGACTAGTACAAATAATTCCTGAATGTCCTTTACCCAAATTACATTCACTTTTTACCATGTTTGCCTCATGATCCTCCCTTTTATATGCTTTTATTCTTACTATCATTATTAAGTATAGACACATTATTTTTTAATTATTCATTTGTAGTAAGTTGCAGACATAAAGGGCTTCTACCCATAGATACTTCTACATGCATAAAAAAAGACACTTGTTTACATAAACACAGTAAAATGATCAAAATCAAGAAATGAACATTAATAAAATATTATTATCTAATCTAGAGACCTTATTCAAATTCGTTTGAATCATTTTAATAAAAATATCTTTATAACAAGAAAGAGAAACAAATTCTGGTTCGGGATCCAATCTAGGATCAGGCATTGCATTTAGTGATCATGTCTCTTTAGTGTCTTTTAATCTAGAACAGTTCCCTGCTCTCTCTCTATTTTCCATGACCTTGCCACTTTAGTAGGATGTCCCTCAGTACAGGGTTTTCCAGTACTTCCCCATCACTAGCCAACTACCACTGAAGTGAAATTTTCAAAGGAAAAGTTTGGACGAAGTTTCCACTTTTCTCAGGGCACGTGACATTGTCAGAGTGCAGGGTGGTGAGATGCTGAAATCAGAGCGTGACCAGCACAAGCTGCAACGTAAGACAGAAACAGGGTCACCCAGAAAGTTATCTTCGCAGCTGGGCCCGAGGTAGTTCCTGACACACATCCCTCCAGATACACATCTTTAAAGCGTCGTGTTGACTTTAGGATTACATCAAGACGACAGGTAAAAAACAACCACAAAAACCGCAGCTCCTGAGCATGGGTACCAGAGTGTAGGATTTGATATGGAAATGTGTAACTCACAAAAGAAAGGCCACGTGCACCTGCTTTTGGGTTCTTGCATCACCTTTCATTATCTTAAGACTGAAAAGTTAATAACCCAGTGTGTAATCATGCCATTATCAGTTTACATTGTAGTAAAGCCCATTCAAATGATGATTACATATGTTAATGAGTGTCGTTATAATGCACTACACAGTACATTACCTTCAATAAATATAATTGTTTATGCACTTTAATGAGGGTGTATAATGCCCCAAAACTAATGATATTGACTGAATTGTGATTTATTGCTCTAAAACTTTGCCATTAGGAAAGAAATTCGTAGAGAACCCTTTATGTTTACCTAACTTTCTTTCACGCCTAAAAGCTACCACTGGTCTCTCCCTGCCCGTTACAGGAAGAAAAGAGCCCTGAGACTCTTCCACGAGGCTCCCCGTCAATGCTTTCCTCAACCTGCAGAGGCAGGAGGTGGGTTCACTTAAAGGGTTTAATGAAGATCATTATGTTTACCCCTTAGTAAGGTTTAATGCATTATCTGGCATCAAAACAGATACCATGTCAGAGTTTTGGCTTCAAATCAAATAACAAGGAATAAAAACATTGTTTGTTAAAACTACACACTGGGAATAGAAAATAAGGCCATGGAGAGCATTTGGCCCAGGGACCTGCGTCAGACTAGGGAAGGGACAGAACATGATTAAATTGTCTCTGAAGGTGCAAGACCTCCAGCTGGGGACAATGAGCATTGTCGGACCAGGTCATTCTAATTGCAGGAATTCTTTCTCTCTTTCCTTGGAATCTTTCTATTAAAAAGAAGTTTAGTCTCATCTTGACACTAAAGTTTTAAAAATCCTCATATCTGGTAAACAAAACATAGTTATTGTGTAGGATGGATATTTGGTTTTTTTTTACATTGATATCACACTAAAAATAAGGACTAGAGCTTCCGAATTGATTTCATTTGACTGTTTATTTTTGCTTCAGTTGTCTTCATGTTTCCGAGCACACAGACATCCTTAGCCAATGTCGTCTGCAAAGGTTTCATTAGTCAGAGTTCTAGGAATTGCCAGCTAATAGGTACAAACACTAACATACTGCCCCTATGCTGACCCTGAACCAGAGCTCACTTGTGCCTGTCATAACTACAATTCCTTCTTCTCCACCCAAGGAATACAGTCTCCTTTGGGGCGTCATTGGGTCTCTAGTTGTAGTGTGCATATTAAACAGCTAACTTCCAGGTTATTTGCTGTCTAGGTTTACCCTGGAGTGCAAAGCTGAATAGTAAGTAGTTGGGGTGTGACCATCACTCTGTTATCGCATCTTTCAGCCCACAGGTGACACAGACTCCTCAGCAAAAGGCAAGATCGCACAGGAACTTTCCCTGAAATCACTGGAAATGGGTTTCTGTCACCCTTGGAAGCTCCTGGGTTTTTTTTTTTTCTTTTCTTGCATCTCCACAGCATAGTAACTAAAAGGATTTTCAGGATCTTTATGAATAAATAAAACAGTACAACTTAAAGGAGAAGATTAATTCATCTACAAACTCTAAATGCCTGGTAGAAATGACAACAGGGGATCTGTACTGGCATCTTAAAAAGATTTTTTGAACAATAGTAGTTTCTTAAAAGAGATTCCCAGGATGGAAAGTAGTCACTTGAGAAGCTTTCCAGGTTTACAATGGTGTTCCAAGTAGTTTGAAAGTCAGTAGCTTTGAAAAAAAAATTGACATTGAGATGCAATTTGTGGTAAGATCTAATTAATTTTTTTGCTCCTAAGAATAATTTATTATTTACACTTCTTATTATATATGTATTTTAGCTTCATTAGTCTGCAATGCTGGAAAAAATTATACCTTCAAGTCCTATTTATCAAATTAATGGTGCAATTTCATAGTGACACATTCCAACATTCATTAAACCAAGTACAGTAAAAATGCATTTAAATTAAATTAGTGTGATGTAATAAAGATTCCAGTGCAGGGGGTGATATTCTAGCTGAAGAGAAGCACCCAGATTGAGTTGAAAGCAACTTAGAGATAACGCTCCGGAATTGATTTTGGCGCTGGTTAAGTGAGGGAATAAGCAGCGATGGCTCTCTTCTCCAGCAGCCTCTGCCTAACTGTTGTTACGCTTTCCCATGACAAGGGGGAAAAGCTGGGAGACATAGCACAGTCCTCCAGCTGAACGCCCAAACTTTGCTCAGCCAGAGGTTCTGGATTGTGACAGGTTTGCACACGATACAAATAAATACTATATCCATCGTAGTCATTAATTAGCTTATATCTGTGAACGAAAACACCAGGTACCCTCCAAGTATCATGTTGCTATGCACACTAGCTCATTTGTGATGATTAAGAAGGGGTTTTAACCAGTACTGTCTCCCAAGGTGGGCACCGTACATTTCCATGTTAAATGTGGTGGTGCCACATTTGTGAATGTTCCCTCTTAAATACATGTAATAAAACACTTAAGTAGTACTCTAAAAATGTGTGTGCTTACCCAGATATGCCTGTGCTATTATGTTGTAAGGTCCTAGGAGGCTCTGAAATGGCCATTGTCCTGAGTTAAACACAGCACGTAATGCAAATTAGTGCTTAATAAATACTTTCAAGATGATGGGAATTTTTGGAGATTAAGTGAGATAATGTAAGTAAAAGCAGCTGGCATATAAAAGGAGTTTACTGTGTCAGCTAAATTGGAATCTGAATCTCTAAGACTAGAAGGCTTTGTACAGAAACCCTGGCTCAGGTACCAAACTGGAGACGAGGGCGGTACTGCTCTGTAAAATATATCCACTAAGTTTTATTGTTTGCTTATTGTGGGCATTTCTTACTACCAGACACATTATTAGAAGTTAGGAGAAAGCAAGGGGTCCAAAGTGGGCAGTTCTTGGCAGTCTGTGTGAGCCCAGCTGCCTGCTGTCAGAGCTGGGGGTAAGAGAAGGAGCTGCTGGTGTGCACTGGCCTTCGTGATGGGGCGAATTGGGAGAAATTGAGCAGAAAACAGGCCACCATCCTCTCCCACTGGCCATCTTAATGTCTACTCACCAAATCCACCGGAAGGCTTGGTGAGGAGGTCTCAGGAAAGAAATGAAAGTCAGAGACATGAGGGGTGATATGGAGCTAATACAAGGAGGAGGGTTCCAGTTTTGGGATATATACAGGAGTCAAAGAAAGCAAGAAAAGCCCAGATTTGAGAAGGCACAGAGAGCAAACTGATGTTAGAACAAACTGAATCGTGGCCAATAATCAGTCTGCAAAACACTTAGAAATGTGATGAGTTGGCAGCTCCCTAGGGACTGTGAGGCAGTGTAGACAACCAGTTTGAATAACTGACAGAAAAATATTTCTGGCCAACTAGCATTATACAGATTTTCCATTTACAGCTGTCATACCATCGAAAGAATTGCCAGTCTGTTACGTAACTCAGCTTTCTGAGGGTCCGGGCTTTCCTTCCAAGGGTCCAGGAACCCCCAGCTCTGGTGGGGGAACTCAGTGATAGGATGAAATGCCTGCAGTCTGCATGCCTCTGGTTCCTGGACTTGAAATCAACATTTTATTTATTTATTCATTATGCTGAGTGAAATAAGCCAGGCGTTGAAAGATAAACACCATATGATCTCACCTTTAATAGGAAGCTAAACAACCAAACAAACAAGTGAGCAAAATATAACCAAAGACACTGAAATAGAGAAGAGGGGGACAGTGACCAGAGGGGAAAGGGGAGGGAATTTCAGGGGGAAAGGGGGAAGAATTTACAGGAACTAGTATAAAGGACACATGCACAACAACTAAGAGAAGTGGAAATGGGAGGGAGGTGGGGAGCACTTGGGGGGGTGGGCTGGGATGGAAGTAAAAGACAGAAAACTGTACTTGAACGATTAAATAAAAAAGAAATCAACATTTAAAAATAAAGCTGAAGATAAAAATTTTCTTTGGTTCAATTTTGTATCTCTTTATGAAAACATCATTTTTAAAATTACTAAGGTGGACATTTTTTTACAGGTTTATGAATTTTATGAATCATTATGTTTACCCCTTGGTAAGGTTTAATGCATTATCTGACATCAAAACTGATACCATGTCAGAATTTTGGCTCTGATAATTTAACACACATAATAATTTATACAGCCACTGTGGTCATCAGGACACAGAACAGTCTCTGGTCCTTGCAGAACTCCTTTGCTATACCTTCATGGGCATTGCCTTCCTTCACTCCACCCTGGCCTCCACTCATATTATCTCTATGACTATGGATTCACTCTATTAAAAATGCCACATAAATGTAACCCTCTACTATGCAGTGTTTTAAATGGCCATTTTAAAATGCAGAATAATGCTTTGAGATCCACCTAAGTTGTTGTGTATATCAACCTTGTTCCTTTTCATTGCTGAGTAGTATTCCATTAAATGAATATACCGCATTTACTTATAGCACATTTACAATGAAGGATGTTAAGTTGGTTCCAGTTTTTAGCAAATATAAATAGAGTTATTATAAATATTCATGAACAGATTGCTTTAAAAATATACACATTCACTTTTCTAGGGTAGGGAGTCAGAAATGGAATTTTTGGATTAAGATGAATTGCTGGTTAAGAACATGTTTAAACTGCCAAACCACTTCGTGGTGACTGTATGGTTTTGTGCTCTCAGCAGCAGTGCAGGAAATCTGTTGCTCCAGGACAGTATTTGTTGTTCTAGCCATTCTAATAAGTGTGTAGTAGTATCTCATTACAGTTTTTATTTGCATTTCCATTGTGACTAATGATGTTGAATATCTTCTCATGTGCTTATTTGTCATCCTTATATACTTATGGATGAAAGGTCTCTTCAAGTCTTCTATCCATTTTTTAATGTTTTTTTTTAATTTGTTTTTTGAAAGTTTTAAGAAGATATATTCTGGATATAAGTCCTTTGTCAGATCTGTGATTCACAAATATTTTCTCCAAATCTGCATGTCATTTCATTCTTTTAACACTGATATGTACAGATCACATAATTGTCATTTATTTTATTTTATGTATGTTATTTTTAAAAAAATATTTTAAATATTTTATTGATTTACCATTACAGTTGTCCCATTTTCTCCCCCCTATAGTCCCCTCTGCCCTGCACCCCCTCTCCCTCCAGCACTCCTGCACCTTAGTTCATTTCCATGGGTCATACATATAAGTTCTTTGGTTTCTCCATTTCCCACATTATTCTTAATTTTTCCCTGTTTTTACATACCATTTATGCTTCTTAGTCTCTGTACCTTTTTCCCCATCTTCCCCTTCCCCCTCCCCACTGATAACCATTCATGTGATCTTCATTTCTGTGAATCTGTTCCTGTTCTACTTGTTTGCTTAGTTCATTTTTGTTTTTGTTTTCTTAGGTTTGGTTGTTGAAGTTGTAAGTTTGTTGATATTTTACTGTTCATATTTTTGATCTTCTTTTCCTTAGATAAGTCCCTTTAACATTTCATATAATAAGGGCTTGGTGATGATGAACTGTTTTAACTTGACCTTATCTGGGAAGCACTTTTTCTGCCCTCCCATTCTAAATGAGAGCCTTGCTGGATAGAGCAATCTTGGATGTAGGTCCTTGCCTTTCATGATTGGAATACTTCTTTCCAGCCACTTCTTGTCTGCAAGGTTTATTTTGAGAAATCATCTGATAGTCTTATGGGAACTCCTTTGTAGGTAACTCTCTCCTTTCCTCTTGCTGAGATTAAGACTCTGTTCTTACCTTTCATCTTGGGTAGTGTAATTATGATGTGCCTTGGTGTGCACTTCCATGGGTCCAATTTCTTTGGGACTTTCTGAACTTCCTGGACTTCCTGGGAGCCTAATTCCATTGCCAGATCAGGGAAGTTCTTCATTATTTTTTCAAATAAGTTTTTGATTTCTTGCTCTTTCTGTTTTCCTTCTGGCACACCTATGATTAGGATATTGGAATGTTTAAAGTTGGCCTGGAGGTTCCTAAGCCTCTCCTCATTTTTTTGAATTCTTGCTTCTTTATTCTATTTTGGTTGAATGCTTATTTCTTTCTTCTGCTCCAAACCATTGATTTGAGTCCCAGTGTCCTTCCCTTCACTGTTGGTTCCCTGTACATTTACCTTTATTTCACTTTGCATAGCCTTCACTTCTTGCTCTATTTTGTGACCATATTCAAGCAATTCTGTCAGCATCCTGATTACCAGTGTTTTGAACTCTGCATCTGGTAGGTTGACTATCTCTTCATCACTTAGTTGTATTTTTTCTGGAGCTTTGATCTGTTCTTTCATTTGAGCCATATTTTTTTTGTCTCAGAGCACTTGTTACATAGTAAGGGGCAGAGCCTTAGATTTTCGCCTTGGTGGGGCAACCCAAATCGCTGTGCTGTAGTACTATGTGTGGCAGAGGGGTCCAAGAGGCAACAATGCTACTTGCTCAGCTATTGGTAGGTTTTCAGTCACTTCCCCTGATACCCAAAATCAAATTGGGCCCTTCTGGTGCTGATTCCTGGGTGGGTGGTTTTGTGTATGTTCTAGGACCCTGTGGGTCTCTCCAACGAACTCTCCCGTGAGGCTGGAGCTCCTCCCACTGCTGCAACCCCCACAGGTTTTTTCAGTCAGAGGCTTTGAGGCTTTATTTCCCTGTGCTGCAACCCTGGGTTGCACGGTCTGTCTCGCTCCCCAATTGTTTCTCCCAGTTTATCCACATTCAAGTGTGGGACCTCCCGCTCCACCAGCTGCTGCCTTGCTGCGAGTCCCCTCCACCCTGGCTGCCCATCTCCACTCCTCTACAGGTTGGAAGGATGTTTCTTCTTTAACTCCTTGGGTTTTGGACTTCCATACAGTTTGATTTGCTGATAGTTCTGGTTAGTTTTTTTGTTTTTAAATTTGTTGTTGTTCTTCTTTTGGTTGTGCAAGAAGGCAAAGTGTTTCTACCTATGCCTCCATTTAGGCCACACAACTGTCATTTATGAACTTTTTTCTTTTATGGATTGTGTTTTTGGTGTCGTGTCAAAGATCTCTTTGCTTACTCCATGTTAGGAATATTTGTTTCTACATTTTCTTCTAGAAATTTATAGGTCATGTTTCACATTTGGTCTGAGATCCATTTTGAGGTAATTTTTGAATAAGATGTGTGATTTAGGTTGGGTTTAACTTTTTTTGTATTTGTGTATACAATTAGTGGTCACTACTGGTTTCTGATACTGCTTGGTGGGTTGTTTTGGGGCTAGTGCATGAGAGAATGGAAAAAAGAGAAAAAATTACCACAAAAACAGAGGATTTCTACACTGTGAGCATTAGGAGTTCCCTTTTCTACTCCTGAACCTCACTCTGTGCTCCTGAGGCTCACTCCTGATTTCAGCCACATTCAGTTTAGGCTGAGAGATACTGGAAAGGAACAGATGGCAAACTTACCGCTGGTCCAGTGGTACTTTCAATCTGGTATTCTGCCTGATTACCCTGGTGCTATTTACTCTCAGGGACCTCAGGTATAAGCTCCATGAATTTGGACCAGGTTTACCAGTTGTATTCAGTATGAGAGATGAGCTTCGTGTGCTTACTTCATCTTACATGGAAAGCTCCTGCCTCTTTTATTACCTCTCTCTGGTACATTTATATCTTCCTCTCCTACTTCCTTCTGATAGGCTGATATTTTCTCATGAGGTATCTGGTCTTTTGACCCATTATTTTAATATGGCCTTTGACCCATAAGGTAACAATCGCTTAAACATAATTTTAGGTTTGTAAGCCTCACGACAAATGTTAGCCTTTACTGAACAAGATGAGGTAGGTAAACAGAAGTCAACTTCCAAGCATAGAACACTTCAAATCTTCAGTAAACAATTTCCTTCAACTTCATCAAAATTAGAATGCAACCAGAGTCTAAGTCCTAGATGTACTAACATTCCATTGAGCATTAATTTTTATAAAAAATTATGCTCGTGTCTTGCACCTTGATATTTTCCTCTTTGTGGCAACCCAAACACATTTAGCTCTTTAACGTAAAGATGGTTTCCTATGGAAGTGTCCTATGGTAGTCTAGTTTCTCTCTTTCATTCTTATAGGCAGTTTGCTTCCAGGTTGCTGTAAGAAAGTAGCTTCCAAAGTCAAGGTTCAGATTTATTAACCTCTGTCACCCCTACCCCCCTGTCCATGACAATAGATATTGTATCTCCCTATTGTGTATTTTGCTCTATTAATGTACTCAATAGTCATTATTGATTGACTTGTAGCATAGACAATGAAAGTTTAAAGAAAAGGGAGAAGGACTCAGGTCTTTGTTTTAGTCCTTGTTTTTCTTCTGTTTAAAACAAAGAGCTTTAAAAAAACAATGGAGGAAAGGACAGTGGTTGATCTTAGAGCTGCTGAAAAATGTGGTTTCCTACTTCTGTTTATATCAGACTCTAAGATCCAATACTGATTCTCTCTGTTGTGGTCTGAACATTACAGAGATTCATAAATTGGGAGACAAAGAGTTCTAAGTAAGATCAACAGTTGGTAATTTCAGGGCCCAGAACCAAAGGTCCTTCGTATGAGGGCTGTGAGAACACAAGTGGTCTAATGATGGAGGGGAACACGCTAACATGTAAGAGACTCCCCAGGTAAAATTAAGAAGATTGTTTTTGGCCCAGCACAGAACTCTATGCCTTGCCTTCTAGCCCCTAATGGCCTTCTTTCCTTAGTTGTTGATCCATTCCTACGTGAATCTAAAGTGATGGAGAATCAAAGCTGCTCTTTTCACCTTAGTCTGCCCTGTGCTCAGAACAATGGCATAGGAAAAACTTGGCAAAGTTCTCTGAAAATCACAGAGGTCACTTATTTAAGCTGAGTTTAAATTTAATGTTCAAAAAACACAAATTTACTAGTGTAACTACTCTAATGAGGCTAGCTTTCTCCTTCTGGTTCTGGGGAAGGGTGTTCTTGTTGGTTTGGTCCAGTGAAATGTCAGAGCAGGTGCCTAAAATAACAAACACATTAACTTTTGAAGTTTTAAGATGACTTTGCTCTGATCTTAGACAAATGACTATATATGTCCACATTTCAAATCCCTCATCTAAATAAGGGCAGATGCTGCTTGTTTGCATGTGATTGTCACAGAGAAAAAATATTTAAGTGATGGTAAAGTACTTTATAAGTGCTAAGTGCTAGAAAGTGACAACTAATAGCAATGTATTTTCACCTGAATGAGAAAAAGTCTTTCAACAAATGGTGCTGAAGCAATTGGCTATCCATAAGCATAAGAAAAACAACACCCCCCCAAAACCTTGACCCGTGCCTCACACTGTATGTAAAAATTAACTCAAAATAAATCATAGATCTAACTATAAAACATAAAACTCTCCAGTTTCTGGAAAAAAATAAGAAAAATTTTTGTAACCTTGGGTTAGGCAAAAAAAAATTCTTAGATGAGATGCCAAGAGCCTGAGTCAGAAGATAAAATTAATAAATTGGACTTCATCAAGTTTAAAATAGTCTCTCTGCAAGGGACCACATTAAGAAAGTGACAATTCTTGCTATGGACTGGTCCTGCCTTCCTTTCTTCTATCTCTTAATGTCTTTCTTTTTTCAAATCAAGTATCTCTCAAAAGATTTACATATAGGATATGTATTTAAAACTCTCAAAACTCAAGAAGAAAATAAATAACTCAATAAAAATGAGCAAAAGATTTGAATTTACCCAAAAAAGGTATGTCAATAGCAAATAAACACATCAAAAAATTTTAACATCATTAATCATTAAAGAAATGCAAATTAAAGTCACCTGAGCTACCAAATTAAAGTCACATGAGCTACCACTTTTTTCCTATTAGAATGACTAAAAAAGAGAGAGAAAAACAAAAACCCTGGAAATATACAATATCAATTGCAGTCAAGGGATGAGAACAGTGAGGGCTCTCAGATCATGCTAATACAAATGCAAAAGTAGCATAATAATTTTGGAACATAATTTAGCACTTTCTTATAAAGTAAAACATACACTTGATAACATGGCAATGCTATTTCAATGCCATTTACCCACAAGAAATGAAAGTTTATGTCCTCACAAACACTTGTATTAAAATCTTACAGCAACTTTATGAATAGTTGCTAAAAACTGGAAATAACTCCAATATCCTTCAACTGGATAAACTATGGTACATCCATCCAATGGAATATTACTCAGCCAATGAAAATGGATGAATTATTGATACATATAACAGCATTAACAAGTTTTAGATAGAAATTTTGTCATATGAAGAAAGGCTAGATATGTTCCTATTTATATGACATTCTGGAAAATACAAAACTATAGGGATACAGAACGGATCAGAGGTTTCCAGAGATTAGGGTGGGGGGTTGAGCTGACTACTTAGGGCCAGTGCTAAGGAGCAATTTTGGGCAGGAGAACTGTTTTGTATCATGATTGTGATGGTGGCTAAACAGCTTGATACATTTGTCAGTAGCCATAGAATTATAGACCATAAAGAGGGGGTTTTAGAATTTCACATTTTTTAAAAACAAAGAAATGAGTTGCAACAACTCTGATAAGTGCATAGATTACAGCTGGAAGCATATAAACAATGTTGAAGAGGCTGAGCAAATTTTCACATTGATAAGATATTAGGTGAAACTTCAGGAAGCAAGTAACCAATTCTTCCCTGGAATGCTTCTAATAACAGGGCATGGGACATTTTACCCCCAAAGACCATGAGCAACAGGCATAGTTATATTTGACCAGGAGGAGAAAGGAAAAAGAGGTAAGGTTTACCAAGTGATTTCTGTATTTCAAGTTTTTTGCTAAATTCATTTCTCACTGTGACCCCAAGGTAGTATTATTCCCATTACACAGATAAATAAACTAGTGTCAGATGAGCTCAGAAAGAGTCTGTAGGGTTTGGTTAGAAATAAATGAAAAGATTTATTCATTAGTCTTAGGGTTTGAAAACTGAAAACACAGCAAGGTGAAAACTCAGAATGTGTTCCAAAGAAGAAATAAAAATTAAAAATTCTTATAACAATACGTACATTCTTGAGCATTATCAGTCATGGATTGGCCTGGGACAGTGTACAGGCAGTCTGAATGATGGATGCCAGGTGGGCCCCAGAATTGGTGCCTGGAAGTCTGTCATGTCCGGGGGTCTGCGTAACAGATGTCCGGTGGAAGTACGCTGAGTCCTTCAGGGGAAATCAGGTGGCCTGGATACATGAGTCCATCAAGGGGTAATCAGAGGGTTATCTGGAGGTCCAGATGTGTATCCCGGCATTGACACAGTTCTCAGGCTAATTAGAACAATAATGTAATGTTTCACCCTGGCTGGTGTAGCTCAGTGGATTAAGCACGGGCCTGTAAACCACACGATTGCAGTTCGATTCCCAGTCAGGGCACATGCCTGGGTTGCAGGCCAGTTCCCAGCAGGGGACTTATGACAGGCAACCATACATTGATATTTCTCTCCCTTTCTCCTTCCCTTCCCCTCTAAAGATAAATAAATAAAATCTTTAAAAAAAAGAATGTAATCTTTCCTCCTGCTTCGACTTTTATAATGTTGATAACTTCAAGAGTGTGGCTAAAATGATTTAATTCATTCAGTCCCTATCTTCTCTTCATAAGTCATGAAGAGATTGAATAACTTAAAATTCTGCAACTACCAAGCAGGAAAATCTGGATTTCTATTGTAGGTTGTTTGTTTTGTCCCTCCTTTTGTATCATGTGATACCGTTATTTACCTGTAAATGGAATGAAGAAAGCCAGATGTTGGTTTTTGTCAGTCATTGTCATTGTTCCTTTGTCAAGGGGCTATGGTGTCTGCACAGGTTCACAATGACTTTTAAAAATAGAATGCTGTAGGCAATAGCAACCTCTCATTCCATTTTAGTATATTGCTCTTTATACTTGACATTAGATATTGTTTATTAACCTTTATAATTTTTCACTTAAATATTATAAGCAAAAATTAGTATTTGACTAAGAGTTACAAGATTTTCAAAATTAATCATTATGATTTTTTCCCATAAGTGTTCAGAGATTTAGAAAGTCTTACTTGTAATTCCAGACTAGTATTAAGATATCACATGGGGACAAAAAGTACCACTTTCTTAAAAATGGAGAAAAGAGCTCAATGTCAAATAGGGGAGATTATGAATATTTAATTAAAATTGCTGTCACTGGGCTGAGATATAACATCCATATTTTTCTTCTTCTTTTTTCTTCTATGTGAACTATTCTAATATATATCTGTTATTTGACCATCTTATATTGGATTGGCCAAAAAGTTGGTTTGGTTTCTGTAAGATGGCTCTAGTCGTACTTAGTTGTCTTTAACTTCATTCAAAACTATTTTGTATTGTGACAGCTGTCATATGAGTGTGCATTTAAAAAAAACATCAAAATTGGTGAATTTTTGTGTGGCCATTTAAATACTGAAGATGGAAGGAAATATGCAACAATTTTGGCATCTTACACTTTATTATTTTAAGAAATGTAAAAGTGCAACCAAAAGGCAGAAAATGGTTTGTGCAGAGTATGGAGACGGTGCTGTGACTGATCACACATGTCAAAAGTGGTTGCGAAGTTTTGTGCTGGAGATCTCTCTCTGGATGATGCTCCATGGTCGGTCAGAGCAGTTGAGGTTGATACTGATCAAATCAAGACATTAATTGAGAGCAATCAGCATGATACCATATGGGAGATAGCTGACATACTCAAAATATCCAAATCAATAAAGTTATTACTCAAAATAAAAAATGTGCCTTTTATTTTATGGAAAACACTACACAGACTTTTGGGCAACCCAATACTACCTTCAATAAAAGAGAGCTACCTAGCACAACATTTATTAAGTATTTGAAACCATTGAATACGCAAAATGCAGAAAAGTATTATATTCTTGAATGCAAAGACAGTATTTTTGTTTTTTCCCCAGTTTTATTGAGGTATTATTGACATTGAACACTATATAAGTTTTAGGTAGGTGTCTAATGATTTTTTTGACTTTCATTTTTTAATTTTTAATTATAATCGATGTTCAATATTATTTTATATTAGTTGCAAGTGTACAATACAGTGATTAGACATTTATATATTTTACTGATAAGTCTAATATCCACCTGGCACCATGCATGGCTTTTACAGTATCATTGACTGTATTTCCTATGCTTTACTTTACATTCTCGTGATTATTTTATAACTGCCAATTTGTACTTCTTAATCCCTTCACCTTTTTCACTTGGCCCCCCCAACCCCCTTTCTATCTGGCAACCAAGAGTTTGTTTTTGGTAACAATGAGTCTGTTCCTGGTTGTTTTGTTTGTTTGTTTGTTTATTTTATTCTTTATTTTCCAGGTAAGTGAAATAATATGGTATTTGTTTTTGTTCAAACTTATTTTACTTATCACAACACCCTCTAGGTCAATCCATGTTCTTGCAAATAATAAGATTTCATTTTTTACAGCCCAGCACTATTCTATTGTGCATGTATACCACCTCTTCTTTATCCAACTGCCTATTGATGGACACTTAGGTTACTTGTGTATTTTGGCTATTTTCAATAAAGCTGCAATGAACATAGGGCTGTGTATATCTTTTTCAATTAGTGTTTTGTATTTCATTAGATAAATACCCAGAAGTGGAATTGCTGTATCCTACAGCAGTTCTATTTTTAATTTGTTGAGGAACCTCCATATTGTTTTCTATAGTGGCTGTACAGAATTGCAATCCCGCCAACAATGCATGAGAGTTCTGTTCTCTCCATATCCTCACCAACACTTGTTGTTTCAGGATTTATTCATAATAGTCATTTTGATAGGTGTGAGATAATATCTCATCATGTTTTTTTAATCTCCAACTAAAGACATGTTTATTGATTTGAGAGAGAGACAAAGGGGGAGAGAGAGAGAGAGAAAGAAAGGAAGAAGGAGAGGAAGAGATAAACAGTGATGTGAGAGAAAAACATAAATCAGTTGCCTCCCATGTGTGCCTCGACCAGCGATTGAACTGAACCCACACCTATGTACCTTGACTAGAGATTGAACCCACAACCTTGTGTACTGGACAATGCTCCAAACAACTAGCCACCAATGGCCAGGGCTCATTGTGGTTTTAATTTGCATATCTCTGATGATTACTGATGTTCAGCATCTTTTCAAATATCTACTAGCCATTTATGTGTCCTCTTTAGAGAAATGTTTATTTAGGTCCTCTGCCCATCTTTAATTGGGTTGTTTGTTATTTTGCTGTTAAATTGGTTCTTTGGTATGAGTTCTTTATAAATTTTGGATGTTAACTTCTTATTGGATGTATCATTATTGAATTCTTCTACCATTCAGTAGACTATCTTTTCATTTTGTTGCTGTTTTCCTTTGCAAAAACTTTTTAGTTTGATGTAGTCCCATTTGTCTACTTTTTTCATTTTCATCTCCCTTGCCTGAAGAGGTAGCCTACATATAATATTATAAATATAATATTACTAATATAATATAATAAATATAATTTTACTAAGAGCAATGTCAGATAGTTTACTGCCTATTTTTTTCCAGGAGTTTTATGGTTTTGGGTCTTACATTTAAGTCTTTAATTCACTTTGAGTTTATTTTTGTATATGGTATAAGAAGGTGGTCTAGTTTGTTTGTTTGTTTCTCTTTTTTTTTTTGCAGGTATCTGACCATTTATTTCCCCACACCATTTACTGAATAAACTGTCTTTATTACATTGGATGTTCTTGCCTCCTGTGTCAAATATTTTTTGAGCATTTTTAAAATTTAATTATTGTTCAAATACAGTTTTCTGTCTTTTACTCCCATCCCAGCCCAACCCCCAGTGCTCCCCACCTCCCTCCCATTTCCACCCCCCTTAGTTTTTGTCCATGTGTCCTTTATGCTTGTTCCTGCGAATCCTTCCCCCTTTCCCCTGAAATTGTCTCCCCTCTCTCCTCTGGTGCCTGTCGTCCTGTTCTCTATTTCAGTGTCTTTGGTTATATTTTACTTGCTAGTTTGTTTTGTTGTTTAGGTTCCTGTTAAAGGTGAGATCATATGGTATTTGTCTTTCACTGCCTGGCTTATTTCACTCAGCATAATGCTTTCCAGTCCCATCCATGCTGTTGCAAAGGGTAGTAGCTTTTTCTTTCTTTCTGCTGCATAGAATTCCATTGTGTAAATGTACCATAGTTTTTTGATCCATTCATTTACTGATCGGCACCTAGGTTGCTTCCAACTCTTGGCTATTGTAAATTGTGCTGCTATGAACATTGGGGTGCATGGGTTCTTTTGGATTGGTATTTTAGGGTTCTTAGGATATAATCCCAGCAGTGAAATTGCTGGGTCAAAAGGCATATTCATTTTTAGTTTTCTGAGAAAATTCCATACTGTTTTCCACAGTGGTCGTACCAGTCTGCAATCCCACCAACAGTAAACTAGGGTCCTCTTTTCCCCACAACCTCTCCAACACTTGTTGTTTGTTGCTTTGTTTATAATGGCCAGTCTGACCAGTGTAAAGTGGTATCTCATTGTGGTTTTAATTTGCATCTCTCTTATAGCTAGCGGTACTGAGCATCTTTCCATGTGTCTCTGGATCCTCTGTATGTCCTTCTTGGAGAATTGTTTGTTCAAGTCCCTTGCCCATTTTTTAATTGGGTTGCTTGTGTTCTTAGAGTGGAGTCATGTGAGTTCTTTGTATATTTTGGAGATTAAACTTTTGTCTGAGGTATCATTGGCAAATACGTTTTTGCGTAAAGTTGGTTCTCTTTTTATCTTAATACTGTCAAATATTAATTGACTAATGATGTGGGTTTATTTCTGGGCTCTCTATTCTTTTCAATTGATTTATATGTCTATTTTAATGATAGTACTATGCTATTTTGATTACTATAGTTTTGTAGTATAATCTGATTTCAGGTAGTGTGATACCTATGACTTTATTCTTTTTTCCCAGGTTTCTGTGGCTATTCAGGAACTTTGGTGGTTCACTATAAATTTTGTGATTACTTATTATAGTTCTGTGGAAGATGCAATTGTTATTTTGATAGGGAATGCATCAAATCTATAGAGTGCTTTGGGTAGTATGGACCTTTTACAGTTCTTCCTATGCATGAGCATGGTGTGTGCTTTCATTTATTTGTATTTTCCTCAATTTATTTTTTTTAAGTTTTATAGTTTTCTGGGTACCAGTCTTTTTCCTCCTTGATTAAGTTTTTTTCCTAGGTATTTTATTTTATTTTTTTTAATGCTATTGTAAATGACATTGTTTTCATAGTTTCCCTTTCTGGTGGTCCATTATTGGTGAATAAAATGCAACCGACTTCTGGATATTTACTTTGTATCCTGCTACTTAACTGAATTTATTTATTAGTTGCAGTTTTTTTTTTTTTTTTTTTTTTTGTGAGTGTTTTTTTTTTTTTTTTTTTTGTAATTTTTTTTTTGTGTTGTGTGGTTTTTTTGCTTACTTGTTGGTATGTTCCTCTGTTCCTACTTGACTGACACTTTTTATCATAAATGAATGTTGGATTTTTCAAATGTCTCTTTCTGCATCTATTGATGTGATCACATGGATTTTATCCTTCATATGTTTATGTGATATCTCATGTTAATTGATTTGAAAATATTTGAGCCAACTTTGCATTTCAGGAATAAATCTCAGTTGATCATGTTATATAATTTTTTTAAATTTTATTTTTTAAAGAGAGGGAGAGAAACATCAATGTGTGGTTGCCTCTCACATGCCCCCTACTGGGAATCTGGTCTGTAACCCAGGCATGTGCCCTGACTGGGAATTGAACCAGTGACCCTTTGATTCCCAGCCCATGCTTTATCCACTGAGCTACACTAGCCAATAAAAATATATTGCTGAATTTGGTTTGCTAATATTTGGTTGAGGATTTTTGCATTTATGTTCATCAGGGACATTGGACAATAATTTTCTTTCTTTCTTTCTTTTATTTATTTATTTTTAGGGAGAGGGGAAGTGAGGGAGAAAGAGAGGGAAAGAAACATCCGTGTATGGCTGCCTTTGTGTGCCCTGCTGCCGCGCACAGGGAAACCTGGTCCACAACCCAGGCGTGTGCCCTGACAGGGAATCAAACCAGAGACCCTTTGGTTCTTAGGTTGGCTCTCAGTCCACTGAGCCACACCCGTCAGGGCAATTTTCTTTTTTATGATGTCTTTGTCTGGTTTTGGAATCAGGGTAATGCTGATCTCATAAAATGAGACTGGGAGCTTTTCTTCTTTTTGAATTTTTTAGAATAGTTTGAGAAAAATGGGTGTTAAATCTTCTTCAAATGTTTGGTAAAATTCTCCTGTGAAGCCATCTGGTGCAGGAGTTTGTTTGTTGGTGGGTTTTTTTGATTATTGATTCAACACTGTTAGTAGTTGGACTTTTCAGATGTCTTTATTCTTCTTGACTCAGTCTTAGAAGATTGCATGTTTCTAGAAATTTATTCATTTCTTCCAGATTGTCCCATTTGTTTTTATACATCATTCATAGCATTTTCTTATAATCTTATATTTCTTTGGTGTCAGTTGTGTATGACATAGTGGTTTGATACATGTATATGTTGCAAAATAATTATCACAATAGATTTAGTTAACATTCATCATCTCAAATAGTTGTAATTCTTTTTGGATAAGAGCTTTAAAATCTACTATATTAGCAACTTTCAAATATACAATACAGTAGTGTTAACTATAGTTACTATATACTCATACAATTCAGCAAAAACAAAAACAAAAAAAAATCCCAAGCTGAGCAAAGACAATACTGTAAAGTATAAATGATTAATTATTCAGTAATTGGTTTTTGAGTCAAGTTTGGGGAAAAAAATTGGACCTCTATTCCACATGCCAAATAAATTTTAGAAGAATTAAATATTTAACTATAAGAAGGTAAAACAAAGTAACCTAGAATTATTTTTGATAGATTGTGATAAATTGAAATAATTTATTGATTCATCTATTTAGTAGTAAAGTTATTGATAAATATATGTATAACATATATGATAAAAATATAAGTATAAAGAGAACTTCCTAGTTCGGAATGAGAAAACCCTTTCTAAGTATGACGTCAAGGGCAGAAATTCGAAGGAAAAAATGGATAGTCATCTACATACCATTGCCAAACTTCTCTGTACATCAAATGTTTGCAAATTCAATTGAAAAGCAAAATGCTTTAGAGAGGAAAAGAAAAACCCTTACAAAATATATTGCAGAAAAGCAAATGATGTCCCAAAGTTAGTATCTGGAATACTGATAACATACAGATAAATGACCTACCAGAGAAAATAAAAAATATTTAAGCAAAATATACACAAAAGAATGTAATTAGCCAAAATACACATGAAAAAATTATAAAATAATGAAAATTTCAAAATAACAAGATGCCCTTTGGAGCAATGATTATTTCAAATACACAGTTGTGGCAAGATTTTGAACAAAACTAACATTCTCATTTATTAATACAGAGAAGTTTTCACATGAGCATTTGAAAGTACATTTTAAGGGCCTTAAATGATGCATAGTTTTGACCTAGAAATTCAAGTTTTTTCAAACTATCTGAAGGAAAACAATCTGGACAAAGACCTGTGTTTGTTGCATTATCGTTATTAATAACAAAAAGTTGAAATAGCCTGTATGTCCAAAAATGGGGGATTAGTTGAATAATTTATTGTGTACACAATAGAATACTCTCAGTGATTTGTGGAGCTGGCTCATACTAGCTTGCAAGTGTTGATTGTTAAGACTTCAGGAATTTTATATGCCAGTTGTTGAAGTGTTGGTAGTTTGAAATCAACCTTGGTATGAATATTTACACCATGGAAATCAGTAAACGCTATAAATCCACACTGGTTTTATCCCTCAGAGTGTCAGTTGATAAACATCTACCAGCATTTTACTACCTTACATCTATTATTAATGATATTTGCATAATACAAAATGAGAGGAGAAATGTTCGCTATTTTTTCCTTATGTGAGGATAGTATTGAATAGCTTCTAAAGCAATATGTATAATCCCAATTGTTTAAAAAGTAACAGAAAAACAGACTGGGATATGAGTGATGTTTTACTTTCTGAATGGTTAGATTAAGCATATTTGCTTTCTTTTAACTGTCTGAATTTTCTACTTGGAACATGTGATACCTTTGTAATAAAGTTATTGTTTGAGCAATTCTTAATGTTCTTGACTATTATTGTGTTACTCCTAGTGATCACTATGAGAATTCCTATACAGGTATTCCACGCTTTTCAAAAGTTCACATTCCGACACTTTGCTTTTATGAAAAAGCCTACAGTAGTACCTGCTTTTGCTAAATGACGGAAATCCAAAGAGAATTTTTGTTTTGCGGAAAGAAAAAATAACATTGAGTGTTCGTTTTGCAGCAGACTTCATAGAGGCAGAGTGTACCCAGAGCAGGAGAGTGGCCCCGCCAGGCTCCTGCCCCCAGAGCTACACTCAGCATCCCAGCAGCAAGCCACCAGACCACTGAACTGTGTGAGCATCTGCTTTATCATCATTTATTTTGTGCATCTATTAGCAAGATGTGTCCTAAGTTATCACAAAAGCCTAAGAGACCTTATAAGGGTGTTAGTATTAGTATAAAGATGGACATAATTAAGTGTTTGATTGTAGTGGATGAAATAAACATCATGCACACATTGAATTTTTGGTCTGTGAATGTTAAAAAATGTTTACATGTAAATTACTGGTAATTGCTTCTTTACTTTATGCCATTTCAGCTCGCAAGAGAGTTCATGGGATGGCTCTATTTTCAGATAGCAGAGGAAACCTGTAATAACAAGGGGCCAAATCAAGCCTTCCACCTGTTATTATGAATAAAGTTTTATTGAAACATGACCATACTGATTTATATTTATGTATTGTTTATGGCTGCTTTGCACCATAAGGGCTGAATTTAGCAGTTGAGACAGATACATTGTGGCTCAGAAAACCTCAAATATTTGCTGTCTGGGCCTTAGCAGAAGTTTGCTAAATCCTGCTATAGACATACTTTGGATCGTCTGGACAACTCTGCTTCTGCCCCCTTCTTGGGGAAGCAGTTCTCACAGTCCCTCCTGAATGGGTTTGCTTCTGTTCATAGGTTCTGTCCCTGCCTCCAGGTCATGATTGTTTGGGAAATAGGGGAACCTGGTCTCAAGGACTGATTCCCCGTAAACCGGCCCGTGATCTACAACTCACTGAGTAGCCAGGTTCCTCATATTGTGTCAGGAAACCAGCAAACTGTTAGAACTGGTCGTAGATACTGCAGGTAGAAGCCCCAAGCAGTCTTAGATCTCAGTTTCATGCAAACTGAATTTACAGAGTCCTTTAAGTGGGGAAAAAGGGGGGGGGATATCCAAGTGGTAGTCCAGATGGAAACCATGATATGAGAAAGACCACAACGTGTCTGAAAAGAGAGAGAAGACTGGGTTCCTGCCTTTAAAGTCATTTGGTTTTGTGCCTGTGAAGCCAGGGTTACACTTTTGTTCTTGTCTTTCAGGTTCACTGTTTCTTTTATATTTTAAAAACTATCCTCTTCTTGAGCTAGGGTTGAATACAATCATACAACCCTTGTACAAGAGAACATATTCTCAGAGGTATAGGAGAAACTCATGAAAAAAGTTCGTTGTTTCTAAATGATGGAAAAATTTATAACCATGATTAAGAAGAGTGGGTAATTTACCTACAGGAGAATGACTTGTATATCATAACAACAACAAAAAAGTCACAATAAATATAATTTTATTATCGCCAATATATCATTTTATACCATTATATTAAAATCCAATATGTGAATTCAAATGCTGCACAGTAATAGAAAAGGGTATTTAAGACCATTGAACATGCACGTCATTGTGATGTCATTGGTACAGAAACACCTGGGCCAGAGAACTTGAAGCTCATTCTTTGTGAAAAGTCAGTAGCACCAAATTTCTCATTTCATACCTCTTGATTACCTGCAGTATCTAGTCTACTCGAATGTCTAAAATCTTTTTTATTTATTCCCTGTGCATTCCAAATGCATTCCCTTAATTGGCACTACTCTTTGTCTATTTCTTCCACAACAAATTTGAAAAGGGAGAAGTGGGATTTAGTGATGTAAAGATACAGCTGTTCGAATTGTAAAAGAACAGATAAAACCAGAGCCACTCCACAATAAAGAGAATGTGAAATGCTCACCTGAGAGTGCAAGGAAGGATTTACCCACTGGAACTGTAACGTTTCGGATGCATGCAACGGTCATTGTAAGACTATAAACAAACTCACACTGTGTGTGTGTGGTTTGTATTTATGTGTTTGAGTGTAAACAGTGGAGAGCAGGAAGAGAGGATGAGCATGGATCACATATGAGTCTGCCTGAAGCTATCCAGCCATGTAATATGAAAAAAAGAGACATTTATTGAAGAAGATACAAAGTATAAGAAACATTGTACACAGGACAACGATGCTTTAGTTCCCTTCAAAGTAGGCACCTTGGGACCTCATACCGTTCTCCCAATCGCCATTTGCTGTCCCATCATATTTTCCTGAATCTCATCAATGGTCTGAAATCTTCCCCTTAAAATGTGATGTTAATTTCAGAAAAAGCCAGAAGTTGTAGGCCACCCAACACTGGGCTTTCAGGGAGGGAGGCTGAGTCACTTGGGTGATTAGAAGTTTCACCAATAAACTCAGCATGAGACATGATGCATGAGCAAGGGCATTGTCATGATGAAGCTGCCAATCACCAGTTGTCCATAACTGTGGGCTTCTGTATCACCTGAATATTTCCCATGGAGGAATGTTCAAGCTTCATGCAAAATTTGATGCAGATTCGTTTCTCTACTTGCCCAGTCATTTTGAATGCAATGGCCTCACAGCACATGTGCTCACTCAATGGCATTTGTCACCCCCACTGACTAGTAGAGTGAAGTCGTCATTGTTCATGCATGCGCATTTCTATCCACTCCCCTTGGCTGCCAGGTTGCGTCAACATCGTGCAAACTGTTCTCATTGTATTAACAATGGCTGGACTGTTTCCAGACAGACCTTGTCATATATTTATATTGCCTTTTAATTTTACTTTTTCAAAGATGTTTTTAACAACATAGTTATGGAACATCTATCATGTGTTAGGCCCTGATGATGGTGGTGAACAAGAGATGCTGTCTGCCCTTGGGGAACTTAAAGTCTGGCTATTAAGACACATAAATAATTAGCAGATAACTACCATTACATTGGTTAGGTGAAAAAGAAAACCAACTCTGGGAAAACAGAGGGGACTGTTTCTTGTCCTAATGAGAGTGGGAGGTGAACAGTGTGAGAGGGAATTCCTCAGAGGTGGCATTCAAAGGATGAGTGAGATTTCACTTGGCACAAAAATGGGGCACAATTTTTGTGGAACCAAAGGATGGGTCAGGCCCTGGCTGGTGTGGCTCAGTTAGATGGGTATCATCTTGCAAACTGAAGAAGTCAAGAGGTTGTGGGTTCGATTCCCAGTCAGAGTGCACGGCTACATTGTGGGCTTGGCCCCCCAGTCAGCACACAGTCAGTAGACAACTGATTGAAACTTCTCTCACATGGATGTTTCTCTCTCCCTCCCTTCCCCTATCTCTAAAATCAATAAAAAAACCCACAGGTCAGCTCTGTGGTACAGAGTGGCTGGCACATTTGGAGAACAGTGGGTCTGCATTCTGTTACAGTTCATCAGGAGGAGCAATGCATTGGGTAAGGAGTTCAGATCCAAGAGTAACAACAGATCTGGGCAGAAGTAAGAATCTAAAGGTAAACCACAAAAGCAAACACAAACCAAACAACAAACAAATCCCAAACCTGACCATGCCCATTACTTTTTAACACCCCAAACCAAGTAAGGCATGATAAACCTTCCTAAAATCCGAGTGTGCCCTGGTTGGGTATTTGAACATGGTAAGATGGAGTCATGTGACACCCTCACATCCCATTCATTTCCATGTACTTTGTGCTGCTTCAAAGGGAGGAGATGGTCAACTTCATTCATTTCTTCCACAGATATTTAGAGTGCACCTAATTTGTGCCTAGAACCATACTAGACACTGGGCAAAACAAACAAACAAACAAACAAACAAACAAACAAGAGAGACAAGGTCCCACTCAGGGGACCCCAGTGTGTCTGAGCTGATCCATAGGAGGCAGTCTTCACTCTGTATCTTGTCCCACAGGAACAGAGAGTTACAATCATGTGTTGAGGTGAGCACAGTGGAGAGGTGAGCCTGAATGGAGCCCTGTGTCTTGTCCCTCAATCACCTCCCTACTCAGCCAAGTAAAGTAGGGAATTAAATTAGCCCAATGCAAGGGGTCAGTAGCACTGACAATAGCAGAGACTTTGTCCTTGGCCGATGTCAGAACCCTGGATATCAGACAGCACAGGTGCCATGGTGTGTGAACCATGGTGAGCTCTCCAGCAGGAATTGGCAGCATTGCCTTTGATGCTGATAGCAAGAGAAGAGTCAGAAGAAGGAATATGTCATGAACAATCCAAGAGGCCAAGAAATGCCTAAGAACCCCCTCTTCCAGGGGCCTCAGAACTATTTTTGGAGGAACTCAAGTGTGCTAGGTAGGGTTTTGGATTAGAGAAAAAAAGACAGGGAACAGATTTGTGACAACTTTTGTGATTTTTAAAAAAAATATTTTATTGATTATGACATTACAGTTGTCCTATTTCTCCCCCTTCATTCCCCTCCACCCTGCACACCCCTCCCCCACCATTCCCTCCCCTTTCATTTATGTCCATGTGTCACAAGTTCTTTAGATTCTATATTTCCCATACTATTCTTGCCCTCCCTCCATCTATTTTCTATCTACCGTCTATGCTACTTATTCTCTGTACCTTCTTCCCCCTTCTCCTCCACCCACTCCCCTGTTGCTAGCCCTCCACATTTTTATGACCCCAACAACTCTGTGGGGAAAAAAAAGTTTTGTAATTTTTAGTCTTGAGTCACAGACAAAAAAACTAAAACTTGGAATTGGCCATGGAGCTGATAAGGTGAGTGGGTGGGAGCTCACACTCAGATCAGCCTCACAGTCCTATTTTTTGGGGTCATATTTTTGGACAAATGATCCTTATTTTAGCAATCTGTGCCATATGACATGAATAAATAATACCTGGAAACTCACCTTGAAACACAAAGAATCAGTCTACACCCTTGATCGAGCCTTCCATGGAGTGATTAGTCCAGTGGCTTGAACTCAATGGGTGTTCAATAAGTCTTTAAAAATCTGTTCATTGGTGTGACCTAGTCAGATTGGTCAAGGCAGGTGCCTAAATTCTCTTCCTCTATTTAGGGATGCAAAAGCACCAGGGGGTCTTTCAGGAAACTAATCCCTGCCTGGGTCAGTGAGCTTCAGTGGCAAGCTTCTGTTCTCTGTATCTTTTGAGGCTGACCTTGTGAATACCGAGAAGGAATGTAAAGTCATGTGCCTTTTCCATAGTGGGTCAGGTCATTTTAAAAAATAGTTCAAAGCATCAATATTATTGCTGGTAAGTATAGATTTTTTAAATGGTTCTCAAGGTCAATACATATTAATTGGGAGTGCTCTGATATCATAGTGGCTTTTCGAAGAATTACCTGGCCATTATCAGAAAGAAATAGATCTTACTGGCTTTCTATCTCTATTTCACTCTATTCACATCAGTAAGAATTAAGCAACATTGGGCTTAAAAAAGAAATCTGAAAATTGTGGATGGCGGGCAGATAGGCACCACCTGTTTAATTGTATTCAAACTCGTCTGAACTGGTTTCTAAAGACCTTCATCCTTCTTCTCTCCTCTAAGAATAAGAGTAAAGCAGCATTTTCTTTTAACTCATTTCTATTTTGGAAGGGTTTTAAAACTAAAAAGAGATGGGTGGAGAGGCGGGGGGAGGGGGGTTGGAAGTTGGGAATCAGATCTGCCGGTGTTTGCAATATGCCAGCAGTGCTGTATACAGAGTAAGGAAGCTTCATTTCAGATTGAGGTTGTAAAGGTCACAATATAGCAGTGTGAGCCACTGCTTTAATGCTGAGTATGACATTTTTGGAATCTTTTGTGATGTGGTCCATATGGAACAGCATAGCCCCTAGTCAGAGTTGGGCTAATACCTTCTGGAATGAGACAGAGAGGGTGTGAACCAGCTAGAAACAAACATAAGCACTCAATTCTGTGGGTTTATGCAGAGATGAAGGCTGCTGCCTACCATCTGATGCTGCTCTGTTTCAGCTCCTCCTAAAGCAAACTCGTGGTACAAGATGACACTGGTTTCTCCCCAGCTGTACAGATGCAAAAACCCTCCTGTAATTATTTGAGTGACTGTCTGTGCTGCTAATGCTCAGGTGCATGGTGGCAGTGGCCGGGGGTGGGGAGGGAAGAAAGATGAACTCTGTAACATCTGCTCCTTTGGGGTGTTGTTGCTGCAGAGATGTTCACAGCCCTTTGCTATTAGCCCTGGTTGCTGTTCTGTCCCTACTTCCTGTTCAAAAACCTTAAGAACAGGCCTCCAGAGAGCCACCTCTTAAAATGATTCAGATTCCAGTTATTTCAAATTGTGATGATCTGAGAGCTAATTATTGCCTTCTGCGTCAATGCATGGCTTTTTCCTGCCTTCTTCCTCTCCTCCCCACTGCTGCCCATTTCCCTGTCATTAGCACTCTCGCCAGAGACTGTGGAAAACAAGGCAGAGGAGACCAAGCTCGACTCTGCCCCTCATCCTGGTGCATAGTGGCTCTATGTACAGTTTCTTGGAAAGAAGGGATTCAAGGTCTAAGTTTGCTTTCCTTCCATGAATCAGAGTGCTCCCCGACATCATCTGTAGAGACAACTGAGAATCATGTGGGAAGACGTTTCAGGTTAGTGGCTATACAGAGTCGAGCTGTATATCGGTTGAACTATGTGAGTTCTCCTTGGGTGGGTCCTCAGTCTTCTGGGGTCTAAATGCTGCCAGGAAATGTTGTTGTGAAAATTGTATTCATTTGCACCACTAGGGGGCCAGTTTAAGAATGCAGGTCTGAATTAGAATCCAAGTTCACCACTTGCTAGCCATTTGAACTCGAGTCCCTCAATATGGGTCCATCTGTGACTTCTACCAGCTCACTATTCATTTTCATTCTGGTCATTGAGCCCATGGTTCGGTTGGGTGGAAAACAGAAATCTCCAGGTCTTTCTTTCTCATGGGGTTAAAAGCTTCAGCCCTTAGGAGGGAATTCGTGGGTATGGTGGAGTCCGAGAAATAGCGACGTAGGAGAGAGACAGAGCAGCATGACCTCAGAGAAAAGTGGCTGTAAGTTTTTCAAGAGAATGTCTGCTCCAAGCACCGCACTGGGCCAGGGAGTTTTTGCTTCCTGTGTAGAATGGGAATTGAGGTACAAGAAGGTACACTCCAGCACCCATTGCTGGTGCCTTATGGCTACATAAAACTTCAGTGCAAACTCCCAGAAGGAACTGGGTTATGTTTCTACCAGTGGAGAAGAATAGGGACTCAGACACACAAGTGAAGTTAAGCTATACAAAATACATCACTTTATCTTTCCTGCATGCCTGGTCTTATGACTGAAATTCATCCCTGACACACTTATATTAATTATTTAGTAACTACACATTTTTCCAAACCAAACATTAAGATTAGTAGTTCTCAAATAATCTTTACTTTTATACATTTTGAGTAAACTACCCATGCTTGTATTTGTATAGATAAGTAGATGAAACCATGACAGTTAAGATCCTGATGTCTATTCTCAGACACTTTCACTTGAAGTTTAAAAAGGAAAGTACTTTCCTGGAAGACAATTTGGCAAAATGTAACAAAATTCCTAAAAGTGAGTATATCCTTTGGCCCAAAAATCTACTTTGAGGAATTTACCCTAAGGCAATAATCATGAATGTCTTTGAAGATTTAATTATAAGAATGTTTCTTAGGGTGACAAAGCTAGCTTTTTCCTTTTTAAAAATATTTTTGAGCTAATATGAAATAATGTTTAATGTAAACTATAATTGAAAAATAAAAATATTTTGATTGAGATGTAATTTATTTATAGTTTATAGTATAGTATATTTTGGTATATTATAGTATAGAATAGTTCAATGTATAGTTTAATGAGTTATAGGAAATCCACACACCCTTGTAATGCACATCCCTTCAGGACATACAATTTTTATTACCTCAGAACATTTCTTAGTCCCCTTACTGGTCATCATTCCCATCAGAAGGGACTACTGTTCTGATTTCTTTCACCATACTTTAATTTTGCTTGGAAGAGACGCTATGATGACAATATTAAATGTATACTTTAAAAATTCTTGTCCTCCATATACACAACCCCAGCAGCCACACTGGGCTTCCAATTCCAGAGGTAGAGGAAGCATGAGTGCCAGCTCAGGAAAGAGGTGATGGGAGACTATCCCAGTCAGAAAGGAAGAGGAATTGCAAAGAAAAGCTGCCCTTCTGCCATGGTGGATTATAAAAAAAGATGAGGTAATGGAACCAGGCAAGATGACCCATGTTTTTTGATCACCCCCAAGTGGCGATGGATGTTAAACAGGAGGAAGTGGAATCCTACAGCAGAGACTCTTCTTTTGCAACCCTCCCATGGAAAACCTTACCCTGGTCAATGGGAGGTTGTCAACAGGAATCCTGGGCAGAGGCTGAGCAGACTTCTCTGCTTCTCTTATGGAAAGGACAGACATCACTTCTGTCACCTCTCAACTCTGTGTTAGTCTAGAGACCATGCTTCCAGCCCGTCGCGTATGTAGTGTTTGTAAGAAGAATCTGGGTCTTTTATTGATTGCCATTACTCGATCTTGACTCAGCACCACAGTTACCCTTTTGAGTTTCTAGCTTGATGTCTTTGTTATGATCAGTCAGGAAGAAGAAATAATTTCAGAGTCACTACTCAAGTCTGCAGCAAGTCACATCTTAATCTCCTTCCCTTTTGGCAGATTCCCAAAGCTAAATACCTTCTGTGCAACCTCAAATAAATATATCCCATTCCTTCTTCCCACACCCACAGGTGACTAAATATTCAAGATGACCAGGCTCTTTCTGAACACAACTCTGCAGGTAGGTGCCACTAAGTAAACAGACCTGGCATTCAGAATAAAATCTATTTACCATCCTTCTTCTGTGCTATCACTTTCTAACACACTCTTCTTCCCAGCATTAAAGACATTAAAATGGAATGATGATTTTTTATTTGGGGCAAGAATAGGGTTTAGCATTTCATAACTAGCCTCATAGTTTTTAGATAGGATTTGAAAAAAAGTTTTCAAATGGCTGTATCCTCTCAAAGCTTACAAATATATCTGTACTGAAACTATCAGTTCCTATACAGTGATTTCAAGGTAGTTTTGGATATTCCAGTTTATAATTAAAATTGGTTTTTATCCTCCTTCAATAAACTATGCTCAGTGCCTAATTGTGTGGTTCTAAGCTAAGCATTGCATAAAGGAGGTGATTTAGAAATAGTTGGGGTTCTTAATAGTTTGGTACATAAATGATTTTACTCATACATCTACAGGATTTAGCAGGGCTTGTCTGTGACTCAAGACATTGTTTTATGAGGTGTTGTCATTTTTAACATTTATTTGTTGAGAATTTAAACAGTGGAGTTATTTTCCATGGTTACGTTTATGGTGGCCAGATGCTGGAATGCTTGGGAGGAAAGCCTTCTAATCCACCCAGGAGCTGGACAACCCTTTGACTCCAACCTTGCCCTGAACTCCCACCATTTCTGTTAAAATGTCAGGCCGGTGCTCAGATTCTGGGAAAACCGCTCTTCAAAACTCAGAAAATGTCTACACTTTACAGAGGTTTTTCTGGCAAAAACCTCTATAGTTCTGGAGGGAAGTGAAAATGAGTGTGTTTACTCCTTAGCTAAACGGGCATTCGTCTCTTCTTTATGCCTGTCACGGTGAACCCAGAAAGTGCTAGATAGAGTGAGCATAATGGAATAACTCTCCGCCCTCTCCAGGGAAGGAAACTTCATGTTTTAATGTTCTGGTTGTTCTATAATAGTAATGATCTTTATAGCTCTGTAGTATAGTCTCAACAAACAGCTTTGGAAATGGTTAAATGATTTTGTTTGCTTTGGCTATTAGTCTATCTCAGAAACAGTTTACTGTCTCATATGCAATATACCAATAGTGATTATCCCTTATTTCTAAATAACACTATCAGGGATTCAATGACAATGAGAACAGCAGGGAACTCCAAGTAGCATGATAATAGCTTCCTAAGCAGCTACATAACTTTCTATGTCTCTGAGGGCTGAGGTAAGTCAGCGGGCTGGTGGACACAACTTTTGTTTTTTTGAATGCTGCCTTATTTCCCCTTGTAAGAACCAATGACTGAGAAGCACCAGTACAAAAGAACTTGAATCAGTCATATGAATTTATTTCCTATCTCGGCAGAAACTCACATACCA
The DNA here is from genome assembly GCF_021234435.1 of Artibeus jamaicensis. NCBI lineage: Eukaryota > Metazoa > Chordata > Mammalia > Chiroptera > Phyllostomidae > Artibeus > Artibeus jamaicensis. Next base: position 11,339,964 of record NW_026521803.1, on the reverse strand, counting down.
TCCCAGTCCAATGTGATAACAGTATTCTCTCATGACTATGACCCACCCCAGGAAACCCATGAGGATCATACCATAGCTAGAAATTAACTCTTGACATACTTGCAGCTTTTCCAGCAAGCACTGGAGCTTAATATTACAGACCTACAAGAGTTGTTCTCCCCTGGTGATAGCAATCTGCCTTTCAATTTTGCTGTCTCGAACAGCCAGCTGTGAGCCTTCATATAACATTTCACAGTCCCTTAATTACCACATGACAACCTCAGGGCTGCTAATCCTAATGCCGTTCCAAGGCGAGAGACTCATGACGTATCAGTTTAATGCAACTCTTTCTGTGGTAGTCATGTTTGATGGAAAATACAGCTTTTCCTAAACACAGTAAACTACTAATCTTAAAATGTTAAGATAGGCTTTTGCTTGTGCACCACGTGGTCAATGGAGAGAAATAGCCTCTTGTGTCCTGGCTGATAGGTGTATCAATATGCTAAAGAGGTAACAAAAAGCCAAATGAGAAAGACTTCAAGAGAAAAAAAGTGGATAAAAGCTGGCAGGAAAATATCCGTCATACTACTCAATCAGAGCATGCTAGTTTGTTCTCTTTTCTTGGTAGAAACTGGGTCACGGATACAACATCCCTGGGTTATGCCATGATACAGGAGGATTAAATACTGTGGTGACAGTCTTAACACGGCAGCCAGGACAGTGTTACGACTTTAGGGGAAGATGAAGGCAGGCCAAGGCACCTTGAGGAAAGAGAAGGATTTGCCTTGATTGGATAAAATGGAGCCTTCCAGTGGCCAGGCCAAATCATTCAGGTCCAATAGTGACTAGGACTCAAATACACTGGATTTGTTTTCTCTGTCTCTGCATACTTTCTGCCCAAGTCGGTATGTTCCTGACCGCCAGAAAGCAATTAATCAAGCCTACACTTCAAATGTAGCAGTGTAAATTGAATATGAAGTTTGTGGTTTGGTGAGTTTCCTACTATCCCCAGACATATTAATCAATCTGCAAGTACTTACTAAGCCTCTGTTCTGCCCTGAGTACTTTACTAAGTGCTCTGGGAGACATGAGGTGTATGAGATGGAGTTCTAACTCTCTAAGAAAGTGGGATGAGGTGGCTTAAAGGATTTGAATGCTAGCTCTTCATCTTACTAGCTGGGTGACCTTGAGCAAATTAAGCTACATGTTGGAGCCTCACTATTACAGGAGGTTAAAAATACCTACTGTACGAGGTTAGAATTTCTATCTCAGGCCTCCTCGCTGAGCTCCTCGCTCGTAGATCCTATAGCCTACTCGCTATCTCTACCTGGATATATAACAGAGGTACAAAACAAACGTGTGCAAATGGGGTTCATTATAAGAGGCTTCATCCTTGCCCATTTTGCCCCCACCAAGATAGCTGCTACCACGTTTTTAGCCCCACCAGGGATTCAAGGATCTCCTTTTCTCATGTAATTAATCAGTCAGTCTATCAGTCTATATTTCTCTGATCTACCTACTTCTTTTTTAAAAAAATATTTATTTTTAGAGAGAGGGGAAGGGAAGGAGAAAGATTGGGAGAGAAACATCAGTGTGTGGTTGCCTCTCATGTGTCCCCTACTGGGGACCTGGCCTGCAACCCAGGCATGTGCTCTGACTGGGAATCGAACCGGCAACCCTTTGCTTCACAGGCCCGTGCTCAGTCCACTGGGCTATACCATCCAGGGCTGATCCACCTACTTCTTTGTCTTCGTTTCTTCCACCTGTAATTCAGACAAACATCTTTCATCTCCTACAGCAGGTCTCGCTCTCAATTCACAACTTGGACCCCGAATCCTCCAATCCAACCTCCATTTAGTGAAAGCACTTTTAACATAAATTAGGACTTCCATTTCTAGTTAAGATATAGAAAGTCACAAATTCCTATTTTTCAATGGTTTGCAATTTATCACTATACCTAATTATTTTGGTGCTCCAATGATCCCAAATTTGATTAGTGGCAGCCTCTTCAAATGATTCCTGCGTTATTGTGACATGCCCCCATTGTGTTTTCCGAGCATTCTTTAGTCTTCGTCAGAAGCAAACTTTTCAGGTTTACCTTGTAATTACCTATCCAGGTCTAGATTCAGCCACTTCTCTGAGGATCTCTGGTTCCTTTTATTGGAAATGGTAAAGAGACCAAGTTCTGGCTGCTTGGTGTGCTCATTACTCCCAGGAAGTTGTTGCTTCTTGACCCTTTTATAGTGCAAAGCAAAGAAACGTATATATGTATATACAAAGACAGTTGCAGTGGTACCTCGGGACTCACTGTTAACTCATTCTGAAACTCAAGATGAGTGCCAAAACAGAGGCGTACTGAATGAAAAAGCATTTTCTCTTGCAGGGCAGCATTGTGACTCATACAAGTTCTAGCAAGGGCAATGAGTCTTGAGCAAGCACCAAGTGCTGAAACATTTTTTTTCTTGTTAAAATGCAATGAGTACAGGTTTTGATGAGTTCTGAAGCTGACAACTATTGAGGTATGATTGTATACTTACAGAGACATGTGTGTATACATATGTTCTTACACATGTATAAGAAAATATTTATTGTTTAGAAAACTGTTCTTATCGTTACCTCTAATTTCACTTTATTCCTACAGGTTTTACTTACTTCTATTTAATATTTGTGTTTTTTCTACCGCAGTGTGAACCCTGACCCCATTCCGGGTCAACACATTTACTTATTTGCTCATTCTTATGACACTGTTACATGATTTTCAGAATTGTTTTACCCATTCTTCTTCAAAATACAAAGCAGCTGAGCGAAGTTCAGGATTTGTTTTCATTTTCTGTTGCCACATCATACCCAACACTGAGGGCTCACTTGTTAAACTTGTTCCTAAGGTACCTGACTGTCCTTTTTTTTTATCCCCCCATGAAGTGTGGTGATAGTGCTCTTTGAAAGAGCATTGGGTCCATTTGTCTTATTTTACTTTCCATTTTAGATTTCCCCTGTTTTTTTCATCCTGATTGACTTAATTTTATTTTTTCAATATTAAAACCAGTAACATGATTCTGAAAGCCAAACTGTACAACAAGGGATATTCTGACCAGTGTCACTGTTCCCATATGTCTTGTTCATGGTTTCCCTCCTCACCCAACCTTATAGGAGACACACTTTGTCATATCTGGTTTATTGTGTTCCTTAGGTAAAGGTAAACAATTGTTTGTGATTTCTTATTTTTCCCTTCTATTTTGTACTTTGATTTTTTTCACTTACTAACATCTCCTGGAAGTCACTCCATATAAGTTTGTAGAGCTCTTTCTCCTCCTCTTCCTCCTCTTTCCTGAACAACTGAGTAGTGTGTCTGACACCATCTATAATTTTAATGCATTTCCAACCAAAATACCTTCATGCTATTTTGTAGATATTGACAAACTAATTCTAAGTTTATATAGGGAAGCAAAAGATCCAGAAGAGCCAACGTAATACTGAAGAGGAAGAACAGAGTTGGAGAACTGACATTACTCAACTTCAGGACTTACTTATTATAAAGTTACAGTAATCAAGACAATGTGGTATTGGTGGAAGAATAAACAAACAGCGCCCACATACACCAACATAAATAGAATCAACTGATCTTTCACAAAGAAGCAAATGCAATACAATGGGGCAAAGATCATCTTTTCAATAAAAGGTGCTGAAACAAGTGGATATGCACATGTGAAAAAATGAATGTAGACACAGACTTTGTGCCTTTATAGTAATTAGTGCAAAATAATCACAAATCTAAATGTAAAATGCAAAACTATAAGACTCTTGAAAGATATGGGAGAAAACTTAGGTGGCCTTGGGTATGACAATAACTTTTTAGATATAATAACAAAGATATAATCCATGAGAGAAATAATTGATAAGCTGGATTTCACTATAATTAAAAACTTTTGCTCTGCAAAAGACAATATCAGCATCTTAAAAGACAAGCCACATACTGGGAGAAAATATTTGCAAAAGGCACATCTGGCTAAGGACTGTTATCCAAAATGTACAAAGAACTATTAAAACTTAACAATAAGAAAACAAACAACCTGATTTAAAAATGGGCCAAAGACCTTAATAGATGCCTCACCAAAGAAGTCATACAGAACAAATAAGCATATGAAAAGCTGCTCCTCATCCTTTGTGATCAGGGAAATGCAGTTTCAAACAACAAGGTACCACCACGCATCTATTAGAATGAAGACTATCTGGAACACCACAATACCAAATCCTGGAGAGGATGTGGAGCAGTAAGAACTCTCTCATTCATTACTAGTGGCAATGAAAAATGGTGCAGGTAGTTAGGGAGACAATTCAGTGGTTTTATATAATACAAAACATACTCTTATCATACAACCCAGCTAGCACCCTCCCTTTTTTAACCAAAGGAGTTGAAAGTGTAGCCACACAAAAACATCTGCACTCAGATATTTACACCAGATTTATCCATCATTTCCAATACGTGGAAGCAACAATATATCCTTCAGTAGGGGAATGGATAAATGAACCATGGTACATTCAGACAATGGAATATTCTTCAATGCTAAAAGGAAATGAGCTATCAGATAGTTCAGGAGAGGATAGGGAGGGAACTTACATGCATATAGCTAAATGAAAGAAGCCAATTGGAAAAGGCTTCATACTGTGTGATTCTACCTATATGACATTCTGGAAAAGACAACACTATTAAGATGGTAAAAAGATCAGTGCTTGCCAGGGCTCAGGGATTTGGGGAGGATGAATAGAAAAAAATAGAGACTTTGAGGGCAATGAAAATAGCTGTATAGTACTATGATGGACACATGTCATTATGCATTTGTTCAAATACAAAGAATGTACACTAAGAGTGAAACATAATGTTAACAATGGACTTTGTGTGATTATGACATCATACTAAATGTACCATTCTGGTGAGGGATATTGATAATAGGAGAGACTATGCATGTGTTGGGGGAGGGGGCACATGGGAAATCTGCACCTTTCACTCACTTTTGCTGTGAATGTCAAATTCCTCTAAAAAAATGAAGTCAATTTAAAAAAAGATAATTGATATGCCACTTCTATTAAACATTGGACTGAAAGTCTTGGCCAGTGAACTAAGACAAGGCAAATAAATAAAAAACATCTATATTGAAAATGAAGATGCACATAAAACCTTATGGGAATTATAAACAAAACCAAAATAACACTAGTAAGTAGATTTAGTATGGTCGTAGAATACAAGGTTAGTATATAAAAATCAATTGTATTTACATACACTAGCAAAACAATTGGAAAATAAAAAGATTTATTATAGTAGCAAAACATCAAGTATTCAAAAATAGATCTATCAAAGGATATGCAAGATCTCTGCACTGAAAACTACAAAATATAGCTAAGAGATACTAAAGATGTAATTAAAAATAAAGAGATAACATGTTTTATATTGGATATCTCAATATCATCATTGTTAGTTCTCCCAAAATTAATATGGAGATTCAACATAATCTCCATATCAACAGAGATTAATATAAAAAAACCTAGAAGAGTAATGTAAAAATTTTATGAAAGTGCAAATAATCTAGAGTAGCCATAACAATTTTGAAAAAGAACAAATTTTGAGATTTGCAATGTCTGCCTCAGGACTTTTAAGGTACAGGAATCAAGACAGTGTGGTATTGGTATAAGAATAGACAAATATCAGGTATTGTGATCCCTCCTACTTTGTTCTTCTTTCTCAAAATTGCTGCAGCTATTCAGGGTTGTTTATTGAAAAAAATAGACAAATAGATCAATAGAGCAGAACAGAGTCCAGAAATAGATCCACAAAATATGAGTGATTGATTTTTACAAGGCCTTAAGTCAATTCAACAAGAAAGTCTTTTTAACAAATATTGCTAGAACAATTGGATATCCATATAAAAAAGAAACTCAATCTCTAACATAAGTAAAATTTACATATGTGTGTGTATGGTAATATGTAACTTAAAATTTAATTTGAGCCCTGGCTGGGCGGGTCAGTTGGTTAGAGCATTGTCTCATGCACCAAAAGGTTGTGGGTTTGATCTCCAGTCAGGGTGCAAATGGGAGGCAACTAATTAATGTTTCTCTCTCTCTCTCTCTCCCCTCTCCCCCTTCTCCTCCCTTCCATTCTCCCTTAAATCAATAAATATATCCAATAAATATATCCTATAGACCTATAGATCATAGGTCTAAATGTAAATGTTAGAACAATGAGGATACTAGAAGAAACCATGTAAAAAACACTATGTGAACCATGTACAAAGATTTCTTAGAACGTATAAAAATTGATAAAGGTATGAAAATTAAAAGGACACCATTAAGTAAACAAATGGGAAACCACAGAATGGGAAACTTATTTGCAAAACATATCTGGGTCCTATCCAGGTAGCTTAGTTGGTTAGAGCATTGTCCCAGTACACCAAGGTTGTGGGTTCAATCCCAGATCAGGGTACATACAAGAATCAACCAATTAATGTATAAATAAGTGGAACAAGAAATCTCTCTTCCTTTCTCTCTCCCTCCACCCAGTAAATAAGTAAATAAATAAGTTGAAATATATGACACAGAACTTATATCCATATACATGAACAAATTCTATATTCACCAACCTAATACAGACATGGTCAAAAGACTCAAACAGGTAATGTCCACAATGTACAAGCAAAGGTGTTCAATGCCATCGATTACAATGAAAGTGAAATTTAAAAGCACAGTAAGTTACCATTTCCCTCTCACTAGAATGTCTGAAATCAAACATGACATTGCTAAATGTTTAAAGAGGTTGTACAGCAAAAAAATAATTCTCATGTTTGTTTGAGAGAAGTGTAAAATGGTAAAATTGTTTAGGGAAACTGTGAGGTCCTTATAAAATTAGACATATACATTCAGTATAGCTTAGCATTTTTTACCACTAGGTATTTATCCAAAAGAAATGAAAATGGATGTCTACCAAGCATTTGAATCAGAATGTTGAGAGCAACTTTATTTATAATGTCCAGAAATGGGAAACAATACAAATGTCCACCAATAGGTTAATGGATAGTCGAGCTGGACTTTGTGCATCCAGTTAAATATACTTAAGCAATAAAAATGAATGAACTGTTGGTACAGACAACAACATGGCTGAATCTCAAAAACATGTTGAGTAAAAGAAGTCAGATACAAACAAATCTATCCTATATGAAGCCCAAGGTAGACACAGTGATAGAAATCTGCAACAGGAGGATGGAGAAGGGCATTTTTGGTCATTGTTGACTGCCAAGGAGACTTGAATTGATAGAAGTGTTCTACATGTTTTATTTGACTGATTGATTAGTTTACTTACATATTCATTTTACTGAATTTATTGGGTTTTTAAATTGAATTTATTGAAGTGATATTGGTTAATAAAATAATAGTTTTCAGGTGTACAGTTCTATAATATACCATTGGTATATTGCATTGTGTGCTCACCACCCCAAATGAAGTGTCCTTCAATGACCATTTATCCTCCCTTTATCCATTTGTACTTCCCCCCAACCCCCTTTCCCCCTGGTAATCACTGTACTGTTTTCTGTGTCTTTGAGGGCTATTATTATTATTATTTGGCTTAATCTCTTCACCTTTTCACCTAGCTCCCCAAACAACCATCCCTCTGACAGCTATTGGTGTGTTCTCTGTATCTATGAGTGTGTTTCTGTTTTGCTTGTTTATTTTGTTCATTAGATTCCACACATAAATGAAATCATATGGTATTTTTCTGACTGGCTTATTTCTCTTAGCATAATACTCTCCGTGTTGTCACAAATATAAGATTTTCCTCCTCCTCCTCCTCTTCCTCTTCTTCTTCTTCCTCCTCCTCCTCCTCCTCCTCCAGCTGAGCAGTGTTCCATTGTGTAAATAAACCATGGCTTTTTGATCTACTCATCAACTGATGGACACTGGGACTGCCTCCAAATCTTGGCTATTGTAAATAATGCTGCGGTGAACATAGGGGTGTATATATTCTTTCAAATTAGAGTTTCAAGTTTCTTTGGATGTATTCCCAGAAGTGGGATCACTGGGTAAAAAGGCAGTTCCATTTTTAATTTTTTGAGCTAACTTCATACTGCTTTGCACAGTGGCTTCACCAGTCTGCATTCCCACCAATAGTGCATGAGGGTTCCCTTTTCTCCATGTCCTTGCCAGCATTTATTTTTTTGTTGATTTATTGATGATAGCCATTCTGACAGGTGTGAGGTGATATCTCATTGGGGTTTTAATTTGCATTTCTCTTATGATTACTGACATTGAGCATCTTTTCATAGGTCTATTGGCCATTTTTATGTCCTCTTTTGGTAACTGTCTATTCAGGTCCTTTGCTCATTTTCTACTTCAATTGTTTTATTTTTTTTGGTGTTGAATTTTATAAGTTCTTTATAAATTTTAGATATAAATCCTTATAGGGTATATAATTGGCATATGTTCTTCCATTCAGTGGGTTGTTCTTTCATTTTCTTAATGACTTCCTTCATTGTGTAAAAAGTTTTTAGTTTGATATAGTCCATTTGTTTATATTTAGTTTCCCTTGCCCAAGGAGATATATCAGAAAAAATATTGCTCTGAGAAATGTCTGAGATTTTACTGCCTATTGGTTCTTCTAAGATTTTCATAGTTTTGAGTCTAACATTTAGGTCTTTACCTTCTTGCTGATAACCCTCCATATGAACTCTATTTCTGTTCCTGTTCTAGTTTGCTTAGTTCATTTTTGTTTTTGGTGTTTTTAGGTTTGTTGATAGTTGTGAGTTTGTTGTCATTTTACTGTTCATATTTTTTATTGTACTTGTTTTACTAGGTAAGTCCTTTTAACATTTCATATAATAAGGGCTTGGTGAGGCTGAAATACTTTAACTTCACCTTATCTGGGAAGCACTTTGTCTGCCCTTCCATTCTAAATGATAGCTTTGTTGGATAGAGTAATCTTGGATGTAGGTCTTTGCGTATTCCTTGCTGGAATACTTCTTTCCAGCCCCTTGCCTACAAAGTTTCTTTTGAGAAATCAGCTGATAGTCCAATGGGAACTCCTTTATAGGTAGGTGCTTTTAAGATTCTCTCCTTATTTTTAATCTTGGGTAATGTAATTATGATGTGCCTTGGTGTGTCCTTCCTTGGGTCCAACTTCTTTGGGACTATCTGAGCTTCCTGGACTCTGTGGAAGTCTATTTCCTTTGCTAGGTTGAGATAAGTTCTCCTTCATTGTTTTTTCAAACAAGTTTTCAATTTTTTGCTCTTCCTCTTCTCCTTCTGGCACCCCTATGATTAGGATATTGGAATGTTTAAAGTTGGCCTGGAGATTCGTAAGCTTCTCCTCATTTTTTCGAATTCTTGTTTCTACATTCTGTTCTGGTCGAATGCCTATTTCTTCCTTCTGCTCTAAACCATTGATTTGAGTCCCAGTGTCCTTCCCTTCACTGTTGGTTCCCTCTGCATTTTCCTTTATTTCACTTTGCATAGCCTTCACTTCTTGCTCTATTTTGTGACCATATTCAAGCAATTCTGTCAGCATCCTGATTAGCAGTATTTTGAAATCTGCATCTGGTAGGTTGGTTATCTCTTCATCACTTAGGGTTTTTTTTGTAGTTTTGACCTGTTCTTTCATTTGTACCATATTTTTTTTGTGTCAGCACACCTATTACATAGTAAGGGGCAGAGCCTTAGGTTCTTGCCAGGGCAGGGCAACCCATCTGGCTGTGTTGTGACACTGTATGTGGGGGACGGGTCCAAGAGGGAACAATGCAACTTGCTCAGCCGTTGATGGACTTTCAGTCACTTCCTCCACTATCCGCAACCAAATCAGGTCCTTCTGGTGCTGATTCCCATGTGGGTGGTTTTGTGTATACCCTAAGACCCTGTGGGTCTCTCCAACAAACTCCCCTGTGAGGCTGGCAGTTTATCCTGCTGCCACAACCCCTACAGGTTTTTTCAGTCAGAGGTTTTGAGGCTTTATTTCTCTTTTCTAGAACTCTGGGTTGTGTGGTCTATCTCGCTCCCCAGTTGTTCCTCTTGGTTTATCAGTACACAAATGTGGGACTGCCCACTCCACCAGCTGCTGCCTCACCTGGTCTGTCAGCTGCAACCCCCCAACCCTGATCCTCCATCCACTGACTTGCTGTGCATTCTGTACACCCTAGCTGCCTGTCTTCACCTCTCCTACAGGTCTGGATGAATGTTTCTTCTTTGACTCCTTGGTTCTTGGACTTCTATACAGTTCAGTTTTCTAGCAGTTCTGGTTATATTTTGTTTTTGAATTTGTTGTCCTTATTTTTGTTGTGTGAGAAGGCAAAGTGTTTCTACCTATGCCTTCATCTTGGCTGGGATTTTCCCTTTTTCTAGTTTGTTAAGTATAAAGCTAGATTGTTTATTTGAGATTTTTCTGGTTTCTTTTTTCTTCTAAATTAGTTTTATTGATTATGCTCTTAGAGTTGTCCTAGTCTTCCCCCTTTTTCCCCATACAGTACACCCACTCCCTTAGGCAATCCCCACTCCTTTGTTCATATCCATGGGTCATGTGTATAAGTTCCTTGCTACTCCATTTTCTATATTGCATTTTACATCCTCATGGCTATTCTGAGACTACCAATTTATATTTATTAATCCCTTCATCTCTTCATCCATTGTCCCCAACCCACCTCACATCTGGCAACCATCAAATGCTCTGTGTATCCATGATTCAGTCTCTTTCTTCTTGTTTGCTTTGTTTGTTTTTTAGAATTAATTGTTGATAGGTATGTGTTTATTACCATGGTATTGTTCGTAGTTTTGAGTCTTTTCTTTATCTTAAATTTCATGTAATAATAAAATTTCATGTAACATTTCATGTAATAATGGCTTGGTGATGGTGAATGCCTTTAGTTTTTTCTTGTCTAAGAAGCTTATCATTTGCTCTTTGATTCTAAATGATAGGTTTGTACTGTAGAGCAATCTTGGCTGTAGGTTCCGCTTTTCACGACTTTGAATATTTCTTGCCGATACCTTCTTGCCTGCAAAGTTTCTTTCAAGAAATCAGCTGACAGTCTTATGGAAATTCCCCTATAGGTAACTAACTGCTTTTCTCTTGCTGCTTTTAAGTTTCTCTCTTTATCTTTACCTTTGTGATTTTAATTGTAATGTGTCTTGAAGGGGGCCTTTTTGTACCCATTCTTTTTGGAATTCTGTGCTTCATGGACTTGCATATTTATTTCTTTCACTAAATTTATTATTTCTTTCATTATTTTTTCAAATAGATTTCCAATTTCTTGCTCTTCTTCTTCTCTTTTTGGCACCCCCATGATGCAAATATTGGTACACTTGAAGTTGTCCCAGATACTCCTTACATGATTCTCAATTTTTTGGGATTCTTTTTTTTGTTGTTGCTCTGATTAGTTGTTTTTGTTTCCTTATGTTCCATGTCATTGCTTTGATTCTTAGCCTCACCCATTTTACTGCTGATTCCCTGTAAAATGTTCTTTACTTAGTATATTCTTCATTTCTGCCTGGGTCTTTTTTATGTTGTTGAAGTACTCACTGAGTTCCTTGAACATTTTTATATTCAGTGTTTTGAATTGTGCATCTGATAAATTGCTCATCTCCATTTTGTTTAGTTCTTGTCCTATAGTTTTCATCCATTCTTTCTTTGGGATATGTTTCTTTGTCTCCTCATTTTGGAAGCCTTCCTCTGTTCGTTTCTATGTGTTAGGTAGAGGTGCTATGACACCCTGTCTTGATAGTGTAGCCTAATATAGTAGGTGTCCAATGACCTCCCCTATACACCAAGCTGGGTACTAGTGGTGAGTCCTTCATTAGTATACTCTCTTCTTGTAGTCAAGCATTGATTATTGTTGGCAGGTTGACAGGAGGGATTTAGGCAGGCCAATCAGCTGCAAAGACTGGCTGTGACCATTGATAACCAACTTTTGCCCTCTGTGCAGGATCAGCTGCATAAGGGCCAGGTGCTGGGGTTCCAACACGGTCTGTAGGGTGTGCAAGCTCTGGGGTTTCCTGCGTGGTGCAGGCCAGGGTCAACCACCATCTGTAATTAGCCTGGAGCCACCCAGCATGAGCTACAAAGCACTCTGCAGATGATTGCTACTTGTGCTGGGCTTGGAGCCTCCCAGGTGAAGCCATACTGTCATCCAAAGCTGGATGCTGGTAGTGCCAGGCCTGGGGCTGCTTAGGCCAAGTTATGGGGTTGAGGGCTTGCTGAGGCTGGTTGTTCATTGTTTGAGAGCATTTGGAAATATGTGAAACCTCTAGCTGAGATAGCCATTCACATGGAAAAGCCACTGTTAACACCCTGGATGGCTTGTAAGTTGGGTGGGGTAGAGCCTCAGGGGTTCCCCAGGGCAGATCAAACCATGTGAGCCAAGTTGATGGCATATCAAATATGGTCTCCACCAGTTGGCTCTCTGGCTGTGTGGTTCTGTGGAGGAGGGCTCAAAAAAGGAACAATGGTCTCTGCCTTCCTTTCTGTCAGGAAGAAAGCTGTCCCCCAGCTCTTGGCTTGATGCCAGAGACTTCAGTTTCTCCCTGTGTGCCACTGGTACCTTTCAAGCTGCTAACCTGTTGTTGGAGCTCAGAGGGGATAAGTCTGAATAAGTTCATGTGCTTGGTATTCCAGTAGTTCCTTTCACCAACTGAAACACTTCTGGTTTTTATAGCCAAAAATTATGAGGGCTTATCTTCCCAGCCCTGGAATCCTGGGCTGAGGGGCCTGTTACAGGGCCAGGATCCCATGTTCCCAAAATATCACTTCCGAATTTTTATCCACCAGACAATTTTTATCACTTCTGAATTTTTATCCCACATGGGTGTGGGACCAGCCCATTCTATGTCTACACATCTCCTACCTATTCAAATGGATGAGTTTTCTTTAGTTCTGTAGTTGGACTTCCATCAACTCAATTTCTAATGGCTTTGAGTGATTGCCGTTCTGTAGCTTAGTTGTAATTTTGATGTGGTTGTGCACAGAGGCAAGCCATGTTTATGTACACCTCTATCTTGACTGGAAGTTTAGATTGTTCTTGTTTCTTGAGGCCTGTAATGCTATGAATTTCTCTCTTAGGACTTCTTCTGCTGTGTCCTGTAGATTTTGGGTTGTTGTGTTTTTATTTTCATTTATTGAAAGGTATCATTTGATTTCTCTCTTAATCTCATTGTTAACTTATTCATTATTTGGTAACATGTTATTTAGCCTTCATATTTTTATGTGTTTTTCAGTTTTTATCTTGTGATTGACTGCTGGTTTCATACCGTTATGACCAGAGAAGGTGCTTGATATGATTTCAATCTTCTTAAATTTATAAAGACTTGTTTTGTGTCCTAACATGTGGGACTATCCTAAAAAATATTCCATGTACACTTAAAAATAATGTATATTCTGCTGCTTTGGGTGAAATTCTATTAAGGTGTCAATTAAATCCATCTGATCTAGTGTGCTCTTTAAGGCCACTGTTTCTAGTTGATTTTTTGGGTACAAGATTTATCCACTAATGTCAATGGGCTGTGAAAATTCTGTCCCATGACTCTATTATGGTTGATCTCTGCCTTTATGTCCACCAGAATTTGCTTTATATATTTAGATGCTCCTATGTTGGGCACATAAATGTTTTCATTGGATTTCTCTTTCTCCATTATGTAGTGTCCTTATTTGTTTCTTACTATAGATTTTTTAAAAGTCTATTTTGTCAGATATAACTATCACTACCCCAGCTTTTCTTTCATTTCCATGTGTATAAAATATCTTCTTTCATCTCTTTACACTTGGTTTGTGTGTTTCTTTTGTTCTGAGGTAGGTCTCTAGTAGACAGCGTATATATGGGTCTTGTTTTCTTATCCTTTCACTGCCCTTCGTCTTTTGTTTTTGTCATTTAAAGTGACTATTGATAAGTACATATTTATTGATATTTTATTTTTTGTAACTATGTTCCTTTTTTTCTTCTATTTCTTCAATACGACTTTTTACACTTTTTGTAATGATGGTTTGGAGGTAACAAACACCTTTAGCTTTTTCTTGTCTGGGGTGCTCTTTAGTTCCCCTCCAATTTTAAATGAGAGCCTTGTTGGGTAGAATAGTTTTGGTTGTAGTCCCTTGCTTTTCATCACTTTGAATATTTTATGCCAATATTTTCTGGACTGAAATATTTTGGGTGAGAAATCAGCTGATATTTAATGGGAACTTTTTTGTAGGTAACCGTCTTACTCTTCTTGCTTTTAAGATTTTGTTTGTATTTATCCTTTGCCATTTTAATTATGATGTGTCTTGGTGTGGGCCTCTTTGTGTTTCTGTAGTTTGGGACTTTCTGCACTTCCCAGACTTGTGTGTCTTTTCCCTTTAGTAGGTTAAGGAAGTTTTCAGTCCATAGTTCTTCAAATATGTTCTTGATTGCTTGTGCTCTCTCATCCCTGTGGGGTAGATATTGTTATGCTTCCTATTGTACCAAAGGTCCCTTAAACTATCCTTAATTTTTGAATTCTTCTTTTTTTTTTACTGTTTTGATTGTCTGCTTTCTGCTCCCTTGTCTTCCAATTCACTGATTCGATTCTCTGCTTCATCTCACCCACTGTTTATTCCTTCTAGTGTATTCATCACAGATAATATATTTTTCATTTCTGACTGATTCTTTTTTGTTGTTCCTATGTCATTTTTCATGCTGTTATAGTTCTCATTAAGTTTCTTGAGCATCCTTATGGTCTTTTTTTTTTAAACTCCATGTCTGGTAAATTGCTTTTATACATTTTATTTAGCTTTTTATCTGGATATTTCCCTTGTTTTTTCATTTGGAGCATGCTTCTTTTCTCCCATTTTTTGTTGTCTCTTTGTGTTTGTTTCTATATGTAAGGTAGAGCTGCTATGACTCCAAGTCTTGGTAGAGTGGCCTTATGTAGTATGTGTCCTGTGGGATCCAGTGGCACAGTCTCTTTGATCATCTGAGCTGGGTCTTCAGGAATGCCCATAATGTGGGTTTGTGGGCTCTCCTGTTGTAACCGAACCTTGATTGTAATCTGCCCATTCATTCATGGGGTCAACCCTCATGCTGGCTGCCTATAAGAATATACCCCAACCAGAGTGTATGAGCTGTTGTGCAGGTGCTGACCATACAAAGCAGAATTTGCCTCAGCAGGTTTTGGTGCCTGATGAGATTTTCCTTTGGGTATGCCATTTGTGAAGCTTACTGGATTCTCTTTTGATGTTGTCTGAAGTTGGCTACTGAGTGTGTTGGTTCTGGGGCCTCTTGAGAGGAGCTCTCATGCAGGCCAATGTGGGATGCTGCTTGCGACTGGCTCTAGTCAACCTACTTGGAGCTTCAAAGTGATCCAAAGTTTGTGGTTGTCTCCGTTGGGCCTAGGTTGCACGAGAAGGACCAAGGTGCCTATCAGGTCTATCTTTTATCAGCACTGGGCCCTGGAGCCATTTGGCAAAAGTCTTAAGCTACTCCTAAATCTGCTGGCCTCCACCTGCTGAATGCCTGTTAAACTCAGTCATTGAAATAGCCTCTGGAGGTACTCAAGTTGTTTGAAGTAGGTTCCCAGGGAGTTGCCAGGTAGGGGCTTGTGGTGTTCACCAGATTAATACAGGTTAAAACTTGGTACCAGTGCTGGATCTGAGACTGCCCAGAAAAAGTCCCAGGGTATATCAAGTCCATCTGCTCTCTACTGGGAGAGCCTTTGTGGTGGGGTGTGGGGGTCTCAGTAAGCCATCAGGGTGAGGCCAGCTGAGTATATCAGGTCCAAACAGACCAAGATTTGCCTGTGTGAAGTGAGGGATCTACACTGGTCAGGCATGCAGTGGAAAACTGGCCCCTATCCTAGAACCACACAACTCAGTCTGTCCCAGATTATGCAGGGAGGCCAAGCTCAGCGTGGCAGGGCTGTGGGAGTTGGCAGGGTGGGGCTAGTGGGTCTCTTGTGAGAAGGAGGAACCAGTCAAGTTTGGGGGAAGTGAGGTAGTGGCTCCCACCCCAGAGCCACACACAATTCAGTCTGTCTCAGATTCTGTCCAGACCTTGGCATGAAACAGGAGGGTGGGGCTATCAAGAGCCTGGAGAGTGGGCTAGGAGATCTCACATGCAGGGAAGGTACCATTCAGGTTCACAGGAAAGTGGGGGGAATGGCCCCACCCCAAATCTACACAACTCAGTCACTGATATTACCTGAGTCTGTTCAAACCTCTCTACCCTGGCCCACACAGCTGACTCCTCAGCAGGGCATAAGCTTTGTTTATTGGCGTAATAGGGAGTATAGAGGGCAGGACTATTGCACTGCCCCAGGTTGAGGCCGTATGGAGGGGAGTACCCAATCCAGGAAAGATGGCATCTGCAGTGTGGGACAGTGACTCAGCACAAGGATCCTGTCCTTTAAGCTCTCTCCTCAGAGCCACAAACCCCATTTTTTTCCTTATACAACTCTAGTCTACTCTGCCCTCTATTCATTGGAACCCTGAGTGAATGGATGAAACAAAGATTTTTTGCATTGGCCCATTAAGAGGCCACCTGTGTCTATAGAAGATTCTTGTCTCTTCCTGGAGGATAGAATACCCACTGATTTTTTGTAGCACAATGTTATATGGATGCCTCTTCCTGGCTCTGGTGCATTGGGCTGGGGATCACAGCTTGGGGCTGAGAGATACACTTCTCAAGGGGAAATTTTGCAGCTGAGATATCCCTTTGGGATCTCAGCTGTTACCCTGAGAGTGGGGCCAGCCCTTTTTGCATCTCTGCCCTTTCTGCCAGTCTTCATGTGAATTCTTCTGTAAATCCTTGGTTTTAAGGCTGCTCTTAAGTTATAAAGCTGTTCTTCTGTTGGTTATTTAGGTTGATTGCTCTGTATTTTGGTTGTACAGTCAAACCTCAGTTCTCAAATCTCTCCCATCTTGAACAATTCAGTTCTCGACCAAGTTGTTCACAGAAAAAATGTTCTGGCTATTAAACAAAACTTCAGTTCTCTACCCAACAACACTTTCATGATGATAACCTGTATTTCCAATGTGAAATACAAGCCCTGAGCAATCACTTCTTGAATGTCTTCCAAAATGACTTAAATTTGAGAACCAAGGTTCCACTGTAATGCTAGTTTGGTTCTGGGGTGATGTGAGTGTAACATCTACCTATTGTACAGCTATCTTTTTATAAAATACATCTTTTTATTGGGAGTAGTTAGGTGATACAGAACTAAATTGTGTTACCTTATTCTCCCCTTTCATGGCCTTAATTTCTCTTGAATGTAATCCAAATGCCTTTTTAAAATTTGTATTTATAGAAATTTAAAAGTATTTTATTTATTTCTTATGAGAGGTTTTTGTTTCTTTGGTAATGGTCCATTTCTATCACAATAATGCTGATTCCAAGGGCAGGTAATTGCCTATCTTGTTCACTATTGCATCTCCAGTGCCAGTAGTTTCATAAAAAACCTACCTATATTTTAGTTCCCTTCTGTTCCCTTTATTCCACCCCTAATGAACTGAAATAAATCTCCAATTCTGAACTACAACTGGTAACACTCATTGCTCATTCTGGATTTAGTTTAGCGGTATCTTTTGATTTGGCTTTCATCACATGCATGCTGAATCCAGGGACTGGATATGATGTCCAGGTGAAGTGACTGGAATTTCTGCCAAAGTGGTAGCAGGCATTTTACAGCAATCCTAACACTGGCGGTTAGTAAAAATACATTGCTCTCATAGTGTAAATTCAGACCTGGTTCAGATTTTTGTGTGTGTGTGACAAGAAATTATTGCCTTCCAAAGAATATAAAAGTGTGTTTAAAATATGGTAGAGTCAACTGTTTATGTCCTTTCACTGGATTGAATTAGTTTCATCATCTTAGCAATGGGTACTCTACAGGATAACACCAGGTGTATCATAGAACAAACATCTTCCATCTGTTCTGTGTATAAATTTCTGGACCATCCACTAATTTAACAACAAAGAGAAGCTGCGACCATGTCCCTGAAATGAAGAACTACATTGCTACATAAACATAGACAAGGAAGGGCAAAATACTATTTCTACATTCTTTTTTAAAGATTTTAATTTATTTATCTTTAGAGGGGAAGGAAAGGAGAAAGGGAGAGAAATATCAATGTATGGTTGCCTCTCCCGCATCCCCTGCTGGGAACTGGCCTGCAACCCAGGCATGTGCCCTGAATCTAACCTTGATCCTTTGGTTTGCAGGCCCACACTCAATCCACTGAGCTACACCAGCCAGGGTTATTTCTACATTCTTAACACAAAACAGGCACTTAGTAACTGTAGAGGAGAATCCCCAAGTATGTTATGTAATAATTTTCTTTTGAAAATAATGGTTCCATTAAAAATGGGGAGGTGTAAACCCGAATCTGGCATTGAGTTAGATACTTTCTTCGTATCAAAATCAACACTTCAGAGGAGAAGCATTGACATAAAACCAATCTTATCAGTTAATGTGGGCTGGGTTATGCTATGGAAACAAACAATCCCCAAATATCAGTGGTGAAAAACAACAAAGGTTCATTTCTACTCATGCTACATGCCCATCACAGATCTCTGAGGACTGTGCACTGTTTTTTTTGTCTTCTCTCTGTGACCAAAAAAGAATAAATAGCAAGTAACAGGAGAATTGATGATTGTCATTGCAGAAAGAAAATGAATGAGTACAGATTGTTTGATGGCTCTTGAAGCTTATCCCCAAGAAATGACAGGCATTTCTTGACCAAAACGAGTTGCAAAGCCATATCTACATACCATGTGCCTGGAACTAGGACAGCTGAGTAAACAGCATTAATGACTAGCATCCTGATAAAGGTTTGAATTTTTTTTCTATGCCTGCCACCAACACAGCCACCATCACAATCACCACTACCATCAATCCTGGAGTACTAGTTAAGAGATTCTGAGTATTGGCAACTTGCCAGATACTGTGCTTTCTTCATTAGCTCCTTTATTCATCACAGCAACTTTTTTATTTAGGCACTATTGTTTGCATTTTAGGATAAGAAAATAAAGAATTAAAGAGGAAAGTATTTAGACTCAGGACAAGCATTTATTTCATAAGGGGATGAACCAGGATTTGAACCTCAATACATTTGACTCAAGGGCTTGTACTCTAAATCACCAAGTTATACTATCATTCTAGCTTTGTTGGAATGTGTTTAAGATTAATACTGAAAGTCCACATCTCTAAGGTACTCTTAAGAAGTTCTTAAATTAAACCAAGGATATGCAAAAATCAGATACTTGGTATAGACCTAGTCACACTGACATGTCTGCTAGCCTTTTCCTAGGTCCCCAGTACCCACATGTCTCCATTATTTTGGGGGGTCTGGAGGGTTTTGCTTCAGCCAGCAGAGGTTGTATAGATAGTCAAGTACATGGATATCTGTGAAAAAAGAGACTTGAGGACTCAGGGGGGGAAGGTCCTAGGCCACTGGATACCCTACTCTCTTTTCATGAGCCAGCCACTACAGAGCACTATGTTTCTTCCCAGGCACAGCACTCAGAACATCATAATCTGGGGCCCAGGCTTTATGGATTGCTTTCCATGACTTCCACACCTTAAAACCATCTTCCTGTGAGTGTCTGAATATCAACCCCTTAAAGTGCCTGGCCCTAATTCTCCTTAAAAAAAAAGCTGAAAAGTGGCTTTCACATACTAATTTGGGTCATTAGTCCCTATAGACTCGAGCCTCTTGCAGAGAGATTTAATGCTAAACATTAGGTATTTAGTCTGGCTTCTCCTTCACTGACAACTTTTCACCATATTTGGGTTGAAAATTTTTATTTTTACTTTAGGTGAACACGAAGTGTCAAGATAGGTAGTTGAGATACACGGAATGACCTGAGCAGGTACCTCCAAGGAATTTCTTCAGTAATTCCTTGAGGACCCAGATGGAGCTGCCTGTCTATCAGATGACTCTGTTGGCCTGAATTACTGTTCTTTATACTTAAAGACAATTGAGCAGAATTTAATTTCTTGTTTATTCTTTAGAAAATGCTAAGTGTTTCTTCCAAGAAAGCTCAGGAGTTTCTGAGCAGTGCTACTGCTACATTTGATGAATTTCAAATGAGACGAATTCCGTGTGAGGAGCATTAATGGTATGTGATTCATCCAGTTGCTCACATTGTACAGCATCTGCCCTGATAATGAGCAGATTGCTTCCCTGGGCAGCAGGATGAGTTAAATAAAAGCCCAAGAGCTGAGGTTTGTCCTCAAGGATTTTAGTTTAGTAAAACTAAAAAAGAATTAAGCTACTGGAGATATACACACACAACACACACACAACATACACACAGAGCTGAAATGGTTTGTAGAACTAGGTTATGTTTAGGACTTGGAAGGGATGAGGGCCAATGGCCGATACTTGTGCACTAGAATTTGCTAATATTTGGGAGTCCTTAAAAGACTATTGCTGAGAGTAGCCAGCCACTGTCATCCCCTGGACCATTAACCTCCTTGGAGAAAATCTTTCTTGTCTACTTTCTCTTGTTTGGACTTTCTCTTTTGTTCAATGATAAAATGGCTTTCTGGATGCTTTTTCTTGACTCCAAGAAGCCTGACACTGTGAAGTCATACATATCTCCTGGTGAATGTGTGCATATGTACCTATTGTCAGTGACCAGGCAGTCTGTCTTAATACCTTCTCCCCACCCCAGCATGAGAAGCACTCTGTGGTCAGCTTCAGCAGACACTCTCAGGTTCCCACCCATATTTGCATACTTTCCACTTCAGTTCACACCCCTGGACCTTCCACTGTCAGAGGATGCATTTCTTTGCTTGGGGCTTTCTCTTAGTACTTTGCTAACCATATGAGAATTAGTAGCCCCTGTTTACCCATACATCCAGAGAAAGTCCTAAGCCCATGAGTCATGGGATCTGGTGTGGAAATACTCAGCTCCTTCACCTCTTGAGTGGGATAATGGATTAATTTCCAGTCACCTCCGGTGGCAGTGGATTGGATAGCAAACCCTTCCCATGGCTCCCTGTCATTCCTCATTTCACTCCTTCATGCCCCTGCAGCACCCCTTCATCTCTCCAATACACTGTTTGCTTAGATCTGCTTGTCTCTGGGTTGGCTTCCAGAAAACTCCAACTAAGATGCCAGTCAAGGGTAAATGTTAACTAGCTGGTATTGAGTAATTTCATGAAAGATTTGTGTTTCCTAAAGTTTGGTAGAGCAAAATGGCTGAGCATTTCTAAATGTTAAGTTTTCTCCTGTAAAGAAACAGAGCTGACTTGGGAACCAGAAACCTGGGCTGCGAAGCTGGTCACAGAGGCTGCACCTGCTTCTTCTCAAAGTTGGAGCAATTCAGAAACAGAAGATGTGCTGACCAGAGCTGGGGGAGAAAGGGACACCTCATTTGCACTAGGCAACTTTATTAGTATCACTGTAAGGGTAAAGATCATGGGGCAGTTTTGAAGCTTCCATTTGTCATTTGCTTCCTTTCTGGTGACAGAGAAGCCACCACTGTTTTCATTCTGAAGCATTTGTGTTCTGCACAGGTGCACCAAATTCTGTGTATGGCTCTCTGTGCTCTCTGAGCCTGACTGCAAACACATCTTTCACAACAACCCAACACATTTGTCACTTACCCAGAATGTTTACTACCACAGGAGCTTTGCTTGGGGAGTGCTCTTCCAACTCTCCCAGCTCCATCTGCCCGAGGATTTGCTTCAAATTGCAAATATCTTTCTAGGAAATTTGCATTTCCTCTAAATGTCTGGTAAAATATTTTCAGTCTCCGTTTTTTTATTATCTTTCCCATGTGATGACAGTGTATATAATGGACTCTGTGTTAAAATATTTTACAATTTAAAGGACAGAATTATCATGTACCTTCTAGCACCTGAAGTTCAGCATTCACACACACCTCATTTCTATAGATAGTCCCTGACAGTCTTCTCTTTTCTTTGTGTTTTTCCATGTGTTGAACCTAAAAATAAGTCTCGACTTTCCCAATTTCCTCTCTGTCCCCATGTCTATTCAATCGACAAGCCCCCACCCTGACTTTCACCTTGTAAATACCTTCTGCATCTGTTCATTTCACTTCATCTCATCCCATTGCCTCTGGCCTATTACCTCTGCTCTTTTCTCCTTCAACTCTTTTTCCACAATGCAGCCAGACTGATCACACCAAAATACAGATATGATCATTTCTACTTATCTTATAAAACTTTTCAACGGCTTCCCATTTCTCTTAAGGTAACTCCCAAACTCTATCTTGACATTCCAAGACCTTCCTACTCATCTCCTTGGAGGCATCTTTCTCCACCTTCCCTTTGGCTTTTTGTTGCCCCAACTGCTACCCCCCAGCTTTCTGTTTTAGCTTAACTCCTCCTTCCTGCTCACTTTCCTCATCCCCACTGTTTTACCCCATTTGTTTACCTCATGCTTCAGGCTTCAGTGTAATAGTATTTCCTTGGGGGCATCTCCATGATCTACTAACTAGACTGCAACTCTATTGTAATACCCATTTACCCAACTAAACTGTAAACTCTGTAAAAAACGCAATTGTGTCTACCGTGCTTAGTACATAATTCCCTGTGCCTAGAATAGTGTGTGGTATGTCATTGTTTATCCTAATACATTTAAATGTGTTTCTATACATTATGAAAAGAAAAGAAGCATTATAAGAAAGTGTAGTTGAACACTTCCGGTCCAGGCTATGTTACCTTTACTTAGTTCATATTGACTAAGCTTCCATCTCTAAAGCTGAACTAGATAATCTCAGGTATCTCTTTCAGCTGCAACATTCTCAGTGCTTTTATATACTCTTATATATTTTATGTGAGATAATACAACCTTACTACATATAAAACCCAAGGCTGATGACTTTAAATAAGTGTCTCATTATGCTTTATTTTTTCCATGGATGACTTTTACTTTATTGAGTCTCATCTCCAAATGACTTTTTTTTTAAAAAAGAAAATAATTTAACAGCCATAAAAATAGTTTTTGACGCATACATGGGGATTGTGTATTCTTTTGGCTCCTCCTTCTAAAGTTGTTTCAGCAAATGAGAGACATTCGTCTTTGTAAAGATTGGTTCTTCAGTTGTCTTACCAGCTTCTCCTGTGTTTCTTCTTTTATTAGGTATGATGTATATGTCAGCTACTAGTTCTTTCTTGAGAGGTTCACATACTCTTTTTGCATTTACACAATACTAAGTAGGTAACCCTGAAATTTAATTCAGAATACAGTACATACAAATAATAAAATATTTCATAGTTGAAAATCTGAGAAGGTGCTTAGAAAACATTTACTGAATACTTGTTAGGTGCTCAATGTCACTAATTATCAGAAAGAAGCAAATGGTGAAAGACAAATGCTGTATTATCTCACCTATAAGTGGAACCTACTCAACAAAACAAACAAGCAAGCAAAATACGAGAGACATTGAAATAAAGAACAAACTGGTAGTAACCAGAGGGGAGGAGGAGGGGGATAATGGGAGAAAGAAGGGGAAGGGCCATCAAGGAACATGTATAAAGGACCCACAGACAGAGCCAAGGCAGAGTAAGATTGAGGGTGAGAGGTGGGGGCGGGTGCATCAGGGGAAAGTGGTGTCAGGAAACTACTTGAACAACGACAATAATTTAAAAAATGCAATATCACCTCATGCTTGTTGATTGGCCATCATCAATAAATCAAAAAACCAACAACTGCTTGCGAGTATGTGGATAAAAGGGAACTGTCACGCACTGTTGGTAGGAATGCAGATTGGTGCAGCCACTACAGAAAGCAGTATAGAATTTCCTCAAAAAATTAAAAATGAAACTGCTACGACCCAGTGATTCACTTCTGGGATATATCTGAAGAAATCTGAAACACAATTTAAAAGAATATGTTCACCTTTATATCCATTGCAGTGTTATTTATAATAGCCAAGAACTCGAAACAGCCTAAGTACTCTTTAGTAGAGGAGTGGATAAAAATTCTGCGATACTTTTATACAACAGAATACTACTTGGCCATAAAAAAGAAGGAAATCTTATCCTTTTTTGACAGCATAGATGGACCTGGAGATTATTATGCTAAGTGAAATAAGCCAGTCAGAGAAAGACAAATACCATGTTATCTCACTTACATGTGGAATCCAGTGAACAAAATAGGCACAGAGGCATAGATGAATGGATGCATGGACCAGACTCACAGCTGGCAGAGGGGTGGTGGGTGGGGGCTGGATAAAAGAAGGTGAAGGGATTAAGCAAAAGATATATATACATCCTACACAGGGATACAGAAAATGGTGTGGTGATAGCCAGAGGGAAAGGGGATTTGGGGTAGGTAGCAAAGGAAGGATAAAGGAGGACAGCAAGAGGCTTTGCTTTGGGTAATGGATACATGATAATGTGCAGATGATGTTTTGTTGAGTTGTACACTTTAAAGCCGCATGGTTTTGTGAACTGATGTCGCCCCAATAAATTCCATAGAAAAATACTTGTTAAGTGTTTAGACATTGCCTATGCATGTGTATAACTAACTTACTCTTAAAGCCATAGTCCAAGATAGGTGTTAATAGCCCCATTTTCCTGATGGGAAAACTGAGTTTCAGAAAGGTTAATTTGACCATAGTGCTGTATGTGTTTGGTAATAAATAGAGCAAGGATTCAAGATTTGTGGAGATAGACTTTGTGTTGCTGAAGAGCAAGGGCTATTTTGTTTTTGGTCACCTCTGAATTTCCAATAAATAGTTACTGACTTACTGAATAAATGAATGAGTAAACAATTGACATGCAAGTCAATGTTTTTCCTTTCACATGGTGTGAATTCCCCCAGCAAGAAACAGAGTGAAACTTTCTAGGCTCTGCCTAGGTTTCTGCCCTTGGGATTGCAATAGTCAGTGTAGAACACAATCACATATTAACAGCCAGCTTTAGAGTATACCAACATATGGATTCAGCTCTGCATTTGCATTAATCCAAGGGAATCAAAATTGCAAGTGTAATTAACTAACACCCAAGCTGGCATGTGTCTTTTAAATGGACATGCCTACTTAAAATGGCAAGAGCTAGCTGATCCTCTTTTTATTTCCTCAGGAAGGTACTATTCTTGATACTTGCCAGTCATTGATAATCATATATTTCAGTGGCTGGAGCTATAGACAGGTAACCATCAATGCCCACACACACTCAAGGCCTATATTTATGCAGTGGTATATGGATTATCGTGTGGAGTGTTGGAACTGGCTGCCTGGTACAATGTCCAAATTGTACATAGTCCAATTTGGAGTTCTTGCCCTTATGCCTTTCACGGCTGTCCTTGGTGGCCACTTCTAACTCTATTAAAAATGTTAGGGGATGAGAATACTCAGTAATTTGCCTCGGGCCCTGAGGGCACTAGTATCTCACCTTTATTGCAACCGTTCCATGCTACTATTGGATAGGATTGTGTTTAATTTTCTATTTCTTTGTTTGAAGAGATTCTGGAAGAACCACTAAGGAGTATTTACAGGATAATAACGTCACCATCTGCAGTTCTTAATTTATTGATTCTCAGTGAGCTGCCTTCTACTTTAACAGTTGTTTTTTTTTCTTTTCTGCTTCCATGAGAATTAAAAGTCATCTGGTTTGTTGTTGGCTCTAATCTACTTTATTATTAGCAAGGTTATTATTTGAAGTCTAAGAGATGGTTAAGATTCTACCATCAGTTTGGTACAACTAGTGGGCACAATCCCTCTTCATTATTTCTAGTCACCTCTCAAACGCTCTTTCCTTAGCACTGCTGGGGCATTCCTTTTGAGGATATCAGCAATCATTTAAAAAGCAATCCAAGGGTACTGAAGAACAGATTTCATATTGTAAAAACCTGACAGTCTTTATCACATCGCATAAAATAGTAACTGTATTTTCTTCTAATTCACTGCTGTTGCTGGAGATTTTAAAAGATGATTATAATAAGCACTCTTCTTAGTTGACCCATGAATTATTTGGCTCTGTTGCTGAAATGTCAAAGCAGTCAACTAAGAAAAGGAGTACAATTTAACTAACAAACCTATTCCCAGAGCAGTGCAGATGAAGTTTCTACCTCTTCCCTTGAGAGACCACTTTGTAATCCAATAGTTTTCACAGTCAGGAATTTTTTTCTTGACATTCAGCCTAAAATGTCCCTTAACCAAGATCATCTCATTATGAAACAAAACAACTCCAGAAATAGCTGGTTTAAAAATTATTCCCTCTAAGTGATACAAACTCTTCTATTTCAGAAGATTTATTCTTAATAATGGCTTCATATAATTTTTTGCTGCTGGGTCTGAGGTTCCCCCTCCTCATTACTGCTACTACTGTGATTATTATCATTATTGTTCTTTTGCATGTTTAGCCTGTTCTTTCCAGTTGGCAAACAACATTCTGGATCCTCTTTGTTCTGGTTGGTTTCTAAATGCCTATTTATTACATCATGCTCACCTGGTCTAAGGCTATTCTCTAGGCAGCCGTAATATGACTGACCCTACCAGCCTGAATCCCATACCACTGACAGCAATCACCATCTTCCACCACTAACCCACACGGCTGTGTGTGCTGACTGTGAGCATGGCCAGACCTCAGCACAACCATTTCCCAGTGCAATGATGTCAAAAGGAGGTTCCGTCCTCCCTCCTGACCACCCTTCTTTTCAATCTTTCTCTCTCCTATTCCCTCTCTCTTTCTGTAGGATTTCTTTTTTATATCCTCATCCATGAAGTGATATTTCTTTTTTCTCTTCCTTAGATTGATTGACAGGCTAAAACCATTTCATACATTTTTCATCATCATTTTTAGTACCAACAACTCCCAGTAAGTAAAAAATGTTTATTTGACTGCTGCAAGTATAGATATAGATATTTATTAATTAAGACACTTTATGTTTGGAGCAGTTTTAAGTTCATAGCACAATTGAGCAGAAAGTACAGAGAGTTCTCACCAAACCCTCCCCGCCACAGACACACAGCCCCCGTCTCAGACACCCCACATTAGCAGGGCACATCATGCAGTGGGTGAAACTCTCCAGCTATCACTGTCAGCCAAAGCCCATACTTTACATCAGGGCTCACTATTTGTGATACACACGCCACGGGTTTTGACTGATGTGGAATGACATATATCCACCATTATTGTATCTGCCACTAATCAATATCCACCAATATTGAATAGTTTTACTATCCCAAAAAGCCCACTGATATGGATTTTTCTATGGTTTCAATATACTGATTACAGATCCGTTTTTCCTTGACTGCATTCCATAAGCATCAGTGGTGACAAACCATGTTATCTAACAATCTTAACCATGGTTCCTTAGAGGTCAACCCAGCTGTGGCAACTCAGGGCTGTACGTGCAGAGAGGGACACTTTGAAGGGAGTTTGGTGTCATGATGACCATGTTCCATTTACCTTTACTGTGCCGAGGTATTATCTGGAGACTCACAGTGTTTCCAGCCAAGAGTAATATATCGTGTTGTAACTGGACCTTCCCAGATCCAGAGTATGATCAAAGAGTTATTAAGATTATGGTGCCCATCCCCATATTTAATTCAAATAAAATAACACTAAGGTGTATAAAAATTGTCTAATTAGTCTATCAGCTTTTTAAAAAAGATTTTATTTATTTATTTTTAGAGAAAGGAAAGGAGGGAGAAAGAGAGGGAGAGAAACATCAGTGTGTGGTTGCCTCTCGTGCATCCCCTACTGTGGACCTGGCCTGCAACCCAGGCATGTGCCCTGACTGGGAATCGAACTGGTGGCCCTTTGGTTTGCAAGCCTGTTCTCAATCTACTGAGCTACACCAGCCAGGGCAACTTATTAACTTTTTTGATTGATGATTGCAGTGGACACATTTGTCACCATCCCTGATGATTAATAACCTGGGTGCTTTTTTCACATCTGAAATATCATACTTTTTAAAGATAATTATTTGCTGATACCTGAAGCACATGCTTGGTCTGTTTGTTGTAGAATTTGAAACTACTTTCTTCTCTATTTCTTATTCTTGAAAAATATTTGGTTTTGATTTTGCTAAGTAGAAACTTCAATTTTCTTACTTCAGTGTTTCCACTATATTTGTGGGAACTTTACTCTTTAAATTTGGATTGAGTGAAAACAGAACAGGGAAGTGGGGAAGAGTCATAACCATCTGTGAAAACACTCCGTTTAGCCTGGACTGGGTCGCCCACTGCTCACTTGTTGATGCCCAGTCAATTTTTCAATGCCTGAGCATTCCGCCTTTGCAACAGACACCAAGGTGATCACGGACAGTCTAAATTTCAGGTTTCTTTTTAGAAAATCTGAACTCTTCCATGAAAAGCTGCACTCTGGACTCATTTCCTGCTATGCAAATTGCAACCTGGAGAATGTGCCACAAACATTAAATAACACGCCAAATTGCACTTTTCATAATTAAATAAGGTACAATTGAAGCTCTGACCTATGGCTTTAAGAATAATTAAGCCCGGGCCTTGTTTGGTGAGTTTGTTGGTTTGAACTGTGTGTGTATACTTAGGCAAACTGAAAATTGCCAGGCAGTACAGGCCTTCACCTCGTCCCCTCTTCTCCCCAGTACTCTCAAGCTGCCTTTCCTTCAACAAATGTTTACTCAGCCCTTGGTGTGCATCAGGCACTGTGCAATGAAGGGAAAGGAATAAAAAACATAAATCTTACTGCCAAATGCTTATAGTCTAAATGGGGAAAATATTCATTTATTAATTCATCAAATACTGCGTATTGCTATGCAACGGAAGGCATAACGTGAGTGCTATGTCGGATGTACGAAGGGTTGTCTTGTCTGCTGAGCCTCGTGTCAAATGCTCCTGGCCAGCGGGTGCTGAAGCTCTTTAAGGCCAGAGCGTTTGACGTTCGCTAGGTGGAGATAAGAATAGAGTAGACCTTCTCTGGCTCTTACACAGATATAGGATGGTTTCTCAGTTCCTTGAGTTTCAGAGAAAGCCAGCCTAACATATCCACCAGTTGTCAGTTGGCTTAGTTCTTTTTAGGGTCTACAATAGTGCTATCAGAAATATAATGTGGCCCTGGCTGGTGTAGCTCAGTGGATTGAGTGTGGGCCTTCGAACTAGGCAATCAAGGTTCGATTCCCAGTCAGGGCACATGCCCGGGTTGCAGGCTGGTTCCCTGCAGGCCAGTTCCCAGCAGGGGACGCATGAAAGGCAACCACACATTGATGTTTCTCCCCCTCTCTCCTTCCCTTCCTCTCTAAAGATAAATATATAAAATCTTAAAAAAAAGAAATATAATGCTAACATTGTTATAATTTTTAAGTTACTGCCAGTCATAACAATGATAGTAAAAAGAAAGAGGTAAAATTTATTTTAAAAATATATTACATTTAACCCAATACATCCAAAATGTTATTTCAATGTATAATCAATGTAAAAAGTGAGCCTTTACATTATTCTTTTAATATGAAGCCTTTGAACCTACATTTTACAATTCTAGTATATCTCAGTTTGAATACTCTTCAAGTGCTAAACAGCCAGATAAGGTTACTACTATATTTAGAAGGTGTCAATTCTCCATTTGAAATTATTAGGAACTCTTTAAGGAGTTCTCTATGTAATGATATGAGGAACATTTTATCCCAAGCAGGTATGATAAACATTTCTTTATAGGGAGGCCATTATTGAAGATAAAATGCTTTAATAAGCCTAGTATAGGGTAAATACAACTTGTAGAACCTGAGAGTAGATGCTTTAATAAGCCTAGTATAGGGTAAATACAACTTGTAGAACCCCACATTAGCAGTAGCTGGGTGGTACCCAGTTTTCATGGAGAAGAGCTAAACATATTAAAAAGTGGGGTGGTGATTTGCATATTGAAATGAGAAAGAGAAGACTCCCAAGAAAGTTGAGCAAATGGTTCTGAGCATTGAGTGGAAAAGGCCAGGGGAAACCCTGACAAAAATCTGCATCGCTCTAACATGATTTTGTATTGGTGGATTTTTATTTTTGGTAGTGCCAGATGTGGGGAAAATTTTGGAAAATAGAATGAAGGGACAGCCGATATTTGGTATACAACAGTATAGTTCATAATTAATATTTAGAGTAGAAATGTGGCTTTACATATCAAATGGAAGTATTAAGTATTGTGACACCTCAGAAAAACCATGTACTTTCTTTAAGATTTGTGCTTGTACTTTTCCTGTGCATTTGTGTGGTTTATATTCTGAAACTTGTAAGTGCACACGGTATTTTAGAGATTGTTCCTATGCCACCACTAGAAAGCATAAATAGTAGTTTAGAGTGAAGGACCTGAACTTGGCCCAACTCATGTTCAAATACCAGCATTGCCCCTTACTTGCTGAGTGATTCAACTAGTAGCTTATTGTCTGTCATCTGCAGTCTCACACTTGGTGCGATAGAAAAGAAGGTGGTATCCACCTAGTAGAGTGCACATGTCAGCACATAGTCAGAGCTCCATAGATGGTGATTATTGCATTATTTGTCAGATCTGTGCTTAAACCAGTGAGGTTCCTGGATCCACACCAACAGCATCACTGAAAACTTGTTACAAATGCAGAGTTTGCTACAAACTCTGCGGCCCATTCCACTGCCCAGACCACTGCCCAGAGAGTTTCTGTCGATTCAGAAACTCTGGGGGTCAACTTAGAAAGCTGTGTTTTATCAAGCCCTCCAGAAGTGATTCTGTTGCAAGCTAAAACTTGAAAACTGATGGTCCATGGCAATTTCAGATAAATAAGAACCCACTCCACTTTAAGGAGCTCCAAAGCAGATGCTTCAAGCTCTCTTGGCAACTTGTTCAAGTGTTTAGCTATTCCTACAGTCAGGAACTTCTTACTTTCCAATATACATGTGAGGTACTTTGAGACCTTTAGCAGGAAACTGCAATATGAAGACAAATGCTATTACTACTATCTTACCTGTTTACCCCCAAGTTGAAGCCTGTTAGTAATATTTAGCTTTTCCAGACTCTATTTTGGTGAACTCCCCTTAGAGAAATACTTAAAGCAACTCTTTCTTCTTTTTAATGTTATTGTTTTTCCCTTCCCCCTGTTTACTACCTGAGTTTATTTTTTTGATATTGAATCTTTCCCGAGATTGAACTTCCATTTTGCTTTCTCATATGCCCATTCTAGTAACTATTCATTCTATTTTCTTTAGTAGCTTTGTCTCTAAGCCCTTGTAAATATCACAAATGGCTTGTGTCCCATATAAAAATGATAAGCAAGTAATTGTTTATAGATTGAAATACACTCTTTATATCTACAAGAGTAAAAGAAATGAAATCTCGCCATCTTTCCACCTGAAACACCATACTTCTTTAGTTGCCTGCCTTGCAGGGACAACAATTTGTCCTTGAAATAATGTTTGGCAAGTACAAAAAAAGCTACAGCAGGGAGGAGATCCTCAGGAATACTATTCTCAGTCTTTCCCTTTAATGGGTTTCTGTACTTTGTCTTCATAGCATAAAACTGGTGCCCTCTTCCTGTTGCTTCTCTTTACAGAGAACATTGACCTGCTACAGAAAAAACAGCCCCTGAAGCATTTGCTCATCCCAGGAAGTAATGGAGCAAGAAAGCCACGGCATGAAGTGGGAAATCTGGAAGATTTTCCCCTGCCATCTCTCCTCCACTCTCCCACTTTGCCCCTCCTTCTCCCACTGCTCCTGTCTTGGTTTATGATTTTTTTTAAAAAAGCGTATTTTTTTCTGAAGGAGAAGTACTTGTATGTTTCAATTAGGATTTCACAAGTATGTTTCTGTACCCCACACATGCCCAGTGCCAGAATCTCTTCTATAGAAATACATACAACAGACAGGAGTGACAGGAATGGCAAGGTGCTACAGTTTAATGCCCGTAAAGCCAGTTTTCGTTAAGAGGATTTCTTAGCCTGTGCTCCCTCTTCTCCACCTGCCTATTCTCTACTCCAAGTGCACTGGGGACTTGACAGTTTGGGTGCACTGTGGTTCTCTGTTCTTCACATCATAAGATTGTTTCTACGTTGATGATGCTCAGCCACCGCAGTGCTTTGTTCTGAAGCCTACCATTTTCATTACTATTTACAGAGGTTTTAGTTCTAATATCCATTGGAAAATATTATGATCTATCTGTGCAGTGTGGCATATACTATCTCAAGTTACTGTTCATGCCACCATCATTAAAGGCAGTTTAGTCTTTCTGTCAGAAGCCCTACAATTCATGGGTTTTTAACAGCTATAAAAATACACGTAAATTCCATGATGACAAAGCAGCACTCAGGACGTGAATCTTTATGGAAAATGAGAAGGACCTTGTTTACTGTTTCAAAAGCCAAAAATACTATTGTTTTCAAGGCATTTTACTTTTTTTGCCCATCAAAATGAAAAATGGTTTAATTTAATTTCTTAAAAGAAATATCAGAAGCAGTATAGTCATTACTAGCTCCTTTGCTGAATTTTTAGTCATTTCATTAAAAAAAACGGATTGAATTCCTGCCTATGTAGAATAAAATTACACTTGCATAAAAATTTGTCACATTCCACGTGGGTGTTTATTTTGCCTGCACCTTAATCCACACTGAATGGTCCCTGTAAACCTGGGACAGTGACATGCCTTTGTCTGCGGCGCTTACGCTTCTATGCAGGTTCTTTTCCTGAGTGCTGGCAATTGTTTCGATCATAGAAAGTTAACATTTATTTTTTAATCTGTGTTAAGTTTTGGATAATTGGTGAAGGAATTTATTAATATCTGTAAATGCAAATGGAGCCCCAATGTTAATAATTAAAAAGCTTTTGAGGCTGTGAACTTTAACTCTATCAAATGACAAAATAATAGACAATTAAGGATCACAGATATTCTGGTTCCCCTTGGTCGCGTTGCTCAATCTTTCATGTACCTCTGGGTTCCCTCTTTCTTGATTCTCTTGTCTCTGCCCCCAATCAATATTCATATCCATCTAATTACTTGTTAATTAGGAGTTTACAGGTATGAATATTGTTTCCATACCTGTATATTTCCATGTAGGTAAGAGGGGTATTTGTAGAAAACAAACAATGAGATATAGAAAGGATCTTTAGTCAGCATTTTCTGCCTATGGCTTTTTAATTAATTTTCTCAATTACATTTTATATTCAATATTATTTTGTATTAGTTTCAGGTGTACAGCACAGTGGTTAGACAATCAGATACTTTACAAAGTGTTCCCCCTGATATTTTCAGTACTCACTTGGCAACATATAGTTATCACAATATTATTGACTATATTTCCTATGCTGTTCTTTACATTCCCATGACTATTTTGTAACCACCTGCCTATGTTTTTTATTTTTAAGAGTTGGATGGGTCACAAAAAGTAAGGGAATGATGATTTGACTTTTTAATTGCTAGAACTCAGCAACAGCATTCCAGGTCAATTGTATGTGTCATTTATACATATATACCCAGCTATCTTCATGGAAAGGTGAGATCCTTATTATGGCTTTTTAAAACAGCTGCAACTGCAAACAAATAATGTATGTGAGCCTGTGTCCTTACTTGTAAAAGGTTACAGCCTTTGCCTTCTTTTTAGGGTTCCTGCAAAACTTATGGTTTTAAATATTGCCCTCTTCTGGACTTACGCATCTACAACTTCAGCTTTGAATTTGCTCCTTAGTTCCAGATATGTTTATATATTTATATAGCTACATTTATATACCTTAGCTTTACTGAGATATGTTACATATACAAAATCACCAATTTTCGCAGGCAGTATAATTTATATGGTGACAAATGGTTACTAGACTTTTCATGGGATCACATTATAAGGTATATAAATATCGAACCACTGTGTTATAGACCTGAAACTATATAATATTGTATGTCTTCTTTGCTTTAATTGAAATAGCATCAGTTTTAAGTGTACTATTCAATAAGTTTTGACAAATTTATTCATTTATGTAACTACTACCACAATTGTTAAGTTCACTCTGTTCTACGGATGAGAAATATCTCTTTATATAATTCTAACATAACTAGTTTATCTTTTCACCAGTTAGTGGACATGAGTTGTTTCTAGTTTTTTGTTCTTAGGAATAAAGTTGCCATGAACATTTCTCACACACACGTCTTTGTGTGGGACACACTTTCATTTCTTTTAAGCAAATAAATACTGAAGAGTAGAATTTTGCTGGCTCAAATGATAAGTGTATGTTTAACTTTATAAGAAATTGCCCAATAATTTTCCAAAGCAATTTGTACCATTTTGCATTAATGCAAGCGTTGTATGGGAGTTCCAGTTTCTCCAAAATCCTGATCAACACTTGGTGGTGTCAGTCTTCAATTCTCACTATTGTAGTAAGAACATATCATGGTTCTTTCTGTGCAGTGCCTGTACCATTCTTTTTTGAACTTTTGGGAGAATTCACCAATGAAACTAGATTTATTTCTAAAATATCTTTTCTAGAAGGTTCCTTAAGGAGGTATCCATTCCTTCTTAAGTGAATTTTGTGTTTTTTGAGAAGTTCGTCCATTTCACTTATGTTGTTGAATATGCTGGTGTTGAGTTTTGATATCCCTTGGTTATACTTTTGGGGCCCTTGACTACACAGTGATGTTCCTGATATTGATCATCTGTCTCTTTCTTCTTCTTTTTCTTCTTCAGTCCAAAGGTTTGTCAATTTACTTTTCTCTCCCAAAAATAGCTTTTGCCTTTATTTGTTTTGCTCTATTTTTCTTCGGTCTTATATTTCATTGATTTGTCCTCTTATTTTTATTACTACTTTTCTTAGGCTACCTATGATTAATTTGCTCATCTTTTCTAGGTTTTTTATAGATGATGTTTAGACATTTTACTTGGACATACCTTTTTTTCTAATATGAACATTTAATGCTATACATTCTGCTTGAGTGCTGTTGTAATGATATCCCATTAATTTTGATGTACTGAATTAATTTTGATTCACATCAAACTATTTTCAATATCTTTTGTGATTCCTTCTTTGACCAATGAATTATTTACAAATGTATTATTTAATTTCAAAATATTTGGGAAACTTCTAGATTTATTTATTTAATTGCTTTCTAATTTAATTTGCTGTGGTCAAAGAGCATACTTTGTATGTTCTCAACATTTTCAAGCTTTACTGAGATATCAAGACCCAATATGGTCTATTTTGCTGAATGTTCCATTTGCACTTGAGAAGATGATCTATTGTTACTGCGGGAGAAATGTTTTATAAATATCAATTAGGTCATGTTGGTTGATAGTGTTTTTAAAATCTTCTACGTCCCTGTTGATTTCTGTCTACTTGTTCTATCAATTACTGCAGTAAGGTGTTGAAACCCTAAAATTTAATTGGCTATCTCTGTTTCTCCTGTCATCCATTTTTGCTTCATGTATTTTGAAGCTCTTATTAGATAAATAAACATTTAGTTTTAGCTACTTGACTAATTGACCTCTTCATTAAGTTTTGTCCCTCTTATGTCTTATGATATTAACAGTTCTGAAGTTTACTTAGTTTTATATTCAAGTAGCCACTCAATTTTTCTTTTGATTAGTGTTACATTAGTATACCTTTCTATATTTTTCCTTTAACTTATCTGTGTCTTTATATTTAAAGCGGATTTCTGGACAGCATATAACTGGGTCCTGCATTTCTTAATCTAATGTGAAAATTCTGCCTTTATTTGAAGTGTACAAATATTTTATACATAACATAATGGTCAATGGTAGTGTTAAGATATCACATCTTGCTTTCCCATTACTTATTGTATCTGTTATTTATTTTTTGCCTTCTTTTGGAGTAATTTTGTATTTTCATAATGCCATTTTATCTGTCATATTGGTTTATTACCTATCTCTCATTGTTATATCTTTTTAGTAGTTGATTTAGGTTTTAGAGTAAATAATTAACTTATTAAAATTTACCTTCAAATAAAATTATATCAATTCATGTACAATTCCCAAACTTAAACATTGTATTTCCATTTCCTCTCTC
The DNA here is from genome assembly GCF_021234435.1 of Artibeus jamaicensis. Classification (NCBI taxonomy): domain Eukaryota; kingdom Metazoa; phylum Chordata; class Mammalia; order Chiroptera; family Phyllostomidae; genus Artibeus; species Artibeus jamaicensis. Next base: position 11,304,096 of record NW_026521803.1, on the reverse strand, counting down.
CCATTTTTTTCTTTTCCTTGTGGGCTACATTTTCCTTTTGTTGTTGTTGTTTGGTTTTGCTTTGTTCATTTTGCTTACCAGGTAAGTTCTGATTGTATACCTGGTATTTTTATTTTACTTGCTTAATACTGAATATTTTCTGTTCCTATAAATATTATTCAGCTTTGTTATGAAGTGAAGTTTAGTTCTTTGAAAAGTTTATTCATTCAGGTCTTAAATTTAAGGTTAGTTGGAGATGACCAGAGTAGAATTTAGTCTAGGGCAAATGTTTTCCCAGTACTGAGAAAATACTGTTCTTTGTTCTCTAACTGATCCTCATTAATGTGGGAGGTTTCCTCACTCTGACCATTAGGAACAGACTTACCCCTAGCACCATGTGAGCTCTGAGAACTCTTCACCCTAATCATTTTAGTGGTTCTTTCCCTGAAATTGAGTACTTTCATTACATACAGGTGTTAGTCAACACACAACCAAATATGCAATGGTAACTCTCTGTAGGGTTTTCTTCCTGGGCAGTGCTCTTTTTTTCTGGTGCTTTACTTGGAAAACCCTAGTTACTTTGGCTTTCTCAGATTCACAGCTTAGAGTTCTCAACTCAAGAACTCTGGTCTTTCCCCAAATTTCCCCTCCCTGTATCATAGCCTAGGCACTTTCTCCAGACAGGAACCTGGGGTACTTTTAGGGTTCATCACATCTGCTTCCCATCCTTCAGATATCACTGTCCCTTCTTGCCTGATGTTTAATGTACTGAGCACCATTGTTTCATATATATATGAAGTATGTGTGTACATGTACATAAATATGTGTGTATGTGTGATTTAGATGACAGATCTAATACCTGTTACTCCATATTAACCTGAGGCAAAAGTTTCTCATTTTTCTTCATTTTTGTAAGATTTTTTTTGAGAATAGACATCCAGGTTGGCAGTTAGATGTTATTTTCTTTCAGTTCTGTAAAGTTGTTGCTGCATTCACTTTTAGCCTGTATGGTGTCTGACAAGAAATCTGCTTTCATTCTTTTGCTCCATTCTGTATCTTTTTTTCCCTCCTCTGACTGCTTTCAAATTTGTTCACTTTGTTACTGGCTTTCAGCAATTAGATTATTCCTCAGTGGATGTGGTTTTCCTATGTTTCCTCTATTGGATTTCACTGAGCTTCTTAGACCCGTGGGTTTCTAGTTGTTACCAAATTTGGAAAACTTTGTTGATACAGCTGCTCTATTTGAATAGTTGGCAACTTCCACTAGAAGGACAGGTTTTGGCTTTCTATTTTCCTGTCTCTTGTACCTGGTACAGAGGGTACATAACAGGTGCTCAGTAAATATGGTAGAGTAGACAGAATACAGGAATGGTAGCTGAGTGCTCTGAGATTGTCAGATCCATCCCTAACAGCATCACAATCTTAAGCCTCAGATTTTTTGTATGAAAATGGATATAGTGAAGGAATAATTTTGTTAGTGAAATCATCATTTTGCAAACTCTGAGACTACAGTGAACTCAGGGAAGGATTATCAATGTATTTTAAAAAGCATTGGTGGTGATACTTCCATATATTGCTGAGCAATAAAAGTAAAAAACTATTGGTGCACAAAGCAATGTGGATATATTTCAAGGAAATTATGCTGAGTGAAAAAATTGAATTCAAAATAGTTCCATACTGTATGATTCTATTTATGTAACATTTCATATAAAAGTATATAAAGATGGAAAACACATTAGTAGTTGTCAGGGGTCAGAGATGAACGGTGATGGTAGTAATTGTGGTTACAAAGGAGTAGCAAGCGGGAGCCTGATGGTGTTGAAGCCATTCTGGTTCTTGGTTGTGGTGGTGGTTACACAAAGCTACCCATCTGATAAAATTGTGTAGAAGTATATTCACACAAGCACATAAATTAGAATAAACCTGGTGAGATTTAAATACACTTGTAAGATTGTTTCAATGTCAAGTTCCTGATTTGGGTAGTGTACTCTAGTTCTGCAAGATGTTAACTTTGGAAGAGGCAGGGTGAAGGGTACATGGGGAATCCCTTTAATTTTTATTATATTGATACTTCTTTGTATTCTATAATTATCTAGAAATAAAAGTTTTAGAAATGTGTGAAGTCTGGAGAAAAATATGTTAAAGTAGCACCTAACATATTTTTAATCACAAAGTAGACAAAAGTATCTTCATAATGAGAAGTCTGTTGGTGGCTGGGTATCTTTGTTGGTTATATGGTCGTCCCCATATGCCAAGGTTGCAGGTGCCATCCCTTGTGAGGACACATGCAAGGATCAACCAATAGTTGCATCAGTGGGCAGGGCAGCAAAGTTGATGTCTCTCTCTCTCTGTCTGTCTCTCTTCTTTCCCCTCTCTCTAAAATCAATAAATAAAAAATTTAAAAATATTTTTAAAATTTAGCATGACCAGTTATGAAGCAAAGTGATTATGAGTCCCTTTATATACCGCAGTGGGGAGCACAGAACATTCTCTATGTAATATTTTTATCAGAAAATATTTAACCTAAATATAATCATGAGGAATCAATTAGGCCAATATAGGTTATGGAATATTCTACATGAAAACTTTCCTGGAATCTTTAAAATGTGACTATCCTAAAAAATGTACAAGGGTAGAAGACTAAAACATACACTGACTAATGCAATATGTGATCCTTGATTATATCCTGGATAAAAAAAAAGACTCAGCTATAAAGGACATTTTGGGGATGATGAGGGGACTTTGAATATGAACTATCTATTAGATATTAGAGTGCCAATATGAAATTTTGTATGTATGACAATGTTATTGAGATTGAGTAGGATAATATTATTTTCAAGGGAAACTCATTGGAGTATTTAGGCATAAAGTAGTGTCTGTAACTTGCATTAAAATGGTTCAGAGAAACCATGTATATACAAATGTGTGTGTGGAGGAGGCAAAATGTTATTTTTAAAATACATGTTATAATTTCTGTGTTGACTCATAGACTTTCCCTAAAAGCTAAGTCAGATGATGTTGACAATTACTTTGTTCCATGGCCAAGTGACTCAGTTGGTTGGAGCTTCCTCTCATATACCAAAAGGTTGTGGGTTCGATTCTCGGTCAGGGCACATACCCAGATTGCGGGTTCCAACCCAAGTTGGGCACATATGTCAGGGAACTGATCAATGTTTCTCTCTCACATCATTGTCTCTGTTTCTCTCTCTTCCTTTCTCTCTAAAGTCAATAAACATATCCTCAGGTGAGGATGAAATGGAAAAAGGAAATTACTTTATAAATTTCAAATGACTGTACAAATAGTAATTATTATTTAGTGGAGGTGGTATTACCAGGTACATACCCTTTAAAGAATGGCTTCTCAGTGCATGGCCAGTGGGCCTGAGAACCAGCAGAACCGGGGAGCTTGTACGACATATGGACTCCAGGGCCTCACCCCTGACACACAGAATAAGAATCTTCATCTTTACAAGATTCCCAGTGGCCTGGGTGCACATTAAAACTTGAGAAGCACTGCTTTAAAGCACCAGAGTGATTATTCTGTGCTAAGCACAGGAACTTGCCTATAGTGCTGCACGATAAACATTTTAAGTATATTTGAATGAGCTTTAGGTGGGAGAAAAAGCATAAAGAAAACCCAGAGGTGAGAACAAGCATGCTTGCTGTGTTTAAAAAACATCAGGTAAAACTGTTTGTCCATTGTGAAGTCCTGATTCAAGTGCATAGGTCCAGGACAGCAGCCTGACTTCCAGATGACAGGAAAGTCAGGCTGCTTCTCGTAGAAGCTGTGTTTTCAGGGAAATTGATCTCTGGGTGGTGTGCAGTGGGAGAAGTGGATAAACAGAACATGTTTTTCTAGCCCAATAAATGTCTTCTTTCTAAGGGGAACTAAAGCTAATGGTGGGAGAACAATTAAAGCAAGAAAGGAAAATTTCCCTTAAGTAGGAACTGAACACCAGAGAGAGGATCTTGAAGGTTCTTGTAATTGGGCCACCCAGTGCCCATTTTCTCCATTGGTGATGGCACCCTAATTCCTTATTCTCGTTGCTAAGATTTTAAGTCAAGGTATTAAGCTCTCCCCTCACTGGGGGTGGGTTTGCAACTCAGGCCCTGCCAAATAGACTCTAAGGAATCTCAGTGATTCAAGGATTGTTTTTTAATACTTGGTGTTCATCCTCATGTAAGGGGCCCTTTCACAGCTATTAGGTAGTTCCTGCTTCTGAGACCCTGTCCTTTCCCAGGCTGATTTTTAGATACTCATTTCACATTCTTAATAAATTCCTTTTTCACTCAAGTCACTCAGAACTAGCTTCTGGTGCTTGCAACCAGAGTCCTCGCTGAAAGAGTGAGGGTCCTGGAAAAGTTCCAGCAGTTTTCCATTTTAGACCAGCAGCAAACACTGGGCTCTCACTGGGACTTCTCCAAAGGACCACTGACAAGTCTCTGTGGTCACATCGTGTCCCCCATCATGTATTTTGCACAAAGCAACAAGAATAAACTTTGAAAAACATATGTCACTCTTTTGTTTAAAAACCTCCAGTAGCTGCCCATTTCGTTTAGCGTAAATTCCAACTTCTTACCTTGGTTCTGGCTCCCTCTCTTACTACTTTTCCAGGTGCTCTACCTAGTATGCTGCAGCCACACTCGCTTTCTCTCCCACTCTGGAACATTCCAGCCTCATTCTCCTGCTAGCATTTTATACCACTGACTGCTTTTCCTGGAATACTCTGAACCATGGCTTCTTGTTTCTCATCATTGAGGGCCTGGTGCAAAGCTGCACCTCAGAGAGGCCTCGGCTGACCAGTGTCGGTCATTCTTAATGAAGAAATAAAATAACCTGTTTTATTTTCTTCATAAAATTTATCACTTTCTAAAGCAGGTGATAAACAACAGACCTGTGGACTATCTAACCTGCTGCTTGTTTTTATAAATAAAGTTTTATTGTAACACAGCCACACCCATTTGTATTTCTGTGGCTAATTTGGCATTACAATGGCAGAGTTGAACAGCTGCAAGAATCCTACAACACCTAAAAATTTACTATCTAGCCCTTAACAGAATTTTTCCCAATCGCTGATTTAAAATGTATAAATATACTTAATTTCTTTTTACTTCTTTCCTTGTGTCATTGTTTTTTTTTCCCATAAGAATATAAATTCCACAAAGGTATGGTCTTTTCCCGTTTTATTCACCACACTGTCCCTACACTTAGAACTATGCCTGGCACACAGACGAATCAATAAATACTTATTAAAAAGGGGGAAGGGAGGGAGGGAAAGAAAACTCAGAAGAGACCAGTGTAGAATGTATAGCAAATTGAACATGGCCTCAATTTAGAATATGCCAATTGGAAGTGAAAGAGATCGCAGGATCTTTGAGGAGCCAGCCAGAGAAACCTGCTCTGGGAAGAGAATGGACTTTAGGCCAGTGCCTCCTATTAAGGTCTAAAAGATAAGTCCATTAGACTGGACTATGTTTCTATCTGTGTAGACCCCACCCGGAATGGAGTTTGTGCCCTCATCATCATTCCCCGCAGCCGATAATAAAGCAGGCACTGCTGTCCTTTAAGAGGACTGGCCGAGGTGCCCTGTGGTCGTGATGGCTAACGAGGAGGAAAAGGTGGAAGTTTTCCAGACTTTAGTCACAGGAAGAGCTCTAAGCCTTGGGATGGTAGTCAGCACTCAGCAGGGACATCCCACACCACACAGGCCTACTCCTGCCTCTAAGAAGGGAACAGTTGCAGATACCAAGGCTGCCCTGGCAATGACCTCATCTGATAGAATCAGAGGCCCTGACTTGTAGTGACCATAGATTGCTCTTGAGAATGAAGTGAGACCACGGGGCAGGTGGGCAGTTCTTGTTGGTGGTGCTATGATTATTCCAAAACTACATGGATAAACTGAGCTATTCCCAGAAACTTGAGACATATGGTCTCCTGTGAAATAAAATCCAAAAAAGCAAATGCTTGTGCATCCCTTACTATGAACCAGGAATTATGCCATCATATTACATATACTGACTTTTTAAATCTTCACAATAACCTGGTGAGTTGGGGACTATCATTGTTCCCATTTTATATATAGATGGAGAAATTGAAGCACAGAGATCAACTTTGCTCAAGGACACACAGCCAGTAAGTAGAGTCAGTATGCAAACTTGGGGCACCTAAATTGCGAAGTCCATGTTTCTGGCCTCCACCCCTGGAAGAGGTCCACTGGCAGCCACTGGAGGTGGCTGTACTGCGGGCACACAGAAGTAGCTTCCTTCTATAAGTTCCCAGTACAGAACCAGCTCTTACCTACTCTGTCAGTGTTCCCACTATCTGAACCCCTGCCCCCAGGGTCCCTTTCGCCCACTCCCTTACATAAACACATGCTCAGGGTGGGAAACTGTATGAGGACAGAGGAACAGCCTAGAAGCCAGATTCCTGAGAGTCAGAACTAGGAGAGAGAGGGTGGAAGGTTGGAAATCTGGAAAGATTGAGTAGAAAGGACAAAGTCTGGTTCTGGGTCAGAAAGCATTGTGGTGTTAGTTTCCTAGGGCTGCCATACTGAAGAAGGTGTAGTAAACTGAATGGCTTGAACAACAACAGTTCTGGAAGCTGGATGCCCAAGATCAAGGTCTTGGCAAGCTGGATTCCTTCTGAGAGCTTCAAGGGAGAATCTGTTCCATGACTCTCCTTGCCTCTGGTGGGTTGCTGACTTTCTTGGCCTATAGATACATTACTCCAATCTCAGGTTCCATGTTCAAATGGTGTTCTCCCTACACCTATGTCTGTATGCAAATTTTCCTTTTTTATAATGGCAGACACATGAGATCAGGGTCCAGCCCTCATCTTAACTTGATCATCTACACAGACTCTACTTCTAAATAAGGTCACATGCACAGGTGCAGGGGTTAGAACTTTGACATCTTTTAGAGAAACACGATTCAACCTGTAACAATTACTAAGAGCTTAGAATCCAGTGGAAATAGTTCTGGAAGAACACCTAGAAATAAAGAAGGAAGATCTAGTCACAAACAATGTGGAGATGTTTGATGCTGACTTGTGGGTGGTCGTGTTAAGCTGGCTTAAAGGCCAGAGAGCAGGGTGTGGGGAGAGCTGTGGGCTATGCAACCCGACTGGCCCTAAAGGCAGATGAGAATAACTGACCCCCCAACACCTCTTCTTGCCTCATTTTTCCATAACGTTCACCTTAGTCCCATGCAAAAAAAAAAAACCACAACTTGGCACACTTTCCTTTTTAAAGATTATAAATGGCTGTGTATGTCTAGAGTTTAATTTTATATCCGTTTTTATTCATGAATCACATTTCTGCAAAGACATTAATCCTCACTCATTACTAAGTGCACTGTCAGCTTGATAATTCACCAATGTGTTTTCGTGCATTATGTTAGAACAAATAAGCTTCTTAATAGGCTTAAATGGCATTCATTCTTTAAAAATGTCTTACCTACATAAAAGGAAAAGAGTGAGGGATTTTAAAGGCATATTTGATCACCTCCTTATTCTCTCCCTTGTTCTTTTGAAGCCTGATTCTACAAAATGGGTTGGAAATAAGCATGTTGGTTACATTAGGGAGGGAGCCCAAACTCAAGAGACCTCTAAGGATAAGGCAACATCTGGATATTTGGCTTCCATATTTGTTGGTACCTGTGTAATTGATTCCTAAAATAAATCCCCCCAACTCCCTCCTGTTGCACAACGAACATAGTGATGGTCATCGCTTCCAACCACTTACAAGATTTGTAGTCATGTTCTTAGAACTGGGCCAAAACAGAGACAAGGAACTTAGTTTTCCACATTTGTGAGGCCAAACGTATGGATAATCTTTATGTTTTCCTCCTTTGCTTTTATGTTTATTAATGCTTTAAAGCTTGACTTGGTCTGATATGAAATGCATTTTCCTCTAGTAGATCATTCTATGTAATGAATAATCACAGGTGTATATAAATACTTATATACTGTTACAAGGATGCTTATTTGGGGATAACTTTCAAGAGTGAAAAAATTGGAAATGGCCTAAGTATCCAACAACATAACAATTAAGAAATATGATGAAATACTAACTAATGATTTAATATTTGTGCAATGTATATCAGGTGGGGAAAAGTTTAAAATCATATATAGATCACAATCCTTCTTTTACAAAAAGTGATATATCTGAATATATATATTTACAGCATAATTATAATGGTGCTTTGTGCTTGGTATATGTGTTATTTCTATTTTCTTTTGCTTTTCTGGGTTTTGCAATTAGAATGCAAAAACAGTGATAAACAACAACCACAACATGAAAGAAGCCTTCGCATGTACACTAGCTTTCTACCTCTGAAATAAACTCTGCACCGATTCTTTCACCCACTGAGCTCCCACCCATTGGAAATTCTTCAGTAAACTAGAGAGACTAGCACACACTCTCAGAGATGGTTTTGTAGCAAATCAGCTAAAGTAAAAGCATTTGTCATAACAACAGATAAGAAACAGGAAATACAGTATTTTGTAAACAGAAGTCCTTGGATTTGTATTTATTGCTCTCAATTTTTTAAAAAATATATTTTATTGATTATGCCATTACAGTTCTATTCTCCCCCTTCATTCGCCTCCACCCTGCACACCCCCCCCATCATTCCCCCCTTTAGTTTATGACCATGTATTTCAAGTTCTTTAGATTCTATATCTCCCCTACTATTCTTGCCCTCCCCCCATCTATTCTCAATTTCTTGACTCAGTACCCCTCTTCCTTCATGTCTGTGTTTATTAGCTTGAGTTTTTGAAAATATCAATCTGATTAGTCCTTGGCCATGCAATGGATTGTCTCCACCTGTGTTGGTACTCAACCTGGCCCATCTGCTCTGGCTGGCTTGGTGGGATGAAAGAAACATTATTTTAGGGTCAGAAAATTAGGAAGGCCTGCTATCTCTGGGGTAGACAATACATTGACTCTTTAATCCCACTTAAGATAGAACTTTTAGGAAAGCAAGAAATAAACTAAAGCAGTAGCATATGCTCTATGTTCCCTATCAATGGCAACCTCCAAACAATATATAGGTATTACCCTGCTGCTTTTTTGACCCTCTGTCTGAATGTGAAAATGTTCACTCGTCCTCAGACTTGGGCCATTGCTTGTTCATGACTGAGAGTAGACCAGCAAGAGGCTGCCCTGAGTTTATACCCATTAGAACTGGGTTTCTATATTCTTTTTTTAAAGATTTTATTTGTTTATCTGTAGAGGGGAAGGGAAGGAGAGAGGGAAAGAAATATTAATGTATGGTTGCCTCATGTGTGTACCCTGCTGGGAACTGGCCTGCAACCCAGGCATGTGCCCTGACTGGGAATCAAACTCCAATCCTTTGGTTCACAAGTCTGCTCTCAATCCACTGAGCTCCGCCAGCCAGGGCTGCATTTCTATATTCTTATTGGAATACTACCATTTCAACAAAAAGGAGACTGTTACTATCTTTTTTTTTATTTTGAGACTGTTTTTCTTTCTATGGTCTTCTTAGGGTCAAGATACTAAGATCATATAAAGTTGAATTATAGACTATCTCATGGTGAAATCCCATTATAATATTATTCTTTATTAGGAATATAAAGGGACAGGTTTCTTTCCCAATACATTAGGGAATCATATAAAAATAATACAGAAATGAAAAGCAGGTCTCAAGAAGAGATTTTCACATATTCATCTTTCTCCTTTAATATAGAAAACAAGAGGTGTTTTAGAAAGGCAACCACCTTAAGCTCATTTATTTAAAAGTAGTGACCACCGAGATATTCCTGCAAGAAGAAATATATACTTCATATCTGGTTTTCATAGATTTAAAGTCCTTTGGATTTCCATGAGGGTTCCCTCATAGCAACAGGGAGTTCCTGTTCTAGACTAGGAGTGTCAGTGGGACAAGTTCAATTAAGAGAAGTTGCTTTCTTTCCTTCTTTCCTGGCAGGTGCAGCCAACTGTCAATGTCTCCAGTTCTCTCGTGTCTGACCGTTATAAAACATCATATAACATTGAATTATATTTTGGCTTACATTGTTCTTGAAAAGATTAGCAAGACATTTAATATCTGCTAGATATTTTTACCACCTTGTGGCAGAATTTTACGTTCTGTAATTTAAAGAAAAAATATTCCTGTAGGCTTCTTGCAAAGTTTTGGACACATGGCTGGTCCTCAAATAATATATCAGTGAAGTTCAGCTCTACATCAGCAAGTTAAAGTCATTATTAAGCAGCATGAAATACACATAAATATGTATCTTTCAACTTAAAAAAAACTCTGTTGTCTACCACTTGGCCAAAAACAAAGTTTTTACATGACTTCAACAACCCAAGACAACCCATTTTCTATTCAATAATATATTGACTTGGGCAGAGTTGTATCCACCAACAATTTTGTACTTAGGCAGAACAAACAAGTAAAAATCAACAAAAACAGTACACCAACTTTTAGCAAACCACCTCTTAACTCACTGTAGCTTACTAGAACTGCAAAAAACCCAACATTGACATTAAACAACAATGCTCTCTTGATTGACAAGGAAATGCTTACTGACCACTGGCACTCTGGACCCTGCCTGACAGAGGTCTTTGATTTCATTTTCAGTGGTAAAGAACCACTTCAGAATTCCAAGCATGGCCAGTCACTTCGTTCACCAGCTCTGCTGAAAAAGCAAAGCATTTCCTAAGCAGGACCTTCCTCAAATTCATGGTCTAGTTTCACAGACAATAGCTGATTTTAAAAAAGGCACTTGTCACATTTGACCTTACCTTCCCAATATGAAAATAGAGGTATGCAATAGTAATATGTCATCATCTCCAAAATGTAGGCAATACAACTATTCAAAGATTAATTATAGAATTGCTGCAAGGATTAAATATGCAATGTAATATATATTTGTAAATTGTGAAATGCAATGTAACGTAGTTATTGCCTCATAGAGAAGAAGTAGGTACAGACATCTGAAAGCTGTCTTACTTATTGGGAACAGTCATTCGGCTATTTCCATTAGAAGAAAAATGTATGGCAAAGGATATTATTAGTGAAATGCAGCTACTAGAATTTATCCTTTTGTTCCGAAAACAACTGTCTCAGCTATGTACCATATTTATCACTGTGTTATAGATTAGAACTGAGGGTCACACCACTGGCAAGTGATAGAGTTAAGAATTATGCCTTTCTGCAGTGCCAAAGCCATAATTTGTGCTCTTAAACACAAACAATCTTGGTGACAAATTCTGACTGTGACTGAATGAGTGAGAAATGCCAGTCCCAAAACAAATACTTGGGGAAAGCTACCAGTGCAAACTTGGATTAGAAAGGAATGGTTCTTTTCCCTGCTGGATGTTTACACTGGTGGTTCATCCATTCACGGGCAGCAAAACACAGGAAATCTGTGTCGTGAATTGTTGGGATCTAAGGGAGCCCATGATTGACTCATGTGTTGTTTCTATACTATGCTTGCCAATTATATTTTTAAACAGCAGCTACTGTTATATACTTCTTTCTCTCTCAGGAGTTCACAAACAAGTTTTTAATTTTAAGGTCAAAGTGGAGGTCACTCTCAAGGTATGGGAAATTGCATTCCCATGGCTGGGTCTGGACACAATTTCTCTCTCCCGCAGGGCATTCTGGAATGTAGGATCACAGGCAGGACAGGCAAAGGGAGACACAGAACAAGGCCACAGTGATGTGCTCAGCAGGGGACATTTTTCTTCCATTTCAGTGTTCAAATGGGAAAACAGAAAATCTGGAAAATAAAATTTCACAAAAAATGCTCTCTCTACAAATGTTTGGGAGTAGCAAGAATCTCACTTTCACTTACAAAATTAGCTCTTCATTTCCTCAGATCTTATTAAATGTATTATAACCTTTCATCAGCAAGTATTCAGGGGAGAATCTGAATAGCACTCATCCCAGACAAAGGCACTAAGACACCTGGTTTCTCTAGATTTATTAGCTCAGCTAATATTGATGAAGAGGAAATTAATCCAGATTATTGATAACTTGATAATAATGGTGGCAGCATGAAAGTAACCTGAGTAGGTTGTGAAAAAATCTGGAAGTATCTTAAACCTTTCTAACTTCCTGGAAAACATAAGGACCTATCAATACCACCCAGCGGGCACTATGAAGTGCCTCTGTGACTTAGGCTTCGCAGCTCGTCTGTTAGAGCAGCAGCCAGGTACCTAGGCAGATCTAATACTCTAATCAAGGCTTGTTCTCTGAATACAGACCTTCTTTTAATACCTCCGGCATCTCATTTACACCACTCTCTCCCTCTTTGCTTCCTTTCTGAGTAGAGGTTAACTGTATAAATATGCTTGTTTGTTGAGACATTTAGCCTTAGTAAACCATTCTCCTGATTTTTGCTTTAGGTCCACAGACCCGTGGTGTGATGTCTCACATGGACTTGACTAACCAATTTTAAAAATCAATGTTGCTGAAATCTGACCCAAGTTGAAAAAAAAAAATACAGCAGTCAGCATTTTCTTTGTGAAATACCAGCCAGTTCCAATCTGTATAAGCCCGTGGTAAATTACCCACCTGTTTTCACTTACATGACATTAAAAAACACTTATACATCATTATGTTTTTGCATCATATTAGTGAAAATGAATGCTAGCACAATATGAAATAAACAATGCTAATGAGATAGAAGGTTTCTGATATATTTGTCCTGATAGGATTACTATGACCCTGATCCTTTGGTCATTTTAGGGAATTCTTTGGACCCTGTTGTCTGGAAAAAATCAGAATGAGACCTTTGCTGCCACCACTCACTATTTCTCCACCCACTTGGACTACTCAGCAAAGTTGCCTAAATCACTGCAAGACTCTGAGACTTTTTGTACTCGATAGAAATTAGGTTGCTATTTTCCTTGTGGTCAATGTGGAAATACAATTACTATGAACAATTTTGACACTTCTGGTTTTGAAAGTTTAATCAGTATGTGGCTAGAATATTTATTTCTAACAGCAGTAGTTTTCACTTAGGCTTACAAAATACTCCTCAAATCATTCTCAGATTGGGATCATCGTCAGAAGGCTAAGGGCAGGCCACATTGCAACTTCAACAGCGATTGTCAGCTGCACAAACAGGATTTATACTTTCCTAAGAGAAAATTAATACAGTACCAGAAAAATCCACTCACTTTATTTAATCTGCTTCATATTCACCAAAATGTATTGGGTACATCTCTAGTTCCCCCATCCTCCCCATCAACAAAACCCTATGAAAAGATAGAACAAGAGGACCACGAGAGTTCAGTTTTCATAAACCCTGTTTAAACAAGTGCTTTGGTATGTTTATCCAATGTTTGAGGAGGCTGCAGGAAGCATGGATGACTGATCATGGAATAGGGTGCCCTGCTTCATAACTTAGATTCCACCGGACTGCTGGGAAGGGGTCCACTGACTGCAGAAAGACTGGGAGGGTTCTGGCAGACAGACAGAGTCTGCCTCCTTGCAAGATGGTTTTTTAAAGGAAAGTCTCCATGTTTTCTTCATTGGTGGATCTCCATGATTCATTACATTTCAGGTACAGAGTAACAGCTCAAGACATTTTGGAATATTTTCATGTCATTTCTTACTACAGTGGCTTTTGGCATCTCCACGAGCCACTTCTCTGAAAGTTAGAAGAAAGCATCTGAAAGATGTAAGCCTTTGTATGGTTGCTTATGCATTTACTGTAGCATTTACCTTATTCTGCTTCATATTGTGTACTTTTATTTAGCTCTTTCCCCAGTTAGACTGAAAATACCTTGGTGATATTGTTCGCAGTGCAGTGCAGGAAAGGCAGGTCGGTGCTGGGTACCCAGTAAATGTTGGTTGTTGTTGACTGCTGATTCGCTGATCAAAAAGCAGTAAATGACCTGTGATCATGCAAAGCTAAGTCTTAGCCTGTCTCATCAACAGGACAGAAGTGATATTTATGAGGTTTTAGGGGTCAGAGGGAGGTATGTGGGAGGGAGTGTTGGCTGGGGACAGTGACCAGATTGGGGTTGGGTGGGCTTGGTGACAAGTTAGGACAAGTGAACACAGTAACACAAGGGTTTCTAAGAGTCTAGAGTATCTATTTCTTTCCTGAGCCCTGAGAATAGGGTACATACGCTAAAGACAGCTAGTTGAGTAGGCTGTTAGTTTAGTATTCGGCAAAAAGCATTTGTGAGACATTTATAAAATAAACAAAGTTATTTGCAACTTCATCTTCTTGGGCAAGAGTTTTCTGAGATAGTAATGTCAGACAGTGGAATAGTAAAGTCAGGTTAATGTCCAGGGGTGTCCAACCCATGGCCCAGGGACTGCATCACTATGAATGAGGCCCAGCAAAAAATTGTAAATTTACTTAAAATTTTTTTGTTTGCTCATCAGTTTTCATTAGTGTTTGTATATTTAATGCATGGCCCAAGACAGCTTTTCTTCTTCCAGTGTGGCCTAGAGATGTGAAAGGTTGAATATCCCTGGTAGACAGTGAGCTGTACAGCTACAGATGGTTTAAGCTCTCAGAATATAATTGGAAGGTTATACACAAAATTAAGTTTTCCTCCCCCATTCACATCTTTAAAAGTTCCAGTTTCACCTAGCTCCTTTACAGAAAGAGAAATAAGCCAAGATCATAGTGGTAGTCAAAAGAAGGCACTCCAGTTCTCTAAATTTAGATTTGCAAGAGAGAGAGGGAGAGCAAGAGAGACAGACAGACAGACAGACAGACAGAGAAGTACAATTTTGAAGAAGTAGGAATGATGAGGTAAGAGAAACAACAAAATGGGTTGGATTTCTGGTCACAGTCCTGCAAATGCCTGTCGTTATGTCAATTTAAATAATATTACAAGACATTGTTGGGAGGTAAAACCGTAGAACCAGTTTGATTACCAACCTAAAATTTAATACTAGAAAGCTGTAGAATACCCATACAAAATGTCAATGAAGGAAGTCAGAGAGCAGTAAAGTAAGCAAATAAACAGACAACCCAAACCCTACCTATCTACCTATGTGCTACTTCTGGGGTCTAGTTGTTTGGAAGTGATTAAGGAAAGGTGTCCTGCCAAATGTTTAATGGCTCTTCAGCTGGTAGAAAGCCTTGATTTGTAGTGTTTGCCAAATTCTGTGGTGTAAATACTTGCACCACCAACATGAAATAACTGGGCACAGTTGGCAGGAGAGGTTCGCGTAACTGGCTCTCTGGCCTGCTGATATAAACCAGCACAGTACTGGCTGGAGGCCACCTTGAGAAGATTGTGACCTACACTCAAAACCACAGGTGCAAACAGAAGGCCTGAGGGCTGAATCAGCCCTCTACCTTGTGTTATCTGCCTGGCACCTTGTTTCTACCTGGTAGCAGCATCAAGCTCCTTGGCCCTAGTTAAGGAGCAGTTGCATTTATACAGTCCTAAAATTACATTTGGCCCTTTGAAGGCAACCTGGAGGCTGATGTGGCCCCCGGTGAAAATGAGTTTGACACCCCCTGCAAACCTAAGGCTTGCTCTGAAAGAGCCTACAGCTGGAGACCATCAGCAAACAACACTCCTTGATACCAGACAAGTCCTTCCTGGAAGGGTCTCTGAGAAACTCTCTTTGTGTGCCACACAAGCGATGGCTGGGCTGTAATGTATGTGCCCTGAACATGAGAGAAGACAGAGCTATCTTTCCAAATAAAAGAAATGGGTTTCTTTTTGTGTAAGCACATTGAAGGAAGAAATAAAGGCAGACACTTAAATGTAGTTTAGAATAAATGAGCAAGAGTTTTGCCTTTCTCTTTTGGTGTTATGAATTAATTTTCCATAATAAAGAGAAATGAGAAATTCTTATTTTAATTGATGAAACTCTTCTTCCCATCCTTCTATGTTGGGTAGATGCTTATGATTTAACACCCTTGGCAAAGGATTGTTTTTATTCATTCTGCTAATTTGAGAGATAGGAGAAGGGAAGAGAGGCATTAGGGCTGGAACTAATATTTCTTACTAGAAACTTCACATACTTTATTTATTATATCAATATTCTAGATTACATACTATGAACTTCATTATCTAGACAAGAAAAATAAAGGTCAAGAACCTTAAGTTCTTCATCCTATAAAATTTCATTCTATTTTCTTCTTCAGGAGCTTAAATCTGAAAGCATCTACCCCTCCATGATCATATGACACCATGCTTATTTCTAGTTTAGCATTTGGCATATTATGTTAAAATTATTTATGTGCTCTTTCATCACAGGTAGACAGGGAGCTCCCCATAGCAATGACTATCTCCCCACTGCCTAATGTGTCTGACACATAGTAATTGCTCAAATATAGGGTTTAAAAACAAACAAACAAACTATAGGTCACAAGGTAAAGGGTAACCAAATTGGCTAAGCTAAAATTTGACCCCAGAAATTTATGCTAGAAAGCCACTTCTCCTTATTTTGCTACAGTGGTTTCTATGGGCATATTTATCTACAGGTATGCACACAGAGTGTGTATACACAGTCATACATATTGATGCAAATATAGTTGTATATGGGAATCAGAAATGACAGGTTCCAGATTTTTGTGGCAAAATCAAAGGCAAGTGGCTTCAGCATTTGTTGCTTGTGGCTTTACTCTCCCATTCCCAAACACAGGCTTTGCCCATTAATGTCACAGACACTGGAGTCTGTGTGAGGAGAACAGCAGCCTTTCCTGGCTCAGCTCTCAGAAAAATGGGCTGAGGGTGGAGTAGGGACCAGCACGTGGGTGAGCAAGCTGTCTACTCATTTCTGAAGTTTGCCTCCTGGTCGTCATCCCCGCACCTTTGAGCTGCCCATAAGCTCTCAGGCAGGCTAAGCTAAGATAGCTTAATTACAGAGGCTGTTATTTACTGGGGTCCCAGCAGAATCCATCAAACTAACTTCACTTTAACCTGAGCCAGATTTGATTATGAAGTCTATTTATTGAGTGTTTCCCCCTTTGGCTGTGTGTGTTTTCATTTAGGTATATATACTTACCTATTTGAAAAGTAGCTACGTTCTGACACATTTTATATTTTTTGAAGTAATATTGCATGTAACATAATTTTGGGAAAAAATACACATTCGATCCAAACAAACAAACAACAAGAAAGGGCCTTTGAATTTAGAATAATGGATACCTGCAAGGCAGCAACTTGTTTGAGAGATTTTACTCAAGTAACTTATAACTATCAGTAGAAACCCCCAGGGATTCACGGCTGTTTTTGCAGAAGCTGTTTGCAGTGGAATAAACAGACAAGTGCTCTATATATCATTTTAAGTAAGACAAATAAAGCTCTGTTTCCACCTTACAACGATGTCATTGTCAGTTATATAAGAATAATTCTGTGTGACTTTTTATGAATTCTTCCCCTGTGCAGAAACACAATGGCCTAATTTTCCACTCCCTGTATTATAAATAAATGGCATTTTTCAGCAATCTCAGGTCCACCAAACTAGCTCATCCTGAGCAAAGAGCATCTTCCCTGCTACTAAGTGCTCACCAGTGGAAAGTAAAAGCAGTTGTCTACCTCTGGGCAGATGGGGTTCTTCCCTCTTGTTACCTGCTCATCTCCCCTCGTCAGCCAATGGCAGCGTCACACCTTCCTGACCCAGTCCCCAGGCAACCATAACTCTGCTTTCTGTCACTATCAGTTAGTTTGCATTGTCTAGAATTTTACATAAGTGGAATTACGTCGTAGATATTCTTTGGTGGTCTATCTTCTATCACCTAGCATTATTATTTTGAGATCCATCCATGTCATGATACATTTATTTCCTTTTATTTCTGAGTAGTATTCTGCTGTGTGGAATGGGTATTTGAATTGTTTCTAGATATCA
The DNA here is from genome assembly GCF_021234435.1 of Artibeus jamaicensis. Taxonomy (NCBI): domain Eukaryota; kingdom Metazoa; phylum Chordata; class Mammalia; order Chiroptera; family Phyllostomidae; genus Artibeus; species Artibeus jamaicensis. The sequence continues at coordinate 11,286,309 of NW_026521803.1, read as the reverse complement.
GTTATTACAAATAAAAACTCTATGAACATTGGTATACCTGTCTTTGCATGGACATAGGCTTTCATTTCTCTTGAGTAACTAACTACCTTATAGTGAAATGGTTGGAATATAGTGAAATGGTTGGAATGGTTCAAATGGTTGAAATACATATGGTAGGTATGTATTTAACTTTTTAAGAAATTGCCAAGATACTATTTTTAATGGTTGTTCCATTTTACATTTCTACCAGTAGTGTAGAAGAGTTCCAATTACTTTATATCCTCACCAACAACCAGTATGGTCATTCATTTTAATTTTAGTCATTCTAAGAGGGGTGTCATGATATTCATTGTGATTTTAACTTGCATTTTGCTAATTACTGATGATATTGAACATTTTTCTTGTGATTTTTTTGACATGCATCTATATTCTTTGGTGAGATGACTATTTTTAACCCGTTCCCTATATTTGTATTTGCTTTTCCCCCTCATTTTTTCTTTCTTTTTCCACCCCCTCATTATTTAGTTTTAAAATTTCTTTATATTTTCTTGATGATAGTCCTTTATCAAATATGTGATTTGCAAACATTTTCTGCCAGTCTGTGGTTTATTTTTTATTCCTTTAACAAAATAGAAATTTTTTATTTTGATGAAATACAATTTATAATTGCTTTTCTTGTTCATGTTTCAAGTGTCACATCTAAGAAATCTTTGCTTAACCCAAGGTCACAAAGGTTTTCTCCTATATTTTCTACAAGTTTGATAGTTTTAGGTTCTTGTCATTAGATCTATGATGCATTTTGAATTGGTTTTGCATATAATGCAAGATAGGAATCTTTTTTTTTGCATATTGATATCTAATTGTTCCATACCAGTTGTTAAAATGATTATCCGTTCCTTATTACATTCCATTGCATTTTTGCTGGAAATCTGTTGTCTGTGTATGTATGGGTCTATTTTGAACTCTGTTCCATCCCATTGATCTATGTATCTTCAAAATGTCTTGACTACTGAAGCTTTATAGTAAATCTTGCAAGTAGGTAGTAATAGTCCTCCAACTTAATTAATTTTCAGAATCCTTATAACTGTTCTAGGACTTTGCATTTCTATATGAACTTAATAATTAGTTTGCAATTTCTACAGAAAATCCTGTTGGGATTTTGTTTGGGATTGCATTGAACATGTAGATCAGTTTAAGGTAAATTGATATCTTGATATTCCAATCCAGGGATAGTATATATTTTCATTTTTCTAGACCTTCTTTAGATTTTCTCAGCATTCTTTCTTAGTTTTTAGTCTCTTCATCTTTTGTCATAATGGTTCTTAAATATTTAGTAATTTTTGATGCTATTGTAAATAACAATTCCAGTAGTTTGTTTTGAATATATATAGAAATATCATTGATTTTTATACATTCATGTTTTAACCTAGTTGAGCTCACTCACCAGTTCTAGTAGCATTTTTGTAAAAGTTGGATTTTTCCATGTAATTTAGTCATGTCCTTTGAGAATAAAGAGAGTTTGATTTTTCCTTTGTAAGTAGGACTCATTTGTTTCTTCCTATTTCTTGTTTGAAATATCTAGAACCTCCATTAGAATGTTGACTAGAGGAGGTCAGAGCAGAGATTATGGTCATGTTTGTAATTTTAGGAAAAGAGCATTTAGTCTTCAACTATGAAGCATAATTTAGATGTAGGTTGAGAAGTCCCTCTATTTCTAGTTTGCTGAATGTCTTTTTTAAGTCAGAAATTAATGAATGTGTGTGTGTTTTTTAATAGGGTGACTTACATTGTTTGATTTTCAAATGTTAAACCAACTTTGCATTGCCTGGATAAACCCATTTGGTAAGATGATATCATTTTTACATTTCGTTAGACTGCATTTATTAAAATTTTGTTCAGAATCTTTTATACACATATTCGAGAGGAATATCAATATATATACTATTTTCTTATGACATCTTTGTCTAGTTTTGTTGTCAGAATAAAGCTAGTCTCATAAAATGGGTTGGGAAATACCCTTCTTTTAAATTTTATGAAAGAAAAAAAATGGCATTATTTCTATGTTCAGTGTTTGGTACAAGTCACTAGTAAAGCCCCCTGGACCTGAGATTTTCTTTGTGGAAAATTCAAAATACACATATAATTTCTTCAATAGTTATAGGGCTATTCATATTATTCTATTTGGATGAACTTTGGTAGTTCATGTCTTTCAATGATTTTAATTTAAGTTTTCAAATTCATTGGCATAAATATGTACATAACATTTTCTTATTATATGTGAAATCTCCAGCAGTGTCACCTCCCTCAAGCTTCATATTGGTAATGTGTATCTTCTATCTAATTTAATAATTAATCTGGCTGGAGGTTTATCAATTTTATTTTTCTTCCTGAAAACAAGTTTTGGTTTTATTGGTTTTCTCTATTGTTTTTCTGTTTTGTGATCCATCGCTTTCCACTCTGAGCTGTATTGTTCTCTGTCTTTCAGTTAGTTTAGGTTTAACTTTGTCACCTTTTCTATTTCTTAAAATAGAAACTAGCCATCAGAGAGATACAAATTAAAACCACAATGAAATGCCACTTCACACCAGTCAGAATGTCTGTCATATCCAAATCAACAAACAAGTGCCGGAGAGGTTGTAGAGAAAAGGGAACACTAGTACACTGTTGGTGGGAATGCAGACTGGAGCAGTCACTGTAGAAAACACTATGGAATTTCCTCAAAAAATGAAAAATGGAACTGCTTTTTGACCTGGTAATCCCACTGCTGGGATTATACTTTAAGAATCCTGAAACACCAATTCAAAAGAACCTATGCACCCCAATGTTCAAAGCAGCAAAATTTACAATAACCAAGTGCTGGAAGCAGCCTAAATGACATCAGTAAAAGAATGGATAAAAAAACCTATGGTACATTTACATGATGAAATACTATGCAGCAGAAAGAAAGGAGCTCCAACCCTTCAGGAGAGCATTGGATGGATCTGGAGAGGATTATGCTGAGTGAAATAAGCTAGGCAGGGAATGACAAATACCATATAATCTTACCTATAAGTGGAACTTAATCAACAAAACAAACAGGCAAGCAAAATAGAAGCAGAGACATGGAAATAAAGAACAAACTGACAGTGACCAGAAAGGAGGTGGGAGGGATAACGGAGGGAAAAGGGGGGAAAGTTGTCAAGGAACATGTACAAAGGACCCTTGGACAAAGACAAAGCGGGGTATGATCAAGAGTGGGAGGTGGCAATGGCTAGGGTGGAGGGAATTAGTTGGGGGGGATGGAGAGAAAAACAATAAAAAAATTAAAAAAGAATGAATGCAAAAAAAACAACTTAAAATTGAAAGAAAAAGATAGAAACTGAGGTCAAATATTTTTGTAACTTTTCTTCTACACCAACTTTAATTGTCCAACAAGTCACTGATGCCTTGTTCATATTTAAAATTTCTCTTTTGTTTGTGCATTTCACTTTTTAACATTCCTCAAATTTACTAATCTTTTATTTTTTATTGTCTAATATAATGTTAATCTCACCCAATGTATTTCATTAACTTTAAATAATTGTTTATTTTTCAATTACACTTGACATACAATATTATATTCATTTCAGATGTACAATACATTGATTAGATGTTTATATAATTTATTGTGATCACCCCAATAACTCTAATACCCACCTAACACCATACATAGTTACTTTAATGTTTTTGACTGTATTTCCTGTGCTGTACTTTACATCCCCATAACTATTCTGCAACTACCAATTTGAGCTTCTTAATCCTTTCACCTTTTTACCCATCACCTAACCCCTTCCCATCTGGTAACCATTAAAATGTTCTGTGTTTACATGTCTGTTTCTCTTCTGCTTGTTCATTTATTTTGTTCTTTAGATTCCACACACAAGTGAAATCATATGGCATTTGTATTCCTCTGTTTGATGTATTTCATTCAGTACAATATCTTCTGGGTTCATCCACATTGTTACGAATGGCAATATTTCATTCTTTTTTATGAGTAAGTCATAGTCTGTTGAATATATGCAGCATTTCTTCTTTATTCATCTATTGATGGACACTTAGGTTGCTTTCATATCTTAGCTATTGTAAATAATGCTGCAATGAACATATGGATGTATATGTCTTATTGATTTAGTGTTTTTAGTTTCTTCAGATATATGCCCAGAAATGGAATTGCTGGATCTTTCTTGCTTCTTGTTATATAGCCTTTGTTTTTTGTTTTTAAAGATTTTATTTATTTATCTTTAGAGGGGAAGGGAAGGAGAGAGGGAGAGAAACATCAATGTATGGTTGCCTTTTGTGCGTCCCCTGCTGGGAACTGGCCTGTAGGGAACTGGTCTGCAACCTAGGCATGTGCCCTGACTGGGAATCGAACCGCGATTGTTATATAGCCTTTGTTTTAAAGTCTATTCTGTCTGAGATAAGTATTGCTACTGTGGCTTTTTGTTTGTTTACTCTAATTTTCATGAAATATCCTTTTATTTTCAGTTGCATGTGTGTCTTTTCATCTAGAGTGACTATCTTATAAACAGCATATGTAAGGGTCTTGTTTTGTTATCCATTCAGCCTCCATCTGTTTTTTGATTGGAGTATTTAATCCATTTACACTTAAAGTAATTGCTGATCGATATGTATTTACTGGCATTTTATTACTAATATTTTTAATCTTTTTCTTCTTCTTCTTAAAACAGACCCTGTAACATTTCTTGTACTGGTTTGGTGGTGATGATGAAGTTCTTTAGCTTTTCTTTGTTTGGGAAGCTCTTTATCTGTCCTTCAATTCTAAATGACAGCTTTGCTGGGTAGAGTAATGTTGGCTGCTTTTCATCCTTTTGAATATTTCTTGCCAATCTTTTCTGGCCTGAAATGTTTTTGTTGAGAAATCAGGTTCCTGGGAGAGGCCAAGCTGCAAACCAAAACCACCTGTCACTAGTGCCAGGTCTGGGGCCACTTAGCAAAAGGTGCAAGACATGCTGAAGCCAGGTGCTGCTTGTTTGAGAAATTTTAGGAAACTTTGTAGCATCTACAAAGATAGGCCATTTGTAAGGAAAAGCCACTGGAAAGAGCTTGGGCAGACAAGCAAGCTGGATGGAATGGGGTCTCAGGAAATCACTGGTATGGGACAAACAGTGTTAGCCATGTTGATGGAGGCTCAGATATGGCACCAGCCTGCAGGCTCTGTTGGGGAGGGCTCAGCAAAGGAACAATAGCCTCTGCCAGCACTTTTGCCTGGGAGAAAGCTGTCCCTCCAGCTATTGCCCTGATACCAGACAATTCAGTTCCTGCACATGTGTCCCTGGTGCCTTTCTAGCTTCTGCCTCAGTACCGAAGCTGAGAGTGAGTGAGTCAAAATATGTCTTGTGCCTGGACCCTTTAAGAGAAATTCCTGGGACTAAACACACTCTCCAACTCACTCAGCCACAATTCCTGCCTTTTTTACAGCCAGAAGTTATGGGAACTTTTCTTGGCACTGAAAGCCTGGGATGGGAGACCCGATCCCAGTGGGGCTGAAATCCCTTGCTTCTCAGGGGAGATCTCCGCAACTGAAATATCCCTCCTGATTTTTATCTTCCGCACATAGGAGTGTTCAGGTCTGCACCCCTAATACCAATCTCCACATGGCTTTTTCTTTTTACTCTTAGTTATAGAACCTCTGTTCAGCTAGTCTTTGGGCAGTTCTGAATAATAGTTTTTCTGCAGTTTATTTATAATTTTGATGTGGTTGTGCGTTGATTGAAGTACTACATTTACCTATTCCACTGTCTTGATGGAACCCCCCCATTCAATATAATTTTATTCTCACCCACAGTAGTTTTCATAGTTAGATGTTTGATTTCATTATCTTATATGTCTTTACTGTCTCTACTTAACTTTTTGAATATATGGAACATGACTATAAAAACTGCTTTAATTGTCCTTGTCTTCAAATTCTAACATCTTTGTCAGTTTCTGTGTCAATCTGAATTGGCTGACTTATCACTTCATTATGATTCATGTTTTCTTGCTTCTTTGCATGCCTGAAATTTTCTATTGGATGCTATGTATTGTACATCTCATCTTTTTTTAATGAGATAATTTTGAATTCTTACAAATATTCTTGATTTATGTTCTGGGATACAGTTTAGTTGCTTGGAAGCATATAATCCTCTCAGGTCTTGATTTTAAGATTTGTTAGGTAAGGCCAGAGTTGTGTGTAGTCTTGGGCTAATTACTCCTCACTAGTGGGGCAAGACCATTCTTAGCACTTTACCCAGTGCCTCATGAACCTTAACTTTTCTGGCCTGGCTAGCAGAAAGGCATCATTTCCATGCTTATTTGAGCCCTGGGCATTGTTACCTCTATTCCTTTCAAGTTATTTTTTCCCTTGTTACCAGTAGTTTCCTTATATGCATGTTCTCAGCAATACTCGGCCTAATGCTCAAGGGGGATCCCCTATAGGTCCCCAGACACCTCTCTCTGTTCAGCTCTTTTCCCTTTGTTACATTCTGTCTATTGGTTAAATGGGGTCATTTCAGTTTATATGTGATATAATCTTGTTTCAGTGATTTCACAGAAGGCATATACATCCTTAGCTCAGTGAGTATGGGTCCTATCCCATACATGGTACTTGCATATATGTTGGCATTTACATATAGTAAATGCATATTTTATAAGTGATAAACAGAATAATATTTATAGTAGAAAATCTAGAATAGATTTAAAATAATCTTTCTTGAGAATTTCTTGTACTTTGGAAGTCTTTGTATTAAAACCTTGTTTCTAAAATTAAAATTGCCATATTTGTGGCAATCTTTTTTTGAGGAAAATTTACTGTGTTCCCCTATTCTCATACTAGTGATTCAAAATTTTTATTGACACAATTTTTAACATGAAAAGTTAAAAATCTCTCACATTAAGTGTAACTTAGGTATCCCAAACATTGAAATCTCAGATTTCAACAGAACAGTTGCTAAAAGAATCTACGGTTATACAGCAATACCCTCAATGCAGTGGAAGTCTCCTGTGTATTTAAGTTTCAAGGTGTCTTTTCCTGCACAATTACATTTTAAGAAATTAGAATTTCTGATTTTTTATGGTTCACTATTAAGAAGGAGATTGGTCTACTAATAAATTCTACCTACATTGAAAAGGCACAAGTGTCTTTGTCCATTCAACAGAACAGTTTAAATAATGTCATTTGGGAAATCTACTTCAAAATTGATTTGAAACCTGTACATAAATTTATGCTTATTATTCCTATGTTATATTTTCTAATAGCTCTTTAGTTCTGAGGCCTAAATTTTTAGGTTTTCCATAATCTATAAAGCTTTTTGCTGTATTTTTTCTTGCCTACTGTATAGGCACAACAATAAAAGCATTATAAATAATTTTATAAGACATAAAGTTAATCCTATATCAAAGAAAATTTTGAAAATACTTAGCAAATGTAGGAAAAAGGGAAACGGTTTTTTTTTTTGTAAATCCAGATTCAGTCACTGCTAAAACCTATTTTTAACTGGATCTTGGAAATATACAGAGTATGTTCTTTTTTTTTTTTTAAGATTTTGTTTATTTATCTTTAGAGGGGAAGGGAAGGAGAGAGGGAGAGAAATATCAATGGATGGTTGCCTCTTGTGCGTCCCCTGCTGGGAACTGGCCTGCAACCCAGGCATGTGCCCTGACTGGGAATTGAACTGAGATACTCTGGTTCACAGGCCCATGTTCAATCCACCGAGCTACACCAGCCAGGTACAGAGTATGTTCTTTAAACTTCCAATTGCTGATATTAGTGACCATTGGGGAAGAAAGTTGGACTTTAGTGGTCATGACTGGCTTCCATGCTGAAATGGAAGATGCAGGCATTGACTATTGTCGACCTGGAATTTAAAACCCAAGCCACACCTTGAAGAAGAAGAGAAGGAAACTCAGAAATTAATTAGAAAAAAGATTTGTCTCAAGTGGTGCTGTGGCATCCTGGAAATCCATAGTGGCTTTCTCCTCCGTTGTCACCCATCTTTCTCCTGTTTAGTAGTCCTGCAGAGATATGAAATATTAACCTGCAGACTCAGAGTCTTCTGCCAAACTAGTGACTTTGGTTGAAATGGTGGTCATGAAACCCAATCACATGGCAAATAGGCCATATACATGGACCTGAAATAAGAGACATTCAGAGCTGGAGTTGACATTTGATATTGTTTGTAAACATCCATTCATAAGCCTCATGACTGCAATGACCCCTGCTCTTCTTCTTATTGACAGCTTTGTACAGATGCAAGGAAAAATGGAAGGAAAGAAGGAAGGAAGGAAAGAAGGAAGGAAGGAAGGAAGGAAGGAAGGAAGGAAGGAAGGAAGGAAGGAAGGAAGCATTAACTTGGTATTATATCCAGAGAGGGAAAGAGAAACGAGGAAGTATTAAGCAAATTAATGGAGAACATTGCCTGGGGCTGGGGCCACCTGTGAAATAGGAGTTATTTGTATGTGTTTTGGTCTCTTCCCTCACATATAAATAGCAAATAGCATGTGACTATATTTTACTATGTATAAAATTATTATTAAAAAGTGATATGGTACCTACAATGCTTTATAGACTTAAAGACTTTATAGGTGTAAAGCCTTTGAGTCCACTGATTCAATATTTCTTATTCAACCTGTTTGAAAAATCCTAGAATTTAAAATTAATGAAATAATGCAAAAGTTAAATAAGTGTTTTAAAAAATTATTTCTTACCACTAATGATTTGTTCATTTTGTGAGTGTCCTAGGGAATGAAATGTAGAAACAGAACTTGTTCTAGAATGATTTTTTTCTTTTCTTTTTTTATTTAATTATTTTTCAAGTATAGTTTTCTGTCTTTTACTCCCATCCCAGCCCACCCTGCCCTGTGCTCCCCACCTCCCTCCCTTTTCCACCCCCCTTAGCTGTTGTCCATGTGTCCTTTATATTAGTTCCTCTAAATCCCTCCCTTTTTCCCCCTGACATTCCCTCCCCTCTCCCCTCTGGTCGCTGTCCCCCTGTTCTCTGTTTCAGTGTCTTTGTTTTTATTTTGCTTGCTTGTTTGTTTTGTTGTTTAGCCTCCTGTTAAAGGTGAGCTCATATGGTATTTGTCTTTCAACGCCTGGCCTATGTCACTCAGCATAATGCTTTCCAGTTCCATCCATGTTGTTGCAAAGGGTAGGAGCTCCTTCTTTCTCTCTGCTGCATAGAATTCCATTGTGTAAATATACCATAATTTTCTGATCCATTCATTTACTGATGGGCACCTAGGTTGCTTCCAACTTTTGGCTATTGTAAATTGTGCTACTATGAACATTGGGGTGCATAGGTTCTTTTGAATTGGTGTTTTAGGGTTCTTAGGATATAATCCTAGCAGTGGAATTGCTGGGTCAAAAGGCAGGTCCATTTTTAGTTTTCTGAGAAAATTCCATACTGTAGAATGATTTGTTTCTACCACTCAACAAGCTCCTCAGTTACTGCTTGCCACCACTGACTACGATATTAAATTTGGGTCAATAAATCCATATAGTAATTTTGTCTCAAGTAATCACAAAATGTAAACTCAACTCCCTACTCATGTCTCGTAGGACATTTTATGTTGATTATATCTTATCGATGTCATAATCTGTAACATGGTGAAATGCTGGGGATCTCAAACTCAGCACTGTTGACATATTGGACTGGATAATCCTTTGGTGTAGGAGGTATAAAAGGGAATGTCCTGCGCATTGTTGCATGATGGGCCACATCCCTGGCCTCCACCCACTGGACACCAGTTGCACTCCTGCAGTCATAAAAGTCAACAACGTCTCTAGACATTGACAAATGTTATGGGAGGTGGGAGGAGTAGGGGGGCAGGGGAGTGGGGGTGGAACCAAGTTGCCCTCAGTTGAGAGTCACTGGTGTAATGGAACAAATAGGCCTATGATACTGGGGAGACATGAGATGAATAACAACTCTTTCACCTACTTGTTTGGAAGATTTGAACACAGTACCGAGCCTCTTAACTCTTAGTTTCTGTGGAGATTAAATTAGATTAGATATAAAAAGTGAATTATCAAATTCAGTGTGTGGCTTTTAATAGATGCTCAACAATTTAAACTTCCTTCCCCTCATTCTGTGTACATTCACCAAGATAGTGTTGTTAGATGTAGATTTTAAACACATGGAAAAAAAGAGACATTACTACAGCCTCCAGGCAATTGGGAAATACTTTTAGTGATGATATGTGTGTATTCTAAGGATAATACTAATCTTATATTAATTCTTTATACTCCATTGAGATATGTCTATTTTCTTATCAATTTAAGAAAAGTTTTCATGCTACTCTCCCACTTTCTCTTATAAATTTGAAAAGAAGAAATGATATTTGGAAGTCATAAAGATATAGCCATTTGAAAACCATGTTTTGTATGAAACAGAAAGACAAAAAAATGATATAACCAGAGAATATTCATGGCACAGTTTTAAACATTAACTCCTTCTTTTGAAAGTGGAGTAAGAATGTGTAATTTATATTGTAATCAACCTGTTCAAAGGAATTGTTTCAAGATACTATAATTTTCCTTTATATTTTTTGATATCTGTTTTGACTTTGTAACCATTAGGAATTGCTATTAGTAAGGAGGAAGATTTCTCAGGTATTAAAGTGATTGGTAGAAAGTATAATGATTTGTTCTTCCTGAGCATATTTTTACTGCAAGTTGATACCAATTCAAATGTGATGCCAATTCTCACAGCCTTACTTATCGTGGAAGATTTTGCAGCCATCTTGGGATATGAGTAAAAACATTTTTAGTCAGAAATTTCTCTCTTAACGGAAGAGCATAATGTGGCAATATTCACTTTGGGGAATTTTAGTAGGTGGAAAAAAATGTGATCTATTTAGATATTAAGTTGAACATAGGCCTGAATAATGTGGTTAAGAATAATTGGGATCCAATTATTCGAAGCTTCAAAGAGGACTTTGACAAGTGGAATTCCCTAAATTTACATTTGTGGGGTAAAGCTGGAGTGCTCAAATGATTTCAGCACCACAGTTTAATTTTCTGCCTCCCGTGGTCCCTTTGGGAGATACTTTTCAGTAAATTGGAGAAATTTATTTCTACATTTTTATGGAAATAAATGAAAGGCAAAGCTGAGTACTTCTGAAGGAAGTGCTAAGTTAAAGTCATGTGTGTGTGGTGGGGGAGGAGAGACAGAGACTAAATAAATCCTGGAGACAATTTTCTGTAGATATTACTTTCAAAACTCTAGATGTTCCTTTATTGTTCTCTAATAGATTTTCCTCTATTCTCACTTGAGAGAGTAACAACAGTTTGTGTATTTTAGCCACTTTCACTACCTGCGTAATTTACCAGATACATCAGTGATCCATTAGGTTATTAATTAGTGAGCTGATCAAAATAGTTTAATTGATTTGGATTATCCAAGAAAGAAGAATAAAGGTAATTTAGCATCTATGAGAAGGAGGAGGTTTGGAAATACCAGTGTCATTTATTTACACTAATTGTCTCCCAGGTACTCTTACAAAAACTTTGAGCATGTTACCTTATTAAAGTCTCCATTTACTATATAAAAAATGGAGAGTTGAAATGATTAAACCTTTTTCTTAGGGGCACACAGCTGGTACCTATACTTATATTTGGGCCAGAAGTCTAAAATTGTTCTGTCTGATTTCTAGGATTTTAGTGAAGACCATAATACATATTCATCAAATCTTTTTTTTTTTTTTAGTTCTTCACTAGCCACAAGAACCTTCCTTTTTAAAAGGTTCATTTAAGTATCTTTTATTATTATTATTTTTATTTTATTTAGTTATTTTTCAAGTACAGTTTTTTGTCTATTTCTCCCATCCCAGCCCCCCCTGCCCCATCTCCCCACCTCCCTCCCATTTCCTCCCCCCCCCAGTCCTCATTCCTGAGTCTTTCATACTGGTTCCTCAAAATCCCTCCCCATTTTTCCCCTTAAATTCCCTTCCCTCTCCCCTCTGGTCACTGCCCACTTGTTCTCTATTTCAGTGTATTTGTTTGTATTCTGTTTGCTTGTTTGTTTTTTTGTTTAGCTTCCTGTTAAAGGTGAGATCATATGGTATGTGTCTTTCAATGCCTGGCCTATTTCACTCAGCATAATGCTTTCCAGTTCCATACATGTTGTTGCAAAAGGTAGGAGCTCCTTCTTTCTCTCTGCTGCATAGAATTCCATTGTGTATATGTACCACAATTTTCTGATCCATTCCATGAAGAACATAGTTAGATGGACTCTGCTGCAATGGAAGGTAAACCAAGTTAGAAAATATTGAGGAAAGCATGAGGATTAAAAATAGAGGGATAATGACACAAATAATAGTATTATATTACTATTGTTTCAAATAATAGCTAACATTTAAATAAACATGTTATTTCATTAATCTTTACAAAAACTCTTTGAGGTAGGAATTTAGACTATTTTACAGATAAAGAAATGGAAATTCACAGTAATTCAACGCTGATCCCAAATCACACAACCAGAGGTTACAGAGTCGGGATGCCCACTGTGAAAGCCTGGCTTCAGGGTCCAGCTCTTTATCAGCTTGTGATCTTCCTCAGTTCACAAAGCATCTCATTTCCAGGGTATCCTCACTCCCTAATGCATTACTGGAAGGGTGGAGATTGTGGCAAACACAGCTATGTATCTCTTCTCCCCTCCCTTCAAGCCTTTTTTTGTCCAAGCACCCATGAAAGGAAGAGCATAAAAGTAGTCATGTCTCCTGGGACATGTGGGAATGTTGTTACTGGCTGACTGAATGAGTGTATGTAGGTTATGAAAAACTCAGGATGGCCCTGGTTGGTGTGACTCAGTTGGTTGGAGCATCATTCAGTAAACCCATAGGTCATGAGTTCAATTCCCACTCAGGGAATGTGCCTGGGTTGCAGATTCAGTGCCTGGTCAGGGCACATAACAGAGGTAGCCAATCACTGTTTTGGGATGGTGGGGGGGGGGGAAGAATCCAAAAACCTCAGGATGGTTTTAGCTGAGGAGCACATTTTTCTTTTATCTCCATATCCCCATTGTAGCCTTCCTGAAACAGTGCATCATCATCAGCCTTGGTACTACGCTGTCCTGGGCCCTGGCCCACAAAGCACCGTGCACCCCATGCTGATCTGGCAGCCACTGTCCTGATTAAGGTCACTCTGGAGATGGCTCTATTCATTTGATCATGATTATTCCAATGCCTTTGAAGGAATAAGAAAAGACTAAATTTCATTACAGAAGATTCAAATTAAGTCTAGTCTCTAATTACTGTACTGGCAGTACTTGATATCCAAGTCTTTGTAACTTCTTTGGAGAAATGTCTGTTCAAATATCATATTTTAATTTGCTTTATTTATCTTGTATTGTTGAATTATAAGAGACCTTTACATATCCTGCATAACAGTCCCTTATCAGTTATAGATTTGCAAATATTTCTTTTTTAAAAATTTTATTTAGTTATTTTTCAAGTACAGTTTTCTGTCTATTTCTCCCATCCCAGCCCACCCTGCCCCACCCCGCGCTCCCCACCTCCCTCCCATTTCCACCCCCCTTAGTTATTGTCCCTGTGTCCTTTATACTTGTTCCTCTAAATCCCTCCCCTTTCTCCCCTTAAATTCCCTCCCCTCTCCCCTCTGGTCACTGTCCCCCTGTTTTCTATTTCAGTGTCTTTGTTTTTATTTTGCTTGCTTATTTGTTTTGTTGTTTAGCTAATATTTCTTCTTATTCTGTGAATTGTCTTTTCACTTTGTTGATGGTAGGTATTCTTTAAAATAAAGTTTGAAATTTTGAAGAAGTCAAACTTGGCTATTTTTTCTTTTTTGTGGCTTGTGCTTTTTATGTCATATCTAAGACACAGTTGCCCAATCTAGGGACATAAGAAATCATGCCTTATGTTTTCTTCTAAAAGTTGTACAGTTTTAGATATTTCATGTAGGTCCTCAATTCATTTTGAGTTAATTTCCGTATGTGATGTAAGGCAGAGTTCAAAGTTCAATTTTTTTTGTTAGGTATCTAGTTGTTTCAGCAGCACTTGTAGAAAGACCATTCTTTCCCCCATTGAATTAGCTTTGGATCCTGGTCAAAAATTAATTGACCACAAATGTAATAGTGTATTTCTAGCCTGTCAATTCTATTTCATTGATATGTCTGTTCTTAAACAGTGCCACACTATCTTAACTGCTGTAGGTTTGTAGTAATTTTTTGAAATAAGAAAGTAAGACAAGAAAAAAAGGAAAGTATCCTTTAACAGTGTCCTTTAAGTAGGTTAAGTCATTACCCTAAAAGTCAATAGAGAAAAAAGAATGATAATTTTTTTCAAAGCACATTGTAAAAATGTTCTCACTATAATGTAAGGTTTATTAACCATTAAGACAAACTGCTTCCCTCTTAGAATTTGAATGAAAGATTTGGAATCCAAGGGAAGAACTCTAATGGCCAAAGTCAGCTATGTTATTGTTTCTTTAAGTCTCTCTCTCCCAAGGAACTGCTTGAAAATAGTTTATTTAACCATTATATTACTCCCTGATTGTCCTGCCCATTATTCGAATGCATCTGGGCAAGGATATCTGGACTTCATGATATAGAGCATGTATTTACCACTCATTAATCTTAATGGAATAAATAATTAGCCTAGGTTTAGGGCAATGGCTCACATGGCCTTGGAAATGGCTTTACAGAATTCTAAGCTTGCACATATACACACACATGTACATCCACATCTATATGAAACTGCATTTTACACAACCCTCCCTGAAAATTGCATCCCTCCTCTAGCTAACATTGTCTTTTCCTTTTCACCTTTTAGACTTCTTAATAGAGTGAGCTAGCTCTCTGCCCCCATGTCATCTCCCATTTATTCCTACACCTACAAAAATCTGGTTTCTACTGCTTCCTCTGTGAAGGTGACCTAGATAAAGTTTCCAGTAGCCTCCTATTTACAAAAGCTAATGAACAATTTTCAGCCCTTATCTTACTGGACGACATATGACATTGTAAATTAGCTCTTCCTTTTCAAAGTTCTGCATCCCATTCTGGTTTCTGAAATAACATATTCTTCAGGTTCCTCTTGTACCTCTTCAATCATTCCTTCTTGTCCTCCTCTATGAATTCTTCTCCCTCTGCTCATTGGCTTTCATCAACTTCCATGTTTAAGTTTTATTAACACCTGTGTTCACTTGACTTTTGAACCCATGGATCCAGCCTTCAAGCTATAATGCTTGGCTATCTCTGGGCATCTCCAACTTGACATTTACAGGCCCCTCAAACTCTATTTATTAAGAACTTAGCTCTTGGTCTTCAGCAATAAGATCTCCCCTTCTCTCTCCTGCTAACTATCCCAGTCAATGTTGTCATTTACCTAGGCAAGTCATTGCTTTTCCTCCTCTCCCTTCTACCATTCCATAAAAGTGTGTCTTGTATTAAGACGCAGTCTTGTATGAGGAATTGTGTCTTCCTCATACACAACTCTCAAATCTATTCTCCCCATTACCTCTGGCACTATACTAGTAAGCCTGTCAGCATCTTTCTGGCCTAGATTATTTAGTAGCCACCTAACTCTTTATGTTTCCACTTTTACAGTTTACAATAAATTCTCTAACAGTACTCTTTCTAAACCACAAATCTGGTTATGTCTATCCTTGCTTAACATACTTCAAAGGCTTTTTTTTGTATTTAGTGTTAACTCCAAGTGCTTTAATTTGACTCATAAAAACTTAATGTTGACTTCTTTGGTTTTACTGCTCATAGCTCTATAATTTTGCACTCTATGCACCCATCATTTGAAACATATCCAAATCTTCATACATGGTTCTCTTCTTTAATTTCAGGCTTCTGTATCTTCTCTACCTTTTGCCTGGAATACTTTTAACTGTTCTTCCTGTATCCTTCCAGTCTTTATTAGGACAGCTTTTCTTTAGCTTAGTTATGTCTTCCTCTATAACACTTTTCCAGAACCATCATCAGGAACCTAAGATATATATCATTCCTATGTGATCCCATGACCCCACTGTACTTCAGTTGCTGCATTTTTCAGTTTACTCATCTAGCCTATTTCTAAGTACACCAGACTGTAATCAGTTTGAAGATAGGGATTATAACTGGTTTAAGGGCTTTATTCAGGATCTGGCAGTCAAAAAATTGAGTAGGCACTCAAAAACGTTTCCTGAATAGATGAGTAAAGAGATGAGGGTTATGGGCTCATCACTAAACATCTCTGAGCCTCACTGTCTACACACTTAAGTGGGTTTTAGAATCCTTCCTGAGAGGATTCTTTTGAGGATTATGTGAGATGAAGAATGTGAAAGCATACTGTTTGATTTCTGGCACAATGAACATGCTCCAAAAATGTTTGTGCTATCCAAATCTGAGTCTTCCATTTTAAGTATAGTTTGGTCACAAATAAATGCTCTGCACTGAAAAATGTTTAGAACTTTTCCTGCTTGGGGAGGTATCCTCTAAACCCAAGGCAGACTTCTTTAAAGTCAGATCATGTTCTTGTGGTGGTGTTGGTCAGAATTCTGAGATGCCAAAGTAGAACCCTAGATATTTAACATGATCTGTATAGATGGTTTTTATATCAGGCATGAATTTTAAATATCTATACTTGTATATATTCAGAGCAAAGGAGAGGAAAGTAACTCCTGAGACAATACAATGGGGTATTCTTTTGAATTGACTTTTGGATACTACCAGGCCAGACACTGAAATGAATTAAGTAAACCATTTATTCATTTGTTTAGAGTCATTGAAATTCTCTGTTCCAAATTCTTCCCTTGGGCATCATTCTAATTAAGTGGGTAAACCATTTCTCAAGGTACTATTTTAATGGGCTCTATTGTCTTTTTTATCTATTTATTTATCTACATATCTACTAAGTCTATGTTTAAAAGGTTGGTATGGTTGTAAGAACAGATAAAAATACTATTACTTAATTTTTATTTAAGAGGTTTAATAGATGATTTGATATAATGAATTTTATTTTGTGGGAATCTAAATTTACCCTTTACCCCTTCCTCCAATCTACTCCCCTGAATCCCAACTCCCAGCTTTTTGTGTTAGCTCCACCTCAAGGACCAACAAAGAAAATGGGAAGACTACAGATGTTGGAAAGATTCTATAGCAGATTGTGCTTATTTATCAGAAATAGGTCCTGCATAGGACACATCACACTGAGTTATACTAGGTAAATAGCTACAAAAATATAGTACATTTATGTAATGCAAGATTATTCATCATTAAAAGTCATGCTATTCTTCTTGATATAGAGAATTAGAAAATGGTAAAAGCAAAAAGTATATTAAACTACTTGACATACATACAAATATACAGCAGGCCCTATACTAACATAATTTCTTTTAATGTTATTTGTTATATAATGTTGATGGGGGAAAAACGGATTCCTAGCTGGGCCCACTCTCTCTGTGAAGTATGCACATTTCTCTCATGACTACCTGGGCTTTCTCTGGATACTCTTGTTTTTCTCCTACATCCTAAAAATGTGTGATGGAATGGTTCTTGTACAGGGTTATTCCTGTCTTGCACCCTGAGCTGCTGGGAAATTTTCTGCCCACAGCCACATGACCCTGAACTAGGATAAATGGGTTAGAAAATAATTATCTGACTTGCTTTTATTAATCTTTCTCAAACGTATGTTGGGAGGGGAAGCCAGATTGCAACCAAGAATCACTTTAATATAAACATAATCTGGACTTCTCCTCAGGAGAAAGGAATATGAATCTGTCAAACTTTAAGAAATTGTTATTATTCCTTTTCTTTTCTAAGTAAATAATCATGATTAAATATAATTTTTTTAAGTACATCCAATTGTATTAGCTTCACCCCCACAAAACCTAGATTTTCCTGACA
This sequence comes from Artibeus jamaicensis, assembly GCF_021234435.1. Classification (NCBI taxonomy): domain Eukaryota; kingdom Metazoa; phylum Chordata; class Mammalia; order Chiroptera; family Phyllostomidae; genus Artibeus; species Artibeus jamaicensis. Next base: position 11,268,466 of record NW_026521803.1, on the reverse strand, counting down.
ACAAAAGATCGCAGTTGACTTGGTTTCAGAAAGCAAGAAGGAGTGGTTACTTTTCAGCTGGTGGGGTCTGGGAAGATCTCTAGTGCAAAGCCAATTAATGAATGTTACCACCATTCCTTAGAGTGTATCCAAAAAAATTTTGCCCTGGTGGATGGAGCCTTATTTATTTATAAGAATATATTAACCACCTAGACCACACTATTTTCCTCTCTATTGATGTCCTGAGCTCTTTGCAACAAAAACTTAGGTACAGGACACCTCCCCTCTTAATTAAGAGCTCCACAAGATGGGTTGCTCCTTGTTTTTCAGCTGCCTGTGGGTTTCACTGCATTATGTAATGATATCAATTATTTTTATATTATATTGGGTTGTTTTTCATTTTTTATATTATATATTCAAAAGTGACTGTCTTTTGTACTATGAATTTGCAGAAGATGCATGATATACTTTTTATTTCTGTTGGTGTGTACAGTATATAGTCTGAGTGTTTCTTAAGATAAAAATAAATTTTTTTTATAAAAAATATTTTAGATGTATCACCAAATACTGATGTTAGTTACTGTGTTATAGCCTTTCATGTGTTGTAGCATGGACTTTCACAGAAGTGCTGCTAAGTCGGGGGTCCCTTCCCAACCTGTTCTGGGGTCACAAAGTGTCAGCACTGCAGTGCGACCAGAGCTGCCCCAGTTCTCATTCCAGTCCACCACAGTGTCTCCCAGTATTCTCTGCCCTCTTTACCCTTCCCCTGCTCTTTTAGTAAAAAAAAAAAAAAAATAAGTGTCTCTTTCAAAAATGTGCACTGTTTTCCTGCCCTGCTCTGGAAATTTCCCCATATTCAGAAGGCAAACACTTTCAAATATAAAGTGCCTCAGGTGGGCCATTTTGTCTCCAGTGCCAGTAATGAAATTATCCTGACTTCCAGCCCTTAGTGAATGCATACACACCACCACATGTGAAATGGAGCACAATTGTGCTCCTACAGCTTGTGTGTGTGTGTGTGTGTGTGTGTGTGTGTGTGTGTGTGTGTCACAGTGACAATCAGAAACAATTCAGACAAATCAAAACAAATCAGAAACAATTAGACCTCATGGATACCAATTCCCCCCTTTTCTTCTCTGAAACCCTTCTATGCATTGACTTGTAGCCATGCTTCACAATGTACATGTATTTGGAAAACATCTAAAAGAAGAGACAGAGGGGAAATACCCCAAGCTCACGACTGGCTGGATGAAAACTGTGGTCAGGGACTAATCTGTATTTCCTCGCTAGGAGCCTGAGTTGGAATGATCTGCCAAGGGACAGATAAATAACTTTCTGTGTAAAGGGGAGTCTAGTAGGAAGGAAAAGAGGTAGGGGGGAAAGGAATGGTGGAGTTCACAGCAAGGAGGTCAGAAATAAGTCTGAAAATGAAGTCTCAGAAGGAGAATCAGAATTCATTTATTTATTTAATTTTTCTCTTTCTCTCCCCGCAAATGAGAGTCCTATTAGAATAAAGGAAAAAGAAAGCTGATGACCTATTATTAACAGCTATAAAGTTTAGGAGCTCCTCCATTAGGATGTGGCGTTGCTATGGTGGTTTTTAGTCTCAGTGGTCTTTGTAGCTTGGGGGCACGTCACACACTTGTGAGAACTTTACCGGAGTGTTGATGCAATATTGTGTCACTAACTGAGTGATTTGTTTTTCCTCTGGACATTGATTGAAGAAATTCTTATTACATTTTATAGCTTGCTTGGCCTTCGTAGGAGAGTGAGGACATAAATTGGACCATAAATTGGCCTCTGTCAGAATCTACATCGAAATGACACCAAATGCATGTCATCGGGCTTGTGTTCCAGTCAGCAGCAGGAATCCACTGGTGCTTGTCATCTTGATCAAATGTTCACCTCACTCCCTTTTCCAGCTATTGCTTCTACCTTTTAAAAATGCAGTAAATATGCTGGCACATTTGCTCTTTTGATTCTGCAATATCATACAGCAAAAAGAATGCTGGTGAACTTAATTGATATGCTCCAAGTTAAGTCTCCATTGTGAGTATCAGAGGTAGGATGCACATAAATAAAAATGGAGGCAAAGAAGAAAATATATAGTTGCACCTAAAGGACAAGAAGGTATACATAACAGATATATTTATCCCACAAGTAAAGCCAAGACTTGATGATTCATGACCAGCAGAGATATGGTAGAGTTACAGAATTTGTTCTCTAGCATAAGAAATTTGTCACTTCAGTTGCTGCCATTGTGGACTCTGAACATCAAATATTTTTAAGAGTTGGCTTATGTTATCAGTGAATAAACGTAGCCATGTGAGTTAGCTGATTATTTCTCCAATATAAATATGTATTCTCATTTCAATAAGAGCAAGATTTGATGATCTATGAAAGAAATACTATCATTTTTAAATTAGGAAGTAAACTTTTTGTGTTAACGAATTCACTTTTTGGTGACTTTAACTATGGGTAATCACAGTGTGGGCTAACTTGATATAAAATCACATCCATACTGCACTTAGAAGGTGTCCTTCAAGTCAATAATTCATAACAGATATTAAAGCATATTTGCTTAGTTGAAAACCTTAATAAAATTGTAGCAATTATTTTATAAAGGTAAATATTATAAATATTTTATCAAAACATTTCTTCCAAAGAAGCTTTAGACCCAGGTGATTTATAGATGAGTTCTTTCAATTTTTTAAGCACTGGACAAGTTCCATGAAAAATAAACAGTATAGAAAACTAGAGAAGACTTGTCAATTTATTTTACAATAGGAACATCAAAACATAATCAAAATATCAAATCTCATTTTGAACATAGATATAAAAGTGCTAAATAAAATGCTAGTTATACCCCTTCAGAAAAAAAACCCTAAAATACTATCACCAGTGATGATTGTTTAAAATTAGACACATTTTAAATATATCCAAAGATCAAACAAAAAATGATATGATAGGCCAATGAACACAGCAATGAACATGTATTTAACATACCCCATTGCTGATTTTTTCAAAAGCCTTAGAAACTAGGACTAAATAAATACTTTCTCAATAAGACAACAGATATTGTTTTAATCTGTCAATTTTATTATTTGTTGTTTAAATGAGTTATGTATATATAAATGGCACAAAACTCAAAAGCCACGAGAGTATATTCATTGAGTATATTCCTTCTACCTTCATTAATCAAACTTTAAGAAAATATATTTTATTTATTTATTTTTAGAGAAAGGGGAAGGGAAGGAGAAAGAGTGGGAGAGAAACATCAATGTGTGGTTGCCTCTCATGTGTCCCTTACTGGGGACCTGGCCTGCAACCCAGGTATCTTTCCTGACTGGGAATCGAACCGGTGACCTTTTGCTTCACAGGCTGGTGCTCAATCCACTGAGCTACACCAGCCAGGGCTTAAACTTTTTCCAGATACAATCACTGTTACTGGCTACTGACTGTTTTTCTAGAGATATTCTAGGTTACACAAATAAATATATACATGTCAGATATGCTCATTAAACAGATAATACCATACCTAATAATAATATTAGAGACTTTCAAGTTAAATGAGAAAAACACCTCTATTTCTTTGAATATTTTCTGAAATTTCTTCACATTACAGTCAGACATAAATCAAACTTTTAAATATATATTTATTAGAAAGAGAAGTTATTTTTTGAAAATTATATACTAAAACACCATTTAAAAACCCTACAGAATAAACTGCAAAATTGTTAAAACTACTAAGGAGGTTTGTAAATTATCTGTAATCAAGATAATCAATCACCTAGAGCCTCTATGTAAAAATAGTGTAAAAAATAAAAGTTCCATTAACAGTGTTAACCCAAAGCAAAAGTATAAATTAACCATGAGTAAATTTAACAAGAAATAGGAGAACTATAGGTAGAATTGTTTAATTCTTTTCTGGGAATGAAAAAAAGAGACATCCCATCTGGAAAGAAAAGCTTGAAAATATACATTTGTCCATAGTTTCCAAAAGTAATTTACAAATTTAATGAATTATGGTTGAAACATCAATAATAAATTACTCATAATTTGATCAAATGCATTTGTAGTTGATATGGAAGAATGAAATATAAGATGTCAAAACAAACTTTTAGAAGTCTCTTTGCCCTACAAGTTACTGAACTTCATTATAAATGTATGTTATTAAAAGCATTAATGAGTGCTTACTTCGGCAGCACATATACTGAAAGCATTAATGAATAGTTCCCAGAAATAGGACAGATCAACAGAACAAAATAGAAATTCTAGAAAAAGACACAAATATTTCTAAGAAATTAGTGGTTGAAATGAAGTGTGCCACTGAATATATCTTTGGAACAGTCTTATTCAGTAAGTTATTTGGGAGCAAGTGGCTTATCATTTTGAACAAATTAAAATCAACTCTCTTTTCCACACTGTAATAAACTTCCATCAAAGTAAACATTAAATAAATTAAAGATTTAAATCTCAAAAACTAACCATAAAACTATTAGAAGAAAAATAGAATCACCTTATACATATCAGAATGGCAAGGGTCTGCAGTACTGACAGTGCCAATTGCTGGTGAGGCTGTGGAACAACAGGAACTCTCGTTCATTGCTGATAAAAACTCAAAGTAGTAGGACCACTTTGGAAGTCAATTTGGTAGTTTCTACAACACTGAACATACTTTTACCATGATTCAGCAAACATGCTATCGGTATTTTCCAAAAGGAGTCGAAAACTTGTCTACATAAAAACCTGCACATGGATGTTGATAGTAGCTTTATTCATAACTGCCCATGTGATACCCTTCAATAGATACATAGATAAATGAACTGTGATACTTGCAGACAATTGAATATTATTCAACACTAAAATAAGCTACCAAGCTATGAAAAGACATGGAGGAACCTTAAATGTTTATTACTTAATGAAAGAAAATTACCCTGAAAAGGCTACATGTATGAAATCAACTATATGACATTCTGGAAAAGGCGAAGCTATAGAGACAGTAAAAAGATCACTGGTTTTCAGGGGTTGGAATTAGGGGAAGGATAAATAGGGGAAACACAGAGGATTCTTCTTTAGGGGAGTGCAAATACTATGTATAATGGTGTAATAATGGATACACATCATTATGCCTTTATTGAAACCCACAGAATATACAACACCAAAGGTGAACTGTAGTGTAAACTATGGACTTTGGGTGATAATGATGTATCAGTGTATATGAATCAATTTTATCAAATGTACTGCTCTGGTGGGGGAGATTGATAATGGGGGAGGCTATGCCTGTCTGGATCAGGGGTATATGGGAAGTTACTGTGCCTTACTCTCAATTTTGCTGTGAACCTAGAATTTCTCTAAAAATTGTCGTAAAAATATCAATATTGAATCTTAGTGAAAACAAGATCTTTCTAAGCATAACACTGAAAACAAAAACTATTACAAAGGATTTTATTACATAAAATTAAAATTTCCTTAATTGAAAGTTGGAAAATTTTCAATGCCAATGACAAAGCCTATGAAATTCTGATAGCATCAAAGTTTAAAATAACTCTCAGAGATTATTTAGAAAAATACTAATAACACTAGAGGTCATGAACAACAACTGACACACAAATGCAAACATCTGACATAGCTAAATTTACATTCCCCCAAATCCCTTCCCATTTAAGTGATGGGGGAGCATGGATAAGAGAGTGACAGCAGGGCTGAGATATGAGCAGTAAAATGTGAAGAATTCCATGGCTTGGGGAGAGTGATGAGGCTAAGTCAGATAAGGAGTGAAAAATGGCCACTGTATGTAGTGACTAGGAAGGACAGAAGCCACTTGGTGGACTGGTGGGAAATGAAGGCAAGGGGGTAAAGCCAGAAAATGCAACAGTTCTTTCAGGATGCTTGGAAGGAAGAGGAAGGGCAGGGCACTTGGTGAAGGGGACTTCAGGTTAAGGTGGGAGACATATTTCCTGGTTTTGCTGATCAGAAAAATCCACAAGAAGGAGAAGTTGAATGGGTAAGTCAGAGAAAAGAAAACTGGTAGAACAGAAGTCATGAGGTCCAGAACTCTCCCTTTCCAAGTGTGAAGAGGAAAGAGGTAAGGGATGGGTAAAGTGTGGCTCCACTTGTGGGGCTGGAAGGAGGGAGCAGAGATATTCCCATCCAACAATATCCATATTTCTAGTAAAATATGTGCTTTTATGCTAAGAGTGTAAACGGAGGCTAGGGGAGGGGGTATGGATTGAAAGATTTTGAAGGCTTGACAAAGCTTCTATGTATATCATGACAGAGCAATACATGGGCATCTTTGAATGTCCATTACATGAATGCCTGGTCATGGTTCTCTCCAACAGTGATTAGAATATTGAGCACACCCACAGGAAAAGACGAGTAGAAATTTTCCAGGAGTTAGCCATAAGGATGATCATAAAAGGACAACAGGATGGTAAGGTTGAGGATTGTAGGAGGAGAGTGACTGAAGTGATTTTTTGTGAAATCTGAGCTGGAGAGAGAAGGAAATGAAAATATGAAAAGGCTTATCAGTAAAGAAAAAGCTGACAAGAGGTTCTGGTGAAGCTTTCTCAAAAGATACATGATTTTTTGACAATCTCGTGGCATGCTGTGCTCCATCCAGTCAACTGTTCTCTTCTGTGTTCTCATCTGCATATGGGCAGCACTTCTTTCTCTCCAGATTCAATCTCCCACTGTTCCCTATTTTTGCCTCTCTCTGGAAATGTTGTCTCATAGCTAACAAATGTCTCTGTCTCTTGAAAGCCTTCACTGAAAGTCCTATTTGCCTCCCCCTCTCTTCACCCCCATCGTAGTAAAGCCTTTTATGATCCTGCATGTTAAGAACTGGAGAAGGAGACTATTGCAAAGAAGACAAATGCCTATTGAAAGTTACATTTCACAGACTCACTTGAAACGTTCCAAATGTGAGAGTTCTTTGTGTTGTTCTACTCAATCCCCTCCTAGTCATCAGGTAGGCTCAGCCACAGTTCAGGAGTTGATGGAATCCCTGCTGAAACTCCATACTAAAAAATGGGAATTTGTGTTACAGTTTCACTCTCACTCAGAGGTTTCTAACAATGAAGAAATTCTCCACACCATCAGGGTGGCTATGATTTGCCAAAATTCTCAAGAGAGAGAAGTCTGACTTAAGTAAAATTTGTACTGCTTTACTTTTTTTTCCTCTACAGAAAAATCTTTGAAAATCTCCTTGAACCATTTTCTTCACATTATTGAAGAGATCTTTCCAGAATCTCACTTTAGGCATAGTTGATAAAGAGGGTCCATCAATATGATTCACAGTTCATAAACTTGTCTAATGAATGAGAAAACTTATGAAGAATTCTTATTAGGTATAGTTGTTCCCCCAAGTTTTCTACCCCCATAATCTTTTCTTTCTTCAAAGTGTTCCTCTTTGATAATATTTTGTTAAGTTTCCCTTGGGAATAACAGAGCTATCAACCAAAACTGTATACTGATCATACTTGGTTTTCAAAATTAGTCTTCATAGTGATTAATCTGAGTACTTAAAAAATTCCCTGATACAATAAAGTGATTTCCTAAGACCTGAATAATATTTGATCTTCAACTATCTCCACTTCAGAGCTGAAGTTGGTAGTCAAAATGCTGGACAGACAGACATGAGTCAGAGGACAGGACAAATTGGGTAGGTAGATAAGGCAAGACAAATGATCTACTAATTAGAGATCTCATATGACTTTGTGTTCCTATATTAATATGTATTATATTAACTAAAATTAATCCTCATACCTACATGCAAACACATGTATACTATCAGATATATTTATATCTTACTAGGAAAATGACAAATCTCAGGCTTGTTTATTATTACTACTATTACTAATTACCATTTATTGAAAACTTCACTTGGGTTGTGAATTGTACTAAATAAATAGTTTATATACATTGTCCTATTAAATTCTCACAATTCTATGAAGTATTGTTAGCCCACTTTTCAGTTACAGAAAATGAGGATTAGAGAGTATTAGTAACCTTACACTGTGAAAAATAAATAATGAATGGATGAGATTGGAAGCAGAGAAACCAATTATGGGATTATTACAGTAAATAAGGTGAGAAAGAATGATGGTTAGGACCTGGTAATGTCAGAGGGGAGATTTCAGGCCAGAGTTTTCTGGCTTCACCCTCTTCCTCTTAATTTTGTTCCAGCTATGGAAACTAACTAACTAACTAACTAACTAACTAACTAACTAACCAAGTAATCAACTAACTAAAAAGTTATGCACCAGTTATGGTGTATTTAAGGTGTGATCTTACAAAGGGGAGTCAAGAAGAAAAGGCAGAACCCAGATCCACCATACATATAATAGAAAGAAAATTAGAGGTGAGTTCTAAGTCTGTGGTCCCAAATTTTAGTGTATAGAGCGAATAATCCTCTATAAAAGCTTTAAAATGCAGACTTTTTTTCTACCTCCCCAAAGTATTATATACTAGGTTTGAAGGCGGGGCCTAGAATCTATACCTTAAAAAAGTACCCAAGTTGATTTTGATGCAGGTAGTCCTTGGACTGTTCTGTGAGAAATGCTGCTCTGAGCTATGGACAAGAGAGAAGATACTGTGCAAACCAAGTGAAAGACTTGATGAGTAAACAAACCGGTGATGGAGCTTGCTCTCCCAATATCATATTTGGACAAATAGAGGCCAAACCTGGACAGAACTTTATTTTTCCAGAGATCAGAAAAATAACCAGAGGCAAAAACTCAGCTCAGTTTTGAGAGTGAGAACTGGGAAAGGTCAAGCAGAAGAACCTTAATGCCAGCATTGAGGAGAAACTTACCTGTTATAGATAATCCCCATCACATTGTATTTTGATGCACCTGAGTTATATATTTTTTCTGGTTGATTTCAGAATGGATGGGAGAAGCTGGGATAGGTACATATTTAACAAAAAAAATCACCATTCCTCCCTTTTTAAAAATAGTTTTTATATAGTCAGTGAATATTTACTGAATATCAGCTATGTCCTAGGATCTGTGGTAGGACTACAACATAAACCAAAAATTTGATATAATATTCATTTCCTCAAAGAATCAAAAGCTCCAGGGGAGGAAATGTTTAGAAATACTTTTCTAAAGAAGAAATATTAACTTTCTTCAAAGAGAAGAAAAAAGATTAACTTTCCAAGGAGATTAGGAAATATTTTCCCTGAGTGAGGTCTGGAAGAGTACAGGTAGTGATGGGATATAAGGCTGCTGATGGTCATGGGCCAGAGATTGAAGAACTTTGGTGAACCCTCCTATGGCCCGAGGTTCATAAATGCAGAATCTCTGAGAGCTGAATACTTCCTTGGACAGTTCCAGAGCATCCATGAATCACCTAAAATTTAGTGTAAACTTTGGTGCTTATTTGTCCTTTTCTTGGAAATTCACATATATTGTCAGATTCCCAAGAGATCCTTGATCCAAAATGTTTAAAAAACAAAGTTATAAATACAAGGGAAGAAATAGCGATTTTTTAAACCAAGACATTATGTCTGATTTGCCTTTTGGAAATAGAACTTCTGCTGTAGGATGGAGAATTGATGGAGGGAAAGGCCAATGAACGGGAAACCTCCTAGGGGACTGCTGCAGTGACAGTGGTGGAAGATGAAGAGGCTTGCCCTCAGAGAGGGGTAATGCAAATGAAGAGAAACAAATGGAGTTGGGAGCCGTGTCTGCGGTCTTGGGACAAACTGGGTACAGAAATGATGGAGAGGGAGTAGTCAAAGATGATTTCCACATCTCTTGCTTTCAGGACTGAGTGAAAAGTTGTTTGGCCAGAGAAAGAATCCAAATTTTATTCAACAGACACTGCCAAGTAAGTACTAAATTCCGTCTCATTCTAGAACTTGTGTTATGGAGTAAGTGAACAATAAAATGCGATAAAAATGAGAGTGAAGTAGAGCAGGAGGAAGAGGCAAAGGAGAAGAAGGAAAAGGAGAAAATATCCCTTCCTCTCAAGAGATCTTTGAGAAAGAGTCAGACCACAGAGGGTCCCATAAGCCATTATAAACCTTAGGTTTTTTGTGTAGGTGAAACTGTAGCCATTGTTAGATTTTCAATAGAGGACTGTCATGATCTGACTTCTGTTTTAAAAGGATCACTCAGACTACTCTGTAAAAAGTAAACAGTAAATGGATGAGATTGGAAGTCAAGAAACCAATGATGAGATTTTATAGTAAGTCAGGTGAGAAAGAATGGTGGTCAGGACCAGGTTGATTTCACAGGGGTGGTAGCAGAAGGTGTCAGATTCTGAATAAATTTTGAAGAGGACACTAAGATTTTCTGACATATTGGATTGGAGTGAAGGATAGAGTTAAGAAAGACTCACATTTTTTACCTGAACAACTAGGATAATGGAGCTGCCGTTAACTGAGAAGTGGAAGGCTGTGGAGGATTATGACTTCAGTGGAAGATCACTTCAGTTTGAGGTTGTTAAATATGAGGTATCTAGCTGGTATCAAAGTGGAAATGTCAAGAAGGCAATTGGATATATGAGTTTGGCACTCATGGGTGAGATCTGTACTGAAGATATAAATTTGGGAGTTTGTCAGCATATAGATGTCACTCAAAGTCATAACACCAGCAGAGCTCAGTAAGGATCTGATTGTAAGGAAAGCGAAGAGGACCAAAGACTGAGGCACTCTTGTGTTAGGAGTTGGGGAAAAGAGAAGGAACTGTTCTAATACTGCTCTTAATTACATTTTTATCAATGTGGTACCTAAGATAAAGAAGGTTGGGGAGAAAAGGCCAAGTTTAAATCCTAACTCCCTCACCTGTTAATAGCTGTATCACTTTGGTCAATTTGCTTTATTCTTAGTCATTGGTTTTCTCATTTTTTAAAATATAAATAATAATGCATCTACTTTATAACTTTGTTGTAAGGTTAAATGATAGTTATTGAAGGTTATTTAGGATGGTGTTTGACACATGGTAGACACTCAGTAAATGTTGTTTGTTATTCTTATCATTATTTTGCTTTCCAGTTCTCCCTGAGATGGAGCCAGAGGACATCTATACTCTGAGACACAGTCCCAGTAATACTTATGTGCAAAAGAGACAAAGAACATAAGCTCTTGGAGCCTGAAACTTAACCTGAGTCCTAGTGCAGCTGACTGGGTTACATTTCAGAACACTTGCTCTTCCTGTGTCTCATCTTCTTCCAAGTTCCCATCATGCTTCCACCATGCTTCCTCTTGATTAGGGTATTCATTATGTACTATTGCACTTGATGCCAGGGAATCAGTTTGATGCAGTTATGACCTTAAAGACAGTCTCTTACTAGATGCTTAGCTTTTAAATGTTTGGTTAGAGTATCCTGCTTCTCAGTATGGCAATTTAAAACACAAGGATTTTAGATTGTTCTGAAATTCAGAACAACAAGACTATTTGTGGCAAATACTGATTGAGACCCAACCTTTAGATTCTACCAACGTGGCTCTCAGTTTTTCCTAGTGGCCTCTCCTCTGCATGAATCTGGGGAGAGCAGAAGAACTTCAATTTCACTATAAAACACAAGAGGGAAAGGCTCTATAAAAAGTTTGGTTACTATACATTGCATATCACATATAGTCATTCTTGTACTTCATCATAAAGATAATATATGTTTGTAAATTGAAAATAAACAATGACAAGGAAAGAAATATTGAAAAAATATAATTAAAAATACTGTAACAGCTGACAGATTAGTGGGTTAGAAAAAAATGCAGCTACGGAAGACAGTTCTGAAAATAATGAAGCAACGGAGAATGAAGTTAATGAGATTGAGAAAATGAAAAAGGAGAATTTACAATACCATCACACACACACACAAATTAAAATATGGGCTCCAATCTAACGTACCCTTATTAAGCAGAAGTACTTCTGGCCCTCTGATTTTCATCAAGGTACAGAATAATTTGGTGTGCTCCAATCATCTAGAAAACAGGTTGACTTATACAGTCTACATTTTAGACACATCAACAATCCTCAAACATCAAGCTGTCTTTATACCCACCTGTGATTCAGAAGCAACCTATAAGCTTTAAATGAGACAAGCAAAGTTAAAAAAACACCAAGGAAAAAAAAAGAAAAGGTCCATTTGTTTGCCAAGTGTTCCTCTCCTCCCTACAGGGCCCTGAACCTAGAGTGGGCAGTCTATAAATCTTGATGACAGTGTGCTGACTTTATTTTTGTGCATTATTTTGAAGGCCTAATTTTATATATATAATGAAATGTAGGTAGGCTTGTGGTGTCTTAAATAAATTTGAGAAGAGAAATGAAACTAAGCTATGACATAACCATTTAAAAAACCTTAATTTATGGAAAGAAATGCAAACGAAATTTTCAAATAGTTTCTCAAATAAGCACATTTGCATATATTTTTATTAATTTAAAATATAATTTTGTAAGTGATTTTTCATTCTATATTATATATACTCCATCACTAATTCATTTATTTAACAATGTTAACTGGGCATCTATCGTTGTTAGTCACTGTTTTAGAACAGGGATACAAAGAACTTAACATATACTCACACTCAGTAATTTTGCACCTTCAGGAGCGAGAGAGAGAAGGTGGCGCCTACTATCACTACATATGATAGAAGCTTCAGAGATATATGCTTAAGGTGCTTCAGGGATCTTGACCCAGGAACACCTAGAGGGGAACTTGGGGCCAGGTGCAAATTCCAGAGAAAGCCACTCAAAAGAGTAAAGGGTATTTCAGACAGAGAAGGTCACATTATGAAGGCAAGAGACTCCACAGCTTGTTCCTGGGCCAGCATGTCTTCTCTTGGCTTGGGGGGTAAGTGTGAAGAAGGAAGTAACGGCAGAAAAGGCTGGAGACCTGGGCATAGATCAGGTCATGAAAGACCACGTGTAGCTGCCAACACCTTTAGGTTTTATCCAGAATGTGAGGAAGCACCTTTGAACAATGTAGAGGAATGACATGGCAAGTTAGAATTTCAGAAAGATTACTGTAGATGAAGCAAAGAAAGGTTTGAAGGGAGTCGTATTGCGATTAAGGAAATGATCTAGTTATGATGAGGATGACCCACCTTAAATTAGAACAATAACAGAAATAGCAAAACAAAAGACAAAGGTAGAAATTAAGAGTCATCCAGAACAGTGATTTTCAACCTTTGCCATCTGGTGGCCCATATAAACTAATTACCAAAATTCTGCAGTACGCAAAAAATATAGTTTTTCCCAACTTGACAGCAAAAAAAAAAAATAGGTATAATTCACTCACACTGGCTGGCTATTGTAGTGTTGACTGTTTTTGTTTTTTAATTTGACAACATAAGAGAAAAGAGGTCAGTGCCCTGACTGAATAGACAGGTATTGCATGTTTTAAAAATTCTTGCAGCACACCTGTTGAAAATTGCTGACCTAGATGAGTGGTTCAAGTTGTGGAGTCTAATAAATGTGAAAGAGGGAGAAGCTGGGCCTGCAGGCTTGCAGTTTGAAGAAGTGGGTAGTTGATGGAGTCATTTAGGATGGTAAGGAATTCAGGAGAAGGAGAAGATTTGGGATGGGAAGATATGAGTTTGTTTTTTTTTTAACCTATTAAGACACCTCTTGTTGACTTCAGGATAGAGAAGACTAATAGATATTTGTGAGGTATTTTTAATGACTTACTGGGATTTATTGATTTCAAGATTTTTAAAGATGAGTGGTAAAAGGCAATAGTGACTTCGGGGATTGCCCTAAAATTAAACGTCGCTACAATTGAACTGACACAATTGAGCTGTATACAATATTTTTAAGTGCAGCTCATCTCTGGTTTCTCTTAGTGTTCTTCTTCCTCCAAGTTGTATTCCTCTGTTTTGCTGATGATGATAGTGATGACAGAAATTCTCTCTCAATTTGAGCTACAGATCACAGTTTACACAGGTAATTCCTAAAGTCATTTGCAACTTCAGAAGGCTTCTTTTGTAGCTTTTACTTGGAGTCTGTCCAGCTCCTTGTGAATTCTTTCCTGTCCCTGTCTTAGGAGTTTTATTTCTTCATTAATTCTGAGCTTTTCCCTGAAAAAAAATCTCTGAATTATAAGAAGCTGAGGCAACTCTCCTCATCAGTAAAATAAGGAACTCAATGTAGATGATTTCTAAGACCATCTCCAGCTCTAAAAGAGTCTATGATTTTGTACTTAACAATAGCATGGCATCAACTTCCATCCTAAAGTCCTTTTTGTTCCATGCAAATTGTCATTTTGCCTCCTTTATAATATCACTGTAAGTTGGTGCAGGTGGTATGATAAGCTTATGGTTAAGAAAAGATTTTCAATTAGGAACATTTGGGAAAAGATAAACAGTATCCTTGATGGGAGACCAAGAGGGGTCTAGTCTGAGCTTCTTTCATGAAGCATCTCCAGTGTGAACGTGAGTATTATATCTGGGGTTATACTGAGAGGACTGAAAGAAGACACATTGTAAACTTGGATTCCACTATCTAAACCACACCATCCAGAGTGTGCTAGGACTTAACAGTTTCATAAATCCTGCAATTACTGTTTTTTTAAATGTATTTTTGTGATGTGTTTTAAAAGTGGCAATTTGTTAAATGTAAATATTAAAAATGTACCAAATTTTTTATAATGCTATTTAGACATTTCTTTATTTTTCTTTTAATCTTCCTCATGTTGATTTTTCCTTTTTAATTGAATTTATTGGGGTGACATTGGTTAATAAAACTATATATGTTTCAGGTGTACAATTCTATAATACATTATTATCTATTGTATTGTGTGTTCACCACCCCAAGTCAAGTCTCTTCGCATCACCTTTTACTCTCTGCTACCTCCTTCATCCCCCTTTCTTTCTGGTAATCATTATATTGTCTGTGATAATGAAGTTCTTTTTTCCCTAAGCTCTTCACCTTTCACACCCAGCCCTGCAAACTCATCCCCTCTGACAGCCGTTAGAGTTTTTTTTTTTTTAATCTATGAGTCTGTTTCTATTTTACTTGTCAGTTTATTTTGTTCATTAGATTCCATAGATGAGTGAATTCATGTTATTTATCTTTTTCTGACTGGCTTATTTCACTTAGCACAATGCTCTCCAGGTCCAACCAGGCTGTTGCCAATCCCTCCATTTTATGGTCATGTAGTATTCCATTGTGTAAATGTACCACAGATTTTTTATCCACTCAACCACTGGTGAATACTTGGGCTGCTTCCAAATCTTGGCTATGGTAAATAACTCTGCAATGAACATAGGGGCACATATATTTTTTGAATCAGTGTTTTGGGTTTCCTCAGATATAGTCCCAGAAGTGAAATCACTGAGTTAAATGGCAGTTTATCTTTTAATTTTTTAAGCTAGATCCAAACTGCTTTCCACAGTGTCTGCACAAATCTGCATTTTCACCAACAGTGCACGAGGGTTTCCTTTTCTTTGTATCCTCACCAACACTTGTCATTTTTTGATTTATTGATGATAATCATTCTGACTGGTGAAAGGTGATATCTCATTGTAGTTTCAATTTACATTATTCTGATGATTAGTGACATTGAGCATCTTTTCATGTCTATTGGCCATCATATGTCCTCTTTAGAGAAGTGTCTGTTCAGGCTCTTTGCCCATTTTTTAATTGGATTGATTTTTGTTTGTTTCTTTTTAGTGTTGAGTTCTAGAAGTTTTTGATATAGTTGGGATATTAACCACTTATATATTCTCCAGTTCAGTGGGTTGTCTTTTCATTTTGTCAATGGTTTCCTTTGCTGTGTAAAAACCTTTTAGTTTGATGTAGTCCCATTTTTTTCTTTTGTTTCCCTTGCCTGAGGAGATGTGTCAGAAAAAAAATATTGCCATGAGGAATGTCCAAGATTTTGCTGCCTATGTTTTCTCCTAGGATTTTTATGGTTTTTAGTTTAACATTTAAGTCTTTAATCCATTTTGAGTTTGTTCATGTGTATGGTGTAAGAAAGTTGGTCTAGTTTTACTTTTTTGCATGCAGCTGCCCAATTTTCCATAACCATTTACTGAATAGACTTTCTTCACCCCACTATATATTTTCCCTCCTTTGTCAAGTATTTTTTAAATATATTTTATTGATTATGCCATTACAGTTGTTCTATTTCCCCCCTTCATTCCCTTCCACCCTGCATACCCCTCCCCTACCATTCCCCCCCTTTAGTTTATGACCATGTGTCTCAAGTTCTTTACATTCTATATTTCCCATACTACTCTTGCCCTCCCCCTATCTATTTTCTACCTACCATCTATGCTACTTATTTTCTGTACCTTCTTCCCCCTTCTCCTCCCACTCCCCTGTTGCTAACCCTCCATGAGATCTTCATTTCTATGGTTCTGCTCCTGATCTAGCTGTCCTCTTAATTTGCTTTTGTTTTAGGTGTGATTGTTAATAACTGTGAGTTTGCTGTCCTTTCACTGTTCATCTTTCTTATCTTCTTTTTCTTAGATAAGTCCCTTTAACATTTCATATAATAAGGGCTTGGTGATGATGAACTTGAATTTGATCTTATATGAGAAGCACTTTATCTGCCCTTCTATTCTAAATGAAAGCTTTGCTGGATAGATCAATCTTGGATGTAGGTCTTTGGATTTCATGACTTGGACTACTTCTTTCCAGCCCCTTCTTGCCTGTAAGGTCTATTTTGAGAAATCAGCTGACAGTCTGATAGAAGCTCCTTTGTAGGTGACTGTCCCCTTATCTCTTGCTGCTTCTAGGATTCTCTCCTTCATTTTAATCTTGGGTAATGTAATGATGATGTGCCTTGGTGTGTTTCTTCTTGGGTCCAACTTCTTTGGGACTCTCTGAGCTTCCTGGATTTCCTGGAAGTCTATTTCCTTTGCCAGATTGGGGAAGTTCTGCTTTATTATTTGTTTGAATAAGTTTTCCACTGGTGGCTGTTCCTTTCCCCCTTTGGTACCCCTATAATTTGGATGTTGGAACGTTTAAAGATGTCTTGAAGGTTCCTAAGCCTCTCCTCATTTTTCTGAATTCTCATTTCTTCATTCTTTTCTGTTTGATCATTGTTTTCCTCTTTCTGGTCCACTTTTTTTATTTGAGTCCCAGTTTCCTTTCCATTACTATTGGTTTCCTGTTCATTTCCCTTCATTTCAATTAGTTTAGCCTTCATATGTTCCTCTAATTTGCGACTATAATCAACCAGTTCTGTGAGCATCCTGATCACTAGTGTTTTAAACTGTGCATCTGAAAGTTTGGCTATTTCTTCATCACTTAGATTTATGGGCTCTGGGGCTCTGAGTTGTTCTTGAGCCATGTTTTGATCTGTTCATGCCTGTTACGTATGAGGGGCAAAGCCTTAGGTGTTCACCAGGGCGGGGCCACCCAGGTCGCTGTTTTATGACACTGTATGTGGGGCCAGGGTCAGAGAGGGACAATGGTGGTCCCCTGTGCCACTTTCTGCCACTGGGGCCTGCGCAGTCCATCTCACTGCTAGCTCTTCACTGCTTTATCTGCGCGTGAATGTGTGACCTCGATCAGCCCTCAGTGGGCCCACCGCCCTGCGTCCTCAGTGGGTCTGCCTGCTACTCTACACCTGGGATCTGCCCATGGCTGTCGGCGTGCCTGGGTTGCATGCCTGGGTTGATCCGGTGGATCTTTCCTCCCTGACCCTGCTCTGCTGCTGGCTCTGCCCCTCTTACCATTTTGGCTGAAGGGTTTGTTGTTGTCAGACTTCCGTATAGTTCAATTTTCTTTGGTTTGGCTGTGTTTTTCTTGATAAAACTTTGTTGTTTTTAAACTTGTTTGTGTGAGAAGGTGAAGTGCTTCCACCTACACCTCCGTCTTGGTGGAAGTCCCTCCTTTGTCAAGTATTAATAGATATGAAGATGTGGGTTTGTTTTCTGAGCTCTCTATTCTGGTCCATTGATTTATATGTTTATTTTTATGGCAGTGGCAGGCTGTTTTGATTACTATGGTCTTATAATATACTTTGATATCAGGTAGTATGATTCCTCCAATTTTGTTCTTCTTTCTCAAGATTGCTGTGGCTTTTGTGGTTTCATACAAATGTCTGGACTATCTGTTATAGTTCTGTGAAATACATCATTAGTACCTTGATAGGAATTGCATTGAATCTATAGATTCCTTGGAATCATATGGACATTTTAATTATGTCAATTTTTCCAATCCATGAACACACTATAAGCTTCCCTGTATTTGTAAGTTTTTCAACTTCTTTAGTGTCTTATAATTTTGCAAGTACAGGTTTCTGACATCCTTGGTTAAATTTACTCCTAGGTATTTTTTGGATGCAATTATAAATGAGACTGTGTTCTTAATTTCCTTTATGAGTTTATTATTGGTGTATGGAAATGCAGATGATTTCTGGAAATTTATTTTATATCCTGCTACAGTACTGAATTTATTTATCAGTTCTAACAGTTTTTTTGGTGGAATCTTTAGGGTTCTCTCTATATAGTATCAACACATCTGCAAATATTGACAGATTTACTTCTTCCAACCCAGATGCTTTTTTTTCTTCTTATCTGATTTATGCAGCTAAAACTTCCAGTACTACCTTTAATAAGACTGGTAAAAGTGAACATCCCTGTCTTGTTCCCTATCTTAAGAAAAACACACAGTTTTTGCCCATTGAGTATGATGTTGGCAATGGGGTTGTCATACATGGCCTCAATTACCTTAAGGTAGGTTCCCTCCATTCCCACTTTGCTGAGAGTTTTTAACATAAATGAATGCTGAATTTTATCAAATCCCTTTTCTACATCTATGGATATGATTATATAATTTTTATCTTTGATTTTCTTTATGTGATGTATCAT
This sequence comes from Artibeus jamaicensis, assembly GCF_021234435.1. Lineage (NCBI taxonomy): Eukaryota > Metazoa > Chordata > Mammalia > Chiroptera > Phyllostomidae > Artibeus > Artibeus jamaicensis. The sequence goes on along the minus strand of NW_026521803.1, from coordinate 11,249,712 downwards.
ATTTATTGATTTGTGAATGTTGTAACAACATTGCATCCCAGAATAAATTTCACTTGATCATGGTGTATGATATTTTTACTATAGTTCTTGATCAAATTTGCTAATATTTTGTTAGGATTTCAGCATCTATATTTTTGGGGAATATTGACCTATAATTTGCTTTCCTTATAATGTTTTTTATCTGGTTTAGGAATTGGGATAATGCTGGCCTCATAAAATGCATACAAGTCTTCCCTTTTTGTAATAGTCTGAGGATAGGAGTTAATTCTTTTTTGAATATTTAGTAATATTCTGCTGTGAAGCCATCCAGTCCAAGAGTTTGGTTTATTGGGAGTTTTTTTTTTAATTACTGCTTTAATTTCACTAATTTTAATTTGTCTATTCAGATTCTCTGATTTTTCCAGATTCACTTTTGGAAGATTGTATGTTTCTAGGAAACTAGCCTTTTCTTCCAGGTCATCCAGTTTGTTAACATGAAGTTGCTCATAATACTTTCTAAAAATATTTTATATTTTATTGGTGTATCTTGTTACTTCTGTTTCATTTCTGACTTTATTTATTTTGGTCTTCTCTCTTTGTTTCTTGATGAGTCTAGTTAAATATTGGTCAATACCATTTATCTTTTCAAATAATTATCTCTTGGTTTTGTTGGTCTTTTGTATCATATTTTAGGCTCTATTTTGTTTATTTTTGCTCTGATCTTTATTATTTCCTTCCTTCCACTCACTTTGGGCTTGGTTTGTTGTTGTTTATCAAGTTCCCTTAAGCTTAAGGTAAATTGTTTATTTGAGATTTTTCTTGTTTCCTGAAAAAGTCCTGTGATGCTATGAATTTTCCTTTTAGGATATCTTTCACTGTGTCCCATTGGTGTTGGGGTTGTTGTGTTCTCATTTTCACTTATTTTAAGATATCTTTTAATTTCTTCCTTGATCTCATTGTTAACCCATTCATTGTTAGTAGCATGTTATTTAGCTTTCATATCTTCTAGTTTTTTAGGGGTTTTTTTTGTGATTGATTGACTTGTAGTTTTATACCATTGTGATCAGAGAAGAAAGATGTTTGATATGATTTCAATCTTCTAAATTTATTGATATTTGTTTTATGTCCTAACATGTGGTCTATACTAGAAATTGTTCCATGTGCCCTTGAAAAGAATGTACCATATTTTTCAGACCATAAGACATACCTAGGTTTTAGAGAAGAAAAATAGGAACATTTTTTTGAAGCAAAAAATGTGGTAAAATATTTACTAACATAAGTAACATAATATTTCACTAATGTAAATGTAAACAGAACTCAACAGCAGCATTAACAACCATTATTCCTCCCAAATTTGGGGGTGCATCTTATGGTTTAAAAAATACAGTATATTCTGCTCCTTTGGGGAGAAATGCTCTGAAAATATCTATTATATCCATGTCATGTAGTGTGTCATTTAAGGGTTTTGTTTTCTTGCTTATTTTCCATCTGGAAGATATATATAATGATGTCAATGGGGTGTTAAAATCCCTTACTCTGACTGTATTACTGTCATCCTCTCTCTTTATTTCCACCAAGATTTGCTTTACATATTTAAGTGATCCTATGTTGGGTGCACAAATGTTTACAATCCTCCTGTTAGACTGCTCCCTTTATCATGATGTAGTGTCCTTGTCTGTTACTATAGCCTTGGTTTTAAGGCCTATTTTATCAGATACAGGTATTGCTACTTTAGCATTATCTTCATTTCCATTTTCTTGAAATATCGTCCTCCATCCCTTCACTTTTAGTCTGTATGTATCTTTTATTCTGAGGTGAGTCTCTTGTAGACAGCATGCATATGGGTCTTGTTTTCTTACTCCTTTAGCTACTCTATATTTTTGAAGCATTTTAGCCATTTACATTTAAAGTGATTATTGATAGGTACATATTTATTGTTACTTTATCCTTTTGATTATTTTCCTGTGTTTTTTCCTCCTCCTCCTCCTCTTCTTCATTCTCCTCCTTATTCTTCACAGGACCTTTAACATTTCTTGTAATGCTGGTTTGATGGTAACAAACTCCTTTAGCTGGGAAGTTCTTTATTTTCCTTCAATTTTAAATAATGGCTTTTCTGGGTAAAGTAGTCTTGGTTGAAGTTGTTTGCTTTTTATCACCTTGAATATTTAATGTCAATTCTTTCTGTCCCAAAATGTTTCTGTTGAGAAATCAGCTGACAGTCCCTTTTAGGTAAGTGTCTTTAACTTGTGACATTGATGAGTCTCTTTTTGTCTTTAACCTTTGCTACATTAAATGTGATGTGCCTTGGAGTTAGCTTCTTTGGGTTCATCATATTTGGGACCCCAAGTGCTTCCTGGAATTGTGTGTTTTTTTCTTTCACCAGGTTAGAGAAATTTTCAGTCATTATTTCTTCAAATAGGTTCTTGATCTCTTTTTCTCCCTCTTCATCTTCTGGTACCCCTATGATATGAATATTGTTTCACTTCATGTTGTGCCCAAAGTCCCTTAACTTATCCTCATTTTTTAAAATTCTTTTTTTCTTTTTGCAGCTTTGATTGAATGTTGTTTTTCTACTTTCTCTTCCAAACACTGATGTCATTCTCTGCTCCATTCCACCACTGCTTATTCCTTCCAGTATATTACTCATTTTAGATATTGTATTTTTCATTTTAGATTTTGTATTCTACATTTCTGACTGATTCTTTTTTATGGTTTCCATGTCTTTTTTTCCATGCTATTGAGCATTCTTATAATCATTTAAAAATTTTTGTATCTGATAAATTGCTTGCCTCCACTTCATTTATCTCCTTTTCTGAAGATTTCTTCTATTCTTTCATTTTCAGCCTGTTTCTTTGACTCCCCACTTTGGCTACCTCTTTTTGTTTGTTTCTATGTAATAGATAAATCTGCTATGATTCTCGGTCTTCATGGAGTGATCTTACATAATAGATGTCCTGTGAGGCTTGGTGGTGTAGCCTCCTAGGTTACCTGAGCTGGATGTGCCAGGAATGTCCCTTTTGTGTGTTATATGGGCCATCCTGTTGCAATTGAGTCTTGATCGCTATTGGCCTCCTCATGCCCGGGAACAACCATCAGGCTGGCTGACCATGAGGCTTAACCCCAACTACAGCATGCAATCTGCTGGGCAGGTGCTGATTGCACAAAGAAAAAATCACCTCAGCAGTGTTTGGTTCCTTCAGAGAGGATATCCTTTTGGATATGCCACTTTTGAAGCTTTTTGGATCCTTCTCTGATGTTATCTGAAGCTGACTACTGGGTATGTTGGTTCAGAGTCTCTTGGGAGAGACTCTGGTGTAGTCCAAAGTCCAGTGCTGCCTGTTGCTAGCTCTGGAAAAACTGTTGGAAATGCAAGTGACCCATAGTTTGTGGTGTCTCTGCTCAGGCTGGATGTGCATGGGAGGGACCAAGCTGTTTAATAAGGTTGGCTTTTACCAGCACCAGGCCCAGGAGCATGGTCCCAAAAGTGCCAAAGCATCTCAAAATCCACATCTGCCTGCCTCTGCCTGCCAGCTGCCTATTAGTCTCAGCCACTGAAAGAGCGTCTGGTGGTACTCCAGTTACATGAGGTAGGTTCTCGATGAATCACTAGGTAGGGGCGAGTAGTGTTTAGCAAATTGGTATAGGCTCAAACTCAGTGTCAATGTCAGGTCTGATGCCTGACAGTGCATTGACAGTGTCAATGTCAGGTCAGAAAATGTCCTTAGGTATACCAAGTTTAACCACCACCTATTGGCTGCTCACACACCTTTGTGTTGAAGCAGCATCTCAGGGAGTCACCAGGGTGAGGCAAGGAGAGCTTATCAGGCAAAAAAGACCAAGTTGTGGCCATGTAAAGGAAACACACTGCTCCAGTCAGGAATGCAAGGGAAAAATGGCCCCTGTCCTAGAACCAAACAACTCAGTCTGTTTCAGATTCTGTTGGAAAGAGACAAAACCCTTTTGCAGGGTGGGGCTTCTGGGAGTTGGGTGGTTGGGGCTAGTGCATGACCCATTAGGGGGAGTTGCTGGTCAAGCTCTGGGAAGGTGGGGGTGTGGCCCCCACCCCAGGGCCACACAACTCAGTCTGTCCCAGATTTTGCCCCGACCTCAGCAAGGTGGAGCCAGTAGAAGTCAAGCAGGTGGGGCTTTCAGAGCCCAGAGGGTGGGTCTCTTCTGAGCTGAGAGGGTGGTTCTAGTAACTCTCCTATGAAGGGCAAGCACTGGTCAGGTTCACAGGAGAGTGGGGGGAATAGCCCTACCCCAAAGCCACTCAACTCAGTCACTGAAACCCCATGAGTGTGTCCAGATCTGTACACTCTGGCCACAGCAACGGACTCCTCAGCAGGGCAAAAACTGCACAGGGTGGGGCACACAGGGGCCCAGAGGGTGGGGCCATTATTCTCCCCCTGGCTGATACCAAAAAGAAGGGAGTGTTCCACCCAAGAAAGATGATGTCTGTGGTATGGGAGAATGACTCAGCACAGAGGTCCTGGTGGCTGTTCCCCAGAGCCACAAATCCCTGTTTCTCCTCATAAAAAACTCTAGTGCCCTCTGACCTCCCTCTGCCACAGCCTTCTGTGAGTGGCTGTGAATGAACTTCTGTGTGTTGGTCCTGTAAGAGGACACTGTGTCCCTAGCAGACTGTCATCTCTCCAGTGAACTCTTGTCTCCCCTGATAGACAGAAACCCTGCTGCTTTTCACAGCCTGATGTTATGTGGGTGTCCCTTCCTGACTCTGGTGCTCTGGGCTGCAGAGCCTGGCTTGAGGTTTAGGCCCCGCATTTTTAGGGAGACCCACCCTGTAGCTGAGATATCCCTCTGGAATCTCAGCTGCCACCACTGGAGTGGGGCAGCTCTTTCAACCAGTCTTGATGTGACTTCTGTAAATCTTTGGTTACAAAGTCCTCTTCAGGTAGTCGGCAGTTTGTTATTCAGGATGATTGTTCTGTAATTTAGTTGTAATTCCAATTTGGTCCTGGGAGTAGGCAAGGGTAGCCTCCATCTACTTGCCAACATCTTGGATCAAGAGAGAATTTTATTATAGCTTTAGATTCAGAGGAACTATAACACATTGACAGGTAAATAAACCCTGTGGGTGGGTGAGGTTGTCCTCACAGTGCATGAAGAGTGAAAAGAATAAGAAGACACAACTATGGGACCACCATTTAAATGGCCAGTGGCGAAAGAAGAATGTTCAGAGTGGACTTAAAAAGAATTATAAAGGAGGAAAAAGAATCAAGAAGAGAGAAAGCCTTAGAAGCCAAGTTTAGCCCTGGTAAGCAGGCCGAGTAAGATTAGGTCTCATTTCATTCATTCAATTTGGCACCAGAAAGTCAGTGGTGACTTCCAGGGATGCTTCTGTGATGGGTTAAGGAGGCAAAGACAGAGAGTGTTATAACTTAAAGAGAAATTGGGGTATAGTTATTTTGGTTTTATATTTTTAAAACAGTTTTTATTTTAAAATGGGAGTCATTTGCTTAGTTTTTAAGATCAAGGGATGAAACCAGTACAAATAGAGTAGTTACAAATAATGAAAAAAGGAGAGACAACAATTAGGGCAAAACTCCAGAGAAAACAAGCGGATGCAATTCATTGTATAAATGAAGACATGAGTCATCAGAAGAAAGAGACACCTTCCTGCTCATTCAGGGAAGAAGATGGAAAGGGATTCATCGATGAAGCAGTTTCAGAGGTTCAGAGTAAAGTTTTTCTAAGCTTTGGTTAGCTTTTAAAGAAATTAAAATATTAATCATTACTCTCTCACGAGGAAGGCTGAGATAGTTGTGATTATTATTTTTTACATAAATGGCTCATTTTATAGAATGAGCCCTGGCTGATATGGCTCAGTTGGCTGGAACATTGTTCAATAAACCAAAAGGTTGTGGGTTTGATTCCTAGTCAGGGCACATGTATAGGTTGCAGGTTCAGTCCCTGGTCAAGGCATGTACAAGAAGCAACCAGCTGATATTTCTCTCTATCAATGTTTCTCTTACTCTCTTTCCTTTTCTTCCCCTCTCTCTAAACTCAATAAACATGTCCTGAGGTGAGGGTAAAAATAAAGGGATGGCTGTGAGAATTTAATGAGATAATGCAAATAAAGTGCTCAGCACCAATAGCTAGGCCTATTGTTATAATTAGGCACCCGTTTTCTTCCCATCTTCTCTTTCTGACCTGCCATCTCATTACCACCACCATTCACACCCCTGCTAATGCCACAACCACTTTCCTAGGATTTATCACATGTCCTACAAAGAGGAGCTCAGGTTAAACAACCCTCATGAAGAAATCTCCAGCCATTCTAGTCCATGGTTATATAGAACTTTCAATGTAATGAGGTGCAGTTTCACACAAGTTAACACATTTTTGAAATATACACAATAAAGAATTTAGTTAGGATAGGCTACTTTCCTATTTATACTGAGGTAATAAATAATCCTAAAATCTTGATAGCCCACTACAACAAACGATTTGTTTTTTAGTTTACATGAAGGCTCCTGGAGCCTTCATGGAAGGCTCCATGATCAGGACATCTGCCATTTCACCATTGTTATGGTTTTTGATGCATGAATGTGGCAGCAGGGAAGAGACATAAATTTCTGTTATTTATAAAAGCCATCCATTCTGTGGTATTTTGTTCCAGCAGCCTGAGTGGACTCAGATACCCATGGAAACTCCTCCATGACTGCTACTCAGGAAAAGAAGGGAAATGGAGAGCTGTGCTCCAGCTCTTAAATGTTTCTGCCAATAAGTGACACCATCCCTTCCATTCACACTGGTCTGGCCAAAGCAAGTCACATGATCTACCTAAAGTTCAAGGAATTGAGAAATGCAATTTTCCCAAGTACTCAGAAGAGAGAGGAGCCAGAAACGTTGGTGAATGGCAATAATACCTACCATAAGGACACTGAACTAGATAGACTTTAAGATTCTTTAAGATCTGTTATTCCTATTATCTCATGTGTGATTTCCTTTTCAGTAAAGTTGCAAAATCCTTTAGTAAAGGGATTATGTCAAACACATCTGAGTTTTGTCTCATAACACATAGCCGAGGGTTAGGCACTTGGTAGACACAATTAATTGAATGACTTATGTTATTAGGACTTAAGGGAAAAATGGATTATTAGTCAAATTGCATTTAACACAAATCCATTATGTCTAAAAGGTGTATATTAGTTTTGGGTTTTTTTAAAGGTTTTTTGAGAAAAAATAAGAAATGAAGTCCCTATTCTTTAAAAAAAGGTTTATCTTCTAATTGGGTACTAAATTAGAAACAGTTTTGGAAGCTACTAATTTACATATACTTATGGACAAAATAACTTAGTGCCCTTGATGTTCGTAGGAAATGATGCGTTGTAGGCGTGGATACTTGTTTTTCTGGGCCACTGACCTTTTACTTCTAGTACAAATGTGAGCTCTGTCAGAGTACTGTGACTTCTTTGGGATACAGTTTTAGGTTTCCTAACTGTTAAATGCAATTTGCTGCCTCAGATTTGCCTTGGCTGAGAAGTTAAGGCAGAGGGTGAGCTCATTAACAAAGTCAGCTGCTAAGGGCAGTGGCAAGTCCAGAGAAGGCTACAGTTCAGGAGGGTGAGAAATCAAAATCGCCCCTTCATTCTCTCTTGTCATTTTAGAAGGCTGGGGAGGGCGTGTGCAGTGGAATCCCCAGTGAAATTTCCAAACTTAACAAGTGTAACTAAGATCTTTTGTTTGTAAAATGCTAACTAAAGAGAAATAGACTTTAGAATCATCTTGAGAGGTTGTGTGAATGGACAGACAAATGTGATTTCATGTGTGGCAGTGAAAGGTGAAGCTAGCAGGGAAAAACAGATCCACTTTCTACCAGGCTAATCACCTGTTGGGTTTGTTGGGGACTCTGAGAGTCATGGTTCAAAGAGGTACAGCAGGTCCAAGGGCACCTGTTTTAATGGCAGCTGGGGGTGGAAGGGACCTTGCTCTACCCTGTACCAAATCATGGCATATCCATTTATTTATTTACTTTTGTACAGCTTGGTGTCTCTTCTGCAGAAAGAAACAGTGGTGGGGAAGTCTCAACAAGAGGCCTGACAAAGAGAATCCAGACTGCTCAGTGAGCCAAAATGCCAGGGACGATAGGACCTAAATCTGAAAAGCATGACAGGGGACAATGAGAGGATTTCCCTCAACACTTGTAACACCTGCATTAATGACAAAAACCCAAGAAAATTGGCTGTTTGTAACCTGGTTTCTGATCTCAATCCCCTTTAGATTATAAGGTTGTATAGACAAAAGAAGATCTTAATTTTGCATCATCTGTGTACATATAGCCCAGTGACTGGCACATAGTAGGTGCTTACTAAATATCTGTAGAATGAGTGAGTGAATAAATGAACTAATAAACAATCTTACTCCAAATTATGTGCTAAAATGGGAAAAGCAATGAATAGGAAGGCTCGGTTTTGGTGTGAGCTCTGCTGCAAAGCAACCGGTGACCTTTTGTATGTTTCTTAACCTCTTGGGACTTCTGTTCCCTCGTCCGAAAGGAGGAGAGACAGGGCTGGATGATCTCCAAGTTATCAGTGGTGCCCGCATGGACAATTGCTTACTTAGGTAACATAGGACTTTTATGGAAAAGCTGACATCAAAGACAAACCATGACCTACTACCTAAAGGTTTTTTGTTCCTTTTGAGGCAGAATTGGACTAACTGGATGATCCATCTGAGCCACGATGGTCATCCTTTTCAGTTCGTGTTTGCTATCTGAACCCAGAGAACCGAGTTTCATCCAATGTTTGAATCTCCAGTAACTAGACCAATGCTTTTGATGAAGCAATGTATCTTTACTATTTATTTATTTATTTATTTATTTATTTATTTATTTATTTATTTATATTGGGGTAACATTGGTTAATATAATTATATGGGCTTCAGGTGTACAATTCTATACTATATCATCTGTATACTGTACTGTGTGTTCACCACCCCAAGTCAAGTCAGGTCTCCTTCCATCACCATTTATTACCCCTATATCCTCTTCTACCTCCCTGTCCCCTCTTATCTTTATTTTTTAAATTGGAGTTAATTATATTATTGTACTCTTATGTTTTCTTTCCTTAAAAATGAAAAATAAGGGAACTGTTTCTTTTAATTTTCTTCACTCATATATCACAGAAACAAACAAATCCCCGAACCTGGGTAGAAAATAATCCAGCTTAATCTTTCTTCCTCTTAGCCTGTAAGACTGTGATAATAAACCACATGAGATAAGAATCACCTGAGATGGGATATATATTTAAATGTAGATTCCTGGGTACAGGTCCATACTGACTGACTTAGAAGAGGATCTATGAGTATTTGAGAACCTTTCTCTTTGAGCAAGAAGTGAGAAAGGAATAGCAATGTTAGGTGATATGGTGATGATCATAAGTTGATATTATATCCGTGTAGAACGATGCAAGTTATAATGGAGACATCACAAGATAGCACCGAAGTGCAACATCCAGGCCCTCTCCAGGCCTCTGTGCATGACAACTCACTCTATCCTGAGCTGGTTGCAAGCACTCTGATATGGCATATAGAAATAGAGGTGTGACTGAGCTGCCAGGGATTTAGTATCAGTGAGCGAAGACCAGCAACAGAAACTGATTATTAATGGGCATAGAACAATATTTATATGGCTCAGAGTTGTTCATAGGAAACGGGGTCTTTGTTTTATCTCCGTGACATGGCAGAAGGCATTCCATAGCCAAGGGCACCTGGGTCAACTGGAAGTCGTTTCCCTTGCTGTCATTTTGAAATAGGCAGAATAGAGGAATGAAGAGGACCAGAGCCTATCTTTATCATACAGAGGGCGGCAGCAGCATCCTTCCTTTCTCCACTTCTTCTCAGAGTGCTAATATTCTCCCCAGGGGTCACCCGGAGGGTGAAAACATCTGCTTTATTTATACAATTCTCTCGAAGTTAATTTGATTTTACATACATACCTTATCAAGGGTCTGGGACCAGGTGTGTTCTGGCTTCATCGTCAACATCAGTAGAATATGTTTCTGTCCTCTCCTTACTCGTCTTCATATCATTCTGTACGGGTAGGTTTAATTCCCAGTTTTTAGAAAAGGCAATCCAGTTCAAGGAATATTAATGCAGGAAGTTTTACGTGAAAGGCAGTCTTCTAGGCACTGAAGGGGACATAAAAAGTGACAAGAATCTGGACTGGGAACACACAATTTGGCATGAAGTGTCTTGCGGAAACCACTTTAATCAAGGTAGATACAAACAGGAGGCTGCAAGAGGGAAGAGATTAGTTTCAACTGAGAATTTGGAAAGACTTTTGGAGTTGACTCTGAAGAACATAATTGGAACTGCTCACACTGTACAGTAGCAGAGACAGTGGACACTAGAGTGCTGACTAGGCTGGACACCCAGAATTTAAGGACAAGCTCCAAAATATACCCACTTAAACCGAAACAAAGAAATGAACAAAATCAAATGAAAAAAGGTTCCTTCAGAAAGGAACCTTATTTTTAGAACATCCATGATCTGGGTTGCTGTACATAGGGTGTCTCTCAAATTCTATCTGGATTAGAATTCTTCTGGAATCAACTTTTTTCCCCCATTGCTTTTGGAGAAAGAGGAAGAAAAAAGAGAGAAACAGCAATGTAAGAAAGAAACATGGATGGATTCCTCTAAGAAGTGCCCAGACTGGGGATCACACGGGGGGGGATCACACGTGCCCAGACCGAGAAATGCACACGCTGGAACAGGCACCGTATGCACGCACACCGGAGACCAATCCACAATCTATATATGTGCCCTGACCAGGAATCGAACTTGCCACCTTTCGGTTATGGGATGTTGGTCCAACCAACTGAGCCACACTGACCAGGGCACTTCCAAATCAGCTTCAAAAGCCATGACATCTTTGTAATCTCGTTAAATTGACTAAAGAATAATGAGGGCGAACTACCTTCTGTAAATGTGAACTCTGGTGGTCACAGCAGGAATGTGGGGGTCTTCATGGAATCCAGAAAAATTACAGGAGACCGAAAGCTTTTCAGGTTTCCTTTTAGGCAGTTACTCAAGAAATGTTGCTAAAAGTAATTTCCATGTCTTGCTTAGCTCAACAAAAATAATTCTTAAGAACTCCTAAGTCTCTTTCTTCTAATTGTAGGTTCCATTACATTTATGTTTTGCTTTTATTTTCCTCAATTTCATAATTAGCTATGATGAAATTATGTGTGTGTGTCTTTGTTCTAAGCTATCAAAATATGTGCTAGCTAATATGCACAGATGTTATATTCAGGTATTATATAGAGATTTGTCCAGATATTTCTCATGTACAAAAAAAAAAAAAACACGAAAATCACCTATGAAGAGGTCCTGAGCTACGTTAGCAGGGAAACACTACTATACTGTATTAAATTTTCAGCTAACTAATACATGGTTGTCCAGTGAAGAATAAAGCTATATTTTTATGTATTTTTGTGTCCACAAAATTGGTACAGCTCAATTTCTTGTATCACATTAGTTCTATCACACAATGGAGTTTTATGTTTTTCTAACTTTTGGTCAGAAAATTCCCTAAAGAACACAAAATCGCCAACAGTTATACATATTGACGCATCAAGGAGTTTGACTGAAACTCATGAGAGGAAGAAATTCAGAATTAAGGTTAAAATGCATTACTTAACTCACCCAAGGTGCCCTGGAGGGATCTTAGAGCAGTGGGTGGTCTGTCGTTCCATTTGCGCAGAAACTTTAGGCTGAGAGAGCAGACACAGGGAAGGAGATTCAGGCTTCATTTTGACTTGTTCGTCTGAGCTAGTGCAGTGCTTCAGGTCAATGTTATGTGTTCAAAGGGCCTGCCCTCCTTTCCTCCTCCCTCCCTCCCTCCCTCCCTTCCTTCCTTCCTTTTCATAGCTTAACAAGCTTTTGATGCTGCTCCTGGAAAAACTAACAGTTGCCTTGGGGACTTGAACAGCACCCTGTGTATGCTGCATAAATTTCTTTTAGCTGCAGGTAAACCAAAAGTTATGTTAAGTGAGAAAGAAAAGGTAACAGCTGCTGAATTCCTTTTGCTAGCCCAAAGAGACTTCATACTGCTTGTTACAAGCTGATTGGCAAATTCTTAACCTCCTTTGACCTGTAAAGATAAGAAGGAAAAATCCTGAGCCTTTTTTTCAGGGGTATCATTCCTTTCATAGTTAAAAAAAAAGTGGGAGATGATTTCATTTTTTTCTGTTATTTGTCAAGGAGACTGGTCTGGTAGTAAAAGAATAAATTGAAAGGAACTCAGGTAGAAAAGGCCTGAGTGCCAGGAATGTAATTTTACAAGACTCGTTTCCTTTGCTCTGTGTTTTTCTCCTTGAAGGAGATAACTCGATTTTATACTTTACTGTCTTATTAACAGAATGCATTTTGGAACCCTGCCACTGCTAACAGTATCAGAAGGATTTAAGGCTGCTGAAATACACTTGAAGATTTAATTCTGCTGACTTCAGCTTGGATCTGGAGTGAAATCTAACCATAGATTAAGTGTTTAGCACTGTATATTGCAATCGGTGCTCCTGGTCATAAATACTCATGTCTGTTTCTGTTTTAGACAGCTCTCCACGGGTTTCCCCCTCAGTAGAGCACACAGCGCTTGCTTCCCGAATGAGGTTATTCTCTATAAGGCTACCCCTTGTATAACTCTTTTTATAGACTCGAGCCTCTGCTCTGTTGTGCAATTCATTACAAACTCCCTCGTGCACTCTGAGATAACAAACACTGGGTTACTGAGAAGAGTCTTCTAGAGAGGGAAGCCTGTATTTCCTCCCAGATGATATTTAATCTCATAGCAGCACTGACTAATAAAAGCAAAAGATCAATACAAAGCCGTATTGCTAGGATGAAAATTTACTAACATAGTCATTCATATCACAGGAACATCTGGTTAAAGCTTCAGGGCTCCCTTACTTTCTTAGTTATGATTTTATGGGTCTCTCCAGACTCCTTTTTAGGATTTTAGCGGGCATTTATAGCAGGCTGGACATTTTAATCTTTTTAATGTGGTTATCTGATCTCCGCTTGGCTTTCTCACACTGACTGGTCATCTTCTCCACTTCTCGCTTATTGCCCTTGAATCAAGTTATGATAAGCTCACACTGTAATAGCCCCTAGTCCTAAACGGGTCTAACTTCATGTAAGTGGCCTCCTGAGCTGCTATTTATGGTCATTTCTGTGAGGCACTGTCTTTAAAACCTTGGCATTTAGTGCCTTCTTCCTATCCCCATGACTTGGAATACATAAGGACCATTATAAATCATATAGCCAGGCCCATAGATACACACTTTGCTATAAGAGATTTCCGAGGCCTGAGAGGCAGGCTGAGGAGTTTGGGTTTATGGCCCTGAACCAGACAGACACGCATGGGGTTGACTGAGTGACTTGGTACCTGTGAAAGCCCAGCAGGATTTTCTCACATGGCCCTCAATACAGTGGCTTTGGTGTGGAATTAATTTGTGGTTAAATTTGCTTGTTTTGTATGAGTCAGAATTTGATCCTTTCCGAAGACACATTAACTTAAAAGTGGTAGGTAGACAGAATACTAACATGCACAAGATAATTCAACAAAGTGACCTAAGTGTAGAAACCAAACGTAAGTGTAGTGTGGAATTTAATGTTTCAACAAACTTAAACACCATGATCCTGGATGGAAGAACCAGTAATACTTACCATGTGCAGGTCTCTTAACATATATATCAGCATATTTAATTTTATAATTATCTGGATAGGTAGTATCTAAACTAGGACCTGTTTGAGCACTGAGTACAAAGTAGCAAGTGGCATAGGAGATTAATACAGTTATTATTTCACTGGTTCCTCATAACAAAGCCCTGACTTAGGTATTATTCTTATCTTCATTTGGCAAGTGAGGGAGCTGAGTCTTAAATTAAGTAGCATGTATGAGTCAAATAGCCAGCAAGTGGCAGCATGAGGATTCAAATCCAGTGCATCTGCCTTTCCACACAACGAACAATGTCACCACAGTGACTAAAGAGATTCATAAGTGTGTCCCAATTAGTCACCGAAATTCTCACAAAATTCCTTTGCTGTTTTTCAATAATGCCAGGTCATTACTTTTCTTGAAATGAAGCACACCAGCCTCATTTCAGGAGATTGGAGTTACCACATACCTTCAGATAAAAGCAGCAATGCATTAATTCACTTAGTAATGCATTCTTCACAGGGAGAAATTGAAATACAGTTTTAACTTGGTGACTTTGCTCTTTTTTACCTGGGCAAACCAAAGTAGTCACACACATGTTCGTTCTCTCTGTCTCTCTGTCTTCCTTTGAGAATGTCTTGGACAAACTGAGGACAAATGACTCCCCCTTCACCCTCGTCCCGTCACCGCAGGTCAAATGAGATGGAGAGAATATTCACTGCAGATGGGGTAGCTTGTCATGCATCCATTCTCAAAATTGGCTGCCTGGCACAGAAGATGATTTAAGTAAAAACTGAGGTAATTTTCAAAACTGAAACTTAAGCTGTTTAGCACTACAAGCCAAGAGCTGTTTGTCTTGGACCCCCAACACTTTCTTGGCACCCATTAGCAGCTCAACTGCTCTTCGGTCACATTAATTAGCTCTATTGTTCTAGACAGGGAGGATGGTGGAGGGCACAGGGCTCTGGCTGCCCAGCCCATGAGCTCACCTCGACTCTCAGAGACATTTCCCAGCTACAGATTCTGAGGAATATTATGGGTCAGACACACTCAGGGGCTGGTTGCCTACACACAGCAGTTCTACTCCCTGCCTCCCCACAGGATGACCCAGCAACCTGCTGTGGCACAGAAAGTTTTGAGGGTGAAGAGGAGGCAAAAAGCAGAAGAGAAGCCAAAGATAGAGCTCCTGGACAAAAAGGCCAGAGCAGCCCGTGAAGAGCAGTGAGAATGAGCTCCTGAGCTCTAACTCTTGACCATCCCCCCTCGCCACTGCCCAGGCTGTCGGGTGATGACACATTCCCCTTGGAACGGTGCCCATCTCTCCAACAGCTGTGCCCAGAAGGCCATCAGATCCAGGTCCTGGCAGCTGGTGAGCCTCCATTCAGCCAGCTCCTGCCTTGAGGAACCGTCAGTACCCAAGAGCGGAATGCAAGGATAGAGTTTCTGAGTGCTAGAACCTGACCACAGCTTCCAAAGACTGACTCACAAGCACCCACGTATCACACAGGAGGATATGTTTTATATGCAACAAACACATTGCCTCCATTCCTTTTGAGTTTGAAGAAAAACCAGCTGTGAGTCCTCTCAGGTGCTTTCTCTCAGAAGTGGAAGGACTCCTATGCCTTCCTCCCTGGGAGCCGCACTGAGGGAGTCTGTCAACATTATAAAGAAGACCAGATTCGAAAGAGTGACTGGAACTTAATTTGTAATTGCTTTTTTTCCCAGGGGTAGAGGTGGGGGTTATGGTGGGTAGGAAGAACAGGATAAATGGCTTCCAGAGGGCTACACCACCCACCCTGTTACATCAGATTTTGCTTTTAGCAATGGAGCAAGGTGTGATAGAGCCTGGTAATAATGAGACAGGCAATCCTAGAGTTTCAAGTGGCTTTTTTGTGATTCCTTTCATCAGAAATGGGTCAGAGCCCAGGTCTGCAGTCGCACAGCCCTGAGCTTTAATTTTAGCTACAACATTTAACATCAAGAATGTCCTTGGGCAAATAAAATATATTCTCTTAGTCCAAACTGACTCACCTGTAAAATGGGACTAAAAAAGCCAACCTTGCTACCTAGTCATATAAAGACTAAATCAGATAATGTAGGTAAAGTTTCTAGCACAGAGTGAAAACTCCTTCCGAGAGGTTTTTCATAATTAAAAAGATTAACATGTTGCATTCGCAATACTGATGTGTATGCAAATTCCCCATCTCTGGCTTCTCAGAGGGAAGCTCCTGCTGTGGCATCTCTCCAGAGTGTGGCATACAAAAAGCCCCCTGTTCTGAGAAGTGTGGAAGCGCTTCTCTCCCTTTCCCAGACTCTGCTCTGCAGTGCCCTGTCAAAACATCTGGCCCCTTTTGTCCTGCGCTATTAAAGCCAGTCCCCATCCCGAGGTACTTCCTGTTGACCTAAACATTTCTTTTTTTTTTTTAATTATTCACCTTAACACTTCAAGATGATTAGAGCTGAAAGGGTAAGAACAAAGATGAAGGCTGGGCTTTTCTTCTCCAGCAGCTAATTTGATTGCAATAGCACTTGAAAAAAATACCTAAAATGTTTAAAAACTAAGAATGAAGAAAGCATTGATTATTTTAAAAAATTCCTTGCCCTGGCTGAAGATTAAGACTGCAATAAAAGAAGGTTGGTATCTGGCAACATATTCTCAGTGGACTGATGTGGCCATTCTTTTTATCTGGAATATTCTCCTAACCAAGTGCACACAGCATTGTCACACAAACTCTGGTTTGTGTTCTTGCCAGGAGAAGAGAGGTTTGTCGGGAACTCAGGGCCCTAGCATGAATGTGTATTGCCTCTTTCCCACAGCCAACCTGAGTGGTTTCTCCAAGATAAATTGCTTGAAGTAAAATTCTCAGTAAAGAGTTTGTCTGAATGGGGAACCTAAGAAGTGAAACTTCATGAGGGTTTTTTTTTTTTGTCTACATTGACTATCCTTGGCTGTGGATTAGACCACTGCCTATTACAAATTCAAATCCTATCTATATATTGTTCATGGTTCCTTTGTGTCATCAGGAAATTAAAGTTTGCAGCTGGCCCCTTCATCTTGGCTAATCATGCGGACATAAAGTCCTTAAAGGCCCTTGGAGTGGCCCCTGCGGGGGCCCCACTCAACACTTCTCTTCGGCAGGACATTGTTCTTCAGCTGTGTTTTCAGCCTCTGCCCCCCTTGGGTATTAGGCTCCTGCTGCTTTGAGCCCAGCATCAGACTGTCATGCGTCATTTTATCATAGGCAGTCCAACACCCACAGGAAGCCATGTCCTCATGCTGAGCCCGGCAACCAGTTGGAGCTGTTTTCTGGAGAGCCAGGACCTTCTCCGGCTTCTTGGAATGGCAGTCACATCCTGAAGATGGACAAGGGGAGCCAGGGTGGAACAGAGTGGGGTCCTTACTGCCTTAGCCTGGTGAGAGGTGTTTCAAGGCAGACTTGCTCAGAGCCGAAAGACTTTATTTGGACCTTTTAGGGAAAGCCAAGGCTACAGCAGAGCAGCTGCCAACTTGCCAGCTCCCTGCAAATTGATATGACACACTCTGAAACCCCTAAGTCTCCTCTCAGGGATCCTTTAATATCCGGCAGAGTTTACACCTGGTTTCTGAGATTCCATGAATTAATTGAATTCTCATTAGAATACTTCCTGCTTTCCCTTTCCGCCCTTAACTGCGTGCATGAGTTAAAGTTCACAGTGGAGTGACCGGGCTTACCAAATCAGCCTACCTGGGGGCTTCTACTTCCTTTCCTCACCCTGTGTGCTCTCTCCCTCCTCCTTATGGGAGCCTCACTCTGCCATTCTTAGTGAGGAATCCAGAAACCTTCCACTTACCTTTCTGCCAGAAGTTATGTTTATTCCATCATTGCAAGCATTTTATTATTCATGTTGTCTTACATATTATGTTCAGTCTAAGGTTCTTTACTCTCTTTGGCATATTTTGTAACATTTTTTTCTTTTCCAGTGACTGTATTTCCTTCTGTCATCTCACTGGTTTTAAATACTGTTACCTTTAATATATTGGAAATGGTGGGTACATTTGTGTGGCCCATTATCATAAACATTCATTGTCCAGGAGGCCAGAAAATTCTACGCTCTTAAAAGCTTATTCCACACATGTGCGTTACACCCACGTACCGTGCATTTGTAACCATATCTACCATACACCCATTTTAAGATACAGTCTTGCCTTTATGTTTACCATCTGGGACAGTTCAGTGATGTAAAGCATTTTATATATCTCCCACAACGTTGTGACTATTCTGTTATGTTGAAGCTAATTCGTTCTTCTTAAAGAGATCTTGTTTCACTTGTGATTTGCCTTGGGATTGTATCACATTTGCACCAGACATAGTCTCATAGTGACATCACCCTGGTTAGAAAATAGAAGGAGGAAATTTTATGGCAGAGGAATGCTACACCATATAATCATCGGATTTCTAAGGCACTCAAGTCTGGGAAGGGGATCTTCAAAGGTGGACATTAAGATTTCTGTTTCACTTGGTAAAAATGTACCCATTTTTCAACATTCAACTCCTTTTACTTCTTGCCTACTTTTTGTAACATCCCTCTCTTCACCACTCATCAATCATGTACCATTGTCTAGCAGAGCGCCAATAAGCCTTTATGGACAAACTTGTTTACATATCTGCCTCCCTAATTGATGATGACTGCTGGAGATCAAGGACCGTGCCCAACTCATAACTCTGTTCCCTTCATCTAGAAGGGTGACTACAGGTTGAACGAGTGAATGAATGAATGAATGAATGAGCGCATAAATGTCCCTTTCATCCCAAACTGAAATATGACCCAGCCGAGAGGCCAGGAAGCAGATTGTAATTGCACAAGCCATTCTTTCTCTGCCTCCACCCTTTACAAGACTTCCCCAAGCTCAGAACTCTCTTCCCAACCACATTGTCTCCAACACAAACACTCCATCTTCATCTTATTTTCTCCTTTTCATTTTCTGAACTCAGTTTAAATGTTACTTCCTTAAGAAGGTTTTTTCTGATGCCCTAAAATAAGTTTGATCTTTTGCATGCTTCATACTCCCATGGTGGCAACATGTCCTGGTGACACGTTGTACCTAGTATTATAGGGTTAAAGGGACAGGCTACCTTTTGTAGGGCTGAGGAGAGAGTGGGTCTGCGTGAGCCCAGGGGGAGAGGGGAGGAGCTGGAGGCCGGAGAGAGTCTCAGCTGGGCACGCTCAGTTTCTTCTCCCCTTCTCACTATTGAGACAGTTCACTTTTTTACCCCTGGGAGAAGCATAAGCATTGGGAGAAGGGCCAGATATGAGCCTTTGAATTCCCCCAGATGAGTGGGAATTCCCTCCTCTCTGTGGAACTGCCTTCTTCCCTCTGCCTGCTCCAAGCAGTTGCTGATTTAAAATATAAACTCACTGTTAAAGTAAGTCCGAAAATATATATTTCTTATTCCCCACTATACTCCTGGCCCTAGCAGAGTGCTTGTCACACAGTGGCTGCAATAATGTATCAGTGAAAGGAGGAAAAAGGAAGGAAGGAAGGAAGGAAGGAAGGAAGGAAGGAAGGAAGGAAGGGCAGGTAGACAGGCAATAATGTTTCTTTACTGCACACACATTACCACCACGAGGGATACAACCAGTATAGGTCTATTTTAGTTTTAAGTAGAGAAGATAGAAAAGACTATTAAATCTGATTCAAGAAAAACAAAGGCAACATCTAACACACACACACACACACACACACACACACACACACACACACACACACACCTAGAGGAGGCATCATTTCCATGCTGTAGAGTTCACATTAGACACAGAGCTACCATCTCAGGTAAGCTTCCTAAGGGGACCAGTGACAGTCTTCAGAACCAAACCATTTCATGTTTTCATTAATAAGTTCAACGATACCAGTGATTCCAAAGCCTCCACCACTAATTCTAACTTCCTTTTATGTAGGTTCCTACTGAGTGTTGCTTTCATTATTTTAACAAACATGTTCTAAGCCTTCATTGGATGTAAGATCACTACAAACGCGCCAGGCCTAGACATACACACTGTCATGGGCCTTAAGCATGCTCTTAAGAAGTATGCTACCTAGTGGAGAAGACAGATAAGGAAATAAGCCATTATAATTAAGTGCCATTAGTAGCTTCCCAGAGAAAGGGACACTTAAGCTGAGATTTAAGGGATGAGGACAAAAAGGCAGAGGAGTTCCAAGCAAATGCACTGACACCTGTGAACACCCAGAAGGGGAAGAAGAATGTGACATGGAGGGAAGTGGAAAGTAACCCTGGGACCCTCAGGAAACCCGTCTGGTCTACCAAAGAGGGTGGGGCTGACACTTCTGTCCTTTGACAGAAAAAACAGCACAGATGATCTAATCCCAGCTCAGGTTCCCTGTGGAGTCTGCTGAAATGCTAGAGTGAGTTCCTCCTAATTGGGACCCCAGTTAACAAACTGGGATAAGGCCTCTTCAGCTTGAAAGCAGAGGAGGCCTGTTGCCCAGGTAGTTAAATGTAGGGGCAGAGGCACAGACTAAGTTCTGCTTTAGGTAAATGTTTGTTGACATAGAAGTCTTTCGGGGTCTCTTCAAGTTGGAGTCTGGACTTTCTGTTGTTTTCCACCCTCCTTTTATCAAATTTTATCACCTTTCTTATTCCCTTTGCATCATAGGATATTTGTGGTAGATACTATCAGCTTCTCAGCAAACAATCATTCTCTACTTTCTTCCTCACGATCAGACCCCCATGCTGCTGTTCACCTCCTTGGAGCTGGCCTGCCCTTCATGGAAGGCTGAGCCCTTCCAGCCCAGGGGGGTGAATGGTGGAAGTCATGGATCTGCACCAACTGATTTTGATGCATTTTCTCAGATTAGATGTGAGGGAAGGTCTGATGGGCTTTCTTGAAAAGGAACACAAGGTAAAGCAGTTTCTATTTTTTCTTCTGTATTTGCCACTGCATATGAAATCTGGGGTGGTGTTTGTAGGCCCAAGAACCAGGCTATGAAGAAAGCATATAAATGTACTGAAGATGGCAAAAGAGAAAGAGGGGAGAGTCTTCATCCTTGAAGTTATAGTTGACCCAACCAGCCCGGGAACCATGGTCTCTCTGGACCTCTCATAATTTATTGAAGACACATTTACTTGATATATTTGTCACTTGTGCTTTAGAGCACCCTAACTGATACATCATTAGAAGTTATCTGGCCCAACCAGTCCATTTAAAAAAAAGAAAACTGAGACTCCAAGTTGTGAGAGATCTATGCTTGGCTCCATGGATAAGGAGGCATGAACTTCAAGTCCAGGCCACTTCTCACCACATTATACTGTATTTATTCCTCTGGAGGATGGCTACTGGTTTTCTAAGCCTCTAAAAAAGTATCCATGGGTACTGATGGAGGCCCACGAACTTTACACCAAGAAAACAAGATAGGATTACGGAGAAGATATTTTTAGATAATAGCGATTCAGTATTTCTCTAATTTGGTATATGGAAATGTTTAGTCCTCAACTCCTTAGAGATGTTCTGTCTTCTGATTCCATTTGTTCATTGCGTACCTACTCTGCTAGACCATAGAGATAATATGGTGGTTAAAACATAAACCTAAATTTAAAATGTCACCATCCTTTTTCTGTTTCTGTAAAGTTAAATCTTCCTAAAAACAGAGAGGGATCTCAAGGTCAACAAACAGAAATAAAGAGAGAAAGGACCTATAGTTAAGGAAAGAAAGCAAAGCCTCTTTGGTCAGAGCCAGACAACAAAGCAGGGAGACAAGAAAGCTTAAAGAGCTGGTCTCCTCTGATGTGGCTTTGTCCCCAAGGGTCCATGAAGAGAAGAGATTGAAAGTTGCCTTTCCTTGCCAGGGCTTTGTTTGCTCCTTTGGGACTTGGACAATTTGGCTCAGTTTTGAAGCATTTGGGAATTAATGCAGCTTTAAGCATAGCTGGAAAGAGACATGCTCCAGTCCCAAGATGAGGATAGATTGAATGCCAATGGCAGAATCTCAGGGGAACTATTGTAATAGGTTCCAAGTTTAAGGTAAACAAGTTAAGACTTATATTTGGGAACTGCTTCCCTTGGGAATTCAGATTGCCTTGCAACCCCATTCATGGGTGGAACGTTTCCTAAGGCATCTGGGAAACTCACATTCCTCTTCTCTACTAAGATAGGCCTGGGTACTGCCAGAGCATCGCTTGAGACTATCTTAATCTCAACATTGGTCTAAATGAAAAGACTCTTTGATAACTGACAAAGGTTTCTTTTTGAATGAATCTGGTCTCTTGATAATTCAGAAACTCAACACAGCCTTCTTGGGCTTCTCTACTGAGAAATAAGAGGAGACATCTACCTAGACCAAAATATGACAAGGGCAACATGTTTTCCTACTCCAGGATACTGTAAAACAGTATACGACACCTCTGCTCCCAAGCTAACCTTTTACTAGAGATTAAATAACATAAAAATTAAACACTGAGGGCATTGTTAACAAGGAAGAGAAGTCATAGAAGAAAAGTCTGAGTGTAAAGATGAGGAAGGTGTGATGAACCTGCCTTGCTTTGTAGATCAGGATCAAAGTAGGTGGGAATGGAGGGTTTCATGTCCTAGAGATCAAGAGGGAAGACTCTGGAAACAGACTACTAGCCCACTGACTAGATTTGTGGCTTGGACAGAGTCCCTCACATCTGTGTTATTCAGTTTCATCCCTCTAACATGTAGTAACAACTATCTCTGTGTCATAGACTTGTTGTGAGGATTAAATAGTTGAGTTAGTAGATGGGAAGTCCTTAAAACAATGCCCGGCATACAATAAGCATGTAATAAGCATATCATCACTGTTAGTCTTAAGGGATAAGATCTTTTTTTCAAACCAAGTGATCATCTCTTCTTTCCACTGCCTCTGTAAGTCTCCCCCCTCCTGTGGCACTGTGTGGGCCTCCTTTCAGAAGAGCGGGGTCAAGAAATTCTCCTTAATTTATGACTTGCTGAGACAATTTTGAAGCTGGTCTCTGCAGAAGATGAAGGCATCTGGAAGTAGGCACACTTCCTGAGCCATTGGAGGCACCCAGTGAATACTTGTTGAAGAGACCAGGGCACTGCCCTGCTAGAACAAGAGGGAAAGGTGCTGAAGCCATATCCAGGAGAGAGAAATGTCTTAATGCTCAAACCTGGAAAGGCGAGATAACCAAGCACCCTTCTCAACCTCTCATAATTATGTTTTTTACTTACTACTCATGGAGGGGCTAAGGAAAGAATGATAGAAAGAGGAGGGGAGCAGGGCATTAATGTCTAGGAAGGAGGAAGGAAGTGGGAGCTGACCTTGAGATTCCTATTTCTTTTTAAGAAGAAAGTTCAAATTTACAGAAGCAGAGAGAGAATGGTGATGCTTTGATTTTACACTTATGAGGCAGGATGGAGTCTGTTTTACCCACCACATCATCTCCAGGGCCTAGCAAAGTAGGTGAGCAATAAATAAATGTACCTATTTTGTGTGTGTCAATGAACTAGGCCCATTGCATTCTTTACCTTATATTTGACACCAGTTCTACCAGGTAAGTACTGTGGTATTGTTTGGAAGTTATCTTGTCTAAGGTCACTCTATGATGAGCTACAGTCATGTGTTTTCCTTCAAAGCCCCTGAACTTTCTGCTGCACCTGCTAACAGAGTTTTCTCTAAATTTTTTAAACATGAGTTAAAATACTAAACTGGGGATTCTGGATATTCTACTAATAAACAGGGTGGCAAGGGCACCGATTGTATTCTTCCCTTTTTAAAAAAGGATTGAATCATGACTTCTCTAAACTTGGGCTACACCCCTCATCTTCTCCCATCATTGCCCCAATTCCCAGCCCACACATGTCCACACACTCCAACCCGACTGTTTATGTCAGAAATTACTCACACTTCTTCTCAAACCATAATTTCTCAAAGCTGTGGGAAAAACAAACATTGAGTGTATTTGTAACCTGCAGGGTGTCCTCGGGTCCCAAAGCATGTTCAGGGCTCATTCTGCATTCTGTTAACATTGTCATAGCCATTAATAAGTACCACCAACCCAGCCTTTATGCCTGGCCTCCACACTCCTCAAGATAGAGAGCAACAGTAAGGTGTAGTTCAGCTTCTTTTTTGTCAAGAAATTCCGTGTTCAGTTAGAATGGGTAGAGCTTCCTCCAAACACCAATTAGACTGACACCTTCTCTTGAGACCTTTTAGCCATCCCTTCTCAAGGGGTTGGCTGTACCTGGCCTTGTCTCCTGGCCTAAAACTGGGAGTATGGTTTACATCTGGTTCTCTTACCCTCTTTCTGCCTCGTCCTTTAAAAAGGCATTGGCCATTTAGTATTCTTCTCTTTGGAAGTCCCTAGATGCTGTAAGACACAAAGCTGTTCAATTCCAGATGATGGCAAGATGCCCTCTGGTATGTAAGCCTCTTAACCAGTAGGGGGCACTACCACAAGCTACTTAGAGCTTGGTGAGGGGCTTATCACCCCCACTTTGAGCAGCAACTGACCTTGGAAAGACCCCACAGCCACACACTTGCCATTGGCTGGTTTAGTAGCATTTCTTCTCTTGCATTACAATTATAATCCATTTATGTTATGTACCTAGAAAGAGGGTTAAGGGCATTATCCATTGAAATGCAATGCCTAATATCAAATGTTGAGTAAGGAATAATTTGGTAGATCCATCTTTTCTTGTTTTGGGGCTTTAATTGCTCTTGTTTGTGATTCCTATAGGAAAAGGGAATTATAAATATACACCCCTTGACTTTATGGGCTGTTCTTATCTCACAACATAACACTGCACATGGTGCCCTGTCTCCTGCAGAGGGTCACAGTGAACAGCCAGTGCTTGGGCGTGGCCCCCTTGCTCTGTATGTCATTATCCAAACTCTGGTGGCCAGATTCCACATGCTGTTTACACTTAAGTTTTCACATCCAGTTTCCTCACCTCTTTAAGTTTTGCCAAACATATGCTTGTCCTGCCTTTGGGGAAATATTTAAGTGCAACATGTAGAATGCTACAGTGTGAAGTACTGTGTTGGCAACCCTACGTAGCATTGAGAAAATTCACCCTATTACATCAAAATTGTCGTTATTTTACACACTGTCAACACCAATGCTTGATTCCTAATGGATGCTTTTCTTCTTTCAAGCTGGGATAAACTGGCCCAAACCCTCACTGGGGCCCCATTTTTTACTTTTCTTCCTTTTTGTTGCTCTCCTGCTGTCACTATTGGGTTTATAGCAGACATACAGTCTTGTCTGCTCATTCTAGGCCACTTCTTAACTCTCTTCACACCATATTTTTTTATACAACCTCCACCTATTATTTCCAAAAGGAGCCTCTTGTCACTGGAGCCATGATAGGCTTCTTTTCCCGTGTGTACCAAGGCAAGACTATTGAATTCAGCCTCACTTGGTATCTCTTAACCTTTGCCCTTGGCATCCAGACAACTCTTTGATTCTCAGGATGCTCACTGCTGAACTTCCTGTCTATACAAACATGTCTGGGGAGCCTCTTGCTCCTCCAGCCTGCTTCTTTCTCCTCCCAGAGCTTCCCTTTTCCTTTCCATGCTGAGCAATTATTCTTATTAATTATTCCAGCTAGCAGTAATTATCAGCAGTACATGCCCCAAGCCACATTAATAACAGAAATCTCTAGGACACTGAGGAATCAGCTGGGAGGGCCCCTCTGCCTTTTGGTTTGCAAGTTATGCTCTCTGCCACAACTCACACTCCTCCCACCATGCCTATGCTTTGCTCGTGCTGGTCCCCAGTTGCTGCATTCTCCAGCCCTGTTCGATGGTGCAATAAAACAAGGACTGGGTAAGCTAGGCCTGCGTGGTTATGGCTATGGTGGCATGGGAGGCATCTGAACCCTCGCACAAAAAGCTGTCCTTAAGCAGCCCTCAGAGTTGGGTCCTTGAACAGTCTATGAATCCTTCTACCCTTATTTGTCACAGTTTTTAATTTGCATGTGCTCTTGCCCTTTACTCATTTCTCTTGTCTGTCATTTGTAAATAGTTTAAAATCTCAATACAGGTCGTTGCTGTATTTAAAGTAATGCTCTTCACTTGTTGGAAAAAAATTGTAAATCTATTTGGTTTGCATAAAAGTTCAGGAAAAATAACTTATTAAGGAAGTTTGTTAATCACTACATAGAAAACTGTGTTAAGGATGGCATTCTAAAAACTGGTGAAGTAGCCCAAGTCATCCAAATATTTCAGAAGAAGAAGCCAATGACTAGCCTCATTGACATATAGGTAGAATCAGTTCAAAACAGTTTATATTTCTTCCCAAAGTAACTTTAAAGCGAACGTGTGCTTGAGAAATGAGGTGCTGTGTCTCACTAACGTAGCTCTTCACAGCAATTTGGAAACCATCTGCCTATTGGAATCTTCTTTTTTTAGTCCAAAACAACAAAGTTTGAACACTTGGATATAGTGTCAACTCTGACTTACTGTGATTGCAAACCATCAGCAAGTTTCCAGAGAGGTTGCAATACAAGGTGCTAATTTGCAGATGTTATAGCAAAGATCTTATTACTAAACCACTACAAACCACATGTGGCGATGGTAAGAATCAGGTGGAAAAGAAAAAATGTTTAGCATTGTCAAAACAGTTGTTGCCAAGCAAACAACAAAAGAGATAAGGTAGTTTCATTGTTTTGTCTTTTCTTTTTTCTTTTCTTTTTTTTCTTCTTTTTCCTTTCCCTTTTCCTTCCTTCCTTCCTTCCTTCCTTCCTTCCTTCCTTCCTTCCTTCCTTCCTTCCTTCCTTCCTTCCTTCCTTCTTTCCTTCCTTCCTTTTTTTTTCAAGATGGGTGGGACAAGGAGGAGTATGTGAAGCAATCTGGAAAAGAAAATATTTTAAGAGTGACACTATTTCGCATAAAGACACTTCAAAGAGCATGGTAATAGGAAGCCTGCCTCATTCCAATATCATGCATATTGGCTCCAGCATGAAATACTGATGCATAATTGTTGAGGCCAGTGGTAAAAATTCAGTCCGTTGCAAATTTATTTAATTTAAATAAGCTTTCTCAACATTGGGGGAATGTGTTCTCTCAGTGTGCTTCATTAGTGTAGCTTACACCACAGAACTGGCTGTATTGAGAAAGATTGCACCATTATCAAATAATTAGGAATGCCTTAGCAGGTGCATACACTTACCTTAGTAATTAAACCCTTGTTAAAACACCAAAATCCAGAGACTTTAAATGGTTACAGCATCCCAGAGGAGGTAGCCCAGAAAGTGATTCTATAAGGTAGTGTCATGTGGGAACAAGGATATTGAGCAGAGTCTCTTTTCCTCTTGGGATGCTTACCAAGCACATCTGTGCACATCATGAGATGCAATAAAAATTGCAATGACAATGCTAGACAAACACCCACTGCACAAGATGCTGGGCAGACCCAGTGCCATCCTGCTTGGAAGCAGATACCGTGTACGTGGGAGTTGTGCAGCCATTGTTCCAAGCACGGGTCATGAGACAAAGAGGAAATAAAAATGAGAATCTCTGAAACAGCCTGCTCCTTCACTTTAGAGAGGAAAGGGCAGCCGATACAAATGCTTTCATAAAACTTAACGGAAGTTTTTCTTTGGCAAATTGCAAGGGTTGGGTAGCTTTTTTTTCTCCCCAATGGCTTTTGAGGTGTAGGGACCTGCAAATATGAAAAGCAGCCACCAATAAGCCAACATTCAAAAGCAGTTTCCCAAAATCTTGCTGCCAGCAAGATTCTTAGAGTGATCCATATAATTACAAATTAGATCCATTTACTGGGGTCTGGTTGCCTATGCAAGAGCTTGCCTTCCATATATAAATATAATTGTGATAAATCTGGACTCAGCAGCCATGGGCCATTCTGAAGATGATATCTAGGGGTTGCCATGACAACTCCCTAGAATTCCTGCTGTCTTTTCATGGTGGAGTTCCTAGGTAAAGCCTAGAAGGCACTTGAAATAAATCATCAAAAGGTAGGACAGCTGGAATTTGTCCATGGAAGAAATCCAAGTATGTGAGTCCATGAGTCCTGTGGTAAGGAGGTTGTCACTTGAGGACAAATTTCCATCATTTTGTGGAATTTAAGCTGAGAATCTAAAGCAACGGGATTTCTATAGAGCTTGGTATTCTTAAGGCTAAAATAATATGCTATAAATTCTAACAGTCCTCGTCAACCACTGACATCATTACTTCCTACATTCCTGGGACATGCACCAACTTCAAGAGTTCTGTGGGTCCAGCCATGAGACAAAAGTTATTGTCAACCCCATAAATGGCAACTGACCTTCAGGTATAACTGTTTTCACAACAGAGGTCACTTTTGGTCTAGGAGGCCTCCTGACTCCAGCACTTAGGTTAGGCTGGTAATTATCTTCTAATTCTGGTTCTGAGGCTCATCTACCTGGGTCCTAGTTAACATCACCATTCATTCACTCTGAGACCTTGGAAAAATCTATAGTCATTTTCCACATTTGCAAAGAGGGATAATACCTTGAGCTACTTGTGAGAATTGAATAAAATACAAATGTAAAACACCAAACACAATGCCTGGCATTTAACAAACAATCAGTAAATTTTCTCTTTCTTCTTTCCTACTCATAATAATAAAAAAACATGGTATAAATGCAACTATTTTTCAACTTTAGAATCTGCAGATCACCAGGCATTTTCTTGAGACTTGATTACTTGGCCAGGTCAGTACCTCTAGTCCAATTCGAACCTCATAGTAATGTAAGTTTTCAAAGGGCGAAAGGAAGCAGTGATTGTTCTATCGGCAGTATCAGCAGACACAGAGATGTCATGTGACATTTTAAGCAATATACTGATGAGAAGACCAGAGTGTTTGAACGTCCATATCCTCATGCCATAATTTAGGAAGCTCAGAGTTATGTCCCTTCACTCTGTCCTGAGTGAAGAAAAGTGTTTTTTAATATATTTTATTAATTATGCCATTACAGTTGTTCTATTTCCCCCTTCATTCCCCTCCACCCTGCACACCCCCTTCCCCACCATTCCCCCCTTTAGTTTATGACCATGTGTCTCAAGTTCTTTAGATTCTATATTTCCCATACTATTCTTGCCCTCCCCCCTATCTATTTTCTACCTACCATCTATGCTACTTTTTTTCTGTACCTTGTTCCCCCTTCTCCTTCTCCTCCCACTGCCCTGTTGCTAACCCTCCATGTGATCTTCATTTCTATGGTTCACTACTGATCTAGCTGTCCTCTTAATTTGCTTTTGTTTTAGGTGTGGTTCTTAGTAACTGGGAGTTTGCTGTCCTTTCACTGTTCGTCTTTTTTATCTTCTTTTTCTTAGATAAGTCCCTTTAACATTTCATATAATAAGGGCTTGGTGATGATGAACTCCTTGAATTTGATCTTATCTGAGAAGCACTTCCATTCTAAATGAAAGCTTTGCTGGGTAGAGTAATCTTGGATGTAGGCTTTTGGATTTCATGACTTGGAGTACTTCTTTCCAGCCCCTTCTTGCCTGTAAGGTCTCTTTTGAGAAATCCGCTGACAGTCTGATGTGAACTCCTTTGTAGGTGACTGTCCCCTTCTCTCTTGCTGCTTCTAGGATTCTCTCCTTCATTTTAATCTTGGCTAATATAATGATGATGTGCCTTGGTGTGTTTCTTCTTGGGTCCAACTTCTTCGGGACTCTCTGAGCTTCCTGGATTTCCTGGAAGTCTATTTCCTTTGCCAGATTGGGGAAATTCTCCTTTATTATTTGTTCAAATAAGTTTTCCACTGGTGGCTGTTCCTTTCCCCCTCTGGTACCCCTATAATTCGGATGTTGGAGCATTTAAAGATGTCCTGGAGGTTCCCAAGCCTCTCCCCATTTTTTTTGAATTTTTGTTTCTTCATATTTTCCTGTTTGGCCATTATTTTCTTCCTTCTGGTTCACTCCCTTGATTTGAGTCCCAGTTTCCTCTTCATCACTATTGGTTTCCTGTGCAATTCCCTTCACTTCAATTAGTTTAGCTTTTATATGTTCCTCTAATTTGTGACTGTAATCAACCAGTTCTGTGAGCATCCTGACCACCAGTGTTTTGAACTGTGCATCTGAAAGTTTGGCTATTTCTTTGTTGCTTAGATTTATTGGCTCTGGGGCTTTGAGATCTTCTTGAGCCTATTTTGTTCTGTTCGCACCCATTAAGTATGAGGAGCGGAGCCTTAGGTGTTCACCAGGGTAGGGCCGCTGAGGTTGCTGAGTTGTGATGCTGTATGTGGGGGCGGGGTCAGAGTGGGGAAATGGTGGCCCCCTCTGCTGCCTCTCGCTGCTGGGGCCTGCTCGGTCCTGTCATCTCACTGCCCACTCCCTTGCTGGTCTATCTGCACACGAATGTGGGACCACAGTCAACCTGCTGCCCTGTACCCTCACTGGGTACGCCGGTCACTCACTTGGTCCGCTAGTTGCAACCCCACGCCTGGGATCCATGCACCTGAGTCCGTCTGACCGAGTTCTTCTGTGCAATCCCGCTCTGCCAGCTGCTGGCTTTGCCCCTCTTACCAGTCAGGCTGAAGAATTTGTTATTATCAGACTTTTGAAAAGTTCAATTTTCTGTGTTCTGGCTGTGTTTTCTATTGCTAATATTTTGTTGTCTCTCAACTTGGTTGTGGGAGAAAGCACGGCGTCTCCACCTATGCCTCCATCTTGGCAGAAGTTCAAGAAAAGTTTGAAGTAACAAAAAGAAGATGACAGTTATTTGTAACTGTGCTGCAATTCTGGACCTGCAGGGGATTTCTAACATGTTATTCAATCAACCAAAGCATCACTTTCACATGTAAAATAGTACATCTGCTAAAGCAAACAACCCGTTTACATTTTAAACTTTGCACTGAAGTCTGACATACATTCAGACAAGTACATCAAATGTACTTTTGGTGTATATAGCTTAATGAATTTTCACAGATGGTAATGTTATATTTTAATATCATTATATATACTCTTATAATGAGTTCACTTTTTTGGTCTTTGGATGTTATCAAATTTTAGAATTCAAGAGTTACAGATTGTTTTACTTTCCTCTTTCATATTTTAAGTTAACATACAGTAATTTTGTCCTTCCAGTGTAAATTCTAAGAATTTTAAGACGTGTATAAATTTATGCCACCACTACCACAATTGGGACACAAAATTGTTCCATCACCCCCAAAACCTCCTTGTGCCATCTTTTTGTAGTTGCCTACTGGCAGCCATTGATCTGTTCTCTGTCCTACAGTTTTGTCTTTTCAAGAGTGCCATAATATAAATGAAATCATAGAGCATATAACCTATTGAGTTTAGCTTCTTTTATTTTGTATAACACTCTTGCAAACTACCCATCTTGTTGCAGATATAAATACATAGTGCATTCATTATATTGGTGAGTAGTATTTGATTGTAAGGATGTAACACAGTTAGTTTATCATTCGTTCATCAGAGGACACTTTGTACATCAGTGTCGCCTTATTTGAGCTTCTGCTTGCTGTGATTTCAACTATCTGTGGTTGACCTTAGTAAAAATATATTGAATGGAAAATTCCAGAAACCCACAGTACATGAGTTTTAAATTGCAAAGCATTCTGGGTAGCATGATGAACTTGTGCTGTCCCACTGCATCCCACTCGGGATGTGAATCATCCCTTTGTCCATCACGGCCACACTATGTATACTACCAACCGCTAGCAGCTGTGTAGGTTACCAGATTAACTATCTCATATCTCAGTGCTTGTGTTCAAGTAACCCTTATTTTGTTTAATAACGGCCCCAATGAGCAAGAACAGCAATGTTGGAAATCCAGCATTATGCTGAGTGAAATAGGCCAGGTGCTGAAAGACAAATACCATATGATCTCACCTTTAACAGGAAGCTAAACAACAAAACAAACAAGCAAGCAGAATAAAAACAAAGACACTAAAATAGAGAACAAGTGGGCAGTGACCAGAGGGGAGAGGGAAGGGGATTTAAGGGGAAAAACGGGGAGGGATTTTGAAGAACAAGTATGAAAGACACAGGAATGAGGACTGTGGGGGGGGGGGGAATGGGAGGGAGGTGGGGAGACGGGGCGGAGGGGCGGCTGGGATGGGAGAAATTGACAAAAAAAAACTGTACTTGAAAAATAACTAAATAAATTTTTTAAAAAAAGGAAAAAAGTTTAAAAAAAAGATTTTATTTATTTATCTTTAGAGGGGAAGGGAAGGAGAGAGGGAGAGAAACATCCATGTATGGTTGCCTCTAGTGCGTCCCCTGCTGGGAACTGACCGGCAGGGAACCTGCCTGCAACCCAGGCATGTGCCCTGACTGGGAATGGAACTGCGATTGTCTGGTTCGCAGTCTCGCGCTCAATCCACTGAGCTACACCAGCCAGGGCCCTAGCACATTTCTTTCATTGCCTTTTTTGGAAAAAGAGGAAGTTTGAAAGAAACATCTATGTGTGAGAGAAGCATTAATTGGCTGCCTCCCAGAGGCACCCAGACCAGGACTCATACCCGCCCACACCAGGGACCAAAACTGCAACCCAGGCACATGCCCTGACCAAGAATCAAACCATGCAAACTTTTTGTTACAGGACAATGCTTCAACCATCCAAGACATCCGTCAGGGCAGCAAACTTTTAAAATAAATGTGAAGGGTTCACTTTAAAATAATGATAAATAGTACAGCATAGTAAATACATCAACGAGTAACATGTTTTTTTATTGCCATCATTAGTATTACATACTGAACATAAATGGACGTACTATACTTTTATAGCACCGGGCAATGGAAATTTTTTATCTTGATTATAACCTTATGGGACCACTGTTGTGTATGCAGCCCCTTGTTGGATGAAGCATTGTCATGTGGCACCTGATTGCACACAGTTTGGTACTTTCTACGGTTTTGGACATCCACTGGGGATCTGGAAACATGTCCTCCTTAAATAAGGGGGGACTAGTAGCTAGTTTTTAATGACTGTACTTCTATATAAAGCTGTAAACATTTGTATGCATGTTTTGTGTGAAAATGTTTTCATTTCATCGGGGTAAATATGCGGAGCTGTGATCGCTGGTTCTCAACTTTCACTAAGATCACCCAGCATTACAGTCTATATTATCTTGATTAATAAGCTACTTCCTTTCTCAGACAGAGTTTCAGATTTGGGAGAGATAGGAATAGTCTCTGATGGTCTTCAGATCCGAAAATTTTGTTTTTGTAATTTGCCATTCTATTTGATTCTTATTACATAGGAAACTTTTCTATTATAATTATTATAAACATAAAAGACATATTTTAAGAATTCCCTAATTGAAAACATCCCTCTATATATTTGAAAGTAAAGTTGCTGACATTATTATGTTGTATTACTGACTATTTCAGCATCTATCTCCTAAGAACTCAATGTTCTTCCATTTAATTACATTACCATTATCATGTCAAAGAATTGCAAGATTTGCTTTAGGTTGGTGGTTATTTTTCTCTTGATACATTGAATATTTTACTCCACTCTTTCCTGCTTACATGCTGAGAAGTCAGATATTCTTATAATTGCTTTTCTATAAGTAAGGTATTTCTTTCTCTCGTTTTCTTCTAGTATTTTTGTTTAGTACCTGACTTTCTGTAGTTTGAAAATTACATACCTATGTGTAGTATTTTGGCATTTATCCTGCTTGGTATTCTTTAGCTTCCTGGATCTGTGGTTTGGTGTGCAACATTATTTAAAGGGAATTCTCAGCTACCATTACTTCAAGTATCTCTCTTTTTTTCATTTCTCTTTTTCTTCTTCTTCTGATATTTTTATTATTTATGTTACACCTTTTGTAGTTGTCTCACCGATCCTGGATATTCTGTCCTTGGTTCTTTAAGTCGTTGTTTTCTTTGCTTTTCAGTTTTTGA
This sequence comes from Artibeus jamaicensis, assembly GCF_021234435.1. NCBI lineage: Eukaryota > Metazoa > Chordata > Mammalia > Chiroptera > Phyllostomidae > Artibeus > Artibeus jamaicensis. The sequence continues at coordinate 11,216,209 of NW_026521803.1, read as the reverse complement.
GGATTTTATTGATATATCCTCCAACTCAGCAGTTCTTTCCTTAACTGTGTCCAGTCTACTAATAAGCCCATCAAAGTAATTCTTATTTTTATCTCTAGCATTTCTTGTTGATTCTTTCTTAGAACTTCCATCTCTCTGCTTGCCTTGCCCATCTGTTCCTGCATGCTGTCTACTTTATCCATCAGAGCCCTTAGCATGTGAATCACTATTGTTTCAAATTCCCAGTCAGATAATTCCGACATTTCTGCCATATCTGAGTTGGGCTCTGATTCTTGCTCTGTCTTTTTCGATTTTTTTTTGTCTTTTAGTATGTTTCGTATTTTTTTTTGATAGCTGGACAGGGTTTATTGGGAAAATGAAACTGCTGTAAATAGGCCTTTAGTAATGAGGTGGTGAGGTGTGGAAGAGAGGAAGCATCTTACAGTCCTTTGATTAGGTGCCAGTCTTTTAGTGAACCTGTGTCTCTGGATTGTGAGCTTCCTAAGTGCTTTGTAGTAGTACTTCTTGAGTGGGACCAGATGACTAGGGTAGGCTGGAGGTGAGTACTCTATCCAGGTAGATCTGCCTCTGACAGAACCCCAGCAGGTTAGGCTCTAGTAGTCAATTAATTTATTCTGTGGGAAGACCTTGTTAAGTGCTCTAATGTATTCCAAAATAGTTACTTTTCTCTTCCCCCTGCTGGAAGCAAAAGGGATATTTCTGTGATCTTCATTGTGAGAACCTCACTGAATTGAAAAAAAGTATGGGGCCTTCTGACAGGGATCCCTGGGGTTTTTGACTCTCAGACTTTTCCACATGGAGCCTCTAGCAGTTGGTCACAGTTTTCCTGCATTGGCACCAGCTCCTGCCGAGGTTTCTGCCCCTGGGGTTTTTGCTTTGGGTAGTCACGGCCACCTGTCTGCCTCTCCAGTCTTGGGGCAGCAGTTCGCCCTCTGACCTTCCTTTATTTTTATATCTAAGAAAAGTTGTTAAGTTTTCAGTTTATTCAGCCTTTATCTTGTTGTTAAGATGGAGGGCTGAATTTCAACCTCCTTGCATGCAGGACCAGGAACAAGTCCCTAAGATTGATTTTAAAATGTCTTCTATGTACAAATTCCTCCAATTACTCCTAAATGACCTTCTGTGGTCTCCAAAACTCTGGGACCCAAATAAGTCTCACTCACTATATTTGGTTGACATGTCTCTGCAGTTCCCTTTAGGCTAGAATAACCACCCCCTGCCCATTTTTTGTGCTTAAGATACTGAATCTTTGAGAATCCAGGCCAATTGCATTGTAGAATAATATATACCCTATGTTCATTTCCTCATCTTTAGACCCAGGTTAAACATATGGCGAGCATATGACATAAGCTTATTCTGTGCTTCCCTTTGCATCCCATAAAGAGGCACATACTGCCCGTTTTGTCTTTGCTAACTTTCTTACTTGGTATTCACAGTATATCTCCATTATAAAAATACATTTTTACTTTTGTAATTAATAGGTATTCTGTAGAGATATTTTAAGTCTGTGTTAATATTCTCTTCCCCGCCAAATGGTTTTAGCATCCATTAGCAATGCTTGCCTAGAATCACTAATTATATTGCACAATGGTGATTTTGCCTAAAATCACTAATTATATTGCACAATGGTGATTTTGCCTAAAATCACTAATTATATTGCACAATGGTGATTTTCTAATTCTATCGTTCTTCTACATTTATTACACAGCATAGCTGCTGCCTCCTTTTGTTCCTTCCTTCCCCATGTCATCTTGGATTCATGAACTCTTTTTTGTCTTATTTATTCATTATTCTTTTGGTTGCTCAAATTGTCTCCAATTCGGTCAGTGAAGATTCCTTCAAGCCAGTTCCTATGGCTTCCTGTGTCCTTTTGACATGATCTCATTAATCTTTGAGCACTGCGTTGCTTTCTGGCACAATAAGACATCCTAGGTTCACCTTGTACTTTCTCTGCCCCAGCTATGAAATCAGCCAAGGCTGGAATGTTATATAGAAACCAAGATCTGGGGCACAGATGATGCCATTTTTGCACACAGTTTTCAAGCAGTTTGCCCCACAACACTCCAGGACCAAGTCTTGTGGCTCCTACCTAAAACAAGCTTCCCAAAGCCGCACCATCCATGTCTCTCCAATTCCACTGTCACTGCCCATTTATCCCCTTAGGTCTGGTTTCTGCCAAAGCCTCTGTACAGGCCTCCTTGCCTCTTAATCCTCAAATCCACTGCAACATGATTCCTACAACAAAGTGAAAGGAAGAGTGGGCTTGGAGTTACACAGGCTGGAGTTTTTGAATCCACCTCAACTGCAGTACCCACTGCATGACCTTGGGCAAATTGCTAAGGTTTTTCTGAGCCTCAGTTTCCTCATCGGAAAAGCAGAGATAAGAGTAATTACTTTATAGAAAGTAATTACTTTTATAGAAAGTGAAAATTAGGGATAAGATGTATATCTCCTACATCTATGAAAACCAACTCAGCAAGCACTCTGCCTCTTCCAGAGACCCTGCCCCATCCACATTCACTGGAAGGAGAAGCAGCGTGTTTGAGATATTTGAGGTGAGCACAGTGCATTACAGCTGGCTGGGGTTGCAGGTTTGTGGGGAAGTTGCATAATGAAAATGGGGGAAAGAGAGAGGGAGAAAATGTGATGGAAAAACTAAAGTTCGTCAGTGATAGTGAGGCTAAAATGTCACTTTGTAGGCCTGGTGCCAGCTGACCAAAGATCAGTGCACGGAAGAAACTGCTCAAGAGAGGGGGGCAACTGGAGAAGGCTCCGTGTTCTGCCTCTCTGCCTGTCAGTCACGAACGCTCCCCTCTCTCCAGCCGGCTTGCAGTCTTCAGTCACCTCTCTTCACCTCTCTTCTATGTTAGCTCTATAAAAGCTCAAAGCCACACTTATCATTTCTGCTTCTTTGAAGAACATCTTTCCAGCCCTGGCTGGTGTGGCTCAGTGGACTGAGTGCTGTACTGCAAAGCAAAAGGTTGCTAGTTCGATTCCCAGTCGGGCACATGCCTGGGTTGCAGGCCAGATATCTGGTGGGGGACATGGGAGAGGCAACCACACATTGATGTTTCTCTCACTCTCTTTCTCCTTCCATTCCCCATTCTCTAAAAATAAATAAATAAAATCTTTTAAAGAAAAGAGAAAAACATCTTTCCTGGGTTCCGCATGCCTTCTAACCTCCATGTCATATTTCAATTTCCCTCCCCACTAAAGCATTTGAAAGCGCAGTCTGCAGTCTCTGTCTGCACCTTCCACAACTCAATGAAACTTCTGCTAAGATTACCGCTTGCTTTACCTTTATTTTTTTACATGATTTTAATTGTATTTTTCCATCACCATTTATTCCCCCTACACCCTCTTCTACCCCCCCCCCCCCCCCTTGCCGTCACCACACTGTTGTCCACGTCCATGAGTTCTTTTCTCTTTTTTCTTTTTTGCTTGGTCCCTCCACACCCCCACCACCGGAGCTGTCAGCCAGCTCTCTCTCTTTGTGAGTCTGTTGCTCCACCTAATTCATATTTTTGTCTTATTTTCCTTGACCGTTCTCTTTTTATTTTCCTCCTCTCTCTCTGACAGTCTTTCTCAATCTTTTTCACAATTTATCCTTCCTCTGTTTCAACCCCAAAAGGTCAGTAGGTCCCCCAGGAGGTGCCCCTCAGTAACCTGGGTCTGCTCTTCTCACACTGACCCTGGATGACCTCTTCTGCATCCCGGGCTTCAGGTTACCACCTTTAGATGAATAATTCCCATATCTTCATCTCTGATTCAAAACTCTGTTGAACTCCTGACCCTTATTTCCACCCTATCTCCAGAATATCTCCACTTGGGTGACCCCTAAATAAATAAATCACTGCATCCAACTGTACACAACATGTTTTTTTGTTGAAAACCTGATTTTCTTTCTGTATTCTCAATCACCATCTTCTACTCAGTCAGTCATTGCAGAAGACAGAAAGTACCCCAAATTTTCCTATATACACACTGCTGACATCTTGAAGGCTATTCTGTCTTAATTGCTCTCAAATGCTCTCTCTGTGGACCTCTGTCTCCCCTGCCTTCTCGGGCTCCCACCATTTCCTGTCTGGCTTACTTGTTTCCCAGATCCCAGTTGGCCCCTCTGTTTTCTACAGAGATGCTGAAGGGAGGTGTCTAGACTGCAAATCTGATCTTGTCACCACTCTGCTGAAAATTTTTCAGTTCTCCCCACTGAGTAAAGTTCAAAGTTCTTGTCCAAGACCTTGCAAGATACTGATCACCATCATCATCTTCTACATGAAACTTTTACTGTACGCATGCAGACTTCCCTCCCCTTTGCTATTTCTTTTTGTTGAATTCCATCCTTGCACCACACCCCCATGTGTCTAGTAATCTTTTAAAATCGTGAATCACACCCTCCCCTGTCTGAGACCTGCTAGAGGCTTCCTGTTGCACTGCGAGTAAACCCCAAACCCATTATCCAGTTCTCAGTCCTGCAGGAACCAGCCCTGCCTACCTCTGTGCCTTGGTTTCATACCCACTCCCTCCTCGCCCTCTCTGCCTGCATCACACCGGTCTTCTTTCTAGTCTTAGATCACAAGCGGCTTTATCCTCTTGATATTTGGACTAGCTGTTCCCATTGCCTGGATTTCTCCTACTCATCTTCACCTGGCTGGCTTCTTATTGTCATTCAAGTCTCAGCTGAGACTTTTGTGTCTTAAAGGAGCCTTCTTAGATCTCCTAGTTGTTACTAGTCACTTCTGTGAACTTGGCGGTCTAACGGACCTGAGTTTGAAGTCAGCCCTCTGCCACTTAATAGCTGTGTGGCCCCTGGCAAATTTATTCACCTCTCTGTGCCTCAGTTTCGTCATGTATAAAAATGAGGGTGTTAATACTTTCTTCATAGACTTGTTGTTAATCATAAATGAAACTAATGCTTCATTCATGAGAAGTGTTTAACATGTTAGAGCAGTAAGTGTTTTACAAATGGTAGCTTTGAATAGTTTTATTTTTTAAGACTTTATTTTTATAGGGGGGAGGGGGGAAGGCAGGGAGAGAGAAAGGGAGAGACACATCAATGTGAGAGGGAAACATCGATTACTTGCCCTGCTCAGGGACCCAACCTGCAAACCAGGCATGTGCCCTGACTGGGAATTGAACTGGTGACCTTTTGCTTTGTAGGATGATGCCCAACCAACTGAGGCCACTCCGGCCATGGCTGAATATTTTACTTTGTTCAATATCATTGCCAGTGTAGTTAGTACTAATTCCATTGTGTAACTTCTGTGGTCCAAAAGTCTCAAAAGAACTTTATTTCCTCTAACATCTAAAAAACAAAACATAGCACACACACACACACACACACACACACACACACACATTAACACAAAATAAGCTCTGGAAAACTTTTTTAGTCTGGCTCTAAGTTTTTCAGATTTATCTTCAACTACTCTTCCTTCCAAGCTGTGTTCAGCCAGTCTGGACTCTTTCTGAGATCTTGCACCTCGGCCTTCATTTTCATAGAATGAAGCAGAATCTACACCAGTAGCAATTCTACTCACCCTGTATTTCCTTGCTTGTCTCCCTTTCTTCATGTCTCAGCAAAGACCATTCATGGTCACCCATGTTGGAAGCATCTCTTCTCATTCTAAACTGTTCAGTATATCATCTTGAATATCAGGGGAACCTCGAGTTCAGTGCATCTACAATGGAACACATTTTCTCTCCTAAATAAGTCTATTCCTTTTTCTGTGTTACAAGTCTGAGTGAAAATGCCATCATCCACCTGTAACCTTCGTCAAAAATCTAAGTGTTAGTGAAGACTGCCCCCCATCCTTCACTGGCCTTGATAAGTTTACCTCCTAAACTATTTAATTTACCTCCTAAACATTTGTTTTTCCAAATACATTGCTGCTGCCCTGTTATTAGGTTGATCTAGTTCAGACCTTCACCATTTCTTCCTTCCCCTGGCAGAGTCTTAACTCTGGACCCCCTACCAAGTTTCCCTGCTCACACTGCCTGCAGAGCATGTGTTCGGGAGCAGGGCTCTGGCCTCCTCCCTCTGCTTTCCTGTTCAACACCTGTTAGGGGCTCATCACGTTTAGAACTGAGCCATGGTCCTTAGCATGATGCCCAGGGAAACTGCTCTCTCACTTTTTTCTTAAAAGCAATGTGTTTATTTTCCCCACACCCCAACTATATTATTGATACTATTTTCTCTGTCTAGATGTTCTTCTCTATTTTCATCACCTAAATAACTCGCCTCAAAAAAAAGAGGTGTTTGTTACTTTCCTTCTTATTGTAAAGGCAGTACATTTTAATTAGAAAATTCAGGGAAGCAAAGTGAAGAACACAAGACACTCCACAGAGAGGAGAAATACTGACATTTTTTTCTGCACAGTAACTAAATATGGTTTTTACAAAAGTGGGGTATGCTTTACCTAATATTCTATAACTTGTTTCTTTACTTAGTCATAAATTATTAATGACTTTGTGTCATTTAGTATGTTCTAATATTGTGATGGCTACGTGGAAGTCTATCGTGTGGCAGTATTGGAAGTCATTTAACAGGTCTATTTTTGGATATGTATGTTATTTCCAACATCACATAATTATAAGCAATAGTGTGATGAATATCATTTTGATGACATTTTTTAACATACATTTTAATTTCTTTTATATACATTCCTAAAGGTACATTTGCTGAATCAAGAGATATGGAACATTTTGCTCTGCCTGGTGTGGCTCAGTGGACTGAGTGCTGGTCTGCAATCCAAAAGGTCACCAGTATGATTCCCAGTCAGGGCACATGCCTGGGTTGCAGGCCAGGTCCCTGGTGGGGGTCATGGAAGAGGCAACCACACACTGATGTTTCTTTCCCTATTTTTCTCCCTCCCTTCCCCTCTCTCTAAAAATAAATAAATAAAATCTTTTTAAAAATATGCAACATTTAAAGAATTTGATGCAGATTGCCAAATTTTTCTCAGACAGGCTGTAGCAATAATGAAATGACACTTTCCAACTCCATGGGTAAAATGGAGATCTCGTTTCATTTGTTTTTCTTTTTACTGGAGTGAAGCATTTCTATATATTTGGTAATCATTTTTATGTCTTCTTTTTTGAATTTATTTTTAGTCTTCTTTTTCATCTGTCTATGGCAGTGTTTAACTTTAAAAAAGTAATTTGAAAAAAGTTACAGTGTTAACACTGCTGTGTGATGAAAATAGTTGCCATATTGGTTTGCCTCCCAGTCTTACTTGTGGTGTTTTCGAATGCTGGAGGCTGTGTGGCATAGTCACTAGATCCAGTAACCAAACTGCCTGGGCTTATACCCAAGCTTTAAAGATCATAAGCTGTGTGACCTCAGGCAGGTTATTTAACCTCTCTGTGCCCAGTTTGTCTACTGGTGAAATAAAGGCAATAACAGTACCTGTCTTATAAGATTGCTATGAGGATTAAATAAGCTACTATGTGGTCAGTGTCCTGAAGAGTGTTTGGCACACAATAAGTGCTGCATGATAGCTAAGTTAAATCAATAACAGTTCTGCTCAGGCACCATCCCCTCAGGAAGCTGTTCCTGAATTCCTAGTAGAGTAAGAAATAGGTCATCTCTCCTTTTGGGGCATTTTTCTTAACACTGCTAATTTTATAATGATATATTTATAGACCAGTCTTCCTCAATAGATTAAAAATGAATATGGTGATCAGGAATTGCCGTATTTATCATTCTGTTCCCAATGTCCATCATAGGCCTTCATCAGGTGGGTGTTCACAGAATATCTGTGAGAGTTCCTGGGAACCATTCCTATGGCACACATCTCACACCCCTTTGTTATTATTGTACGTGTACTTAATTAGTTCTCCAGCTAGATCCTACACTTCTTCGGAGCAAGTATACTATTGTTCTCTACCAGACCAAGCTCTGAGCCTAAAATATCCTCTGTGCTCAACAAATGAAGGATTGCAGGACAGAAGTGTTGGGAGGGAGAAAAGGGAAATTTTTTTAAAAAGAGGAAGGAAGGAAGGAAGAGCAGCTTTCAGTGTAAGTACAAGTCACATGCAGGCCCTTGAGATCCTATCTTGGAAGATGATGCCTCTGGTTACTGAGTCTGATCTAGCTAAATCAATGGTCAATTCCATAAGCCAAGGAGAAAGAGATAAATGGCAGAAACCCGTATCTCATAAACTGTGATGTCCACTCAAGACTGCGTTGTTTCAATCAGCGACACTGTTCTCAGGGTACCACGCCTGCCCCCAACAGCTCCCTCCTCACTTCCTTGTGCAGGTGCTTTCCCCAGGGCACTCTCCAGCCTGAGGGTCTGCAAATGGTTCATATATAACCCTGGTTGAAAGGCTTTCCGAATACAGTGATCCAGAGCATATATTACACCAGGGGGCTCAAGCCTGTTCCTGGCCTGAGTCGAAACAGGTGTCAGTCCGGACATCTGTGTTTCTTCCATTGAAAACACCAAGTTTATGTTCAAAGTGATTTCATAGATGTGACAGCCAAATTGGTCAAAAACTCATTTATCTTAAGTGATGACATTTTTTTTACTCTTTGAATGCACTGGTAGCCAAAGTTTGTGCATATGATTCCAGCTCATAGTTATTTCTGTAACTCATTTACTTATTCGCTTACTTAACAAGTCATTCCAAAAAGAAATGTGCTTCAGCCTGTGAGAGGCACTCAGGATAGGGTTAAAAAGTCAAATGGAAGAGGATATCCCTGCCCTTGGGTTCTTAGGACAAGAGTGGCGGATTGACAAGTCCATCTTGATTAGAATGCGCTTTTGTAAGCATTTTAATAGGGTTATCTTCTAGATGTTATTGGAATACAGAGGAAATTGTGTACCAATCTTTCAGAGGTAGGAAAGGGAGGTCATAGAAAATTTTATGGAGGAGATGAGACTGGGCTGAATTTTGAGGAAACATTTATTTATTCATTCATTCAACACATATTTACTGGCATTAATAAAGAAGAAAAGGATATAATCCATGTAGGCATGAAATGCATTTGTCAGCAGCAGACAATGTACCATTCCTAAACACATGGAACTAATTATTATACCATCAAAAGAGGATTTGTGGAAAAATGAAGCAGGCTGATGTGATAAAGAGCAAGAGGAAGCAGGGAGACCAGACCATTCAAGATCGATGTGGGAGCTAATTCGATTCCAAGCCAAACACTGAGTATACACATGCCCCAGATACTGTGTTCATCACCTCAGAGCCTAGACTGGTGTAGTAGCTGCAGGAATAGGATGGAGGAAGTGGGAGCAACAAGCACAATGAGGGGAAGACTCAGTATGGGGAAGTGATGGAGATGCAGGTGTGAATGGAAGAAGGTTGGTAGAAGATTTCAAACAGTAATAGGAAAGCTGGGAGAAGAGATGCTTGTTTGGAGGAGAAAGTATGTATTGATTGCCAGAAGAAAAGAGGGCCTAACACATACAAGATCTTTAATAAGTGGATAGATGGGTAGGTGGGTAGATGGGTCAAGGGGTAGATGGATGATACAGTGGTAAATGGTATAAAGAAATCCAGGTACACCGCACTCCAACTATATTTCACCTCAGTAGGGAGTAAAACAAAAATCATATATTTATTTCTTGACATTTTCTCTCTCACTAGCTATCAGTTCCTTAGGGGAAATATTGTTTCCTGAGGCCTGGCACCGTGCCTGACCCCCTGGCTCTGTAAATGTACAGGTGTTGATGGCACACGCGAACTGCCCTCCCTCCCTTTCAGCCGCAATTTGACTGCCTTTTTATGCCTGCTGACTATGACTCTCCGTCGGACAAGCCCGCGGAGAACTCACTTTTCACCGGTGATCCACCACTGATTCTCTCCTCCTTGCCTGGCAAGTCTTACTGCATATACTCACTGATTTAATCTCCCAGGCACGGGGACCTGGCCGTCAAAACCAGGAGGCTGGGTTCATCACATAGCCTTCATTCAGATGGAAGGAGCCCATTTAGAAGCCGCCGATGCCTACACTCTGAAGGGCACACATTCTTAGGTCAGGATGAACATCAGGCTTATCAGAGGCTGTAGCAGCCCCACGTAATTGGGCCAGATTGTAGTTTATTAAGCTGGCTTTCATCATGGTGACTCCTGTTAGGGCAGCTATAGTTAAGGGTCTGTCAGTTTTTCCATTATAAGATCCTGTTTCAGAGGCTTATAACTGCCACGGAAATTCACTGCTGTCTGAAACTTGACACATTAGAGTGCTCGGAGCCTTTGGGTATATTCTGAAAATAAGAATAAAATAAAAATGATGGGGTTATTTCATTGAGATATGTGGCCTCAGCTTGCCAGCCTATGAGGATTCTGTAACAAGCCGACCTTAGCCAGGCAGTGGACAGTGCGCTGATACGATGCTAACATTTCCACATTTTCCTCATTGTCATTACGCTCCATCTCATCAGTAATCTCTTTGTTAAAGAGCATGCATTGACATGATGGAAAATAATGGCCCCATCGCCGTGAGCATCACCCATCACAGAGGAACCAAAGTTTCAGCAGGTCCTGGACATCATACATAAATTGACTGTATAAAATGTTGTGGAAATGTTTTTGATAGAGCAAAGATCCAGTCAGACGCCTCCCCATCAATTCTGTGGATGGCTATCAGATTTGTAGGTGTCATATTGCTGTTACTTTTGGGGACTTGAGTTTACATGGACGTTAACGAAGTAACTATTTTCTCTTAAGTTCTTTGCTCGCAGTTAGGACCTGCGGCCAGCAGCTGATCTGTGGTGCTCTGGTTAGTGCCTTGTGTTCCAGGCCACAGGTTTCCCCATAGGAGGGGGCAACAGAGGAAATAACGAGCACATACCTTCAACCTTTTACCTGGACTGAAATAAATACCGATACACAATTAAAGTGAGACATAAAGAAATGGGCACCTAAGTAAAACTTGGCACCTAATTATCAAACACTATTATCAGCACTACTTGACTTAACCTTGAGCCTTTCCGGGGCCTTTAAGCATGTCAACTACTAAGACATTGCTCTAGTGCAGTGGTCAGGATGTGGGCTCTGGTGTCAGATGCCCAGGCTTACAAATTCCTGTTCAATCATCTACTCACTCCAAGCAAGTTGCTGAGCTACTAAAAGTCTCTGGTCCTCTTTCCTAATCTGTGCAATTGGAATAACGATAATACCTACCTCAGAGAGTTGTTATGAGGATTGATTAAAACGATAGATGTCAAGTTCCTACAGCTTCAGTCCCAACCTCTTTGATATTGTTCCTCATCAGGAAAAAAAATTTGAATGTGTGTATCTCATTACATGTATAAAATATACATGCATTTATAAATTAATGTGCCACTAAACAAAAATATATATGTTATATAACATACACAAAAATGGAAATTTTAGTGATGGAAATAGATTTTTAAAAGATTTTTATTCTGTTTTATTAGTAATATAGAACATACCTTTGCACTAGGGGAAATTATTGTGATACTTAAATGTCATTTATATTGTTATATTGAACTAATGGTGTTAAAAGAGCAATGTGATGAAAATAATTTTTAAAATCTTGCTTTACTACCTTGATGTAATTTATTTGAATGTTTTCACTTTGTTTTAGTGAATAGCACAGCCTAAAATATACTTCACTAAGATATGACTATCCAAGTGAAATAAATTGATCTCTGGCTATCTTTACTAAAATTTACAACCTATATATTAAGTATGGGCATTTTTTGTTAAGGTTTAATTAGTAAACATTTTCTGGTTTCAGTCAGTTATTTTTGAAAATAGTCAGAAATGATTATATTTTACTGAACAAGTTGAAAACATTGGAATTCTTCATTTGGAAGATTTATAAATGAGTAAGACTATTTTGTCTCTGGATTTGTTTCTAGTTAAAAGTTTTGGTAGGTAACAGTATATTGAAAAAAACATGATCATAATAAAAACTCTTCTAACATCTTTATTTTTTACTTATTTTTTTATTTTTATTAATGTATGGTTGCCTCTCGTACATCCCCTGCTGGGAACTGGCCTGCAACCCAGGCATGTGCCCTGACTGGAAATTGAACCGTGATCCCTTTATTTGAAGGCCTGTACTCAATCCACTGAGCTATACCAGCCAGGGCCTTTATTTTTTAAAATGATCTTTTCATACCAGAGATTTCTTTTGCAAAACACATCTCTCTCTCTCTTGCTCTCTGTCTCTCTCTCATTATGTAGTCATATTTATCTGCAAGTTACAAAGGAAGTGTGATTTTCAAAAAAAGTTAGATAGATTTAAAAAAGCTAGATAGCATATCATTGACAATCATATAGTATCAGGAGAAAAAGTCCTAGCGAATATGGGACATGTATTTGGTGCAGTTCATTACTAAGCTCAGTAACTCTGATAACATTTCTAGGGGATCATGTGAGAGTGTTAGTGGATAGCTATAAGATTTGTAGGCATCTTCTTGCCATCTATCTTCCTAATTAATCCTTATAACCACTCTGTGAGGTAGGTATTATTATTATTCCAGTTTTACAGATTAGGAAAGAGGACCAGAGACTTTCAGTAGCTCAGTCACACTCATGTGGTGACAAAGTATTTAACAAATTCAGTTCCTTAAAGAATGTAGCTGGTACATCCATTTATCTTGGTTCAAGTAAACTGCATGTCACGATAAACTAGGAAATGAGCAAGCAAGAGATAGGGTCAGTGCCAAAACACCTAGACACTGTGGAATCCCCACACTTCTTAGGGCCCCTCAGTCTAACACATGGGTTGAGGGAGAGAGTACTTGGGTAAACCCCTACATTAAATACTAATCGTGAACATTTTTCTCTTTGTTATAATAACAATAACCAGGAATTCAATGTTTCTTCCCATATTTCAGTGGGTTGTCTCGTTGACCCTTGGGGTATGCATACCCCACTTTAGGGACTGGTGACTCAGCAGATCCCTGGGATGTTGTGAGTAGTCAACAGTTGTCAGCATCCCTATCGCCTTTTTAATGCACCTAAACCTTTATCCTGAGACATGTTCTTACTCGATCAGAGGTGGTTTCATAATCCAAGGATCTCATAAAAGCAATGCACTCACTCTCCAGGCAAACCTCATGTACATGTACACCTGCAACGCTGCACAAACCCTGCAGAAAGTCTACACCTGACCCTTGAGAGGGCCTTTCTTAGATCTAATAAACTTAGCAAAACATATGAAGGATTCAATCACCTGAGGGGTTACTATTACTAGATATTACATACCTTGCTGGTGACTTGCTCACTTGAGGCCTCACCTTCTCCATTGTATATTTAGATAGACCCTCAAGTCTAAAAGGCAGGGATTTCCACTGTCCCTTACATTCCTTTCTATGTGTGCACTGAAACAAATAGACAGATGTCATTGTCACTTGGGATTCACTGGAGAGCACCATTAACTCAGTGAATTTTTACCTTGAATCTCAAGTATTTGAGGAAGTATCTCCAAGTTTTCCTAGCCCAACAGAGACTAAATAACCAGGTTTTGCTTAATTAACTTACATGCAAAGTCTAAGTTTGCTTTTTACAAACCTGGTTCAGAAGCACCTCTCTGAAGGTGCTTTAATCCCCCAATAGGAAGATTGGGAGATTTCATCCAAAGATACATGTATTTTTTATTTTTCAATTTGACAGCTTTTCAAACACTATTTAAATAAACACATAGTAAGAATTTTAAACAGAAAGGTTCCAGAGGCTACCCCAAAAAATGACATCTGAAAAAAATTTTAAATCCTAAAGTCCTTTCCTTCACCTTTGCCTCACCCTTCTCTTTAGAATGATTTTCTACTTGACAAGTGCTCACCCTAAACTAAGGGATCAGTATGATGATTAGGCTTAACACTGTCTTGGGCTATTGAGTATATGTGTGCATATGTATGCACACGTACATACTGCAGAAAATGACATTACTTTTTTTAACTCAGTGAACTTGTAAAATGCCCCTTGAATTCCTGTCTTGCTTCCCTGTAATGGCCCCCAACCTTTCTGCTTCTTACACAGAGTGCCAGTTAGAGGTCATCCAAAGTCTCTCTAAAGAAGAAGAAAAAACTAATGATTATTTTCCAATGCAACTCAGCACCCAATTTCAATGCATATTGTGTGTTTTTTAATGGAGGGGCACATGAGTCATCCTCTATCAATATACATGTGTGAGAGAGTTAATTGGTTTTTAATAATCTGGCTTTCCTCTTTCCTTTTCCAAACACAGGGCTTTTATCAATCAATCATACAAGCATTTTTCTGGGGGTAAATTATAACGTTTGCTGGGAATGTAAAGGTAGAGATCTAGGTAATATTCAGTTTTTGAAATTCAAAGTAAGTCAGACTCAAGCCTTATAAGTCAGGCTATTGACTCAAGAAGATATTTTCTAAATTCCCTCATCTCCCCATGTCAGGTGAGCCAACCCCATAGTAGTGAGAAAATATGACCTAAGAAAAGCGCTTCTTTTCTAGCTCAGGTCATTATAGGAAGGGAAAGAGAGAGAAGGAAGGAGAGGGAGGGAGGACTCAACTTCCTCAACTTGAATATATTTCCTGCATACACGTGAGGGGTCACGCCCACTGCCTGCGGGATGCATGTGTCGATGCCTATGGAGTTATAAGAATTCAGAAACCTTTTTCAGCAGCTATAATAACTACTGATTTTGGAGATATGTTACAGATTTAGAGACAGTAAAACTAAGATTCCTATTAATCTCACTGACAGACACAGACTGTATTTTAAGTTTGATTCTATTTAGGAATACTGGCTTACTGAGGTATCTCCTGGTAGGTACCGGAAGTTTTGAGTTTAAGTTCCACTTATGTTTTACAGAGTCACTTTGAAAACTAGAGTATCGTGTTTGTGAAATGAGTCTGTAATATCACTGGACTCCTTCCCTCTCACACAGATATTGCAGAAATATCTGGTATCACATGTGAGAGAGTATCATGGAAGTAACCTGACAGAGAGATTAAACCCCATTGGAAATGCGAGAAGCTAAAGAGAGCCAAGAACAGGAGTCAATGGACAGCCATAGAGTCTGGTCCCCATGCCTTCTGTCACTGTCACTATTAAAATTCTCAAGCCCTTAATGTTTTAGCATTAATTATTCATTAGAATTAGACATAGCCATGAAGGCATCTTAATGAGCTTTAATGGCAAATAGCCAAAACATCAGGCCTCTCCCCTTGCATGTTACCTGAGGGGATTCTCTGCAGATCCTTCCAGTCCTCATCTGTAATAAAAAAATACTGTTAACCCTTAATATCCGTGCTGGGCCTGGTCAGTGCCCTGTGGATATCATATACGCTTCCCAAAGGGGTCAAGTGGGGAAGAGTAGAGACACGTAAGAGACAGGAGAGAAATGAGGAAAAAAATCAGGGTGGGAAAGACGGGTGGCTCTTCAGTCACACTAGGAACTGCTTCCATGTGTTCTCCTTTGTGGGGGTACACCGTGGAGTTAAAACGTGGGTATCCAACCCTAGAACATGGGGAGTTTAATTAGGGACTTTTTTCGTAAACTTTCAAAGATCAGAACTCCCCTTGGGAAATATATCTATTATTTGTCATGCACACAACTGGTACAATTTTTTGAGAACCACATATGCAAATATAGGACACAATCTGTAGATACTTGTGAAATACATGAAGTTAAGGAACAAAAAATAGAGGTGCCTTTTGTGGGAACCTGTAGAATCCTGTCAGTAATGATCATGTGGTCCACTTCTTATGTCCCCACTGTCACGCCTCCATATTCCAGCTATCAGCTAACATGGGAAACACATGCACAGCATGTGCTTGCTCTATCATCTCTTTGTCTCAGTCCCTTCCTAGTAAAACATAGGAGGTGGCAAAGGTTAACTTCCGTAGGCCTGTTAGGACTCTTTTGAGTACATTTCCTATAAAGCATTATTTAGTCTCCAAAAGTTTAAATGAATCTGAATGCCTCTCCAACTACTCAGATTACTTTCTGAAAACGACTTGGGCACTGGGAGAACTATGCATGGTTGATTGTATTTGGCCAGATTGAGTAGTAGGGAGAGCTTAGCAGAAACAGACATGGGAAACGGGAGGTCTGGAAGCTCTTTTTTATCTTGATTTGACTGTCGAACTGGCAGAGAGTAACTAACCAGAAGTTGCTGCTACAACTCTGTGCACAGACATAAGAGAAATGGCAATTTTAAAATAACTCTTGCTTTCTCAGAATCAGCATAGCATGCACAAACAGAGCGGCGAGGGCTAGGCGGAGTGCTAAAGGGAGAGACACTCTTCCAGTTGCCAGATGTCTGGCTATATAACTTTTTGGCACTTTATGAACATACAGGCAGATCTATGGATTGGATCTATAAACATTACAGTTACCATCTGACAACTGTTCAGTGGCCTCCGTCCAGTTTCTGGTGGACAGGTGTTTGAATTACAAAAAAATCCACCCTCACAATTGGAGCTACTAATTGATATGCTTGTTCGAAGGCCCAGAATCAAGGCCAAAAATTGAACGGGCATGAAGGCAGAAATGTTCTCCCTTCCTGGTGGTCCCTCCCATCTAAATTGGAGGCATTTGGGGAGAGTTTTGCCTGGCTGCTGTGTGGGTCTGTGATTAGATGGCATCAGTTCCCCCTGCTTTGGATGTGTGGCATTTCCCAAGCCCTTGATTAACTTTCAAAAATATTCAAGATTACAGAGCTCCTTTTTTTTTCTACCCACTACAACTTTCACAGTTTTCATGGTGGCTTGACTTATTGGCAAACTTGACAATGATACACAATTTAGGTTTTGTTTGCAACTCAGAAGAGAGACTTAATGAATTATTGTTGATGTTTCTCTACGGACATTGGCACAAAGTGCAATCTAGTTATGAAGACCCCCTGGATTCTGGGCGTCCCTGAGGGCATTCGTGCCCCCTCACACCACCAGAGTCAGAACACTGGGCCTCTGGGTTCTAGGTGGGGTCATGGGAAAATGCATGAACATGCCATACATTTAATGGTATATGAGCACATCTGAATTTCTAAAACTCTGTGTTTGCCTTGACAAGAACTTCTGAGTAACACAGAGAATTGTTTATTTCCTTCTGTAATCTGTGCTGCCTTTATCTATAAAACTTTGAGAACAAAAAGACCTCACCATTCTTTTAAATAAAAGGTCCTAGAAGAACAAGTCCTATTTTTAAATATTTCATTAAAGTTCTTCCTTCACAAGTTTCTAATTTAGTGTGCCTCAGAGTCACAGTCAATAATGTATCTAATGCTGATAATAGCATTGGCATAAAAACACTTTTCACATTGGCAGGGTTCCTATTAGTTCCAACAATGTCAAAGGTGATATTAATAGTGGCAAATGAGGGAGAAAGCTTTCCTTGCTCACCCTTTTTTTTTTTTTTTTCAGAAAGAAGTAATCGTTTTTGTAGTGAAGTTTGCATGAAGGGCTATGATGAGTAAGAGACCTTGGAAATGGGATTAGATGTAATGTTAAACGTAAAAGTCTACTAAAACTGAGAAATTTGTCATCAGCTTGGATAAATGCAACATTTGGATGTTGGATCAGCTTGGATAAATGCAAAAAATTACTCCAATTTGGAAAGTAATTCTTTTAGAAATAATAATTTAACTTACTGACAATCACAATGTTTGCCATAAAAATAATTTCATGGAGAACTATGTCTCAGTGATGCAGAAACATTCCTAGGTTCTGGAGTGACAATTGGCATATCTTTTTGTACAGTGGTGAATAAACTGACCAGTCAATTCTGCTAAACTACCAATCTAAATCCATTTTACACTTTAGTGAAGTGATGGATAAGGAAATTGACATCGACCAGTTACCCCACTGGAAGCTATTAGTCGGGAGCAGAGGCTGAGCCCAGATCTTGGGTCCTGGTCTTGAAGCCCTTGTTCATTTCATTGCCTCTGCCATGCTGATCACAGACTCTGCAGGTTGGACAAGTCAAAAGTGTGAGGTCCTGAGCCCTCAGTGCTGTGGCTTCCAGGCAGTGCATCACTAAGGCAGATGTTTAGCAGAATGTGTTACTACATATGTATATACGTTTAGCAGAATGTACTAATATATTCATATATATGTATACTGGGTATATGTATGAATGTAAATAGTATACATATGTAAATATATGTATTAGGATGATCTTACCAGGAAAAAATATTTACAGACCAGATCTTTTTAAAAGTCCATGATGAAATAGCTTTATTGAGTGTCAGGGGAAATGTCTCTTTATAATTCCTTTTTAAATAGAAAATATCAAGATGCACGAGTTGATTAGTAATACAGTGAAGCTCCCATGTACTTACTCCTCACCCACCTTCCACATTTCCCAACTCCTGCCCAGTTTTTTCTGCAGCCCAGCACGACTCTTGCCCTCCCAGGTCATGTGAAGCAGTGTCAGACATCATAACATTTCATTTAGAAATATTTAGTGGGAAGGGTTTTCAGGAACATGTATAAAGGACATATGTGGACAAAACCAAAGGCGGGTAGAACCAAGGGTGGGAAGTGGGGGTGGCTGGGGTGGGGTGGGAAGCAGTGGGGAGAAAACGCAGCAACTGTACTTGGACAACAATGAAAAATGTGACAAAAAACTGTGACAAAATAAAAATAATTTTACAACGAAAAATGAAAATATTTCAGCATGTACCTTTGAGGAAATGGACTCATTACAAAAACCCTATGAAACCATGATCACGCTTGTAAAAATTCACAAACATCTTTTCACGTGACCTAAGTCTCAGCTAGTGGTCACATTTCTTTTTACTGAGACCCAAATATGGCTCACACATTGTACTCATGTGATTTATCCCTTTTAATTTTCCATCTTTACTTTTTTCTTCTGAAGTAGTTTTTGTTGTTGTTGAAGAAGAAATGGGATCTTGCCCATACACTTTTCTACAGTTTGGATATTGCTAGTGTCACTTAAGGGGATTTCCTGTAAACTGGGAACTAGGTCTGAGACCTGAGCAGACCCAAGGTTGACTTTGCGGGCAATGCTGCTCTGTGGGTGGCATTAGGTACCTCCACTGGGAAGAAGAGAGTGTCCGGTTGTCTCTCTTTGTGATAAATGTGACCTGTTGTAGCATTCACTCCTTCTTCATTTAGTCAATACAAGACTTCTATAATAAGGAACTTCTCCTCACCAACTCCTGGGGTATGCTGAAGTGCAGCTCATACTCACAAGGCAGAATTCATGCTCCATTCTTTCTTTTTATTCCCCAGTTTTCCAAACACAGGTCCATTCCCCTGGTGTCCTCCTGTGGTGACCAATGAGGTTTTTCTAATTATCATTATGTAATCATGGATTTAAACCTATCTGATGGGTTTCTATCCATTTTCTTATTATCCTTTACTGCTGATTAAGTTGTCCCACCTTTGGTCACCGACCTCCTCTTCCAATGGGCTCCTGAGTGCCCTCAGCACATTCCTGTTGTCTTCGATAGTTGTGTCTGATAATTCCAATATCATATTATGCATCTTCTGCCCAGACTCAAGAGCAACCATTTCTCCTAAAAGTCCTCTTAGGGTTATAATGTTTTTAGAGAGTGAGATTTTAGGCATTAGAGAATTCTCTTTGCTCCTGGGTTCATAATTTTTGCTTTCTGTTCTTTCAGTGAACAGAGTTGGGTATATATTGTTTTCTATATTTCATATATTCTGTTATGAAATATATATATATACCTTCTATAACAGGAAATATAATAGAAAATTCAAAACACATAAGCAGAGAGAATCAAATAATGAATGTCTCATGTTTTCTTTCCCCCAGCTTCAATAAATATCAATATACACACAATTCATAGACATATATGTACATACACAAGTACATATAGATAAAAAACATGTATAAATCACATTAATTCAAATTAATACAACAATTCAATGTTGGTTTTTACTTCACCTGAAAATCACAATGGTCAATGATTCTTAAATACGTGCTTAATCCCAAGTCTCAGAATAATAAAAACAACATTATCACTAATAGTGTTTTTTCTTTTTTTTTTTTGGCATTTCTTTTGTCTTTTGGGTATACCTTAATAAAGATGTACAACAAAATGTTTTAACAATACCTGGATCCTTCTCTAGGCTTATGCCACCAACTGTATATAAATTTAGGTTCATTTGTTTCATTTTTTTTTTCACTTTTTAGGATTAATTTCTTTCACATTTAACTTTGTTGCATAAAATATTTCCATGATTTCCAAAATGAAGTCTACATGATATATTCAGAGCTCTACCATCCAGAGCCCTCCACGCCATTCAGTCCCTCTTCATAGATAGTTTATTTTATAATTTATATAACTAGTTTATTTTATAATTTATGTTTATATTGTTTGTTTTAAAGAGGAAATATACAATACTTTTCTATACACACATAGACATGCATTCATATCTCCCTTTCTTAGAGAGAAGGTGGTAAACTATACTTCTCTTTATCTTGTGTTTTTCACTCAACATTATACCGGGGAGGTAATTTGATCATTGGAAGTGGATGTATTTCCATTCATTTTTACAACTGCATGATACTTCATTGTGTCAAGGTCCCCTAGTTTATTCAACTAGTCCCTTATTAATTGCATTTGAGATTCTTTCAGTTGTTGCTCTTACTGATAATACTGCAATTATTATCTTTGTGACTGTGTCTTAGTGTTTCACCAATGTACTTCTAAGATAGATTCCTGGAAGTAGTACTTCTGAGTCAAAGGGCAACTGCATGTGAAATTTTGCTAGATATTTCCAAATTCCCCTCCACAGAGGCTGTACCACTTTCATTCCTTCCAGCAACGTGTGAGCACGCTCATTTCCCACAGTGTCGCCCACAGCGTTGGTCATCTAACTGTTGCGTTTTCACCTAACAGAGGAGGAACAGCATGTTGGAGTAGTTTTATTTTGTGTTTAGTTTGTCATTAGGAACATCGAGTACATTTCCTGATGTCGAAGAGCCCCTTGCATTTCTTTTTCCATGTGGTATTTGTTCCTATCTCTAGACCACTTCACAGTTGCTGCCTTTTTGTGCTCTGTTTTTAGAAGCTCTTTGTATAGTAGAGATATTGGTAGAAATAATATTTTACTGGTAAATAAGTGCAAAATGCTTTTTTAATGTCCTTTGCCTTCCCCCCCCCAAAAAAAATGTGTGCATGGACCTGTGAGTAAGTGTTTTCTTTTATTTTATATAACCCATATACTATTTTTTGCCTTATTGATTCTGGGCTACAAGTCTTAGGAAGGCTTTCTTTACTCCCTAGTATTCAAGGAGTTCACTTGTTTTTCTTTTCATGCTCTGTGATTTGATTGCATGGCATTTAAATCTCTATTCATTTGGAAGGTATTCTGGCATATGTTGTAAGAAATGGATCTAATTTAATCTTTCTTATAGGGCTATCTAGTTATCCCATTATTGTTTCTTAAATAGTCTATCTTTCCCCCTATGATTTGAAATGCTACATTAATGTACTATATTATATATACTTACTATATTTATTTACTATAAATTTTACACCTGGGTGGATTTGCATCCAGATTTTTTCATCCTGTCCCATTGCCATTACTGATATCAAAATGTTTTCATTATGAAGGCCTTATTTTATAGTAATATCTGGTATGCCCAGTCTCCTCCTCATTACTCTTCTTTTTCATGGTATTCCTGGTTACTCTTGCTTATTTGTTGTTCTTCCAAATGGTCTCTGGAAGCAACTTGTCTGTACTCAAGGAAAAACACTGACAATATTCTTGTTGTTAGTGACTTAAATTTATTTATGAGAGAAAACTGACAACTTTATTATGTTGAATTTTTATATTCAAGTACATGGTATACCTTTTCACTTATTCAAGTTTGTCCCTTTTAGAAATGTCATGTAATTTTTATGATATAGATCTTGGACCGTTATTGATAATTTTACACATAGGTTTTTAATTTTAATTTTTGCCATTGTGAGTGGGGTCTTGTCTTTTATTCTGTTTTTTTTTGTATTACATGCAGGCTATTGATTTTTATGTTAATTTTATAATCTGCTGAGTCTATTATTTTATAACCTAAGTCCTCTTATTGCTTGTAGCAGTGTTTAATTGATCCTTTTCATTTTTTTGTTATAATATATAGTCTTATTATTTATAACTAAGGTAACTTTTTAAATTCTAATGGCTTTCTCTTGCTTAATTGCATTGGCTAATACCTCCAACACAATGTTATATAGCGGAGCACATTGTCGTCTCTCTCTGTCTCTCTCTCTCCATTTCCATCTCCATCTCCATATCTGTCCCTATCTACACATCTTCCATTGTTTTGTAATTCAGTTATTTATATTTAAATATCTAATCTATTTGGAATTTATCCTGGCATATGATGTTTATCTTTTTTTAAAAAGCTATCCAATTTTACCAATATGGCAGGTTTTTAAATCTTTTTGCCACCTTAATGAAGTGAGAAAGGCATACTTACTCTAAGATCAAGGTGTGTCTGTGTTAGCACAGGGAGCCAGGGAGAGGAAGTTGGAGCATCCCCTCCGCCCCTCTTCCCATCTGCTCCAGCGTTCCAGCTCTTAGTGTCCTGGTTGCGACCTACACACTGGGGACTTACCTTTTCTGTGTCCATCATAAGTTCTCATTCTCTTTTATGTGTTGTTGCTGTCCTCAGGGCAGAAACACTGTCTCCTTTTGACCTCAAATGAGACATTGCTGGTGCTGCCACTGTCACCCCTTATTGATTAAGTGCTTATATCACTAATGTCTTGCTCAGTCCCTTGCTCCCACATTCTTCCTCTCTTCACATTTATAATTATTCTATTCCCTCCTGCAGGCTCAGTAGCTTTATAACTTGCCTTAATCCTTTTTTCAGAAAGATGTGGTTTATAAATTATAAACGGAAAAAAATGTAAATATAAAATGAATATCTTCTTCATTTTTAATTATGGGGAGATACAGTTTTATAATGAATGAATTTCTAGGCCAAAGGAAAAATATTTATTTTTTTTGTACTTGAATACCAAAAAACTTTCTGGTAATATTTCAAGTATATTAATATTTAAACAAATTACCCAAAGCTTCTTGTTAAAGTATATAGTACTGTTGTTGTGTCATTCACAACTTTCTAATTTGCTGAATTTCTATAATAGGTTATGAGCTATAGGAGAATTTAAGTTGCATTCTAAGGCTAAGAAATGTTTTTCAGTTTAATATAATGACTCTGTTACTTCTGAAACTGGACATGAGGCCAACAAGGGCACTCCTGAAGGCAGCTGGGGCACCCAAATTCTCCTGCTCATCTTTGCAGAGGGTCCTTGTGCTCACTGGCTCTCCTTAGCCCAGGGAGACATGACTCCTCAGGCTTTTTCCCAGGAGCTCTGTGGGGTTGTTTTGTGATGCTTACTGCTATGATCAGGGCAAAGGCCTGAGAGCTGAAGACCCCAGATTAGAATCCTGGATTAATTTTGTGTGTAGAAATCATTGTATTTATTTCCTGCAACTGTTGGAGGGGTGCATGGTTTCTTGTTGAAAAGCTTTGAATATCATGACTGACTCACAGTGGGGATTTAGTTAAGTGTTAACTCTACTGTCCATTTGGTTCCCAACTTCCCAATCTTCCCTATTCTCTAGCTTTTCTGTAAATTCAACAGGAGACACTGCCAACTCCATACCCCACCCCCAGCCCCCAAATGGAAAATCAGAAAACCTAACTCCTTGAGAGGCTTTCGACAGTTATCAATCAAGTGCCTCTCACTTGACCTTGCTCACGTGGATCTGCAAACCAGTTGATGGAGTAATTTCGTGCTGTACCATCTGAGAGGCTGAGCAACAGAGAGCTGGAAAGACCTTGGAGATCATAGAGTGTAACCCTCTCATTTTTTACATGAGGCCCAGAGAGGCCATATGGATGGCCCAAGGTCACAGAGTTAATTATGGCAGAACAGGGGCTGCTTTCCAGGTTTCTGCCTTCCTGGTGCAGTGCTACTCCACTACACAACACCGTCGTTTTCTCCTGATTTAGCAGTTCTCCCTCTGGGTAATAGAAGCCTGGAAGCAAATGTCTAAATGTGGTACATTATCTAAAATTAAATTTGCACAATCACAGTCCATTCAATTTGAGAGGCTCTGAACTTTAATTCATTGGAGTCATATGTTTGCAGACAGAATTTTAGCCAAAGTTAATTCTAAATTCAAAGGACAAGCTAGACATCTGGATGTGGCTTAGGATGTCCCTTTCTAAAAAGAATCCAGTGAACCAACACCACTCAGATGGTGTGGTGTCACCACTCTGATGACCAGCCAGTCAGACCTGGTGTGGTGTATCTGTTTCTTCCATGGAAGGTCTGGTGTCATTAGCATTATCATTAGCCTGATAAACCTAGGCCACCCCATGGGTGGTGGGGCTTTGTCATTCTTTGATGATAGACTTTAAGTACATATTAGCCATTCACAAAATTTTCGAATGAGGCATATGTCCTCCCAACTTTATACTGCCTTTTCCAGGAGCAAAGATTGTTAGCTTCCAGTATTTGAGAATACTTTGAAGGGTGGTGAACACACAATACAATGTACTGATGATGTATTATAAAACTGTGCACCTGAAACCTATACAGTTTTATTAACCAATGTCACTCCAATAAATTCAATTAAAAATTCTAATAAAAAGTATAATATGGAAAGTTGACTGGATACAAGGTAAATATAACAAACATAAACTTCTCTTTTTCCACTCTAGCGATTAGCATCTCAAATTGAAAACTGGAAAAATATTTAATTTACAGTTACAGAATTGTAAAGTCCTAGGATAATAATGATTGTAGTCACTGTAATGCTGTACACTATTGTAAGTGTTTGTTTGTATTAATTCTATAAATCCTCACAACACCTTCTTGAGACAGATTTTTTTAAAAGAAAAAAAGAAAATACTTTGATGCTTTTCTATGGCATTTACAAAGAAGTCAGTAGGTAATGTTTATTTTATATCTTGACATATATTTTTGTGTACTTTAACAGATTTTAATTTTGAAATATTTCTTTTCATAATTTCATATTAGGATCTTTTGAGGGAGTTCTCCAAAGCACTATAATATTATACATAGTGTTTTAATTTGGGGATAAATAATTTAAATTATTTTAATAAACCAAGAAGTCCCTTGTGATATTTTTAATCCAGATGAAATAGGAAAAAGTATGTGCTTCTAACAATTACCTTAAAAAGTGAGTTGAATCTCACAACCCCAATTCCCTATAAATTTTTATTAAAATCTGTGGGCTACATTTTCTAAGTGTGTGGATTATACTTTGAAAAAAAATTAAACAACATTTTATTACATTTTTAAGATTAAAAATGGTAGGAAGAAATAAGAAAACTTAGTAAGGAAAAGTACATTTTTTTGAAGATTAGCTTCAATACGCATCCAGAGAACAGTGTTGGTAGATTTAACATAAAAGGAACTGTTCATTGCAGAACACGAGTTTTTACACACATGTAAGTATCTTGCATCACACATAGTAAGCACTAAAAAGGTAGCCCAGACCTGGATTGAACTTCAATTTTGTTTGATTAGTAAAGCAGGAATATTGACCAATTTTAATAAAATGAACCACATGCAGATTTAAGTCTCTATAACTGGTAACTTCACACTGGTGTAACTGAAGGATAATTCATTTTAAAGAGTATGGTCACAGTCTGTGACAACTGCATAGAACAATGCTCAGAGCAGGGTTTTCAAGTGTTTAAAAAATGATTGAACCAAATTCCCCTTCCCTGTTTTTCTAACGTTATGGGAACTCCTGTGAGTGAACCTGAACTCTGTCTAGGGAAGCAAGACCATGGTCACAAAGAAAGCAGGAATCAGAATTGACATAACATGCAGACACTTATTTTGTAGAATTCCCAATTATCTCCAGCATATAGTTCAAATATCTCATTTATCTCTCTGGCACTGTCCTATGCAGAATTGATAATTCACTTGATTTAATCAGCATCCACTCAATGGCATTGACAAGGTATTCACAGGCAGATGTGAAGGTGTGAGGAAGGCTGAGAAATTTAAGAGAGTAAAAACCTGTGGGTGAAGACAGAGTTTGAGTAAGGTACTTACCTGGAGAGATGTAGAAAATTAGAAAGTGTGTTCTTGGCACAAAGAAAAGGCACCCTGGTGCGTGGGAAAAATCACAGAAAGAAAGAGAATGGATCTCTAAAGCAAGTAAAGGTAGAGCTGCTGTGCCCATTCTCTCAGAGGTTGATTGGGGCCAGTTGTGGATTGCAACCCTAAATGAGATAGACGGTGGGTGGAATATGAGCCTGGGAGAAGAGTGGCATTGGTTCCATGCAGTTTTTAGAAATTGCTCATCTCCTATTTTTGTCACTCTTGCTTTCAATGTAGCAACTGGTGGCTCACAGCAGTGCTGCTGAAAGGACGGTTTGTGAATCAGCAGCGTCAGAAACACCTGAAGCAGCTGTCAAACGGGAACATGCCCGGGTCCCACTCCAGATCCGACTCAGAATCTCAGATGGGCCATAGAATCTGCATTTTAATCAGATCTTCCCAAATAGACATAATGACTTTTCTTCTTTGCAGTACCTCCTAAGACTTATAAAGCAATTCTACTTTAGAAAGCATGTTTGCACATGTCATCTCATTTTATCCTTACAATAATCCTGTGGGAAATTTTATCTCGATTTTACAAATAAGTAAATTAAGACTAAAAAAATGTTAAGTAATTTCTCCAACAGCCCACATACAAGTTGTGGCTCTGGGGCTTGAAACTGGGTCTGTGAATTCCAAATTTAAAGTTATTTCTATCAGAGTGTGGTCACTTCCTCTATCTGCTTATCGTGAGATTAGGTTACATGTTAGCGGGTGATTGTGTGCGTCTTTGTCCCGGCCTTGGGGTTGGAGTTTACCATAATGCAGATAGAAGATACAGGAGGAAATAAACAGCCTTGGGAGCACAGGTCTTGGAAGTTCAAACCTATAAACCTTAAAGTGATGGGAAATATTACTCCTGTGAGGCTTATGGTGGTTCTTTGTTCCATCGAAGCAAATTACCCAGTGATATCAGGAACTGATGCAAATTCAGGCCGGTCATCCGTCAGCCTTCCAGAGACCACTACTCAATAACGTGAACTATCCGTTACCTTTATTCATCTTCTTTCTTGTTTCTGCTGCCCTCCTTTGGGCCATTTTGTGGTTTAGTTATACATTCCCCCCTCTCAGTGCTAAGAGAGGGGTGAGAAAGGAAATGATACTCAATGCATCTTGGTGCCTATTAGCAGCCTGGTGAAAGAAGCATTTGCAGTTATCACTCTGTATCAGGTTTGAGAATTATTTGTGTGTTTCAATTATCCACGTTGTCCACATCTCCTATTATCCCAACAGCATGGCATTGACATAGCCTCTCAGCGAGCATATTGCTACCTGTTCAGTGCAATTGGCTGTGGCAATTCATGGCTGTGTTAGACAAACACAGCATGAATGACCGCTAACTAACTCTTGGTTACTCAAGGGTTAATGATCCAATGTGTTTGACAAGAGCTTTCTTTCTTCCCCATCTCCCTCCTGTTCTCTAGCTTTAGGTCATTTGGTTGCTTAGTAGCATCTCCACCAAAGAGTATTTAAGTTAAAATAAATGCAAACTAATTTTTTTTTTACTATGGGAGTGGCTTTTGATGTCAGCTATAACTAGAGAAGAAAGCCAAATAATTTTTTTCTGTTTTTTTTTAATTTAAATTTCCAACCTCACCCCTTCCTCCATTAACACAGAAATATTAGAGTTAGCTATAGCTCTCATGAAAATATAGTATTCAAGTATTGTCATCTTCAAACAAATCTTTCACTGAGCTGCTAGGTAAATTGGACAAAAATGCTTCAATTCTTAGAAAAGGAGTACAATATAAATTTTGCTGATAGGCTAAAGGCTTTAGAAAAACAACTATAAATTGTCCAATAACTGTCCAAGCAATTTAGCATGGTGTGAAAGTCCGGAATTAGCACCTCACATGGATAAATTCGAATTTCATCTTTTCTTCTTTTCTCAGCCCACCCTCTGTTGGAGGGGCTAATGAACAGTGAAATGGCCCAAAGGTAGGCAGTAGCAGGGAAGAGAGAAAAGAGTGGTGATACCCTCCACACAAATGAGAATAGCCAAACATACGTTTCCTTCAGTGTCTCCAGACTCCAGAGAAACTTCTCTTTGTGTCAGTCTAGCCAGGGTTGAGAAGTTTACTAAAGACTCTGCCTGACTCACTCTATTGCCAATAGACTGGCTTCACCTCAGAGCAAGCACAACATATGACTGTCCCCTACATGTTTTTGGAGGCTAAAGTCAAGTGCCCAACCCCTTCTGAGGGACACCTCTGGGCTGGAACATTGGCCTCTATATCATGATGTAGAAACATAAATTACCATGGATTTAGCTGACAGGCAGAAGGAACCCACTTCCTAGAGGGTGGAGGGTGTCCCTCCATCTCTTTCTGAACATGGTCCCCTCTTTCTATGAACTGATCTGGAGACAGTCATAGGAATTGTGCTGGCTCTAAAAATCTGGGGAAGTGCTGAGAAAAATGGCAGAAACCAGATCTGGCTAATTTTCAAAGATGTGTATGGAATAAGAAAAAGGGCCAGCTGGAATGGAGTACTTGCTACATGGTAGAGTATTTTATTCAGGTCTAAAGGTCAGAAAGTGTTGCCGACTTAGCGATATTTTAGACTATGTCTCAGTCAACTAGAATTGCAGAACACTTTGAATTTTTGTACATTTAAAATTACTTGATTGGGTCATACTCTATACCTATTCAAGAATTCCCACTGTATTGTAAGTAGGAAACTATCATTACTTTCCAAAGGATAAAATTAATGATACATTAGAAAAATAAAACTCTATCACTGCATGACTTAGAATTAATTTCAGATTTGTTTGAGTACACACCTGTCTGAGAGAAAAAATATTTTTGTAAGATGATAAACTTAATTTTTTTAAGACTTTGAAGATAAGGCCATAGAAACATGTGTGTGTGTGTAAAATGAGTTCTATTTTCATCAATAATATATCTGTTTGCCCTCATTTTATTAATCTATAAAATGGATTAATAATTGCTGATATAGTTAAGAAGTCCTTGGCAGCAGCATAAACATTGTAATACTGGAGGTTTTGTGTCTCATGGGTGACTTGAGAGTGAATAATAATCAAAGCATTCAGCCCAGTGCAAGAAAAACAATATTGTGTGGACTTCACACTGCATGATTTTATTAAATCTAGGCTTTATGTCTTCATTTCAAGTAGATTCCCAAAGCCCAGGCAGCAAAATATTATGCTTCTCCTGAAAATAAAGTTAACAATATCTTGTGTGTGTGTGTGTGAGTACAATTTAATTTGCCATTGTTTTGCGGAAGAATTTGGTTGTAGTATATTTAGGGTGGGGGTCTGTTGTGTTTAAGATGTGCTGTCCGTCTTCCCCAGGCCCAGGTATTACAGCCTAAATAATGAAAATAACAATGCACCTGTGCTGAGACTCCAGCTAAAGTGTCTGAACAGTGGGGATCTGGACAGTCCATGGAAGGGACTGATGGCAGCCAAGGGCAGAATGGACGTTCCTTTCATATAAAAGACTATTGAGTTTGGAGTCATTTTCCTTGTGGTTTTCCTAAGGCTCCCAAGGAAAGAAAGTCCACACATTCCTGTCCCGTCGGACACGTCGTGAGATAAGGTAAAGGGTGATAAGGCTGCCTGACCTCTGTGCTTAACTCCTGGCAGGCGAAATTCTGTTCTTGTAACAGGAATTCCAGTTTACTCTTCGCATCACAGATGCAGACACATCAGATATTAAACCAGGGAGGATTACCCTCATGCTCTGCTTTGCAGGCTTCCTTTGAAGACCCCAGGGGATATAAAGGCATTGAGCTGTTTCCTTTGCTTTCCCTCTCAAGGCATCTGGCTAAGGCAGGTGGAGCGCATTCCACAGGCTCCCGTGTACTCCACTTTTCTCCTGCACTGGCTTTTCCCCTTCTCACTACTCTAGCCTTCTTGGCTTTCCCGAAATATCTTCATCCAGAACCAAACGTTATGTTTGTTTCTGGAATTTCCATCAGCATAAAGAAGAGAAAGAACAGACTCATGTCAGGGAAAACCAGAAAGTCTATGATCACACACATGTAGCAGTCCGTGGCGCCCCTCACCACACATCCTAGCTTTATGCAGCCAATGCTGCTAAAGACCTTCTTTTTCTGGAGAAGCATAATTTATTTAGCCATCCGCTGACATAAATCACATTTATCTCTCCCTAGAAGACATGCAACTTGCTTTTCAAGAATGTCATCAAGAGGAAAAAGAACTCAGGTAAAAAGTGGCAAAATACTTGCTAGCCTTACAAGTTCTGGTTGTCATCCTAACTCTCAAGCGGACACACAAAGCAGAGCCCTAGGCCGGTGCGTGGACATTCTCTTCAGAATGTTGTTTTCTTTGTGCCAGTCACCCAGGTGGATTCTCAGCCGACCTGTGGAAAGGGCATAAGGAGCATATTTTGTCTGTGGGTTGCAAGGGACAGGATGGCTGAGGGTCAAGTGTTTCCAGGATAAACTTACCCTGATACTCGTCTGTTGGCTCTCTATTCACTTCTGCAAGGTGTGCTCTGATTAGCACTCTCCCTCATTTCTCCCCACCTGTAGGCTTTTCCTCCTGTGGCTGCATCCTTCCGGTGACCCACGGTGACCAGGAGCAGTGGGAAGGGAGGCTGTGTGCTCTCTGAAGAGCTCATCGCCAGGCCCCTTCCCACCAACAGAGCAGCAGGAACACATGGGAGCAGAGGTGGGTACCGGGAAATAAGATTTTTCTTTTCTTTCCAATCAGTTTTTTTTCCTATTGATATGCTTCTAGCATACAAGAAGTTCTAGGTATGAGTATCAAACCCTGTCCATGAAAAATGGCATATTTTTCTCTACTGGAAACACGACTTATTTGGATTATTTGCCCCTTCGTAATAATCTTTTCAGAAAAAATATACAAGCCCAAGGTTTAAAACGATTAGAAGTTATAAAAGAATACACACTGAAAAGAACCCCAGTCCCAAACAACTCTTGTTCTCAACTTGGTTTATCCTTCTTTGTGCATACACTTATACTTAAGAAACTATGTGTGCGGATAAACTTACGAGACTTGTCTTTAGTCAGACAAATGGCATGGTTGGCAGAGTTGGTAGCCAGGGACACAGCCCGTTACTGTGGGCTCTCTGCAGAGAGCGGGACAGCCTTATGGACACGGGCACCGTGTGCCCTGGGCCTGTGCCCTCCTGGGGAGAGTCTGCTTTCATTGCTCTGGCTTTTAAAAACAAATTACTGTCTCTCTTTGTTTTTCTTTCTTTTTCCTCCTGTTCTTCCTCTCCTTTTTTCCCTTCCCCTTCCTCCTCCCCTTCCCTTTCCTCCTCCAATTGTTGTTATGGTTATTGATGTTGTTCTTTTTCTTTTTCTTCCTCTTCCTTTCTCTCTCTCTCTCTGTGTACATATTTTAATGAAAAATATGTAACTATATAGTTATATAGTTAGTAACAAAAATGAAAAATAAACTATATATGTAATTATACATAGTTACTGACAAAAATGAAATCCTACACATACACTATTCATCTTGCTTTTTTTCACCTAACAAAATAAACTTCAAGTTCACCTGATATCAATGTATGTAGAAATACCACATAAAAGAGACATGTTGTAAAAATATGTTTTTCAAATCATAAGAATAGGAAGGAAGGAAGGAAGGAAGGAAGGAAGGAAGGAAGGAAGGAAGGAAGGAAGGAAAGAAGGAGAAACTAAGCACCCACTAATTATGGTTGTTGCTATTTGTCAAAGCAGCTTTCTCTGTGAAACTGCATCTATCGTTTCTCTCTTGTAGACAAGGGGTACAGTGGCCATAGGGTCATCTTTGCTGTTTGCATGAAATCTAAATTTATGGCTTCCAAACCCAGTTTTGTGTGTCGCTTTCTGAATTGAGGACACGTGAAGTCCAGGGCATCTTCAGGCACCTTTTGGTAGGAGAGATGGAAACCGTTCTTCCCACTTGACTAAGAAGGCCACACGCCAGGGGTGTCTTGCTGCCCCGGCTGCCTCAGCAGCACCATGTCCTCACCTCTCTCCTGATGAGACAGGTACCACCCGTCAAGATGGGGGCATGGTGTATACATTGTTTCCCTCTCACCCTTGGTGCTGGAACTAGAATCTATCCATTTTCCCCTGTTCCAGCAAAACCAAATGGGAAACAAGAGCACATCATAAAAGTGTGGCTTGTTCTGATTTCCCTGCCTCTGAGTTTCATCGCAAGGAAAAAGAAGACAGTACAACACACCTTTGTCCTGAAGATGTTCGCAGAGCCTGGAAAAGGTGACCCACTGGGCCGGCTCTGTGCTCAGCATCCCAACTAGAGGATGCAGCTTTCACACGGAAAATGTGTGCTCATATCTAGAGCTGCAGCTGAGACTTTTAGGCTCCCAGACATTTCATCAAAGACCTTTTAGTACATCTGATAGTGACTGCAGGTAGTTCTTGGTCCTGGATCACTCTCTCCATCATGTTGAGTTCCCTCCCTCTCCCCTTGCCCCAACAGTGCGAAGTCAACCAATAGCCCCCAAAGCTGTTGGCAGGTCAGAGAGCATTGGGGACAGTGGAGGGATTGGGGCCCCATTTCCACCATTGGCGAATCTGGACACATTTAACTGAAGTGCTTCAGTATACTCACATGAAATTTAGGGTAGTCTTTGGAGTTGCTGTGATGATTAAATGAATGATAGGTGGAGCTGTCTACTGCTTAATAAATGTATTCGTTAAGTACTCTCAGTCTCTGAGAAGGAGGTAAATGTAAAATTATTATGGTTTATCCAAAGGAAATATTCTCAACATAGCTGCTACCCTCAGTTATTTCTGAGATTCTTCCAGTGCTCTGGAACACCAGATGCATTCCAGCTCTGGCCTGAGAATGTGAGTGCAGAGGGTAATAATGGGTCAGCACATTGGCTTTAGGGTCAGGCAGGGATGGGGTAGACCCCCCTGAGCTCCACCAGATGTGGCACCCAGGCGAGTTACTGTTCTTCCTCTGCCTCTGTATCCTCATCTGTAAACAGGGGGTGGCAGACGTCTCTGCTGTACAGAGTCAGTGGAAGGAGCTGATGTGTGTGAAATTGATATGTAGTGACTAGCATATAAGTGTTCAAAAAATGATAAGTATCAGCAGCTAATAGTTGTTGACTCACAGAATTTCAGAAGTTGAAGGATTCATAGAAATTACAGTAAACTGCACCCCCCCATGGGACCCACCCCTCATTTTGTAGATGAGAAACCAGGCCATAGAAAAATTAAGAGATTTGACAGATCTTATTAAACCAGTTACACGCAGAATCAGGACTGGAATTCAGGGGTCCTGACGCTCAGGTCTGGGCCTTTAACTCCCTGCGGTTTTCTTGCTGCATGGCCGGAAGTGGACGTTCCGCCCTGTTAAGGGAACCAGTAGCTCAGATTTGTTTGAAACCTTGGGCAACCGGTAGATTGCTTGAAAGTTGTAAGACTCAAGGCCAGGCATTGAATTCTGTTCTACATCCCAAGTTTTAGCTGATCTTTTCTTTTTTTAATAAAATCCATTTTCTTTTACATTGCAAGTCCCCATAAGTCCCTGTAAGCCTGTCTCTACGCTCCTCCTTGTCTCACAAAGCTGATCTGCCCACCCTGCCTACTGTCCTTATTTTTTTTTAACTACAGTCTGTAGTGAAAACCCTCTTCTCTAAAGTGAAATGAAGCAGCTGGCACCTTTAGGGCTCTCCTATTATCATTATTATCATTTAGCATTTGTAAGTGCTCACAGTATGCTAGACTCCATAACATACAGTAGTAAGGAACTTGCCATCTAAATTAGACACAGATAGATCCACATAAAAGAGAAAACCGGAGGCAGGGGGTGAGTGGGAAGTGGATGAGGCAGGGAAAAGTCAGGGTCGCTGCCGCAACACTGCAAACCCTTGCTGAGCCAATGGCTGTGGAAGACTTAGGAAGACATATCCAATTTTCAGCAAAGCGATATAAAATTGCCCCTAAAGGGATTATGTGAAATACCAGGGTTTTTTTTTTTTTTTTAATTTCTGCCAGAGAACTTTGAGAAAGCACCTTCTTGTGAACAGAATTGTTCTAAATCTGCTCTCTGCTGCCTCTCTCCCCAATTCCCCCGTGGCCCCCCGCCTGTGCACTTTTGGTTTGAACTCAGAGAGCGGCAGGGAGGCGGGGAATGCAGCACGGGGCAGCCGGGATGTCTAATTCCATGACAGACATGTGGCGACTCTGAAGGCCACCCCTGGAAGGATCTTTGATCTCTGGAGCCCCCTCTGCCTTCTATCTCCCCTCCACGGGGGTCAGAGCCCTGGTGCTCCCCAGCCCCCCCCCTTGCTACAGCCCCCTCCCCATATGTAGGCTTCCCTTTCTGCAAATCCAATTTGCCACCAAATCAAATTTGTTCTTGTGATTCATGCTTGTTTTTTAAAATTGTGACTTTTCCTCTAGGAATTGATTTTTGCCATATATATTTATCCCCTAGAACTTGAGGATGGAAAGTGATACTATCTATAGCTACAGGGAAATATTTAATCCTTGCATCGAATAAATCCATCATAGCTGGAGCAGAAAAAAAAATCGAACAGTTTAATGAACTAAGGTAAAAAGTAAATATTTTAAGAGGCAACATTTCCAATAAGCTCTTCATCGTGAAGATTGTTCGCGTGCTGCCCGGAGGGACCCTCCCACCCGTAGGGAGAAGCCCGGTGAGTCGCCCAGAGTTCCCGTGTTCTCGGTGTCAGTGGGCCGTTGGTGTTTTCCTTTAACACACAGCAAATAGAAACCAAGTGTCCCCTCCTGACAGGAGTAAGACACAAAAACAGCAAAAATGCATTTGTATCCTTCAAGGAACTCAAATCAAACCTAATTTTTAAAAAATTTTTCACTTGAAAAAAATAAGTAGCAGTCTCTTCCCAGGGCCACGTGAGTGACAAAAATGACAAATGACGCAGGAGGCCAGAGGCCAGAGGGAGGGCATCCTGCTGGCATCTGCAGCTGGCATTCGCCTCGCACCAGGGAAGTGGGAAAGGCACCGTGATTAGGCGAGAGGAAATGCCCTTTTACCTTCGTTTTTTCCTCCTGCTTTTGGTAGGTACATTGTCCTCTCAATTCTCATTTCTTTTTTACTCTAGGACCTAAAATGCTTTAACACTGGACTATTCCTTAAACATCTAAAAAAAGCGAACTCTAAATTACAAGTCCCTGAAAACCAGGTGTGGACCACTGCATTAGCTCAGGTCCACCGAGAAGGAGGCACCAAGTTGGGATGAGATGTGCAAATGTTCTGGGGAAGGAAGAGGGGGGTGCGTGGGTGGAGCTGGCAGACAGCAGTGGAAGGGAAGAGGTTTGGGTAGGAAAAGCTGCCAGCTGAACAGATTTTTAAGAAAGGTTCAGCCAGTTTACTGTGAAGTTCTCGAGCCAAAGTAGTCCATGAGAGGAGATTTGGAATGGGCCTGCCTAAGATCCCTGCCATACTCGGTCACTGACTGGGAGCAGCCAGTGAAGATGTGCTCCATGGCGGTGGGTCCAGAAGGAGGCAGCTCGGGCGCTCGCTCAATCACACTCCTGTGGCAGGAACTCCGAGACTCACATTTTGCTCCCCAGCACTGCCTCATCTACTTCATTCCAAAGACACAATCAAAAGAGAGCGGAGCAAGTGAGGTCTTCCCCTGCCCAGCATTTACCACCGTTTCATACTAACGGCTTTCGTTTATGCATGTGCCAGAAACTGAATATATTTACTTTGTGAAACACCACACCAATCTTATGAAGTCACCATTATTAACCTATTTTACAGGCAGAAAACCGAGTCTTAGGAAGTTTGCGGTCGGTCATACAGCCATTGTTGGTGGGGCCGGAATTTAAACCTAACTTCTGGTTCCAAAGCCACTACATATGTTCCCTCTGAAATCACTTCTTGACTGGAGCAATTTATAATTGAATTACCATTGATTTCTAACTTCCAAAGTTGTGTTGTTTGCTCATTGCACATGACTAGAGGTAAGACTTCTCAAAAAATCATGTAGGACTTTGTATGCACCCAAGATTTGCTTGGGAGCACACACACCCATCCTCACCATGGTCCCTCCATTTTTGGAAGAACCAAAGTGAAATCTCTACTGAGGCTCTGGGGTGCAGCAACTCCTAATGGAATGTCCTTCCTGCTTATGGGGAGACAATTTCTCCAAAGCTCACATATTCTCTAATAATTGAGATTTTCCAACTATGACCTGGCAGTAAAAACCCAGCTACTTGACACTTAGCCTGTTAAGAGACGAAAGCAGCAGGAAAAAAAAATCTTGCAAAGCTCCCCAAGGCCAGTATTAATAAATGATATCAGGTATGCCCACAAACCTGTGAGATACATTAAAAGCTAATTCTTACAAAAAACGTAAAAGTCCAAACTGATGCTGTTCTAATTTTACAAAAAAAATTAAAATAACAAGTTTCTAAAAACCATGTTAGCTCAATTACAAAAGAAAAGTACGATGAAATTTGAATATTAACATGTAGAAATCTGTCATAGCTGATGGAAAGTGGGGCTCTGATACTATGAGGTTTTCTCTTGAAAAGCCTGAAAGGACGCTGTCAAATTTGACAGGCCTAAAATGCAACACCCACACACACCCCTGCCTGCCAATATTACATTTTCTATTTTAGAATGGCCTCTTGATAGATGTTTTCCCCTTTCTGTCTTTGGAAATTATTGCAAGTGAAAAATAAATAAATAAATAAATATAAAACCAGAAAGCTTTCCAGCTTTGATTCCCTACTAGTTTATGAGAATAGGTTTGGCAAGAAGCGTGGCACCCATCAACACAAAGAAATCCGAGTAACCTGTTTGGTTTTGTGCATAGCCAACCAAGGACAGGGATTTCAGTACCATCGCCCCCCTTGTTTTAGAGGGCTCCTAGCTTTCTACGGTTGGGGGGACATTCTCAAATTTAAACAAAATATTAATTTATACAACAAGCTTTATCTTTAGTTTGTCATCCTCCAGCTGTATCTTTTCAGAAATTCATGTATTTTCTCTACGTAGCAACTGTAATGTTAAGTAGAGTCATTCCCAGAGAGTATCAAAAATGTCCTAGCATAAGCCTGTCCTGTTCACACTGCAACATAATAATAGACAAAAACAGGAGTGGCTACCCTACGCTATTTTAGCCAGTAATTTTCCTCATGTAGAGCGCAAAAGAAAAAGCACTCATGTTATGGCAAAAATCTTTCATATCTTATGTTACATAGAAAGAACTGACCCATTTGTCCTCCTATTTTTTAAAAATATTTTATTTATTTATTTTTCGAGAGAGGGGAAGGGAAGGAGAAAGAGTGGGAGAGAAATATCAATGTATGGTTGCTTCTCATGCATCCCCTGCTGGGAACTGGCCTTCAACCCAGGCACGTGCCCAGACTGGGAATCGAACCATGATACTCTGGTTCACAGGCCCGTGCTCAATCCACTGAGCTACTCTAGCCAGGGCTGTCCTATATTTTAATCCCACCTCCCTGTATGACCAGGTAATCCCCACAGAGCATTGCTCAGACAGTTCAGCAATCATTCAGCACACTTGTGTTGACTGCTTGCCTGGGACATGCCCACTAAGGAGAGGAGCACTAGTGAGTGGGAGTTGCTGCCTTGCTCAGGAGTGTCTGTGTTTATCCATTGGTTTCAGGACAAAGTGCAAACAACCTCAGTATTGACGTCTCCCCGTGATCAACCCCAACATACCTTGGCAGTGTTTTCTGTCACTACTGGCCTCCTAGACTTGTGCTGTCCAATACTGTAGCCACATTTATATGTGACTAGAAAGCAATTGAAATGTGGCTGCTCCACGTAGTCATGCCTGGTAAGTGCAGCTATACACTGGGCTTTGAAGACTCAGTAACAAAGAAAAGAGAGAGCTGTAAAATACACCAATATTTTAAAATTGATTACACCTTGAAATGTTGGTATTTGGGATATATCAGGTTAAGGAAAAGTAAGTTATAAAATTAACTTCAAGTTTCTTTTTCAATATTGCTACTAGAAAATTTTAAATTGCACGCCTGGCTTTGGTTGTGTTTCTATCAGACAGTGCGGTTAGACTTTGCACTTTCTCCCCAAACTTTTCTCATTCCATTCTTTCCCCCTAATAGTCACCTGTGCTATCTTTACTTACTTAAATCGTATCCATTCTTCAAGTCTCTGCTCAAATTGTAAGTCCTCTCAGACAGTAGTGATAACATCCTCTTTTGAAAACTTCTTTTACCCTATGCATCTCATATAGCATTTGTCACCTTTTTTACACTATTTGTGTGTACATGGTAACACTATTCGACTCACCTCCCTAACTATATCGCAGCTCCCAGAGGGGCAGCACCATGTCTCCACCATCTTTGCTTTCCATGGTATCTAGCACAATGCCTTGCACAAAGAAGAGAGTCAACAAGTATTTAAGGAAATGATAAATGGATGGATGGATAAATACATGAATAAAACAAATGTATTAATAAAGACAGTATGGAATTAGCAAAAAAATAGACATGTAGATTTATGGAACAGAATGAAGAGACCACAAATAAACCACACAAATATAGTCAACTAAGTTTTTACAAAGGTGCAAAGGCAATTCAAGGTCTTTCCAGGACCATAGTCTTTCAGCATATGGTCCTGGACCAATTGAATGTCCACATGTAAAAAGAAGAAAAAAATAGCCCTGGCCGGTGTGGCTCAGTGGATTGAGCACCAGCCTGTGAAGTGAAGGGTTGCGGATTCAATTCTAAGTCAGTGAACGTGCCTGCACTGCAGACCAGGTCCCCAGTGCAGGGAGCACAAGAGACAACCACACGTTGATGTTTCTCTTCCTCTCTTTCTCTCTCACTTCATCTCTATCTATAAATAAATTAATTAATAAATAAGTACCTAGGCATTGACTTCATATCTTTCACAAAAATGAATTCAAAATTAATCATAAACATGAATAGAAAATGAAAAACTATAAAACTTCCAGAAGAAAAGAGGGAAAAATCTACCTGATTTTTAGGTTTGATGATAATTTTAGATATGCTATCAAAAGCATAATCCATGAAAGAAAATAATTGCTAAGTTGAACTTCATTAAAAAATGAGTTTATACTCTGTGAAAGACACCATAAAGAGAATAAAAAGACAGGTCATGGAATAGTAAAAAATATTTGCAAACCACATATCTGATGAACAGTTGTATCTAAAATATACAAAGAACCATTAAACAATAAGAAAATAAAAAGCTCAGTTAAATGATGGGCAAGAAATCTAAATGATGCCATACCAAGGATATACAGAGAGAAAATAAGCATATGAAAAGATGCTCAGTAGGTGAATGCAAATAAAAACAACAATGATGTCTTTCTCCTTATGCAAAAATAACTGACAATGATCGCAGATCTAAATATACAGTGTTCATAGCAGCATTATTGACAATAGCCTGAGATGGAAAGAACCCGGTGTCTTTCGACAGATGAATAAATAAACAAAATGTGGCATATACATACGATGAAATATCATTCAGTTTTAAAAAGGAAGGAACTTCTGACACATGCCACAATATGGAAGAAACTTGAAGATGTTTTACAAAGTGAAATAAGCCATTCCCACAAGGACAAATGCTGTATCATCCCACTTATGTGAATTCATAGAGACAGAAGAATGGTATTTTCCAGGGGTTGGGGGAAGGGGTAAAAAGAGTTATTGTTAATAAATACAGGGTTTCAGTTTTACAAGATGAAAGTTCTGGAAATGGATGTTGGTGATGCTTGCAAAACAACGTGAATGTACTTAATGTCACTGAATTAAAAATGGTAAGAGGGTAAATTTTATGTTATGTATGTTTTATGATTAAAACTTTTTAAAAAGCTACCTACTATATGATTTCATTTATATGACATTCAGGAAAAGGCAAAACAATAGAGATGGTTAACACACCAGTGGTTTCCAGGAGTCCCAGCAAGAGGATTTTATTAGAAGCATAATGGATATTTTAGGTATTAAAACTCTTGGGTATAATACTGCAGTAGTGGATCCATGGACAATGCATTTGTCAAAACATATAGAATTTGACAACAGAAAGAGTGAACCTTAATGTATGCACATTTAAAAACATCATGTAAAAGGGCAGGTGGGGTGTCCCAGGATGGAATGCAGATGAGGAACCTGTGTTATAAATGTATGGGCAGCCTCCCTGAGGGAGGCGGAGAGAAGGTGCCGGCCTCACAGCTCTGGCCATGAGTGGAGTCCATGAGACTAAAGGCCAAAGGAGCTGGACGTAAGCGCTGTACTCTCATCGATAAAATCACTTTCCATGAGGAAATCGGTGAATAATTCTGATGGCACTGTATGTGCCGGCGAGAGTTGACCAATTAAATACATGGACAGTGATTGGTGAGATATAGGTTTTTACTGCTGGAGTGTGAATAGATGGGTAAGGCAGGGAAAAGAATGATCCTCTGATAATGGTTTAGAGTTGGGGAGGTCAGTGTGTACTTAGGTTGAGCTTGAATATACACCCCGATGGCTACACAAAAGTATTTAGATGTTTGTGCACGTGTGCAGGTTAGTGTACGCACATGCTTCTTCGCTCTGTCGGGGGAGAGGGCCTAGAAGCGATGATGCTCTGGCAGCCACCAGCATACTTTGTGCAGACTTTGGTTTCTAGGAACTTGTTCCAGTAAAAGGAATCAGAGTTCCTCGATGTTAGAACTGAGAGCAGAACGTACATGAGACCGGAGGACTGTGTAGTGTCAGAAAGTAAGAATGTGCTCAAGGGGGGAAAACCCACAATGATAGAAACATGTCAAAGGGACACAGGAGCCAACTGTGAAGAAGCCAAAATTGGAACAATCTGAGCAGTGAAATATTGGGTTATAAAGTCATATTGGATTATAACCCAAGACATAAAATAAATATCATGACTTCACACTGATGTTAATAAATGAATGAATGAACGAATAAATAAATAAATAAATAAATAAATGGGTCAGAATAGACACGTTTCCATTGTAGTGGTTCCAAATATTTGTGTAGCTACTCGGCCTTCAAGAAAATGGAACCCAAGTACCCACTCCTTAAATATGAGCTGAATATTGTGACTTCTTTTGAATAATGACAGTATGGAAAGGGAGAAAAGTGAGCAAGTTTATACTGGAGAAACCTGACAAATACTACCTTAGCCAAGTGATCAGAATTAATATCAACCTGCTAATAAGGCTGATGTTCTGGTAATTTTATGCACCTGTGATATGATGCAATCAGAATGAAATTTTAACTTTGTGGCCTTTCTCCCCAGAACCCTGAAAGAAAATCAGATAAACTTAACTTGAGGGACATTCTATAAAATATCTGACTAGTAGTCCTCAGAATTGTCAAGGTCATCAAAAACAAGAAAAGGCTGAGAAACTCACAGAAAAGAGGACTTAAGGAGACATGGCAACTCAATGTAATATGATTTCCTGGGTGATTTTACTGGAGTAGAAAAGGGACATTAGGTAAAACCAAGAAAATCAGAATAAAATACAGACTTTAGTTAACAATAATGCATACATATAAATTAATTAATTAAGTGTAAGCTGTTTATTGCAGGGAAAATTGGCTTTGACCAGTGCAGCTCAGTTGGTTGGGCATTGTCTCACAAAGCAAAATGTCACTGCTTCAATTCCTCACCAGGGCACATGCCTGGGTTGCAGGTTTGGTCTCTGGTCCATGCACATGCAAGAAGCAACTAATTGATGTTTCTCTCCTTCTCTTTCTCCCTCCCTTCCCCCTCTCTAAAAACTAACTAAATAAATCTTAAAAAATAAAAACAGGAAAAATTAGAGTATAATGTGACATATAATGGAACTCTTTCTACTACCTTCATAATTCTCCCTTAAATACAAAATTATTCTAAAATTAAATGTAATGTCTATTATAATAAGAAAAATGGGTTATGGATGCCTTCTAGGCTTTCTAAGAGACTAGCAAACGTTGAGTTTTCAGCGGCATGTGAAGCAATTGAATCTTTCAGGTCCCCCGTGTCACTGCTCTTTGTTTTGGAAAAAATGGTTCACTAATTACCACATTTATGTTCCCAGCTCTGAGCCAATCTAGCTCTACTTCTATCTCTGCCATCAAGCAGAGTTAAAACTCAATCATCACCATTTTCTGTTTTATCAATATTTTTCCTCCTACTCTTTCTCACACCCTGCACTTTTCTCGTTTTTCTTAACACTCTAATCCTTCAGCTTCTCAGAATGATGCTTATTACTTGCTCCACTTTGGTAAATGACTGAGCAATACCTAAAATACCCGGAGAAAATATTTAACCCCAAATCCACACACCGTGCAAACTTATCAGCTTCAAGAATGAAGGGCTTGCCAGCATAACTCAGATCTCAAATACCTGAAAAACATCAGTAAGATTTTCTTTCACAATATGTCCATTTACCACATTCTTAAGGAAAGACCTGAGTTAAATTTTACAAACTAAAGCTAAAATAATAGCAAACAAAATCATTTAATGATTGAGAAAACTAGTTAGAAATGTGCCTTATGGAATATAAAAACATATTACATGAAGAAAGATGTAATTGGTTGAATACTTGGGAATAAGTAGACCCAGAGAACATTATTAAAACCAGTTACACTTCTAATTTTTACCTGCAGCCAGTTAAGCCAGAGGTTACCTCTGAAATGTCAAACAGCCAACATAAAGGAATTTATTGCAAGAGATGTAAATCCCAATTCCGGCTAATAAAACAAACTTTACAGAGGACTCCTGGACTTTTATAACGATGGAATACAACCCGAGGCAGTATAAATTCATAATCTCTTAGGACAAATAGCCTTTAAAATTTCAACCCAGTATCCAATTCACCATTGAAATGAGTGGAATTTTCTGCAGCAGTCACATGGCATAGTCATTGTATAGCATGAAACCTTTCATTGGCATGATCTCAGGTCTGCCTGCCATTTACTCTAATTTTGCAGGGTTGGTAATAACATCATTGAAACACATAAATTCTTGTATAGTTAGTGCTTCAACTGAGATAGGCTTTAGATAATACCAATCTTTTAGCGATCTGTTATCATGGTCTAGCTGTGTGTATACTACATTGCTTTGATATTACACAAAAGGGACCTACCTATAATACTCTAATTGTCATCGTCACTGAAAAAATATCTTTAAATAAAGGCCTATAAAAATCCAATTAGATTGTGCATGGAGTACCATTAGGTTGAAATGCTGCAATAGTAAAAGTCAAGATTAACCTAATCTTTTAAAAAGATTATATTATAGGCAAAGCCACCCTGGCATACGGAGGGCTTGGAGTTAATTCTGTGCCCTGAAAAAAATTGGGAAAAGGCAAATGTAAGTTGTCTTGAAAGCCCCTAGGGTGTCCTGGAGTCTGGTTACCATTTTCCACTCCCTGGGGTTGATCACTGCAGCACAAAGGCCCCAGGACAGAGCACAGTGCCCCACCCGACCATCTTGGTGGTCTGAGCAGCTGAGTGAAGCCTCCCCCTTCCCCCAGGCTTTTGAAGCAGTGACTGGAAAGTATATTGTCTCCACGCCTTCCAAGGGAGTTTTCTGTCTCAGAGTGTTTTAAACACTCCCACAAACAAAAGTGATCAGGTTTATGGGGGTACACTATCACCTTAGATTTTGGTGACATTGGGAAGAAAAAGAAGAGATGGAAAAATAAACCATGCAGGTACTTTTCATAGTTTCACAAGATTCTTCATCAGGAGAGAGAGTTTTAGTCAGCTAAATTCAAATTCCCATCTACTCTCTCCTGTTCTCTGTCTCGAATCAGAGAATTCAAGCAGTGGAGGACACGTGATCACCTCAAGAAGCATCTGTCCAGGATAGTTCTAATCGCTAGAAATATCTACCTAGTATTGGGCTACATTCTGTCCCCAGTGACTCGTATCTTGGGTTCTTGAGAACTGTAGAAAATTTGTCTCCACATTCAGCTTTTTGAAAACATTCATGCTAATGATCATCACAATCAAACCCATGGTCATTTCCAGGGCATCCACTGGGTGACAGCACACCAGATAGTTTATGTTTGTACGTGGGTAGAGAGAATGTCCTGCACCCAAACCCCTCACGAGAAGAGCTACAAATATATTTGCAAGAACAATGTGATAGCACTTCGGGTGGGAGAGTGAGGGACAGAATTCTGTGATTGCACAGTCCACTCTTGGGACAGAAATATGTTTGTTTGCTATGGGATTCTGCAACATGAATGGATCTTTGTTTTGCTGAATATCATAACAAGTTTGGTTTTTTGAACTAACTATAGAAACTGGGAGAGGATAAGTGTTTTCATAGAAAAATGGAAAGGAATTTGAAGACCCCAAATCCTGGAGGGATAGAGAAACTAATGAGTCTGGATGGGGGAAAGGAGCCCCCTCCACTCACACATTCCCACTACCCACCCCCCGACTATTGACACAGTGGTAAAAACTTGGCTGAGAATAGCAGTGTAGAGGGGAGGCATTAGGTATTTTCTCTCCAGGAGGTTTGCAGTGCCAATCTCCCCATTCATCTACTGGATACAATCTTCAGTGAAATCTCAAAGAAGAGCGGATGGCATGCACATTCAGTGGGTTCTGAACCAGACCCAGGATAAACTGACACAGGGGCCAGCAGAGAGGGTAATCTTAGTCGCAACATTATGCAGAAGATGTTATTGCTGTACTCTCAGTGAGGACTCTGGACATCAGAGAGATTACGTGACTTGCCCAAGGTTATCAGTGGGACTGAGGTTGT
Organism: Artibeus jamaicensis; assembly: GCF_021234435.1. Classification (NCBI taxonomy): domain Eukaryota; kingdom Metazoa; phylum Chordata; class Mammalia; order Chiroptera; family Phyllostomidae; genus Artibeus; species Artibeus jamaicensis. The sequence continues at coordinate 11,171,427 of NW_026521803.1, read as the reverse complement.
CTGATTCTTTTCACTTACACAGCAACTCATTACGTGTCCTCTACATTTTCCCTCTAGGGTTCACATTTCTATTTTCCTCAACTTTCCCCATGAAATGCTTTCCTGATCTTTTCCTATCCTTACTTTCTCTGCATAATATCTAGTAATGAAACTATCCAGTTTGCCCACCCCTGGTGAAATTAATACAGCAATACATATACATCTATTGATGCAACCCAAGATCTTTTGCGACATGTTTTGCAACTGTTTTGCATAAATTAAAAGAGGTTTTTTTCCCATCCTTATTTATGTTCAACTGAAATTTTATAACCTATTAGATTTTTCTGGCTACAAAAATAAAGCAGATTTATTGTAGAAAAGTAGAAACTATGGAAAATATAAAAATAAGAAAATATCTTTAGCTTCAACAATTGTGGATAACAATTATTAGTGTTTGGGGACATATTCTTTTAGTCTTTTGTATGCATGTATGTACAGTTTTTATAGTTACTAGTTTGAATCTAAATACCAGACCTAGCATTTATCATGTTTAAGTTTTATTTGATGACTTAGACATCTTAGTACAATTCATCCAAATAAGTTCGAATTCTCATGATTTTGTTTATTTTATTAGCTGCCTGTAGTAGAAATCTATAGCACTGGCCCTTCAGCATCCTTTCTACAGAAGTTGCTTCTCCCTTGTCATTATATGATCACATCACTTTGCAGTTCTCGTCTGACTCAGCTTATGCGTCTGACGTAACTGATTCAGGAGCTGTCAGGAGCCTTTTTTTCTCCATCATGTGAAAGAACACATATACACATTTCCTCATTGGATTCTAATAACAATCCTTTGCGGTACATATTATTATTATTTCCATTTTTGGTTGAGGAAACTGAGGCACAGAGAAGTGATTTACCTAATGTTATATCCAGTGAAGTTTTACATCAGAGTCCATGCTGATAACCACTGTGCTTTATAGCCCTTCTAGAAGTTGAGTTCTTAGTTGTTTTGAGGCTCTGCTATTTGTCTAAAGCATTTATGAGATTAATTCTTGTTTCACTTATTTGATTTTGAGTTGCTTTATTTGCCACCAAAAGAATCCAGTTAATAAATTCCTCTTAGCTTCGTGTTGATAGGAATCTGAAAAGCATAACTTCATCTGAGCCATTATTAACACAGTTAAGTGGGATTTAAGTCCAAAGTCATAAAAAGCCGATTCCATATTTCTCTGTTGTCTACAAGGTTATCATAGAAAATATTCATCAAATGCCTTGTTGAAATCTATGTGTATTGTCATTATCATATTCTCCTGGTGCATAAATCTGATAATGATCCTAACAAGAGAAAAATAAAGTTCACATGACCTGACTTGTTCTTTAAGAATGCACCTTAGACATATTTCTAGACATTGAACTCCCCACTCAGTAGTATCAATAGTGCCTACTTATTGCCTCTTCCTAAAAATACAAACATTTACCTGTCTTCAATTTTCTGGCACTTCTCCCATTGTCTCCAATTTCTCAGAGCAATTTGTAAGATCACATCTTCAATGTATTTTAGCAAGTTGTGATAAATCTGAGTGTGTAGAAGGTGATAATCATCTCTAACTCCTGACTTGCTGAGCGTCTGCTGACTTTCTTTTTTGAAGGAGAGATGCATTTTCCTTGGTGAATAATAATACAGGACATAATGAAAGTTCAGGAGCTGTCTCCCATCATCTGCCAGCTTTATACCACCTTCTGCATGTAGCGGACCAAGACCTGCCATGTTTTTCTTGAGCTTTAAAGGACTTGTTTGTGTCTTTAGTTTGATTTGTGAAACTCAGCTCAGTCTGGATTTCAGCCTTCCTCAGAAAATTTCCACAACCTGAGCCACTTTGCTTTAAATATCAATCCTTTGTTCTTTTCATGTTTTATACATATCTTTCTATAAAATAGTTGATCTCCTTCGAGAGTTGCTATAAAATCACATCATAATTTTGCCAGATAAAATACACAATGTCCAGTTAAATTTGAATTTTAGGTAAATAACAAATAATTTTTAGTATAAATATGCCCAATGCAATATTTAGAGCATACTTATATACCCACCCACCCCCGAAATGCATTGTTTTCCTCTTTAATTTCCTATGCATTGAAATTCATATTTAATTGAGCATTCTGTAATTTATTTGCTCAATCTGGCAACCCAGCATGTTGATTCTGTTTTGCCTAGTTTGCTTTGATTGAGATAGTTCAACTTTTCTTATGCAATTGATTGTAATAATATGTCAAAATTTTACCTTTGAAAATTCCCGTTCTTCCTGAATTGGGTTTATGTTTTGCTTTCTAGTGTTTAAGGTACATTATTGTATTAGTCTGCTCATGGTGCTCTAACAAAACCCCAGACTCAGTGGCTTGAAAGACAGACATTTATTTTCCCACAGTGTGGACACTGGAAGTCCAGGATCAAGGTGCTGATTGCAAATTCGGTTTCTGATAAGAACTCTCTCTCTGGCTAGTAGACGGCCACCTGTTCCCTGTGCCCTTACCTGTCCTTTCTTTTACACTTCAAGGAGAGAGAGATCTCCTTATATGGCCGCCTGTCCTATTGGATTAGTGATCCACCCCTATAACCTCATTTAACCTTCATTTCTTTCTAAAGACTCTCTCCAAATACAGTGACTTTGGGCGTTATGGCTTCAATATGTGAGTTGGGGGATGGGTAGACACATTCAGTCCATAGCAATGATCTACTTTCATATTGTTCCCATTTTAGTTTTATAAATTCTCAGGTGCCTGTCTTTCCTCACACAGAATTTTCTTCCCCACCCCTTCCCTGGCTCACAGGGAAGAATAAACATGGCCCGGGGAAGCCAAGGGTGCAGTTCCAGTCAAAAGCCAAAGCCGGGGAACCAGACAGCCAGGAGTGTGGGTACCTGTCTGGGTCTAAAGACCTGAGGCCCAAGATGCTGAGGGCCAAGGATGGGAAAAGAAGGATGTCCCTGGTGTAAAGGATAGAACAAAATGATCTTTCCTCTGCCTTTTTGTCCTATTTAGGACCTCAGTGGATTGGATGATGCCTACCCACACTGGTGAGTATAGTCTACTGATCTGAGTGCTAATTTATTCCAGAAACACCCTCACAAACACCCTCAAAGATAATGTTTTACTTGCTATTTGGGCATCCCTTAAGCCAGTCGAGTTGACATAAAAATAATCCTCACAGATAGTGTCTTAGTTTGGGTTCCCCCAAAGACAGATCCTAGTCCCGCCTTAGATGTTAATGCAGGGAGTTCATTTAGGAAGTGATCCCAGGACATGCAATGATGAAGTAATAACACAAGGAAGGGAGAAAAGCCAGTAAAGGTTACAGAAGAAACAGGTTCCTACTGTGGGCAGCTGGGAATCAGTCCCACTGGAAACTCTCCAAGGGACCGTGTGAAATTGGTCTCAGAATTGCCCCACTGGAGAGCAGGGAGGCTGGGACATTTAACCACTGCCTCCCATCCTCCTCGATTTAGGGTAGCCCTCAGGGCATTAGCTTCTTCCGAGACCCCAAGGCTCCAGAAAGCCCAAGGCATAGCCAGCCTCTGCCCCGGCTGCCAGAGCGCTTCCTGAGAACACCATTTCCCAACTGAGGGTGGCTTTTCTGTGCTGGGGTAGGAAGCACACCAGGAGCTGATTCCCTTAGCTGAAGTAAAAGTAGAATTGGGACAACCAGATAGGGGGTTGGGGAAGCATCAACAGCCTCTGCTACAAGTAGGTTTAATATTATTTTCATATTTCAGAAAAGGAAGACATTTATTTATATGTCAGTATCTATACCAAGCTGGAGCAAACAACCAACATAGTTCTTTCTTCCTGGAACTTACTTTCTAACAGTTTAGAGAGGTTGAACTATTAATCTCAGGCCAATAAGTAATGAGTGATAGAGGTGAAATTCAGATGCAGGTCACTCTGTTTCCATTTCACCATTCAACGACCTTTCTATTAGCTTTTATTTATGGTTAGGTTTTTGGAGTTATAAGGACACTAGAGATCACCAAATAAGCTATCTGAATTTATAAGTTAAGAATTGAGTCCAAAAGAATTTATGTGCCTGTAGCAAGATCACTGGACAAATGTGAGGCATTGACCTCCATTCTAGTATCAAGGTCAAGTGTAACTTCTTATAACATCCCCTAGAAACTTTTCTTTTTTAAAAATATTTTATTTATTTATTTTTAGAGAGAGGGGAAGGGAAGGAGAAGGAGAGAGAGAAATGTGTGGTTGCCTCTCAAGTGGCCCCCACTGAAGACCTGGCCTACAACCCAGGCATGTGCCCTGACTGGGAATCGAACTGGTGACCCTTTGGTTCACAGCTCGAGAAACTCTTCTTATAATTTCCATTTTAACAACTTTAAGGAGGTTAAATTATTTACAATAAACTACATATATCTAAAGTGTATAATTTGATATGTTTTAACATAATTGTACATCCATAATAAAGATAATGAATAATAGGTAATTAATATATTCATAAGTCCCCAAAATTTCCTTCTTAGCCCCTCCCCTCCCATCTTGTGCTGCCTCCCTTGATATCCAACCACCAGCAATCTGCTCTCTGTCGCCAGAGACAAGTTTTATTTCCCAGAACTTTAAATAAATAAAGTCATATAGTATACTCTAATGTAAGACTTTAGTCAGTATAATTTTAAAAATATTATTCATGTATATCAATAGGCCATTCATTTTCAGTGCTAAGTGGTAATATATCCGCATATATATGTGGATGAATCAGAGTTTAGTTTTTCTAATTCGTTCACCAGGTAGGGTTATTTCCAGTTGCTTGCTATTATAAAAGCTGTTATGAACATTGAAATGCAGAAGAACAGCTGGGTGATATAGCAAGTGTATGTTTAACCTTGAAGACACCGCCACGCTGTTTTCCAAAGCGACTGTGCGGTTGCGCGTCCCCACCAGCCACGCAGAGGAATTCCATCCAGGCTTTATCCACCCCCATCTCTGCTTGGTGGGTCAGTCTTTCGGTTTAAGCTCTTTTAATATGTGTGTACTGATCTCGTTTTGATTTCAATTTACTGTTCCCTAAAAATTAAAAATGTTGAAAATCTTTTTATTTTATTGCTTTTGTATATTATCCATGTTAAATAATCTATTCAATTTTTTTCCCACTTTAAAAATTGAGAATCAAAAAATTCATAACTGGCACAATAGTTTTGCTATTTTTTTATTCATCCTTTCTCATCTTGTTCATTTGTACTCTTTTTTTCTGGCTTTATTTGCAATAACTGAATTTTTTAAAATTCTGTTTTATCTTCTCTGTTGGCTTATTAGCTACAACTCTATTTTATTATTTTAGTTATTGCTTCTGAGTTTATCACATCTATCATCTTCTTTTAAGTGACATTCCACCACTTCATATATAAAAACCATACAATAGTATACTTCTGATTCTCCCCTCATCACATTTATGCTATTGATGTTGTACATTTGACAGTAAGTATATTATAAAACCCACTAGTTATGTGTTTACCACGTGGTTACCATTTGCAGTGTTCTTCATTCCTCTTTATAGATTTATATTTCTATATATCAAAGTTTTATTTTAAGAGACTTTAAAAAATATTTCTCATAATGTAGGTATGCTGGTGATGAACTCTTACTTCTGTATTTCTGAAAATGTCATTATAGTATTTTTGTTTTTAGAAGATATTTCTGCCAGGTAGAGAATTCTAGGTTAACAGTATCTTCTCTCAGACATTAAAAGTGTTGCTCCAATCTAAGGACATATTACATTCTCACTTATATCATTTCTAAAGCAAAATCAGTTTCCATCCATGTTTGTTCCTCTGTATGATTTTTAATTTATTACCAAATTTGAGAATTTGATTATGATATACTTTGGTGTGTTTTACTTAGTGTTTGTGTGTGTGTGTATATGTGCTTAGGAGTCACTGAGACTCTTGGATCTGTGGATAGAAGGGTTTCATAAAATTTGGAAAACTTCCGGTAGTTATATCTTCAAATATTTTCCTGTGGTCCCCACTTTCTCCTCTCCTCTGGAGACTCCAGTACATACACAGAAGCCCATTACAAGTTTTCTCACACTCAGTGATACTTTTATTCATTTAAAAAAGTGTTCTTTCTGCCTGCTTTAATTACTGTATCATTACATCTGCTAATCTTTTCTTCTCTGACATCTTCTGCAAATCCCACCTACCATAGTTTTTAAGCTCACACTTTATAGTATTCACCTTTTGAAGTCTGAGTTGAGTCTCTTTTATATCTTCCATGTCTCCACTTAACTTTCTGATCATATAAAGTACAAATTTAGTAACTGTTTTAATATTCCTGTCTGCAAGTTCTAGTATCTGTATCAATTCTGAGTCGGTTTTGTTTGACTGATTAATTTCCTTTTTATAGCTTGTATTTTCCTGCTTCCTTTTGCATGCTTGGCACTTTTTCTTACTTGATTCTACACATTGATTCTACACATTCTACAAGATTTGCCTTGTTTGGTGCTAGGTATTTTTGTATGTCTAAAATATTCTCAAGGTTTGTTCTGGAATGCAGCTAAATTTTTTGTAAAACGTTTGATCCCGTCAGATCTTCCTTTTAAGGTTTTATGAGCAGGGACTGGAGCAGTGCTCAGTCTAGAGCTAATGTTCCTCATTACTGAGGCAAGACCCTGTGTGTACTCAGTACAGTATCCTATGGCTCTTGAGGTTTCCCAGTCTGGCCAGTGGGAACAAGTTCTAGGAGAAGGAAACCTGCCAAAAAAATGGAATTATCTTCTGGAGGACAGGCCCTTGTAGTATAGGCTTCCTCCACTAGGTGAGTGTTCTAGGAACCCGTTTGTATCAATGCACCAGCTGGTGTTGTTGTGAGAGGCTGCATTCAGCTTCAGTGAATTTTTTTGAAGACTCTTTCAATGTGTTTGCCCATTTCATGATGAGTGATTTATGAGCGCACTTGCCCACACTGCATGGATACACAGTACCTGTTAAAGTAAACCACACCTCTCTCCCCTTCTTCCACACTGTTATTTCTGCTTCTAGGATTCTTTTTTGGGGTCTCGCATTTTTTAAGTAGTTTACCCAACAAATACTTTAAATTAAAAAAAATGCCCCTGGCCTAAAAATTCATATGCCCGTTGTCATTTTTATTTGATGGTAAATGGCTGAAATACATGCCCTAGAGAGATCTAGTCTTTTTGGCAGCACCGGCCTTAGACAAAGTTGTTAAGTAAGTGAAGTGTATCTTCAGGGAGCTCCCCCTATTCAAGAGCCCTGGAATTCTACCCCCTAATACCAGAGCAAGTAATGTTTTATATTTTTTTAACATTTAGTTGTCAATGATTGATAACTTAAATTTTTACTCTTCTTCAAATATTTGCAATTTCATACAAAGCAAAGCACTAAGGCACATAGAGAAAACTGGTTCTCATTTCTTTGATTGGAAATGTCTGCTTACCGCACTGTGTTCAGAAGGCGACTTGGCAGAAAAGAACAGTGATTGATTAGTGATGTCTGCACATACAAACACAGCAGATGAGGGCGTTGTCATCCATTCCCTAATCTAAAAGTGTTCGTTCCATTGGAAAATTTCCAAACACTAGAAATCAAGTGTAAAAAAGACTTTTGGAGACAACTAAAAGTCACTAATGACCTTAAAATCATCCCAGATATGGTTGTTATATGACATCACATAAAAGGCTGACACTGCTTTTTTAAAGTCTATCAAGAATCTAGTGAAATATCATAAATAGAATATAATGCCATAGAGGATTTTAAAATACAACTCCTTTAGTGTGTGTGTGGCCTGAGAGAATATTTCCCACTTTACCATTTAACCATCTTCTTTAGGGCGCATGTGGTAACCCATGCAAAGTAAGTATTCTCAGAACTACTAAAGCATTTTTTCATATAATACAGTTTTAATGAAATGAACGATCCTCTAAAGCCCCAAATGTTTCACCTATTTATTTCCAAGCTATTTGATGCCTATAGAAAATAACAAGGGCCTTCTAAATTAGAAAATAATTCATTTATTTCTATTTGTGTTCTTGTAATATGCAATTATTAAATACATATTGTTTTCTATGGTACAGAATCATAGAAAAAAGTAAATACTCTAGACTGATCTTTTAAGATGATTCTTATAAAGGTCAAGTTCAAAAAGGCAATTAGCAGAGTGCTTACAATATACCTGACTTTTTTTGCATACCTGACTGTCTCATTAATCTTTACCAAGACCACTAGGGGTAATAGTAGTATCATCCTCTTTATATGTCATCTGAATGTCTCAATATCCCACTAGCCTGTAGGTGTGAATGAGATCATAGTGGAATTAGTGATAATAACGTCTACAGGTTGTTGGTTTGGAGACCTTGGCTACATTACTGAGGTCCTCAGTGCTCTTGGCCCCTGGTCTGGTGGCATGTCTCTGTGGTCATAATTAGTCCATTCATATTCTCCTGCTTTGGGATTCAAGAGGTACCCTTTGCTGGCTGATCACCTGGGGAATGTCCCTTGCCAGTATCCCTTCTTGGGGACATGGTTTCTCTACCTAAAGTGACATTCCCAGTGTTCGACTGTTATATACCCCCATGTTGCTATACAGTATCAGGTTGCCTTCAGTCTTCTTCTCTGCTGAAGATCCATTTCACCATTTCAACTCTCCATTGACATTTGGTGCTCCAGGCTCTGAACTGCACTGCTTGTTCTTCAAGTGTGGAAAGAAAAAAAAATCCCTTTTGAAAACACCTCCCTCAGCATCCACTGGTAACCTTGACTGAAGAAAATAACTTACTCTAGTTCTCAGTCTTCCAATATTCTGTTTTTCAGGCATAAAACTTCTTCACAGGCCACCTTTCCCTCAAGCAAATTAACTTACGCAAACGAAGATCCGGAGCTGAGGGAACTGCCAGACAAATCCATGCGTCACTCACGTCACTCACTGATGCTGAATCCCCATTGAAGTTTGGCTACCACACGCAGACGCTGATAGTAGAGGAAGCTGACTATCCAGGGTGAGACTGCTGGCCTGAAATCATACTATCAGTAAGCGATGTCCTGCAGAGTCAACCTGGAGACCTCTCCCCACAACCAGCCCATGCCGAATCCCTGCAGGACGCCGCCTTCTCTCTCACTACGTAGGGTGGCCGTAGGGTGGGAGGGTCCTTTCCTGATTCCTCCATATTCACACAACCCCAAATTTTATGTGAGGTAATAGCAATTCTAATACTCTCTCCTTCACTCTTGTCATTGCATACCATCCTAAGTGCCAATATTAGGCTTCGTGGCGCTTTATGCAACGTGCGCCACAGCAAGGTCTTCTCTGCCGCGTTAAGGATGAATGGTAACCTTCCAATAGATTTGCCGCTTTTGCGATTTTAGAGGTTTCAACCTTCGTATTATTTAACTATGTTACCTCGTGTAAATATGGCAACTGGGGTCGTGTCATTGTTTCGCAGTAAGGTACTGCACGATTATCAGATTTCTAAAAGCTCTGTAGAAGCAAACAAGGTGGGGTAGGAGGAGGGGCCTCTTCTCTGCAAACCAAATGCCCACGCAGGGAGGGCGGTCCACCTCCACCGAGCGCCTTTCTTCCCGAGACGCACGCAGGTCTCTTCTCCCTGAGAACTGTGATGAGTCTGTGTGCCGTGTAGGCCCATTGGATATTAGCAGCCAGTGAGCTTGATTTCTGCATTTAACAGAGAGGGAGGGAGAGAGAGGAAAATAAGGCAGAGAGAATGTCTTATATCCCAAAATAAAAATTACCTGATTCAATAGGGTTGGAAAAAAATCCACACATGACATTTTTAAAAGCTGCATAGTGTGTCTGTCAGGAGTTTGATCATTTTAAAGATATCTTGATGGAACAATATGAATGTACCCTTCAAGGTAATAATTAGTTCCCTAGAGAGAGCACTCATTAAAAAAATTATGTTACCAAAGAGGAAAGAAAATACTAAAAAGCTAGGAAATCACCACTTAAGCTAGCTGACAGTTAAGTCTTTTAGAAGCTTAGAGAGGAAAGTGAGGGTTTCAAGTGTAGGTCAGTGATTAAGAATTCAATCTTCTAGATAAGAGTTGAATAGCAATTTATTACCCAAGTAAAGCCCCACTGCATTGTGTCCCAGGGGCTCCCGTATGTGGCCTCTGGCTCGGACAGGGACATCTGTTCCTCCAACTTGTGGAGAAGCCACCTAGCACTAACCAGGACCCAAAATGCCTGCCGAGGTCCTAGATTGTCACACGAATGTGGAACTACAAGTAAGTCTCAGGGACCATTGGTCAACTTTCTTTTCCTTCCTCCTTCCCTCCTACACTCTTCTATCATGTGGCTTGATACAATAAGAAATTCTGAGGTTCCTGCTGATACGCTTATAATGTGTGGTTGTTTTTTGCAGGGGACAGTTTGCAGGACACCTAGAGACATCCTTCCTCTTTCTTACCCAGATAATGTCTCTGTGTCTGACGATTCAGAGTAACAGTGACATAGTTATTTCCTTTGCAGTTTTACTTTATGCAGAGTTAAGAAAAGCAAATCTTGTCTTGGTTTTAAAAATGTCAATGGCTCTGTAATTTTGCAGGTGGTGCCTGCTTTCTATGCCTGCACCAAACTATTGTTGGACCAGGTCAGGCCTTTTTCACTTCTCATTCTTCCAACATCTATCTATCTATCTATCTATCTATCTATCATCTATCTATCTATCTATCTATCTATCTATATCTATTTATTTATCTTAAAGATTAAGTAAAATTTTTTGTTATGCCACAATTGCACTCAGTAGTTTCTCACGGAAACATCCATCAGTTAACTCCTTGTCTAACTGGGAGCACAAGAACTATAATTAGTGGCTAAGTAATGAAATTAGGAAGATTATGGGAGACCCTTATTTTTCTAATTCTTTTTTTATTTTCCAATTAAAGTAGACACAATATTATATTAATTTCAGCTATATAACATAGCGATTAGATATTTATATAACTTACAAAGTGATCACCTCTTTCCCATTCTCACCCATACGACTGGCTCTGTCTCCTCTAGGCCTGGTGGAGGAAGTCACAGCTCTTGTCGAAACATCAGGATTTATAACAAGAGGGCAGATAAAGATGCTGCCTGTGCAAAAGGCTGAGGATTTGCTCTCCTCCTTAGAAGGATGGAAGGAGATTTGAATCAGTAATAAAATGGATAAACAAACATTAGAGCTAGGATACGTCTTCAATTCCTATAGTTTATTCCAATGAAGTTTTTCTTTAAATACAATTTTTGTCACCCCCTTTATGTCTTGGTTTCTGCTTTTATCTTGAGGTGATTGTATTTACTGCCTCTTAGTTTTCAAAAGTCATTTTAAACCCTAGGTTCAAAGCAGCAAGAACCTAGATCTCAGACTCATACCCTCTCTTCCTCTTGCAGTCATCCCCGTGGTTGTAGGGAAAGCTGATGCCAGTTTGGGCTGCTCAGCCGGTTCCTCCCATTCGGCCAGCCCAGGCCTCCTGCCTGCCCCTTTCAATTCTTACTCAATCAGCAATAACTTGGTATGTCGATTCATTGAAACTGCTATGTCAAATAAGATAACTTCAATTGCAAATAGTGATCACTAATACAATGTTTTGAAAAATAATAAAATATGCCCTGGCTGGTGTGGCTCAGTGAGCTGAATGCTGCTGGCCTGTGAATCAAAAGGTCAATGGCTCCGTTCCCCATCAGGGCACCTGCCTGGGTTGTGGACCATGTTCCCAGTTAGAGGCATCCAATCAATGTTTCTCTTTCCCTTTCTCCTTCCTTTTCCCTCTATAAATAAATAAGATAAAAAAAATTTTTTTAATTTATTTAAGCAATAATAAAATTTATTATCTCCCATGACGAGAGGTTCAGAAAGAGTTTCAATGGCTGCCATACATAGAGGCTCAAAATATTTACTAGTGATATAGGTTCCTCTCTCTGATAAAGCTCTTCTGTCTGAGCCGCAAATCTGGTGTCACCCTGAGAAGCACCAGCATCTTTCAGTATCTTCCTATGAGTGAGGCAAGCTCTCCTGTAGGCCCACAGCGGATTTTACCTCCTGTCTCCAGGTAAGACATAGATTACAGCTCACCCTCAAATCTGCAATGCAGATAGTGTTACATGGAGACCCTTGGCCTACACACAATGTATCTCTGAGGAGGGGACACCGGCCCTGAGACATCAGATTTCTGTTAGCAAGAATGAGATGGCAAATGGACGGAGGAAGGGCAACAAACCGTGTCTGCTACCCATGTACACTGTAAAAGAAATCAAACCACACAAAATCAGAAATAGAATTCTCTCATCTATCACCTGTGGTTTCTCTCCCAGAGGTAGCCAAGTTAGCTAGCAGTTTCTAATATAGTTATCCTTTCATTTAAAAATCCTAATTTTTAATCACCATTCATATGTTACAGCCATTAAGTATGTATGGCAGGTCCTCAGATAACATTCATTCAGTGTAGTTTTGTTACAATGTTCATGAGATGGTTTAAGAACTTAACTCTTATTTATATTAATTATCCTATGATAAAATTGGTTTTGTTATGTCACTTTGCTTAGAGTTACAGAACCTATTGACGATGTTAAGTGTGGACTTAACTGTGTATGTAATAAATGAAACCGTACTGTACAGACTTACATATCTCTGAGATCTCCCATACCAATCCAAACAGATCTGCAATGTATTAGAATATTTCATCATTTGATTGAATCCTAACTTAGCCAGTCCTGTACTAATGGACATAGAGATTATTTACATTTTTTGTTGTTAAAGTTTTTAATATTAGAGATGATACTTTTAAAAAATCTTGTTGTAAAATTAACCAGTTATATTTTGAGACTATATTCATAGTTTAAATTTCTTATGGTGAAACTGATTATTTAAATTATATATATATATATATATATATATATATATATATATATATATAATTATTCTTCAAAAAGACACTACACTCAGGCCAACAGTGTAGGATGGCATTTATTTGCCACATCCTCACCAGCCCTGGACATGGTCTTATTGTTTAATTTTTCTCAGCAGATTAGATGAAAATGATATTTCACTCAGTTGTGCTCATTTTTAGTTTCAAATCTGCTCATGGCACTGCCCTGTGTAGAATTCTTTGACGACCTTCTTCTCTTCCTAGCACTGAAGTTTGCTGTTTTTACGTGGCCTGTGTGCAGCAGCGTCATCTGGCCCCTGCTTATCACTCCAGGGTCATTCCATGCTGCCTTCGTACATTCTGGACACACTGGCCTCCTCCAGGTAAGTGGGATGCCATGGTTCTTTGACCCCTAGGACCTTGACTTTTGCTCATAGTCTTCTCTGTGCCTCAAACACTAACCTTTTCCTTCCACCCCCGCCCCCACACCTACAGTGTAGCCTGCCTTACTTCGACTCATTCTTTGTATTTCACCTTAAATGTTACCTCTTTAGAGAAAATTCTTAATTACACATGAATAAAATGACACCTCTTTTACAATTTGTCAGTGGGCTACAGCTAACATCTATTTTATATGGTCATCTCCTACTACAGTGTAGTTAGTCTGTTGGTGCTCTGACTGTTCTCTGTCCATAGTCATATGTGGATTATTACTCAGTCAAGTTAAGTTCTCGTGGTTAATACGCTTTCGTTGTACCTAATAGTGGATATCATTGTGGTGCAATGTTTGTGCGACTATCTTTTTCAGTCTTGGTCTCCCTTATGAGACCCTACTCTCCAGAGCGCACATCTGTCCTGTGGGTGGCTGTATTCTCGGTACGTAGACCAGTGGCAGGCATGCCATGTTCCTGAAACATGGAGCATCAAGTGAGAGCAGTGGGCAGAGATGGGGTGAGGATTGAAGGAAGCTGAAAAGACTTTGAAAAGTCCTGCTAGAATCCATATATAAATGCTGTAGAAGTTTTTCTATCAAAAAATAACCTTGAACCTTTAATATGAGCCTGAACCTTAACTGAGGGCATTTGGGCTTACATAGTGACCTTGAATGCAGAGTAGTCCAAACACAAAGTTACTAGGAGAAGACAGCATCTGCTACATGTTAACTGTAACCCACTAACAAGTTGGAAAAGAGGTGTAATTTTATTATTATATCATTCAAGTTAACTTCCAGGAGTTCAGCTCTACTGCAAGATGAAACAGAAACTTAATTTTGCCTAACTTGGGATTCTTAACTCCTTTTTAGAGTTTGCTAATCTCTAAGGGGCTTATGTAATTGGACTTATGTGTTCCTCAAGAGATCTGTCCTCTTTCTTATTTGATTAGGTGGCTATTGCACCAAGTGGTCATCGCTATAACATCCCCATTATTGCCTGCAGCTCCTTTTCCACCTGGGAAGCTTCTACCACAGATTTCTTGCTTAATGGGAGAGCATAGGTATCTCTTCAGCACTCCTTATGCCCCCACCAACTTGTGGGTGGCAGACGGCCACTCCCTCTCCAGAGTATTACTGTGCATAAAAATATGGAGGCTCACCAGGAAGGAGAGTGCAGAGTTGCTCTGCTCTCGTGGCCCCCACACTTGCCAAACCCCTATCCCTGTCATTTGCTGAACTCTCTCCTCTCCTCTGCCCCCTCCAGCTTTCCTCTTTACATCAGACTGAAGGGAGTCTTTGTCTAAACCCAAGGGAAAATACGTGTTTCTCCGAATCTGATGCTTTATCTCTGTCCCAAACCTCTAAATTCTCCAAGAGTTTAAACTCTCAGAATAATGATGATGATGATAATAATAATACTAACTTTTTAAAAAGCCAGAGACTCACAGGCTTCTTTCTGCTTTACACACTGTCATAGCCCTCCTCTAAGATCATGAACCCAGACCAGCAGCCTGCTGGACGGTGGTGGGAGAGCAACCTGGGGAGAGAAAGTGGGAAATTTGAAGGAAAGCAAAATAAGGGCTACTCTTTCAAAAATAATATCCTGTCACTCATTTCCAGTAGGGGGCAATTAGCACACTGAATGCAACACAGAGTTTGAGAAGATGAGCATTCTCAAAGATCTCCAGATTTCTTTCCCTTAGTGAAGAGCAACAACAACAAAGGCACTTTTCATTTTAGACTAATGAAGATGGAAGCCAGACCGATGTAGATAGAAAGGTTGAAGAGATTATTCTTTTATAAGAATAATCCTAAATCTCTTTTATTGTAATCTATTCTATTTGATATCAGTTCATTGAAAAAAACAGTACTAAACAATAAATGTCTTTTTGCTTGTTTCTGCTCATTTTTTAAAATAAATTTATTGGGGTGGCATTGGCTAATAAAATTAGATGGGTTTCAGGTGTACAATCCCTACATCACCTGTACATTGTATTGTGTGTTCAAACCCCAAGTCAAGTCTGCTTCCATCACCATCTATCTCCCTTTTACCTGATTCTACTTTTCCCCTCCCCCTTCCTCTCTAGTAATCCCTGTACCATTGTCAATCCATAAGGGTTGTTGTTGTTTTGTTTGTTTGTTTGCGGGATTTTCCTGGCTGCATTTCCTCACCATTTTCACTCATCCCTTCTGACTCCCTCCTCTCTGAGAGCTGTAAGTCTGTTTTGTGCATGATTGAGTCTGTTTCCATTTTGTTTATTAATTAGATACAACATGGAAGTGAAATATTATGGTATTTTCTTTCTCTGACTAGATTATTTCACAAAGCATAATACTCTCCAAGTTTTTTCCATACTATCCCAAAGGTAAGATTCATTTCTCTTTTTTACAGCCAAGTAGTATTCCATAGTGCAAATATAACACTGCTTTTTTATCCACTCATCTATTGAGGGACATGGGTTGCTTTCACATCTTGGCTATTGTAAATACCTCCACAATGAACATAGGGGTGCATACATTCCTTCAAATTAGTTTTTGGGGTTTTCAAATATATTTCCAGAAATGGAATTTCTGTGTCATAAAGCATTTCCATTTTTAATTTTTTGCGGTGACTCCAAAGTGCTTTCCACAGTGGCTTCACCAATCTGCATTCCTACCAACAGCACACAGGGGTTCTCTTTTTTCTACATCCTTGCCAACACTTGTTTGTTGTTTTATTGATGATAGCCATTCTGACAGGTGTGAAGTGATTTCCCATTGTGGTTTTAATTTGCATTTCTCTGATGATTAGTGACATTGAGCACCTTTTCATATGTCTATTGGCCATCTGTATGTTCTTTTTGGGAGTGTCCATTTAGGTTCT
The DNA here is from genome assembly GCF_021234435.1 of Artibeus jamaicensis. NCBI lineage: Eukaryota > Metazoa > Chordata > Mammalia > Chiroptera > Phyllostomidae > Artibeus > Artibeus jamaicensis. Next base: position 11,155,268 of record NW_026521803.1, on the reverse strand, counting down.
TTGTCCATTTTTAATTAGATTTTTTGGGGGTGTCAAGTTTAATAAGTTCTTTATAAATTTTGGATATTAACTCCATATTGGATATATCATTGGTGGATACGTTTTTTCATTTAGTATGGTTTTCTTTGCTGTGTAAAAACTTTTTTGTTTCATATAGTCCTATTTGTTTATTTTTTATTTTCCCCCTTGCCTGGGAGATATATCAGGAAAAAATATTGCTATGAGAAATATCTGAGATTTTATTGCCTATGTTTTCTTCTAGGATCTTTATGGTTTTGAGTCTAATGTGTAAGTCTTTAATCCATTTTGAGTTTATTCTTGTGTATGGTTTAAGGTGGTCTAGTTTCAATTTTTTTCACATATCCAGTTTTTCAACAATTTATCAAATAGACTATCTTTACTCCATTGTATGTTCTTACCTCTTTTGTCAAATATTAATTTATAGTAATGGTGTGGGTTTTTCTATGAGTTCTCTGTTCTGTCTCATTGATCTATATGTTAGTTTTTATGTGAATACCATGCTGTTTTGATTACAGTGGACTTGTAGTATAGTTTCATATCAGGTAGTGTTATTCCTCTAAGTTTGTTCTTCTTTCTTAAGATTACTGTGGTTATTCATGGTCTTTTGTGGTTCCATATGAATATTTGAAATATTTGTTCTTGTTCTGTGAAATATAGCATTGGTATCTTGATAGGAATTGCATTGAATTTATAGATTACTTTAGGTAGAATGGACATTTTAATAATGTTAATTCTTCCAATTCATGAACACAGTATAGGCTTCCAATTATTTGTATCATCTTCAAATCTTTTCTTCTGTGTTTTATAGTTTTCTGAGTATAGGTCTTTTATATTCTTGGTTAAATTTACTCCTAAGTATTTAATTTTTTTTGATGCAATTGTAAATGAAGCTGTTTTCTTAGTTTTACTTTTTGATAGTTTATTATTGGTATATAAAAATGCAACTGATTTCTGGTCCTGACCTGTGTGGCTCAGTTGGTTGGGGCATCTTCCCATACACTAAAACATTGAGAGCTCCATTCTTGATCAGAGCACACACATAGGTTGTGGGTTCGTTCAATCACCTATAAGGGTGTATATGGGAGGAAACCAATAGATGTTTCTTTCTCACATCAATGTTTCTCTCTCTCCCTGATTTCTGGATTTTTTTTTATTCTGTTACTTTACTGAATTCATTTATCAGTTTTAGTAGTTTTTTTTGTGGAATCTTTAGGGTTCTTTATATTCAGTGTCATCTGCAAATAAAGAAATTATACTTCTTCCTTTCCAGTCTGGATGCCTTTTATTTCTTCTTCTTGTCTGATTGCTGTGGCTAGGACTTCCAGCACTATGTTAAATAAGAGCGGTGAAAGTGGACATCCCAGTCTTGTTCCCAGTCTTAGGGGAAACACTTCTAGTTTTTGCCAATTGAGTATGATGTTGGCTGTGGGTTTGTCATATGTGGCCTTTATTACATTGAGTATTTTTTCTCTATTCCCACTTGGCTAAGAGTTTTTATCATAAATGGATGATGGATTTGATCAAATGGTTTTTCTGTCTGTACCTATTCATATGATCACATGATTTTTATCCTTCACTGTGTTTATGCAGTATATCACATTTATTGATTTGCAGATATTCTATTTACCTTTATCCCACTAATAAATTCTACTTATCATGGTGTATGATCATTTTAATGTATTTCTAGGTCCAGTTTACTAATATTTTATTGAGGATTTAGCATCAATATTAATTGAGGATATTGGTCTATATTTGCTTTCTTTGTAGTGTCTTTGTCTGGTTTTGAAATTAAGATATAATGGCTAGCCTCATTAAATGAGCTTGGGAATCAGTCCTCCTCTTTAACTTTTTGGAATAGTTTGAGAAAGATACGTGTTCTTTGAATGTTTGGTAAAATTTTCCTGTAAAGTCATTCAGTCCAGGTCTTTTGTTGGGAGTTTTTGGATTACTGCTTCAATTTTATTAGTTGCAATCTGTCTATTCAGATTCTCTGATTTTTTTGATTCAGTTTTAGAAGGCTGTATGTTTCTAGAAATATATCATTTCATCCAGATTGTCCAATTCGTTGGCATGTAGTTGTTCATATTTTCTTATAATCCTTGTGTCTCTGTGGAGTCAGTTGTTATTTCTCCTCTTTCATTTCTGATTTTATTTATTTGGGTTGTCTTTCTTTTTTTCTTCTTAAGTCTGGTTACAGATTTGTTGATCTTGTTTATCATTTCAAAGAACCAGCTCTTGGTTTCATTGCGGTTTTTTCTTTTTTGTATTTTTTATATTCTATTTCCTTTTTCTCTGTTCTGATGTCAGTTATTTCCTTCACTCTCCCCGTTTTGGGCTTTTTTAAGTTACTTTAGTTGTTCTTTTTCTAGTTACTTTATGTGTAAATATGAATTGCTTATTTGAGGTTTTTCTTGTTTCTTGAGGTAGGCCCGTAATGCTGTGAATTTTCCTTTTAAGACAGCTTTCACTGTGTCCCATAGCTTTTACCTGGTTGTGTGTTCATTTTCATTTGTTTCAAGGTATATTTCAATTTCGTCCTTAAACTCATTGTCAATCTATCCATTGTTTAGTAACATGTTATTTAACCTCCATGTCTTTGTGTGTTTTCTAGGAGGATTTTTTGTGATTGATTTTGGTTCGATAGTGTTGTGGTCAGAGAAGATGCTTGAAATGATTTCAGACTTCTTAAATTTACTGAAACTTGTTCTATGTCCTGACAGTCTATCCTAGAAAACATACCACATGCAATTGAAAAGAATGTATGTTCTACTACTTCGGGGTAAAATGCTCAGAAGATATCCATTAAATTAGTCTGATCTAGTGTCATTTAGAACCACTCTTTTCTTGTTGATTTTCTGTGTGAAACATCTACCCATTGATGTCAATGGGGTGTTAAAGTCTCCTACTATGAACGTATTACTGTCAATCTCTCCCTTTATGTCCACCAAGATTTGCTTGATATATTTAGGCGCTGTGAAATTAGATACATAAATGTTTACAAGGGTCATATTATCTTGTTGAATTGTTCCCTTATCTCTATGTAGTATCCTTCTTCATCTCTTACTATAGCCTTTGTTTTAAAGTCATTTGGTCAAAAGTAAGTATTGCTACTCCAACTTTTTTCCCATTTTTATTGGTCTGAAATATCATTTTCCATCCCTTTTCTTTTAGTCTGTGTATCTTTCATTCTCCATTGGGTGTCTTGTAAAAGCAACATACATATGGGTTTGTTTTCTTATCCATTCAGCTTCCCTCTGTCTTTTGCTTGGATTGTTTAAGCCATTTACATTTAAAGTGATTATTTATTGGTACATATTAATTGCCATTTTGTTCTTTTAACTCTGTGTCTCTGTTTTTTTTCCTTCTACTTCTTTTTAAATAAGACCCTTTAACTTTTTTTGTAATACTAGTTTGGTGGTAACAAACTCTTTTAGGTTTTTTTTTGTCTGAGAAGCTCTATATTTCTCTTTCAATTTTATTTTTATTTATTCATTCAGTTATTTACTTTTGTTTGCAAACCCCACTTGGGAAAGAATGCACTAAATTCACCACATTTCCTTTTTTTAAGCAAAGAACAAAGACTCGCTTTATCAGCTTTACTTTTTTAAACATACGCCTAACATTACATATTTAAACAGTTGTCAAAGCCTACTAAGTTTCTAGCATTCATGTACAACTAGAAGACACCCTCAGTTTATATTAAACCAGAAATACAGTACCATGGGTGCATTAACATCTTTCACTGCTAAATACTGCAAAGAATTGCAGCTACTTTTGTGGAAGATTCGTCATGGCAATGTCAGCTTCACAGCAGGCTAACACTGCTCGGCTCATGTTTCAAACTCCATGGAAGGCAGGTTCATGCTGGTGTTAGTGTACGGAAGTCACGGCCACCTTGGATTGTGTTTAATAAAAAGCAAAGTGCATATAGAGATTTGCAGCAATTTTAAAGACAAAAATATGGTCCTATCATATGGTCCCTACAATAAACTCAAAAGTCTATGAGAAACAGGCTCCGATGAGCTATCTATAAATACATTAGAGTAGGCACAGTTCTACTGAAATTTGAGTTCCTTTGAAAACTTCAAAAAAATAAATGTTGCTGTTAATGCTCAAATGATGTCTGTTGCAGTTAACAGTTCTTTTACATCAGTATTTTGAATTACTTGGCATCCGAGAGCACCTGCGGCCCCTTACCATTTATCGTTCAGGACTTTAACTGGTAGTCTGCCTTAACTTCTACTCTTTTTTGAGCATTATTGACAATTCTCTTTGTAGTGATTTTTCTGCCATTAACTATTTTGGTAGAAGTTGATGCAGATTCAAAGTTGCCCATTCCACTACCACCAAATATCCTGGAGAGAATGAAGTGAGGCCCCCATGACCCAATGGCCTGAAGGAAGTAAAGCCTGCATCAAAAGAAGAAATCCCCCTCTGAAAGATGGAAATCCACTGCAGGCAGAGAAGAAGAAGAAGCCAGTGCCATGGCTTCTGCTCCCATGGGGGTCCCTCCAGGTCCTACAGAAGTCATCTGATGGGTCTTCAAAGGAATCGAATGAAAACCGCTCCCTTTCACCAAAATCTTGCCTGAACATGTCTTCTGGATTCCAGAATGTGAAGCCAACTCACTAAACTGGATGTCAAAATGACTTCTATCTCCACCTCCACCATTTAATTCTTCTTTGCTGTATTTCTCATAGATTTCTCATTTGTTAGCATCTGACATCACCTCAAATGCCTTTGCTACTTGTTTGAATTTCCTCTCTACTTCTTTGTTCTCAGGATTTCTATCTGGATGCCACTTCAAGGCCAGATTCCCATGTGCCTTTTTAAAATCCTCAGCAGACACATGTCTCTGAAGGCCTAGAATGTGATAATGAACCACCATGTTTTAATAGGCTGTTGGAATGAGTCCAAGGATGTGGAGCTGGCAGCAGGAAGGTGCAGTGGGGCGGCACCCCTCTGCTAGACTCCTGCCGGTGACAGTGGGACTCCTTGCACTTTCCTTTCTCCTTTCTTTCTCTTTCAATTTTAAGTGATAGCTCTGCTAAGAAAAGTAGCCTTGGTTGTAGGTCCTTCCTTTTACCACTTTTAACATTTCTTGCCCATCCCTTCTGGCCTGAAGTGTTTCTGTTGAGAAACCAGGTAACGACATTCTAATGGAAGTTCCCTTGTAAATAATCAACTCTCATTCCTTTGCAGCTTTTAAGATTCACTCTTTGTCTTGAGCTTTGCCATTTTTATTATGATGTGTCTTGGTGTGGGCCTCTTCTGGTTCATCTTGTTTGGGATTCTGCAATTCCTGGACTGTGTCATTTCCCTTCACCTGGCTCAGAAGGTTTTCAGTCATTATTTCTTCAAATAGGTTTTCTATCCTTTGCTGCTACCTTCTCCTTCTGGTACCCCTATGATGTAGATGGTGGTTTGATTCATAGTATCCCAAATGTTACCTTAATGATCCTAAATTTTTTAAATTCTTTTTTTCTGCTGCTCTGATTTCTGTGTTTTTTTCTCCTTTGTCTTTCAAATTGCTGATTTGATCCTCTGCTTTATCCAACCTGTTCATTCTTTCTAGTGTAGTCTTCACTTTAGATATTCTATTCTTCATTTTAAGTATATTTTATTGATTATGCTATTACAGTTGTCCCAATCTTTTTCTCCCGTTTATCCCCCTCCTCCCTGTACCCCTCACCCTCCAGCATTCCCCCCTTAGTTCATGTCCATGGGCCATACACATGTCCATGGGACGTCGTACATATAAGTTCTTTGGCTTCTCCATTTCCTATACTATTCTAAACCTCTCCCTGTCTATGTTGCACCCACTATTTCTGTTCTAGTTGTTTGCTTAGTTCATTTTTGTTTTTGTTTTTTAGGTTCAGTTGTTGATAGTTGTGAGTTTGTTGTCATTTTACTGTTTACAGTTTCTGATCTATGCCTTTGATAAGTCCCTTTAACATTTCATATAATAAAGGCTTGGTGATGATGAACTCCTTTAACTCAACCTTATCTGGGAAGCACTTTATCTGCACTTCAGTTCTAAATGATAATATTTCTAGAACAAGTAAGTAATCTTAGATGTAGGTACTTGCCTTTCATGACTTCAAATGTTTCTTTCCAGCCCCTTCTTGCCTGTTAGATTTCTTTTGAGAAATCAGCTGATAGTCTTGGGGGAACTCCTTTGTAGGTAACTGTCTCCTTTCCTTTTGCTGCTTTTAAGATACTCTCCTTACCTTTAATCTTGGTGTCACTTAATGATGATGTGTCTTGGTGTGTTCCTTCTTGAGTGCAATTTCTTTGGGACTCTCTGGGCTTCCTGGACTTCCTAGAAGTCTATTTCCTTCACTAGATTGAGTAAGTTTTCCTTCATTATGTTTTCAAATAAGTTTTCAATTTCTTTCTCTTCCTCTTCTTCTGGCATCCCTATAATTTGAATGTTGGAGTGTTTGAAGTTTCCCAGAGGTTCCTAAGGCCCCCGATCATTGATTTGAATTCTTGTTTTTTCATTCTGTTCTAGCTGGATGTTTATTCCTTACTTTTGTTCCAAATTATTGATTTGAGTCCTTGTTTTCTTCCCTTCACTGTTGGTTCCCTGTATATTTTCCTTTATTTCACTTTGATCAGCCTTCATTTTTTCCTTCATTTTGTGACCAAGCTCAGTCAATTCTTTATGCATCCTGATGACCAGTGTTTTGAAGTCTGCATCAGATAGGTCATCTATCTCCTCGTTGCTTAGTTCTTTTTCTGGAGTTTTGGTATGTTCTTTCATTTGGGCCATATTTCTTTGTCTCAATGTTCCTGTTAAGTTGTAAGGGTCTGAGCCTTAGGTATCTGGCAGGGCAGAGCAACACTCTTTGCTGCGTCATGGAATTGTCTGTGGGCAAGGGGGTCAGAGAGCTGCTTGCTCCGCTGTCCTACCACTTTCTGTCACTTCCCTTGCTTCCCACAAGCAGATTGTGCCCTTTCAGGCACTGATTTGCAGATGGGTAGATTTGCGTGTTTTAATACCCTGTAGGCTTCTCCAACAGACTCATGTAAAACTGGAGATTTTTTCCCCAACACAACCCTCACAGATTTTTTATAGGCAGGGGCTTTGAGTCTTTCCATTCCCACACTGAAACACTGGGTTCCATGGTCTATCTTGTTCCCCTGTTGCTCCTTCTGGCTTATCTGTGTGAATGTGGGACCTCTAACAGGCCACCTTGCCTTGCGGCGAGTCCTCTCCACCCCCACTGCTCCTCTCCACCCCTCCTACCCATCTGGATGAATGTTTCTTTAACTCCTTGGTTGTTGGACTTCCATGCAAATAATTTTGTGTCAGTTCTGGTTATTCTTTCTTTTTAAATTGGTTGTTATCCTCATTTTGGTTGTGTAAGGAAGCAAAGCATGTCTACCTATGCCTCCATCGTGGCCAGAACCTCCATATTCTTAATTTATGACTTTTTTAATGGTTTCTCTTTTCATGTTGTTATTATTCTCACTAAGTTTTCTATAGTTCTAAGTTTCTTGAGCATCCTTATAAACCATTTTTTAAAATTCTATGTTTGGTAAAATGTTTTCCTCCATTTCATTCAGTTTTGTTTTGTTTTGTTTTTTTTAGAGATTTCTTCTGATCTTTAACTTGGTACATGTTTATTTGTTTTCCCATTTTCAAACCATATTGAAGGAAAAAATGAGGATGAAAATACTATGTGGTGAAAAAGTGCAAATTATTCAATATAATATAAAATATGATTATCTAACCATGGTGCTATACATTTGAAATGAATACAAAATTATACTGAATATAAATTGTAATTTAAAAAATTAGAAATATTTTTAAAGGCAAAATGAAAAATTTATTGTGTAATTTTTTAAAGTGCCATTAATTGACCCTGTGACATTATTTTTCTTCTGAAGCCACAAAGATATCTCATACAGAGAAACATTTAATAAGGTTTTTTAAACATCCTTCATCACACAGCCATGAAATCTTTGAAATTTGTGTTTTCTAAAATGCATACCAAGTATGAATACCATTTTAATGTGAATTTAGCAAACATTTATTAAGCTTCTACTATATGCTGTACATAATACTTTCATATTATTATCTCACTTAATCTCCACAATAATCCAGTAGAGAAGATATTATCATTCCCTCTTTTCAGGGAGACACAGAGTCTTACAAAGATTAAGTAATTTGCCTAAGTCACACAGCTAGAAGTTTTCTATCTTCAATTCCAGTGTATAGTCCACTATATAGCTCATATAATATCAGTAATTTGGTGATCTGTGAAAGCAGGATTTTAGGTGAGTGTGTAAAAAATTGAATGTGGGGAAAGAATAAATGAAGATTGCTTGATAGAGACTTTTGACAGTTAAAGCAGAAAGAGAATTTGAGTTCAGCTCCAGAGAAATGGGGACCTGTAGGAATGAGACCCATTCATCTGAAAAGGAAATAAAAAGAAAGATGAATGTTGAGCCAGAGAAAGCGTTGGAGAAAAGAAATGTGGAAGCTCATCCAGGTTGCAATATTTAAGTTTGGTTGGTTGTTTTTATTTGTTGATTTTTAGTGAAGGTAAAATTGTTTTCCAAGTTGGGTATAGCTCCTCGAGAGAATGGGAAAGGCTCAGAAATCACAACTGTAGATGTGTGCCAGAAATCCACTGTGGTACTTAAGTGATGACTGAGCACCAGGGACAGGTTGGTTGAAGTTTCAGGAATCACCTGTTTACCTGCTCTCCTCCATGAGCATGCACAGGCCTAGTTTCCAGCCCATGAGGATAGGTACATTATTAATCATTCTATTTAAATTACAACAGGGTGTTATGGTTCATTTTATGTGTCAACTTGACTGGCTAAGGGATGCCAAGATAGCTGAAACATTATTTCTGAGTGTACCTGTGAAGATGTTTCTGGAAGAGATTAGCATTTGACTCAGTGGACTAAGTAGAGTGATATACCTTCGCCAATGTATGTGGGCATCATCCAATCCACTGGGGTCCCAAATGGAACAAAAAGGCCAGGGAATTGTGAGTCCTTCCTAGTTCTTCTTGAGCAGTGTTGGCTACCTTTTTCTGTCCTCCACTGTTGGAGCTTCCAATTCCCTGGCTTTCAAACTTGAATTGAATTATACCACAGGCTTTCCTGGTTGTCCAGGTTGCAGAAAGCAGATTATGATACCTTTTGGCCTCCAGAACTGCATGAGTCAATTCCTATAATAAAGCTCTTCTTTTTATATATCTATATATTCCATTGGTTCTCTTTCTCTGGAGAACCTTCACTAATACAAAGCAATGAAGTTGGTTGACACTGATTTTACATATTTGCTTGGCTATTTTCACTCCTCCATTAAAAATGAGATCAGGACACCTCACCTGCAAATGAGGTTAATTCACTTTAACCTATAGACATAGGAACAAGGGAAGCTCTGAACTAATGATTGTTATCATCACCCACATGTGTGAATCTACAAACCCAAGGCCCAGGCTCACAGCCCAACCTAAGATGTGATTAGCGAAGTGTGAGAGGTCAGGCTTTACTGGGAGGGAGAGTGAAGTGGATTAAACAACCTCATCTTTATGAGAGTGTACTTATGAAATACACCTGGAAATTTCCTGAAGCCTTTGGTCAGTCACTGTTTGGACCTAGTACACAGGTGCTTTGGCATGTGTACTCAATAAACCTTTATTGTATAAAGGAGAGTGACCGTTTTCGCAGTATTTGATGTGACTACTTAGTTTCAAGAAGAGTAATAAGTGCTGGGAGAAAGTAGAAATAAGCATCTTCCCTACTTTAGAATAGCCCAATGTCATGTAGGAGATAATATATAATAGAAATATCTGTAAAATGTCACATACCTGGTGGGAGGAGGAGACAGTTGATTTTAGGGGAGGCTTGAAGATAGACCAGAAGTTCAATGAAGAAGCAGAAGTAGAAGGAACATCTGTAGTCATGGCGAGGAGTTAATGGAGTATTTAAGGAATGCACACTTTTATTTTCTTAGGTGGGAAGAATGAAAACCAAATGCTTCTTGATCACCTACAATTCATATAGAATGACACTGGGAGACTTTCACAGTGTCATCTCACTATTCATAACAACCCCATAAATCCATCTTAAAGATGTAGAGACTCTAAATGTTCAAAATCTATGGGAAGTCAGAGAAGCCAAGACTTGGGACAGAAGACTTTATTAGCTTCTCTGGAAGGAAAGCTAAGAAACACGTGTAAATTTTTTTATCTTTCTGTACTTTCATTTTTTTTATCTGACCATTGAGAAGACAAAATATACCTCAAAGTATTGTTGTGACATTAGCTGTTTCGTGAAGCTTCTAGGCCCTTACCTGGTGTCATGTCCCTGCTCCTTCTCTGCTCGTTCTATTATTATTATTATTAACTTGCATAGGGTCATGCAATCAGGGTTAGTGCTGTGATTTAGACCAAAGCCTCTTTCAACTTGAAAAGTCCTGCCAGTCTAATGCCCATGCTTGTTGCAGTTCCAGTCTTCAGCTGTCTGTCCAAAGAGTGAAAGGCCCCATTCTTGAATGTTATACTTGCTAAGGACCTCAACCCCAGATTGGGGGCAGCATAATTTACTAGGAAAAAAGTAAGTTTGTAAAGGGACAGATCTACAGCTATATCTCCATTTGATTGTCTACAAGTTGTATGACTTTGGGCAAGTTGTTGAACCTCCTCAGTCTTTTTTTTTATCTGCAAATGACATACAGCCCCATAGAGTTGGGGTGAGGACACCTGAGGTCATGTCCATGAAGAATCTGGCTCAGCAAGTGATAGGTTCCTCTTGTCTTTGTCAGGTTCTTACAAAATTTTCTGCTCTGGCCTCTTCTGAACCCTCCCTACAAACAGTGGAGTGCACTCTGATGGAATATTCCAAATCTATCACAGCCAGAAATGACTCTAAATTGTTAGGAGGGTGGTTACATTTTCATTGGGGTAGAATTCTTTGTGTATGTGTCTCAAGGTAGTTGAAGAAACAAAGAGGAACATCCTTCATCCTTGCTTATCCCTACTGTCAATATTTTCTAAGATTCAAAAAGGGCTCAGGAAGTTTCTAGGGAATTGACTTTCCTAGACATTATACTAGTGGGATCATTTCTAAGGGACAGATTAGAAGTAGGATTTGGGCTACATGGTAAGTGCCATACGCGTTACACCCAGTTAGGTGTTAGTCATGCCTAGAAGTAGATTTTCCAGGGACTCTAAAGGTCGGTTACTCTGGTGCCTTCCAGCCTAACTTTAACTCCAGACAAGCAGCATATGTACTGCTCTTTAGGTTAAAAAGGTTGGAAATGATTTAGCACTTGTTGTCCGTTGGACAATTAATATATGCCAATGTCATTAGTCCTGTGAAAGCACATAGGAAGTGTGGCAAGGCTTTGCCCCATAAAGAGAAATGAAAGTGTTCCTGACTATGTTTCAGAGTGTGCCAAATGCTATGAGGGAATATCAAAAAGGGCCACGTACCACAGAATTTGGATCACTTGGAGTTCTTTAACTTTCCTTCCTTTTCAAGTGAAAATCACCATGTGCGACATGTCACTTTAGGTTGTTATGTTCAAATACAAAATCTGATTTTTGATTTTTTATTCTCAGATAAAAAGAACACATTATAAAATATCCTTACTAATAAGAAATATACATAATAACAATAAAATATGTTTTTTCATTGAGAAGGACATTTTAGAAAAATGCAAATCTCAGAAATATTGTCTATGGAGTAGATCATTCCCGGCTCCGATATGACTTGTTGAATGAAGGAGATACCTGTGACAAGCACACATTGTATCCTTGATTTTAAAAAATGAACATGGACATGCTGGTTCATGTGGCTCAGTGGATTGACCTCTGGCGTGTGAAGCAAAAGGTTGCTAGTTCAATTCCCAGTCAGGGCACATACCTGGGTTGCAGGCCATGTCCCAGTTTGGGGGCGTGAGAGAGGTAACCAATCTTGCCAATCCATGTTTCTCTCACACATCAATGTTTCTCTTCCTCTCTGTTTCCCTCCCTTCCCCTCTCTCTAAAAATTAATAAATATCTTTTAAAAAATCAACATGGAAATCGGGCTGCTAAGATAATTTAATTCCTATTAAGCAATGGAAAAATATATACTTTATTCTTCTTGTGTTTTATGTCTTATGATACAAATGCTGTATATAATTTCCTGAATAATGTTTACCTACACACCTGCCTATATGATAATTGTGATAAATTCCTAGACTGATCCCTAAGGCGATGGAGGGCAAGTTGCAATGTGAGTGCACACTGACGGCTCATCTGCATGGGCCAGGCTCCATCTTCTGCTTGGATGTCATCATCCTGTGACTATGAAAGCATAAAACTGGGGACTGTTCAGCGGGTCACTGTCTCTACAACTTGCTCGAACAGAAATAAAACAGCTTCTCATGCTCATTGATCTTGGACTTTTGGCCATTTTTATGCTCTGTTGACCTGGATCTCAGTGAGGATGTATTTTGTAAAGGGAGCTGAAAGTTTTCTTTCTCAGTAGATAAGACATTTCACATTTTGGCTGCATGCAAAACATTTTTTTTTCAAATGCATTCTCCCCGTGACTCTAAAAGAATAGTTGATCTTTAAGTAACACATGTGATATTAGTTTTTCCACTTTAAAATAATCACAGTATTGCAGACATTTTAATAGCTGTAGAGGTTGCTATGTATTAACATGATTCATGGTCTTTGACAGCACTGTGTCTGAAAATCCCCCAGGAATGCCAAATACAAAACTCCACACACGTTCAAATTTTACTGCCTGCAGCTAAAAGAAGGGAAAGAACTCAAAACTGTTGAAACCCTTCAACTTTAAAAGCATTAATAGATGGTCCCAGGGGATTAAATCTAAATCTTAATGTGTAAAAATCAAGTTAATAACCAGAGAGATTAATATGGCTGCATTTGATTATTGTGATAATGCAAACAATTAGTGCTGCTAAAGTGAGATGTATTAGCCTCCTCTTGGCCCTCACATCAGCAAGGCACTGGAAACAAATGGAAATAAAACATTTTACTGGAAGGTTTTCTGTTGGCTTTTTTTTTCCCTCTGACTCATTTTTGAAATTTTATTTCAGATTAGAATCATCATATCTTTTCATCCTGAAACTACAATTCCTGTTAAACTGATGGCAATGATCAAACATCAGCAATTTTATGGCAAAAACTTATTCATGTATATTTCCTTAATATCGGTCACTTTATCAATCTTCATGATCAGTGAAAACAGAGGGCTGGGTGGTGGCGGGTTGAGGCGAGAAAGAAAACAAAGGAAAGGCGAATGTACCGTGTGAAGTGTGTAGCACACGAGGTATCTACCTTTTAGTTGTAACTTCTTAAGGTTTTTCAGGTGATAATCATCACCTTTATGATATTTCAGCTCCATGTGGCATTTTTCTAGGTGGTGGTTTCTGGAGAAAGGGGGATACCAGACGGACCTGCCTGAGAGTACAGCATGTTTCCTTATTGGACAAGTTCCTACCATTTCCTAAGTCTGGTTCTGGACAGAAAAATGGGCCAGGGTTGGTGGGCAGTGGGAAGGACACCACCACAGAACAAGGAGTCCACTTAAAAGGAGTAAGTCTGGCCATGGGAATAAACGGATCAGATAGGGATCTGCAAAGAGTTAACTGGTACAAGAAAGGCATCTGCCTTTCTCATGAAATTGACATAAAAAAAAATAAAGCCTTATATTTGAAAGCCAGGTATAAAACCTCTGGAAGCCTCCACAATCAGCAGGCATTGGAGTAAGCAAAAGTCCATCTGACACAGACTCCAAATTTTTTTAGAGCCTCAGAATTTTAAAGTGATATTATTTTGCTCTTAAAAGGCGAAATCCAGGCAAAATGAATGAAGAGTTAATACGATGTATTTTGAAGGACACGAAAACAAAGGAAGCTTAAAGAATGGACATTCTAGTGATTTATTTGTGGGGGGGGCTCAGACATGTTCTGGCCTATGTCACTTGAAACCTTTTATTTTTCTTCTCAGCTCGGATCTGTGTTGTGCATCAAATGGGTGTCCCATTCGTTATTTTTGTTTAAGCAGTGTCTGCAGGGAATTCCAAGGGACCATTTAATAAACTGCAGCAACAATGGAATATTTGTTCACTTTTCAGGGTATCTGAGAGAAGTGTTTAGAGGCAGGGAGCGGTTAGCTGTCAGTGGCTGCTGTTCCCTGGGCCTGGCTGCCTCGTGACAGTTACTAATATCAGCAGATTTAATGTGTTTAGTCTAGTTGTAAGGTTTGTGATGTGTTTTTGATTTCCTGCTTCAGAAATGCATTTTGGCTAGAAAACAGTGAGGCATACAATTCTTTCTCCTACCATACTACAGTCAGGAAATTGTTACCTTTGTACCCAATTTATACTACATAATAAGTTACCTACATGCAGTCTAAGATTCTTACTTCTTGGTTATTCAATCAGTGTGTGAACAAGAGCAAAGGTAATGACTGCTGAGGCACGTGCTTTTGGTAAGAGGCTGGTCCGCACACCTAGGCTGTGGGAGGATTCACAAAGTGCATTTTTGTTTCCTTTCTCATGGATGCTTCTGTTTGTCTGTATTCTCTGGGGACTGCGAAATTGCCTCATCGCCTTTTAAAATCTTCAGCATTCTCTCTTGCTTTAGAATCAATTTGGAAAAGAATTTACAAACCACCTGCAAAACCTGAACAGAGCACTTTTCATGTTTCTCTGTAGAGCAGTGAGGTATATGCATTTTTCTTTCCCTTGCAATCCTTAGAAACATTTTGTCCCTTTTCTTGGTGTAAATTTAAAGACAACAAAAGGGGGGGAACCTCACAGAGAGCTTTTGTCCTCTTCGGAGCTTCTAGTTTTGCCTTAACGTTGGCTTACTTTTCTGTTTTGGGCTTTGTGATAAGCAGTCAAGTTCTATTTTAAACATGGGGTTTTACTTTTGGTGTGTTATGTGAGGAAAGCTTGCGGTAAAAGACTGGAGTTACTATTATTTTGTAGCTTAGAAATCAGATTTATTTTCACTAAATATAGTTTAAAAACCATACCTTGCTGATTATACTTATTCTTAATCGGGTGCTGGAAAACATGAAGATAGATATTTAAAAATCCTTTTGCCAGGCCATATTTACATTTTTACGTTTTTAAAGTTTGTTTTGGTCTCAAAAGGGTTTGATTAATATACGTAGGTCCCCTTTTCACAAATCAGTACATTAGCTGAAATTGCAGAAAATAGGTTGAAAAAGTAGTAAATGCATATTGGAAGTAAAGCTTGCTTGCTCCACACAAGAATGTCTCTTTAACATTAGTTAATGAACATAGCAAAAAGGAATTTATACAGATACAAAATAATTACATCTCTTTACAACAAAGACAAATAGCTGTTTTTAAACTTAAGCACTGTAAGAAAATCTTAAAGAAAATATGAGAAAATGGGGAGAAACTGACAAAATCACTGCAACTCAGAGACAACTGCTATCCCATTTTAGGCACGTTCTTTGTCCAAGGGCAACAGATTAGACGTTACATATTAGAAACATACTCTATATTTTGCTATTTCAGAGTTCAGAAAGGAGAGATTTTGTTTCTTTAAAACAGAGGTCTTAACCTCAGGCATGCCCTGAGGGGCGCTGGGGCCACAGCCAGGTCCCTCTCCCCGGGGCCAGACCGCAGCTGCTGGGCTGCACCCACCTTCTCCGGCACAGGAGGATTTCCCGCTGTTTTTCCTGGAGTGACCTAGAAGCAGGAAGGTTAATGATTCCAAAGAAGGACTTTCCCCTCAGGGAAAATTTAATCTTGTGACCTTTTTCTCTATCTGTCTATTTCTTTTAAGTCATAGGCTCCCTTCATTTAACTAACATCAAGCTGTTTTATTTTCTTCCAAAACATGGCTGAAGTGACTGCTTTGCTTCCATTTAACCCTTGAACTGGATGCAATTTAAAATGAAACTTTGGTGCAGAGTAGGGCTTAAGGTTCTTTTTTCCAATCTCTATTTTTCTCTCTCTCAAAAAAAAGTCATCAGTCCTCACAAACACTGTGATAGGAAAGTCCAAAAGTTGCTATTTGCATTATTCTTAAAATATTCTTCGCTATTGGCTGCACACAGAGGCAAAGTTTCAAGATAATAAAGCACTGTTTCATTAATTGATCAATTTTTTAAAAGTATTTTTGGAGGGGTGTGTGTGTAAGAGAGAGACTGTTGGATTCATTGGTGTGCTCAGAATGCTAAGATCATTGATAAAGAAATTTAGTAAGAAATATTTAAATGATGACAAAGATCTCTTTAGAGAGAATTTAAGATTATGAAAAAAATATCAGCTTTACCTAGCCAGTTTCATTTTTCTCCCTACCTGAAATATGCAGACATAAGTGGATCAAGTTCAGTGTCAGAATACAGTAAAATAAAACTATAATTATTTTATTATTCTCATGGGTTTAGACGCGGGTGCAATGAGTTCTTGAGGGTAAAGTGAAAACAGAAACTGCCTTGTGCTCAACGTTGTTAGTTTTTTAGAAACAACTTTTTACTCTGCAACAGACGCAGGGCATTTTCAACATGATCGTGTTACTCAATTTTACTGCCAACATAAATTAAAATGAATATTTCTTAATTTCTAGCATTATAATGCTCCATTTTGGAAACACAGTAAATCCAGAATATTGTAATTTCTGCAAACACATAACACAGCCTATGCATAGATTCTCTAGTATTTAATATGCAATATTGCCCTGAGAATTCTATATTTTCCTCTGTGGGATAATTGCCATTCAAAGGCAGCTGAAGGCAGAACAAACTACCAAAGGAAGCTCCAGCCACTCAGCTAGTCCATTTCTGTAGGCTTAGACCATCAGTAAGCATGGACTGAGAAAGTCCTGTGTTCTCAGCACTCTGCATAGATATTAGTGAGGACCAGCCTTTGCCTTCAGGCTGTCATGAAATTGAGAAAACTATTATTATCTTGGGAGAATGAAAGACCAGTTACATGTGAATTGTTGTAGTACTGACTCTGAGTAGACACTAGGAGAATACAACAATAGCAAATAAACAATGTTGTTTCACATGTTGCTTTTCCATAGAACATTGTAATTTCTGCAGTTTACTTGGGGCTTCAATTTCTTGAGAGTAATGGTGTCTTTCCCATTCCTCACAGGGTTGTTGGGGGAAATTTGATAATATGAAAATATTGTACACCAGGCAATGTGCCAACAGCTTTATAGGTAAGGAACCGAAAGCCCAGAGAAGTTGTAAAATTTGCCTAGGGTGAGATATGTACTTCAGTGGGAAGGCTGAGATTGGTTTACCTTCTTCTATCAGTGTTCAATATCTGACATTGTACAAATTAGCGAGTTCGAGACAAGCTCCCTGTCTCTTCAGCAGCACTTCTCCTACCTTTGCTCCACCCTGATTTGGTGGACAACATTCCCATTCCCCGAGCTACCCAAGCCAGAGATCTGGGAGCCATCGTTTCTTCCACCATTTCCCATCCAACCAATTCGACCAACCACCAAGGCTTGTATACAATCTCCAGGTTACCCAAGAATGACCTACAACTCAAATCCTTGTTGCCAGGGCCTGTAATTAGAATTCTGCCCCTCGCACCCCTGGCTCACTATAATCATCCCTAACCGCTCTCTTTGCCTTTCTCTTTTCCGCTTCCCTACACCCTAGGCGCACAGTGATCTTTCCAACACACAGATCTGATCCTATTATGTCTCTGCTTCCAGCCTCAGGGCTGAGGAAGCCTTACCACCTACTGTGCCTCCATTCACACATCTCTGTTCTCGCAGTTCCAGACTATTTGTTGTTCTCTGCTTGTTCACATTTCCACCCTTTGTATGTTGCGCCCCTTCTATTTGGAATGGCAGGCCTTCCACATTATCTTGCAGGTAAACTTTGGACCATTGTTTAAACCCGGGCTCTCTCTTAGGCAAGAAATCTCTGCTTTCCTATCTCTAAGTGGTGTTAGTCATTCCATTCTGTACGCTACATAAGGCTCCAGCCCATAGATCTCCTCTGCATTCGTCATACCTGTAGTGAAATTACTTATTTACATGCCTGCCTCCCCCAATAAACTATGAACTCCTTTAGGGAACAGATTTTTATTTCCTTGTGATTTTACACAGTGTCTGGCACATAATAAGTTCTCTATAAAACGTTTGTTGAATTCCAAGGAGTGGGTGGTCATCAGAGAGAGTGTTGCAGATCAATCAAGGAGGGGGGAGGCAGGGAAAAATACGATTCTGGAAAGCTTGGAGTCACTGATGACCTCCCAAGGGCAGAGTCCAAGGGAGGTAGTTGCAGGCACAAATAGAAATAGATCACCAGGATTTTCTGTAGGCTTGAGATCATGAAGATCTGAATTTTGAAATATTAAATTATTTTTAAGTGCTTAATTATTTTTATCTATAATGATATATTGGAACTCTTATTTAACAGACATACATTTTAATATATAATCTGGGAATATAAGTTTCAGAAGCTTATTTGTGAAAAGTTTAATTGCTTTTAAAATTTTTTTGAGTGAGAGCACTGCAGTTTCAAAGAGGCCCTCTAATTCTACTGTTTCCAGGTTGATAAAGAAAACTCTCCTTTACCCTGTCTCTCAATCTCTCTCTCTCTCCGTATACATAAACATTTATCTCACAATCTTGTAAAATGTTATTATGTGACTTGTTGCCCACCATTCAAACCATCTTAGGCTGAAGAATACAAATACTTTTAACCCTTGGCAGAAACACGGGGCAAAGCCTTGTAATTGTGCAGGCTGGCCCTGCCTGAGGGAGCCTGCCAGGGAGGTGAGAGCTGGGTCAAATTCAGCCCACTCGTCTCTCCGAGGAAGGCGTGAGGCGGCTGAAAGGCCCTGTCCCCCAAAGATGACCCCTCCACCTAATTCACACCAAGGCACTATTTGGGCTACCATTGCCCTGCAGAAACTCTTTCATCATTATTTTATTTTATTTACCTTTCCCCTGACTTGCTTTGTTAGGTTTTTATTAAAGTGGAGCCACCAGAATTACAGTAATATTTCAGCAGTAGACGCTCAATGACTTTATACAAGAGTTTGCTGATGTTTTCTAGTATTTTGTTGACTTCTTAGATAAAGCCACATAAAACATACTTGTGTCTCACTAACCACATTTCAAGTGCTCGATTACCACATGCAGCTACTGGCTACCGATTGTGCAGCGTAGAGAACATTCCCGCTACTGCAGGAAGTTCGACTGGACACTGCTATTCCAGAGGGAGGATACCAATAATAATAGTAAACCACCAAGTAAATGAACGAGATAATTTCAGAGGGTGGTTGTATCAGATGAGGAGGACAGACGTGATGGAGTTGGGAATAAGTGCAGAGGGCACTGAATGCTGGCAAGGAGCAGCCAAGCAGGGTTCTGGGGGCCGATCCTTCTAGGAAGAGAGTACGGGAAGTGCAAAGGCCCTGAAGTCAGAAGGAGCTCGGTGAGTTTGAGAAAGAGAAAGGTCAGTGTAGCATGGGCTCAGTGAGACAGGAGAGGTGAGTAGAAAAACAGGAAGTCACAGAGGCACACGGGCCATATACGCTGTGGTAAGGGGCCTGGGTTTTGGTCTAATTGCAATGGAAAAGCACTGGAGAATTTTTAACAAGGAGTGACACAACCCGGTTTTTGTTTTTAAAAGACTGTTCTGGCTACTTGAAACGGATTTATAAAGTGAAGTTCCAGGAATCAAGAGAGAGTATAATAAATATAAAGATGTTACTATGGTAAGACAATCCATGCATATATTTTAAGATGTGTATTAATTAGTGCCATATTTATATGCTACCCCCAAACTATTTCTAAAAACTAAGACTCTGTGTGGACCTTTATAGAAAGATGAATACAAATTCTGAGGAGGAAAGCAGGGCTAAAGCTAATGAGGAGTGGGTATGGAGATCTCCTTACAGGAGACCCTTTCTGTCACGCCCCCTATGTGGGACAGCAGAGTAGCCAGAAGGGACAGCAGAGTAGCCAGAAGGTAGTCAGGATGCTGGCAAGCGATGAAGGTCGGCACATAGGGGCCTTCAGCACAGGCAGAAAGGCAGGATCATTCTGGAAGGGTCTGAGAACATTCTGAATGTGGCATTGGCAAAGCAACCAGGGAGCAAAATTATAAGCCATCATAGAAAGAGAGAACCAAAGTCACAGGTGTGGAAAAACACAGGTAATAGGAAAATTAATATTTGAAAAAGGAAAGGCAAGAAAGGGAAACTTGTTGGAATATGTATTAATTCCCTAGGTCTGCAGAGATTTCAAAGTTAAAAATAAAAAAGTTAACAAAGGAAAAATGCATGCCAGGTTAAGTTTCTGACGTGAAGACCAAATGGCCGATGTGGCTCAGTTAGTGGGCGGATCATCCAGTAGTAACTGAGGGATTGCAGGTTCCATTTCCGGTGGGGGTGCATAGCTGGGTTTCCCATAGAATCCTTGGTCTGGACAAGGTCGACTCCTCATCCAGGTGCATAGGGGAGGCAGTTGATTGATGTTTCTTTCTCCCTTTGTCTCTCTCTAGAAGCAATGAAAGGAAAAAAATGTCCGTGGGTGAGGATTAAACAGAAAGGATCTAAGGGCTATTTGTAAAAAGACCAAATGATTCACCAACAATATGGAAACATCAACAATGCCTCCTGTTGGAGATGATTCTTCTGATAACTAATTCCATGATTTGTAGTAAATCCCTTAGTATCTGAGATTTTGTTTCTGGGTCAGTAGATGAGAGGTATAAGTTTAGTTCTTATGCTTTTTAGATTGCTCTCAGGTCTAAAATGATAGACAGTTTATTGAAATTCCAGGAATTCAGGGTATGTGTGAGTGTGAGCACATGTGTGTGTGTGTGTGAGAAATGAGCCACTTTTTCTGGAAGAACAAAATGGAAAGTAGGCAAAGAAACAGAAAAGAACTTGTGACTGAACTTTGTGTTAGTAGCTTTCATTAAGTCAAAGGCAATAAACATTTATTTGGAAAAAGTAGCTAAAGATATTTCTATAGCTAAGGAGATAATTTATCATTATGTGTATTGAAACATATTAGAAATGAGAGAAAGAACACAATGAAATAACCAATTTTCCTGGAAACCCTGCAGATTCGGACTCTGGCCACTCATTGACTGTGTATATTAATCTAGCAAATTTAAATTTGGAAAGGCTCATGAATAGGGGCTTCAAGTGTAGAAATTTGAAGCAAAATGATAAAAATGGTAGGCGGATTTCTTCCTTCTTAGAAATCATGCACTTTTGTTCCACTAGTGACTCTGCTGTGTTCCTTCCGGGCCGCTACAGCCCTGCACCAGGGAACGAGCAGAACACGGGCTAGATTTCAGACTCCACTCATCCCCTTCCGAAAAACCCACAAAACCCATGGCTTTACTCAGCTGTGTGCCCGAAATAGCTTTCCTCATTTCCGTCTGGCAAAACCCTGTTTATCCATCAGGACCCAGGTTGAATGTTAGCTTTTCTGTGAAGCCTGCTTCTGTCTTCCCAAGCAGGAGCCACCTCTTCGTTTGTTATGCTCGCAAGCATTTTGATTATCCTTTTAGGATCGCGCTTATGTGTTTTTCTTTGTTTTTTGTTGTTGTTGTTTTAGTAGTTTTTTTGTCTTTGCTGGATCTTGAGCTCTTGAAGGCAGAATTCTGGTTTATTCTTTTTTGGTCTCCTTAGCACCTGATGCAGTTCTAGTCAGAGAATAAATACATAAGAAATGTAAGTTGAATTAATGATGCATGGTTAAAAATGATAGTTGACCTGAAGCAAAATAGGCAGATAAAGAGAGCGAAACAGTCTTCCAGAGTCCTTCAACTAAGATAGAGGTGTGAATGTGAGGCTGAATATGAGAGAAGATGCAGAAAAAAGCTTTTATTTTAGTTTTACTTTTTAATTTTAAACAACAAGGCACTTGCCTTGAAGGGAAACTATCTAGGATTCATTTCTTTTAGTGTAATTTATCCCTTTTTAAAGATGGATTGCCATACATGTAATAGCTATGTACAAAAAAGCTATAAAATTGTCCTTGTTTTTACAATGATAGATAGAAAACATTAAAATCCTCCAATCAAAGTATGTAAGGGTTTTTATGTTGTTCTTTTTCTTTTTTTTTTGGTTAAACAGTGAGAACAAAATAACACTGGAAAATGGAAAAGTAAGAGCTGAATGAGCACACCACACATGGAGAAAGGGTATTTTCAGAGAACCAGCATTTCCCCCATCCTGTCTCTATGTGATGCTGACCAAAACATACCAGTGGACATTTAGTTAGAACCAATGCAAATGCTTGTGCCCATATGTCGGTACAATAAAGGAATGGGGGAGGGGAAATGAAAGTTTAGAGGAAACTGTACTGTAGTAGTTAAGATATGGTGGAACCAAACTGCAGTTTTCTAACTGAGAATGTCTTCTTGGTCTGGAGGACCAGAGTCTGAAGTAGCAGGTTCCCTTTTTGGTGGACACCTCCTGTCTGCCGCTGGAACACGTCAACTGTATCTTTATCCTCCATGTCCAACTGTGCAGGTGTGTCTGTCATTGATTGGCCGCCTGTCAAATCGGAATCTGATCTGCCTCATTAACAAACCCTGTTGTTCACAATAGGCTTTCATTAGTTTACTAAGTGGTGTATGCCTCTTAATCTTAAACGGCGCCACCGAATCATCCTGCCCCACCACCTCTAAATTAATATGGTCATTGTTCTGAGTCTTGGCCCTTTCCTTGGGGCTTTCGCCATGGCAAGCACCAGCGTCTCCTCAGTTGCCACTTCGCAAAAGAGGCACCAGGTCCACACTGAATGAGCCAAGAAAGAACCTTTATAACAGATGTTTTTTAAAAATATATTTCATTTATTTATTTTTGGACAGAGGGGAAGGAAGGGAGAAAAACATCAATGTGTGGTTAGTTGCCTCTCGTTTGCCCCCTCCTGGGGACCTGGCCTGCAACCCAGGTATGTGCGCTGACTGGGAATGGAACTGGTGACGTTTGGTTCATGGGCCAGCACTCAGTCCACTGAGCCACACCAGCCAGGGCGAGAAAGAACCTTAAAAGTATTTGGGCGTAAAGAATGAAGAAGGCCAAAAGAGAGAGAATGTGAAAAGGGAAAGAAATAGAGAAAGTCAGGAACTTGAAAGATAAAGACATTTGAACACAAGCAAACATGGGGGTAGAGAAAGGAGCTCAAGAAAAATCCAGGAAAACAAGTGAAGAGGGACATTCCGCCTCCACCAGAAGGCTGGAGAAATTTGGAAACAAGGAAGCAGGAAGACCCAACAAAATTGCAAGTGATAATATAAAGAAAAAGAATCCAGATTATGAGAATTAGGATTAGTGGGTGGGTTTTTGGGGGGCTGAAAATAAGTAATTAGCAAATATAGGTAAGAGCAGAGAAGATTAATATTTATAATAATTAGTTCCACAGCAAGGGGGTACCATTATGAAACTTTGTGGGAGAAAAGCTCAAATTACATGTGAAACACATGTGTGGTGAAAGGGAAAATGTCATTCATTGACTTTCCAGGGGGTACTAGGCCCAGCGCTGGGTGCTTTGTAAGTTTCTTTCTTTGGACTAAAAATGCTAATCTTGGCCTTTTCATAACTGAGAAAAGAAAACACATAAACATGCTCTTTTACTTCTTTACGCCGCACCTGAGTAGAAAATGGACTATAATAGATGGCACGTGGGTGGCAAGAAAGGAATAGCGGTTAATATTTATGCTTGGGCTATTATTTTAAAGAGTTTGTACTAAAAAAGGAATCCATTAGGTGAGAAAGTTTCAAAAAAAAGAAAAACAAAATTACCTAAAAGAAAATACTAGAGCTCCTCCTGAGGAAAGAGCCACTCCTCTAAAGGGTTGGTTTCCTACCGAAGTTGGAAAGACTCCATGCACAGCTGACAGCACCACCACTTGTCAGTTTTGGCTCCCCAGCATTTGATTCCTTTCCCCTTGGGAAATATCACTTGGGTGATTTCTGAGGGAGGCATGACCTCACCTCAATCTACCAAAAGGTGGACAGACAGTCCTGGCCTCTGTACCCTGGCAGGGGGCACAGACATATGACTTCAACTCAGCCAGCTGATGACTCCACTCTGAACTTCAGGCCTTAGGGAAAGAATGTAAAACTCCAGGATGGCCAGAGATCACACACAGGGGCAGCGAAGTCTAGCAGTGCTCAAAGTATGTCTTGATCAATGTCCCTGAGGTAGAGGCTTGACTGAATTTTGACATGTTTTAGCCACTCTTGGTGCTTGTGCCTTCTCTGAACATTCTTCTGTACCCTTCCTTGAGTCTGTGAGCTCCTTGTCACCCTTTCAGTAGGTTGCTTTCCTGATTACCTAAATCAGTTACCAACAAACCTGCTATAGATTGAGTCCTTACATCCCCCTAAAGTTTGTGTGTTAAATCCTAACCCCCATATTTAGAGGTAGGACCTTTGGGAGGTTATTATGTCATAATGGTAGATCTCTCATGAATGGGACTAGTGCCCTTGTAAAAAAGGCCCCAGAGAAGTACTCTGCTCCTTTTACCATGTAAGAAGGCAAGAAGGTGACCAAATAAACTATGAAGGAGGCCCCCACCAGACATCAAATCTGCCAGGGCCTTGGTCTTGACCTCCCAGCCTCTGGGAACTGTAAAAAATAAATTTTGGTTCTTTGTAAGTTGCCGGTCTATGGCATTCTGTTGTAGAAGCCTGAACAGTCTCAGACAAAATTCAACTGATATACCAACTCATTAGCAGTGGTGATTAAAGAAGTTTTAGGGAATTGGAAAATGCTCATTAGATCATTTATGCAATACATATTTTTTAGCCAATATTATGGCTCAGGCATTATGCTAGATCCTGAGGAAATAGAGCTGACTCTTTCCTTAGAACACCGTCACTACCTATACAGGCTAATGAAAAGAGTCCGATATATATAAACCAAACTTCTAACACGTATGGATTATTTATCTATCAATGTGTAACAAATTACCCCCAAACTAAGTGACATAAATAGCAAACATTTGTTATTTCACAGATTTTGTGGGTCAGGATTTGGGGAGCAGCCTACCTGGGTCTTCTGGGTATGGGTTTCTCACGATTGCGATGAGACTGTCAGCAGGGCTGGGACATCTCATCTGAAGGCTTAATTGGAAAAGGAGCCATTTCCAAGCTCATTCAGATGGTTGTGGGTGGGGTTCAGTTTCCTGTGGGCTGTTGAGCTGAGGCCCCCACTTTCTGGCTGACTGTGGGTCGGAGGCCTCCCCCCACTCCCTTGTTACCTGAGCCTCTGCATACAGCAGCTCACCAAAGGGCAGGTGGTTTCTCTTGAGTGAGCAAGCAAGAAAAGCCAGAGAAAGAGTAGAACTTCTGTTATCCAAACTCAGAAGTAACATCCCATCCCTTTGGCCCTATTGTATTTGTTTTGAGCAATTTACTGTGTGCAGTCCACACTCAGGGAAGGACACAACAGCATAATAACAGGAGATGGGATCTTTGGGAGCCCCCCTGGAAGCTGCCCATGGCACCACAATAAATGCACACAGTCTCTGTGGGAACTTTAGGCTCATGACAGCTGAGGGTGGGGAGCCAGGTAAGGGTAGAAAGCAGAAAAAAGGGGGAAAGAATCAAGGAAAGCTTTTAGAAAAAAAAGTAAAACTTTAACGGTGCCCATGTTACTTCCTATGGGAGCTCCTACCAGAATTTGCATCTTCAGATTGCAGGCAGTATGCGTTAGTAGCTGACATAACACTCAGCCTCTAACAAGCAGGACAAAGGGGAAGGGCACTTACTACATTCACCCGAAGGGAGATAGGTAGAGTTTCTGGGCAACACCCAGAGGGCAGCATTCCACATCACAGGGCATGCTTTAACGTTAAACCATGAAAAAGGTAGGGTTTAACATCCAATGCATGAAATGGAGACTCAGAAATGTGATCGGAGAAAATGGCCAATTTGAAGACAGGTAAAAAATCATTAAAGAAGAACGATAAGATTGATGGTAGAGGCATGCTTCTGTACCAGCAAAATAAATCCATTTGGAAAACTATGCAGTGAATTGAAAGCCAGTCCACACATCTAGTCAATAAGAAGAAGGATATAATCGCACAGAACTTGGTTCATGTGCAGTTAATGCCTCGCAGGAGAAGGTAGATTGTGACTTCCAACTGTAATGAATATTCGTAGACAGAGCACAGAGTCATTAGAAAATCAGTGCAGAAGCATGCTGGTGAGACAGGAGGGGGAAAATAGATAAATTAGAGAAGGGGGCCCATTTAAAATCCTAAGGATATGTTTGAAAGGAAGAATCATGAAAGAAGAAAGTTAAGAGAGACCAGAGGAGGACAGGGAGAAAATAAAAACTTGGGAAATGTGGGGGTAGGGTGGGGACCCCATGGAACTGATTCTGTGTCATCCAACACTTTTAATTCCATTTTTATACATATTATACCTGACATCCTCTGTTGAGACTGTTTTTTTATTGCCTTATGGAAAAGCAAGGCCAACATGATTAAAAGGTAATGTATTCTCTTCCCAGGGAAGGGGAGCTGGGAATGATGAACCCAAGGCTTTTCTTCAGAGTGACATTTTTATGTTACAATTTTAATAAAAAAGAAAGAAAGAAGTGGAAGAAGATTGGGGAAAACATTTTAGGTTTTATCTTCCTCACTTTGAATGATAGTGGGAGGGGTCAGTTCCCTTGAAAGGGAAAAGAAAAAGCTATGCCTTAGACCAGGACAAGGTGGAAAAAACAAAAGAGCCACAGAAAATGTATCACATGGAGCATAGATAAAGAGGTGGCATTTAAATACCCTCAATAAATAGTACTATATAGGTAGCTTAAGAAAGGACTGGTTGCGTACTGTAAAGTGCACATTATAGGAAAAGTAAAGTAAAAACGGATATATTTTGCAAATATCTGAAGTTTCTAGGGTTTGTGCTGGCCTGAAAATAACAGTCAAAAAGAACGATGAGTATGGAAACACATTGGCCAAGGGAAATAAGAACATCTTCTTCTTTTTAAAAGAGGGGACAAACTATGAATAAGGTCCAAAGAACTACACAGAAAAAGTTTCCAAACTCTGATGGAAACTGTAAGGTAGAGTTTTTCCTTTAAAAGAACATTGACTCCCACCTGTTGTGTACTGAGCCCGTGAGAGCCCCAGTGTTGTGCATCGATAACACTGGTGGGCGTATCTACGCGGCGTCAGAAGTGAGACGGAGAATCTCTCTTTCTCTGTTTTGGATCAGCAGCCACTTACTTCTCCATCTATTTTTTTGACCAACCTGATGAATTTCTTTGGAAATTACCAAGTAGGGAGTTGTGACTACGAACACTGGAAGGACCTCACATAGTCCTGCACATAAAACCAGGAATAAACGGTGTTTTAAAAAACTTATATTCAAACAAGCAAGCAGAAAAAAAACCACAAAAAACAAAGACACTGAAATAGAGAACAAGGGGATAGTGACCAGAGGGGAGAAGGAAGGGAAGTTAAGGGGAAAAAGGGGAAGGGATTTGGAGGAACAAATAGGAAGGACACAGGGACTAGAACTAAGGGGGGTGGAAATGGGAGGGAGGTGGGGAGCAAGGGGCGGGGGTGGCTGGGATGGGAGAAATAGACAAAAAAACTGTACTTGAAAAATAACTAAATAAAATTTAAAAAAAACTTATATTCAAAGAAATTCACTTACTTTTAAATTTGGAAAATTTTATCTTTATGAGAATGAAGGTATCAAAACTGAAAATAGTAACATGGGCATGTAGGGAGACAAGAATGGAATATCTGTAGTTACTAAGTTGAAATGGCCTTGTCTCATCATAAGTCTCTACTAGCTGATATCTCCGCATGTCTTAATTACAATGGTAATGCACATTCATAATAATTCAAAGGTACCAGAAATATATGAAGTACCTTCTGAATCATCAAAGATAGGTTAAATTCACACAGGTAAGTGAAATCCTAGTATTCTAACTCTTTGAAAAGTGTTATTCCACACAGTACAACCTGCAGAGTGGCAAATAGTTTACTCTATTTAACTATGAACAATTTTCAAACATGTGAGAAAAATTCCTACGCTTAAAAATTCTTTTTTCAATAGTGCCTCTAGTGTACAATACGTCTCCCTCAAGTATAACATAAAAGTTTAGAATATGAGCATCCCACCTCTTCTAAACACCCAGCTGTGTTGCATTTTCATAGAAATCTGAAGAAAAAAAGTCTCAAAAATTATTTGAGGTCAAACGAGTTCTCTGAAAATAAGGTGCAAGAAAGACATGATATAGATAATCATTTCTTTTAATCAAGAAGAATTTTATTCATCTATTGTTCCTGCTACCACTATATCACAGCAGAAAGTTGTCTAACATAATTTTAAAAGTTAACTCCTGAGTAGCTGGTGCTCCGGTGGTTACAGTTTTCCTTTGCTATGAGTAGCTTCTAACTTTAATGTTTGATTTGTATCCTTTCTATTCACCGTACTTACCACTTGTCCTTAAAGGGTGTCTTTTAATTATCTTCAGGTTTTAATGACCAATATTTTGGGTTTTTTGAACAGTAGTGTTAACCAGATATTTCTGCATTTTAATAATTACGTTAAACTATGCCAATTAAAGAAATTTATTTTTGCTTATTTTTACAAAAACTTAAGTATAAAGTTTTGAGATATAAGGTTATATGTTCTATTTTAAATGTATAAATTAAATTTACCCATGTGTAATATGTAAAATATTTCTATGTAAGCATTATTGTCTAGATACATGTAACATAAAAATTTTGTTTATTATAAAATTTCCAAAACAACATTTTCCATCTTAGGAAATGTGATTATTCCTTCTTTATTTTATTATCTACAAATTTTGTAGTTCTGATTACCATGATTTTTAGTCCATGCCAATACATTCTACAAATACATAATATTAGCATATTAGCAACACTTAAAAGATGAATTCAATTTCTATCAACTGATTTTTTCCTTCAAGGTATCTTTCAATGGTATATGCTCATTTTTTGTTAGTAGATCAATTGCCTATACCCTTGAAGTCTTTAGAATTCTCAACTGAACACCATCTGTTTTTTTTCTAATGTATTACAATCTATTTTCTTGAGATGATGCATAATTTTTTATAAATACCTTCAAAAGTACCTATTGTCTCTTGCAAATATCATTCTAGTGTAAGATCTTTATTTTCTTTTCACAACTTCTATAATAGAGAACTTTCCCCCTTTTTTAGTCTTTCAGTGGACCAAAGGACCACTGGTTATAAAAGCCTCAGAAAGTAAAGATGACAAATACTATGCTTTCAATGTTTCTATACATGTTGCAATTAAATTGTAAAAATTTCACTGAATTATATCACTGTGGTATAGTATGATATACACTGCAAATTTAAAAAACATTCCCTTCTCAATAGAGTTCACCACAAAATAGAAAAGTACTTATGCATATATATCAGAAATTATAAAGAGAATTAATGACTCAAATTTCATAAAAGAAAAAATGTCAAGTTTAGACATTGACAAAAACACTGAAAACAGTGTTTATTATTTATAGTAGCAAATTACATTTGCTATATTTATATACTTAGTACAGAGTTTTCTATGGAAAGTTCTTAAACACTTTTGCAGTCAATTATTCTACCCATTTCACAGATTAAGAAAAAAGTGGGGGATGGTTATGGTTATGGGGGATGGATGCCAACTGATTTATTGAGTATTACACAATGGACAAGTAAAGCAACTGGGAATAGATAATAGTTTCTCTGTGTTAAAAACAATGCCTTCCAGTGTCACTGACATTTTGTACAAATATTGATAAGCATCTGTCAACAAATGCTAATTTAAAAGCTCCTTATACATTGTTCTGACTTTAATGTTAATATATTAGTATGTATGTGTCTATATAACACACATATACTGTGTACTTTATATATTTGATATATTTTTATAAACAAAACACATTTATTTATATTTTACACACACACACACACACACAAGACTCTGATGGCTTTTGATGTAACTTGCCCCTTCATATGACTTTAAAAGATCTTTCTGAATGAGTCTCCTTAAAAGAAAACTCTGGGAAGTAATCCAGTATATCAGTCAGGTAGACATGATAGTTAAATTTGAAGTAAATTTGCAATATTTAAAAAAATACATCTTAGAAAATCTGAAAGTATTACATAACATTGTTACACACTATACATGAGTAAAAAATGTAAAACATATGTTGAGAATATTTATATAAAATCATACATAGAGTATTTTCTTTGTAATTGGTTTAGAGT